>NC_069705.1:0-1200000 GCF_023699985.2 Odocoileus virginianus | reverse complement strand
AGAGGATGTGGAGAAAGGGAATGTTGGTGGCAATGTAAATTGGGACAGACACTGTGTGGTTCATTATAGAGAACAGTAAGCAGTTTCCTCAAAAAACCTAGAAATAGAGCTACCATATAAACCAGAAATCCCACTACTGGTATACCTGGAGAAAGCCATAACTCAAAAAAGATCCATGCACCCCAGTGTTCATTGCAGCACTATTTACAATAGCCATGGAAGCAACCTAAATGCCCAGCAACAGAGGGATGGATAAGGTAGACGTGGTACATATACACAGTGGAATATTACTCAGCCACAAAAGCAATGAAATTGTGCCCTTGGCAGAGACGCTGATAGACCTACAGACTGCCATGCAGAGTGAGGTCAGTCAGAGAGGGAAACACAGATATTGTATAATATCGCTTATATGGGAAAGCTAGAAAAATGGTACAGAGGAACTTATTAGCAAAGCAGAAATGGAGAACAAACATGGATACCAAGAAGAGAAGCGGGGTGGGATGAATTGGAGATTGGGATTGACATATACACTGCTATATATATAAATCGATAACTAAGGAAAACGTATTGTGCAGCATAGGGAATTTTTCTACTCAATGCTCTATGGTGATCTAAATCGGATGGAAATCTAAGAAAGAAGAGATATATGGATCTGTATCACATTCACTGTGCTATGCAGCAGAAACTGATACAATATTGTAAAGCAACTATACTCCAATAAACACGTGTTAAAAATGTTAACCTTGTCACAGCTCTCTGACCTTCTGCGGCCACATCTCCCTCTCTGATGACAACCAGGAAAGGTTCTTGCCTTTCCAGGACTTGTATAATTACACAGGCATCAGGAAGACCCCGATCCTCTCCCCCCATCTCCAGATCTTGACCTTATTCACATCTGCAGAGACCCTTTACCACCTAAGGCAGCACAGTCACACGTCCTGAGAATGAGGATGGGGACATCTGGGGGCCGTGATCCTGTCTCCCACGTTGACCGGGCCCCACCTGGGGATAGTTTTGGGGTTTCTTGGGCATCAACAGGGGGCACTAAATCTTCACTCTATAAAATAAAATGCATTTGACTTTTGAAGAAAGATCTAATTTTTTAAATCCTTGTGTTTCTTTCACAATGCAGTCGTACCTTCTTCACTCATCCGAACAACAAAAAGTTTTTTAAAAAATGTTATTACCTGTAGAGATGATTTGCATTCACAGTGCATAATGACATCATCCAAGGCAGGCCTTGGTTGAAACTGGCTCCTGCCTGGAAGGTTCAGGCTTGCCTTTTGTCAGTGCCAAGGGATGAGCTGGCCCTGAGAGGCTGAGTCAAGGTAATTAATTAATTAGGTAATTAATGAAATTAGACTTCAGATGGAGCACATCTAGTTAATTAAACTCCACAGTTGGTGGCATGCTCCCAGCAGTGGTCTTGTAGGGCTCCTCACTCACTTTGTTTTATTAATTTTCTCCGCTCATTTCTCATCCCTATTCCCATCCCCTCTCCCCATATGCACCTAATCTGATGTGTTTGATAACGCAAGCCTGGATATGCGTCTGTGTGCTCTCAGGAGCACACCCCAAGGGAGGTCTTTCCTACCTGCCACCATATGCATTTCTGATGTGAGAGACTCACTGCCAGATGGTGTCTCTAGGTGGCTGTCCCAGTTCTCGTGTGCAAGAGCCTTGTCTGACTTCGACTACTCTGAGAAGTGTGAGCTGGTGTCTTCCTTTAATTTCCTTTTTTTTTTTTTTTGCTTACTGGGGAAATGGAACATCTTGCATACTTGTTAGTCAACAGAACTGAAGCCTTAGCAGCTGTCAGGAGTAAATTCAACGCTTACCTGTCTCTTTTTGTATCTGGAGGAAATGCGGCTTCCAGAGACCTTATTTAAAGGTCTCTTGGCTACTGTAGGTGTATCTTCTGAATCACGGTCCTGGTAAGTGTCTCTTCTGCCTTCACAGTCCTCAAGTTCTGGGTGAGTTTTCTTCTTTCACAAATTATCTCCTATGTTGAATTTCTTGCAAGGTTATGGCTCATGGTAGAGTTTTGATGGGGGCATTCCATTTGATAGATTTTGTGATGCTATCTTTTTTTCCCCACCAAGCCCCTCATCCAAGGCACCCAAGCACATGTAGCTACACACACTGTCCTTTCTGCCCACCTGCTCCAGTCTTAACCACAAGGTGTTTCCTTCTGTCTGCTTCCTTGCTGCATCTCCCATTGGTTTAATGGATCACAGCCCTGGATGCATATTAAAGCTAACTGGAGAGATCATTCAGGCTTCAATTACTCAGCCACTAGCACCAAATACAAGGTCTCAACTGTCTGCAGTGGGGCTGGGCATGAATACTACTTAGATGGGTCGACTACCATGAAGAAATTGGATCATTACTCACAACAGAGGTGAGGAAGAGTATGTCTAGGAATAGAGGCGATCCATTAGGGCATCTGTTAGTATTACCATGCCCTGAAATTAAGGTTGATGGAAAACTATAGCAACCCCCTCCAGACAGGACTAGTAATGGCCCAGAGTCTTGAGGAATGAAGGTTTGGTTCACTCCACCAAGTTAAGAACCACAGCCAGCTGAGGTGCTTGCTGAGGGCAAAAGGAATACAGAATAAACAGTGCGAGAAGGTTGTTATAAATACCAGCTATGGCCACATGACCAGTCACAGGGATGAGGACTCTAACTGTCATGAGTATTTTCTCCTTATTTTGTAATGAATATATTAGTGTGTGCACATGTATGTATGCAGATAACTTTATTTTCTTCCTCTTTTATCTCCTTATTATGTAACATAAGATGTATTGAATTTGTATCATAGTATTTAAGTATTGTTAATGTTGCACCATCATATTTAAGTTACAGGGTATCAAGGAGAAGTACAACATCACCCAAGGACTTGGCATCCTCTTCTGGGGAAGGGACCAGCATGCTTTCAGTTGCCTGAAAGATAGTTGTATCATGTTGGGAGAGAGTGGCTGTAACCTTGTTACTGTCGTCATTTGGAGATTAACTATGCTTTAAAGATAATATTTGGTGCAAAACTGACAGAGTGGACCCTTAGGATTAATTTTATGTATCAACTTAGCTGGGCAATGGCGCCCAGAGGTTTGGCTGACCAGTATTCTGGATGCGTCTGTGAGGGTGTTTTTCAATGAGGTTGACATTCAGATTGATGGATTTTGAGTAGAGCAGATTGCCCTCCTTAACGTGGGTGGGCCTCATCCAATCAGCTGAAGGCCTGAAGGGAACAAGACTGGCCTCCCCATGTGACAGGGCCTATTGGGCTTGAGCTGCTGCATGGGCTCTTCTCTGGGTCTCTGGGCATTTGGGGTTGAATCTAGTTATAGATCTAAAGGCAAAGAGGGGGTGGGGGAGGGTCCTGAGGGGAATCAGCAGGGTCCTGTGAGGCACCTGTTTCAGGGGGGACTCTGACTGAGTCCTCAGGTAACTCAGGATTAATCTTCCCAGAACCCCTCATGAGCCAGCTCTTTCCTTTCCTCTCCCACAATCCTTACTGCCAGTAGTAGGTTCTCAATAGTTGTTGAGTTGATGGAGACTTAAAGAATGAAGTTATGGTAACTAGGGGGGAAGGGTGCGGGGAAGGGATAGTCAGGGAGTTTGGGATGGAATGTACACGCTGCTGTGTTTAAAATGCATAACTAACAAGGTCCTTCATATAGCACATGGAACTCTGTTCAGCGTTATGTGGCAGCCAGGAGGGGAGGGATTTCGGGGGAGAATGGATACATGTATTTCTGAGTCCCTTTGCTGTCCACCTGAAACCATCACAACATTGTAATCTGGTATTAAAGTCAAAGTATTAGTGGCTCAGTCGCGTCTGACTCTTTGCAACCCCACTGCCAGGCTCCTCTGTCCATGGAATTCTCCAGGCAAGAATACTGGAGTGTGTGCCATCCCCTTCTCCAGGGGGATCTTCCCAACCTGGGTCTCTTGCATTGCAGGGAAATTCTTTACCATCTGAGCAACCAGGGAACTCCACAATCTGCCATATTCCAACATAAAAGAGAAAGTTTCTAAAAAAGTAATAATTGTTGAGCTGAAGAAAGAGCACAGGAAGAAAAGCAATATTTAAAAATGTGAAATCCTGGGAATTCCCTAACCTGTCCTTTAGTCCCAGCACAGCCAGTGCCAGAGAGGAGTGACAATCAGCCTTGCTCTTAGAATCCACAGACCATCACCCTCATCGCCACCCCCATCATCCCCTCCCCCCCCCACCCCAAGGCTCCTTCCCAGGTAATTGTTACTGCAGAGGGAAGTCAGGCTCCTGTTTGTAATGCCTGCCAACCCCGCCCAGCCTGGCCCCGCGAGAGAGCTGAGGTCCCCAGACTTGTCAGCCACAAAGGCCTTCATTGTTCAGGCCTTGGGATGTTTTCCTTCCTTATCTGGATCCCTGCACAGAAAAAGCCCTGAAGACCACGCTCTCTCCAAGAACTCTGAAAAGCCTGAACAACCGCGTCTGTCCCGGGAGAGGAGAGTGAAGAGACGGAAGTGGGGTGATCAGTCACTGCCTGGCGAGGCTCCAGGGCTGAGGGCACAGCGCTTTCCCTCCGCCTTTATCTTCCTTGGCTTGCAATCTGGGGCTGCTTGGAAAAGGCCCAGCAGGATGTTAGGGGAGGGGAGCGTGGAGGAGAGGAGCAGGCCTGGGGGACCCTCAGGTTTCTGAAGCTCTTTTAGGGACACAGGCGTCCAGCTTTCAAATACTGTAAATCAGGATGGGCTGCATCCACTGAGCTCCCCAGCCTCTACGGACGGAGGCCAGTGGGAGGGTTAGAAGCCTCTCTGTTCTTCCCTGATCTTCCCTGATAGCTCAGTTGGTAAAGAATCCGCCTGCAGTGCAGGAGACCCCGGTTCAATTCCTGGGTGAGGAAGATGGCTTGGAGAAGGGATAGGCTACCCACTCCAGTATTCTGGCCTGGAAAATTCCAAGGACTGTACAGTCCGTGGGGTCGCACATGACTGAGCGACTTTCACTTTCCCTGTTCCCGCGTGACATCCAGGAAGATGGCATGGCAGGGTGACCTGGAGCCGGAAGAGGTCTTAGGACAGCCTGTGGGGTGATGGGCTTCCCAGGTGCCTTGGTGGGTAAAGAATCCACCAGCCAATGCAGGAGACGCAGGAGAGGTGGGTTCCATCCCTGGGTCGGGAAGATCCCCGAGAGAAGGAAATGGCAACCCACTCCAGTATTCTTGCCTGGGAAATCCCACAGACAGAGGAGCCTAGCGGGCTACAGTCCATGGGGTCGCACAGAGTCAGACACAACTTAGCGCCTGAGCACACACGTGGAATGATGGGGTGACCTTAGGAGGGGACCGTGAGCTGGGGTGATGGTGCGGCACGCTTGTCCCTCTGAGAGAGCTCGCAGGATGGAGGAGGTGGGGCGCACAGCCCATTTCTGCCCACTCAGCACAGACACCCTTCCTGCCCGTGACTGCTGCAATCTGTGCCCTAAGGGCACTGAGGTGCCCACCCATCCAACCAGGAGGGGACGAAGGGGGCCCTGCCCGTGCCTTCCCCACCCAGCCTCCCGGATGTACCTGGGGGAAGCTTAGTGATCTCATTTCCTTGGCAGCATCCCTCTTCACCAGGTGACCCTTTCTGCCCCCAAGTCACCTGTGAGCCCCCCATCATTCCCCCCACCTCCCGCCCCACCCCTGAGACTTCAGGAAGGGGCGCCACCATCCACCAGGAGACCATCTTCCTCTAAACCCCCCCCCCCCCCCATCAGCCAGCCAATGGTTCAGGCGGTTCCCTCCAGCCATCACCCTCCACTCCCACCCCACTCCCGGCCCTTGGGGAATTCTTCCCACCAAGAGCCTCCTTCTCTGTCCTTCCCTGGCAAATTTCACTCTCCTTTCAGAAGCGTCACCAGTGAAGGGCTGTGGGATGCTGGGGAACAGTTGCCAAAAAATACTGCCCTGAGATGGTCACTCAGATCCGTCAAGGGCTGGTTAAATTCAAGGGCCCTTGGGCTCTGCTTGATTGGAGGCTGCGTGGGTGGCGAGTGGGTGGTTAATTTCAGTAATACTTAATATCAACGATTTCCACATCTGTGGTTCCAGACACTGGAGCATGACTTTGAAGGTCTGGGAAATCTGTCATTTTGCAGAGACACTGATTGGAATCACCCCTGGGATTTTGGGTGGCGGAGACAAGGCTAGATAGATCCATGTCTGGGGTTCTGTCTCCAGAACACCCAGGGAGAGGGGTCGGAGTGTGGCTTGTCAGCTCCAAAGTGGGCGCTTTTCACTGAACCTCCTCTCTCCGCTGAGCCACCCTGCCTCCTGCACTGCCCACCCATCCCCACGGAGGGGGCTGGTTGCACTTGATTCCAACTGTTCTTGTGCATGAGACCCTGGAGCAGAGGAGGAGAACGCGAGGTTCATGCTCTGTCTATGGTGAGGGGCAAATCCCCTCCCCTCTCTGAGTCCTCAGCTTCTCGCCTGTGTAATGAGGGGTCAGGGCTGGCTTCGGTCAAAAGACACCCCACACGCCTGAGCGCTGGGACTCGGCTCTAACACTGTGTAACCAGGGAAACCTAGTGTCTGTGCACGCAGCGTCCTCCTGCTGAGAACAGACCTGCAGACTAGGTTTTGCCAGATTAAGTTTGGCTGATGGACCGAGAGAAGAGGCTCACATCCTTCTGTGTTGTCAGCAGAGCTTGAAAATATATTCGTTTAACTTATAAATAGACAAAACACTTTTCTATTTGTTGGAGAAAGGAGGTTGGAGGGTTGAAAATATCCTGTAGGGATTTGATGTTTAGTGGCCACATCTTACAAAGGATCTGTTATGGTTGAATTGTGTCCTCCTAAACACATGTTGAAAAAAAATGTGCGATAGGGGTAAAGAACCTGCCTGCCAATGCAGGAGATATAAGAGATGCGGGTTTGATCCCAGGGTAGGGAAGATCCCCTGGAGGAGGGCATGGTAACCCACTCTAGTATTCCTGGGCTTCCCTGGTAGCTCAGATGGTAAAGAATCTACCTGCAATGCCAGAGACCTGGGTTTGATCCCTGGGTTGGGAAGATCCCCTGGAGGAAGGCATGGCAACCCACTTCAGTATTCTTGGCTGGAGAATCCCCATGAACAGAGGAGCCTGGTGGGCTACGGTCCATAGGGTCACAAAGAGTCGGGCATGACTGAAGTGACTGAGCACTCAGCATGCACATGAATATGACCACTTTTGGAGGCAGAGTATTTGCAGACGCAGTCAACGGAAGATAATGGGACCTTTCAGCCAATATGATGGTGTCCTCGTAAGGTGAGGCTGGGAGAGATGCACAGCCAGGGAACA
The DNA here is from genome assembly GCF_023699985.2 of Odocoileus virginianus. Taxonomy (NCBI): domain Eukaryota; kingdom Metazoa; phylum Chordata; class Mammalia; order Artiodactyla; family Cervidae; genus Odocoileus; species Odocoileus virginianus. The sequence goes on along the minus strand of NC_069705.1, from coordinate 1,192,679 downwards.
TGCCACGGGAACACAGAAGCAGAGAGTGGCATCCACTCCCAGAGATTCTGGAGAGAACGGGTCCCTGCTGGCATCCTGATTTCAGACTTCAAGCCTCCAGAACTAGGAGAATAAACTCTCCGATTGTCAGTCACCCAGTCTGTAGTATTTCCTTACAGCAGTCCTATGAAACAAATGACAGGACCTAATGTTATTTTTCATTTCTTTCACATTTTTATTCATTTATTTTTAGTTGCACTGGCTCTTGGTTGCTGCGTGCGGGCTTTCTTTTGATGCGACAAGTAGGGGGCTACTCTTTGCTGCGGCGCACAGGCTCCTCATTGCAGTGGCTTCTCCTGTTGCAGAGCATGGGCTCCAGGCTGCATGGACTTCAGGAGTTGCGGCTCATGGGCTTGGTTGCTCCGTGGCGTGTGGGATCTTTGTTCCTGGACCAGGGATTGAACCTGTGTCCCTTGTGTTGGCAGCTGGTTTCCCAACCAGTGGACCACCAGAGAAGACCTATTTTCATTTCTGTGTTGTCACAATCCTAATGGCAATTTTACCTGTCACTCCCGGTGATCCTCTTTCTATGTGCTCCAAAGGATGCAAGTGTCATACGTGTCTAGGCCATCTTAAACTGGACTGTGTTGGCCATTTAATTTGAAATCTTTGGAAGGACTGCTCTGTGTTCAAATCTGGCTCCATCCTGGCTCGCTACATGAGTTTACTTGCTGAAAATTCGAAATCGGAAAATAGGAACGGTGGCATTTGTGGCATACTTCCTATGAGCGGGCTTTACAATGATTTTCTCTAATCTTCACCACTGTCCTGAGAGTTACTTAACATGAACCCAAATGTCAAAGAATCCGGCTAGGAGGAAGAGACTGACCCAGGAGGCAGGCCATGTTCTGACCAGCTCTGCACATTTCAGCAGAGCTTGGGGGACGTGGAGGAAGGGGAGCGTGGACAGTGCTCAGAGGGGTGAGGGCTTTAGTTCTGCTACTGTGGGATGCTGGATCCAGCTTGCTTTCAGGGCACCAGATCTGATTGTTAAATTTTCATTCATTTTCTATCATGTATATATACACACTTCATCTTCTTTATCCATTCGTCTGTTGATGGACACTTAGGTTGCTTCCATGTCTTGGCTGTTATAAAGAGTGAGGCAATGAATGTTGGAGTGCATGCATACTTTTGAACAAAGTTTTTCTCTGGATGTATGTCCAGGAGTGGAATTGCCGGATCATATGGTAACTCTATTTTTAATTTTTAAAGTAGCGTCCATACTGTTTCCCATACTGTCTGCACCAATTTACATTCCCAGCAACAGTGGAGGAGGGTTCCCTTTTCTCCATATCCTCTCCAGCATTTATTATTTGTAGGCTTTTTGATGGTGACCATTCTGAGCTCTGTGAGTTAGCTCACTAGAATTTTGATTTACATTTCTCTAATAATTAATGATGTTGAACATGTTTTCATGTGCCTGTTGGCCATCTGTGTGTCTTTGTTATATATCATTCACATGTGGAATCTGAAAAAAAAAGATTACAAATGGAATTATTTACAACATAGAAACAGGCTCACAGACATTGAAAACTAATTTATGGTCACCAAAGTGGAAAGGGAGTGGGGGGAAGGATAAATTAGGAGTCTGGGATGAACATATACATACTACTGTCTATAAAATAAACAATAAGGATTTACTGTATAGCACAGGGAACTACATTCAACATCTTGTAATAACCTGTAATGGAAAAGAATCTGAAAAAGAATATACAGACATATATATGTAAAACAGAATCTTTGCTGCATACCTGAAGTTGACATAATTTTGTAAATCAACTATACTTTAGTAAGAAAAAAGGAAAAAAGCATGAAAAATTTCAGGATTTTTGCAGGTAGATTGATGCCATGCTGATAGCTTGAAACTGGTCATGGTGGGAGCATTTACACCACTGAAATTGGCAGGTGCTATAAATCAGAGCTCCCTAGAGAGAGAGAAGAGAAGCTAAGAGGAAATATTCCTGATACTGGCTGAGAAGGGCTGAGGTGGTCTAGGTCTAGATCTAGGTCCAGGTCTAGTGTCTTCGAGTATTGGAGTTCATAATAAAATCTACCCAATTCTGTGGATTTTGGGATGGCCAATCCCGCCTTGGGAGGTTGGGAGCATTCACAGAGGACCTTCTCAGTGAGTGGAGAAATAGCTTCATCTAAGCTGTCTGCCTCTCAACTTGAAACCCCAGCGGCATGACAGGGAAAGAGGCTGATACTCACACTAGTTCCATGGATACTTTGGGATCAGTTCTTGTCTGCAAAAATAGGGATAACAGCCAGCGACTCCCAAGTCTCCTCCATTGTACATTTCCCAGGGGACTTTGAAAACTCTCGTTACTGTTAAAGCTGCTGTGAAAGTGCTGCACTCAATACATCAGCAAATTTGGGAAACTCAGCAGTGGCTACAGGACTGGAAAAGGTCAGTTTTTATTCCAATCCCAAAGACTGGCAATGCCAAAGAATGTTCAAACTTCCGTACAATTGCACTCATTTCATGTGCTAGCAAGGCACATGAATGTGTGCTCAGTCATGTCTGACTCATTGTGATCACATGGACTGTAGCCCACCAGGCCCCCCCTGTCCATGGAATCTTCTGGGCAAGAATACTGGGGTGGGTTGCTATTTCCTTCTCAAAGGGTTCTCGACCCAGTAACTGAACCCACGTCTCTCACATCTCCTGCATTGGCAAGCAGATTCTTTGCCAACTGTGCCACCTGGGAAACCCTGAAACCCCCCGTGCCCACCCACATCTGTTTTGGCTACCCCTTTCTGAGGCTGCCTGCTCATGGCCCCATCCTCACCCCCAGCTTCTCCAAGTCTGGACCCTCAGCCACCATGTCTCTGTGTGGTGGTCCTGCCCTGACAGGGCTAACTGATCCAGTGGGCAGCCAGAACACTAAATGCCTATTTTCAGCTCTGTCTCCCAGAAATTTGGAATTTTGAGCTTAGATGCATTGATATCAAGAACTATTGGTAATAATTTGGACCAATGGCAGCACCCCAGAGATGTATTGCTCAACACACGAAAACTACCAAGGCTATGGGGTGCTTATGCAAATTGAGATGGGCTGTGAGTGCAAAGCAGACAGTGGATTTCAAAGACTTGGTGTGAAAAAAAAAGAGGATTTAAAATATCTCATTCTTTGAATTATATGTTGAAATGATAATATTTTGGGTCCATGAAGTTAAAGCAAATATATTATTGAAATGGATTCCTTCTGTCTCTGTTTGCTTTTTTTTTTTTTTTTTAGTGTGGCTCCTAGAATACTGGAAATTACATATATGTGGTTGGAATTTTATTTCCTTTGAACAAAACTATTCTAGAGAAAAGTTCCACGAGGCCCTTGGGGCTGAGTGGTAACTAGCCTCGGCAGGCATGGGCCGTGATTCAGCTGTCTTTTCCTCCTTGAGTCGATCCAGCTCTCTTTCAGCCTTTTCCCTTTTTGGTTTACCCGAGCCAGAGCACATTGAATTATTTGCAGCCCAAGAGACTGATAAACCAATGGAACCAAATTGTCCCCAGGGTGATGTACAGATGCTTCCACGTCTCTGCCTGAGAACGCTCCAATGCTCCCAGGGCTTCGTGTTCATGGTCTGAAAGGGTGAGACCCCCTGGCTCCCTCATGCCTGTCTCCAGACCTGGACTCTGCCTCTGGCTTGTGGGAACTTGAACTCTGGCCCCGGGAACTAGATTTGGACCATGAGATTCTGCTGGTCAAGGGGGACAGCTGGGATCCCAAGGTGTGTGGGTCAGGCTGAGGCTGTACTTAAGAGCTGGATTCTGTTACCAGAGTTTGGTATTTAGAATAATAACAGCTTGGGTCCTCTCTCCCTGAACCTATCAGAAATCAAGGCTTGAAATGAGCCGTTTCATGAAGCCAGCAGGATGAGGATGGTCCCTCCTTTTCCCATTTCCCTTCCCCATCTGGAGAGTCAGCCCACCCTGGAGCATGGTGGTTTGGGGGGCGTTTTGTGTCTCTCACCCAGCCTGGGACCTCTCTCTTTGGAAGTGTGGTTTTCCTAAGACATTTCAGTTGTTCCAAGGTGTGAGGTGAGACTCCCACAATAACCTGTCAAGAGCTGGCTTTGGGCTGGAATGCTCAAGGCTAACCCAGGGGGTGAACTAGAATTGTATGCCAGATTCCAAGTAATTATTCCTTGAGGATCTGCCAGTTCCCAACCCTTTAATGAAAAATGATAGGAAGAGTTATTGACCCCTGAGACATTCAGCTCCATCGGGCAGCTGAGCATCGGCTGTGGATCCGGCCAGGGAAGATTACGTCTGCCCCACCACGGAGACACTGCAACAGTTTATCTTCCAAATAAGCAAAGAAAATGTGTTTAATGAGTCCCCAAAGCATGGTGTGTGCAGATGGGGTTGAAAACTGCCTGTGGCCATTTTTCATCCTCGTTGTAGTGGGAATCCCTTGGAAACAAGTTAGTATGTAAATTTGATTTGTTCCATTTACAACATTCTTGGGAAGACTAGGCATGAGATGATGAATGAAGATGTTGCAAAGTTAATAATTTGAGAGAGAAACCCTTATTAAAATAAAACAAATGAGCTGCACATGCCATATTCATAGGAACTGTACGGTTTAATAGAACGAAATAAGCTTCCAATGTGTTCCATACGGCTCTTCGCTGAGTGGAAGACAAATGTGGGTATGATGTGGCTCGTATACCCTCCAAGAGCTTGGAGCAAGTTGGTTGCTCAGAAAAGACTTAGAGAAGATGTATCACAGTGCCTGAGCCTTAGCTGGAGAGAAAGAAGCATCTGATTGTTACATGGGAAGAGGAGATGGAGCATGCAGGGAGGGCAAAAAACAGGTTCTAGGATGTTTTGGCTGTTGTCAATTTCTCGCAGGAAGTTAGTAGCTAAATCCCCAAACTTTGGGCCCCATCCCACCGCTTCTCCACTTCCTCCCGTCTCAGACATAAGGACCGTACCACGATTAGAGTCTATCCTTCCAAGCACATCTTTAGGACACAAGTTTGAATGGAGAGCTGAAGCAAATGTGGCAAAATGTGAACTTCTGATAAACCTGGAAAGTGAATATTCGGTTCTGTTCCATCATTTTTCCTGTACTTCACTGTTGCATTGAAGAGTTTAATAATCTAGAAGACTGTAAATTAATAGTGTGTACAATATGTAACTAACAAATGGAGACCCAAGATAGAAAAGGAAAGAAAGGAAGAAGGAAAGGGACAAGAAAGAAGGGGAGGAAGAAAGAGGAAAGGAACAAATAAAAAAAGAAAGAGGAAGGCAAGAAGGAAGGAAACAGGAAAGAAAGGAAGGGAGGACAGCAGGAAGAAGGAAAGAAACAAAGACAATACAAGAAACCAAGATTTACAAGACACTGCGAGGTCACTTTGCGTGGAGTCAGGAAAGAGAGTCAGGAAGTATCTTCTTGCCAAGAAGATGGAGTGCGATGGGGCAGCTGAAAAAATGGAGGATCCTCAAAGTGAGTGGAATCCTGCTAAAGAACAAGTCTTGTCTGTAAAATGAGGAGTGAGACATCAGAAACTCGAAGTTCTCATTCAAATCTGGCTGCTGACACTATGGTCATCGATTTGATCCCCAGAATTTGATCCACCGGCCATAACACTAGACAGCGTGAGGGATTTCCTGGATGGGGAAAGGCAGGGTGCCTGCCCTCCCCAAATCACCATTTTCCCCTTCATCATTCATCATTTTTGAACAGGAAGAAGCTATTGTAACTTTTCCCTGTATTGATCTATCTATCTGTATTAAGTCTTGTCTATCTTATCTATCCTATTCAATTCTGAACTCCTTGAAGATGGAAATGGCTTCTCATCTTTCTCTGTATCCCCCAGAGTGTCAAGATAGGACTATAGAGATAAGTGGATATTCATTAAATACTCATCGAATGCTTAACTCATCCATTTAAATAGTCATCAAGAGGCTATTATGTCCTAAAGCACAAACGAGAATGCTCAGGAGGTACAAAGTTAAAATAATCTCTACTTCTAAGAAGCTTTCAGGCTTCCCTGGTGCCTCAGACAGGAAAGAATTTGCCTGCACTTCAGGAGAGATGGGTTTGATCCCTTGATTGGGAAGATCCCCTGGAGGAGGGCATGGCAACCCACTCCAGTATTCTTGCCTGGAGGATCCCATGGATAGAGGAGCCTAGTGGGCTATAGTCCACGGGGTCACAAAGAGTTGGACATGAATAAATTGACTAAGCACAGCAAGCAGTTTTCAGCCTGGTGAGGGAGATAAATTTGTAAACTCAATTTCTGCAAAGGAAGAAGCACTAAGAATCAAAAGAACCAGAGAAAGGCTTGTGGTGTTTTGTTGTTTAGTGCTCAGTCCTGTCCGACTCTTCGTGACCCCATTGACTGTAGCCCACCAGGTTCCTCTGTCCATGGGATTCTCTGGGCAAGAATACTGGAGTGGGTTGCCATTTCCTTCTCCAGGGGATCTTCCCAACCCAGGGATCAAACCCAAGCCTCTTGCATTGGCAGGCAGATTCTTTACCACTGAGCCACCAGGAAACCCCGGAGAAAGGGTTGCATAGGCTAATTATTGCATCAGATGACACATACACATCCAGTCTTCTGGTCTCTGTCAGAGTGTATTCAGTATTCCAATTTATATAACAGACATGTTACTCTGAGGGAAGGAAAGGCTAAAAACTGCCAGACTTATTAAATGGTGACGTCTTCCTCACTTCCTCCTTATTCTTGTGCTTCCTTCACATATTATTTGGACTTAGTTTTTAACCTCAGAAGAAGCAGAAATAAAAACAGACGTCACCAAGTTAATCTTTTTTTAGATTACTCTTTGTTGCACATTGTTGGAAACTTAAGGTTAGACCAGAACTGATTTTCAAGTTCAACACGGTAGTGACTTGCTCTTAACAACCCAAAGGCTGGATTCAGACTCAATACTCAGGCACTTAAGAATGTGTCTCCGACAGTGACAATGGAATTTTGCAAACTGAAGCCAAGTCTGCGGTAAGAGAAGTCTGGCTGGGACAGGCTCCCTTGGTTGGAGTGACAGGCAAAGTGATGCCGAGCTAGGCTCGAGTCCCACGACCTGTCCGTCATCGCAGGCTCTGGCTTTGGAGCCTTGCACCGGATGTCAGTGTAGATCAATGAGTGTCAGAACGATAATAGTGATAGTAGCAATAATAGCAACGTTAATTTGGAGAGATTATGTAATCCAAGGCAAGTTCATGTGTCCAACGCACAGTGAGGCCAAACTAACTGAAATGTTGGAGTTTGGGGCAGAGAAAGGTGCATTGCAGGGCTGTGTAAGAAGAATAGGTGAACGGGTGTCAGGAGAAAGAGCTTAGGTTTGGGAGTTCAAGCCTCTCCCCCCTCCTTTCCCAAGGCACTGTTAGGGGATGCACGCTGATTGAAACCGCCCACCCCGGCCAGGCACCATAGTAACCATTCCCATGAGCTGTTTTACGACAGGAGATCCTGGTAAGGAACACGGAACTAATAAGCCACCTCCAACAGGAAGAGTTCGGGAAAGGTCAAAAGGAGACACCGCGTGTCTGTCCACTTCCCAGAATCCCTATCGCTAGCATCCATCTTGGCTGAGTGATGCCTGTGCCACCAGGAAAGACTCTGAATTAGACTGATTGGCCAGGGACCACCCAGAAACTAATCCCATCACCATAAAACCCAGGACTGCAAGCCACGCGGGAGAGCAGTTCTCCTGGGTTCCCTCACCCTCCTGCTCTCCACCCGGGCGCCCTTCCCAAATAAAATCTCTTGCTTTGTCAGCACATGTGTCTCCTCGGACAATTCATTTCGAGTGTTAGACAAGAGCCCAGTTTCTGGCCCTGGAAGGGGCCCCCTTCCTGCAACAGCACCATGGCTAGGTTAATAGTTCTTAACCACTCCAGCCTAAGTTTCTGCACCTATAAACAAGTAAAAATGCTCGCTGGGCTGGGGCATGTGAGGAGGAAACAGGCCCAGGCTTGTGCTGCACCATAGGGATTTAACTTCTGCCCATTTCCTTTGTTTTCCCAAGCTCCTCTGTCTGCAGCTCCAACTTTTGGTGGTTTTTTATCTCCTTAAATTCCACTGCTCTACGTACACGTGAAGCCAAATCAAATAACGACCCTGTCTCTTGACGTCTCCATGATATCACTGCAGTTGCTTTCACCCATTTCTGAAAAAGAGGAAATAGTGACTGTAAAATCCCAATTATATTTGTAAGATAAATTCTTTTCCCCACCAGGAAACAGAATTGCCAGTCAACACTCCCTGTACTTCCTGAAATTGAAGCATATCATTTTCACCAAATCAGGTTTTGTAAAACCTGCACAATGATTAAGCGTATGTTAGTTTTCAGAGTCTTCTCTAAAAACTAGAATCAGCTCTAGAAACAGCTGAAGGACCTGGCAAAGTGGGGCTTCTGAGCCTGTTTCCTATCTGTGAAATGGAGGAAGTGTCTACCCTGCAAGGTTGTGGAGAGGACTTGTTGAGGTAGAGAGCTTGGCACAATGCTTGAAGCTATTATTATTCTATCTGGATTCTGTGCATGTGTGTGCATGCACACTCAATTGCTCAGTCGTGTCTCTTTGTGACCCCATGGACTGTAACCTGCCAGGTTCCTCTATTCATGAAATTCTCCAGGCAAGAAGACTGGAGTGGGCTGCCATGCCATCCTCTAGGGGATCTTCCCGACCCAGGGATCGAACCTGCGTCTCCTGCATCTCTTGCTTTGGCAGGCGGGTTCTTTACCACTGCGCCACCCGGGAAGCCCATCTGTAGATTAGTGAACAGTAGTAGTCTTCTGATTTTCTTCTATGATGCCACGTTTTATCTTAGAAAATGTATGAGGAAAAAAATTTATTAAACTGTGGTTTCACCAGAAAACTGGGCTGCCCCAAAATCACTCGGTAGCAACTTGACCTAGGACTGGATCCTGCCAAGCCTCAGTTTTCCCAGTTGGAATTTGGGTTCAGAATTCGTCCTGCTCACCTTGCAGTTTTATGACTCTTGGAGGAGGCAACTGATTTGAAAGCACATTGTAAATTGTCAACTACTGAACTCGATCTAGTGAAGAATCTTCTTCAGGTCTCTTTTCCATGCGAGGAAGGGCTTAGACTTCAGGACCAGGTGTTCTGCAGTCTGATGCCAGTTTCTCCACCTGCTGGGCAAATTTCTGGACCTCTGCCTCAGTTTACTCATCTATAAAATGATGACAGTAGTAGCGATTCATGGGATTGTGGAATGGACACCTGAGTTAGTGCAGTAAAGCACTTAGAATAGTGACTGATGTATTGATATGTAAGAGCTAAATAATGTTAGTTATTAAGTTCTCTGCTTAAAGATGGAGGAAATGGGCTACCTTATCTCCATCATGCTTCCTAGTTTAAGCAATCTTTGAGGTCTTACTTTCTAGAACAAGAAGTATTTTGAATGTTCTGGCAGTTTTTGCAATAATGGTCTTCTAATGGCATTCAAGTTCAGATGTAAAGATTTGGGGGAGATTCCCAATTATTTTGTGTTGAGATGAAGTCTCCAAACCCCCATCAGCTTCTGCTTAATATTTACCACCTACCTAACTTTTCAGAGGGCTTCCCTTGTGGCTCAGCTGGTAAAGAATCTGCCTGCAATGTGGGAGACCTGGGTTTGATCCCTGGGTTGGGAAGATCCCCTGGAGAAGGGAAAGGCTACCCACTCCAGCATTCTGGCCTGGAGAATTCCATGGACTGTATAGTCCATGGGGTCACAAAGAGTTGGACTGAATGACTTTCAGTTTCACTTTTCAGAAGTCTATGCGTGGTCCCAACTTTGTGTAAGGTGGTTCTGTGATCCACACACTGTGTGCCAAGGCACTGTCAGCTACAGACTGGCACCTGCCATCTGCCTCTGCAAGGCTTAAAGCATGTGTTGCTGCAGCAGTTAACTTGCGGCAAACCCCTGAAAAGAGCTCAAGGTGACAGCAGGATGAGGCTCTCTGTGCTCCGGGTAAACTGGCAGAACAGGGCTTCAGAGAGAAAATTTCAGGAGCTGATTTTAAGAACCCTATTCTTGTATCTCCTCATATCTAGAAAAGCAATAAAATCCTTCATGGTGATGACTGTCCCTTGTGACTAACAAAAAGCAAAAACAAGTTAGTGCTAAGTTGTGACCCCATGGACTGTAACCTGCCAGGCTCCTCTGTCCATAGGATTCTCCAGGCAAGAATACTGTAGTGGGTTGCCATTTCTTTCTCCAGGGGATCTTTCCCAACCCAGGAATTGAACCCAGGTCTCCAGCATTGCAGGCAGATTCTTTACCAACTAAGCTACTAACAGAAACCTCCTGCAAAAAAAAAAAAAAAAAAAAAAAAATGTGCTTGATGGCATTCATTTCCCCTTCACCAAGATCATGTGTATACTGACCTTCTCCCTATGTCTTTGGAGCAATTTCTCAGAGTTATCTGAAATGCTGTCTCCTGGGCTATAGTCTTCATTTGGCCCCAAATAAAACTTAACTCACAACTCTGCCATTGGGTTTTTTTTTTTTTTTTTAAATCAATGGCACCCAGCAACGAATCCATAGGAGACTGAGGAATACTGTGAAATTTGGGGGAACTGACATCTGTCAGACACCTCATGATTTACTCGCCTTGTGAATCACTAGCTAGAAACAGTTCATGGTTTCAGTGTGATTATGCTAATTCCTTTTGGTGATAACATATCTTTTTGAAACTTTTCTTTCCTGAGGTTTGCAACTCGATGGTAACAGAATGTGTTGCCCCAAAATATAACCAACCATAGGAACTCAGTACATGCTACCCCAAAATATACCACTTTTGGCATATTGGCTATTTAGCTGCAGGAACTTGAAAAACAGCAAATGCTGGGAGAATTCCCTCACCTGTCTACAGACAGATCCTCCTAAAGGAGCTCAGTTGTCCTGAATTCCTCCTCCTGGGTGTTTTATCCACCTAGGGAAGAGGGACTCTTATCATAGGAGAAAAGACTAGCAAACAACACCGTACCCAAACTTTGCTGCAGAGTATAGTATCTCTTCTCTGTTCTTCCAAGGGCCTGTTCATGTTTCTAAACCGTCTCTTGAACTCCCCTAAGAGGTCTACATCATGCCTTTTTCCCCCCTATGGAGATAGTATTTCAGCCTGAATTTTAAACCATCTCAGAGTTTCTCATTTTCTCTGGGTATCTCCCATGCATATGTTGCTGGTGAATTTAAAGTTCTTGCCTCATCACATAGGAATTCAGGGACGAAGTGGTAGGTAGGAAGTGGATTTATTTAGAGAGAAACACTCCACAGGCTGAGTGTGGGCCATCTAACAGGGAGAGACAGAGCCTCAAAATATGGCATGGTTAGGTTTTATGGGCTGAGTAATCTCATGCGCTATTCAGTGGGAGGATTATGCCAATTATTTTGGGGGAAAGAGCAGGGGTTTCCATGCTCACTTTTTGACCTTTTATGGTTGGCCTCAGAACTGTCACAGCAAAATAAAAGAAAGGAACTCTCATGGCGCTGGTGGCTGTATCATTTAGATGCTACTGTATAACAATGTGTGTGTGTGCGCTAAGTCACCTCAGCCATGTCCGACTCTGGGACCCCATGGACTGCAGCCCGCCAGGCTCCTCTGTCCATGGGATTCTCCAGGCAAGAACACTGGAGTGGGTTACCATGCCCTTCTCCAGGGCATCTTCCCGACCCAGGGATCGAACCCGTGTCTCATATGTCTCCTGCATTGGCAGGCAAGTTCTTTACCACTAGCACCACCGGGGAAGTCCCATGTATATGTATAATGTATAATAATATATATATTCTTTTCCATTCTGGTTTATCATAGGTACTGAACTTAGTTCCCTGTGCTATACAGTGGGACTTTTTGCTTACCTCTTATATATTTGCTGGTCTGCATCTGCTAATCCAAGCTCCCAATCCTTCCCTCCCTCTCCCCTGGCAACCATAGGTCTGCTCACTTGGTCTGTGAGTCTCTTCCTGTTTCATAGATAGGGTCATTTGTGTCATATTTCAGATTCCACATATAAGTAATATCATATGGCATTTGTCTCGTTTTCTCACATAAGGAAGTGACATTTTTGACTTAAAAAATAGCTTAGCTCTTTGAACGATAAGAAAATTTGTTTCTCTTAAAAAATCAAGGACATGAGAATGATAACATGGGAGATTATTCTTATTAGTCACAGAATATATTTCCTTGATAGACTACTTAAAAGGTAAATAATAACATCTTTGCGATCTTTTAGGAAGAGCAGGCTAATGACCCAAGAAATTCAGTCATTTTAAGAGAGAGAAAACTAGTTTTACATCAGTATACTACTGATACTAAAGCTCATTTTAAAACCTCACAGATAAAATCATGTGATCTGAGCCAGTTTGGCCACTTTCTTTTTTCCAGCAGACTTTTTATAACTTTCTATAAATGTTCAAGATTTTGTCCTATTCTTTTGTCTTTTTCATTCTGGAACAACTTTTAACAAATCTCTAAACAATTACTTTAGAATAAAATTACTTTTTTTTGCCTTAACAAAAATGTATCTTAGGTTCTTGCACTCAAAACTGTTTCCCCTCCATTTCTTGTTTCTAGTAGTTTCATTTCCATATATTAATTATAATTTTTAGCCATGAGTAACCTTTATTATACAGAGAAAACTAGGAAGTAGACCATCGTGAACTGTCTGTCATATACCAGCATATATGGTAATTAGCGTATTTTATGGGCATATATATATATCTCTCATGATTTTTATAGTCATACTTAATGTAGGGAAAGAACATGCTTATTAACAGATCCAAATATCTCTAGCTTCTTTGCAAAAATAAGAAGTAAAAATATCTAAACTTATATTCATAATAAATGTTTTAGCAATATCAGATATGATAAAGCATAATTATTTCTCAAGTTTGATGGAATAATGACTCAATTTGATTAAATTCAAATCTATAAATTTTATAATATTAACTAGCAGATATACTGTTAGCTTATTTGACTAATAAACACAGGTAGAATAAAGATGCATGCTTGGATTATATATAATGCTGGGGATTCTGAAGACATACCTCTTTTTTACTGAGTCAGTGATATCAGACTAGTCTTATTTACCCAAATCACGTGAACTTAGAAAGCATTTGAGTTTCTATATTTCTGAAAATTTTAGAAATATTTTATTTACATGAGTGCTTATTTTTCTCTAAACCAATTAGAATATGGCTCCTTTAAAAGATTCTATAATAATTTTGCATACCATCTGGAGGTAAGAAAATATCACATATACATAATTACATAAACATACAAACAGATGCAAACAGAAGTCTTTGGCTTTCATTCTAAAAGTTTACCATGAGTTGGGCATAAACACAGTAACACAAAATGCACTAGTGTATATAGGAGTTCATTCTCATCTTTGTTCCATTTTATATTTTTATTCAAATTGTGCTTCTAGCAGACGGAAGAAGTTATCTTCCATCTGCTCAATACAAGGGCTAAAGTTTTTTAATGAGTATTTGAAGAAGAGATTTTTAAGATTTTCATTTGCCCTGATAACGTAATGTTATGGAGGCTGTGGACTAAATTTTGGGCCAGAGGCTGAGGAGGTTTCACACAGCTGTCGAGGCGTCTTCCAGGCTCATCTGAGTGGATGAAATATTCAGTCTATTTTCAATTAGCCTCTTTAGCTTGGGATGGCTGATTTTGGGGGTCCCTGAGTCCCTTGGGGTCTCCCAGGTAGCTCAGCTGGTAAAGAATCCACCAGCAATGCAGGAGACCCTGGTTAGAACTCTGCTTCGGGAAGATCCCCTGCAGGAGGGCATGGCAACCCAGTCCAGTATTCTTGCCTGGAGAATCCCACGGACAGCGGAGCCTGGTGGGCTGCGGTCCAGGGGGTCACAAAGAGTCGGACACAACGAGCAACCAAGCATGCAAGCACAAGTCCCTTGAAGGCTTTTGATGAAGCAGAGAGCCTCAAGCTCAAGTGACTACAGGGGTTTTAAGGGCAGGATGGAAAGAAAAAGGGGTTAGGAGGATCCGGTTTGAGGGGTATTGAGTTTTTTTCAAAGAAACCCTTGAAGTTCTAAATTATCCTCAATAAGTCAATAAGAAAGGAAACAGACAGCTGATGCTGGAGTGACTGAGCTGGCAGTTTGAGAAGGAGGGAGGCTCGTAACCTGCACTTCCTCAGGGGAGACCCAGAGAAGATAGTTCTGGGTGGTAGAAGACAGCATCTTGGTAGAGCCAGAGGCATGCTGGTGCATGCCAAGTCGCTTCAATCGTGTCCAACTCTGTGTACCCTACGGACTATAGCCTGCAGGGCTCCTCTGTCCATGGGCTTCTCTGGGCAAGAATACTGGAGTGGGTTGCCATGCCCTCCTCCAGGGGGTCTTCCCAACCCAAGGATCAAACCCACGTCTCTTATGTCTCCTGCTTTGGCAGGCAGGCTCTTTAACACTAGTGCACTGGGAAGCAGAGGGGAAGGGGAAGGGATTGTAATTGCTAGCTTCTTTTGAGTAGGTGGTGGGGAAAGTTACCCCAGTATCAACTGGAAAAAATCTGGTTCCCTGATCCTCTGTATTAACTGTATTGGTAGGTTCTGTGGGTGTGACTAAGATTGACTGACCCTGTCAACTGCCTTCAGTCATGGACCTACCGATCCACGATACCGAATGGACTGCACGGAGTGGCAGTTCTCAGAGCCACAAAGGCAATGCGATAGAAGAGAACTGGAATTCAGACAGTCACAGGGCATCTGTGAGAGTTAGTAAGAAAGCTCAGGTCCTCAAACGGGCAATGGGTTACCTCCAGACCTAGACTCCAACAATCGGCGCCTCTTGGCCGGGAAAAGTTAGAGAAAACATGCTGGCTTCCAAAGCCACGCTCAAGGGACACAAAATAAAACACTCTTAGGTGGAACAACACGAAGTGGTAACATACACGGCAGAGAGAATGACCATTTATCAGAGGGACTGGTCCAAACTTAAGAATCAATGATCCAAAGGACTAGTTCTAATCAAACATGTATACCCATGGCTGATTCATGTCAATGTGTGGCAAAAACCACTACACTATTGTAAAGTAACTAGCCTCCAATTAAAATAAATAAATTAATTAAGCAATAAAGTAAAATAAAATTCTGGAAAATCTTAAAAAAATTTATTCTGTAAATCTAAATTTAAGAAAATCTCCCTTTAAAAATAGAGATGAAAACAGTGACTCTCTAACAGCTGGGGGCAGCGTTTCTCTAGTGGTGGCAAGCAGGGGCGACTCTAGCTGGCATGAGCAGGCTTCTCGTGGTGTCGTCTCTTGCTGTGGATTACAGGCTCTAAGGTGTGTGGACATCAGTAGTGTGTCTCCCGGGCTTACAGCGCAGCCTCAGTCGTTGTGATGCGTGGGCTTTGCTGCCTGTGGCAGGTAAGATCTTCCCCGATCAGGGACCAAACCCCTGTCTCCTGCCTGGCAGGTGGATTCTTTACCACCGAGCCCCCGGGAAGCCCCTCTGGGTAGGATGGTTTCAAGGTGACTCCCTGTTTCCTGAGTTGTATCTGTTTCTTCAGGTTCTTCTTTTTCAATTTTATTCAGAATGAAGATACTTGATTCTCTTCGTAAAGCTGGTGATCTCTAGTTTTTGGTTCATATTTGATGTAAACGGACTGTGTAGCTGGGGAGGCTTCCTCTGGTGCCGTGTAAGGAGCCTGGATTCAGGTGAGGATTCTATGTCCCAGAGGGATTCTCTCCAGGCCTGACATATGGGGCAAAGCTGGACTTGTGAACTGGCAGATGGTAGTCAGTTGAGTGAAAGGGGGCAGCTCACTGAGTCTGGGGCCTCCTCCACCTCCATCCTGAAAAAGGACCTTATTCTGGGTCACCAATATTCCCCCCAAATTCTCTGATTTATTTAGAGAATATTTAGATAGTGTAGTATTAGAGATGAAGGTCGATTATCAATTCTTTTTTAAAGCCCAACATGTACTAGACAAAAACCAAAACAAAACCAAAAAAGCCCCATAATAGTGTAACATAAATCATTATACCTAAATGTGTTATAATTTAACACAGAAATATGAAAAACAGAAGCTTATTTGCAACTAGAGGTTATTCTGTAATATTTACTTTCTATTACCTACATGATGTTACTTAAACAAAATAACAATAGGACTAGTTAACAGTGGCAGTTAACAGTAGGTAACAGTAAAAGAATAAATAATAAATAACCAGAATGATAGTGATTAAATAAATACTGTGTGAAGAAATATAACTGTTAATATTTTTAAATTTTATTATTGAGCATTATATAAAGAGCTTCTTGATGAAAGTAAAAAAGGAGAGTGAAAAAGCTGGCTTAAAACTCAACATTCAAAAAACAGAGATCATGCCATTTGGTTCCATTACTTCATGGCAAATACATGGGGAAACAGTGGAAACAGTGAGAGACTTTATTGTCTTGGTCTTCAAAATCACTGCAGATGGTGACTGCAGCCATGAAATTAAAAGACACTTGCTCCTTGGAAGAAAAGCTATGACAATAGACAGTATATTAAAAAGCAGAGACATTATTTTACTGACAAAGGTCCATCTAGTCAAAGCTATGGTTTTTCCAGTAGTCATGTGTGGAGGTGAGAGTTGGACTATAAAGAAAGCTGAGCACTGAAGAATTGATGCTTTAGAACTGTAGTGTTGGAGAAGACTCTTGAGAGTCCCTTGAACTTCAAGGAGATCCAACCAGTCTATCCTAAAGGAAATCAACCCTGAGCATTTGTTGGAAGGACTGATGCTGAAGCTGAAACTCCAATACTTTGGCCACCTGATGTGAAGAACTGACTTATCTGAAAAGACCGTGATGCTAGGAAAGATTGAAGGAAGGAGGAGAAGGAGAGAATAGAGGATGAGATGGCTGGATGTCATCACCAACTTGGTGGACATGAGTTTGAGCAAGCTCCGGGAGTTGGTGATGGACAGGGAGGCCTGGCGTCCTGTGGTCCATGGGGTCGCAAAGAGTTGGACATGACTGAGTGTAACTGCTTTACAGTATTGTGTTAGTTTCTACTGTATAACAAAGTGATAGTGTTTTAATATTTTAATTATATTTTTATCTCCTTTGATACAATTTATCTTAATCCTTTTTGGAAACTATTTATTGTATATCTTCATTTTTTAACTATATTGTATATTCCAAAGATGCATAAATGTGAAGATTTTTAAAAAAAGAAACACATGGAGAAGGAAATGCAACCCGCTCCAGTAGTCTTGCCTAGGCAATCTCATGAACCGAGGAGCCTGCTGGTCTACAGCCAATGGGGTCACGAATGAGTCAGACACGACTTAGCAAGCAGCAGGGCATTTTTGAGGGGGGCCAACAGCCCCAGGAAAGTTGAGGCGCTCGCCAAAGACCCCAGAGCTTTTGACAGCAGAACCAGAACTGTGGCGGAGGACTCCCAGCTCCCAGGCCTCTTGATCCTGGCCTCTCGCCCCAGATAGGCATGTGAAGAACTAGAATCTAAAATAGGCCTGAGGGCTTCCTTGGCGGCTCTGTGGTAAAGAGCCTGCCTGCCACTGCAGGAGATACAGGAGACTTGGGTTCGATCCCTGAGTTGGGAAGATCACACATATGCCACGAGCAGCTGAGGCCATGTGTCACAGCTACTGAGCCTGCGCTCTGGAGTCCGGGAGCCGGGACTACTGAGCCCACACCTGCAATGACCGAAGCTCGTGTGCTCTAGAGATAAAAGAAACCACCGCGATGAGAAGACCACGTACCACAACTAGACAGTAGCCCCTGCTTGCTGCAACTGGAGTCACGTTCAAGTAGCCACAGAGACCCAGCGCAGCCCCAGATAAAAAAACAACATTACTCTTTTAAAAAGGGAAATACAATAGGAATAATTAAGTGGTTATTACTATATTTAATAAAAATGACAGTGACATATGCTTTATGTCCCTTGATACAGTTGGATAGTTTTACTGTTTTCTTTTCCAGTAATGCTTCTTTGAATTGCTTACAGCTTTAAAAAAAAAAAAAAAGACTTCTTTTCTTTTATGTAGCAGTAAAACTGAACACTGTCAAAATTCACTGCCTTGCAGGGCTCTTGTTAAGGCCATGTCCATGTTATACTGATTTGGGGGCCAATGTGATGGCCTCAAGCTAAACAACCCCTTAACAAAGGCATCTGGCCATGAGATAGGTAGGATTTTTACTTACTAGCACTAGCAGGCTATAGACTTGTAGGACGTGTTGACAGCTCTCCCAAAATGTTCATTCACTTTGTACCTATGGGTTTTCCTGGCACATCACCTCTTTGCTAATCAGGTCCTTTGCATCTATAATTTCATCATCTAGGCTAGCCATCTGCAAAATGTCCAGCATTTTTAAACACTGCAAAGCATGCTGGATGCCATCAAAAATTAAATCTCTTTTTGTGGGGGAAAAGGTTTCAAAATCACAGAAAGAATTTGAATTTGTGAAATCAAAACTGGATTTCAAATGGTATGATTTACGTAAACAAACTGAGAAACTCCTTTTTAACTTAGTGGCTCATTTTGGGTAACCATTTTTTTGAGTCTTATTTCTTAAAAAAATGACTCATTTCTTTTTGTTGTGTCTTTCATTGCAACCTATATTTCACATCAGACAACTCTAATGCAGTGAAGGCATCCTTTTCTAGGACACTTGGGGGCTCTTCACAGATCATCAAGCTGTTTGGTAGAAACAGCAAATAAATCTCTGGTAATCCTTTCCTCTATTCTCATCCCCAGTGTGTTTCCAGACATCCTTATGTTTCCACATTCTTCTCCTCCCACATTTAGAAAACATGATTATATGGAAAGCCAAACTTTTAACTTAATTTCAGTGACTAGTAACAAAAATAGCAGTCTTGTGGGCAAGAAGAGACCTCCTATTGCTACAAAATATCAAAAATCTAAATCCTTCTGCATGTTTTGAAGAATGTGAAAAGTGACCAAAAAAAAACAAAAAACAAAAAAAAACCCCAACAACAAACTTCTTAAAAGTCTCAGTATCACATAGGTAAGAAAATCACATCTTAGAAAAAAAATTCTTATTTATTTACTTGACAGCTCTGGGTCTCAGTTGTGGCCTGCAAAAATCTTAGCTGTGGCATATGGGATCCAATACCCTGACCAGGGATCAACCCAAGTCCCCTGCATTGGGAGTCTTAGCCTCTGAACCAAGAGGGAAGTCCCACACCTCTCTCTTTCTTTAAAGCAATATTCTCTACAAGGTGCAAAGGACACTTGAGATCTTTCATTTTCTTTGGTAAGAACTTAAGAACTTTACACACAGACCACCCGAAACGGGAAGGAAATCCAAACAAGAGGGGATATATGTGTACATGTAGCTGATTCGCTTTGCTCTGTGGTGGGAACTAACGCACATTGTGAAGCAGCTATATGCCAATAAAAGTTAAATAAGAAATAATGCTTTAAAAAAAGAACTTCACAGACAAAATGGAATTTGCCAGAATTTACATTTGTGTTGTCTGCCAAATACGAGACTAGAAGAGCAGTGTTTCATTCGGACAGGATTGTCGATTAAGATGATCTGAAGTTCCGTTTTTGAAATCAAAGTGCCTGGGAGCTAGGAGGAGAATTTTTTAGTTGCTGCAGTTCGATGCTCCATTTGATACACAATAGAGAGCCCTGGTAAGATCTTACAGAATGAGCGGGAGTACTGCCGTATTAGGGGCCAACACAGAATTGATCAAAATGTTCCCTTTTGTTGGCCCACAGGTCTTTGCAGTTGCATCTTCTTGGTCAGCTAATGTAATTTTACTACTTTACTCAATTTCATAGAGTAATCCAAAAAGGAATGCAATACTGTGAGGAATTTTGCATGGTGCACTCAAGAGAATTCAGCTATTTTTGACTGCACATTGGAGTCTTTGGGGAAACAAAAGGCTCTGGATGGATTTAGAATTACTTGCCTGTCTCATTACAGATATTTGAGGTCCTGGCCCCCGGTACTGGGACCACAGAGCAGTCTCCAGGGGAACTTCCGCATCCTCTTCTCTGCCATGACCAAACTTTTTTTTGGCATGTCCTGCAGTATGCTCTGTTTTGGTTATTTATTTCCCGATCCAGTTGTGTGCGTCCTTCTGTCTGTCAGGAAAATAACCAGCTGTTTAGTCTGGTTCAACGATGTCTGGGTCACATGGATGTGAGTCGTTCATTGTTCTTGTGTTGATGACATGAACTCTTAGGAAACGTGATCACAATATTCACAGTGTGAAAAGTTAAACAAATACGATATCAATGCAAAGCACAGACATTCCTTCATGGCGAAGTTGAAGTTCCACTGCATTTGAATCGTACACTCAAATCACACTGCTCGGGGGATAAAACTACGGGGGAACCACCAATCGTGGTACCAACAGCAGTGGGCAGGAGAATGAATGACTGATGATGACAGCCTCTATGAAGGCAAACGATCTCTGCCGTGTCCCCTCAACATCAGAGACAGTGCTGCTTTCAGTCTCTGTTTTGGGGGGCACTGCGTGGGTTTTATACTTTCTCCCAAATCTCTTGCACTCACAATGGAAAACCAGGACTTTTCCCATCCAGGAGGGACTTCCCAGGTGATGGGACTTTTAGTAAAAAAGCCAGGACATCCTGGGAAAAGTGAAGCAGTGGTTACTCTAGAAAGATCTGCCTGTGCTCCATGAGGAAGGAGTAGGTAGGACAGAACTGTCCCCTTTATAGACCCGTCGTTAATTCTCAGCTTTCAGCTTCATTTCTCAGTCTTAACCTTTGAGGTAACTCAGCCCTCAAGGTCTCCAGGTGGACTGATGAACAGACAGAAGGATGATCTAGGCTAGATATTCTCAACATGTCGGTCCCTGGACTCTATATTCTCAAACATTACTGAGGGTGCCAACGAGCTTTTACTTCTCTGGGTTGTATCTATCAGTGCTTACCAAATCAGAAATGAAAACTGAGACATTTTAAAAATAATTATTTATTCATTTATTTAAAAATACCAGTGATAAATTCATTCTATATTAATAGGAAGAAAAGCATATATTTTTTTCATGAACAATAGCTACATTTCCCAAATCAAAACAGTTTAGTGAGAACAGTGGTGTTGATTTATATTTCTGCAAATTTCTTTAGTATTTGGGTTAATAAAAGGCATCTGGGTTTTCATATCTACTTCTGCATTCAATCTTGAAGTATTAGAGAAAAGGACACTTTACACAGTTATGTAGCTGGAGAAGGGAGGGGTATTTTAGTAGTCTTTCTAGATAATTCTGTACAGATATTCTATTATATTGTTTTTCAGTTGCTCAGTCACGTCTGACTCTTTGCCCACTCCATGGACTGCAGCATGCCAGGCTTCCCTAACCTTCACCATCTCCCAGAGCTTGCTCAAACTCATGTCCATCATGTTGATGATGCCATCCAACCATCTCATCCTCTGTCACCCTTTTCTCCTCCTGCCCTCAATCTTTCCCAGCATCAGGGTCTTTTCCAGTGAGTCGACTCTTCACATCAGGTGGCCAAAGTATTGGAGCTTCAGCTTCAGCATCAGTCCTTCCAGTGAATATTCAGGACTGATTTCCTTTAGGATGGACTGGTTTGATCTTGCAGTCCAAGGGACTCTTCTATTATACAGCAAAACTTAAAGGTAATAATTAATGTAATTAGTAATTTTATGGTTTCAACCTGTAACAATTGTAACATCTCAGGTGAAATTGGCTTTTTTCCTGTGAGTGTGTGAGAGGTTGGGGTGAAAAAAACAATGAACTCTGGGGCAGTGTGGTACCTCTGCCTAGATTCATGATGAAGCCTCTGTAGTTTTAACCATCATTGCTTTTTGACCATCAGTGCAAATGTCAGCAAAGTGAAAAAGGCCAATAAGATTTTAGTATTGTGTGAATACTAAATGTGAAAATATAATAATGAAATTGTAGACAGCCCTCACTTTGAGAACTTCCCATACAGGTTACCTCTTTCTTGGCTAACTTTATTCATCAGCTAACTACCATCCACTTGCTTTCAAAGATGTTTCAAATTCTTTTTTTGGTCTAGGTTATTCCATTTTATATTTTCAATCCTTATTACAGTGGCATCCTATTGCATTTTGAGAAAGCAAGTATGTTTGGCGTATCAAAACAGAAGCCCTCACATTGCTTTTTTAATGTTTACCCAAGAGTCATGAAATTCACAGGTAAAAACTTGAAGTTAAGTTTTAACTTAAAGACGTTTTAAGTTTTAAGTTTCAACTTAAAGTTGAGAGAGAATTTTTTGTTGCTGTTGTTGCAAGCATGCTCCTTTCTTAAATATCATCTCTTAAAAAGTCCAGTATTAAGAAGCTATCTGTTCTCATTTAGGGGGCCTCCAACCTCAGGCAGAATTGGTTTTCATCTGTAAATCTAGGTGGACCTGCTTGGAAATCCCATGCAGCTGGTCAGAACATGAACCTGTGGTGATGAGTTTTATCTTCCTTTGAGCCTGTACAGCAGAAGTTTGACTCAGCAGGTCCAGAGTGTCCAAGCGTTACACATTATAGAGAAGTTTTGGCCCTTGATGACTGCTGGGAGATAAACTCTAAACCCTTGGAAAATCCTGATCTCAGATACCCGATCTCAGATATCTTTGTTTACCTGGGGCCCCGAGCCACGATAGATACTTCATCCTAAAATGTAACTTATGGTGGAGACCTGGGGCCACACCCTATCAATCTGACCTCTGAAGTGGCAGGAGACTAAGAAACCAAACTTGACTCTGTGGACACTACATGCCTACGTGATTGACCCCCAGTAAAATTCCTGGACACTAAGGCTCAGGTGAGCTTGCAGGTTGGCAATGCCCATGTTTGCCAGGGGAATTCTAACTGTGTGTGACTCCATGGGGACAAGGTCAACTGCAAGGACAACTACAAGGTCACGTGTGGTCTCTCTCTTCTGGGCTCTGCCTTCTCTGCCTTTTACTTTCTGATTGTAACCTGTGCCCTTTTGCTATCATAAATTGAACTGTGAATGTCATCGATTTTCTGAGTTCTGTGAGTCCTTCTGGAGAATCACTGAACCTGAAGGTCATCTTGGGGGTCCCCGAGGACAGATCCCTCCTGCTCACTCTGCTGGGCCCTGAAAGATCTTAGAGAGAACTTAGGCACAGAGCATGCCTGCCTGCAAGGAGTTCATGATTTACTGAGAGAAGAGGTTACTATGCCCAAAGAAAAGTACAAGGTACACAGTGAGGAACACTGTCAGATAGATCCACAGGGTCATGTGGCTTAGAAGGCAGAGGGAATCCATCAAGCTGGGGTACTTTGACACAAAGAGAGAAAGGCTAGAAATATAGGAAAAGTCAAAGAACAAAAACATTCATATTGCCTTTGGAAATGGAATCAATTGTCAGCCAAACGCTGAATCAGAAAATCCAGTGTCTGCAGCTTTTCCTCTCTGACCTTTTCTCCTTCTTTGTTTTGTTCTTCTTGAATTCTTTGCCATCTGGCTGCCTCTGTCCAAACAGAAAGATATCGGATCTTTTTCTACACTTTGACAGAAACTCGTTCACACCAGGAAGTTCTGCCTCCCAGGTATTTGCTCTTCAGAGCCTTTATGGGTAACTGGGGTCTGGGACTGCTCTGTCTCTGGTTAGAGCAACATCTGGCTACAACAAGATAATCTTTTTAGACAGGTGGAGAGATGTCTCCTGCCACTGAACTAGCTGTTGCCAAGGCTGCCTAGGAACATAAATCTGCTTTAGTTCTCTGGGGTCAGAAATGGGTTAGGAGGAACAGTAGAGTATCAAGGCATCTCTTTTCTTCTTCCTTTCCCCCACCCCCAGTTCTAACCCATCTCATCTTATTTCTTGAATGCAGGACTCCCACTTCACCTCCAAAGGACTGTCCTTGCACCATCTGCCTTCCCCTTCATCTCCTCTCCCTGTAGGTGAGGATGACCTGGGGACCAGGTACCCATAGCCTGGAGTTTCTGACATCTAGGATTCTCACCATCTCATCTAGGGGAAGTGAGCTGCAGGCAGCTGCTTGAGACTGTGTGTGTGTGTGTGTGTGTGTGTGTGTGTGTGTGTGTGTGTGTGAGATGGGGGTTTAATTTTCTGTGCTAAGTAGAGGCTCAAGTAGAACACCTCTACTTCTCCAGTTCCACTTCAAAACTCTCACTGTGTTCAGTCACTCAGCTGTGTTTGACTCTTAGTCTCCTAGTTTCTTCTGAGACTTAGAGACTCTTAGTCTTTTCTGAGACCTCATGGACTGCGGCACACCAGGCTTCCCTGTCCCTCATTACCTCCTGGAGTTTGCTCAAATTCATGTTCATGAGTCAGTGATGCTATCTAACCATCTCATCCTCTGCTTCCCCCTTCTCCTTTTGACATCAACCTTTCCCAGCATCACAGTCTTTCCCAATGAGTCTGCTCTTCGCATCAAGTGGCCAAAAAATTAGAGGTTCAGCTTCAGTATCAGTCCTTCCAAGGAACATTCAGGGTTGATTTCCTTTAAGATCGACTGGTTTAATCTCCTTGCAGTCCAAGGGACTCTCAAGAGTCTTCTCTAGCACCACAGTTCTTAAGCATCAGTTCTTCAGCGCCCAGCCTTCTTTATGGTCCAATGTCCACAGCCATACATGACTACTGGAAAAACCATACCTTTGACTCCACATACTTTTGTCAGCAAAGCGATATCTCTGCTTTTTAATACACTGTCCAGGTTTGTCATAGCTGTCCTCCCAAGGAATAAACATCTTTTAATTTCATGGCTGATGTCACCATCTTCTGATTTTGGAGCCCAAGAAAATAAAATCTATCACTGCTTCCACTTCCCCCCTTCTATTTGCCATGAAGTGATGGGACAGGAGGCCATGATCTTAGCTTACTTCACCAATAAACTCTGCACAATACTCACTCTTATTCATTTTCCCCTTGGATACAGTGGTTGTCCACTCACAGCTTCAAGTGAAAAGGAACATAGCCTGGGAGGACTCCACGGATGGCCTTGCCAGTTTGGGGCTTTTGTGGTTTTCACATTCTAGGCAGTTTGCACGTTGCACACGGTCATTCATTCAGTGAGTGCCTGTTGCCTGTCTGCCACTGCCGTGCTCTTCCCCTTGCAGGGAAGTCAGGGCCCCTGAGGACCCTGGGGAGGAGGGATCCCCATTTCACCCTACTTTTTGTTTCTGCATTTTCTGTGAGCTCACTCTTTAGATGTGCCCCTTTCTCATCGCTTCAGGGGAGCTCCTGGACACAGTCCTACCTTTTTAAAATATTTATTTATTTATTTGACTCTGCCAGGTCTTAGTAGTGGGCGTAAAAACGCCTAGCTGTGCACGTGGGATCTGGTTCCCTGACCAGGAATCAAACTCGGGCCCTCTGCATTGAAAGTGCAAGTCTTAGCCACTGCTCCGCCAGGAAAGTCCCAAGAGCATGCTATTATTTATTTGTTTTATTAAAATTTTTTTTCTGGAATATAGCTGACTTTCAATGTTGTGTTACTTTCTGCTGCTGCTGCTGCTAAGTCGCATCAGTCGTGTCTGACTCTATGCAACCCCATAGATGGGAGCCCGCCAGGCTCCCCTGAACCTGGGATTCTCCAGGCAAGAACACTGGAGTGGGTTGCCATTGCCTTCTCCTGTGTTACTTTCTGCTGGACATCCAAGTGACTCAGTTATACACATACACATGTCCACTATTTTTAAGAATCTTTTTCCATATGGGTCATTACACAGTACTGAGGAGAGGTCCCTGTGCTCTGTAGTACGTTCTTATTGCGTGTGTGCTAAGTCGATTCAGTCATCTCTGACTCTGTGCAACCCCATGGACTGTATGTGGCCTGCCAGGCTCCTCTGTCCATGGGATTCTCCAGGCAACAATACTGGAGTGGGTTGCCATGCCCTCCTCCAGGGGATCTTCCCGACCCAGGGATCAAACCTGAGTCTCTTAAGTCCCCTGCACTTGCGGGCAGGTTATTTACCACTAGTGCCACCTGGGAAGCCAGGCTCTTATTAGTTATGTGTTTTATAGATAGTAATGTGTATATATCAATTCCTTCTTTAGGATCAAACTCTGTGCTGGTCCCCCTCCGGGGTGGTCCTGGAGGCTCGTGATTGGGAGCGAGCATTGTTGACTTGATTTTGAAGTTCTAAGTTTAACCCTATTTTAACCTTGTCTTTACGAGAAGATTCCATGGGAATGAGTGTCGCAGTAAATGCCATGATTCTGTACTTCCTTCGCAAAGGAAATGGGGTCAAGTGTCCTCCTGAAAAGTCTCCTTATATAGGAGCAGGAAGCAATGGCTCATCAGCTGGGAATAAGCTTTGTGCAGGCGTCAGCCTCCGAGGAAGGTCTCTTTATGCGGGGCTGCAGAATCATGGCTGAAATGATGAGGTGTGTCTTCCTGGGCCTGATTAAACATGATTGGGAAATATCTTCTTCTCGAGGAAATATCTTCTTCTCGAGATTCACAGCACAGTTGCACAGTAGAGTGGAAGACAGATTTGGAGAAATAAGACTGGAGTCCAAATAGCAAGAGTGCCCCTTCCCGCCTGGGCGAACCTGGGCGATTTATAGACCATCACTCTGCCTCAGTTTTTGGTTTTTTTTTTTCGCTTTAACATGGTGTATTAGTTTCTGCGGGCTGCTATAACAAAGAACCTAAAACTAGATCCCTCCAGTTCCGGGATGTAGCTTCCTGTCCCCTGTGTCCGCTCGTTCCTGTCTGGGGGGCCCAGAGGCTGGACCAGGCTGCAGCGGCCGACCCGCATGCTGCCACCAGGGCGGAGGCTTCCTGGCTTCCCCAGGCCTGTTCTTCCTGCTCTGTTTCCCTGACCCCCCAGGATGGAAGCCCTGCCTTCATCCTCCCCCCGGGGCCTTAGTTCCTGCATGCTGTTCCTACCAAGGGGGTGATTTGACAGAAACCCATGAAGCCTTTAAGGGCTTCCCAGGTGGCATTGGGGGAAAGAATCTGCTTGCAATGTGAGAGATGTGGGTTTGATCCCTGGGTTGGGAAGATCCCCTGGAGAAGGAGACGGCAACCCACTCCAGTATTCTTGCCTGGAGAATCCTATGGACAGAGGAGCCTCTTAGCTGGAAACAACCCTGGGGTCTTAATCTAATCTGAGAGCGTTTCAGTCCTCTCCCTTCCCATGCTCATTTTGGCCTCCTCTGCTGGTCTTCTGGTTCCCAGTCTAAGCTTCCCACATCCCCTGCAGAGCACCTGGCCATACTCAACCCCTGAGCAGTATCTCAGGTATTTAAGGACTTCAGGGAGGAGGCTGCATGCATGCACGTACGCACACAGACACACACACACACGCACACGCACACGTGTGCACACACACATATGCAGTATAAGTTCTCAACTTATTTAATTAGGAATCTTCCTCTTAAAGCAAGTTTATGTAGAAGCAGAGACAACACATCTTGGGGTGGCTTTTCCTTGGAGCTGGGGTTTTAACAGGATGTGCAGCTGCTGGTGACACGTTCCCCTCCAGAATTAAGGAAGCAGATAGATTCTTGTTAAACTTCTGCCCCTTTATATGCAAGGCTTATGTTACTTTCCCAAAGGAATTTATATTAACAATCCACATGCTGGCTGCATATTAGAATCACCTGGAGGTGAGATGTAACACCCCACTGCCCCACATACCTAAATTTCTGGGTATATAGAGTAAACAGATATTTGGCAAAAGGATAAATGTAACTCAACTGAGGAAGAATAGTCATTTCAATAAATGGTGCTGGGACACCTGGATATACACATGCAAAACCAAAAAGCAATGAATCTAGACACAGACCTTACACCCTGTACAAAAATTAATGCAAAATGGATCGTAGTCTCAGATGGAACATGCAACACTGTAAAAGTCCTAGAAGGTAATACAGGAGAAAATCTATGTGACCTTAGGTTCAGTGATAATTTTTAGATATAATGTCAACAGCCTCATCCATGAAAGGAAAACAATGATAAGTTGGACTTCATTAAAATGAAAAGCTTCAGTTCTGCAAAAGACATTGCTTGGAAAATGAAACAGCAAGCCACAGAGAAAATATTTGTAAAACACATATCTGATAACAGGCTAGTGCCCAAAATATACAAAGAATGTTAAAATCTCAACAATAAGAAAGAAGCAACCCAATTAAAAAATGGGCAAAAGACCTAAGTACATAAGTCACCAATGAAGATTTATGTGCTTACAGAAAAGAAGAACATGGAAAGATGCTCAACACCTTCCATCATTAGGAAGCTGCACATGAAAACAACAATGAGAGGCATTATATGCCTATTGGAATGGCCAAAATCCAAAACACTGACAACACCCAATGCTGGCAAGGATGTGGAGCAACAAGAATACCTGTTCATTGCTGGTGGGAATGCAAAATGGCGCGGTCACTTTGGAGAACAGTTTAAGGGTTTCTTACGAAGTGACACACGGTCTTACCACATGATCCAGGAATCATACTCCTTGGGCTCGCCCAGATGCACTGAAAAATTGTGTTCACATGAAAACCTGTACACAGATTTTTAAAGCCTTTTTATTTTATATAGTATTGTAGCCAGCTAACAATGTTGTGATAGTTTCAGGTGAGCAGCAGAGTGACTCAGCTATACATAAACGTGTTTCCTTTTCCCCCTAAACTCCCCTCTCATCCCTGCAGCCACATAACGCTGAGCAGAGTACCCTGTGCTAAACAATAGGTCCTTGATGGTTATCTGTCTTAAATATAGCAGCGTGTACACAGATGTTTATAGCAGTTTCCTTCAGAGCTGCCAAACCTAGGAAGCAACAAAGATGGCCTTCAATAGGTGAATGGATAAGCAAATTGCTGTTTACATCCATAAAATGGGATTTTATTCAACTAGACAAAAAAAAAAATGAGCTATCAATCCATGAAAAGATGAGGAAGAATCTTATGTGTATATTGCTAAGTGTAAGAGGACAATCTGAAAAGACAATAGACTATGATTCCAAATATATGACTTTCTGGAAAGGCAATATGAAGATAACAAAAAGATCTTTTTTTTTTTGCCAGGAGTTGGGGGCAGAAAGGGATGAATAAGTGAAGCACAGGGAATATTTAGGACAGTGAAACTATTCTGTGTGATTGGAGTGGTGGACGCATGTCATTAACAAACTTGTTAAGAAACCATGAAACATATAACACCAAGACTGAACCTTAATATAAACTATGGACTTTTAATATAAACTATTAAATCTTAAGTTAATAGTCACATGTCAATATCGGCATATCATTGCAACACATGTACCACACTAGTGCAAGATGTTATCAATATAGGAAAATTTTGAAAAAGCAAAGAAGGTCAAGGCATACAGAAACAGCAAAGTAAAACGGGGAACAGTGTATACTACACTTTCATTTTAGTATAAATATAGATGATTTCTTGTCCGCTTTAAAATGCTCTCTGGAGGTGGCCTCTGAGAGAAGTGAGTGGCTGTAGAAAGAGTTTGGATGGAGACTACTGTATTGTCCTTGTGCGCATTTTAAAATCTATGCCTTGCACATGTAATATCTTTTAAAAATGAAAAAAATTAAAAGAAGAAGAAAACAAGAAAAAGAAAACAACCTGGATATCCAGATGGTACCCCAGATTAGTGAAACTGGTATCTCTGAGAGTGAAGTCCGGGCATGAATAATTCCTAAAGCCTCTCCCGGTATTCAGGAGAGAACCACGGCTTTAGAGGAACGTTTAGTCCCATGTTTATGGGACTACCCCTGGTTCTTCACCAGACTCCTCAGCAGCACCAGACTCTCATGGGTGTGGACTGATAAAGTGGGGTCTCTGTCCAGGTGTCTCTGAACCTCAGCTCACCCCCAGTTTCTACCAGTCTGGAAACCCAGTTCCCCAGGGATACCAATCTGTGCCTTCCCCTCATTTAATTGTTTACCAGAAGAGTTTCAAAAGCAGCGCACATCCCTTTCCTTGCGGTGAACTGAGTGAGTTACAGAGACTTCTGAGTCTCCCCGGCTGCAGTGGCTCAGCATTCAGTTCTCGAGTCTGTCAATGGCATCTCTCATTTCAGCTTTGCTCTCTCCCAAGGGGCTGGGGGCTGGGATCTGGAGGTGTTGGCCATGCAAGCAGCACAGTATGGCTGGAAGAGCATCAGCCAGATGGCCTCCGGTTTGCATCCCAGCGGCTGCTCACCAGCTTGTCTCTGAGGAACTCTGTTCTTACTGGGGTTAAGTTGGCAGCATCACAACGCTAATTTCACCAAGAGTTCTCGAACAGTGTGGGAAACCATTGCATTTATCATAATCTGAGATAATATATGTGAAAGCTCACTGACAATTGTGCTTTTTAATTAAAAAAAAAAAAAAGTAAACTCTAGCCTGGTACTGAGTTTACAAGGACAAGAAAAGCTCCATTCCTTCCCATCCCATCCCCACCCCTCCTTCAGTCTTCCCACATGAAAAGGCAACAGGGAGCTGAAGTTAATCTTTGGAAGGGATGAGGAACTAATTAGGCAGGTTTCAAAGAAAAATTGGGGGAATTATGAAAAAGATGCCTTTTCTGTTCCCACCCTCTGCTTGTTTACCTTCGGCCGACCCCTCCCTCTCTTCCTTCCTCCCGCTGTTTACACAAGTGCTTCCTTATCAGTCTGTCATTCCCCGTCTTGAAGGCAGTGAGAGGAATTGGTTGGGAAATCTGTTCTGCGTTTTGTGTGCATCCTGTCCAAACTATTGTGTTGGAAAGCCCTTGAGCTGTTGAATCTAATTTGCCATTCTTAGGAGTGGGGAGGTGTACTGAAGTCAGGAGGCAAAAGCCGATGCAGATCTATTCAGACAGTGTACAGTCAGTGCTGTGAGCTCAGCCCTTTGGAAAATAGCTCGGAACACAGCTGAAGACATGCATGCTGGGTCTCCGTGTGTGTGGGGCTCTGATCATGCTGGATAACGTGGTGAGCA
Organism: Odocoileus virginianus; assembly: GCF_023699985.2. Lineage (NCBI taxonomy): Eukaryota > Metazoa > Chordata > Mammalia > Artiodactyla > Cervidae > Odocoileus > Odocoileus virginianus. Next base: position 1,161,778 of record NC_069705.1, on the reverse strand, counting down.
TGGGGGTGAGGCCGCTGGTCACTGCCCTCAAGAAACTGACCATCTAGCAGAGGTTGCTGGCTGCAATAACCCTAATACTGTCTTACCAGCATCCTGACCTCTACCGACGTGAAATCGCAGCCCTCCAGACCCAGGAGCCCTGCCTCCTCTTGGGGGAAATGCAGGCTCAGAGGCAACTCTGCTGTCCAGGGCCACTCAGCACATCAACGGATCACTGGTAGTGGATTTCAGGGGTGACAGTATTACTCCTATTGGATAATGAAAGATCAATTGACATGTCCATCCCAAATCACATGTATGTACACGCCCGTACGCTATGCTTAACATGGACAAGCAACAAGGACCTACTGTACGGTCCAGGGAACTCTGCTCAGAGTTATGTGGCAGCCTGGATGGGAGGGGAGTTTGGGGGAAAATGGATACATGTATATGTATGGCTGAGCCCTTTTGCTATCCCCTGTGAAGCTATCACAATACTCAGTTCCGTTCAGTTCAGTCGCTCAGTCGTGTCCGACTCTGTGACCCCATGGGCTGCAGCACACCAGGCCTCCCTGTCCATCACCAACTCTTGGAGTTTACTCAAACTCATGTCCATTGAGTCGGTGATGTCTTCCAACCATCTCTTCCTCTGCCGTCCCCTTCTCCTTCTGCCTTCAATCTTTCCCAGCATCAGGGTCTTTGCCAATGAGTCAGTTCTTCGCATCAGGTGGCCAAAGTATTGGAGTTTCAGCTTCAGCATCAGTCCTTCCAATGAATATTCAGCACTGATCTCCTTTAGGATGGACTGGTTGGATCTCCTTGCAGTCCAAGGGACTCTCAAGAGTCTTCTCCAACACCACAGTTCAAAAGCATCAATTCTTTGGTGCTCAGCTTTCTTTGCTAAATAGTTATACTCCAATATAAAATAATAATAATTATTTCTTGTTTAGAAAAGGAAAGATCAGTTGAGAAAGTCGTCACACTCTGTAATAGGAAACTTTAGAGGTCGAATTCCTTGTTTTGATTTTCATATACCCTTGTGTTGAACGCAGTTGTCAGAGAAGAGGGTGGAAAGGAGGAGACTGCCCTGCTTGCATGCGTGCGTGCTAGTCGTGTCCGACCCTTTGTGACCCTGTGGACCATAGCCCCCCAGGTTCCTCCATCCTTGAGGATGCTAAAGGCGACGATACTGGAGTGGATTGCTATGCCCTCCTCCAGGGGATCTTCCCAACCCAGCGATCAGACCCGTGTCTCCCGCGTCTCCTGTATTGCAGAAGGGTTCTTTACCCCTGAGTCACTGGAGAAGCCGCCCTGCCTGAGAGAAGCTTAAAAAAGGCTTTAATGACCAGAAAACAATCACAGCCATTGTTCAGCAACTCAACATTCTTCCCTCTTTGTTCTCTGTTTGGTAACAACAGCCAAAGTTAACATCATGGAGGATGAAGGACTTCTGGTGGGTTTGGGGTCAAACAAGTTTGCATTGATGACTTTCGACTCTAGGTGGTTGGAAACTCAGGCTTATCCTGCTAACAGCGTCTCAATTCTACTGAAGCGTCTCACTTTGAGGGGAGAAAAGAAGTTGGCACCTCCTGCCGAGACAGCTGGCTCACCTTGAGAATGCTCCAGGCACTGGGAGTAGATTTTAGAACACATATCGTTTTTGTGTTAAGACTCTACTAAAGCATTGTTTCAGGGGAAGTGCTAGGGGGAAGAAGATGTTTGTGCAGGTTTGGAGACAGTGATGCTTTTCTACAATTTCAGAAGCCCCAAATCACTTCGGATCACCCCCAAGGCCAGGGTTATTTCTCGCCCTCTCCCCTTGCCCCTGAGTCCAGCTCTAAACCTCCAGCCTTTCTGTTGGAAGCTTGAAAGTTGGAGCAAAGCTTTCTGGGGTCTTGGTCTCTGTTCTACAGCTTGCCAAGCTCCAAGCATCAAGCTGATGGAAAGTTTAACATTTGAAAACTTTTTTTTTTTTTTAATGTTTTATGGTAGGACTGGAAAACATCAATTATTTTGAAGGAACATCATAGATTTTTAGGGGATGACAAATTCCTGTATTAACACTACCCACCTCCTGCCCCAAAGCACACAGACCAACCCCCACCCTCCTTTCTGGTCTCCTGCTTTCTCCTGTCTCACTGATGTCTCCAGCCAGATGGGAAGGACAGACCCCCAGAAAGACAGTTTTCAACAGTGCCCGGGAGATTGGCTTCTCTTCACTTTTGTTCTTGTCCTAATGGCCCATAGAATGCTGAAAAGTTCTAAACATGCTTCCATTGTTTGGATGATGATGGCCTCTCTATTTCCTGGCTTTCATTCACCATCTCCTCCTCTTACAGCAGAATTAAGTCTCCGAAATGGAAAATATTAGAGCTGTTGATGGAGAATAAATGCTGACTGTTGCAGACACCTTACTTTTATTTTTTTTTTGCATCATATTTGACTCATATTCAATAATAGGAAATGAATAAATCTGGTGTCAGGGAAGAATAAAGAGGCACACAGGTCTTAGTTTGCCCAAGGCTGAGGGAGTTTGTTCCTACTGGCCTAGTACGCAGTTTGGCTGAGCATTTGTTCAATTCTTCATTTTTATTTTTCATTTGTTTTTCTGGCCGTACCACATAGTATGTGGGATATTAGTCCCTAACCAGGGGTTGTAACCACATCCCATGCATAGGAAGCAAGGAGTCTCAACCCCTGGACAGCCAGAGAAGACCCTGATTCTTTTAAAATGAAATATTATTATCCGTAGTTCCATTGAAGTAAGCCTGGGCGGCTTTGGTAGACCTCCTCTTGGTGGTTCCTGCTGTGCTCTGACCTCATTGGGCAGGCTATGAGATGTGTGTGCAGTGGTTTTATCTGGAAGATGACCAGAGCATCCACTCAGCTCTCTTTGGTGGCTCAGAGGGTAAAGATCCTTTATGCAACTCAGGAGACTCAGGTTCCAGCTCTTTGTTGGGAAGATCCCCTGGAGAAGGAAATGGCAACCCACTCCAGTACTCTTGCCTGGAGAATCCCATGGACAGAGGAGCCTGGCGGGCTGCAGTCCATGGGGTTGCGAAGAGTTGGACACGCCTGAGTGACTAACACTTTCACTTTTTCCAGTTAAAAGACACCAACACCTTCCTAGGAGACTCTGGTAGACAGGGCCATCTCAGACAGGAGCTGCTCAGGAGAGCAAATCTTCCAATCTCAAGTGATGCTGAGAGATGGGCTTGTCACTCCTGTATCCATGGGGCCTCTCAACTCCTTGGCCAGTTCCATCACGCCTGTGCCCTAGCCCAGATGCAAGAAGCCTTCAGGCCGCCATCCAGTTGAAAACACCAGAAATTATGGGCTGGGCGTAGGTAAAATATGTGTGAGAAATAAAGGCTGGACATGTCAGCATGGGGAGCGAATTGTCTACTTCTAGCTACAGTGATTTTTGTCACTGATTTAATCTTAAGGAGTCATGTTTTGCATGGGTTTGCCACTTGCAAAAATGAGCTGAAAAATTAAGTAGGGGTCACCAACACCAATTCTGTTCTACCCTGTGCTGGAGCTACTAGCCAGTATGATAAAAAAGAAAAAGGAAAATAAGTAAAGTAAAATGTATAAGAACTGGAAATAAGGAAGAAGAAATTGTTCCTAGATGATGTTTATGAAATAGAAAATTCAGGATCAAAATCTTCACGGAAAATAAAGATAAATATGTTTATCAAGGTCAGCAAATACAAAGTCAATGTAGGAAAATTAATTTCATTTCTATATCCTAGTAACAAACAGGTAGAAAATTAAATCTGAAAAAAAAAATTACCATTTAAAGTAGCATGAAACAAGTCCAGTGCTTAGGACTTTATCTCTCAAAAATGTGTCGAATTTCTGCACATCGAAGTCTAAAGTAGTAGTGAGATAAATTAAAGGCAACCTAAATAGATGAAGGAATATATTAATTCCCATATTAGAAAACTTAAGTTTTAATGAGATAGCAGTTCTTTCCCAATTAATACAATCCTTATAAAGCTCTCAGTGGTAGTTAAAAAAAATAAATGAGTATTTAATAGAAAATAAAGCGTTTACTAAATTTATGTTTCTAAGAAAGTTGATCACTATCAACTTCAACAACATGTAATGTGCTCAAAATGTTTGCTGGTCTCTGCTGTCCACCCTCAGCTGGTAAAAAAGTCAACATCTACTTCAGAAGTTACTCCAAGAGTTATTTGAAGAAGACTATATGCAGCTTTCAAAAGCATGTTTTAAAATTACCCTGAAGAGTATTACTTTTCGTTTATATCAATGTATTTATTTACATCATTTATATCTTCTAATTCCACTCATTAAAGTTAAAAAAATTAAACAATTTTATTGAGGTATAACTGAAACACATTAAACTGCACATATTTAATATATAAAATTTGATGAGTTTGGACTCATGCATACACCTGTGACATCATCTCCACAGTAAAGATAAAAGACATGTATTATTACTTCCAAGTTTCCTTATGTTCTTTTTGTGTGTGTGTGGTAAGAACACTTAACTTGAGATCAACCCTCTTGACAAATGCTGGAGTATGTGATGCAGTATTGCTGACTCCAGAGTTTTAGCACCACTCATCCGGAACCCCAAGTTCTCCTGGCACGTATGAAAAATGAAGTCATAGCTGCTGGCGTGTGGGTTCCATTAGAAGAACTCCTCACGCAGCTAAGTGATGACAGTTTTCTAAAATGTCATCAGATACTCCAAGTAGGAAGATCAATGAATCCCATTAATTGATTCTTTATCCAATTCATGACATCAGAGTATAGCTTTTGGAAGTTTATTTTCTCAAAGGCAGAATCTAGATTGTTGTGAAGGCTATTGTAAACGTTGTTATAAAGTTCTGTATTGAAGATAAAATTATCGTTTTTACAGGCATGATATAAACAAGGTCCAGGAGAACAGAGTTTTGTGGTGAAACTAGTGATCTTAATTAAGAAAATCATGGAGCGGAAATGCACTTAGAATTGGTTGTGATTCACTAAAAATCGACTTCCCTGGTGGCTCAGATGGTAAAGCGTCTGCCAACAGTGAGGGAGACCCGGGTTCAATTCCTGGGTCAGGAAGTTCTCCCGGAGAAGGGAATGGCAACCCACATTCATAATTGTATCCAAAAAGCCCTTGATATTCTACCAGAGTTGAGGTCAGAGGTGTCATTATTTATGACTATTTTCAGATATACACTGAATGACTGAAGTTCAAAATTGTTTTGATGAAGCTGATGTTGAATTCCTTCCAAAACAGCTCGACATTGGCATTTCTGTGTTCTTTCTTTCTTTTCACTTGCCACCAATTGGACTTTAGAAACATCTGGGCTTTGGTGAATTAAGCTTCATGACAATCCGGACATTACTGGAAATGAGTCCTTTAAATTATAGTTACATTTTGTTCAAAAGGTGTTTAAAACCTTCAAGTAAAATATTCAATAAAATGGAACACTGGAAACCTTTAAACTTTGAAACTTTTAGCAAATTGTTATGTTGCAATTTTGAAGACAAAGTTTGCAAACAGAAAACCATTGAAATTTATCCCTACAAAAGCAAGGAAAAGTGGACAAATCAATATGAATGAGAAAGATGAATAAGGCTTCATGCTAATATTCTGTGATTTCACTTTGAAATGGCTCAACTTGTAGTTTCTGTTCCAATTGGAAAGTATGGATTCATTGCCAGAGCAGAACAAAATAGACAAGACCAACAATTTTATGGCATCTAAATACAGTCAAATGTTCAAAAGGATCAAGGAATTTATTTGATGTTTTGTCTTACTGAAGTATTTGTCAAAGAAAGTTGCTCTGAATGGAGGCATAAAAAAATGTGAAAATATTTAGGTTGAAATATTTACACATTTCAGTGTGAGAAAAATTGGAATTGGGACTACCCTTCATTTAGTACAATTTGTAGTTATTGATTTTTTTCTTAAATAAAAATATTGTGGTTTACAGCAAAGAGCCAATAGAATGTATCAACATTTTCATACTATTAATAATAAATTGCAACTTTGAAGATGACTGTAAGTGATTTTACAGAAGAGTTAAAAATAAGATCATTTTGGAAAAAAAAGGTCAGAAATATACAATGATGCATAATTTGATGAAAATGCATCTTACCAACTAACATAAGTACATGGAAAACTACTAAAGACAGTTATTCTGCTTATGTTATTTTTCAGCATTCAGATAATCACTGTAAATAAGTTTTGTTGTCTTAACTTACAGATTTCCATTTTTAAAGTATTTCTAGTTTTGAAATTTTTAAATTTTGAAATGGAAGTGTTTTATTTTTGAAATTACTTTTATAAATAATTTTATCCTCAAATAGAAATATTTTATAGGTCCACCAATAAAATCAGTATGTCGCTCAATAAATGCATATTCAAAAACATATACTTTTAATTAGCACTCCCCAAAATGTCTTAGTTTGAATGATGAGCAGCCGTACTAACTGTAAAATCTTAACAGGCCAGACCAATCAGGGCAAACTGGGCTTAATAAATGCGGTTCTCCGACACAGAGATTAGCATGGCCCCTGCGCAAGGATGACACGAAAATTCGTGAAGCATTCCATATTTAAAAAAAAAAAAATAAATAAATAAATGCGGTTCTCTTTGGGAACCAAAATTCATTGGAAACAGCAATGATTCTGTTAAGGTGGGGCTTCCTTCATTCAGGCATTCATTCAATACATGTTTATTGCCTGCTTGCCATAGTTTGAGATGCTAGAGACAGAGGAAAATAAAGGACTTGATTATAAAATGACACACAGGCAAAGTTTCTCTATGGAACGAAGTTTAAGATGAACATTGAGAAATTGAAAGAAAGGTAGAATTTCTAGAGCAGAGAATAAGGGCAAGAGAGGTTGGGGGGATGGTATGCAGGAGGTGCCTACTGAAAGCCTCTAGGTCAGGTGAAAGATTTAGATTCAGCCCCATGGCCAATCAAGCTGTTCTAGGGTTTTAAACCCACAAATGACTACATAAGAGTTTTTAAAAATTTTTATTTGGCGGGACTGGGTCTCAGTTGCAGCATGCAGGATCTAGTTCCCCGACCAGGGATTGAACTCTGGCCCTTTGCTTTGGGAGCATGGAGTCTTAGTCACTGGGCCACCAGGTGAACCCCAAGAGTAGTATTTTAAGATCACTTGTCAAGATGGAGAACCCACCATAGGAGGAAGAGTTGAACACAGGGAAAGTAACTGGGAGGCTTTTAGGAGTCCAGGGAAAATAGATGGTCCATCTAGGTATGTCAGCAACGCAGGTGGAGAGAAGTGAGTGAATTTGTGAGGTCTAGAAGGTGGGAGAGAGATCAGGACGTGGATGGGGTTCAGTGACTGGGGCTAGAGAACTGATAGTCCCCACTGGTGTTGGAACTTGCGTCCTCAGAGAATTCAGTTGTTTCTATAAGGCAGGCAGCTCTGGTGTGAGGAGGGTCTCTGCCTGGCCCCCTTCCCAGCCCCAGAGCCATGCAGCGGTCTGTGGGCAGCGTGAGTGGGTACAGGCTTGCGGTTAGGAGAGCTGGTGCTAGTGATGGGGGTGAACCCCTGCGGAGGGCGATGGCAATGGGGACAGAACAGCTGGCTAATCTCAGCTTGCAGTGTCTTCCACCTGGTTCCTCTCTGCTGTTTGCCATGATTTGTCTCTTCCTGACATCAGGCTAGACTCAAAGACATGGATGTTTTTCAGATGGAAAGAGCTGGAAGCCTCAGAAATACTCAGAAATAGAGGTGGTGATAACACCCTATCAAGATCAACGGAGGGGCCGGGACAGTGAGTCCAGGTGTCAAAATCTTCTTAGGCTACAAATGATTCTTTACTCAGCTCTAATCCATCTTATCCTGCCCGTCAACAGAATGAATAATGGACCCAGTTCAGTGTTCAGTGCTTGTAGCCTGGTGTGCTAAAGCCTCCAAGGTCAATATTTGAAAACAGGTCCTGCCGTCCTCTGGGGATTGGAATATGTGAGGAAGGGATGGGAGAAAAATCCCAGCCTTGTCACCTTCGAGTGATCTTTGCTCTTTACAACTATGCAGAAAGAGCTTTGTTACTTGAGCAGGTGGTCAGGGTTTTTTCTTTTCTTTTCAGCGAAGATCATCTTTATCTGTAGTGAAGTCGTTCCCCTACCCCCCAAGAGCTGTTTTTCTTTTTTTCCTTTTCTGTGGTCAGCAGTATCTCAAAACATAGGGGAGGTTTGCACAGAAGTAACTGGAGAGGATGCGTCAGGGGCTCTGGGCTAGATTATCTCGAGATGTGGGGTGGGGGCTTTGCTTAGGGGTTTCTTGTGCAAAGGGATATCTTGGTACAGCAGAACTGACCCTCCTGGCAGAGAAGAAACAAATGCACCCCATCCTATCCCCTGGGACATCAGCAAGTCTCCGTATTTCTGATACCATGTAAAGGGTTCCCCAGCTGCTCTAAGTTACTGCATTTCCCCAAAGTAAGCATGGAGATGCTCTCATGACTCATTTAAGAATTTTAAGAAACATTCTAAGCTGACCTTTGGGGCTTCCCAGGGGGCTCAGTGGTCAAGAATCTGTATGCCAACACAGGAGATGCCAAAGATGTCCAGGGTTTGATCCCTGGGTCGGGAAGACTCCCTGGAGAAGGGAATGACAACCCACTCCAGTATTCTTGCCTGGAGAATCCCATGGACAGAGGAGCCTGGTGGGCTACAGTCCATGAGGTCGCAAAGAGTCGGACACGACTGAGCATGCAAGCATGCATGAAGCTGCCCTTCAGAGGAGTCCCAGAGAAGAGTTCCTGCTATTGACCAGGAGAAAAAGAACTTTCTTACTGTACCGCTGGGAGCCAGGTGTGGCGTGGGGCTTACGCATCATGGCAGGTTGGAGGTAGAGAAGGAGATGCTCTGTGCTGAACATAGCTGGTCATCCTCATTCAGTTTCCGTATTTCTGGTAGCTGGGGAGGATGGTGAGTGGTCCAGGCAGGCTGGGGAGATGACTGGCAGCTTCATGTCCTGTTTGAGTGGAGGGCAGTCAGTTGACCCCTTGACTTTCCAGTTGAGACAATGGAGCCCAAGAGTGACTTTTGGAAGGTCCCACGGTCGGGGTCAGGTCACACTCGACATTCTGGCCCTGATGGTCATCTTGACCATCTGACCTTCCTCATCACTGCTCTCCTCTTTAGTATTTATCAAAAATGAAATCAGCATCCCCAAAGCAGTCACCCTGGATTTCGGTTCACTGGATGCCTGCACCCTCCCACCTCGGTCCCCAAAGAGGAACTAGTGCTTGGCTGGGTCCCCCTGCTCTATTCTCTTCCCGAGTTGCTCTTCTGCTATCTGGTTCTTGCTTTCTTACCTCATCCACAGGTTCCTAACTTTCTCTGCACCCCTCCTGTATTCTATTTCCTTGGGTTGTCTCAGGCCTCCTAGGTCCTCATCAACCACTTATACCCTGATGGTACCACAATGACTATTTCCAGTCAAAGCTTCTTCCTTTGGTTTTCGAAGCCTATGAGGCATCCGCGCACATGGCCCCAGGAGGTAGCTGACAGTGATATCTATCACTCCCCATCACGCCCCTTCTCAGAACCTTATCGGCTCTATAACCTGCAGGAGCCTCTCACCCGGCACACAAGACCCTCTGTGATCAGGCATCAGCCTCATTTTCTAGCATCATTTCTTTTATTTTTTTATAAATTATTTTTAATTTATTTAATGAATTTTCTTGGTTGTACCAGGTCTTAGTGGTAGCATACGGGATCTTAGTTCCCTGATCAGGAATCAAACCCAGACACCCTGCATTGAGAGCATGGAGTCTTAGCCACTGGGCCACCAGGGAAGTCCCCAAACATCATTTCATTACAGTCCCTGCCTTTCACTGCCTATCACAAGATCACCAAGTACGCATCAGCCCCTCCAGTCCCTGGGGGAACACACACTTGTCCCAGCTTACGGTTTTCCACTCTCTGCACCAGAATGTCGGGGTCTAGAAGGCGCTGCTGCCAATAACATTTTTGTATAGATTCTCACGGGAGAAGGGGTATGTGTGTTCAGAGTAGGACGTGCCAGAATCTTGGTGGGGAAGGACGTGGAGTTTGCAAAAGCCCCCGGGGGTCTCTTGTTCCTCACTCCTTCCTTCACAAGAGGACTTTCTCTCTCACTGAAAATCGCTATTGAAGGCAGATAAGGACCCCCACCCTTTCCCCATGTGAAACAGAGCTTCCATTGTCCCCAGTGGATTTCTGCTCTCTTAGACAAACCATCTCACCCTGTCGCCCCCGAGACAGAGTTCCTCTTGGAGCCTGAATGTTTCCCTGTTTAATTGATGAGGAACTAATAAAGCCTGCCTTGTTCCTTGGACTACAGCCCTCTTGATGGGCACGATCCTCATATCACTTTTACACACATATTAAATTGCAGCTCAGAAGCCAAATCTTCTACTCTTTATGAACTTAATGGATAGCTAGGGGGGCAGGGGGCAGGCTGCAGAAGTAGGTGAATGACAAACGAGAGGTATTGTGTGCCCGGGGTTATTAGATTTTCTTTGGGATCGCCTCAGAAAAATGTTCCTGGGCTTTATCTTAGAATAATAGGTTTTGAATCAGAACGGTCCTCTGAGGTTATCAGCATCTCTTGCCCAGAGTGGATATTCTATCCGCAGAGACCCTGATTAATGGTTGCATCCAGCTTTTTGATGCACAGAGCTGTGTCTTGAGGCTGAAAACATTACTAGAAAACAGAGAGCTGATGTTAGCCAGTGCCCTCTTCTCAGCTGGCGAAAAAATATAATCTCTTTCTAGAAGAAGCCTCTGGATGGGACTCAAAATAAATTTCGTACATGTTCATTTCCCGTGGATATACACAGACAGAACTAGGTAATTCGATTGGAAAGACTCATGGAAATGAAAGGGTTCTGAATTCAGTGCCCATACACCTGAGTTTGCTTGTAAAGCATCAACTGTAAACATTTGGTTCTGTTGTCAGGCTACACGTTGCAGTCAGAGTCCCCAGTCATTTTTCGGGGTGAGGATATCAGGGTGGTAGTTTTCCCAATTTAGTAACTATTGATTGGGAAAGAAAGGTGAGTGACAAAAATATAATGCAAACTCAATAATCCATTTAAATCAATTTCTTTTCTAAACCACAACATTTAATCCATTTAAATATTCACAGATATATATAGAATGCTATTAATTTCTCTAAAGTTATGGTGCATAGATGGATTCTTTGGTCTCTTGTGAGGATTCTGAGATCTGCCCAGGGATCTGGGTTCCACAGGTGGGGAGTTTATTACTGTTTGACTTGGGGTTTGGAAATTGGGTCACTCTGGGAATACTTTCTGTGGATGACATATTTTCTGTAACATTTTCTTCTTCTTCTTCTTTTTTTTTTTTAATTTAATAGTGTTTCTGAGAATCACCTTTCTTCGCTGTGGACCTCCCCTGGTGTGAGTAAGCAGTCGGGTTGAACAAAATCAGTCATGATTGCAACAAAGAATCTTAGGGTTTTCTGAAACTCTGAAGGTACTGGGGGTGGCCCTCTGACAGAGCAGTAAAATCCAGGCTCAGGAATTGGAACACTGAGTGATAACCGAGCCACCATCCCTTATGCATCCTTGTGTAGCTGACTACATGTCTCGCTCCAGGCTTGGCTTTTCTCATCTGTGAAATGGGGCCAATAATAGTATCTCTCTCATAGGAGTGGTGTGGGATGGACTGGGTTGATGACTAGACCAAGCCATGTCCATGAATCCTTTGTGGTATCTTGATGTTATTTTTTCCCATTTCCTCCTTCTTCCCCTTCATCATCGCCACCATCACCACCATCATCATCGTCATCCACACTCGAGGTATGACATGGGGATCCTCTCCACGGCTGTCCCCTGGCATGGGATGAATCGGGACAACCAGACCTTGGATGTTTGACCCAAGGGGTCCCTTGAAGTGACAGTGACTGGTTTGGATAGCAGCTAGGAAAGGAGCCCTGCAGCTCAGAAGACAACAGACTGGACTCACTTGTAAAGCACTGCCCACCAGCCCTGGGCCCAGAGGTCAGCAGATCGCCTGCAGGATGGACGGAAACTAGTTTCTGTCTTGCAGGTTGGGTGGTGTGTGCCGAGCAGCCAGAGAGGGAGAACAACTGTGGACAGTGTGTGAGCGGATGGGCGTGGCTGTATCCTTTATTTATGGACATGGACCCGTGAATTTCTTTTAATTTTCACTTGTTATAAAATACTTCTTTTTTGGGAAGCATTTGCAGTTTTTAAATCACGAAAGCTGGAAAACTCATTCTTAGCTTGTAGCATACATGAAAACAGGCAGTTGATCACAGCAGGTCCACACGGCCAGGGAGGTCATTTTTCCCCAGCCACACTCTTCCACCCAAACCTGTGCTGACGTTCTTTCCTTATCTAGTTATTTATGGTGTTCTCCTGGGGTGACCCGTGGGGAGGGCAGGACACTGATTTTCATTATTTTTAACTTCGGGCTTCTCTTCACCTCGTGATCACTGATCCATACGTGGTTTTCCTTTTATTGAAGAAAGGTGATGTGTCTTAAGTAGAATGTATTTGCATATATTCAGGGTAAACACAATTGAACACATAAACATAGAATGTGTTTGAGTTTAGAAAGAAAGAGACAGAGACCTAGAGAATGGGCTTGTGCATATGGTAGGTGGGGGGAGGGAACGGCAGGATGAACTGGGAGAGTGGCTTTGACCTATGTGCATCACCACGTGTGAAACAGACAGCTGGACGGAAGCTGCTGACCTGCACGGGGAGTCCAGCTCCGTGCTCTGTGATGACCTAGAGGGCTGGGATGAGGGCTGGGCGGGAGGTCCGGGAGAGAGGGGGCGAATGTGTATATACAGCCGATTCAGGTCTTTTACAGCAGAAACTAACAGAGCATTGTAAAGCAACTTATAGTCCAATTGTTTTAAAAAAGGGATCTGCTTGAAGAAAAATATCCAGTCAGCTATAGCACATGTGGACACATCATGGTGAGACCAGGGAAGCGGTGCTCAAATCACCAAAGTCTGAGAAGGAAGATGTGGGAGAAAATACAGTGATGTGAATTATTTGGTGGCTCAGAGGGCAAAGCGTCTGCCTGCAATGCGGGAGACCTGGATTCGATCCCTGCATTGGGAAGATCCCCTGGAGAAGGGAATGGCAACCCACTCCAGTATTTTTGCCTGGAAAATTCCATGGACAGAGGAACCTGGTAGGCTACAGTCCATGGGCTCGCAAAGAGTCGGACACGAGTGAGTGACTTCACTCACTCACTCACCATGCTTTGTGAATGGGTGACCTTAGGCAAGTGACTCCATGGACTCTTTCAATAAGGCTAGTAATATGCATCCTTCTGAGTAATTCTGAAGTGTAACTGGAAGGTTCCAGGGACAGCACCCAGCATCCTCCAATTCTACCATGTGTCCCACTTTCTTCTCTACCAGCGGGGAGCTCTAGTCTCTGCTCCCCCTGCACCCTCCTTCCCAGGAGAGTTATCTGAAAAAGGCTAATCTCTAGTCACTGTTGAGTTAGCAGATGTCTCTACAAAGTTTAGTGAGAAGGCCCCTGAACTGAACTGAGTCAGAGGCCAAGAGCTGGACCATCACTTCTGGTGGGTCTGGGTCTCCCTGGTTGCTTGTAGGCCTCTTCCCTCCAGTCCAGTTTATAACCACGAGGGAGTAGTTACAGATGCCTATAAACAAGCATCTCCAATGCCTGTTTCTCCCAGAGTTTTAGACTTAGGTGGGCTCCGTGCTGGCCAAGATGTCAGAGTGGCTCTGACAGAGCCTCAGGTTTAGATGTTATTTCACTCAGGCCTGTAGGAATGCTTGTGAGCAAGAGCCCAGACTCACAACAGTTTAGAAGTTTTAGTTGAAGTATAGCTGATCTACAATATTGTGTTAGTTTTGGGAGTACACAGCAAAGCAATTCGGTTATACGCACATATATAAACATATACATTCTTTTTCAGTTTCTTTTCCATTATAGATTACTATAAGATATTGAATATAGTTCCCTGGGCTATTCAGTAGGTCCTTGTTAATTTTATATGCAGTGGTGTGTATCTGTTAATCTGAAACTCCTAATCCCTTTCTCTTTGATAATTATAAATTTGTTTTCTTTGTGAGTCTGTTTCTGTTTTGTGAATAAATTCATTTGCATCTGTTTTTTAGATTTCACATATAAGCAATATTATGTGATACTTGCCTTTGATTTCGCTTAATATGCTCCAGGTCCGTCTGTGTTGCCGAAAGTGGCAAAAGTCTGTGCTTTTCCATGACTGAGTGGTATTCCGTTGTATGTATGTAGCACATCTTTTGGTCCATTCATCTGTTGATGGCCATGTAGGTTGTTTCTGTGTCTTGGCTATTGTAAGCGATGCCGCTGTGAAGACTGGGGTGCATGTGTCCCTTTGAATCAGAGCTTTAGTCTATGGAGTTTTATAAGGAGGCGTCCTTACAGTCAAAGGCGGATGAAGAGCGAGTGGAACCACTGTGCCTCCCAGGGCTTAGAGAGCCAGCGACCTCTGTTTCCCGGTGCAGGTACACCGAGTGGTGTCCTCAGGCGGGGCATGGACCTGCGGGAAGAGACAGGTCTGAGGCTGGGAAACTCGGGCTGTGGGTCTCAGGCCCCTCGTCCTGCCTCCCTGCTTTAGCTGAAGGCTTCCTGCTGCCTGAAAGCATCTTTGGTTTCAGGGAATTAAAGTGACCAGTTTAGGAGACGGAAGGTGCAGGACAGCTGCCAGGCACCTTCTCTGGGTTCAATGGCTTCAAAAGGAGCAGGCGAAGGGCATCTTTGTGAGTCTCTGTTTATGCAATAGTTCTTCAAGCACCGAGGTCAAGGATAGAGTCCTCTCTCCGAGGACCCAGGATAGAGCTCGTGTTGAGGGGTAAAGAGCTATTTATCCAGGTACTTATGATATTCTCCTGGGGAGACTTGTGGGGAGGGCAGAGCACTTAGTTTCATTATTTTTATCTTCAAAGTTATCTTTTTTTTATGATCATTGATCCATAAATTGTTCTCCATTTATTGCAGAAAGATGCTGTCTCTTAAATTCAATGTATTTACATACATTCAATGTAAACATCTTACTACAATTTACAATGTAGACACCTTACTTTCTTAGCCACCCGCTTACAGCTGAATTACCCTACAGTGCCTCAGGGTATGTCAGATGTGGAGGTCTGAGTTACAGTGAACTCCTGAGGGGAAAGAGAATACAGTAAGCCCCTTACATATGAACCTTCAAGTTGGGAACTTTCCAAGATGCAAGCGTGCATTCACATGTTCGATCACAAGTTCGTTCATGTGTCTGGCATGCACTGCCACGTGTGTGCATCCTCTAGAAGTGGTTGCACTTTTGTGTAATTTACTGTATAGAGTACACTAGACAGTATCCTTATTTCAAGCCCAGGATGTCTGGAGGCAAGCGTAAAACCAGAGGTATACAGCTGATTGTGTTTGTTGGGTACCTAGGCTATCTTTGTTGGACTTACAGAGAGTTTGGACTCGGCATGGAACTCTCGTCTGTAGGGGACTTACTGTCGGGGACTTACGGTATTCCACAATCACATACCGGTAGTCACTGCAAATCTGGAATCCTGGGACTGAAGCAAACGCCATGTAGGACTCTTCCCGGTAGGAATCAGAGAAACACCAAGAAGTCTCAAGCCTGGCGTGGGCCCCCTGCCTCTCCGTGGAGCCTGTCCTGATGCACCCCACGCCCGCACACCCACACACCCCAGCCTCCAAAGCTGGTTGTCTCCAGCACTTATTTGGCCCAGTAGGCATTTGCTGCCTTGCGCAGTCTGACGCTTTGCTAGTCACCTGTCACCTAGCTTATCCTTGCTCCTCTAAAATTTTTGTAAGTTCCTTGAAGAAAGACAAAGGAAACTAATATACATATTGAACAATTCCGGGCAACATGCTAAGTTCATTTTGCATTTGTCAGGTGGTTTAATCCACATATCAACCCTGGAAGGTTTTACTGATTTTTTTTCTAGTTGTGGAAATGAAGGCTCAGAGATTGTGTGACTTGCCTGAGGTCACATAGGCCATGAACGCAGGCATATAGTTGGAGCTGGTTCAGAAGTCACTGTCCGTAAAAACCAAACCAAACAAGGCCCCTTCTCGGACAGGAGGTAGTAGAGAAGCCTGGGCCACATGCCTTTTCTCTCTTTGCCTCTGAATTCACATCTTTCCCTCTTACTGCCTGAGACGCACGCTCTTTTGTGACAATGCTGACACCCGCTGTGTCATCAGGACTGTTTTTTTTGCAGTGTCTGTGCTGATCTTCGTTGCTGTGTACGGGCTTCCTCTCTAGCTGCAGAGAGCGGGGCTCTTCTCTTGCCGCCACGCACGGCCTTCTCACCGCAGCGGCTTCTCCTGTTGCTGAGCATAGGTTCCAGGCACACGGCCTCAGGAGTTGCAGCATGCGGGCTCAGGAGCTCTGCTTCTCAGGCTCCGGAGCTCAGGGTCGGAAGTTGTCGTGCCCCAGCTTGGTTGCCTGTGACTTACGGGATCTTCCCAGGCCAGGGATCGAACTGGTGCTCCCTATATTGCAAGCTGGATTTTAACCACTGGTTCACCAGAAAAGCCTAAGTTGTTTGTGACCGGAAAATTTTGCTGGGAAATATAACACTATGGACTTATAAACAGCTCCCCTTCTCTCTCTTAGAGACAACTGCCTGCTCTCAGCTGAGCAGACTGCCCACTTTTCAAGTAAGAGTGTAGATATGAAGACTGCCTTCAAGATTCTTGCTCTGGCGTGTCCATCTCCCCATAAAGTATTTTATCACAAAATCTCCCCCATCAGTTCTCTGACATGAAAGATTCAACCCAAGTGATGTCACTTGAGCTGAGATGCCAAAGTCCTAGAAATAGCCTACTTCTAACTCCCCACTTTCAAGACACGGCTAAGACTCACCAAGATTCTTTTTCTTTTTTGGAAGGGGTAATTTTATTTTATTTTAAGTTAATTTATTTATTTTAATTGGAGGCTAATCACTTTACAATATTGTAGTGGTTTTTGCCAAACGTCGACATGAATCAGCCACGGGGGGTTCTGGACGGGGAACACATGCCCGTGGCTGACTATGTTCTTCCTTATGGCAGTGTTTCAAACTAGTTTTACTTTTCTTTAAAAACGAAGCTTTCTGGTGATATTTGGGAGTGTTAAACCCTCAAGTTTTAGGTTCTCTTTTCATCTTCAATGATAAAAACCTTGGGTTGGCTGATTAAATAATAGACCCTGGAGGCACACCAAAGTAGCTAGTTTTTTTATTTTTATTTGTCTGTGCCTGGTCTTAGTTGCGACACACAGGGTCTTTGATCTTCGTTGCAGCTTGCAGGATCTTAATTTCCCAACCAGGGATCAAACCCGTGTCCTCTGCGGTGGAAGCATGGAGTCTTAACCACTAGGGAAGTCCCACACCAAAGTAACTCCATCTGCTTTCTCCTTCACAAGCAGGTAAGGGCTGTTCACTCCTGTTAGCACTCGCCTTTGTTAAGACGCCAGGGTACAGATAAGTTAAAGGCATAGCTTCTACTTTCTCAGAATTGAAATATTATTCACCAGAAGTGCATGCTAAGTCGCTTCAATCATGTTCAACTCTTTGTGACCCTATGGACTGTAGCTCACCAGACTCCACTGTCCATGGTTTTCTTCGGGTAAGAATACTGGAATGGGTTGCCATGCCCTCCTCCAGGGGATCTTCCCGACCCAGGTATCGAACCCAGGTCTCCTGCGTTGCAGGTATATTCTTAACCAGCTGAGCCACAAGGGATGCCCAAAAATACTGGAGTGGGTAGCCTATCCCTTTTCCAGCTGATCTTCCCGACCTAGGAATCGAACCAGGGTCTCCTGCATTGCGGGCACATTCTTTACTAGCTGAGCTATCAGGGAAGCCCATGCACCAGAAGTACACCCTTTTAAAACAAGGTTTCTCTTGGAAAATCCCTAAGTGTGTAACACAGGTATTTTTTAAAGCTTTTTTATTTTTTATTGGGGTGTAGCCGATTAACAAGGCTGTGATAGTCCCTGGTGAACAATGAAGGATTCAGCCATACATATCCAAGTATCCATTCTCGCCCCAAACCCCCCTCCCATTCAGGCTGTTATACAATATTGAGCAGAATTCCCTGCACTATATAGTAGGTCCTTGTTCGTTATCCATTTTAAACAAAACAGTAACACAGGCATTTCTGTGGAAAATTTGTACACCTTGAGGTATAAAGGAATTGTGGGGGAAATCTTCATATATAAAAATCACTCCCTTCTACCAGAAAAACAGTTTCTCCAACAAGGTTTTAAAACGAGGTGGAAATAAACTTCTTGGGTACGTGTGATTGTGGGTGGAAATTTTCAAATAGAAGCTCTTTATGTTGCTCTCATTATTGGAGTCGATGTTTTTAGTTGCTGGAACAGAAAACCCTGACACAACTAGCTTAGACAAAAGACAATTCATTATTCCGCATAACAAGAGGTCTGGCTCCATCCTCAGACTGTAGCAGGGTGGCTGGGGCTGTTCCAGGCCTTGTATCCAGACCTGACTAGAGGGAGGCGTCTTCCTTCATCTCATTCTTGGGAGTGAGAACTCCTTTCTCAGAAGCGCCCTGGTATAGGTCCCACCCTATATTATGGGCTAAGATTGTGTCTTATTATTAAGCCAACCACTGGTGGGGGGATGGAATTACCAGATGTGGTTAGATGATGTGAAATCTACCCCCAGGAACTGGATCTCTTCCCCTTGGAAGACACAGGGTACATACTTACACAAAATAGGATCTATTAGCAAGGAAGAAGGAGAAGCAGATACTGGTTGGATAACGAACTGTGTCTACAAAATGTGTGTATTTACGATAGCAAACTCTCTTTATACCAAGCCTTACTTATATACAGGGGCTTCCCAGGTGGCCCATATTAAAGAACATGCCCTCAATGCAGGAGACCTGGGTTCAATCTTCCCTGGGTTGGGAAGATCCCCTGGAGGAGGGCATGGCAACCCACTCCAGTATTCTTGCCTGGAGAATCCCATGGACAGAGGAGCCTGGTGGGCTACAGTCCATAGGGTCTCAGAGCTGGACACGACTGAAGCGACTTAGCATGCATGCATGCTTATACATATAATACGTATGTATAATATATAATACATATAGTGTAACTTCTCATTTGTCAGCGTCCTAAGATGATGGTTGAGAGGAGGATCAGTTAAAACTATGAAACATAAATCAGGTGCTGAGATGTTGTCCAGAGGAAAGGCATCAAAGACACTTAATAATAACTATCTACAAATCAGGGAGTCCAGAGGACAGAGAAGATGGGGTCTTCCCCAGAGGACCCCAAAGACCTTGAGGAAGGTCAGCGCTGGAGGCAGATCAGACTATAACCAACGAAGTGGATATAATACTCACGCAGCCGCCCTGAGACTGAGCCTTTCCAGAGCTGCTCCTTTCTCAGAAATCTATAAAAAGCCACTCTCACTCTTCACTTGTTTAAGACTCAGAAAAGGATTAGCAAGCCAAGAACCAGAGAAGAGGCTGTCGGTTCCTCCAATTTCTGTTTTCTTTCCCTAGAGTAAATAAAGTTGGGAAAGAGGAGAAACAGTAAAACATCTTTTTCAAGATCCCAAGGAGGACTGTCCTGGCAGTCTAATGGTTATAGACATCACCTTCCAAGTGGAAAAAAATGATGTGGCACAGTTATACAATGGAATATTACTCAGCCATTAAAAGAATGAAACAATGCCATTTGCAGGAAAATGGATGAACCTAGAGATTGACATGCTGAATGAAGTAAGTCTGTCTGACAGAGAAGGAGAAATAGTGTATGACACCCCTTATATATGGACTTGAAAAAGAAATGATACAAATGTGTATAAAACAGAAAGAGACTCACAGACTTAGACAATGAATTTATGGTTGCCAGGTGGAAGGATAAGGGGAAGGGATAGTTAGGGAGTTTGGGATGGACGTGTACACACTTTTACATTTAAAATGGATCACCAGCAAGGACCTACTGTCTAGCAGGGGAACTCTGCTCAATGTTATGTAGCAGCTTGGATGGGAGGGGAGCCTGGGAGAGAAGGGATACATGTATATGTAGGACTGAGTCCCTTCATTGTTCACCTGAAACTATCACAACATTGTTTGTTAACAGGCTATACGCCAATACAAAATAAATTGTTTTTTTTTTTTTTTAATACAAAAGACTGTACCTTCCAGTGCAGTGGGTGCAAGTGTGGTCCCTCCTCAGGGAGCTCAGATTCCACATGCTTTGTGGCCAAAAAACCGAAACATAAAACAGAAACATTATTGTAACATTTAATGAAGACTTTAAAATGGTCCATTAAAACAAATCTTGAAAAAAAGATGCCAAGGGAAGCTGCCTTTGTTCTTAGTTTGGTCCTCAGATGGCCTGGTACAAAACGGCCTGTTGCCAGAGGAAACTATTACGAACCTAGCTTAGGTTTTACAATTCACCACGTGCACCTCTATCCACGTGGTACTCAGGGAGCATCCCTAGCAGATGTTCAACATCCATGGTGAAGGTGATGATTTCTTCATTCCATTGACCCTTCTGTTCCATTGCTGATGCCTAGAATGACTCTCCATCCAGGCTGGTCACCAATCTTACTGAAATACGTGATATGGCATCTGTAGTTTGTCTTGGCTTGCATCAACATGATTCACATTGTACGGCGCTTTCTCCTTTTTTAAAGAATCTTCATGTTTCATCAGTCTCCTGGGGTGAGATAGCTCTTGAGCTTTATAGATATGGATGCTGAGCTCAGAAAGACATAGGACTATCCTCTAGACTTGGACCTAGGCGGAGGAGGGGGTGGTTCTGACCTCAGTCTTGGGGCCCTAGAGTGTATGTGGGCCATCTGCTTATTTGACTTCCTCTGTGAGTAGAAGATGTGCTCCTGCTTATCAGATGGGATAAAGGTCAGTAGGCTGGGAGGACCAGGAGAAAGGAGGAAGCAGTAAACAAAAGGATGTGATGACATAGGATCCTTTCAGGGTCTTTAGACCCTCCAAACGTTGTGGACATAGAACTGCCTCTCACCTCTGTTCCAGATCAGGGAACGGCTGAGTCTGATGGCTTTTGTAGCTTCCTTGTTTACTACTCCGCACTTTCTATGTTTTTTAAAGACAGATTTTTTAAAAAAAATACTTAATCATATTTATTTAGTTGTGCCTGGTATGAGTTGTGAACAAGGTATCTATGATCTTTGTTGCAGAATGCAGGATCTAGTTCCCTGACCAGGGGTGGAACCTGGGCCCCTGGTTCTGAGAGCATGGAGTCCTAGGCACTGGGCCACCAGGGAAGTCCCAACACGTTGAAACACTTTTTAAACTAGTGAAGCCAAGTTAATGAATGTCAGAAAAAGTTTTGAAGGGCAAAGGAGTCTTTGAAAGTCAGAAGGAGGAGCTACCAAGAGCTCTTAGGATAGTGGTGTCTCCAAAATTGGAGTCTCTCCACGGGCTCGGCAAAAACTACACAGAG
Organism: Odocoileus virginianus; assembly: GCF_023699985.2. Lineage (NCBI taxonomy): Eukaryota > Metazoa > Chordata > Mammalia > Artiodactyla > Cervidae > Odocoileus > Odocoileus virginianus. The sequence continues at coordinate 1,140,311 of NC_069705.1, read as the reverse complement.
CAAGAAGCAGGGGCCGTGACGGCACCTGGAAGCCGTGTCTGCAACACCCCTGAAAGACAGGGGAGACGGCAACCCTCAGGAAGTAAGGAACAGACTCCTGAAACCAGGAGGTTCCTGAAACCACGGTGGGAGGGATGGAGGCTGTACTGAACGGCAGGGCCTCTAGGTCCCAGGGGTGAGAGGACTCAGACAAAATCATGCTTAGGAGGTGAGGGGCCCACTTGGGTGGGGAAATGAGGAAACAGGTCTGAGACTGGGAGTTGAACACCTAGCTCCTTGGGGAATCAAAGGAGTGCCAAATCAGGCAGGTGACTTAGAAGAGGTGGGTGTTCCTTGAAGGTCTGATGGGAAAAGGAAAGAAGGAAGAAAGAGGTAAAAATTAAGGCTCCTTTAGAAACAAAAGATCACCAGGGAATTTAAGGACACACAGAACCCTTCCCCACAGAAAGAAGTTTCTCATTAATTAAAAACAAACAAACCTGCATCTTACTATAGTGAGGGAAAATTGAAATCTTGAATTAAGAAACCCAGTGGGTGAGTCACCTTGGTCCTTCACCCCTTCCCACCTACACTTGCTCACCCAGGAAAATATAAGGCATTTTTGAAAAACATAAAACAAAAGAAAGCTTCAAAGAGATGAAAATGAAAAATGATGGTAAATATTGACTTCTTTCCCAAGAAAACCAATCAGAAACCAGAGGAAAAGCATAATTCAGTATTCAGTCAGTTCAGTTCAGTCGCTCAGTTGTGTCCGACTCTTTGTGACCCCATGGACTGAAGCACGCCAGGCCTCCCTGTCCATCACCGACTCTTGGAGTTTACTCAAACTCATGTCCATTGAGTCAGTGATGCCTTCCAGCCATCTCATCCTCTGTTGTCCCCTTCTCCTCCTGCCTTCAATCTTTCCCAGCATCAGGGTCTATTCCAATGAGTCAGTTCTTCGCATGAGGTGGCCAAAGTATTGGAGTTTCAACTTCGCCATCAGTCTTTCCAATGAATATTTAGGACTGATTTCCTTTAGAATGGACTAGTTGGATCTCCCTGCAGTTCTAGGGACTCTCAAGAGTCTTCTCCAGCACCACAGTCAAAAGCATCAATTCTTCTGTGCTCAGCTTTCTTTATGGTCCTACTCTCACATCCACACATGACTACTGGAAAAACCATAGCCTTGACTAGACGGACTTTTGTTGGCAAAGTAATGTCTCTGCTTTTTAATATGCTGTCTAGGTTGATCATAACTTTTCTTTCAAGGAGCAAGCATCTTTTAATTTCATGGCTGCAGTCACCATCTGCAGTGATTTTGGAACCAAAAAAAATAAAGTCTGTCACTGTTTTCACTGTTTCCCCATAACTCAATATTACTTGACAATAAAAAAGAAGGACGCACTGACATATGCTACAATATGGGCAAATATTTAAAAATTTATTCTGCATGAGAGAAAGACATAAAAGGCCATCTAAATGATCTAATTTTATTTCTATGAAATGTCCAGAATGGGCAGATCCATATGTTCTGGAATTGGATAGTAACGATGATTGTACAACTTCGTGAATATGCTAACACTCACTAGATTCTACGTTTCAATGTGTGAATTTTATGGCATGTGAATTATATCTCAGTAAGTGTGAAAGTCGCTCAGTCGTGTCCGTCTCTTTGCAACTCCATGAACTATACAGTCCACAGAATTCTCCAGGCCAGAATATTGGAGTGGGTAACCTTTCCTTTCTCCAGGGGCTCTTCCCAACCCAGGGACTGAACCCAGGTCTCCCGCATTACAGGCAGATTCTTTACAAGCTGAACCACCAGAGAAGCCCTATGTTTCAGTAAAGCTGCTATTTAAAAAGTTGTCATATACCGTCAGGGAGCTCAAATCTGGTGCTCTATGAGAACCTAGAGATGTGGGATGGGGTGGGAGGTGGGAGGGAGGTTCAAGAGGGAGTGGACATATGTACACCTGTGGCAGAATTGTTTCCCATCGTTCAGGAGTTGTCCGGTATCTTAGAAGCTCTTGGACAAGGAACTGGGGACAAAGAGAAAATATAACCAAAGATGCTTCTACCGCCCCTGTCACTCAGGCAACTGTGAGGGTTTAAGGAGCTCTGGGTCAGGAATGTGAGGTGGGGATGAGAATAGCCACCCAGGAGAATAGCCCACCCTGAAATATGCCACTTGGAACTGGGGACAAAGAGAAAATATAACCAAAGATGCTTCTACCGCCCCTGTCACTCAGGCAACTGTGAGGGTTTAAGGAGCTCTGGGTCAGGAATGTGAGGTGGGGATGAGAATAGCCACCCAGGAGAATAGCCCACCCTGAAATATGCCACTTCGGCAAGTGGGTTGTTTTGAGCTGAAGGCAATCCAGACCCAGCTGACTCAAGGAGATCTGGGACTTCTTCCTGAACTGACTCAAATAATCTAGATAGAGGACCTGGCCCAGAAAGAGAGCTATTATCAGAGATGATTTTTAAAAATATATATATATATATTTATTTGGCTTCAACAGGTCTCAGTTGCCACTTGCATGATCTTTAGTTGCAGCATGTGGGATCTAGTTCCCCCCGACCAGGGTTGGAACCTGGGCCGCCTGAATTGGGAGCCTGGGGTCTTAGTCACTGGCCCATGAACGAAGTTCCCCAGAAATGACTTTTTTTTTTAATCTCAAAAACTTACCTGTGTGGCAGAGCAAACATTTAATTCCCATCTCTGCTCTTATCTCCCTGTGATTCACCATCCTGCCCACTGAGGTCCCTGCCCCTATTCCAGTCCTTTTTGACATATAAGCCTCAACTGCCTTTTGGTATTGTATTTTTAATGAGACTCCTGTGTAGACAAAATTAAAATTGTTTTTCTCCTGTTCATCTGACCTCTGTCAATGATTATTGTATTAGCCAAACAACCTAGAAAAGAAAAAAAATATTTCCACCTCTGCAAAGACCAAATGTATATTTCTTTTATTAAAGTACCACAAAGGCACCATGCAAATAAATTTTAAAACCTAGATGAAGTGGATAATTTCTTGGGAAAATGCAATTTACCCAAATTGATTTCAATAGAGAAGCTATTAAACAGACTAATTTCCATGAAAGGAATACAGGAGGTCATCAAACAACTGCACCATTAAGAAAAACTCACCAAGCCCAGATGGTTTCAAAGGTGCTTTCTATTGAAACATGAAAGACCAATATCAAACCAGTTTTTTTTCAGGACTTAAAAACAATGACTTTCAAGTTATTTTTATGAAGCAATATAATATTAATACTAAATGTGCGAAAGAGATCATTAAAAAGAGGAAACTGCAGACTATTCTCACAAACATCTAGGAAAAATCCTAAATGGTAGCAGAGACAATTTAATACAGTAAGTCCCGTATATAAGAACCTTCACGTTGCAAACTTTCAAAGACACGACCGTGTCTGTGTATGTCAGCTGTTGTTCTGTACTACTGTACTTTTCAAGGTAGTGTCCTGTAAGATTAAAATGTTTTCTTCATTTTTTTGTGTTTGTTTTTTATGTATTACTTGTGTGAAAAGTGTTATAAACCTCTTACAGCACAGTCCTATATCGCCAATTGTGTTAGCTGGATACCTAAGCTAACTTTGTTGGACTTAGGAAGAAATTGAACTTACAGATGAGTGCTCCGAAGGGAACTCGTTCTTATGCAGAGGACTTTCTGTACCGTATTAAGAAAATAACACATTATGATCAAGTGAGATTTACTTTAAGAATACATGCGAAGTAAAAGTCGCTCAGTTGTCTCCAACTCTTTGCAACCCCATCGACTATACAGTCCATGGAATTCTCCAGGCCAGAATATGGGAGTGGGTAGCCATTCCCTTCTCCGGGGATCTTCCCAACCCAGGGTTCGAACCCAGGTCTCCTGCATGGAATACATACATATTCAATATGCTAAGAATACATACATGGTTTAATATTAGCACATTGAGTAATATAATTCACCATATTAATTCATATAGGAAAATGTTGTTTGTATCTGTGGATGAATATAGATCTTCAACACAATCCAACGGCCATTCCTTATACAAACACACAATAAAATAACAATGGGTAGACACTTCTTCACTATGATGTGTGTTTGAGTGTTTATGCCATTACCTTACCAGGTGTATCATTACACATTGGTCCTAAAGCCCCATGCTATTTTGGTCAAACAATAGAGGCTTTTCCGTCATGGCAGGATGTCCCACATCTCTGTGACATGTCCTACCACTGTGATATGATGCTGTATTGAAAGGATTATCCAATTCAAATGGGATTAAAAAAAAATTCCTGACAAGTTGAACCATGTGAAATTTAAAAAAAAAATCAATGTAAAAAAATGTCACAAGTGATAAATTATGAGAAAACATTTACAGTATATTTCATAGACACTGGACTAATCACTCTAAGAATTCTTAGAAATTGAGGAGAATAAAAGATCAGTACATTGATAGAAAAAATGAGCAAGTAATGAACAGGCAATTCATTGAAAAATAGATAAAAGTGACTGAATCTTGCAGAGATGTTCAGCTTTACTGTAAAAACAAGAATGCAAATTAAACCCACAATGAGATATCATTTCTCACCTATCAATTAGGCAAAAATTCAAAGACTTAACAGCAGGCTACTGGCACGGCTCTGGAGGACGGGCACTCCCACATGATGTTTGCAGGTGCGTAAAATGGGATGATACAGTTCCCATGGATGGGAAATAGCAAGCAAACCATCAGGTCCATGTAACCTTTGACCAGCATCCCATTCCTAGAAATTTCCCCTGAAAACATATCCTTGCAAGTCTAAAACAATATGGGCAGAAAATTATTTATATTTATTTTAAACTTTTTATTGGAGTATAGTTGATTTACAATGTTGTGTTAGTTCCAGGTACACATTAAAGTGAATCAGTTCCACATACACACATATCCACCCTTTTTTTTAGATTCTTTTCCCATATAGGCCATTGCAGATTATCGAGGAGAGTTCCTTATTAGTTATCTATTTTACATCCAGTAGTGTCTGTATGTCAGTCCCAGGATCCCAATTTATCCCTTCCCGCTATCTGCTGGTAACCATGTCTGTTTTCTGCATCTGGGACTCCTGCTTTGTAACTAAGTTCATTTGCACCCGCTTTTATGTTACGCACCTAAGCAATTCCGTATGACACCTGTCCTGTATCTCATTTTCCTCCTTTGCTGTGGCAGTGTCTAGGTCCACCTCTAGGGCTGTGGGAGGTGGTCTGAGAGACCAGGGCAGGCTCTGGGCTCCCTTCACCACCTGCCCCACCCCTGAGTCTTTGGAACCCGCCCCCTCCCCCTTTCCCTTGTACTTTAGAGAAGGTGTCATCTACCCCAGACATGGGCGACCCAACCAGGTAGGAAGAGAGGGGTGGGCAGAGGGCCTGGCTCTGACCTCGCTGGGCCTGCCCAAATCTCCCCACTTCGCTCCATCCCACCTGCCCTGCCATCATCCCCCAGAGCTCACGGATTTATGGACCAGACCTCACCTGGACTTGGGGGTCCCAGGCCCCCACGACCACCATGTTGGCCCCTCATCTCAGACAGGCTCAGAACAAGGTGCCTCCCCTGGCTGACCTGAGAGGGGGTTCCCATCCAAGTGCACCTCCTGCCACGCTCTGCAAACCCGAGTGTCCCCGACAGGGGTCTCCAGGGGACCTCCTGTGTCTATCAACCATGGAGAGAAAAGACACAGCGCCACAGACATCTCAGTCATCCTTATCCTCCCCTTTGAAAAAATGAACCAGGTGAGTGGCAGGTTTCTATCCCTGATGGTCTGTGGCTCCTTTTGGGGGGAGGATGAGGTGGAAGTGCGAGTGGGCAGGGGTGGGGGCGGCGGGGGGACAGGGGTGGAGGGCTCAGGGGTGGCGATGGGGGTGCCCTGTCTCTTATTCTGAGAATCGGAGCCAGAGTCTTGCTTTCTAAGCCCAAAGCACCCGTTATCCTCGCGTCCCCTTGGTGGCCTAAGCTGATTGAAGGTGGCATGGCGGCGTTGGCTTCTCCACGATCTCCGTTTGCAGGGGCTCTTGACTACACTTTGCCCTCTGCCCTTTGCTCACAACAGCCGTTGCCCACGGTGACAGGGAAGCGGTCCCAGCTGTCTTTGGACAGGCAGCTGCAGAGCCGATGCACGCCACACGGTGGCAGGTTCTGCCTGGAAAAGGCGCCCTTGACTGGCCGTCGCCCGCCTCCCAGCTCAGAGCCACGGCTGCACGGGAATTTGTTCCCGGACAAACCTAACTTGTATAGATTGCTTCTGTTAATAGATCAGAAGAATGAATGCTCGGGATACATTCTTGGTGATGTTTATGGCCTTTTTCTACTTAGGAAAAGCAACTAAAGCAAATAAGTTTTTAGCCCTTTCAATGGATCTTTATTATAACAGATGAGGCAAAAATAATGTTAGCATTCTGGGGCGTATATGTATGGATGCAGAAGAGAGAGCGTCCCATGCAATTCCTTCTTCCACTGTGGCGTAGTGAACACCTCAATACTGCCTTGTTTGGCATCATGCAGAAACTTGGGAATGGCTTTTCTGCCCTTCCTTTGTGCTGGTAAATGATGCCCAGTTTGGGAACCTGCACGGATTCGCTGTCAGTACAGCCCTCCCAGACTCACCATCACAAGCTCATTCCAAATCCTGACACTGCTGCCTTCTTACTAACTGAATGAATGCTCTTAGAAATGACTTCCCAACAAAAATACAGAGGTCTCATATCTGGAAAGAAATAAAAAACTAAAAAGACTCTGGAATCCCTCCTTCTGAATCTTTACTTAAAGCCTAAAGGATAACAGAACATGTAAAAAAAAAAAATCAAGAAACAAATCAGAAAACACAATATGATGATCGTTGAAGCAATGGTTTGCTGGGCACGCCCTCTATGCCAGGCACTTTACTTAAACCACATTTTATTTTTTTGAGGTCTAAGTGGATGTACTTTATTTTTCATGGTACTGACTTGAGATTTCATGCAAATGTGATGAGTGTTCATGTAACAAGCAGCTAAGTAACTTGAAAGTAACAAGTGAGCTAGAACTAGACATAGAACTGGGCAGTTAGAACTGGACATGGAACAACAGACTGCTTCCAAATCAGGAAAGGAGTATGTCAAAGCTGTGTATTGCTTATTTAACTTATATGCAGAGTACATCATGTGAAATCCTGGGCTAGATGAAGCACAAGCTGGAATTAAGATTGCCAGGAGAAATATCAATAACCTCAGATACACAGATGACACCACCCTTATGGCAGAAAGCAAAGAACTAGAGCCTCTTGATGCAAGTGAGAAAGGAGAGTGAAAAAGGTGGCATAAAACTCAACATTCAGAAAATGAAGATCATGGCATCTGATCCCATCACTTCATGGCAAATAGATGGGGAAACAATGGAAACAGTGACAGACTTTATTTTGAGGGTCTCCAAAATCACTGCAGATGGTGACTGCAGCCATGAAATTAAAAGACACTTGCTCCTTGGAAAAAAAGCTATGGCCAACCTAGACAGCATATTAAAAAGCAGAGACATTACTCTGCCAACAAAAATCTTTCTGTTAAGATACGGTTTTTCAGTAGTCATGTATGGATGTGAGAGTTTGACTATAAAGAAAGCTGAGTGCTGAAGAATTGATGCTTTTGAACTGTGGTGTTGGAGAAGACTCTTGAGAGTCCCTTGGACTGCAAGGAGATCCAACCAGTCCATCCTGAAGGAAATCAGTCCTGAATATTCATTGGAAGGACTGATGCTGGAGCTGAAACTCTAATACTTTGGCCACCTGATACGAAGAACTGACTCATTGGAAAAGACCCTGATTCTGGGAAAGATTGAAGGCAGGAGGAGAAGGAAAAGACAGAAGATGAGATGGTTGGAAAACATCACTGACTTGATGGACATGAGTTTGAGCTCCAAGAGTTGGTGATGGACAGGGAGGCCTGGCGTGCTGCAGTCCATGGGGTTGCAAAGAGTTGGACCTGACTGAGCAACTGAACTGAACTGAACTGAGCAAGTGAGTGGTAACTGTGGGCAGCTTGCTCTTAGCAACAAGTGTGGAGGTAGTGGCAGGAGTCTTTGGAAGTTGCTTCTATTTTATCAGTGAAACAGGATGGGAGAGAAGTGTCTTCTCTGATTGGTCCCCCGTATGTGATCACCTGATCACAGCTCTGTTCACTGGCCAGACAGGAGTGGTTGTGCTCCTGGGCTCTGAGCTGCGTGACTCAGAAGTCACAGAGACCCTCTCCGACCAGAGGCAGATACGCCCTAAATCAGGAGTCCCCAGTTTCTCGGGCACAGCCCAGTGCCTCATTTAGATCAGTGGCAGCATTAGATTAGAAATAAGATGCACAATAAATGCAGTGAGCTTAAATCATCCTGAAACCATCCCTCCCACTCCACTGAATAATTGTCTTCCGTGAAGTTGGTCTGTGGTACCAAAAAGGTCGGTGACCATAGTCCTAAGTGACACAGGGTCCATCACCCAAAAAGGGAGGGAAAACTTGCCTGGAAGCCCATGTCTGGGGCAGGCAGACCAGAGTCTCTGCATGCATGATAGCCACACTGGGACTGGACTCCTGGCTGGACAGGGGCTGGCTGCCCATTCATTTGGGTCTGGCCAAATATCGCTTCTCATAGACTTGCCCTAGCAGCAATTTCTACAGAGTAATACTATCTGGATGCCTCCTTTTCAAGATCTTCTGCCCAAAGACTCAAAAGTACTTCCTTGGATTTCAGATCTGTTACTTTTAAAGCTCAACCTAGAAGGAGTGCTGGGGTTTTTAGGGCAGAGGCAGGCCTGAGGTTTCAGTCTCTGTCTTGTTTGGCCTCTGAAACTCCTGGCATGAGGGAATGAAAGTCTGTCCTCTGCAGGTCCAGAGGGTCCAGGGGAATTGGCCTGAGCTTGCCCGCATCCAGGTAGCCGACTGTGGCTGAAGAAAAGCAGACTCCACAAAGACTGTCCATCTGACATTCACAACTCCCGACTCTCAATGGGCCTCCGGACATTCACGTTCTGTTCGTCCAATGGAGGAGTCCTTTTCCCACTCTCTTACATGTCTAAGAGACTTCTCCCTCTCTCCACGAATCTTCAGCCTTCTCTCCTGTCCTGTTACACTGGTAAAATGGAAGCAGCTTCAAAAGACTCCCACCGCTACATCCACGCTTGTTGCCATGAGCCAGCCGCCCACAGTCCTTTGCTCACTTATCTCCATGGCCCATTCTTTCTCAGCATCCTGGCTCACAACTTCAACACTTCCCTCCCTCTCTCCTTCATTGATTACTCATGCTCTACTTTTCCGGATTATTCCAACTGGCATCTGAGCATGCTCTTGTTTCTCTCATTAAAAAAAAAAAAGTGTCTCTAAAACAATATTTCCCTTGGCCCCACTTCTTCCACCAGCTTTATCTTCAAATTCTTGCTTCCCTTTGAAGCGAAGCTCCTTGCCTCCCGTTTCCTTGACCCCTGTTCGGTCGGGTTGCGTTGCCTCCCCAGCTCTGCGAAAGCTGCTCTTCTGAAGCCCCATGACCTCCTGGTTGTTAAATCCAGTCCTCGCGCCCCGTTTGTGAGACATCAGCCCTTCACTCCCCGCTCCTGGCTGCATGTTTTCCTTCGGGTTGGTTTCCAACAGCACATTCTTTTCTCACTCTTCCCTCTTCTCCGTCTCCTTGGCTGGTTTCTCCCTGGGTGTAGTGTGTGTGTGTGTGTGTGGGGGGGGGTAGTTTGTAGACCTCTTTTCTTCTCCAACATGCTCACTCCCACATCAATGTCAGTATGGTGGCTTTAATCACCATGTGTATGTGATGACCCCCAGCCAGACCCAACAGCCCCGACAAACGCCAACCCATACATCCAACTCCCTTCCCAACATGTCCATCTGGCAGCCAGTAGGCACCACACACCCTCCATGTAAACGCTGAACTACTGGCTTCTGCTTCAGACTTGTTTCACCAGGGCTCTCTCCTGTCTCCTTATGCAACTCAACCCTTACAGTCGCTCAGGACCAAAACCTCAGTGTCATTGCCGACTCTTCTTTAATTTCTTTAATCCATCCTGTCTGTGAGGGGCCCAACTGACTTGACCTTCAAAAGGCATCTAGACGTTACCAATTTCTCAGCATCTTCATTGCCACCAGCCTGGCCAGGGCCACATCATTATCCATCCTTGCTCCTATAGGGCAATGCTTTTTAAAAATCATTACTTAATTAATTTGGCTGCATCAGGCCTTGGCTTGCAGCAGATCTCATTTGCGTCTTGTGGAATCTTCATTGCAGCATGCTGACTCCCTCGTTGTGGCACACAGACTCATCAGATGCAGCATATAGGTTTAGTGACTCTGCAGCATGTGGGATCTTAGGTCCCCCACCAGGGATCAAACTTGCATCCCTTGCATTGGAAGGTGGATTCTTAGCCACCGGACCAGCAGGGAAGTCAAAGGGCAATGCCTTTCATGTCCCATCACTTCACAGATCAAAGCCTCTCGAGGGCTCCCCTTGCCCTAGGGTCAACTTCAGACCATAGTTTCTAAGGCCTGAGCCAGGCCCACTCACCAGCCCTTTTCAAGAAGGGGCCAGTGTCCAGGAAGTGGAGCAGAGTGAGCTCCTGGTGGTTGTAAACATCCAAGGGGTAAAAAAGAGGCGTGCAGGAAGGTCACAACCAGCAACACTGAGATGCAGTCTGAGACCCAGAATCAAGTAGGCCTCCATGGTATCATGACTTTCCAGAAATCACGTAGTGGATGCAGGACCCACCAATGACCCATAACATAGTGAGCGGGGTTCCGAACCCCTCTCCAGGAATAATAAATACAGTGAGTATATGAACCAGGCCCGACAACACTATGATGTGAGCAGTACTATTACCCCACTGTATGGATGAAGACATGAAGCCCTAAAGATCGATGAAGCTCTGTGTGCTGGCCACACACGCTCAAAGCCTGGCGGTTTGCCTGTGGAGCCCATAGAACAGCCGCAGTAAGAACATTCCTTGCACAAAGGGGTCTTTCTGATGACAGATGTGGAAGGCGGGTGGCAGGCTGCTGGATCAGAGTGTAGATCCAGCATCTGCAATGAGTACCAGACGAAGGACTGTCTCATCCTACAGAATCCCTTTCAACAAACCTCCAATCATCCCATAAATGATTATTTACCTTCCACCCTCTAGTGCCAGGCACCCTTCTAGAAAGTGCCCACCAAGGTCTCTGCGTTCACGGAGAAAAGTCTGAAAACCTGTTTTGTGCAGATGCCAGCAACCCCCTCACAGAACAGACCCTGGCTGTGACCTATGTCATCACAGACTCCATCCCCAACACTGGGGCCTCATTTTCTCCCTACACGCAGGTCTCCCTGAATCCTCCTGCACTCTGGACCATCTTCTGGACTCAGTTTCCTGTTTACAGGCTCCTGCCACCCACCAGACACCTCGCGGCTCTATACTAACTCCCTGACCTGCCCAGTGTCTGAGGGCACACATGTAGCCTGAACCACCCAGCTTGGACTCTTACCTGGTGAGGGGTGCTGTGTGTAAGACAATGTCACACACTAGGGAGGCTGTGGAAGAAAGGCTTTGGGCCACCACCACCCCCCCGCCCCCCCAGTAGCCAGAAGACATTGCGAGACCACTCACCTCCTGGTGCAGACAGAGGTTTAATACAGAGACCAACTTGTGTTCATCCATCCATCCCCGCATCCATCCAGCGATGCATCCATCCATCGATCCCTCATTAATTCAACAGTAAATGTTTGTGGGGCGTCTACTATGAGTCTGGCACTGTTCAAAGCACTTGAAATACATCACTGAATAAAACAGATGCATAACTGAGTCACTTTGTTAGACAGTAGAAATTAGCACAGAATTATACATCAACTATCCTTCCATAAAAAGTAACTTTCTAAAAAAGCAAAAGGGTGAGCTTAGGCCAGAGCCCTGAAGGGTTGATAGGTTTGGAACTGGCTCATTATTTTAAAATTCTAGATGCCTTTTGAAGGTTCAGTCAGTTGGGCCCCTCATAGATGAGATGGATTAAAGAAATTAAAGAGGAGTCAGTGATGGGGAGGGGAGGACGGGCAGGGAGTGGAAAAGCTTAGTTTCCGATCGTGGTCTGTTCCTTCCTCATCTTGCGACCTTGGACACAGGAACCTTCCTCTCTTCCAGTCTTCAGGGCTTTCAATCTTGCTTTACCAGCAGAGTCATTATTTTGAAAAGACATTTCTGGTGGAAGCCAAACTTATAATGATTAGTACGGGTCCATTCAGAATTAAGTATGTTCTGATTGAGAGGGGTGGCCCAGAGTCCTACCAAGCAGGATGGACCCCCAAACAGTGCAGGGGTGGGGCTGGCTCTTAGGGGGTCTCCACCCCGCGTCTGGGGCTCTGTGGGACACACAGAGGCCCCAGCCAGGGAATCCTAAAGCCTCTCTGGCTTTGACAGGTAGTGATTTTGTGACTTGGAAGTGCTGTTGGAATTCTGGGTTTAGTAGCTGGGGATGAGGGAGCCAGCAGCAGGGGTGGAGAAGGCTGAGGGGGCAGAGGTCTGGAGCGGCAGGAGGGACCGGGGGCAGGCCACTCGTCCCCAGGGAAGGGAAGTTCCTGGGACAGCAGCCTGCTTGGGGATGGAACACCCACCTGGGATGCCCACCTCTGGGGATCTCTCAATCATCCTGCTCTTTAGGAGGTCACTGTCAGGACCCCCTGCCAGATGCACCAGGCATTTGCCAGCTGGCTTCTAAATCTTTTATCTCTTACTGTGTAATATCCCTTTGGAGACGTGGAGATGGATAGGACACAGCCTGGTCCTGGAGGCACACACAGTCTGGTGGGAGGATGAAAGATGGGAGGGAGACTTTTGCAAGTGGGATGGAGACTTGGGCGAAGGCAAGTGCAGGCCAGAGCGGGCATCCCTGCCTGTGTCTGTGGGGAGCTTGAAAAATGCTCTCAGAGCTGGGACTGAAGAGCCGGTGAGCTGAGCGGGGGAGCTGCGCAGGCAGTGGTGGGGGCACAGGGAAGGACCAGTGATGTGTGCCGAGGTGCAGGGCTGATGGAGGGCGACCTGGGGACCAAGTCTGTCTCCGCACAGAAGCTCATGCATGGAAGTCCAGGCTCACACATCCCTCCCGGGAAGCCCACGCCCCACAAGAAAATGTGTGTCAGCCATGGATGTGACTCTGGTGACCCATGGGACAAGCTTCGTTTACTGAGCAGTGACATCAACCCATTGTTACAAGGATGGGGATTCGCCCACAATGACCTGTTCCTGGAGTAAAAAGCCACATCAGCCCTGACATTGGAATCTCGTGTCATTTTCTAATGACGCACCGGTTGACTTCTCATCCAAGCGGAACTTCTCAGAGACTCCCCTAGGAAACACTCTGTCCAGGCTCCCTGGGGGCAAGGGAAGGGAAAGGGGTCTTGAAGGAGCCTCGCCTACGTGTGAGAGCGATAGCAGCTACTTCAGGGGAACGACTTCTCTCTCTTTATCAGATAAATCCCAGAGGAATCGTTCAGGGAGCTGGTTTGAACGGAGAGGTCCCCAGGAGGGAGGAGACCTTCCCCACATCACCTCTTGGGAGACTCTCTGGAGTCCAGAGACCCCTCACCTCTCACACCTTCCCAGGAGCATCGGGAGTTGTCATTCGGTTCTTACTTCTGCTGAAAAATCCTGATCAACATACCTGGCTCCAACACGACAACCATCACCCCATCCTGACTTCATTCTTCCCACCTAACAAATAGCACATCTCTCCCTGACCCCCTCCCCTGCTCCATTCCTGCCTGTATGTGCATGCTGTGTATGCACATGTATGTATGATACATGTATGTATCTGACTCTGTGATGTGCATGCTAAGTCACTTAAGTCCTCTCTGACTCTGTGTGACCCCATGGACTGTAGCCCTCCAGGCTCCTCCATCCATAGGATTCTCCAGGCAAGAGCACTGGAGTGGGCTGCCATCCCCTCCTCCTGCGGATCTTCCTGACCCAGGGATTGAACCCCCGTCTTCTGTAGCTCCTGCCTCGTAGGCAGATTCTTTACTGCTGAGCCACCGGGGAAGCCCTGTTCCTACCCACACGGCGGTTTATTCCAGCTGGTGCTTATACCTCATCCTTCTGCCCCATGGGGGAGCCTGCTGGGGGAGCTGATGCCCTCTTCCATCCATAGAAACAGTCATGTCCATGGATGTGCACCTCATCAGGGTCCCTGCCCACAAATCCCTTCTGAGGATGCACCCCTCACTCACGTGTGACACAATTTATCCCTGAACATCATCTTTGCAGCTGACTTTGTATCTATCTATAGAAATATGTATGATGATATATATGATGAAAGTGAAAGAGGAGAGTGAAAAAGTTGGCTTAAAACTCAACATTCAGAAAACCAAGATCATGGCAGCTGGTCCCATCACTTCATAGAAAGTAGATGGGGAAACAATGGAAACAGTGATAGACTTTACTTTTCTGGGCTCCAAAATCACTGCAGATGGTGACTACAGCCATGAAATTAAAAGACACTTGCTCCTTGGAAGAAAAGCTATGACCAAGCCAGACAGCATATTAAAAAGCAGAAACATTACTCTGCCAACAAAGGTCTGTCTAGTCAAAGCTATGGTTTTTCCATTAGTCATGTATGGATGTGAGAGTTGGACTATAAAGAAAGCTGAGCACCGAAGAGTTGATTCTTTTGAACTGTGGTATTGGAGAAGACTCTTGAGAGTCCCTTGGACTGCAAGGAGACCCAATCAGTCCATTCTAAAGGAAATCAGTCCTGAATATTCCTTGGAAGGACCGATGCTGAAGCTGAAACTCTAATACTTTGGCCACCTGATGTGAAGAACTGACTCATTTGAACAGACCCTGATGCTGGGAAAGATTGAAGGCGGGAGGAGAAGGGGAAGACAGAGGATGAGATGGTTGGATGGCATCATCGACTTGGTGGACATGAGTTTGAGTAAGCTCCGGGAGTTGGTGATGGACAGGGAGGCCTGGTGTGCTGCAGCCCATGGGGTTGCAAAGAGTCGGACATGACAGAGTGACTGAACTGAACTGATAGAAATATATATGAAAGTATTAAGTATATATATATTTAATTTCTTTCTTCACAGTTCTACTCTTTCTCCACTTTTATGTCTTTTGGAAATTACCTCGTCATTATTTATGAATCTTCCCAGGTGGTGCCAGTGTTAAAGAACCCGCCTGCCAATGCAGGAGACGTAAGAGACACAGGTTCAATCCCTGGGTTGAGAAGATCCCCTGGAGGAAGCCGTGGCAATCCAGTCCAGTATACTTGCCTGGAGAATCCCCATGGACAGAGGAACCTGGCAGGCTACTATTCATAAAGTTGCACAGAATCAGACATGACTGAAGCAATTTAGCACTCACCCATTTATGAATCATTAATTGGGAGCAGGGATTTCTGCGGCCCCTGTGCTGAGGGCTGCGGACAGTGGGCTGCAGGCAGCAGGCTCCCTCGCAGGGGCTGAGTGGGCACTCTGTATCAACTTGGCTAGTGTGCAGATCAGAGTGACCTCCTGGACAATTAGGTTCCTGTGTTGATCGGACACGCCGAGGGGCTGACCTGTCCTGCTGGGGGGTGCTGAGGATCAGGGCTGAGCGTGTAGATGAAGCTGAGAGCAGAGCCATCCTCTCCCTCCCCGAGCTGGGAGGAGACCAACCGGGGCTGCGGCTCCCGTGGGACTTTAGAGCAGCCTTGCTCCCGAAGGAGGCTCTGCTTGGAGGTCCAGCGGGGAGACCTGGAGGGTCAACTCGTCTTGCACAAATAGGGGAGCCATGCAACGCAGGAAATTCTGGTTCGATTCCTGGTCAGGAAGACCCCCTGGAGAAGGGAGAGGCTGCCCACTCCAGTATTCTTGGGTTTCCCTGGTGGCTCAGCTGGTAAAGAATCCGCCTGCAGTGCGGGAGACCTAGGTTCAATCCCTGGGTTGGGAAGATCCCCTGGAGAAGGGGAAGGCTACCAACTCCAAGATTCTGGCCTGGAGAATTCCATGGACTGTATTATCCATGGGGTCGCAAAGAGTCAGACACGACTGAGCGACTTTCACGTTTACCTTTTCTTTCAGCCGGAATCCACACTGACAGCCAGGCACGGTGCAGCCTTCCTGTAAAGCCCCACAGAGTGAGCAGTTTCGGCTCTGCGGGCCGTGGTCCCTATTGCGACCACTCAGCTCTGCTGTCTCAATGCAAAAACGGCCCTAGACCAGGCACAAGTGCCCGGGGACAGCTGCGCTCCTGTGAAACGTCGCTTACACAGCAGCAACGGGCTGGATTTGGCCCGAGTGCTGCAGTTTGCTCTCCCTTCTCTGAGCTCGTGACTCTGACTTGAGGCCTGGATTTTGGTCTCTGGGTTCCTGACTTTCTTTTCCACGTGCGGCGTCTATTTGCAAAGTGTGTCTTCTGTGTTTCCGACCCGAGCCTGGCCCCCCAGCCCCACCCGCAGGCTGCGTCCTCTGCCTGGGCTGGACCCCAGTTCTGACTGACCTGCTGCAATGACATGCGGAGATGGAGAAGTCAGAGGACAGAGCGAAACTGCTCAAGGGGGGCGCGAGTGAGTGTCCATCTCTGGGGTGGACGGGGAGGAAGAGAATCCAGCCAGGCTGGTCCTCTCAGCTGAGACTCCAGTTGACAGTCTCTCTGGCCCAAACTAGCCTCAGGGAATTTGGGGGCTGCCTTACATATGTCTTTGAGAGTCTGGACTGAAATATCTTCCAGCTTTTCCGCATGTCACCTGAAGCCGGTGGAGGGCCTCAGAGGACAAGCATGTCCTTCTGTCCTGCTGGGGTCAGGCCTCTCCCCACCTCAAATGCAACCTCTGGGATCTCACCCTTTCTTCCTGGGCTTGAAGCCTATTGGAATCGGATGGGGCCAAGGCAAGTTCAGCGGATCTTGCTGCGTTTTACTGACAAGTCAGCCCAAACTCGAGATAAACGCCTTGTCAGCATCACATGGTGGTGAACCCAGGTCTCCAAGCTCAGGCACCTCTCCTGGCCTTGCAGCCTCCTCCCCGCTGTGCTCCCTTCTTGATGCCTTTCTCCTGAGTTTCCTGAGTTGTCACATTTTCATCCCGAGAAGAAAACACCAAGCAAGGGTGTTCACCCCCACAGCTGACGGTGGTCCCAATTTCCTCCAGCTCTAACCCATCCCCGCCCCACCCAGGAAGCCGCCTGGGTTCAGATGGGTGAGGCAGGTGAAGCATCCCTTGCAGGCAGCATGTGGTGCTCCTCGAGCGAGGGTTCATTAGGACAAGGAATGATTCACCCGCCTCAGGCAGAATGAAGCCCCTTCCCCTGGCTCCTCAGCCCTGCAGGTGGTTGGGAAGCAGACCCTACCATCTGTATTCTCGCCATAAAATGTGCACTCCAGTAGCGTGAGATACTGGGGATTCTTCCTGTATTTTTTTTTTTTAAAGGCTAACACGAAATAATAACAAGAGAACTGAGGAGATCTAATTAAGACTCCATAACGTCAGGGCTGGTGTCTCCGTGATCTGGCTGGAGCGAGATTCCGCCTCTCCTTGCACGCTGTCATGGATATAAACGAGTTCTCAGCTCCTCGTGTGCGCAGAGCAGGCTCTCACACTCTTCTTCTCTTAAGGGGCCCTGCGGCAGAGCTTAATGGGAGCTGAAATTGGCAGCCTCTGGTTTTGGCACGGAGCTTGGACAGGGAGTCCTAGGAAGAGGAATCCATTTCCCTGGATTTGGAGGCTGAGGGCACTCATCCTCAGGCATCCGAGTGACCTTGGAAGTATTTGAAGGGCAGTCAGTTGAGTCCCCTGGTGGTTCAGACGGTAAGGAATCTGCCTGCAATGAGGGAGATCTGGGTTCGATCCCTGGGTCGGGAAGAGCCTCTGGAGAAGAGAATGGCAACCCCTACTCCAGTATCCTTGCCTGGAGAATTGCATGGACAGAAGAGCCTGGTGGACTACAGTCCACGGCGTCGCAAAGAGTTGGACACGACTGAGCGATGACGCTTTCCCTTTCCTGAGAGTCTCTGCTCACTGCGCACAGGATGAAGTTCAAGACCCTCACTGTGGACGGAAGAGGCTTCGGCTGGCTCCTCTGCATCCTCTCCCTCCCAATGTCCCGGTCTCTTCTCCCGCCCCATCTCCCCCACAACACACACTGTGGTCGCAGGACGTCACTCTCTGGGCAGCCCCTGCGCAGTTTCTAGAATGCCCTTCTCTCTCCTCCGTGCAGCCACTGTTCGAGGCTCACCTCCAGACTATCTCTCCAGGTGGACATTTCCAGCCCCTAGACATAATCCCCAGACTCCCTCCCTTCTGTCAGACCCTTGAAAACACCCCAACCATGACCCTCACTGCACATCCTTCTGTTCCTTCCTGGACCACAGATCCTGTGAAGGGAGGGTTCTTCAGAATCACAGGGCTTCCCTGGGGGTGTGACCCATGGCAGTCCATGCTTGTCCGGGGAGGAAGGAAGGAGCTAGGATGAGGGGAAGGTGGAGAAGGGGAAGGTGGCCATAGAGGAAGAAAAGGCCATTTGATTGTCAACTCCTGCTCTGGATTTGGGCATTTGGAGGAGAAGCGAAAGGATGCTCTGCTTCCTGGCTCCATTCTGGTTCACTCACTGCCCTGAACAGGCTCTTAGGTAACTTCCTCTGCATTTCTGTTTTCCATCCACCGCTACGCTTCATCACCACCTCCCATCACCACCCCTGCTGGTTGCACTCACACACTCAGGGCATATGGGTGCTTCTCCAGGACAACTTGGAGGCAGAAGAGTTTTAAACCAGATGTGATCCCTCACTGAGACCATCTCCTCAGCCTCTGGTCCCATTACGTACTGCCCTTCTACCTGCCCATTTCTTTCAGGAGCGAACCTCTTTAATTATCTGTAAGGTTGCACTGCAGATGCAGAGAGCCCTTCTGCGATGACTATGAATTTCGCTGTGTCTATTACATGTCAATTTTAAGTTAGTTTCTGCAGAAGCAGACCAGGGAACCCTTCCTAGGAGGAAGTGGGGAGGGCTTGGGCTAGCAGACAGGGGAGGGGAGGGGCCAAGGAGAGGGGGCTGGCCCGGCTCCCCTGGAGTGGCAGTCACTTAGGCACTCCTCTGCTTCTCTGCTTGGCCCTCATTGCTGGGTTTTCACACCCAAATGAGCCATTATCTAAGGGGGCGGGAGATGTAAACCCCCAGGGCCCTTAGTTCTCTGGGCCCTGCTGACTCGGGGAGGCCAGGGCAGACCCAGGAAGCAGTCCAGGTGCTGGCCCTTAGACATGAAGCTTGCAGAGGCAGGGAGATGGGTGGACACAAGGAAGCGGGTACAGTGCGTCTGAGTGGACCACCAGCCACATCTATTGCAGTGTGCACCCTGAACCTAACATCATGAAAAACCTCAGACCTTATACACGGCAGCCTCACCTTGTTGTCTTCTGCAGGGAAAACGTAGTCAACAGGAGGATGGGTTGCAGAGATTGTCAGGGGTGGAGCTGGGACTTAAAAGCAGAACTTCTGACCTACGTCTCTAGGCTGCTGTCCCCTAGGCACACTCATATCAACATATGTGCAAGCTTAGTCGCTTCAGTTGTATCCGACTCTTTGCGACCCCACGGACTGTAGCCCAGCAGGCTCCTCTGTCCATAGGATTTCCCAGGCAAGACTACTGGAGCGGGTTGCCATGCCCTTCTCCAGGGGATCTTGCCGACCTAAGGATGGAACTCGCGTCTCTCAAGTCTCCTGCATCGGCAGGCAGGTTCTTAATCACTAGAGCCACATTAGCAAAAGATGTCCACTGGCAACCCAATTGGATAAAACTCAGTTTATTTATTCTTAACTATTTTCAAAGTGATTAATAACAATGCAAAGAGACTTTTTCTCTTTAAAAACATTTGCAGATTTCTATTAAACTGCAAGGTCCCCGGTGTCTGTGAGTCAGCTATTTCACAAGAACCTGAATACATGCTGTATTTCCAATTTCTTGCCCTTCTGCTCCGCCATCCTCCTCTGTGCCCTGTTCCACAGATCCCTGAAACATGGACAAGCAACTTGCCTGCTTCCCCATAGGTGATGAGCAGACAAAATGGGAAGAAAACCCAGACCCCGTATTAAATCAAGTTGAAGGTCAACCCTATCTCTAAGACTAAGTCTTTTATTTTTTCACTGAAGGTTCTAAGAGAAACAAAGAAAGTGTAAATGTGACCTGTGTGCTTGTTATCATCAAAATCGGATTAGTCAGATGATTGTCAAGAATTGATCAAGAAATGGTCATGCTTGCAAGCTTATCTTATGTGACATCCGCATAAACGCTAAGCTCCAGCCTGTGCCATGCACCCTGGCAACCCCCAGACAAGCACCCCCGCCCCCCATCTCCCCACGGCACTGAACTCTTCAGCAAAGTTCTCAAGCAAATTACCCAGCTGTTTCAATCATTCCCATGTGGCACATTTGCTGTCCTCACCCATGGCTGTTTAGGGACCGGGGAATGAGCTTGACAAAACTGGCTGTCCTGGGCTCCCCACTCAAATGGCATCTTTTCTGTACCCAAATTGGAGAAACAGAACGTGGCTAGAGCATCATTACCAGCAAGACTTGACAGTGTCATGTGTCTGCTAGTAGCATTTTAAAAATTAGGGTTTTTTTTTTTTTTTTGCCATCGCAATTCTCTGAGCACTATTAATAAGTCATATGGAAAAGCAATACAGACATCTGACAAAGAGCAATTAGGGTTTCCAGTGCATTTGGGCGAGGATCCCAGCAGGCTGACAGAAGCAAGAAAAGGCAGATCCAATCCTAGATTCTTGTCTTTGACGTAAAACAAACCCAGGTTGTCTGGGGTGGGGGGCAGCGCATGGAGGGGAGTGAGCGGGACAGAGTCTAATGGAAAACTCACAAATGAAACTAGCAACTGTCAGAACCCAGTGAACACACAGCATCCTAGGTAGGTCCAACCATCCTTGGGAGATTTCCTATTTCCTATCTAAGACCAGAAGTATAGCCAAGCAGGACCCTATGGCAGGTGGGAGCTGCCTGCTTCTTGTTCATAGAAAAACTTTAGCCTTCTAGGCTTTCTCTGAGTTCCGAAGAATAAATTTAAATCAGAGAAGCGAGAAAATGCGACAACAAAGGAAAATCGTCAAGCAAGACAAATGAATAACAGTTTCACCATTAAACAAAGTCAGAGACACTTGGCTCCTCCTCAAGGGCTGTGGATAATATTCCAAACCATGTTCTTAGAGCTCTTTTGCAGATACTGAAACCCTCACCAGGTGGGAGAAGTTAATTGCATGCTGCCCACAGCACGTAGACCCCATACAGGTTGGAACGTGAAAGTTGTTGATACTGACTCCCTCACCACCGACCTCACCATCTCCCTCACCACCTCACCACCGACCCATCAGAAGCTTGTCCACAAGCTGGTCACATACCCTGCAATCCTCGCCCTTGTCTTGTCTTTAAAATCTTTCCCTGAAAGCCACTGAGGAGCTTGAGCCTTTTAAGCACCAGCTCCTGGACCCCTTGCTGGGAGCCCTGCAGTAAACACTGCACTTCCCTTCACCACCACGTGGTGTCAGTAAACTGGCTTTCCTGCATGGTCGGGGGCAAGCAGCCCCAAGTGTGGTTCAGTAACAAAAGTGCTGTCCTGGTTTTGGTGTTTGACGATGACCCCGCTTCGGATAATGTCCCGTTGAGACTGGATATTTCTTTCAAAGAGATGGTCCTAAGGGACTGTCTGCTTTTGAGGCTTGGATTTCTTTTAAGTGAAAGTGAATGTGTGGTAGTCACGTTTGTTTGCATTCACCCACAGCTTTGAGAGTCCTGGACACTCGGCCTGAAACCTTGCAAATTCAGCTGGAATTGGGCAGTCATACCACGGCTGAGGAACAAGCAGGGCCCCCTAGCAAGAGCACTGATACCAGGAGACAGCCTCCCACAAGGAAAGCTATTACTCCCTGCTTCCTCTTACTTTAAATTTGAGTTACGTTAGAGCTGTGGAAGTCCTAGCAATGCAAAATGTGCACCATGCCTCTCAGCTGCAGAGTATAAACTGGGGAGAACCCTGCTCAGGGCCAATCTGGAGTCTCTTGTTATAGGCTAATTTGGAGGGGGTGGTGTGGATATTTTCCATGCTTTAATGGTGATGTCTGCTATTGGTGGGAATGTAGTCACTATGGAGAACAGCATGGAGGTTCCTTAAAAAACTAAAAATGGAGCTGCCATATGATCCAGCAATCCCACTCCTGGGTATATATCCAGAGGAAACCATAATTTGAAAAAAACTCTTGCACCCCAATGTTAATTTCAGCACTATTGCCAATAGCCAAGACATGAAAGCAACCTAAGTGTTCAGTGATGGAAGAGTGGATAAAGATGTGATATATGTACTTATATATAGAGAGATTTATTATTTTTATTTATTTATATTTATATTTATTTATAATATATTTATATATATTTATACTTACTTATTATATATAAAACACAGTGGAATATTACTCAGCCATAACAAAGAATGAAATAATTCCATTTTCAGCAACATGGATCGACCTAGAGGTCATTATACTAAGTGAAGGAAATCAAACAGAGAAAGACAACTACCATACAATATCACTCATAAGAGGAATCTAAAGAAATGATACAAATGAACTTGTTTACAAAACAGAAGCAAACTCACAAACATGGAAAAGGAAGTTGTGGTTGACAAAGGGGGGTGGTGGAGTGGGAGGGCTGCATAAGGAGGCTAGGGTTAACATCCACACAAGTGTAAATAGAAAAGCAACAAGGGCCTCCCGTGCAGCACAGTGAACTCTACTTCATGCTCTGTAATGCCTATATGGGAAAAGAATCTGAAAAAGAACAGATATATAGAGATGTATAACTGGGCTTCCCAGGGGGCTCCAGTGATACAGAACCTGCCTGCCAATGCAGGAGATGCAAGAGACGTGGGTTTGGTCCCTGGGTTGGGAAGATCCCCTGGAGGAAGGCATGGCAACCCACTTCACTATTCTTGCCTGGAAAATCCCATGGACAGAGGAGCCTGGTGGGCTACAGTCCATAGCGTTGCAAAGAGTCAGACACGACTGAAGTGACTTAGCATGCACGCATATGTATAACTAAATCATTTTGCTATACACCTGAAACTAACACATTTTAAATCAGACATACTCCAATAAAAAAATAGTTATGTCTGCATCAAAAAGAGAAGTTCCTGTAGTTAAGATTAAGAAGCTACACGGGGCCTTGTGGGAGAAGCCAGAGGAGGTGGTGAAGTTGTCTCCTTGAAACTCTGCGACTGTTTAGTTTCTGGCTCAAGAAGGTGAAAGAATTAGGTTAGCTCTAGAAACCACCAAGTCTTAAGATATTGTGATGCTGTGAAGTTCAGATTTTATATCACAAGTTTTGAGCCTATTTTATCCTACATCAGATGAAAATAATATAAGTGCCTCTGTCGGATTGTTTACACGCCCTGGGACTTATGTGTTAATAAGACGGTGAACATGATGGTGGAAGGCCTGGTATGTACAAAGTGCTCACAGATGCTAGGTATGATTATTCTTATTTCTAAAGATAAGATCACCAAACTTAGAAGTAAGAAACCAACATAAGAAATATAAGAAAATAATATATGAAGCCTTTGATTGTCTTACTCAGACCACGGGTTGCTTTGAGACTCAAATGAGATCATGTATGTAAAAGCAAGGCTTCCCTGGTGGCTCAGTCGGTTAAGAATCCACCTGCAATGCAGGAGACCGCCTGCAATGCAGGAGGCTTGGGTTCCATCCCTGGGTCAGGAAGATCCCCTGGAGAAGGAAATGGCAACCCACTCCAGTATTCTTGCCTGGGCAATCCCATGGACAGAGGAGCCTGGTGGGCTACATTACTTAGGGACTGAACCATAATCATAGCCATGGAAAAGCACAGATGAATACACGCCTATAATATTTCTATAAACAGCTTGCAGCGTTCTCTCACCTTTGCACAGGGTCACACCCTTCAGATCTCTTCCTTCTCATTTTCTTCTGTGTGATTTAAGGAAAATCCCCTGCCCATAATATTTGAATGATGTGTATTCCCATTGAGTATATGCAGGAGTCAGCTCCCAAGTGCTTCTCCCACGAGGGGGGCTCCCAAGGACGTTGTGGCCGCAGCCCACGGGGGGGCATGTGGTTTTGGCCTTGAATCTGATCCATCCAGTTCTGGGTCCTTCTGTAACTGGGAGGGCTTTGTTGTATTTGGAAAATCAAACAGCCTAACAGTTCATCCAATGACCATGAAGGCTTTTATTTAAAAAAAAAAATTATTTGTTTTTTCCCCCTTTAAAAATTATATTTACTTTGACTTATTTATTTGACTGGGCTGGGTCTTAGTTGTGGCCTGTGGGATCTAGTTCCCCTACTAGGGATCAAACCTGGATCCCCTGAATTGGGAGCACTGGGTCTAGTGGGTTTTAGCCACTAGACCACCAGGGAAGTCCCAACACCTCTACTTTGAACACCTCTGGGGCGCTTTGGTTTTGTAGAATTTGGGGCTGGCCTGGGGAAAGACATGGTCATGGTTTCTTGGGGACTGGGCCATGTTCTAGAACCCTCCTGGACTCTTCAGAGGCGATGACTTGGAAACCAAGACCTGAGCTCCCCTGGTCCCTTCTGTGGGGTCTGTGTGTGAGCAAGGGGTCTTCTGCAGGGGCTCCTGGTCCCTAACTCTGCCCACCTTTCACACAGGGCAGGGTTGGTCTGGTAAAGCCCCATCCTCATCCAAGTCACTGTATTCCCAAGAGAAGTCTCTCCTTATAGGTTAGACTCTCCCAAGTCAGGAGGACCAAGCCTTGATCAGATGAGACCTCTGACTTCTGTCCTCTGACCCTAGATGCAATAGGTGTAGTCTCTGCTCATCAACCACAGGACTCAGCGCCGGGGGGACGTTCTCAAAGACGTATCGATGAACTCTTTGCCCACCAGGTCACCAAGTTTCCCCTGATTGGGAACAACAGAAAGAGCCTCTGACTCGTCCAGGGGCGGGAGGGCATAGTCATCAGAGACTAACAGCGGGGGACTGCTGGTGTCTATCAAGGCTGTTCTTTCCTCCTCCGTCGTAAGTAGCTGGCGGCATCGAAGCAGGAGGTGGCCGTCCAGCAGGGGACCAACATCCCCGGCCCCAGGCTTCCTGCAGGTGCGACCCGCGAGTGTGAGCGGCAGTTCCACCCGTCACCGCTGGGCTGCGCTGCAGGACCTCGCAGCTCATCCTTCCCTCGCTCCCTCCGCCCCAGGCTCGAGCAGCTTTGCTGCAAGTGGCTTTGGGACACGCGTGGAGCTGAGCGTGGCCGGGCGGCCGGCAGCGAGCCCCACTGTCCCTTTGCAAGGAATGGATTTCAGCTTGGCTTGAGCCCTTGGTTCTGTGTTTTAACTGTTTCACGGTGAAAAGTGAAAGTGCAAGTCGCTCAGTCGTGTCCAACTCTTTGCGACCCCGTGGACTATACAGTCTATGGAATTCTCTAGGCCCTAACCCACATCGGAGAAGGCAGTGGCACCCCACTCCAGTACTCTTGCCTGGAAAATCCCATGGATGGAGGAGCCTGGTGGGCTGCAGCCCATGGGGTCGCATAGAGTCGGACACTACTGAAGTGACTTCGCAGCCACCCTCATCAGTTCAAGGATGGTGATTCAAGAGAGAGGAAAGTGAAAGTGAAATCGCTCAGTCGTGTGGACTATTTGCCATCGCATGGACTGTAGCCTATGAGGTTCCTCCATCCATGGAATTTTCCAGGCAAGGGTACTGGAGTGGGTTGCCATTAACAGCTAAAGACTTGAGGAGGCGGAGACAGCTTTGGAAGCCTCCAGCAGTGGGATCTGTAGGGTCTGTCGCGGCTCAGATCCCTTCCTGAACACTGCCAAGCCCCTTCTGGTTCCAGTTTCAGATTCCTGTGAGATGATGTGACCTGCCGAGTTTGGGTCTGGGGAACTCCCTGGCCAGGGAGGCAGGGTCATCACAGAAGTGTGAGCGCTGAGGTGCCCCACATCTCTGTACGTCCATTTCCTCTGAAAAAGAGGACCACTGGGCACTCTTGTTTCTTATACCAAGTATGTGCCGGAATCAGACAAGGCCAGGAACGCAGAGAGGGCCAGGAATCTGGATTTTGGGGAAGAAGACCGGCGATTGAATAGACACAGTTTGAAGAGGCGAGAGCTATACCTGAGGTTCTCATGGGCTATTCTCAGAGCTGATGGCACCAGAGGAATTCGCTTAGGGAGCTGCGCTGTGTCAAAGGCAGGGATTCTGTTGTGGAAGGCATCCGCCTGACCTGAGATGATACAGCAGCTCTAGCTGGTGGCCTAGAGTAAGTCAGGTCAATTACCCCTCTGAGCATGCTTTCTCATTTGTAAATGGAGGTGATACACAGCCTGCTTGCTAGGGCAGAGGTCTGCTGTGCTGGCCTGAGGAGCAGAGATAGGCAGGAAGGAAAGGAGATTGTTCTGCCTCGACTGTAAGCAGCTCCTTTCCCCCTTTCCTGCTTGTCTATTTCTGTTCCCCTTAAACCTTAACCATATAAATGAGATTGCTAGTTAACGTTTTGGGAGACCCGGGTTCCATCCCTGGGTCAAGAAGATGCTCTGGAGAAGGGAAAAGCAAGTCACTCCAGCATCCTTGCCTGGAGAATTCCGTGGACAAAGGAGCCTGACAGGCTATAGTCCATGGGGTCATAAAGTGTCGGATAGGACTGAATGACTGACACATTCACTTTCTTTCTGGTAGCATTTAACCAAACTCCTGATTTTTGCTTTACTACATTTATGCCTCAGCTAACCTGTTGATTCCTTTTCTGGATTAAAAGGAGTAAGAATGAAGAATTAAGAAAATAAAGAATGGGGACTTCCCCGGTGATCCAGTGGTTAAGGCTTGGTCTTCCACTGCAGGAGATACAGGTTCAGTCCCTGATTGGGGAGCTAAGATCTCACATGCCTCATGGCCAAAAAAACCAAAACATAAAACAGAAGCATATTGTAAAAGATTAAATAAAGACCTTAAAAATGGTCCACATTATGTGGACCATTTTTAAGGTCTTTATAAGAATGACTGACTTTATATCCCCACTTTCCCCTTGGCAAATCTGCAGGAGGACCACATGGGCCAGAGAAATCCAAAGGAAAACAAGAGAAGCTGGCAGTCTGCACATGATGGAAAAATGACGAAGATTCTGATGTCGTGCCTTAACGATGAACTGAAATTGTTTTCCCCTTTTCCCTTAAAAAATTGTCAGGGTTGAGCAGAATCTTTGGAGGTAGCCTCTGGACAGAAGTCCACCTTCCCCCCAGATGGACTTTTCTAAATGAAGCATCTGTCCTTTCTACTGACACTTATCCTTGCTTATTGGCTTTTGAGCAGAGAACAGCCGAACCTGAGTTTCATGTGTCGATCTGACTGGTCTACAGTGCCTGGTTATTCACCCCAACAGGATGGTTATTTGTGAGTTGATATTCCTCGTCGCCCAATTGTCTGTAATGAATCTGTTGTCAAAGGCTATTCTTATGTGATCTGGACGCCATCTGTGATAGTTCCATGTGTCAATTCGGCTGG
The DNA here is from genome assembly GCF_023699985.2 of Odocoileus virginianus. Lineage (NCBI taxonomy): Eukaryota > Metazoa > Chordata > Mammalia > Artiodactyla > Cervidae > Odocoileus > Odocoileus virginianus. The sequence goes on along the minus strand of NC_069705.1, from coordinate 1,112,776 downwards.
TCTACATTGCCTGGTTATTCAACCCCACGGTAACCCAGGTGTTGTTGTGAAGGGATTTTGTAGATGGAGTTCACATCTACAGTCAGTTGACTTTAAGTAAAAGAGATCATGCGATTATTCTTGTTAATCTAGGTGGGCCTCGTGCAATCAGTTGGAATGTCTTCGAGGCACAACCAAGGTTTCCCCTAGAAAGAAGAAATTCTGCCTCTAGCCTGCAGCCTTGACTCCTGCCCAAGAGTTTGTAGCCTGCTGGCCAGGCATACGGATCTCAAACTTGCCAGCCCCAAGAGTATGAGCCAGTTCCTGGACTGCATCTCTTTCCCCCTCTACATAGAGATGAAATACCTCTCTACACTGCCCCCTTGTCTGTACAGACCTAGCCATCCATCTGTCTATATCTGTATCTATCTAATCTATCCATCTACTAGGAAAAGACACACACGTGCGCACGCGCGCACACACACACATCCCCTGCTGGTTCTGCTTCTCTGGGGAACGCTGACCAATATTCCATATCTTTGTGTCTTGTCCTATTCAAATGCACACTGGCCAGGGAAAGTTTAAGCAGCTCTTCATCAGAAGGAGGGACCGAGGTGCTGGCCCTGGAGGAGCCGTCTGCCTTCTCAACACCCAGCAGTGGCTGGTTGGGTAGCCACAGAGAGCCCCAGGCAGTCACCGGTTGGTTTCCAAACTCTCCTCATTTCTGGGCAAATGATCCTTTATTCCCACGTGGTTCCTCTTGCTGCTGCTTCCTATTATTTATTCCTTTTTATATGACCCTTTTCCTTCTCCCTCTGAGGACTTGTTTCTGATGTACTGCTTGTATATTCTTTCATTTTGGTTTGTGCTGTTGTAGATTATATAGCAGAGAGCATGTAGCGCTTCAATGTACATCAATGGAATGGAGTTGTTTCCTTCTTTCTTTTTTTTCCAAACGCAGCACTGTGTTTGCACCATCTCTTCCTGTTGGTCTGCGTACTTCTGGCCTGTTGATTCTAATTGCCACAGAGTGTTCCATCGTGGGTGTCTGCCACATTTATTCTATCTCTCCTCCTCCCAAATGGACACAACCACTACTCAAGACAGCCGCATTCAGGCACTTTGAGAGCGTCTCTGTGATCTATACCCAGGAACAGACTTGCTGGGCCGCAGAGTATTTGAGTGTTAAACCTAAGCCCTCTGAGAATGGTCCCCAGGAGGGTTGCACCCTCTACATGCTCACAAACACTGCCGAGGGTCTCCACATCTCCACACCCTCGAAACCCACCGGCTTTATCCAGCTTTCTAATTGTTGCTAAGCTGATAGATGTTAAGTGATGGAGCCTTGTTGTTTAATCTGCATTTCTCTAGTTACGAGCATCTCTCGTGTGTCTCCAGGATTTCCTGTGTGTGAGCTGACTGTGGCTATTGATCACTTTCTTTGGGGGTTCCTGACTTTTTCTGGTAGATTCTTTTATTTGTGGGAGTTCTTTGAAGATTTTCAGTGTTAATCCCTTGTTAGTTTTAAATGTTATAAATACCTCTTCTTGTTTGGTTAACTTGTTAACTTTCATTGCACAAAAATCCTTAATTTTGAGGTTTTCAAATCCATCAATTTTTTTTTTTTACCTTATGCTTTTTAGATTTTGTTTAAGAAGTTCCTTTCTAGCCCTGGGTCATACACCTATTGGCTTCTGTTATTGTCTGTTTATATTATCATTTTATCTTTCACATAGACTCCGGATGGTATTTAGTTCATCTGGAGTCTGTCTTGAAATGTTGGGTTAGGTAAAGATCCAGTTCTGTTTTTCTTAATCCGGTGAGCCAACTTTCCCAACACTGTATATACTAAGAGTGTGTTCCTGTTTTCTTTTTAATTTCTGTTTATTTATTTTTGGCTGTGCTAGATCTTTGCTGCTTTTCGAGGGCTTTTTCTGGTTGCCGGGAGCAGCGGCTTCTCTTGTTGCAGAGCAGAGCCTCAGAAGCTGTGGTGAAAGGGCTTAGCTGCTCTGCGGCATGTGGAATCTTCCCAGACCAGGGATCGAACCTGTGTCCCCTGCATTGGTAGGCAGATTCCTATCCATTGTACCGCCAAGGAGGTGCCCTGATCCAGCGTAACTGGTGGGGCTGTAAAACCCCTGATTATCCACAGGACTCTCTCTCAGCCCTTTTTCCCTGCCTGTAGCCTGCTTGTTCTCTCATGTGCTGCCCTGATTGTGTTACTGTAGATTAGCAGTGTATTTGGTGGGCAGGTCTTTCCGCTTTATTCTTCATTTCCAAAGTTGATTTAATTTTCATGAGGTTTTTTTTTTTTTTTTTGGTCTAGATTGCTTTGATAAAAACTGGATAGATTCAGAGTCTTATAAAATGTGTGCAGTATGAAGAATTAAAAAAACAGGAGACGCAGCAAGGTACTTATTCCTAGTTGATAAAATGAAACATTATCTTTGCGGCTTCCAGTGCACTGTTCCACAATCCATGCCTGCAGCCCTACTGTCTGACAGGAGCTTTCTCTGGAAGCCTCTGTGTATCATTCCATTGCTTGTCTTGGGAGTTTGGGTAAGGACTAGGGTTTGTTTCGGTTTGAATCCTATGTTTTTAGCTTGGAATTTTCCTTGATTATATGTCAAAGTAATTATACCACCTGTATTCTCCATTCACTTCCTTTCGGCCCTCAACATTACATTAACTGAAATTAATCTCTGTTGTTGTAGATCATTAATGTTCATGAGTGTGAAACTGTCTGTAATACTCACTCCTGTTGCACTGTATGAACATACGCTATTTATTCAGCATTCATTCTCATGTTGAGTGCGTTGACTCCAGTGTTTGGGTAACACTGCAGCGCTGCCGTAAACATCCTGTTCACGAGTGAGTTTTTCTCTGCAATAGAACTTTTTAAACCGCTTGCCTTCAGGAGATTTTCCACTTCTAAAATTTTTGGAGGCCTTTAAAGAGCTATTACTGCTTCAGGAATTAAAATCAAGACAAAGATATTTATGAATTCATTTAAAATAACAGTGATATTAGGATGGTGAAGATACTCTGTGTGACACCATAATGGTAGATGCATATCATTATATGTTTGTCCAAACCCACAGAGTGGACAACACCAAGAGTGAACCTTACTGCAAACTATGGACTTTGGGTGTTTTTGATGTATCAGTGTAGGTTCATTAATTGTAACAAGTGTACCATCTGCTGGGGGCTGTTGATAACCAGGGAGGCAGTGCATCTGTGGGAGCAGGGCTCTTCTGGGAAAGATCTCTGAACCTTTCTCTCAGTTTTGCTGTCAACTAAAAACTGCTCTAAAAGTAAAGTCTTACTGAAAGACATTAGGTACTGATATACGTAACTTATCTTTATGAAAAAGGACTCTATTTTCTGAAAAAATTAATGAAGAGGGGCATTGTTCTACATTAAGAGAAACCTCTTTAATGGCTGGATCTTCATGTCTGTTCCTACAAACTATCATCTTTTTTATTTTAAAAAATACGTGTTTATTTATTGTTGGCTGTGTTGGGTCTTGATTGTGGTGTGTGGGATCTTTCCTTGGTGCGGATCTTTCCAAGCAGTCTAAGAATTTCTGTTGCAGAGAAGGACTCACTCGTGAACAGAGGAGAAACATACAAGGACGTTTATGGCCGCACCCAGGTGGTGGATCCAGACACTCCTCTTCTCTCTAGCTGTGGCTTGCAGGCTCAGCTGCCGTGCAGTATGCGGGATCTTAGTTCCCTGACCAGGGATGGAACCCGTGTCTCCTGCGTTGGCAGGCAGATTCCCAATTGCTGGACCATGAGGGGGGGTTCTTGCAACCTATTTTTACTTGTGGTTTTGGTTGAAATATGTGGAGAAAATCTGGCCTTGCTCAGACACGGAGTTGAAAATGATGGTAATATTTTAATAGCCTTTTCAAGTAATTGTGGGTATTCTTCTCTAATTTTACACCAAAATTTGACAAGCAGTGATTTCTTAAGTGTCAGTGGCAATGTGAAATCTGAAAGGTGGAATCTCACCACTGGCGACAAAGACTATTAATTAGATTCACTTCATTCATTTTTGTGAAAATATCTTTCCAATGTTCAAGACTGAGCAACTGGGTTTGTCTGTCAGTATTTGTTTCAAATAAAAACAGTAAACCACAGAATACATGGTCGGTTCAGCTCACAATTCAAGTGATCGCACTTTTGTTCAATATCAACCTCACACTTCAATATGCAGCTGAAATGTTTCAGGTGTATTTCTCATTTTATCGCATAAAATATTAAAAAGATGTTTGTCAAGAGTTGAGATTTAATAAAGCTAGTGGCTTTCTCTGCTTTAAGGACATGCTTAAGGAATAACAGCAATTTTTTAAAAAAAATTATAAGTACATGAAAATGAAACACACAATGAAAAAATCCAATCACTTCTAAGTACTAGAATGATATTCTTTTCTTTGACCTTGCAGGACCCGTGTAAGAGTCTTGAGGGCCCGGAGTTTGGGGACTATATGTTGAATACTTGGTAGTGAAATTGCTCAGTTAAACGGGTGCTCCCAGCTTCATATTTCCTAGACAATGTCAATTTATTTTCCAAAGTGAATGTAACAATTTCTACTCCTACCAAGGATTCTCATTTCTCCCTGTTCTCACTGTTTGTTATGATCACATTTTAACATTTTGGCCAGTATGGTGGACATGCAGCAGACCTCACCGTGGTTTTAATTTGAGATGCCCTGTCCAGCATCTTTGCTTATCTTCATCAGCTATTTTTTTCTTCCTCCATCAAGCATGCGTGTTCAGTCCAGTTTTTTACTTCCTATTTGTTCTTGCTCCCTCTCTTACTTTGGTCTGTAGGCATTCCATGTATAACGTATATTCCTCCATCTTTTTCTCTTTCCAGAAACATTTTTCTTCCATTTTTTCCCCCTCTTCTTTTATCCTGGGATCGGTCACACTGCTCAATAGAAACTCTACATTTTTAGGAGGTTATTTTTTTCAGTCCCTTCTTAGGTCTGCTGGTACTGTAGGCGGTCCACATTGTCCCTCTCTGCCTGTCAGCTGCTACCCATCACAGCGGTCTCTGCTTTCAGGGACTGACATGTCCCCAGAGGAGGAGGGCAGGGTGAAGGCTGTATCTGATAGGCAGGAAGTTAGCTAAGAATAAGGAGAGGCGACACTTTTAGCTAACTGAACGATAGCTGCCTAATCCCACAGAGCAGTTTACACACACACCTCACACTATCCTGTACAAACCTTTGGTGGCCATTAGACTCATTAACTGCTCATAAATATTCCATGAACACATACATCTAATTATAACAGATTGAATTATGGGAAGGACATGTGCAGGAGAGCATCTTATTATATAGTCTGCAGCTGTCAATCAAGGCTGTCGATCAACGACCCCCCTGGATTATGTAAATGATCCTGCCTTGAAAACTCTGGATCCCAGCCCTCCAGGGCGTTTGCCTCCTGGGCATGGCCCACCTCTCTCTTACGAAGTTCTGTCTGTTCTTTCTTTGTGTGTGTTCAGTTGCGACCAACTCTTTGCAGCCTGTTCTTTCTTTCCTTACTGTTAATAAACTTTCTTGCAATAGGCAAGACCTTAGATTCTTCTTAGCATCCTTACCAAGAACTGAGGCCCACAGGAGGAAGGGTCTCCAGACTCTCCTCCCGCAAACGCATCCAGCACCCTGCTCACGTGACTTTTGTTCCAGGTTTTTTGTTTTCTCCAAGGCTAGAGATCACTGCAGAGAGTTTACTAGTTGTCATACATGGGAGACTTGGAGGGAGAAGGGAGAGCTTTTGATGGAAGGGAGAGAGGAGGAAGAGATTTCCAGGGGCTGGGGATGAGCAGATGGGCCCTGGACCTGGCAAGCAGTGGGAAGCCACCACTCCCAACTGCGGCAGCTCCCTGGAGAGGGGATGCCATCTCAGATGACTGGGTGGCTTTGAGGCCTCAGCAAAGATTCCCATGCCCCAAAGAGAGTGTGCAAGAGGCAAATCTCTGATCTCCGAGAGTCCACTGCAGCTGTGGACGCTGTAAATGCCAGCGTTGACCATGGCTAGGTGAGAACTGGTGGCCTTGCACTGTTTCCCGACATCCCAGGAAGCTGAGTTCTGGGAAGTGAGCTGGGGATGGGGTCAGGGATGAAAGAGGGAGGTTCTTTCTTACCATCTTGGAAGTATAAGAACTTAAAATTAGATTTAAAAGAATAAAGAAATGGGTATTTCTTACATACAATTTAGGGACTGATACTTATGATTGCTACAATCACAGCTCTGATTTTGTTTCTTCTGAGTGAGTATTGCTGGCTTTATCATGCAGAGATCCCTCACTTCCCTCCTGGGCCTGAGTTAAATTTCCTAACTTCCTGTACTGACAGGCAATAGCAAGCCAATGCCCAAATTGGTCAGTGATTTCCTAGATGTGTGTGTGATCCAGGAATCTATATTTTAATGAGTCCTCAAATGATGTGTTTTATTTGGTAGGTGTTTCCTGAGTGGTTGGTGAGGCATACAGTTTCACTGGGCCCCGCCTCAGTAACTGACCTGCAAGGTCGTTGCCAGTGTTAATAGCACCATCGGCAGAACGTCCAGCATGAGGGGCAGTGAGTGATGGGTCCTGGGGAAAGTGAAGCTTGCATTTAGCTGAAAGGTTGAGTAGAAGTTGGCCAAAGAATGGTGAGGAAAAAAAAACATCAGCACACTCTCCAGAGAGCATGACACCTGGTGGGCAGGTCACTCCATGTGGTTGAATTAAAGGGTCAGAGTGTGTGTCCATGGGGAGGCTGCTGGAGGCTTGTGAGTCTCAGGTCTTGGCATGCCAAGGGGCGTAAGTGGGAAATGGACTGGAAGGGCGAGGGGAAGGGGCGCCTCCCACTGAGGGGCTGTCCCAGTAGTCCAGCCTCCCCTGCCTGGCCATGCAGGGCTGCCTGAGACAGCCTCACGCACTCTCAGATCTGGATCCACGCTTCAATCGTCACTGCCTTTAAGACAGAGCCATCTTTGGAATCACAGTCATCCGTTATGATCGCAGTGACAGGATCTGGTGAGAAACAGTGCTGCCAGACATTTAAATCAAAACCAGGGTCAGGGGTCGTCCCTGGTAGTCCAGTGGGTAAGACTCTGAGCTCCCAATGCAGGGACCGGGGTTCTACCCCTGGTCAGGGAACTAGATCCCGCATGCTACAACTAAGACCCCGTGCAGCCAAATAAACAAATATAAATTAAAAAAAAATTTTTTTTTAAGAATTCATGGTTAGAAATAAAAGAGTGGTCAGAAGCATTTCCATGGGCTGTGCAGTCCGAGGTTGTATCAAGAAGATGAGGAGCAAGTTACACGCTGAGCCACTCTTTGTAAAGCAGGGGACCCCAGGGTGAGCTCAGCATCTTTACTTGGGGTGCAGCCATTAGTTGCAAGGAAGGGTTGTTTTCCCCACCTCACTCAAACAGTAACAGGTCAGTGACTTTAGGGAAAAACAGAGCAGTAGTTGGCTTTCTAAACCTGCTACCTCAAGACTTCCCTGGTGGTCTAGTGGTTAAGACTTCGCAGTTCCACTGCAGGCAGCATGAGTTTGATCCCTGCTCAGGGAACTAAGATCCCACAAGACGCTCGACCAAATAGACGAAAAAAAAAAAATCAATCAATAAACCTGCTGCCTCTTTCAGAGACCCTGGAAGGTTTTGCTTTCTAGGCTTCACACTCTGAAGCTCTTTTGGCCACCTGCTTCCAGCCACTGATTTTTTTTTTTTTGGCTATGCTGGGTATTTGTTGCTGTGTGGGCTGTTTCTCTAGCTGTGGCAAGCGGGGGCTAGTCTCTGCTTAGGGTGCCAGGCTTCTCATTGCAGTGGCTTCTCTTGTTGCGGAGCACGGGCTCTAGGGCTTGGGGGCTTCAGCAGTTGCAGCTCCTGGGCTTCAGAGCACAGCTTCAGTAGTTGTGGTGCTTGGGCTTAGTTGCTCCATAGCTCATGGGATCTTCCCAGACCAGGGATGGAACCCATGTCTCCTGCATTAGCAGGAGATTCTTTACCACTTTGTCACCTGGGAAGCCCTACCTTCTGACTTTGATCTCTTCTATTCCCTGCCACCCCCAGCGTCTAGAACAGTGCCTGACCCACCTTTGACGTGGAGGACTTTGCTGGTGGATGCACGGCCTTAGAGGAAGTGACACCGTGGCTGCTGCAGGCTCGTCTCCCAGCTCCCCGCCTCCTTCTCCGTCTCCCTTGCCTCCTCTCTGGTGGTGCCTCCCCAGGTCTTCTAAAGAAGCTCAAGTCTCCCTCAGGTAGAACTAGAACCGCTGTCCTCTGGCTCTGTAGCTAATATCCATCTGCCTGGTCTCGTTTTCCATCAGCTCCTCAGGCTTCGCCCATCATCCTCTGTGCCCCACTCACTCCACCGGGAAGACCCTCCACAAGGTCATGAGAGGCTGCTCCCATCTGGGAGGTCCAGGCCACACAGACAGAGCTCACCTGTCTGGGCTGAAACCTCAGGAACGTGGAGCAGAAACCACAGAGCCGAGACCCCGGGCTCTGAGGATGGATGCTGACGGGCTGGTGCTGGGGTTTCTGAAAGGGTATGTCAGGCTGGTTCCGGACGGTGGAACGGCACCCCGAATGGCCAGCCTGCTGGGAAGCTAGTCAATCCCTCTCCCCATCACCCCTCCTCTCCCTGCCCCCCCTGGCGACTTTGTGGCTCTAGACATGGAGCGATGTGGTCTCCAAGATTCAGAAGGAAGATCCGGAGCCCAGTGGATCGTTAATATTCCATCATCTGCCTCCATACCTGCCCCTCCCTCTGAGCTTCCTGGTCCCAGATGAAACTCCACCTGTTCATGCCCCGGACCAGTCAAGCAGGTTTATATCCCCACAGCCAATCACTTCAGCCTCCTTAATTTTACGTGAAGTTGCCCCTTCCTTTTGGTCCCCAGTGTGTCTATGCTCATGTTGAGCCTTGTCATCATCAAACCCAGCAGTCCCTGCAAGGACCTTTGATCTGGTCTCTCTGACTCCTCCTTGTCCCCTCCTGGTCACCCACTCACACTCTCGGCAAGTGGTCTCTCTACCAGGTTAACCTGAGCACACTGCTCCACTGTTCCACCCCGGCAGCTGGCTCTTCTTTGTGACGAGCGCCGGGAATAGCACTCTCAGGGGCTCACCACCTTGCCTCTGTGCTCCCTGCAGTCTTGTCCCCGCCCCACCCTGTCCCCTGCTTCGCTTGTGCAGAGCTACAGGTGCATCCACAGGACTGTTCTTTCTCTGCACCTTGGATTTCTGTCTGAAAATCCCGCCCACCACCCCACATCCTGACTGCCGGGCAGACTCCATCACGTGTTCTTGACTTCGATGGCCGTGGCTTTTTTCAAGGTGATTTCCCTGATCTCCCTAGGGTGGTTAATCACTCATTCCTCAGTGCGCCTCCTGTGACTTGTCTCTTTCATATTATTTACCACGCTGAATTGCATCTTTTCATTTGCAAATCTGTCTCCCAGGATGAGTTAGGATTCGGTGGAGCAGCAAGTAACAGGAAACCCCAAATGACAGTGGCATAAACAGTGTAGGTGTGCGTTTCCAAGTCACGTGTGATTTGGCAGTCCCAGGCCAGCGTGGCTGCTGGGGGGCTTCTCCCAGGCTGACCCCCTCCCTTCACGTGGACGGCTTCCGTTCATCATCCCAGGCAGCTCTTGCAGCTCAGTCCATTGGGCTCACCTTCCAACCACGGAGAGGAGGAACAGGAGGAGGGGTGAAGGATACGCCTTCTCAGGCAGAGGTCACCTCCCCAAACCACAGACTTCTGGGAACAGGCTTGTCTTAGCTTCCAGGGGCTGTTGTAACACATGGCCACAAACTTCAAGCACAAATGTATCCTCTTGCAGTTCTGGAGGCGGGAAGTCTGAAATCAAGCTGTGGGCGGGGCCACGCTCTCTCTAAGGCTCCAAGGAGGGCCATGGTCCATGGTCCTGTCCCGGCTCCTTGGTGTCCCGTCTTGTAGATCATCCTTCCACACTCCGCCTCCATCTTCACGCCTCCTCCTCTCCATGTCTGCATCTTCACACCTTTTCTTATACGAACACCAGTCACTGGATTCAGGATCCACTCTGATCTGGTGTGACCTCCTCTCAACTAAGTGTATATCTATAAAAAAACTTACATTCACATAAGAATACACTTTGAGGTTCTGGGTGGACATGTATTTTTCAGGGAGATTTTTCACCCTGGGACCAGGGTCTCACCTCCTTCTCTTGCTAACATGAGGCACAGATTCCAGCACTTACCAGGAGCTTAACAAAAAGTGTTCAGAATTGCCTATAACTGATGACCAGTTTCCAATGTGTTTGGCTTGCCTGGGAAAATCCCATGGACAGAGGAGCCTGACAAGCCAGTCCATGGGGTTACAAAAAGTGGTACACGACGGAGCAACTGAGCAGGAGCAGAAATGTGTTTGGCTACAGTTCTCTTCAATTAACATTCACGGAGTTCTTTTTCCAGGGGGCTGGTTAATCATTTTTGTGACATTTTCTCATGAAAAATTAGAACCAAATCAGTGTGGGATGACTTCCTGGTGATATTCATACTCATTTAAAATTCATCTCTTTTTTCTCTTTTCAAAATAATACATGGACATAGTTTAGAAGTGAAATAATACTTTAAAATCAGAAGAATTTATGACAAAATAAAGCAATCTCCTTCCCATTTCTCAGTCCTGCTCCCCATATCTGACTATGGCTTGGGGTATTTATTTCCACATTGCCAAGCACTCCGGGTGTTTATCAATTTTAGGCTGTCTCAGACCCATCAGTTCCTCACCTGTGTTCCTTGGGTCCTAGTCCTTCAGGGCAGCTGGCCTGCGTCCAGGGGCTAATGTGTCACTGCCTGGGGACTTGCTTCAGAGACCACTCTTCCTATGCACAGGGCAGGCCGGAGGTACAGAGGAGCCCCCCGGAAGCAGCCCCCAAGCTGTGGGACTGGTGCACAGATGGCCTCGCTCCCTAGCTGCCGCTGCACTGCCCCTGGGGCAGGCAGCAACCACCCTAGGGTCTCTCTGCAGGAGGAGAGTGCTCTGGCAAACCCTGATCGATTGCACATCAGTTTCCTCTTTTTTCTGGCTGCACCACGAGACAAGTGGAGCTTCCCTGGCCAAGGATCGGACCCATGCCCCCTGTAGTGGAAGCTCGGAATCTCAACCACTGGAGCAGCAGGGGAGTCCTGACCACACACCTTTATTGGTGGCCCCATCGTTCTACTTGCTCCTCTGTGGTGTGTTCTGTTTCTCCTGAGTAAGCTTTTTTTTTTTCTTTAAAGAATAGATATATCATTTGGGGGCTTCCCCAGTGGCTCAGTGGTAAAGAATCTGCCTGCAATGCAGGAGCCAGAGGAGATGCAGGTTTGATCCCTGGGTCAGGAAGATGCCCTGAAGAAAGAAATGGCAACCCACTCCAGTATTCTTGCCTGGAGAATTCCATGGCCAGAGAAGCCTGGTGGACTACAGTCCATGGGGCTGCAAAGAGTCAGACATGACTGACGTGACCTGGCACGCAGCATACATACCATTTTTATTGTGATAAAATAAACATACTATAAAACTTATCACTTTAATCAATGTTAAGTGTACAGGTCAGCAGCACTCAGTACATTTATGTTGCTGTGTTACCACTTCCACCAACAACATGTAACCAACACCACCACTTATCTCTAGAATGTTCCACCATCTCAAACTGAAAACCTTACCCATTTAATACTAACTCCTTGCTACTCCCACCCCCCAAGCCCCCGGTGACCACTCTAAAGAAGCTTTTGTGGTAATTCTTGTCTGATAGTCTGCTTCTGGAGAAGTGCAAGCTGAGATGGACATTGATTATAGATTTTGCATCGTGGCAATCCATTGTTTTAATAATATTTAACCAATCTGGTATCTACCATGTGGCTAGTGCTATTCTGCAAGGTTTATATTATACATGATTGTGTGTATACTTAGTCATTCAGTTGTATCCAACTCTTTGTGACCCTTTGGACTATAGCCCACCAGCCTCCTCTGGCCATGGAATTCTTCAGACAAGAATACTGGAGTGGGTTGCCATGTCCTTCTCCAGGGGATCTTCCCGACCCAGGGATTTAACCTAGGTCTCCTGCACTACAGGTGAATTCTTTACTTACTGAACCATCAGGTGTCAGGAAATATTATGAAGGAAAATAAAACACAGTGAGATGATAAAGGTGCTGTAGGTTGGGGAAGCATTATTTTAGATATCTTGGGCAAGAGAAGTGACGTTTAAGCAGAGACTTGAATAAAATAGGTGAGTGAGCCATGTTTTTCCTGGGAAACAGGGTTCTAGGCAGAGGGAACTGCCTGGTCAAGAGCCCAGAGGCAGGAATAACCTTGGATGAGGTTTCAGCTTTCTTACCCACTTCCCACTCTGTCCACATACATGCATGCTCCCTCCCATCTTCTCAGTAGAGTCCTATCACACATTCTGGATGAACTAGTGGTTGGTTCTTAACTCATCCTGTTCCTACAAATATTGTTCATGGCTAAACCACATGCTATACTATGGGTATACTTTTGCTCTTACACATCCTTTTGTTTTTCCTTGAGTTAGAAATTCAGGAATTGACCAGAGAAGCAGAGTAACAGTTTTTAAAAATTGGCCCTACTTTTACCCCTGGATGTCTTTTTCCTAAAGTTTTTTACTTTTTCTGCTGGCTTCTTTATACATGGCACTTGACTGTTGTCTTGGGGCTTCTTTCCAGTTTCTCTGACATTCGCACTGGTTTCCAGGATCTGGTCTTCTTCTTCCTTGGTCTACTCTCTGCCTCTCTCTTCCTGTTTGTTTCCTGTATGTAAGCATTTATGTGCACATGCGTGTATGTATATGTTTAAGTATGCACGTGTAAGTATATGCATCTCTGTATGTATCATATATGCATATGTGTATCTGTGTGTTGTTTGTATACTTGTGTGAGTATGCATGTATCCATTATTGCTGAAACTCCTGGTAGCTCCCAGGAAATGATGCATGGTAGGATAGGACATTTATGTATTCTCATGCTTGAAAGTATCAGTTTGTTGATGGTTAGGTGGGAGAAGAAGGGGACGACAGAGGATGAGATGGCATTGGTTGGATGGCATCACCAACTCAATGGACACGAGTTTGAGCAAGCTCCAGAAGTTGGTAACGGACAGGGAAGCCTGGCGTGCTGCAGTCCATGGGGTTGCAAAGAGTCGGACACGACTGAGAGACTGAACTGAACTGAATGACATTCGGGTCTTCAGTTCATCACATACGACCTTCCTTTCTCCCTTCCTCTCTCTCCTCCTCCGCCTCATCCCTCTTCTTTTCCTCTTTCCATCTCTCTTTCTTTCCCTTTCTTTCCACCATCATTTTTATTCTGATTATGAAACTTCGTGATTAGGGTTTCCTGCTCTGGGCCTTTTTCCATTCATTGCATTGGTATTTAAGTGGGCCCTGTTAATCTGTCCAGGCTGAAATTTTCCTATATTATGTCCTTTATGTCTTTGTTACTATCTTCCCATCCAAGTTTGCCCTGTCTTTTTTCACAGAATTCCTTCTATTAGCTAAATATTAGACTCCCTGAACTGTTCATTGGATTCTCCTTGTCTATAGCTCATTTGTTGGTTTTTTCTTTCTCTTTATGCATACCTTCTGGGATATTTTGTTGTTATTTATTTGCTAAGTTGTGTCTGACTCTTCTGCGACCCTATGAACTGTAGCCCACCAGGTTCACTCTGTCCATGGGATTTCCCAGGCAAGAGTACTGGAGTGGGTTGCCTTTTCCTTCTCCAGGGGATCTTCCCAGCCCAGGGATTGAACCCGTGTTTCCGGTACTGAGATGAATTCTTTACCATGGACTCACCGGGAGAGCCCTCTGGGATATTTACTTAATTTAACTGAACCTCCTGCTAGTTTTTAAAAGTTTTAACATTCAGAATTTTAGCTTCGTTTCTTAAAGAGCTTCCTTATTCTCTAATTGCCCCATTTGGGGTTAGAGCATCCTGTTCTCATTTCATGAGTGTAGTATCTCTGTATGTCTGTAACGATATTGGTGACTTTTGGAACTTTCCTTCTGTTCTCCCTATTGTTTCTATTCCTTGATTTTTTAAAAAAAAAATTAAAAATTTTGATTTTCATATTGAATGCTTTTATTTTTTAAATCTCCTGTTACGTTGCTGTCTGTGCACATTTCAGAATAGAGGATTGAAGCTGATGTGAAGCTCCCTGCTTGGTGGGACGCTGCCTCCCACGCTGTGTTATTGGAGGGTGGAGGTGTTGGTGGGGTTTTTCATGGGGGATCTCTCAAATGCACCAGCCCATTTACTCTGAGTTGTCTGCTTGTTAATAGAGAATCCTGTTTCTTGAGAGAGTACTGTTTGACCTCCTGCCTTGGGATATATATCTGGCTGCTAGCATTTGAAGTCTGAGACTGGAAGGGGGTGGTGGGGAGTAGGGAGGGGTGAAGGCATGTTTGCTCTGTAGACACACATCATTCAGTCCCTTTCCTCATGCTCGTAGCTCAGCCACACCTGCCAGAGTGCCTCAAGTGCCTTTTCCTACGGGGGGTAGGGGGGTGGGGGGCGGTGCTATGGCCTGAACGTTCGAGTCCCCACCAGACTCACGGGCTGAAGCCTGGTTCCCGAGGTGATGGTGTTTGGAGGTGGAGGCCTTTGGGAGGTGATGAGTGTTATATGAGGTCATGTGGGTGGACCCCTATTATGGGATTAGCACCCTTATGAGAAGAAAACGGAGCGCCTCCCTCCCTCCTGGTGTGTGAGGACAGAGCAAGAAGGCAGACATCTGCAACAGGGCCAGGAGCCGGCTACACCTTGATCTTGGGCTCCCCAGCCTGCAGAGCTGAGAGATAAATGTTGGCCGCTGAAGTCACGCTGTCTGTGGTATTTTGTGCTAGCCGCCTGAGCTAGCTAAGAAAAGCGGCCATGCTCCGCCTGTGCAGGGTATGAAGAGGGGTCTCGGAGGCCTGCTTATTCTTTAGAAAGCGTCGGACTGTTCTATTTTTAGCCCCTGCTCTTGCCTGCCTTCTCCAGACTCCACGCCTCCACTCTGGGTCTGCAGGTCCTTTGTCCTGAGGTGGTGGTCCCCCCTTCCCCCAACCTCTGACCTCAGAACTGTGGCTTCTCTGCCTCTCACCGTCTCTGGGGATTGACCGTTTTGTTATTCCTTTACCATTAAATTTCGAGTGGGAGCAGATGTAAGTGCTTATGCTCATTCCCCGTGTTTGCCTGAAGATTCCCCTCTTTTGCTGGGCTCATTGCACCAGCCCTTGGTGGTGACGGGCTTGTCCACACCTCAGGCTGCCGTCCTGGGGTCTGCGTGCAGAGACGCAGGAACGCCAGCGGTGGCAGGACCAAGGCGATGTGTCAGCCTGAATCCTGGTCTGGGCTTCAGCAGGTGAGAGTTTGCTCCACTTCGTATTAGCTGAGTGTCTCTGGACAAGTCACATCCTCTCCGTGGCTCAGATTCCTCACCTGTGAAATTGGGGTTAAAGCAGCCTTTACTCTTGCCTGGAGAATTCCATGGACAGAGGAGCCTGGCATGCTAGGCCATGGGGTCTCAAAGAGTTGGACACAACTGAGCAACTAACACACACACACACACACACACACACACACACACACGAGAGGCGGGCAAGATAGTGCCTGTAAAACACTTTGTGGCTCCGAGCACAGAGTAAGTGCTCAATAAATCAGAGCAATTGTTGTTATCATTAATGCAATCAACATACTACCGTATTTCTCAGAGATAGGAACATCTCTGTGAGGACGAGGGTAATCACATCTGAGATTAGACCAGATAAGAACAAGACCCTATTATTAGAGAAGTCCTAATGATTTCCACCAGGTTATGTATTGAATTGTTCATTTATAATCATTGCGTTATCATTTTAGTATATTATTTTTTGTGATTTATTTATGCGCCTAGTTATTTACAAAGCACCTACTATGTGGCTATTGCTACATATGTAAGCCCTTTGGGGACCAGATCACAGAAGTATGAGAGTGCAGACTCTGTCTTTAGGGAGCTCATAGTTCAGCATGAGAGAACAGTGAAGAACAGCTAAATACTGAATCATTAGTTCTGGGCTGAAGTGAAAGGGATGAGCAAGGAGATGGTGTGGGGTTAGATGAACGGAAACATGGTTTCATAGAGGATGTGGAGTCAGTCTGGGCTTGGAGGAGGAGACAAGGCCAGATGCACCGAAGCAAGACAAGGTCAGAAGCAGGAGGGCCCCCCTCCCCGACCCAGGCAGGAAGGGGAAGCTTTGCATTTGCAGATCTTGGCGAGAAGAGGCAGGTGGGAACAGAGGCTGGGGTAGGATTGGATGTTTGAAGCATAATCAGGTTGTGACTGGCTGAGAAAGAGGGGCGGACGAGCTGGCAGTTGAGCTGGCAGTTGAGCTGGCAGATGCTGGATTCCTGGGCAGGAGGGCATGGGGCGGATGGGGCCGTGGGTCCCTGCAGCTCTACTGTCTCACCCTCAGGAGATGGAGAACCCAGAGGGGAAGCTTCCAAATGCGCCCGAGAAGCTGAGCGAAGGGATGGATAAAAAATTGATGTGGGTCATAAATATTGCAAGAGAGGATGCACCAGACACAATTAAGGATAAAGTTCAGGGAGAAACCTGCTGCTGTGGAGGGGGAGGTTCTGCCGAGAGGAGGGCGTGGGGAGAGGGGAGGTTCCCATCAGGGCTCCGCAGTGTCCCTCCCAGGATCCGGGACTCCCAGGTCCTCAGAGATGCTGCTGCTGCTTGGCGATGCTCCCGATGGGACAGAAGTGCAAGTGTCCACGTGGTGGAGGTCACGGGGACAGAGATGCTCCATCTGCCTCAGCCTCAGAGCTCCCTCTCTGGCTTCCTTTCAGCTCCCACAAGCGGAGATGCAGGTGAGCCCCAGAAAAGCTGAGGTCTCCGCTGGGCCCCCCGATCCTGGCTGACACTGGATAGTCTTCCTTTTCCACGAGCCCCCCAGGCTCTTGCTCACGAGTCCTGTCCACGGGGACGGGGTGGTTCCACAAGTTTCTGTGGCCCTAAGTGTTCCCCTAGAGGTCAAGGTTCTGGGCTCCGAGTCATCATTATTCTGTCTTCCTCTTTGGTCCACGGCGCCTGGCGGAGCTGGTGCAGAGGTTTAGGTGATGCATCTTCGTATCCCGATATCTGCTGGAGAGCTTCCTTTGGAGAAGAGGCGCAGCCCACAAAGGGAGGAGCCAGAGTCTTCATTGCTCACGGGCACACCCTGTCCATCTCACAGCTTCTCATCCCCTGTCTCTGGCAGTTCATTTCAGGAGCAGGAGATGGGTGTGCAGTGTGAGGGGAATAGTTAAAAACAATTGAGGGAGGGATGAAAGTGAAGTGAAAGTGAAGGTCACTCAGTTGTGTCCGACTCTTTGTGACCTCATGGACTATACTGCCCATAGAATTCTCCAGGCCAGATTACTGGAGTGGGTAACCTCTTCCTTCTCCAGGGCGGAACCCAGGGATCGAACCCAGGTCTCCCACATTGCAGGCAGATTCTTTAACAGTGAGCCACCAAGGTAGCCCAAGAATCCTGGAGTGGGCAGCCTATCCCTTCTCCAGCAGATCTTCCCGACCCAGGAATTGAACGGGGGTCTCCTGCACTGCGGGCGCATCCTTTACCCGCTGAACTACCAGGGAAGCCGGAGGTAGGGGTAGGGAGTGAGAAAGGTCGTGCTAGGGGATGTGCTCATAAATGTTTAACAACCAGCGCTAGGGGATGGGGGTGGGGGAGGGGAACCACCTTGACAGGTAATGTCTACTGACGTCTGTGTGTCAACAGTAGGTACCGTTGACCTACTCATGGTGACCTGTGTCATGCCGCCAACAGAATGCCTGGCAGATAAGGCAGTTCCCCAAGATGTAGCAATAGACTTACCCAAACTGGCAGGCACATGGTGGGTGCCACTGTCTCTGGAAGCTTAGAAACTCGAATTACCATCACACCCTGTACCATCAGCCATAGGGAGGCTGGGCATCCTGTTCCTGGCCCTCAGGTGGTCAAAGGGCTGCCTTTCTCAGGCCCCACAGTAGGTCACCAAGGTGTATACTGGACACTGGAAAATTAGGGGAGCTTCGGAGAGTTCCTCTGGGCTCACCAACTGCTGGTGGCCCCAGAGTCAGATGTAGGAAGGAGGCAGGGGCAGGTGGGAACTCCTGTGATCATCTCAGAGACAGAGGGGTGGACCCTCTGGCAACTGGTCCAGCTCTCCCTGCCTACCAGGGTTGTTGATGGCAGCACCTCCCAGTGGCAGGAAGGTTTCTGACAGCCCTGCCAGCTCTCTTGTCTGTGGTGATGACAGCTACCATCTACCCAGCTCAGGTACTGTGCTGGCTGGGCTTCCCAGGTGGTACTAGTGGTAAAGAACCCACCTGCCAATGCAAGAGATGTAAGAGACTCGGGTTTGATACCTGGTTCTGAAAGGCCCCCTGGAGGAGAGCATGGCAACCCACTCCAGTATTCTCGCCTGGAGAATCCCATGGACAGAGGAGCCTGGTGAGCTACAGTCCATGGGGTCGCAAGGAAGTGACTGAAGCAACTTATCATGCATTCACTGTGCTGGCTTCTGTGTAGACCTCATCTCGGTCAGTCTCCACATCCACCCTAGGAGGAAAGCGGAATCTTGATCCCCACTTTACACACAGAAACCAACCTTGGATTAAATAAGGTGCCCAAGGTTATAAACCTGCTAAAGAGCAGAGCTGGTTCTCTTCCTCTGGAACCCACCTTCCCAGCCCAACACATATCATTAAGTACAAGATCCTTTATGGAGCTCTAGACACATCCTCTGCCAATTCTTAGGTTTTGCTCTCTGCAGCAGAAACTTACAGACCTCAACAAACTGGCCCCCGAGGCCAGGTTGCCATGTTCAACCTGCCCAAGGTCACCAGGCTCCTCTGTCCATGGGATTCTTCAGTCAAGAATACTGGAGTGGGTTGCCATGTCCTCCTCCAGGGGATCTTCCCCACCCAGGATCCATCTCCAGCCCCGCCATAGTCAGCGAGAAGTGTAGACCCCAAGGATGGGAACAATGTCACGTAATATCATCCCTTGATATTGGAACAATTTTTTTGGTCAGTTGCTCAGTCATGTTGGACTCTTTGTGACCCCATGGACTGCAGCATGCCAGCCTTCCTTGTCTTCTGCTATCTCCCAGAGTTTGCTCAAACTCATGTCTATTGAGTTGATGAATTTTGCCGAAGACAGAGGAGCTCTGCTTCTGGGAAAGGAAGCTGCTCTCAGGAGCAGCTGGCTTCAGCAGAGGGGGTTCGAGACATGTTCTAGAAGGCTGCTGGGAAGACATGGATGCACAGGGTAACTGATGCACAATAAGCCGCAATCTCCTGAGCTGTAAGACGTGTCACAATGGCAGAAGATATTAACAACTGAGAAAGAAACAGTTGGCTGTAAGCAGAGCCCACTGAAGCATGTCAGAGTGTCCCCACTAACTGGTGGAAAACACAATTTCAAGTAGCCAATACTGATTATGTAAACAGAAGTCTCTATATCCTGGAGAAGGCGACTTCATTGAGCTCTCCTTGCTTGATGGACACATCCCATGAGTTCCGAGGCAGTGAGGCATAATCTGGTACCCCCTCATCTGTCTAGCATCCTCCCCTCCACCGCATCTGCCAGAGTACTCATTTCCCATCCTCCGTTCCCATCCTCTTTGCTCCCTCACTGTTCTCCTTGGAATGACCATCCCCACCCCCTTTGGTACAAACTACCTTTCCTGCAAGAGGAACTACATTTCCTGCAAGAGGCAGCTGCAAGCCCGAACAAGCTGGCTCCCCTCTGGGTTCAGATTCCCTCTCCACTGGCTCCACCCCCTACTGGAAAGATCTCTCCCTCCCCTGTATTTCCCTAGTAGGTTTTCTGTATCTTTTAAAATAGTATCACCTTCTCATCAGTATCACATTTATATGTAAGGAAGCTTCTTGAGGGCACAACCCACATAGTTTATGACTGCACCCACCATGTGTCTGGCTTGGTGCCTGGCATGTAAGAAGGACTCAGAAGTGTACTGGGTAAGATTTTAAGTTTTATTTTGGGGGTGAGCCTTCCCACCCAAATTTAAACCCAGGTCATGACCTGAACTGATGATTCTTCTGGACTTGCCTCTCCCACAATGAGGGTTACCTGTCAGCCCTTTGTGAATTCAGTGATTACACATTCATTCCCAAGTACATGCTCATCCTTAGATGAGCCAATAAAATCTAATTTATTAATCTGTAAAACGGAGACCCAGACAGACCATGACCCTTGGTGACCCTACCACATAAAAACACACTGCAAGCACAGCCCAAAACAGAATCATGTTCCTGGCTAACCTTCCAAGCATCTATCTTCCATAAAACTTCTGCATTAGATGCAAGAACCTCAAGTAGATGAGGAAAGTCCACGGTAATGCATTCAGTGCCACATTTCAAATTGATTAAGCGCAGAGTCTAGCCATGTAGGGGATCCCAGACATTTAAATGCGGAGTTGCATTGAATTTCAAGTACCTTTCCCTGGTCTGCCTAATAAAAATTGCCTCTGTTGGCTTTAATTTCCAGTCCAATGAGTAGCAGGGAAGGAGAAGGCTGAGTATTCAAAGTTACAAAGCAGAATCAGAGTACCTGCCATTTAACAGAGGGAAACGCATCGTGTACAGTGCAGAGAGGAAAAGGAACCCTGGGCTTCTCATTAAGGTGCCTGAGGATTGAAGGGTGATGGGAAAACTCCAGGATGAAGGGAGGGAAGTGAATTGCCTGCCTGTGCCCAGCAAGCACCGTAGCCCCAGAACACCTCCATCAGCGAGCCCAGCGGGACCACTAGCTCTAAGTCTGTGCCTTCCCCAACCTCCAGAACACACAGCCCTGGAGTCCAGCACCCCCGAGATCATATTTACCTGCAGATCAGCTGATCACTGCAGTGCCTGGAGGGGAGATACTCACCCCACCTCTTCCTGGACTTGACATTGAATTTGAGCCTCAGGATGAGGAAGCAGGCTGCAGATTCTCGGTCCCTCTCTCCTCATCCCACCCTGCAAGTCACCTGCAGCTTGGTGGACGTGGCTCACACAAGCTGATGGCTTCAGCACCAGTCCTCCTCTGCAGCCCAGCAAACCATCACGGATGTAGCTACTCGAGGCAACACACATCTCTTATCTCTCGGTCCCTGTGGGTCCTCAACCCAGCATCTCCCAGGCTGCAGTCAACGTGTCAGCTGGGTTTGTGAATCCATAGATAGAGAAGCCGGGTGTCCAAGCAAACATGCTGCTAACGAGCTCTGACGTCTTCCCTAGTTTTGAGGAGACCCCTCTTGGTGTGACCAGCTCCCCACCATGCCCCTCCAAGACCAGAGACAGCAACAAGAGCTTCCACCACCGACTGGACCTGCCGGGCTAGGCTGGGAGGGCTTCTGTGTTACTTTACTTGGTTTCTTTCATCCTAAAAATGGTCACGTGAGGTCAGAACTCTTTTTCTCCACCTTTATCAGATGAGTAAACAGGCCTAGAAGGCTTAAGCGTTTGGCCTAGGTGGGCCCGCAGCCCCTACCGCCTTCTCATTTCGCCGTCCACCCCGCCCTCCACACCTCCTCCACCCCATCTGCAGTCCTCTCCTAAGCTTTACATTCACATGATCGCTGCCTGATGAATGCCGGTACCACAGTCTCCCCAAGGGCCCAACGGCAGACTTCTAATCTGCTCACTCCAACAGGCCTTCTCCAGACTCAGCACCCTCTGTGGCTCTTCACTACTTGGTGACAAAGGCCGGCTTCCTTCTCAGGGAGCCTTGGACTGACGACAATGCCCATCAGACTTCGCAGCCTCTTCTTAACAGATAAATGGGCTCCAGGTTAGACATTTACAACTGGCCTCCCGCTTACATCTCATGGGGCTCCAAGAAGCAGGCTTCAGGCTGCATACTTACAGCTGTCAGCGTTTCCTGAGGCCAGAGACAGATGGGATCCAGTTAAGACATTTACAATCGGTCTCCTGTTTGCCCTCCCAAATAGAAGTTACAACGGCAACAGGGTAAATAGCCAGCGTTTCTCTCTTGTAAACACTTAAGGTAATAGTCGTGGCAGTAGTCAAGGTAATACTCACCGCAAGGACAGAGATAGGCAAAACCTTGTTTCACTAAAGGATTAAGGGATCTCTGCTCCCACCTCTTCTGGGACAAGGGAGAGATGGCACATACTCGGAAACGCTCCTTGTGGGGCAAAAGTCAAGAAATAGCACCAGGTCATGATGAGTCTTGCTCCTCCCAGAAGCCTTCACTTCGAGACCCATCTTGGATGAGGGGTGCAGGTGCATCCAGGGGAGGGTCCCAGGGTAGATCAGGTGTGGAAAAAGAAAGCAGATAACTGGCCTGAAGGAAGACAAAGACCGGGAAACACTGACCATACAAATGACTTAATCACCTCTTTACTGCACTCCTCCTTCCTAGGCAGGACATCCACACCCCCTTTATCTCCTTGTTTCTGTCTTAACTAAACAAGCCATTTTTCTGTGCCTCTCCCACCTGTTGTTGTACTATGTCTCTGACAATAAACTTTGTGCCTGCATTTACAGTTTTCTGCCTCTGTGATAAATGCATTCCCCACCCCCACCCACTGGGGACAAAGATCCAGGGAAAAATAGCTTCTAGCCTCTAGCCCTGGCTGGTCTGGTGGCTGGGATTTCTGGTTCTCATGCAGGCTAGTCAGGTTCAGTTCCCGGGCAGGGAATTAAGATCTCACTTCATGCCACTGCTCTCTGCTGCCTTGCCGAGATCGTTCTCACCTCTCCCCATGTGGTCCCTGCAGACACCCTGACTCTTCACTGTTCCATGAACGCACCATGAATTTCATGCCTGAGTGTTTTGCACATGCTCCTTGTCTGTAGAGAATACTCTGCACTCTCTCCCAGGCAGGTTCCTACTCAACCGTCAAAGCCCAGCTCAAATGCCCCCTTCTTTGGACAGTCTTCCCTAGTGATCCTCTAGTTCACTCTGTTCCCACCTGTTTAGTAGCCCCCGACACTCACAAGTGTGTAACTGCCATCCACTCTCCGTTGGGAGCTCCTGGATGGTGGGGTCACTGCACTGCGCATCCTTGAATCTCCACTGCCCAGCCCTGGGCCTCATTATTGCTAACAGATATTTATAGGAAGTCCATTCAGAGTTTGCTCTGATACAACATTATATGTGATCTTGATGACAAGACTGGAGAAGAAGGGAAAATAAGTGTTGAAAGAAATGGGAAGATCACTTCTCTTCTATTAGGGAATACCAGAAAAGATGGCGTGAGTACACCTATGAGTTTGCTGGGGTGCCATAACAAAGTACCCAAGACTGAGCGTCTTAACAGCAGAGGTCTATTTGTTCCCAGTTCTGGGGGCTGGAATGTTGACAAGGCTGATTTCTGAAGCCTCTCTCCTTGGCTTCAGGACGGCCGTCTGCTCCCTGTAAACACCAGGCTGATTGGATCAGGCCCCCTCACCCGCACCCCCCCCCCCCCCCCGCCCCCTGGCTCTTGACCTTAGTTTAACTTATTAAAAATCACTTATTTAAAGGACCTATCTCTACGTACAGTCACATTCTGAGGTTCTAGCGGTTAGAGCTTCAACACATGAATTTGGGTGCAGGGATGCAGTTCAGTTCATCATGACCCTGCCTGGCAGGGGGGGAAGTGATGATGGTCACCTGGGTGGCCTTCAGACCACTCCCATATGCCACCTGTAGCCCTCACTGTCCCCACCCCACAGCCCTTGTATAAAGCCTAAGGGTGCCTAGTGTGGGATGTGGCCTTAGCCATCAGCCTTCCACCAACATTCTCAGAAGGTCCATGTCTATCCAGCAGGTCTACAGGTGTCTCAAGTTCTCACCATCTCACATTGGATGCAGGGGGCTGCCAAGGGTGCCTCCCTGACTGTCCCCTTGCCCATGACTTACAGATGGAAACCGCACCCCAGGCTCCCCGCCTCCTGTCTCCCCAAGCGCAGTCCTCCAGGTCATGTTGGCCCTTCTCTCTTCATTCTTCATTAAGGCTCCTCTTGTTCCCTAATCATTCCCCGGGTGTGGTCTTATCAATCCAGTAAAGCTGCCAACTCTTTGAAAGCTGCATCTGGGTTTCACATGGTCATTCCTCACGGCCTCTGAGCACCGACCCCCATCAGTAGTGTCTGACTCTTTGTGAGCCCATGGACAGTAGCCGCCAAGTTCCTCTGTCCATGGGGATTCCCCACGGGCAAGAATACTGGAGTGGGTGGCCATGCCCTCCTGACCCAGGGATCGCACCTGTATCTCTAGCGTCTCCTGCATTGGCAGGCAGGTTCTTTAGCTGGGAAGCCCGACCCCCATCCTAGGTGCTTAGTAAACACCAGCTAAAATGAACTGAGAGTCATGAAAAGGCTTCAGCTCCACTGACTCACTTTCTGGAATTAAAATTGAAACCGAAACTTTGGGAACAAAGGGTCAGCCAGCTTCGGATGTCCCCCTCCCCTCTCCTTGACAGGCTGAGATGGACAGCCAGAGTAGGGGGTCTCAGGCATGTCTTACCAGGCAGCTGACCCTCTCCTCCAGGGCTCCAGACCTGCTTCTCTTGTCCTTCTGCCCTGTCCTCTCTGGTGCCCATCTTGTACACACTGCCCTGTGCTTCTGCTCCAGACACGGCTCCCCTACAGCTCAGCAGTGGTGACAGGGGCGTCTCGCTTCTCTGCAAGGGGGGCTCCCTGTCCCGTCTCATCGTCTGCTCTTCCCTGTTCTTTCCTGCGTCTCAGGCCATGCTTCACGCAAACAGTGACATTTCACAAAATAGGTCTCTGAAGCCCTTGTCAGAAGCCGAGTCCCTTGAAAAATGCGTTCTCTTATAAAATCAGTGAGAAAGCACTGCTCCTTGATTTTCCTCTTGGGGACTCCCCATCTAGACACACAGATTACAGGCTCTGAGAAGTCCTGCAAGAAAGACATCCATTTATCTTTGTTGAACTTGGCTTTCCCTAACTTTGTGATTACCCTCCACACAGACCCTTCATCACTCCCTTTCGCCACCACACACATGATGACTTCCAATAGCCCAGGGACTCGTGTGGGACTCATGGGCTCATGATTAGGGCAACAAGTGGAAAGAGGCTGATTGAGGAAAGAGGAGGGACCAGGAGAGATGCTGCGACAGCATTAGCTTCACTACCGCCACCACCATCAATAGCAACAGCACTGATAGCAGCATCCCAGCATCGGCATCATCCCAACATCAGCATCATCCCAACATCAGCATCATCCGAGCATCAGCATCATCCCAACATCAGCATCATCCCAGCATCGGCATCATCCCAACATCGGCATCATCCCAACATCAGCATCATCCGAGCATCAGCATCATCCCAGCATCAGCATCATCCCAGCATCAGCATCATCCCAGCATCAGCATCATCCCAGCATCAGCATCATCCCAGCATCGGTATCCCACATCAGCGTCATCCCAACATTGGCATCATCCCAGCCATCACTATCACCAACAGCAGCAGCATCCTAACCATCATCACCACCACCACCAGCAGAAGCCGCAGTGGCGTGCCAGGACCCAGCCCATCGACCTGTCCTGGGGCTCCCAGTTCACTCTCTGAAATGGAAAGAAGCGAGACTCCCAGGTCACATGTCCCTGGGATGCGGCACGGTCACAGGCAGGAGAAGTGAGGTTTCTAAAGCAGCAACAAGAGCAGGGCTGTGGGATTCGCCTCTGCCTCCCTCCAGTCCTCTGTCTTCGTGTCTGCCTGTCTCCCGCCCTCCCCACGGCACACCCGGGGCCGTACCTCTCCGCTCGGGGCTGAGTCAAGACCCTGAAGCCTCAGAGCTCGGCCCAGGGTCCACAGAACTGGGAAGGGAGCCCCGAGGCTGCAGTTAGGGTGTGCGGGGGCGGAGACAGAGCGCAGGCTGGAGGCTTTGGTATTCTGCTCAGAGAGGCTGTCGGGCCCCATATCAATAGATTGATATTCTTCTGATGAGATTTCTCCCTGAGGCCTCGGGGAAGAGTCTGAGAGGCAGAGAACAAGGGGAACCGCTTGAGCTTCAGATACTGCTGAGACCTGCTGCCTAGACCTGCTCCCGAACCGGCAGAGCTTGTGGGCTGTGGCTCCCTTGGGGGGAGATGGGGGGAGTCGGCCCTTCGGGGTGGGGAGCGGGAGGCCGGCCTGAGACCTGCTGCCCTGTCCCCCACCCCCTCCCCAGCCCCATCCTTCGGGCAGCCAGGCAGGCAGGAACATCAGCTCTGGCAGCTCTGGGTCAGCAGAGTCCAGTGGCTCCTCGGGCAGTCTTGGTCAGGGAGCAAGTCAGGCACTCCATTCCCAGGAAGGGGTGGGGGACCTTGGGCTTAACAATGGGCTGCAGTCCTGGCAAAGCAAGGCTCACTGGGCCTGCTGGGAAATGTCCTGCGGAACCCAGCTGAGTTGCAATTACAGAGATAGATTTCCTGCTCTTTTCCACCTCTCGTGATTAATCCAGAAGCCTGAGCAGTGTGTGTGGTGAGCAGGCCCAAAGAAGGCTCGGTGAACTGACCGTGGACCCCTCCAGCTTCCTTTGGGAGCCGGCTTTTCCTCTGGGGCAGGTGCCCTGGAATCCAGGCCAGCTATACACAGTTCAGCGACTCAACTACAGGAGACAGAGGTGCTGGTTGCGTGGCACCAGTGAAGCCTCACACGCCCCATACTTCTCTCTGCTCGTCTTCCCTGCTGGTTTGTGCATGGGCCCATCCTGGCCCCTGAGAGGGGTGTGCTTCCCAGAGGCAGGAAAGGAGAGGCTGGGAGAAGAGCACTCTTTATTGTTGTGAACGTGATGGACGTGGTGGCCCCAAGGGAGACTGGACACCAAGGAAAGACTCTAGTGTCTGCTGAACTTACTAGTAGAATTTATCACCTACTTGTCTTTGGCAGGTTATCAGCTTCTAAGAGTCTCAGTTTCTTCATCTATAAAATTGGATCACAATACTTGCACTCAGTGATTTGACAAATAATATCAACATAGAGGCATGCTGAGAGTCTGGGGCCACGGGAGAGGCTGGGGTTGGGACTCGAGGCTGGCGTCACCCACGTTTAGGCAGTGTTAAAAATCTTGGAACTGGGGACTTCCCTGGTGGTCCAGGAGCTAAGACTCCACCCTTCCAATGCAGAAGACCCAGGGTCGATCCCTAGTGAGGGAGCTAGGTCCCATGGACTGCAACTAAGTGTTCACATGCCACAGCTCAAGATTCTGCTTGTGCAGTGAAGATCCTGCAAGCAGCAGCTAAGATCTGGTGCAGCCAAACAAAGATTTAAGAAAGAAAAATCTTGGGACTGCATGGGATCATCATGGAAGTGAGTGAGGACAGAGGAAAGGAGCGGGTGGGACATTGCAAGGTCTCAAAGTCAGGAAAAGGAGAGGGAACTAACAAGAGAGCCAAAATGGCACGCTGAGGATGAGACAGAGCACAGAGCCGGTGCTCAGTTCCTCGCAGCCTTCATCAAAACCATCGCTATTCTTAGGGTCAGAGGACTGGAAAGACGAAGCTTTAAAACAAGATGGCGCGAGTTCAGGAGGATTTGCTTCCCCTACTGTTCCTTCTTTTCCTTCGCTTTCCCTTCTAGCTGCCGTCACCCCAAGACTCAGGCTTCCAGCTACTTAATAAAAATAAAACAAAACTATAGAAGCTTTTGGTTGCATTAAAATGACAAGCTCACAAAGCTCAGCTCAAGAAGAGCTGAGGTCCTTAGGTAGTTGGCTGGGTGAGTAACCACTGAACAGAGTCATCGTGGGGAGAGTCAGGGAATCGGCTGTGACTTTGTCCTCTTAGCAACTCACTGTGTGACCTTGGGCAAGCCTGTCCCTGCCCCAGTCCTGGAGGAAGATGGAGACTTCCATTCAGGTGACGATACTGATGAGCTCATCAATTTCCCTACTCAGATGGCATCTTTGCCATTTGCTTTTCTTGTCTCCAAAGCATATGGATCCTATTCTCAATTATTAAAGCGAGATAATGGTGCTTCTGCTTTCCCCCTGAGAGTCTAACCTCGAATTATTGGCTATTTAGTACTAACAAAGTCTGGGAGGGAAGTGCTATTTAGGGGTGACTGTCCAAGATCCCCTACCCCATCCACCCCTGTAGGTGCGCTGAGACCCCATGCATCTCTCTGGACTACCGGAAGGCCAATTACTCAAGCCATATTAGTTTATTTCCTTGCATAATTATCTTCATTGAATTGCATTTTAGGAATCATGCCCTTGGCTTTAATTAAACATCCTTGAAACAGTCATGCAAAGTTCACTGCTGCATTTACAAAAGAACTACGGTTGCAGGCACCCTCCATGCGATTCTGGAAAAGCCTTCCTGCTTTTTGTTAAGCACAAGTCTGCAGGATATTAATAAAAATTTCATCATGGGAAAAGGTTAGTGAGTTTGGGAGAAAAAAGCCAGGTGTCTTTCTTAAAGGTTATCTTAGAGGCTTAACTAACAAAAAAATACGGTGGCTCCTCAGAAAGAGGACAAACTCTGCAAGATTTCCTATTTCCTTGGCCACGGGATTCTGTTCCGCTGATGCAGTTTTGGGGATCAGAGTTCTGTGCGCCCAGCAGGAGAGTCTCTGAGCGCCTCAGGCCCAGTTAGCCGAGCACCACAAGCTACTGCTTAGGAAGATACAAAGTGGAGGCTACATAAGCAATTGAGCCTGCTGGGGGATGACCAGCGAATGGGCAGCTGGGTCATCTGTGCAGACTGATCTTGGGTGCCAAGGGGCTTTGCAACTTCCTGGCTGCATCAGATACTGACTTTGCTCTTCATGAAGTCAGGGCTCCCAGTCTCGAATATACCACCCAGTGACCCTCCTGGACAACACCACGCAAAGTTAAAATATTGGAAAGATCATCTAATGTTAGGAAGAGGACACAGAGGTATGTGCTGTTGCTGTTTCATGGGTGTGATGGAGAGGAATGCCAATGGCTCCAGGAGCTCGAGAGCTGGGAACTGCACTGTCTTTCTCCCTCCTCTCTGGCAGTTGCAGTCTCTCTCTTTCACTTCCAAAGGTGCACACTCCATCAATCCTCAAATTTCAGCCTCAGAAGCTTCGAGAAAGCCTCTTGGGGAGCACTCTGCTCCTCCCCTTCACTGGTCAGGCCGGCCAGCACAGGTGCGTGTACAGATTGCATGCCCTCCTATCGATGCAAGGTTAATTATTTAGAGGCTAATGATTTCGTTTTAAAGTGGGAATTGAAATATGTTTTGCTAAAGCTTCCAAAGTGAAGGAGGGAGAAGGGAGGAAGAGGGTAGATCAATGGGTAAATATGATTGCCTGATGGTCTGGGTCCAGCCTCCTTCCTAAGGCTGCGTCTCTACCTGGAAGGTACAAGATGATCAATATCACAAGCATCCTTAAGAGAACCACTCTGGTCAGCCCGGGTCAGCAGAGTCTGTTTGGTGGGATTTAAGGGAGTGATTAGTTAGTTCTCCAGCCTGAAGTGTTTGCAGAGCTACTTGTAACTTTGCTACTGGAGAAAAATTCCTTGATCTTGGAGCTCTTTCTGCATTTAAGAGCCCTTGGAGGTGAGAAATCCCTGGAACATGTTGCCGTCCCTGGCTGTTGGCTAACCCTGGAGCTCAGGAGTCCAGCTGAGGGTGATGGAATGCCAGTGTACCCCGGGTCCCTGAGGTTAAGACAGTGAGGCTGGCAGATTAGGGAAAACCTAATTGCATTAGGACCACATTACCTCCTGGCAGGCAGAGTAAGGACCCTGCATGTGGGCAGACATACCTCCTTTCTCATTTGTGGCTTTGAGAAGGGAGGTGCCAGGAGTTTAGCCTGAGCCCCACCTGCAGGTCTAAAGGTGGGAAGGGGGAGAAGGATGTACTTTGACCCTGGGTGGCCACCCACCTCCAGGCCACGCCCCTGGGGAGTTTAGTTTGCATCTTCAGAGGGGATGGGGTGCCCAGGCAAGAGTCTGAAGACAGATGAGAGGGGAGACTGCAGTTCTCTCAGTGGACCCAGCATTAGCAAGCTTAACAATTGCTTCTCCCCTGCCCACTCCTGCAGGTTGGGAGAGCTTCTAGCGGCCTTCTGTGGGGGTCCCATGCCCTCCCTGAGTGGAGGCAGACTGGGTTGCCAGGATCCTGCAGTGATGCCAACCGGGGAGCCGCCTCCTCCAGCCTCTCAAGCACAGAGGTCTGCAGAGAGGCTCAGACTGGGAGGTCCTGCTCTTTTCACAGAGAAGTGTCCACACAGCAGGGGACACAAGCAGGAGACGGGGCAAGCCCACAGGACGAAAACCCAGAGCGGATGCAAGCATGAGGGTGACGCAGGGGCCGCGGGTGTGGACAGTGGCTCCGTGGAAGACGCCACCTCTTGGTGGGTTTTCACTGGACCCCAGAGAGGACAGTCCACTTGGAGGCGGCAACGACTCAGGACTGCCCTGCCAGGGCAGGCTGTTGGGAGGGGGCTGCCTTTAGGCTGGCATCGTGGCAGAGCAGTAGGTCCACCCCCAACTCTTGGAAGCTTTAAGAGTGTGTAAGTGGAGGGGGATGTGGATGGAGTCAAGAAAAGGTGAAGCATTCCAGCTTGGTGAAGCTGGGGGTTTGCAGAGCTGGCTTTGTCTTCATCTGAGCATCCCCAGGAAGGCCCAAGAGATTGCCAGCTGGATCCCAAGTGGTCCTGCAGGTGGCTGGGCTATGCCAAAGCCCTTATCAAGGCCCCCTGGGATGGCAGCAAAGGTGGGCATGGTTGAGGGCCCCCAACATCCACCTCATCTATGCAGGGACCACAGAAGCGAGTGCAGAGCAGGTACCTTTTCCTGCTCACAAGAGAGTTGGGTCAATGCAGGCCAAAGGAAAGGCTTGACTGGGGGTGGAGGGAGGAAGGTTAGAAGCAGAGACTTCCCTTTTCGACGGCTTTGTTCAAGGCCATCCCAGAAGCCGCTGGCATTGGCTTCATTTATCCAAAGGGCTGGGCAAATGACCCTCTACAACCCAGGGATCTTGAAATATTTAGAAACTTTAATGTTCCTGGAAGAAGAGAACAGAACCTCTTCTCGATGGAAAACTCAATTATTTAGGAAGGGAGAGTTCCTAGTGTCTGGGGTTGGGGGGCACCTCCCACCATGCTGATTGGGTGCTGGACGCCCTGCCTGGGACTCTGTGGGAAAAGCCTCTTCCATAGTGTTGCCCTCTGAGGGACTTTTCTCATGAGGAAACTCTTCATTAACATGCTGCCCATGCTTGCCAAGTCGCTTCAGTTGTGTCTGACTCTGTGAGACCCTATGGACTGTAGCCCGCCAGGCTCCTCTGTCCAAGGGATTCTCCAGGCAAGAGTACTGGAGTGAGTTGCCATGCCCTTCTCCATGGGATCTTCCCGACCCTGGGATCGAACCTGCGTCCCTTCTATCTCCTCATTGGCAGGCGGGTTCTTTACCGCTAGCGCCACCTGGAAAGCCCTAATTAACCTGCTACCACAGCCTATTTCTTCCGACAGCATCTCAGTCTGAGGCAGACTAGAAGGGCGTGGTTTCAGGTAGTGCCAATTGCAACTCCCCAATCAACTGCTGTCAGGGGCTGGCGTCCAAGTTCTATGAATTTTGAGCTGATCTGGGTCCTGCTAGAGCTGGCCGTCACCCACACCCATCCACAAACGTGCACTCAAGTGTGGACTGGCCCATCTGTCTCCTCTGGGAAGTGTGGTTTTCAGCAGCGTCAGGCTGGGAAGACAGAGTTTTCATTATCCCCAAAGTCCTGTGGGGGCAGTTGTCACAAGCATTCTTCCGGCAGCCCACGGCCCACACAGAACAATGCAAAGCCTCAGCTAGCATTAGCAACCGTGGGGGACAGGTTGAGAATCCTGCTGCATTTTACACGTCTCCTAAGGGAAGAACTTCAAAAGAGATGAGCTCATGTGGGCGTTATTGTGGTCCGGAGAGGATCTGGCTCATTCATTCCTTAGATAAGCATGTATCCTACTATGTGCCAGGCAGATGCCAAGAGAGAGATGTCTTCAAAGAGTCTGCGGTTGTCTGGGGGAGGCAGCTGTGGAAATCTGTCACTTAGAAACAGCATGAAAGTACTAGGGAAAAAAAATTGTTTTGTTCATTTATCACTCACTCATCCATTCACCCGTAGCAACTACAAAGGGTTTCACTCCTAGGAACTGGATGCCCTGAACTTGACATTCTAGTTGGGGGGGGGGAGACCAGGCTAGAAACCACCAGTGGTAGCGATTTAAGTCAGAAGGAACTGCTTAGTGATGGAGAGAGGATCCTGCGAGCAGGGGCTTGCAGAGAGGTGGGGTTATTCATTCCATCCGCTGAGGTCACATTCATCTGGGTTGTGTGCTTTATGTTTCTTGCATCTATTTTGGGGAGCGTGACTGCTTTGCTAGAAGTGTGAAGACGGTCACTGTTCTTCCCTCCTGCTGTGCCCCAGGGTCACCCAGTGGGTGTCCCCACCATCTGCAGGGATGATCTGCTCCGGACTGGCCTTGCAGCCCCACTCCCGGGAGGAGGGAGCCTCAGCTGTGTCTCCACGGCCTCTTGGCCTGATTCCGTCACCCAGTGAAGGCAGGAGGAAGGTCAAGTTCATGAGAAATGATCCACTGCTGAGTTGTTCAGTCCTGGAGTCCCAGTCCTGGCTGCTGGTGAGTTTTTAAATCTAGGGATGCGAATTTAACTCTTCCAGAGCCAATGTGGTTGGACCAAGGAGACCTTCCTTCCAGCCCCACGGCCAGGCTGTAGGGGTGATGACATTTCTCAGTACGGTGAGTCCCTACCTATGAACGAGTTCCATTCCAGGAGCACATTCATAAATCCAATTTGTTCATGAGTCCAACAAAATTCTGCTCAGTACCCAACTAACATGACAAAGAACCGCACTGTAATCGGTTTATAATATTTCCTCACACAAATTATACATAAGAAACAAACATAAAATAAACACTTTGAGCTTTATGGTACAGGGCCTTGAAAAGTGCAGTAGTGCAGACGGCAGCTGGCATCCCAGGGGCTGGCATCAAGTGATCAAGCAAGAAGAGTTACTGATTGGAAGAAGGAGAGGAGGTGGAAGATGGTGGAGCTGAAGGGTCCCCAGCAATAGGAGATGGGGAGCAAGCTACAATGTCACTCACGCCTGACGGTGCTGGAACTCGGGTTCGCATCTTTGAAAGTCATCGACTCGAAGGTTCATTTGTAGGGGACTCACTGTATCAAGGAGCAACGGTCCTGCTCCAGAAGAGGCTCTGACTCAGCAGGGACAGATCCACACCAAGAACTGAGAAAGTTTCTGCAGCCCAGCGTCTTCCAACACAGTGATAGACAAACGGGTCGAAGCTGTGATGGGATATTCACGATAAAGCAGAGGCTTATGCCCAATAGACACAGAAGGATGTTCAGCTTCACTATCCACCAAAGAAATGGAGTTGTAAATCTATTTTTTTTCCCGCTCATCTAGTGGGTTGTTGTTGTTTGTTCAGTCTCTCAGTTATGTCTGACTCTTGGCCACTGCATGGACTGCGGCATGCCAGGCTTCCCAGTCCTTCACTATCTCCTGGAGTTTGCTCAGACTTATGTCCATCGAGTCGATGGTGCCAACCAACCATCTTCTCCTTTGTTCCCCCCAAGGCACAGAATTTGCTGCTGAGTATGTAAGGAAAAGGCGGTTTTCATCTCTTGCTGCTGATGGGGATGGAAATTGGTGCAAACCTTCTGGAGGGTAATTTGGCAATTTGTGCATCAACAGCCATAAAATGTTCATACAGTTTGAGCCGGCAATTTTACTTTCAGGATTTTATCCTAAGGCAAAAATCAAATTTATGTACAAGATTTATGGCCAAGAATATTCATCTCAGTCATTAGCATAATAGAAAAAAATATTAGAAACTACCTAAAAATCCCGAATAGGGGATTGGTTAAATAATTGATGGCCCAACTTAAAAATGGAAAACAGTTCATTCATTAAAAATGTTATTCTCAAAGAATATTTAATGATGGGAAGAAGTAGTATAAAAGCAGGGAACAGAATACTAGATGGAGTATTTATAGTTTGTTAAAATTTTAATAATAAAGTGCAGGAAAAGGGATGAAAACAACAGTGTGGATTTGATGACAGGGGCATCTTTTCTTTACATTTTTCTGTATTTGGTGTTATAAGGTATCATATATCCTAGACTCTGAGCTTCAGTTTACTGTTCTGGGGTATGCCACTCATCACTTCCACAGTGCTGTGGTCTTGGCACCATATTTGAAAGTGCCCTTGACAATGATCATTTCATTGTAATACTCCATGAATGGTGATAATATCATTGCCAATGACACACTCATAGTCCAGACAGGATCCTTGATAATTACTAAGGCTGTTTATCTCTCTGCATGTTTTACAAGACAGCAAAAGGATTCTGTAAGTCATTTTTACCAAAGTTCCTAATATTCACCTTCCTCCCAAGGGTGGACAAACTCCCAGCTTTGTTGTGTTAAGTATAATCATCTCAGTTCTTGCCTGTTTCAGAGTCCTCCTCTCTCAAAATCTAGGTCCTGGTGATCTTTAGTACCTTGTCTCTTATCTTATCTCAGATGATTCTGTGTTCAGACGGTGCAAACTATATATTTACTAACTGGAGAGGATTTGAGTTCCCGGAGCTGTTGTAGCTCAAAATTCTGTTTTAAGTAAAGTCATCTCTGTTAATGCTTTCCTTTAATGCTGTCTGCAAAATGCCTGTTTCTGTCCTCTGGGAGATCCAGGCTTTATAGGGCTCTCCTTTTTTCATTCCGAGCTCTCTCTGCAGCATCTCTGGGGCCCATGTTCTGTTGAGGCTAAAATTGATACATGTGGGAGAAAAAAGAACTTTCAGATGGGTCAGTGTAGAAAAGGGTCCCCTACTGTGCAGAAGTTTAAAAATGGGCAAAATACATGTTCTATCAGACACTATGACTCACCCCCTTGGTCTGACACGGCCTGGAGGTTTGTCATGTAATTCACACCTATCTTCTGTGAATATCCAGCAGACAGATCATTCCGGAGCCCTGAGTGGGTGTCCAGAACAGACAGGAAGGCTGCAGAACTCTGCCTTTTTTTATTGGACAAAGTTTAGGGCATCTTCTTTTCAAAGTGAAACATCCCCAAGCCACCTGACTCACGGAGAGGAAAGAAACCACTGTCCCCAGCCGAAATGGTTAGAATAACTTGGGGGCTGCAGCTGAGGAGGGATCTTGTGGGGATGTCTTATTCATCCATGTGTGAGTGACATTCTGATTTGAGAAGACATGCAGTCTGATCAAAAGTCACATAATTGATGATTTTTTGATAAAAAGAGCTCTTTGATTCTTCATTTTAATGTGACTTTGACCTCTTTTCTTTCTATGTCACGAAAGAGGCCTTGACAAGGCTGGACATGTTCTCTCCCCCAACCTGCAGTTCATCACGAAGCATCCTGACTTACTTTTCCTGGCAGTGGAGAGGGCTTTAATTTTTCTGTGATGACAAGAATTGCCTTTGACCCTGGGGCAGAGGTGAGCAAGATTCTTTTTTTTAAAGTTAATTCATTTATTTTAATTGGAGGATAATTATTTTACAATATTGTGATCGTTTTTGCCCTAGATCAACATGAACTGGCCACAGGTATACATGGGTCCCCCCACCCTGAATTCCCCTCCCACCTCCCTCCGCACCCCATCCCACTGGGTTGTCCCAGAGCACCGGTTTTGGGTGCCCCGCTTCATGCATCGAACTGGGCAAGATTCTGATCCTGGAAACGTAGGGAAATGAAGTTCTTCCTGCCACAGATGTCAGATTGACCTGTTGACACATGACTGCTAGCCGTCTTTCCCTTTTCCCTCCCATCCTTCTTTTTCTGCCAAGTAGACTGTTCTTTAGTTTTGCAGCACTACGGTACAGTATTGGGGGACAGAAGGAAAAAAGGCTACAGCTGAGTTGGCTGAGGGAGGGGAGTTTGTGCAAGAATATTTGAAGAAGAAAATGGTAGCGACTATTCTTAAGAAGAGAGGACAGAGGGAAGGGGGGAATTAAAGAAATAATTCTGTGATCTGTAAATCCCCTTCAGAGACTCTAAGCAAAGTACTTACACTATTTTATGATTATTTTTTGACTACTAGACTCTGCAGTAAAAAAATAAGTTCACTTTGTATCATATCACCACATCATTAGCATCATTTTAAAGACATGTGTCTTAATGGCTGCATCATGTACTATACTTTATTTAATCAGTTCCTTATTTTTGGACAGTTAGTTCAGTTATTTTGCCATTTATAAATAAATCTGTGAGCCATACTTCTGTCTGTGATTCTGTCATTTTGTTCACTTAGGGTAATCGATGGTAGCTGTCCTAACAAACAAACTGAAGTCTCAGTGGCTTAGCAGATGTCAACCAAGAAAAAATGCACAACTAAATGTTGAGAATTATATTTCATTCGGCAGACTTACTGAGGACTTAAGCCAGGGAGGCAGGCTCAGAGAGCTCTGAGGGATTGCTCTAAAGACATAAGAGAGGAGCCCGGACATATGGGATTTTTGCAAACAAAGAAAAACCCCAAACAACCAAGTAGTTGGAACATCAAAAGTTGGCAATTAATTAAATACAGATATCTCAAGCAATGAATTTAGTGCTTTTCTGCGTAAGAGAAGATGCGAGAGTCTGGGCTCACTGAAATCACTCCTTTGGCGTGCATCGTAACAACCTAGAGTCAGCATCCAGCTCTTGTCCATCCTGAATCCCCTCCAGGTGCACCGTTGGAGGTGGCTGCAGTGACTAATGGCTTGATGGCTGCAACATCCTTTGTTGACTGGTAGGGAGGGACAGTCTTCAATCACACAAGTTGAAGATTGACATTTTGATCCATTTACAGCCTAGGGTTGGAGGGGGGATTCAGTTTTTGCAGAGGTGAGGGACTCAGGGTCCCTTCCATTTCATGGCATCTCCTACCTTAGGTCCTCAGAGCCCTATGCTGGAAGGACAGAAAGAAGGGAGTTTGGAGAAGGCATGCATGCTCTTGACATCCTCTGCTTAGGGAGGACAGAACCACCTCTGTGCATGGTCCACCTGAGGGCTCATCACATGTCCTCACCTCGCAAGCAAGGGGCTATAGCAAAGCATCTGGATGCAACAAAGAGGAAGGGCCAATGGATGCTGGTTAATAACTAGCCAAGGGGCTACCTACCTCCCAACTCACTGTCAGATCTCTAGGATACAAAGGGTTACATTCTTGCAGCAATCCTCATCTAATACTAGACAACTTTCCATTTGTATTTTCTTTTTGATAATAGCAATCGTTAGCTGGCTCTTCTTTCTACTCCTACAGCCCATGGTCCCCTAGGAAGGTTTGGTGGGATGCAGGCACCATCTGGGGGAAGGAGCCTCAAAATTCACATGCCCATGTTGCCCGGGACCCCAATTCCTCCCACATCTCTGATGCTGCTTTATTTTCCCGGGGACAGAGTCAAGCCGTAATTGACTCTTTGGGGTATTTCAAAGTCCCTGATTCCAAGACTGAAGGCTGAGTCCCTGCCATTGTGAAAGGTTACCAAATTATCAGGGTCTCTGATTGGGAGGGACACTGGGATTGGGGGAGGCGGTGTCAGTGGAAACGCAATGACTTTTCAAACGTGACTGGCGACTCCAGCCCCTCGTAACTGCTCTAGTAACTTCGCAGCTGATCCCTGTGATTGAGCATCAGGACCATTAAATACTAATTGGGTTGAAAAGCTTCTGCCTCACGCGCTAAAACTCTCAGGCAGTAAAGGGCTCCTGGTCTGAAGTTGTGCACTGGGGACATGGTGGCAGGCTGCCTCTGTCTACCCTCACTGCTTTTCATCTTCCTGTCTTGCTACACACAGACTGTAAAATTTTTTTTAATCATTTTTTATTAAAAAAATTTATGTTGAAGTATAGGTGATTTACAGTGTTGTTCATTTCAGGTGTACAACAAAGTGATTCAGTTTTATGTACACATTATATGTGTATATTGTATATAATATATGTGCTGTGAGACGTGTGCTTAGCACTCAGTCATTCTGACTCTTTGCAACCTCATAGACTACAGCCCACCAGGCTCCTCTGTCCATGGGGATTCTCCAGGCAAGAATACTGGAGTGGGTTGCCATGCCCTCCTCCAGGGGATCTTCCCAACCCAAGAATTGAACCAGGGTCTCCTGCATTACAGGCGCCTTCTTTACCAGCTGAGTACCAGGGAAGCCCAAATTTTTTGGCTGTGCCATGTGGCATAGTAGGATTATTAGTTCTCTGACCAGGGATCAAACCTGTGCCCCTGCAGTGGAAGCATGGAGTCTTAACTACTGGACTGCCAGGGGAGTCCTATATAATTTAAACACACACACACACACACCCATATATGTATATATACACACATTCTTTTGGGCTTTCCTGGTGGCTCAGTGGTAAAGAATTTACTTGCCAATGCAGGAGACACAAGAGATGTGGTTTCAATCCCTGGGTTGGGAGGCTCTCCTGGAGAAGGAAATGGCAACCCACTCCAGTATTCTTGCCTGGAGAATCCCATGGATAGAGGAACCTGGTGGGCTACAGTCCATGGGGTTGCAAAGAGTCGGACACGATTTAGCAACTTAACAGCAACTTACACTCTTTTCCAGATTCTTTTCCCGTATATACGCTTGCAAGCTGGTGAATACAATTCCCTGTGCTATCCCGTAGGTCCCTGCGGTTGTCTATTTCATATACGGTAGTGTGTATTTGTTCATCCTAAACTCCTGATTCATCCCTCCCCCCACCCTTTCCCCTTCGGTATCCACAAGACGGTTTTCTGTGTCTGTGGATCTGTTTCTCCAACAGAACTGTTTTAAAAAGCAGATTGCACCTTGCTGTGGCTGGATCAATACTCTGGAGTGTGCAGTTTGCCCTCAAAACTGCTGGCGCCGCAGCCATGGAGCGGCAGGACCCCAGGGCGCCCTGACATCCACATCCTTTATTTTTTTGCAGATATGCTGAACAGACAGTCCTGAGGTTTGACATTTCCCTCCAAACCTCTTCCTCTGGGCTTCCAGATGACCCCGGAAAGAAATGGATGATAAGCATAATACCCATCGTGGTAGTGACTCCAGGGGTCTCAACTACTGCTGCGGTGATGTTGGACAACGTTTGTCGAGCTCCTGCTGTTTGCCAGCCAGTGTACACAAGCTTTATATGTGTTTGGCCCTTCTGACAGCACTGCAACTTAGGATCTATTAATATATCTGTTTTTCTGCAATTTAAACTGAGGCTTGGAATAGTTAAACCACAAGGAAAGCCCATGTTTTTACCCCCTACACTAAGATATATACACATATATTTAACATATATATCATATCAACAGAAAGAAATGCACAACTTAAAAGTTGAGAATTATGTTTTCTTTGGAGGACAAAACTAAGGACTTAAGTCCGGGCACAGCCTTTCAGATAGTTCTGAGGAACTGCTTAGAAGAGGTAAGGGAGGAGGCTGTATATGTAGGACTCTTTCCAACAAAGACCAGGTAGTGGGAACATCAAAAGATTACTGTTAATTAAAGAAAACCAGACATCTCAAGTTAATGAATTTAGTACTTTTCTATGTATATGCATGCTAAATCTCTCCAGTTCAGTTCAGCTCAGTCGCTCAGTCGTGTCCAACTCTCTACAACCTCATGAACCGCAGCATGCCAGGCCTCCCTGTCCATCACCAACTCCCGGAGCTTACTCAAACTCATGTACATTGAGTTGGTGATGCCATCCAGCCATCTCATCCTCTGCCATCCCCTTCTCCTCCTGCCCCCAATCCCTCCCAGCATCAGGGTCTTTTCCAATGAGTCAGCTCTTCGCATGAGGTGGCCAAAGTATTGTAGCTTCAGCTTCAGCATCAGTCCTTCCAATGAACACCCAGGACTGATCTCCTTTAGGATGGACTGATTGGATCTCCTTGCAGTCCAGGGGACTCTCAAGAGTCTTCTTAGTGTCTGATTCTTTGTGACTCCACAGACTGTAGACCTCCAGGCTCCTCTGTCCATGGGATTTCCCAGGCAAGAATACTGGAGTGGGTTGCCATTTCCTCCTCCAGGGGATCTTCCTGATCCAGGGATCAAACCCACGTCTCTTATGTCTCCTACAGTGGCAGGGGGGAATCTTTACTACCAGCATCACGTGGGAAGCCCCCTTCCTATGAATGGGAAAGGCAAGATCATGGGTTCATTGAGATCACTCCTTTGATATGCACCTTAGCTCTTTGGGGCCAGTATCCTGTGCTTTATCGGCCTGAGTTGCCCTCGGGTTATCCTGTCGGGGATGGCTGGAGCAGGGGACTGCTAGACAGGGGAGGTGGGGGGCATCCTGTTTATAGTCTGAGTTCTCTCAGGGCTCACCATCAAGGCGGCTATAACATGATGGCTTGATGGCTATAGCATTCTTTGTTTACTGATATGGCAGGTAACATTTTTTCATTGACAGTTATGTGTGTGTGTGTGTGTGTGTGTACACATACAGTATATACTATGCTACACGTGTTGTCTATTTTATGTATTATGCATTTTTAATAATCTTTGCAAAAACATGCTATTATTTTCATTTCGTGAAAAGGAAAGTAGAGATCCTAACAGCCTGAGAAATTTATGTCATGTCACCATGTTGCAACTAACAAGTCTGCGAACAAGATTTAGAATCCAAGTAACTGGTGCAAAAACAAAAATACCTGTGTTCTTTGGATGCTCAAAATATATTTTGGTCAAGTGACTTAAGTAACTCTCCCTCAATCTTGTTACTAAAGCAGAGAATAAGATACGAGGGTGTTACCAGAAATGATCAACAGGCAAGCAGGAATGATGAAAGAGAGGCCAAGGCATTGGGAGGTGAATCCACTGGCTAAATAGGCCTCTGGAAACAGACCCACCTTTCAGAAAAGCCTCTGGTCCAGCAAATCCTGTGCCCCCAGTGCCTTTCAGAAAAGAGAACAGAGGATGCTTTTGCAAATTGATTGTAACTGGAAGTGGAAAATTCTTTTCTGAGTGTTGCCTGTGTGCATACCCAGTTGTGTTTGACTCTTTGCAACCCCAGAGACTGTAGCCCGCCAGGCTCCGGTGTCCTTGGGGTTTTCCAGGCAAGAGTACTGGAGTGGGTTGCCATGCCCTCCTCCAGGGAATCTTCCCAACCCAAGGAGTGAACCCACGTCTCCTGCATCTTCTGCTGTGACAGGCAGATTCATCACCACTGAGCCACCTGGGAAGCCATTCCAGAGCATTGCCTTGCCTCAAAAAAACAAAACAAAACAAAAAAACAAAAAACCTATGAGGGGAAACTGCCTCCTTCCTCCCTTTTGGATGTTAAGTTTGCCATTTTAAAAATTTTGGTTAGACACCCTTTGAGCCAGAAAGAAGACTGGCTTTTAGAAAACAGACAATAGTATAAATTGAGATGTATACAAAAACAAGCTTTGTTAGTAAACAGAGATAAACAGAGTCTGTTCCTATAAGCTTGGTTCTAAGGAAAAATGTTGATAAGGGAACCATTTCATTTAAATGAAGAGGAAGTTTCAAGCAATAGTTAGCAGCTGGTAATCCCTACTTTGTGGGCTAATGCTGAAGCAAGTTAATAAAATGACCTGAGGGAAAGATCAGGGTAACATTTTATAGAATTCCAGAGCTGGAGGGATCTTGGAGAGCATCCAGTCCAATGATTTCATTATAAAAAAGCAGGAACTGAGATTGGGAGAGGAGAGGCAATCCCCCTAGTGTCACAAGGATATGGGTGTTATGCAGAAAACTCATTTAAATATTATTTTTTGAGTATGTAGTTGTTTGGATGAGAAGTACAACAGGTAAAGAATGTTAGCTCTTCTGGTCTCTGTTCATATCTCACTAAATACTATTTGCCTTTTAAATTCGGTATTCTCCCTTTTTGAACATTTATTTGTTGATTAGTTGTAAATAGCAAGGTCTCATTAAAGAAAAGAACGAAGTAGAGGGTTTTAAACCTTATTTATTTTTTAAAACAGTATCTGCATACAAAACAAAATCCAAAAGCTGTAGGCTCAGAAAGCAGTCTCCCTCTCATTCCTGGCTGAAGCATCTCCTCTCCCTCCGGCTTATTGCCCCCAGGTCCCCATATGCCCCTCAGAGCATCCCAGACCACACATGGACAAGCCCACAGGTAAATACAGACTTCTCTGTCTCTTTTCTTATACAAACATCAGTGCACTATTCATGGTGTCCTTCATCTCACTTTTATTATTTTACAGCATCCCAGGGGGGCTGCTAACACATCGGGTCCCATCCAGTCACCTCTTTCTTTTTAAATGCCTGCCTCATCTTTTATTGTCTGGAGGTCCTAGAATTTCCTTAGCATATTTAGGTCACGTTGTCTCTTTGGCTAGTTCAAACAATGCTGTGATAAGGAGCTTTGTATATATGTCATTTCACACATGTGGGGATCTATCTGGGATACAAATCCCTAGAAGTGAAACTAGGACAAAGGGAACATGTCTTACATTTTGTTGATATTTCCAACTTTCTGTAACACTACAAAGATTGGGGTACCTGTTTCCCCAACCAGAGCCAACATGTAGCCCTATCAACCATTTCCCATTTTTAGGCTAGGTGAGATTATGACAGGTGAAAAATCTCTGGTTGCATCTTTCATTTGTATTCAGACTCTGTTGTATCGAACATCCTTATGTTTACGAGGCCTTGAAGAAATAAATATTCTGTTGTTTCTTTTGCTTGTTTTCTTACTGGTTGATGGCTTTCTATTGATTTACAAGAGATCTTTATATATTAAGGAGATTCATTATTTCTCTGTACTGCTATTTACAAATTTTATTTCCATTTGTTACTTGCCTTCTGATCTGGTTTATCTATCATGTGCCTCCCACTTCTCTGTACCCCTACTCCTGCTGGCATTTAAGAAGCTTTTTTATTGTTGTGAACAAATGCATGAATCTTTCTCGATATTTGTATTTGGATTTTGTTATCATACTTAGTAAGATTTTCCCCATTAAATTTCTCATGCAAAATCTCAGTGTACTTCAACTACTTTTAGCATTTCTATTATTGTATTTAAATTTTTGATCCATCTGAAGTTTCTTTTATGACAGATTTGCACCAAAAATTATGCTTTATTATTTTTCAGATGGTAGCTGAGATATCCCAATACCATTTATAAAATAAACCATGCTTGCTACATTGATTTGAAATGCTACATTTATTACTTAAATCCGAATCTACTTTGGGACTTCTATTTAGAACCATTAATTAGTCTGTACAGTCAAGAAACAGAATAACATTCTCTTAATTCTTATAGCTTATTATATATTTTAGTAGTAGTTTTTCTTATTTCCTGAGGTAGGATTATACGGTCAGAAACTTCCTTCTTAGCACTGCTTTTGTTGTGTCCTATATATTTTGGATCACTGTGATTTTGCTTTTTTTTATTTGTCTCTGGGTATTTTTTGATTTCCACTTTTATTTTGTTAGTGATCTACTGAAGGGGCTCTACTTTTAAAAAGCATTCCTTACTCTTCCTTCTTGTTGATTTTTAAATTATATTTTATTATTTGCTTGCCCCCTCCTTCCAAAAGTCCTGTGGATTTTATGTGCATTGTTTTATAGATATTTAAGGATAATTGAAATCTTTATATTACATACTTCTGCTCAAGAACATGGCATGCCTTTTGTTCATTAAATGGTTCATATCTATCTCTCAATGCATTGAAAAATTTAAATCACACAAAAGTTACACATTTTGTATGTATTGGGTTGGCCAAAAAGTTCGTTCAGGTTTTTCTGTAAGATGTTACCAAAACACTCAAACAAATCTTTTGGCACACCCAGTAACTTCCTAAGGATTTTAACTTTACACTTACTATACTTTCATAGTAAGAGTGAGGTCTTCCAACTGATTTTTAATTATACAAAATCTATCTAGTTTGGTATATTAATTATAAACTCAGACATCTTTATCCATGTTAAAATTTGTGTTATTTGAAACTTCTCTTACATTTTTAAGAATACAATTATATATCACACACGTAATAATAGCTGTACTTCCTTTTCCTCAAAATATATACTTGTTTCTTTCATATGGTTGTATAAGCTAGTGTCTGCAGAATGATGCTAAATAAAAATGGTTACAATAGATTTACTTATTTCATTTTTCACTTTAATGGGAATTCTTGTTCTATGTTAAATCCTCACACTAGCCTTTGCGCTGATGTCTATATATGGATACACACAAGTATATACATCGAGTTTCATGTTTGGAAGAATAAAACCAGGTCAGATTGAAATAAGTTTGATCAGTGTTTAAAGTGCCAAGCATATCTGTTTTTATTTTTATTTGTTAATACATTGGTCCTAAATAGTGTCATTTGAATTGTTCACATTTTAAAAGATTGCCATTCGTTTTTACTATGCTGTTCTTAAGAAAAGGAAAACTACTATTATCTTTGGTCTGCAAAAGTCCTTTCAAGTTACCATTTTAAGAGGAGCTGACTATTTCATAATTCACAGGGAAGAAACCATAAGTT
Source organism: Odocoileus virginianus (assembly GCF_023699985.2). NCBI lineage: Eukaryota > Metazoa > Chordata > Mammalia > Artiodactyla > Cervidae > Odocoileus > Odocoileus virginianus. The sequence goes on along the minus strand of NC_069705.1, from coordinate 1,068,294 downwards.
CCTTTGTAGCAGTGTGATTCTATCAAAGAGAATTTACCCCAAAGGCAGTAAACTGTCCAGTGAACTTCTGTAAATACATGACCAAGAAGTCATGCATTGTTCTCCTGTGACACTGTTCAGGCTGAACATACATGTGTTGAGAACTGCTTTGTACCCAGCACTCTGCTGATGAATTCAGATACCTTAGCTCATGTAATAATTCTCCTAACATTGTTTTAAGATAGGCATCAATATACTTTTTCAAGTTATGGGGACTAAATCTCAGACAAGGTTGTTTGTTCTGAAAGAGAAGCACATGCCTGAGAATGGACGCCAGGTCCTCCGATGCCTAGTCCAGCTCCTGCTGGATTAAAGACAATGTGGCAAGATACTGGTCACCTAGTTGCATCTTCTTTTCAACCTGCTCTGAAAATGGCAATTATGTCAGATCAAATGTGTCACTCCTTCCATAAGCATTAGCTGAACACCTGCTATCTGTACAGAGATTTGGTGGACGAGGTGCTCTGCCATCCTGGTGGTCTGCTCACGTGGCAGAGGGGCAGGTTGCAGAGCTTGGGAGCACTGATCGTACCAGTCACCAGAGGAGGAGGTTGCTCACGGGAAGGTATGCAGACCTGGGATTCTGGAGGATGCTTAGGATGCAGTTGGGGGCCACGAAGAGGAAGGCTACAGCGGATTGCAAAAAGTGATACAGGACATCTTGTATCATAAAGTACAAACAGTGGGGGTTTTGTCTTGTTATGTTTTTGAAAATGCTCTAATATTAAAAATTAGTGAATTCAACGGTGATGATGGCAAGGGAAAAACAGGAGAGGAAAAATAAAAGGAAAGGAAGAATTTCCAGAAGCCATGCACAAATACAATTGGGGAGGTATAAAATATTGGGATTCCACATTCCTCTTCAGGAAGAATTATACCCAAGCTATTCCAATTAGATAAAAGATCATGGCTATAGACTGAGGTGTGTCTCCCTAAAATTTGTATGTTGAAATCCCAATTTCCAATATGACTTTAGACAATAGGGTCTTTCTGGAAGCAATGATTGTGAAATGAGTTCACAGGGTGAGGCCCTGATCTGATTGGAGTCGTGACCTTATGAGAAGAGACACCAGAGCTCTATCTCCTTGTTATATGAGCATACAGTGAGTAGATGACCATCTGCAAGTCAGGAAGAGAATCCATCCCAGACTTTGGTCCTTCCAGAAACTGATCTAGGACTTCTAGCCCCTAGAACTGTGACATAATAAATTGCTGTTTTTAAGCCACCTAGTCTATGACATTTTCTTATGGCAGCCCAAGCCGACTAATACAAGCACATTCTTTGGCAGTGATCAGCTGAAAATAAAGTAAAAAGTGAGTAGCAAGGTGAGAGGGTCCTTTTAGAACGACCCAAGGAAGTTTTCGACTCATTACATGTACCGTACCACCCAGAGGAGATTGTAGGCAGTGTTAGGGACACTTCCAAACCTGGTGAGGGTGTTTGAGGAGATAAACTGGAAAAGTTGAAGGTGGCTTTGTGTGGCATTGCTTTTGTGCATAGGACCTTACAAAGATATGATTTTTAGGAGGTGTTCCTAATCTTTGCATGTAACATTGAGGAAGGAGATAATTTCTCCTTATAAACATATAATGTGTTACTCCCAGAAAGGAGAGGTCATGTTAAATGAACCAAAGATTTGAGCCAGTGATGCAATTCATTCATCCGCTCATTCTTCAACTCATATTCCTGGAGTCCTAGGAGGGTACCAGGTCCTGCGCTGTTAGGGTTCCTATTGCCCATCATCACTTCTCATTGAACAGCAAACATTCTTTTTGTTGATCTTGTTTTTTAGAATGTTCTGTTGTTCAGGGATCTTTGATAAACATCTGTTTGTGATCATGCCCACCCCCTTGCCCCCCAACCAAAGACCTTCAGTATCAGGGTGAGGAGTCCAGTAGAATTTTCCCCATTTTAGAGAAGTTCTACACGTTACTTCAAAACCTTAGGAAATAATTTTCTAGTTAGTCAAGATGGAGAATCCCAGCTGGGTCTTTCTGTGCAACTGATTATTAGTTTTATTAAAATGTCTGCATACGTACCTGTTACACGTGTCCTTTTATCCCCACAGAGCAGGTCATTGCACTCTGCCCATTATAAGGGCAGAAGGACCATATGTCCTTAGATGATTCTACCCTCAATGGAGCCAAGAGGGAATGACCCAGAAAAGAACATCAGTTCATAGAAGCTGCACATGACAGAAGCCCGACAGTCCCTTAAAAGTTGGGGGAAAAAAAAGATTAAAAGACCACTTCTAATCATGGAAGTGATATTGCTGCAAATACATTGGCATATTTATCCTCTTCCAGCCCCTCAATGTCCTGGGCTGTGGAGACTGTCTTAAGGAGCTTGCGTCGATTTCAGAGCTTTCCTCTGGAAGCTTAACCCTTCTTAACTGTTCTTTAATAGCTAAAAAGAGAGCTGGATTCTGAAACTCCATCACTCAGACATTTTGTAAAACTGATGTTAAGAAGATTTAACCTGAAATGTTAGCGCCATCTCTCCTCTCTTACTCATCTGTCACCCTACTCGATCCTCCAATCCCTCAGACATTTATGCTGCAGGTTTGGAAAGGGGACTGGTTGATAAGGAGTTTCAGCACCTAAGAGTCATTTGCTGAGGTTACAGGAGAATAACCCCCAACCCAAATCCTGAGAAAAATCAAGACCATGCTCCATGGACCCACTTTTACGTCACTCCGCCTTCACAAACAACTTGCAGCCTGAACCGTTTTAAAAACTGGACTTCTGCCCTTATTTTCTTCTCTAGACCACCTAGGCTAAGAGGTGGGGCTTTATGAATTTTGATTTCATTTGTTTAGATTTTCATGTCTTCTTTGCTCGAAATGGCTTAATGGTTGGGACCGTTTGTCCTACAAGAGGAAGAAGATATCTTTAGGAGTATTTATCAAGAAGGTCTAATGCTGAAAATTGAAAACGAAAGCAGGAGTCATAAGAAAAGGAAAGAGAAAGAGGAATGAGGGGAAAGGAGGAAAGGATCAGAAGAGATTAACCACCGGAATCTAGAGATCAGAGGACGCTCGGAGGGAACACGGCTGTGAAAGTTCAGGGAGGCATTCGTTTAAACCATTCCAATGAGAGGAGAGGGTCTCCCTGTTTTCTGAGGTTCCTGGAAGAGCTGCACTGTTCTCCATTTCAGATCTGGAGGTGACTCTTCATCTGTCCTATGCCTTTGGTCCAGGTCTCTGTAGGAATGGACAGTAACTGCTCATGCCCCACTCTTCACATATGTAGGGGGACTTTGCTTAAAACAGATGTGATGGTCTCATAATTATGAAATGAAGTTACAAAAAAGTATATGGTTCCATTAATAAACCAGTTATAAAACAGAACCATCTCTTGTTGAGGAGGAAGGAGATATTTTTGGTGGGGGCTATCGCCTAGTGGGACCCTGAGGACATCTCACTGACTCTCCTTTGGGAAGGGCGGTCCAGAGCCCTTGAGAAGACAGAGGATAAAAGGCTTGGAGCTCTACCAGCAAACCAGTGGGAGTCTTGGTGGGGAGAGGCCAAGGAAGCTGGTATTCTGGGAATTCTTACAACAAAGGAGAGGAACACCTGTCTTCTGGGGTGCAGCTCGGAATGGATGTCCAGGTGATGAGGAAAAAGCATCCGTCAGTTCTGAACATGGAGTCAAGAGTCTTTATTTCAGTCTAAAGCACACCAGACACTTAGCTAACCAAAGCCCATAATTACTGTGCATAATTAATTTCTACCTAACACATTTTGTATCTCAAACTTTGAAATAAATGGCATAGGCAGGTGACTTCTAAGACAAAAGGGGAAGATGACTAGTATACAGTAATCCTCGGAGAGTAAGTTTTCCTTGGGAGCTGTCTTTTCTAGATACTCGATGCTGCCTTAGGAGAGTATACCTGAACATAATTCCCTAACAGTTTGGGGGGAATGTTATACTAGCTCTGCACCCCCATTGCATCATAATGGAAACCACTGGTTATGCCACAGGGACTAGAAAGATGTGCAGCCCAAGCCAAGTCCATCCTCACGATATTCTTGGTACCAGCCAATCCCAAACATAGAATGCAGAGGATCATGTAAAAACACTAATTTGCTTTTTCCATCAATCACCTTTCAGTCCTAACAGTAACCACATCGGATGAGGGTCCAGGAGTCTCCTATCTTCCTCTTCAATTCCAACTCTCTGCAATTTTTCTACCCCTGCCATCTTCCCCAGGATCTTCTGTTTATTTCAAAGGAGGCAAATATACTTGATAGAAAGTACTCCCTTTAAATACATCTTCACTGCAGAGCAGGGTTTCCTTGCTAATGTTTATCACTTTTCCTCAGTAACTTAAATGCTTTTTTATACTAAAAGGAATGTTGCTGGCCTTACCAAGGCTCCTCTGTTGCTGAAGGAAGAAGTAAGTTCAGTTCAGTTCAGTTGCTCAATCGTGTCCAACTCTTTGCGACCCCGTAGACCACAGCATGCCAGGCTTGCCTGTCCATCCCCAACTCCCAGAGCTTACTCAAACTCATGTCCATTGAGTTGGTGACACCATCCAACCAATCTCATCCTTTGTTGCCCCCTTCTCCTCCCACCTTCAATCTTTCCCAGCATCAGGGTCTTTTCCAATGAGTCAGTTCTTCTCATTAGGTGGCCAAAGTATTGGAGTTTGAACTTCAGCATCAGTTCTTCCAATTGAATATTCAGGACTGATTTCCTTTAGGATTGGCTAAAGAAGTAAGTAGACGGAGGAAAATCAGGCCCTGCCTCATTGAGATGCTTTCAGCTCTTTGCTTCCCAAAGATGAGATGCTAAGAGCTAAAATTAATGTAAGATGTTAAGTATGATATGTGTGTGAATGGCCAAGAGGCTGAGACGGGATGCTTCACTCTCCCCTGAACATTTTGAACAGGTCAGGATGACCCTTGGGCTAAACATTCGGGCTTGTGTGCTCAGTGGCTAAGTTGTATCTGACTCTTTGCGACCCCACGGACTGTAGCCCACCAGGTTCTTCTCTCCAAGGGATTTCTCAGGCAAGAATACTGGAGTGGGTTGCCATTTCCTCCTCCAGGGGATCTTCCCAACCAGGGATCAAACTCATGTATTGATTATGAGTATTGATTATGTATTGATTATGAGTATTAACTCTTGAGTATTGATTACAATACTCATGTATTATGAATACTCATGTATTTATGTATTGAACTCATGTATTGCCAATATCCAGTGTATTGGCAGGCAGATTCTTTACCACTTACCGGAAATGTATTTTTTCCAGCTGTGAATGAAGCTGATCTGTCCACTTCTTCATCCGCTATTCCTTGTTGGGATTTCTAGGTGTTTGTTCAGCACTGTCCTAACAGCTGCAGTATCACTGAGGATTTGGGGGTGATGTGGCATTAAGGCTGCCAAACAGCATGGCATGTAGTAGCAAATGTGAAAATGCCTGTGTGGAAGCAATCATGAAAATACTAACAAGAATGTAACTAATTTAAACTTGTGTGGTGCGAGGCCCAATGCAAGCATCCTAGCAGACAGAAGTGATGGATGGAGAGATACGGCTGGGTGTAGGAAGGTGGCTGTGATCTTCTTGGAGAAGGCAGGATGTGAGGGAGACGCTGGGGCAGCAGAGGGGAAGCCAGGAGCCTGGAGTGAGCATATTCAGCGAGGCTGTGATGGGCTCGTTGTGGTCCATGTGGGTGAGGGTGGAGGATGCTACACAGGTGTGATGGGGCCAGGTTTCACCTGACTCTGGAAGCCAGGGCAGACCAGAAACTTGAAGTTTGTGTCTCTCAAACCCCAGGCTGCTCATGCATATGTAGCATCTTCCTGGAAACCCAGTGTTATACAAATATTTGGGGGCAAATCGTTCCGTAACTGGAGTACTAAAACAAACATGGACATGTTTTGGAGTAGAATATAAAATTGGCACAACTTTCAAAATAAAATATGCATATTTGAAGACATCTTGGCTTGTGGCAGATCCCTTGCATGACAGTGTCACACCCCCAGGTACTTTCTTCCATATGGCATGCATCATGGGCTGGTTTGAGAGTTTCCTTAGGCAGTAGGAAATGAAATCTCACTGCCTGAGGCTTTGCTCTGTGCTTGGAGCATCTTTCCTGCCCCTCTGAGTATCTTCTGATCCCACAGCAAGAGCTGATCTGACAGCTGGACTATTAGAGCAGAGTGACTATTGGCCGATGCCTTAATGTGGTCCCTTCATATTGAGTGGTAGGACATGTGTATGGTCCTGTTGGCTGATTCGCCACCATTCTCTCCATGGCCCTAGAAATAATACTAATGTAAGGGAATGATGTGTGCCAGATTTTGTAAACAAGTTGGGTGCGTCCTTTAGAGAAGTCTCTATGTCAGGATGGGTCCTGGCAGGCAGGGGGTCCCACAGTCACACTGCAGACCTTTGAGCTGGAAAGTGCCTCTTGCCACACTCATCTCTCTGCCAGCCTCATGGAAGGCACGCTGCCTTTCCTCTGTCGACTGGCATATTGCTGGACAATATTTAATGGCAGCTTGCAGCTTCATACTTCTTGTGAGGAAATTAGCTGAAGTAAAACAGAATTCAGGTGGGCAATTCAGTCTTGCGGATCACTGTCTGCCTGTCTGTCCATTTCTGTCTTTCTCTGTCTTTCAGTTTATTGACAACATCATCATGATTTGAAATCCAGCCCCCGCCCCGAATCACTTGCTTTTATTTAGCAGGGTACTTTAAATAATAAAATACTGTCTTCAAAGGGCAGGAAGCGCTGTCTATTTTAATACCAACTTTCTGAAGATTCATTAGTAATTAATGAAATCATTAAGAATGGTTCACAGTGACTGACACCTTCCTGGCAATCACAATCCTCTCGTGTACTTAGTGGAAATGTCATTGGCTCCACAGGTTTGATCTGGGGGGTGGAGTGGCGGGTGGAGGGGGCGGGAATCCGATTACATAAAGTTTCACAACAGCCATCAGCCAGAGCGGAAAGCTGTGAGTCTGTTCCTCCAAGTTTCTCTACTCTGGAAGCTGCGCCTTCATCCACCCAATGCTGGTTTTCAGAAATCTTGTTAATATCGTGTGTCCTAAGACAGTGTCGTGCAGCTCGACTCAACTAGCAAACACATAGGGTTGAAAGTCACCCTTTCTTTTCTTGTCGTTCCTTTTCTCCCACTTTCACACATCTCCTTTTTTCTTGGCATTGCCTAGATTTATTCTCCTCTTCTCCCTCTTAGGAACAGAATTTGGCATAAATAAATGATAACTGAGAAAATGGTATAAACAGGAGAGTAAACACAGGGTTCCTCCAACCTCCTACCGCAGGTCAGGGTGATTTGTCACAGAGAGTGGTTACCCACAAGAAGGACGGGAGCAACAACAGCTGCTGTTTAATTTGTGTTTTAATAAAGCAACCCACGGTCTTCCTTTTAATTGTTGAAAATGAATCGTGAACCCCCTCCAAAGCCTTTCAGGCCACTAATGCACTGAAATTGTTAAATCGAAATGGACTCCTTTTGCCAGGGCACTGCCCACAGAATGGAGTGTGGTACATTTCATACCCCGATGCCTTTAAATGGTATGAAGTTGATATTTAATACAAATGTGAGCACCAGGGGAATCTGCATACTTAATCTGTGTTCTCCAACTCTCAGAATTAAGCAGTTGATCTAGGGGACACAAACGGATCATCCTTCTCTCAAAGAGAATATTTTATGACCAGGCAGTTTTAAAGGCACTGACATAAACAACTGTTTGCAGCTTTCTCTCTCTCCCCTCTCATCTTCAAAAGGCAAAAAGTACATGTAAGGACTTGCTGTTTTAGACAAAGCATTTTAGAAAATCACTTGAAATGCTTTCTTTTCCTTTGAGGATGACTGAACCTTTGATATGTGCTTGAGAGAGTTCTTATAACTTATTTTATTTTTCTTATTTTTTAAAGGAGGGAAAGGGAGATAGTGTGAAGGCACAGAGCTGAAGCCTGCTTTCTCTGGGAAGTGAAAACCTTATGGCTTAAATCATAAAAGTATTATTTATGGTTTTCCCTCCATGACAGAACATGCCAGATTTTCTGGGACAGGGTCAATTTCAAATGAACAGCTAAGTTTAATTTCGTCCTCGTGCTTTGTGAGAATCTCATCCAGACAAAGGAAGGAAATAGATAACAGATACTTTGCTACACTCCTTGCCCTAGTTTTTGATTCATAGTAGACGGTCACTCCCCTCTTAGGCATGCGGATATTTGGAAAGCCATTATGGAAATGACTTAATTTTTTGAGGTATGTGCCTCCCAAATAAAATGTGCATCCCTCATCTTCTCATTTCCTTCCAGTGCTTGAGGGAGAAAGAAGACATGGAGTGAAGAGCTGCTTCATTTTCCAGAGAGAACAGGGGCACCTAGAGCTTGGAGGGATGGCTGTAGCTGTCAGTGGATTTAGTCCTGAATTTTTACCTCCTGGAATCCAGAGTCCCTCCCTTACCCCATCAGCTGGATGAGTGATCACAGGGAAATAAAGATTCCAGGAGGCTCAGAGGCACACTCAACGTTTTGAGCTGAGTTTTATTAGTCAGCTCACTGATTGAATGCTAGGTGCTGGCAGTGGAGTTATAAAAGATATGCATGATTCTGGCTCTGCCCCTACAAAGCCTCTGATGGGCATAGTCCCCTGGAGCAGAAGCTCACTGAAGGAGGCAAGAGGAACAACCTATTTGCCTCCAAGGATGCAGATGGTGATAACAATCGCAGTTGATCGAGGCTACGGGGGATGAACTGGAACCACAGCCTGGGCTCAAAGATGGGTGGATTCCAACAGGAGGAGGGGGGAAGATTAATTCCAACTGATCTGAAATTGGATATCCCAAGAGCTTCCTTTTTTTTTCATTTATTTTTATTAGTTGGAGGCTAATTACTTTACAATATTGTAGTGGTTTTTGCCATACACTGACATGAATCAGCCATGGATTTACATGGGTCCCCAAGAGCTTCCTTTAAAAGACCCTTTTCAAATTCTTTTTCTTCTTCTTAAAAAATTCAGCTATCAAATGATGTCCGCTATCCAAAGATGTCCTCTCCAGATAGTGAGAAATAAAGGGAAATTAAGGAAGAATAAAAGGGCAAGACTCATGCTTCATAATTCTTTGTTGAGCAAGGGAAAGCATTTAGGCTTTTCTCACCCTTGGATGAGCTGATGATGTGAGTCTAAGCAATTCACTGAAGCCACTTGGGGAACAAGCAAAAGCTAGGGTCCGAGCAGAACTACTAGCTCGGCAAATGCCTATCTCTCTGGACCTCCCCGCGAGGCCAGTGAGGAATTCCAGACTTTCACTGACTTTAAAATCCGCTCTCCTGCGACTGAAGAAGGTGTAAAGAGAAGCTGTCTTCTCAGTTTGGGGGCTGAGGTGGACCACTTGGGAAAGAATGGATGGATGAATCCACTGAAGGTGCACAATCTGTCCCTCTAAATAATTTAAAACGACCTTCACATGCCCTCCAGAGTGGCCCCGCGAAATACATCACTAGATTCCTTCAGCCTTTTACCTACCTGTGCTTCCCAGAGCCTGTGTTACACAGGCAGAAACCCCACCGTCATATTTCTCTCTGCCCTCAGGAACATTCACCAGTTGAGGGGGTGAGGGGGAATAAGGCCAGAAGATTGTTGCTATGGGCTCTGTGTTGTGGAAGTTAAAATGCGGGTGCAAGAATCTGATTGCTTGATAGCTGCCCCCCCGCCCCCCCATCTCTCTCCATCGCTCTCTCACCCCCACCCCTTCTTGGCTCTCCCCGAACCCCCACTTTTTCTACTCTCCCTTCCTCCCTCCCCCGGACTCTCAGATTGCACAGCAGAACCCCCCCCGCCCCCTCCCAACACACCGGGCCGGAGGAGAGAGCCTTACAGGTTGTCAATGAAACCTGGAATTATTTCCTTTGATGGCTTAGATAATAGTAGGAGCCAGAGCAATGAGTGAGGTCGTCTGAAACCAATGCAGTCCTGCCCGGGCCCCGGGAGCCAATCGCAGGAGCAGAGGGCGGGGCGTCGGCGCCCGCAGATAATTGCTAAGTGCCTCGCTAGCACAGTTGGTCCGCGCTGCCGAAAGGTCTGGTCGCCGAGGCAGGAACGCGCAATCCTCAGCGTGCACCATCCCCATAGCATCCCTCCAGGCTCCGCAGGCAGCGAGCCTCTGGGCACCGGGCCCCCTCTGCTCCGCGGAAAAGGTACTCCCGCTGCGTCTCCCGGCGTGTGTGTGTGTGTGTGTGTGTGTGTGTGTGTGTGTGTGTCGGGGAGGGGGGTGCTGCGCCTGGTCCCCCGTCCTCGGTGGCTGGCAGTTGAGCCTCTGTAGAGGGGGCGCAGGAAGAAAAGTTTAGGGGAGGAAACGTGACCGAGGAGGGAAATCCCCGTTTTCTGTTGGGAGGAAAACAAGCTGATGATTTGGGAAACTTCTGCGCTGTCTACAACTGGGTTTGTTTACTACTTTTTCAATCACTGGAGCTCAGGTCTGTGGAAATAGGTCTGGTCATGGGCTGGGGTGCTGTGCCTGGGGTCGGGGTGTAGATTCGGGTTTGCTGGGTGAAAGAGGTTGGACCCTGGATGTGTTGATTTCCCCCCACGCTGACCCGGCCGCTGCGAGGCCGGTTCTGGGACTGGTGATGGGGTGGCTATGTTTTCCATCATAGGGTCTGCCCCCTTGACATTACGTGGACCTGCTGTGCCCCAACTCTTGTGACCTTCGACTTGAGTCCTTCCTCAAACTTCTGTCTCCTTCCTTCCCTGCCCCCTCCCTTGCCCACTCTCTCAGCTCACTTAATCTGCTGATGGGAGATGTGTGGCATCCTGGGGTGTGGGTGACTGTCCTGTGTGACCTGATGGGCGTCTGTCTGCAACACACAACTTGGGGAGAAATCAACAAAGCAGTTCTCCTGGGGGCCGTGGGGTGAGGGAGGGGGCAGACATCACTAAATTGATTAGCTCCTGACAACTCTGGAAGACTGTCCAGGTTTGGTGTCTACGGAAATAAAGGGGCTGGAAGGAAATCGAGTCCCTTGTGAAGGTTACACCTCACCAGGGATGGGCTGTCCGCTAAGCAAGCCAGGGGCTCCAGGTGGGGAGGGGGGTGGGGGGCTGTTGGGAGGAGCTGGCTCTGGCTGGGTGCGCAGGTGCTGCTGTGATTGAGGGGTGACTGGAGCCATCATCCCTGCTGTCTGTGATGACTGCTCTTCAAGGGAAAGGCTGGCCACCGCCGGAGGGCGGTCCAGCCTCGTGGCATCCTTGTTCGCTTGTGAATAGTGGGACCACAAGGTTGCGGCTTGATCTGAGTCCCACTCGTGGTCCTGGGGAGGAACCCTGCTCCCCAGGTTCTGCCCACCAGGAGGTGTTAGGTTCCGGGGCCTGCTAGGAAGCAGCGTCCCCGTGGGAGACGGTGATGTGCTTGGTCTCAAACTTCCTTCCTGCTTTGGTGCAGGCAGCTCCTATTTGAATGTTCCATAACATTGGCCAGGTGTGTCCTCTGACCTGCCGGGTCCTCAGAAGCTGCCGGCTCGGGACTGATCTTCCACCTCCCTGAGTCTCTCTGACTTCCAGCCTAGACCCCCAAGTTGGGAGGTTTGATTCCCGGTCCTGGCCGCATGGGGATGTGCAGGCAGGGCTCCTCCAGGACACCCCGTCCCCAGGACAGCCTTCCCGCCGAGATGGGGATGTGTCCATTCTCCAGCTCCACGAATCACGTTCACTCTGTAATTCTTGTTTCTTTAACCTCTGCAAGGCTTCTCCCCCACCTTCTTTCCCCAGCTATTTCAGGTGGGAGATGTTATTGCTGAAGCTTTACTCACAACCCTTAAGAAAAAAAAAAAAAAGAGCTGCCTGACTTTTTTTTTCTTGGTCAGGATACAGTCAGCCTTCTCCTCTGCACATGTTGCCTGGCAGTAAACAAAACAAGCTTGCAACCCCGCAAAGGAGAACGCCTTTGTGTTTGGGAGCCTGGAGAGGAGGATGAACTTTTATTGGCTGTTGAGGCATCCTTGGCCCGAGACCTTCTCCTCCCTGGTCTGTCTGGGGCAGAGAGAGCCCACGGAGGCGACATCTAGCAGGTGGGGGATTTTGAAAGAGGAGGGGGTGGCTTCAGTTTTCAGGAAGGCAGTCATGACAGGGGAACATGGCCTTGGAGTCGTAGGGGTGTCTAGAACCGGGGACAGGGAGAGAGATTGCAGGTCCCCTCCGCCAATGCCGATCTGCTAGATCTATGTCGTGATAGAGGACATTCAAAGTAAGGCTTTGAAACCGGGCTTAGAGTGGTGACTCATGCGGAGCTAGAAGGCAGGATGGGGGAGGGAGCACGGTGAGCTGCAGCGCACGAGTGGGACACACTGGGAACACTTGCTTTCCCTCTCCCCCTCCCTCCTCCTCCTTCGTCTTCCTTGTAGTTCCCTATTTGGAACAAAGATCATTAAAATAACAACTTAAGGCTAAAAAAAGCTTAATGGGAACTGAAGAATAATTGACAGCACGCAAAATAACGCCATTGCAACTTCACCTGGGATGGTGCCTCGGGAAACCCAGGATCCAGCCCCTTCGCCATACCATGCCATCCAGGTTGGAGAATTTCATCGCCGGCCGCTGTTGGGCTGATGGGTTCCTTGTGAAGCCAGGCGCCTGTCTGTGTCTGAAGGGACTGATTAGCGTGCAGGAAATTAAATTTGTCACTTGTCATTTCATCAGACGTGGTAACTTGGTCCTGGACCCCAGAGAAGCGCCATCCACAGGGCCCTGCCCAGCTGGCCAGCCCGGATGACGCCCCCTTTTAACCACTGTGCCGTGAAAGGGTCTCCTCTGTCTGCTTTCACAAGCCAGACAAAGTCGCTTCCTTACTTTTCTGTTCCTTTTCCCTGCTGTCCATTTCATCATCAACACATCAGTAAATAATCTCTTTGCCAACCTGCTTTGATCTTGTCATTTTTGTGCCAATCGTGCTCTTAAAGAAAACTGCCCCCTGAAATAGGATAGAAAACATATGAAAATTTTGATCAGAGACAACCTTCAAGTTTTCTCTCTTAAAATTTAATATTGCGATGTGGGGGGGGAGAGCTTATTGTGTTAGGTGTTTTGGTAAACACAGTGGAAATGTCTTCTTTTCTTCCTCCGGTAGATGTGTGAACTCCCAGTAATCCTGGGGGGCGTGGGGGTGTGATTCTGGAGGTGAGAAAGTCTGGAGCAGCCTCTGAGGGCGGAGAGGCTGGAGTCTGATGCTTCTGCTTATTTAAGATACGGTGAAGACTGTTTTGAAATCTAGGCTCTGAGTTGTGTTCACTCCACTCTGTGCTTTTCCCTCCTCATTCTCCACTTGGAAACATTTCATAGCCCAGATTACTAGTGAATGGTTCACCTGCCTACCCTCTCTGTAGACTGATGTGGCCCCCACCCCCGCCCCCCTTGGGAGGGATTTCACAGGGCAGCAAGTGGATACCTGAGTCATCTTACTTCATCCTGATGTGTCTCTGTCTTTTCTTCCTTCCCTCCTGGTTCTTCCTTGCTGTCACTTAAGGGCACTTCGAGACTGAGATTTAATATTAGACACCATCCTCATCTCACGTCTGAGACCTGAGGCTGTGAACCGGAGGGAGTCAGGAATTCTAGAATGCACCTGGGATTTGGCCCCAGGGGGAGCTCTGTGTTCAGTTCTGGACCTCACCCGGACACCTAGGGTGGTGCAGAAGCCCTGCATGAGGGCAGGGGCACAGACCTTCTGGATGCACACTGATGCCCGCTGGATGCAGCCACCACCCTTTGCAACGCTGAGTCCCAACCCCCCCCCCCCCCCTTAGCCTCATGTATGTGGCGCAAGTCTGACCTTGGAAAACTTGCCTGCAGTGGAGATTAACAAGCAAACGCCATTCTTTGTTTTTTGTTCTCTTCTCTCCCCTAAATGTCTGTATCAAGAGCTTGGATGGAATTGACTTATTCCTACTAAAGTGTGAACTATTAACAGTGGCGCCACTATCAGAGGTGTTTGAGTTCTCAATGGGATTCAAAGTGAAGTTTCTTTGTTAAGGGAGATGAGTTTGGATCGGGAATGTCTGCATAATTGTGGCACTTTGCTTCCCTGTTAAGGCTCCGTTCTGCTCTTACCCATGTCGAGGACACGCTGTGGTCCCCTAGAGCATTGTGCCAGCAGGAACTGGGGTCTAGCAACTGAGGCTTGATCCCTCAGATCTGACCTCGGGCACTGCATCTATTTGCCTTTTCTGACCTTCACATAAAGCCCAGGACTTGGGCTGTGTTCTTAGCCACCCTTTTTCGGCTCCGACCTTCTCAGGGTTTTGCCGCCTGCATCCGACGTTCCTCCGGGGATGCAGCGGTTCTCAGAGGCCTTGGGTGTACTGATCTGCTCCACCGTGCCGCCGCGCTCAGCGGTGCCTCCCTAGCTGGAGTCCCGCCGTGAAGGCAGGTCGGAACAGTGGATGTTGTACCAGAAGGAAAACAGGCTGAGGGGTGATGTAATAACCGAGTTGGGTTTAGGAGGGGATGTTATATGGAGGATGGCGACCAGCTGTTCTCCATCTCCAGTAAGGACTGAACGAGAGAAAATAGACAGAAATTGCAGCAGATGGACTTAGATTAGGTATGAGAAGAATTTTCCATCAGCCAGAGTTGTTAAAAAGGGAAGGTTTGGAGCCTCTGTGATGATCTTTAGGAAATGGATGAGTGGGGAATTCAGCTGGGGGAGCAGGCAGGGGTCTGTGAGGGCGTGGGGACAGGCTGGGGCTGTCTAGTGCAGAGGTCCTGGCCCATTCCTGTTGAGGGTCCTGTTTTTTTTTTTTAATTTCTCTGACACCTCACCTGTGCTCTGGGGCATCAAAGGGATGGAGAATCAGAGTCCCAGGAATGGAGGCAGGCCACCCCGCTGCTGTCTTGCTGCTGCAAGAGGAACAGACTTGACCAGGCTTGAGGACCTCATCTCAAGTCCAGCCTTTTGTTTCTAGACGTGGTGCCTGAGGCCCGGAGAGGTGACCCATGGGAGACCTGGGACCAGAATCAAGGTCCTCCACCCCAAGTCTGTGACTCAGTTATTTTTTCTTGCTTCCCAGTTGAAGGGGCTGCTTCGTTTTCCTGGGCTGCGGTCTCTCTCTCTATATTCAAATGGCAGAGACAGGGAGCCCTGCAGTTAGTATTGGTCATGGAATGCCCATCACGGATGTCTTGGAACAGACTCTAGCTTCCCTGTTTTACACAACTGATGCTGTGGTCTCCATCATTGGACGAGAAGGGGTGTCTGCAAGGCCAGGGTTGGCGGGATGTGAGCCAGACCCGGGGGATGAAAAGGGGGATGGGGTAGAGCTGTGGAGACCAGGAAGAGAGAAAGGAATAAAAACAAAGGATGATTTAGTCTGCTGGTTACCAAGGCAAGCATCTTTAGATGTCTAGTTCTAACTCCTCATCGGATAGATGAAATAAAACAGGTCCGTGGCACACATGGGTTTCGGACAACACATCACCAGTTACCTTCACCCGGCAAAACAGAATTTTGCATTTTACGCATCTCCTTTCTAAGAGAAGCTTCTACAACAAGGGGCTGAAATTCTACCTTCCTTCTGGCCAGATCTGATTCCTATCTGGGCAGATGCACCTCCTGAGTCCTTGGAGGCCCAGGGCAGTTGTGCACTTGGGCAGAGGGTGCTGTCTCAGGGGCACCCCGGGGGTGCCCCAGAACCTGGCACCCTGGGGGCCCGGGGATGCAAGTGGATGTGGAGGGATGCTCTCACAGCATGGGGGACCAACACAGAGGCTGGCCCTCTGGAGATACAGGCAGAGACCAGGGACAGCTTTGCCCTGTGGTGCTTTGAACCATGTAGGCAGTAAGATAAATTGGCAAAATGAACATCACAAAATAAATAATATAATTAGGGAAAACCTGGGAAAAAGGGAGAAAACACAGAGGGTGGTGCTGGGCTTGCTAGGGGTGAGTGCCTGGCAGGGAAGGTGGACAGCCGTAGGTCAAGACCCAGAAGCAGAAAGTAATGAGGCGGGGGGTCACACTGGGTGTGACTCCGTCTGAGCACACAGAGGATGCTTTGGGGGTGTTGGAGGAGGTGATGGGGTGCTCCCAGGTAGGGAGGGGCCAGCGGGCCACCCTTAGGTGCGAAAGGGTTTTAGGCAGGACAAGGCAATCACAACTGCATTTAGGGAAAGTGAGATGGGAGTGGAGAGTGGAGGGAGGTGAGGTTGGGGAGGGGTGAGCATGGGATGCAGAAGCCAGTTCCGAAGCCATTTGCTGCTGTCCAGTGGAGAAAGGATGAAGGTCTGGGGGAGGAAGTCTAAGAAGACAAGGGATGGCCTCACACGGTGACTTTCTGGCTTCATGAGTTCCACGAGGTCAGGCATAAGTGAAGAGGAGTTATTCATCCCCAGAGAAGAGGCTGGCAGGTGAGAGCAAAGGTAGCACTCTTAGATGAAAGAGGCAGGCGCCCCTCACTGAAGGCAGGATGGGAGCAAATGGGCTTAAACAACAGGAAAAGAATGTAGGCTAGACATTAGCATTAATGCCTTAATGGAGGGGATTGCTCAACACGGGCGCAGTCTCGTCAAAGGAGGCTGTGGACTAATTCCGTGCTTTGTATTGTATTATTAGCAAACCAGCCTGTCCTCTGTTGCAAAAGTGGGCAGAGGATGTGCAGATCACTCAGACACAAAGAAGCAGAAATGTCCAGAAAATGATGCAAAAGCGTCCGACCTCACTCATCATTAAAATATGAAATTAAAAACAAGATATGATTACCCAACTAGCAGATGAGCAAAAATGAAAACGGATATCAGTGCCATTAAGAGTGTTGGCAAATGGACCTTTTCAGACATAGCTGGTGGGAAGATAATTTGCAAACACAAGAGACATGTCTGAAAAATATGCCCTTTGAACCAGTTAGTAATTCCTCTTCCGGAATTTCTCCTAAGAAAATCATCAGAGCTATGCAGAATAGATCTAATCAAGGAGATTCCTTTCAGCATTATTCATTACAACAAAACATTGTATGGGGGAGATTAGTTAAACCTAATATGGTGCATCCATCGAGGAAGCTATTAAAATGACATTGAATAATATACAAGGATATGGGAAAATGCTAACCATATATATTAAGTAAATAAAGGTTTAAAAGCAAATAGAGTATAAATGCAATTTGGTGAAAGAAAAAAAAGTGTACAGTCATGAAAAAACAGAATGGATGCAAATACATGGAGGTGTTCACAGTGGTTCTCTTTGGGTTTTAGGAAACACCTGATTTTTAAACTTTGTTCAACTTGTCTTTATTTCCCAAATTTCCTACAGGAAATGTGCTATTTTACAAATCAGAAAAGCTCACCGTCAGTTCCTCAAACCACGAAGCTTCAAGCAGTGACCGTACATGTAGCAGTGGATCAGCTCCTATGTTCTCACTGAAAAGCATCTCACGAGTGGGAATAGTGAGGTCAGATCCGTGTGACCAGGTCAGACCAGTGTGCCCAGACCAAGCAGCGTGTGGTCCTGCACCCTCGTCAGGGCTGAGCATCAAGGGGGCGGGGTCTCCGGGCAGGGCGCGGGGACCCAGGGCTGTGGCGTCTTGCTCCTTCCTCCCTGCCTCACCCCTAGCTCCCGTCTGCAGGGGTCAGACCCGTCCTAGCCTTTCAGGCGGCCTGGTGACAGGCATCACGTACCTCTGCGGATGTCGCAGGTCGAGATGCTGAGGCTCAGAGAGACCGAGATTTGCCAGAGTCATCAAGCCAGAGCCTGGCAGAGCCGGGTCATGGGGAACACGGATGTCAGAGCCCGTCCAGCTGGGCTGTCGAGTGGGGCTCCGGGTGCCGTGGAGTCAGCTGGCACCTCTCCACCGGGAAGGGCAGAGCCGTCCTTCCCTCCTTCCAGGAAGCCGCGCCTTTTGCCCGATTCCCGTATTGATTAAGACCGAGTGCACGCCCTGGCAGCTCCCACCCTCAGCGCAGGGACTTTGGGTGCCCAAGGCTCTCCAGAGGCCACCTGCGGCTCTGCCTCCTGGGGTCCCGTTTGTCGCTGCTTCTCTGAGATGTCTTCGCCTGCTACTGTGCTTTCCTTGGTTGCCTCCCCTCCGGGCAGGCTGGGCGCCCGGCTTCCGGTGCAGCTAGCAGCTGGACGGCTGTGTGACGTGTGCCCAGCCACGTGGGGGGCTCTGGGGTGTCTTGGCTCAGTGGGGTGCCAGCTGTGATGCTCACCTCCTTGGGGCTTTCTTGGGCTTAATTGGAAAAGTGGCTAGGCTGCCGGAGAGTCGGCAGGGTGAGGAGGGGTGTGGGCCAGGAGCTGATTTGCCGCTCTATTTATTTTAATAGTAACGTGTGTGTGTGTGTGTGTGTGTGTGTGTGTGTGTGTTCTGTGTTCACAAGCCTTGGAGGTGGATGGGGAAGCAATTGATACCTGGAGAGTCAAAGCCAGTCTCCCCAGGTTGTATGGCAGGGCCCGGCGGAAGGGCCGGCGTGGAAAGAGCCTGCAAATATATATACCACCTTGACCTGGAAGCCAGCAGGGCTTCTTGCTGGCCTGAGTGTCCTGGGCCACAGAGGGCTGGGCAGAGCACCCTGTGTCCTGGAGGACCCTGGAGGGGTTCGCAGCGGCGTTGGTGCGATGACTTCTGGTCCACGGTGGCTTCACCTGAGACCTCACTCGAGGCTGGGGTGTAGGTGCTGAGAAAGTGGGTATCAGTGGCGGTGTGAGGGGCCACAGGGGGTTCGGGGGGGTAGAGCCCTGAGTCCTGAGCACGGAAGTGTTAGGACGACCTGGACCGAAGGAGGGACATCCTCGTGTGAGTGGTGGTCTCGAGCCCAGAGCCAGCGTGGGTGTCGAGGCTGCTGAGAAACCCGGGGTTCCAGGCTGCGCTGGGTTCTCAGAAAGCCCTTCTGTTTAATCAGCTGGGGCCGCGGAGCTGTTCCAGGAGGGTGGGGAGGCAAGGAAGGAGGGAGGGGGAATGGGTTAGAGGTTCTCACGCAGATATGCTCTGTTGCATCTCTTGCTTTTGTTTCTGTTGATGTGAAACTGCCCTACGGGGCTTCTTGGAGGAGAGGGATGAGGGTTAGGATGGTCCCATCCTGCCCACTCTCCCCACCTGCCTGGACCTCAGGGTTTTCAGAATATGTGAAGACGAGGGAAAGGTTATGAGACAAAAAGGCAAAGGGGGGAAAACGTGGGAGCAGTGGGAGAATAGGTGGGAACTCTAGAAGGATGCTTGGAAATGAGGGAGTGACTTTCAGCTCACCCCAAACCTTAAGCATGACCTCTTTTTACAGAGTGGACCTTTAAATGTGACGTGATGAAGATAAGAAAATTCAAGGAGTCTGAGACTACACTTTACAGTTGTCCCTCAGTATCCACTGGAGTTGGGTTCCAGGACTCCCGGGATACCAAACTTCATGGACACCCCAAGTCCCTTATAATCTTCCCTCCCTGGCCTCCGTATCCAGGGATGAACCTGCAGATATAGAAGGCTGACTGTATTTTCAGTTGTTAAAGCATTTACTCATCACCCTCCTTTGGCAGAAAGGACCCTGAGACCTGGTATGGTTAAGGCTCACAAGGTAACGCGGCTGGATTCCAAGTCTGGTGCGTTGTCTGCTGTGACTTCCCATCCAGCTCACCCCTCCTGGGTCCGGGAGACCTGGGTGCCTGCAGTGCAGACCGAGGAGGCCCTGTTGGGATCTGGCATCATCTGCCTCCAGAGCAGCCTCCTGACTTCCGGGGGGGCTCTTCAGAGGGATTTGGGGAGCAGCTGGCGGGCAGTCTCCTTGTCCTCGGGGACTGGCTTGCTTCAGAACGTCCCCTGGGACAGGTCAGTGAGGGATGCTGCTGGCTCGCACTCAGAAATCTCAATGCTGTGGTCCTTTCTGATTTCTCCTTGACAGAAGCCACGTGCTCCTCTTCCCCAACCTTCTGCTTCCTCCCAAGGAGACAGGAGCATCTGAAATGTTATGTCTACTTGTTCATTGCCCCAAATATTGAGAATTGACAAGCGCAGGTCTCTGAGTTGAGAATACTGAGTGGACAAAACTGGCCAGGGCCTTGTTCTCTCGAAGCTTCTATCTGGTGGGGGGAAGAGATGGTAAACAAGGGGGTGAGTATGTAGGAAGGTGAGTCAGTGCAATGGGAAAAAAGGAAGTGGAACCAGAGGATGGGGCTTGGGGAGGGCAAGCCCAAGGGTGTCTTTGTAATTAAGCCATACTGAAGCAGAGACCCAGCGCAGAGGAGAGGGTCCATGCGGAGACTTGGGAGGAACTGTCCACCCAGCAGGGGTCCTGAAGCTGGAGACTCGAGGTGTCAGGGGTAGCAGTGGGATCAGGGTGCTGGTGCTCCAACCCCTGGGAAGTTTTGAGCAGAGGCCTGACATAGTCTAGATGGAAACGGATCACTCCGGCCTTGTGTGCGGCAACATGTTGAAAGTACCTCCAAGAGGGCTGCGTGGAGGCAATGATCCTGGCAAGGGTGGGGGTGCCTTCAATTTGGGTGGGAACAATGGAGGGGTTACTGGGCCCATTCTGCATGCATTTTGAAAGTGTGGAACCAATAAGACTTGCTGATATGTTGAACATGGGGTTTGAGAGAAAAGAGAGGTGGTAGAATGACTTCCCAGGTTTTTGGGGTGAGGTGGAAAGGCTTACGTGAGGAGCAAACTGAGGCGAGATATAAGAAGTAAGAACTTTGTTTGGGAAGGATGCCGGGCCAGCCAAATGAAAAGTCCACCAGTCAGCAGGGTGATGGGTCTGGAGTTCAGAGAAGAGTTTTCTACGCTGGAGAAAAATCTCGGGAGTTGTCAGTGTTTTGATAAAATTGAAAGTGTGGGACCAAATGGGATCACCTGGAAAGTGAGTGTGGATAGAGAAGCTCTAAAATCTGAGTCTGGAACTCCATGGTATTTAGGGGTCTGCGGTAGGAATTGGTCAACTTTTTCTTAAAGAGCTACATGGTAAATATTTCGGACTTTCCTGCCACAGCTCAACTCTGCCTTTGTAGCACAGAAGCAGCCACAGATGATGCATGATTGTGTGTGTGTGTGTGTTCAGTGAAACTTTATTTACAACAGCAAGCAGCGGCCCAAGGGCCGCGTTTGCTGACCCTGAATCTCTGAAGATGAACCTGGCCTAGGAGACTGAGAGGGAGCAGCCCCCGGCGGGGAGAGGAGGGGGACCCTGGAAGGAATGTGTCCTCAGAGACGAAGGGGAGTGTTTTCACAGGGAGGGAGTGAAAGTGCTGATGTCAGAGGAGGGTGGAGAACCGAAATTGGCCACTGGGATGCTGTGGGAGGCGGTCACGGTGGATGGCGGAGTTGTGGGAGAGGTGCTGGGTGGCTGTGGGGGCTTCTCGCTTGCTTGGGTAGACAACTTCGTGGAGGAGTGTGGTGTGAAGGGTGCCGAGGAGTGAATGGTTAAGTGTAGGGCTGTTTGGTCAAAGGAAGTATTTTTCCTCTAAAATGGTAAAGACACACAGGACGTCTGTGCTGATGGAGATGGTCCAGTGGGGAGAGCACAGAGGTGATACAGGAGAGGAGGCATTGCTGGGCGATGGCCTGGGGGAGGAGTCGGGATGCAGAGCGCAGGGTCAGGCATGGCCTTGGCTGGAGACCAAGAGAGGACAGGCAGTCGTCCATCCTCAGAGGCACTGGGTGGCCGTTTGGGGGAGCTGGGGGTGGCAGGGACCTGGGGGATCGTCCAGGGAACTCGCTCCTGTAGCTTCATTTTCTCTGTGGCTTGGATTAGGAGCTCTGGCAGAGGAGGGGAGAGACCTTGGCCTGAGGTCTATGGAGAAAGACACCCCGCACACCCGGAGGGAGGGGGCAGGTGACAGTGACCAAGAGAGGCTGAGTCTCTAAATCAAAACGAGAAGGTTTCTGCCGACGCTCTCACCATAAGAGGGGTCAGCTACATCCTCAAGAGTTATGGACTGAATGGATGAGGCCAAGATGAGGGTGTGGATTGAGAGGCCTCAAAACCTAGTCTCAGATGCCTCCAGGCCTGGAGCTGTCCATCCAGGTGGCTCTCATATGACTATCTTCTTCAAAAATTGAGATATAATTGATGTATGAAATTGTATGTTTCAGGCGTAAAGCATAATAATTTAGTATTTCTAGGTGTTGTGAGGTGACCATCACAGTAAGTGTAGATAACATCCATCACCACTCGTAGCTAACCTTTTTGGGGGGTACAGTTTCATTTTGAAGAAATGAAATGGCTTGCCTGGAGTTGTGACAGTCCTCAAAATCAGACAGTTGCGGGAGGCGCTAAGAACCCCTTGGCCAGAGATGAGGGAGAGTTGAAAGGTCCTTTCTGCACATTTTCCCCTCTCCTCCTAAAGTTCTTGTTTTTGTTTTTTGAGAGTTCTTACTTTTTTCTCCCTGTCTTCCTATAAGGCAGGAGGGAGATGGGAATGAGCAGAAGAAGATTCCTCTCTCTAGTTTTTACTCTAAGATGCATTGTTCTGGGGGAGAGAGGGAACCAACCCAGGTCACTGATCTGGACATGGTGTGGACTCAGGGTAGGCTGAGTTCTGGGTGTTTCCTGTTGTGTGTGTGTGACTCTATCAGTCAGGTCCTGCTCTTTGCAGACCCTGTGGACTATAGCCTTCCAGGCTCCCCTGTCCATGGAATTCTTCAGGCAAAAATACTGGAGTGGGTGGCCATTTCCTTCTCCAGGAGATCTTCCTAACTCAGGGGTCGAACCTGGGTCTCCTGCATTGCAAGCAGACTCTTTACTGTCTGAGCCACCAGGAAAGCCTGTTAGGAGAGGAATTCCAGCCTTCCCCGCAGTTTGGGAGACGGGAGATGCTGATGTAACTGTGAAGACATGCAGCATCATCTTCGTTCTCGTTAGGTGTCAGTCGGAAGAGGGACAGGCAAGCAGCCCAGGCAAGAGGCGGGATTACAGGATGACCTGGGGCTTTGGCAAAGCAAACAGTCCGGGTTCACAAACTAACAGGAGAGCAGGGTGGAGGACTTGACCCAGACGGTGCTGTGGGGCTGAGGAGGGTCATAGCAGTGGCAGGGAGGCGGGTTTGCTCTGGGAGCTTCAGAAAGGGGATGTCTTGCACTGTCAACATGGCCGGGAAAGGGGGTGGCCTCCAACGAAACCGAGGGCAGACAGGACATGTGAGTGGCCCTGAACCTTGATCTCATCTGTTTCTCTGATGGGGGCCTCTTCTTGGGTGGCAAAGGGTCCAAGATGTTGTGCTCACCTAGGGGATGCGGTCCTTTGTCAGGATGATAAAGGCAGGAAGGAGTGTATGGTTCAGGGCTAATCTAGGAAGAAAGATCTCCTGTCTTTTCTCCAGGTCTTATTCCTGGAGGTCTGTTTGAGATAAAGTAGCGGAGCTGGAAACACGGAGGCGTAGGGACCCCAAGGCGTCTCTGCAGACCCAGCTCACGCCGTCCCTGCAGCTGCTCCACACTTCAGTTTCTCCAGGTACCTGTGTGACCTCCTGGTACCCATGTTGGAGCTTTGTTGTAGGGATTAAGTGGAGTGTGAGCTGTAGGACATCGAACACAGTGCTGCGATGCATTGAGGGCTCCAGGATGCCTGGGGAGTTATACAGAGTGATGATGGTCGTGAGAGTAGGTCTGTCTCTAAGCAGGAGCCAGGGGGGCCAGGGTAATGGACTGTGTTCAGGAGATACCAGGCAATGGATTCCTGGTGATTCCGCTGCTGAGATCCTACAGTGTTAGCAGAAAGGTCGGAATACCTGTTTGGGGATTTCAAAGCTCAAGCTCTTTCTCCTGGATACTGCTGGACAGGGTACCAGAGAAGAACAATGTAGCGTTGCAAATCGTGCAGTGCCTTGGGAAAATAACCCTGGGCAGGAAACTCTGAAAAGCTGCAAGAACCGTAATATTGAGAGAGATTTCAAGGAAGCAAAAACCCCTGCAATGCTTAGAACAGCAGGAGCATGGATTTCTCATCCTAATCAAGTGATTGGTGGGGAAATCCTATCCATCTCCCTAACCTGAGCTGAATCAAGCAAATGATCGCTCTGAGTTGTAGAGTGAGCTCTGAGGCGGGTGTGAGGCTGGTTTATGATCCTGCAGAACTTTTCTGCGGCATGAATTCCTGGGCAAGCAGGTGACTTCAAAGGAGAAAAGCTCCCCCATCCTGCTGGCCTCCCTTCTAGCTGCAAGATCAGGCTCCTCGGGGGGTGGAAGGGTGTCCCCTGCCTGCCCAGGGCAGAGCCTCTTGGCTCTTTGAGGCTATTCTGCCCGTGGAGGGAGGCTGGCACCCATTTCCTTGGGCCTCTGAGGAGTGGGCCTGGTGGGCAGGTGCTGTCTTGGCTGTGAACTTGAACCCTATGGAGGAGCTATCTGGTCAAGAGATACTCCTATCCCTGTGAGGAGAGATCTGCCTCTTGCAAAGAAAGGAACAAATGATCCAGCAGAATCGGCCCTGTGGAAGAGCTGTGCTTTCAGGCTGGGCTAGGTTTTGGGTGCTACGGAGTTGACCCTTTGACTGTGAAAGGACATTTCTCACTCGAGGTTAAGTTCAATTCCAGGGCATTCTGACTGACCTCATGAGGGCTCAGGTGAAGTCAGTTTACAGTCTTGTCAATGTAGAGAGGAGACCCTGTGTCATCCTTGAGTTGGGGGGAGACGAGTGGCTGGGTTGGGCTGAGGCTCCGAAAGCTGAGGGTGTGAATCTTTGCACAAAAGTGGAGTGTCAAAACACCTGAAATGCTGAGAGTTGTTTTTCTATATACACACACACACAGAATAAATTTACTCCAGTTCTGAGAAAAAGAAAAATAGGGGCTGCAAACACATGAAAAAAAGTTTGACTCCATGAATACAGCATGGTAGAATCGTCAGATGGGTGGGCTTTGGGCTTTGACCCTGGCTTGGAAGAAGGCTGTCTTTGTGTGGAAGTCACTTATTTGGGCCTCAGTGTCCCCCGCTGTAGAGTGAGGTTGAGGGAGCCTGTCTTCCACGGATGCCGTGTGAGGGTAAGGGGAGGCATTCAAGTCAAGCCCTGACTGCCAATAACAATCCCAGCACAGTAAGTCCCCTACATACGAACCTCTAAGTTACAAGCTCTCAAAGAAGCGAATGAGTGTTTGCACATCCGATCCTGTAAGTTGGTTCACGCATCTGGTGTACATTGTCATGTGCGTGCGTTTTCTACAAGTGGTTGTGCTTCTGTGTACCCTACTGTGTAGAGTACAGTGGTATGGTATCTTTATTTCAAGTCCAGGATTTCTGGAAGCAAGTGTAAAGGCAGCAGTATGTAGCCGATTCTGTTAGTTGGGTACTTTGTGGACTTATGAACAAATTGGACTTACAAACTGGCTTTTGGAACAGACCTCATTCATATGTAGGGGACTTACTATAATAACAACAATAAAAATGCTAATTAAAATGGCAAGGAGATGCGCTTTTTTTTCAGCTATAAAATTACTAAAGGTTAAATATGACATTGCTCGGTGTCACGGAAGTATGGTAGATTGCTCTAAGTCCTGCTGATAGAACTATAATTGGCACAATCTATCTGGAAAGCATGATTTTGGGGGAGGGTAGTTTCATACTTTGGATTTATGTCTAGGATTCTATACAAAGGAAATAATCAGAAATGTGGGGAGATAGGTGTGCACAAAATTGTTCAATGCAATGCAGTTTATCTTTCTGAAAACAGTGGACTGAACTTCTCCTACTAGCGGGGAGCTAGGTAAGTGAATAAAGATACATCCATACAATGCAGTCATAGGCAGTTACATAAAAATATTTGAAGAATGAAAATGACAGGAGACAATGCTGATGAAGCTGTATGTTAAATATCTTCCAAACTGGCTAATGAAATGTGTGTGTATGTGTATATATATAAAGACCTGAATAAAATATACCAAAATGCTGAGACATTCTTTCTGCATGGTGAGATTATGGATGATATTTGTTTTCCTCTTAATGTTTTTTTCCTACAGTTTCCAAATGTCTTACAGTGAGCCTTTATTAATTTTTGTCATAGAAATAATAAAAGTTACAGTAAGAACACAAGCTCCAATAACCTGAGGGGACCAGGTTCTAGCCCTGTTTCAGAAGTATTTCCTTGTGGCCCAGATCTGATGCGGTTTCCCTGGAAGCTTGTAGATGTCCTGCATGGATCCTCTGCTAAGCCCCCCCACCCCCCTACCCCTCACCAACATGGACAAAACAAGTGTTTTGGGGACAGAAAGAAACATTTTGGAACAAAGAGGCAGGGGTGGTATGTGATAAAGACAGTGTGAAGCACAGTGGGGCGCCCGCCTGGGTTTGCTCTGCCCTGAAACCCAACAGCTTCTGGGAAGCCACAGACACGGTGACAGCCAGTGTCTTTAGTCACTGCCAAAAAGCCACGACCGGGCCGGGACAGGCTGCCCTCTGGCCTGGCCACTGCCACCAGGAAGCCAGGAAGAGATGTCTGAAAAGATGCAGAGCTGCCTCTTTATCGGTGATGGGACAGGGGGTGATGGGAACTGAGACCCCAGGAGTGATGCAGTCAAACACGTGACGCGGCAGTGAGTCTGGGGCGCCAGCGGCTCCCAGGACACAGCTGTCCTCAAGCTGGGTCACGTTACAGGGTCTCACCTGCTGCTCTGGGCTTGCTGGGCAATGGGCCACGTGAACGGAATAGTTGCAGATTTTGGACCTCATGAAATATACCAATGGAGCTGGCTGTTTAACAGAAGCGATGCTTTCATTCAACAAATACCTTTTGAATGTAACCTGCCTGGTCTCAGGCTAGGTGCTGGGCATTCCCTGGTGAATAAAGCTTTTGAGGAGCTTTCTCTTTTTCTACACATTGGACAACCAACTTAGTTCTGGTTTATATTTTAAAAATCTGGATTTTTTTTTTTAATATTGGTTTTGGTTAAAGTAGGACATCGTTGCTTTCAGTCTGTGAAATATTGTAGAAATAGTGATTTTTTTCCCTTTTTGTACAGATGTCCCAAGTGTTACATAAGTTTAAATATTTTTCTTTGATTCATCCTTAAGACAGCTCTGGGAGATGGGAGCAGGGAGGCAGTGCTGCCTGCCTTCAAGTGTGGAGTGGAGGATGGTTTGGACTTGAACTGTGGCCGCACTGAGAACCTTCCAGAATAGCTCTGGACTCAGTTCAGG
Source organism: Odocoileus virginianus (assembly GCF_023699985.2). Classification (NCBI taxonomy): domain Eukaryota; kingdom Metazoa; phylum Chordata; class Mammalia; order Artiodactyla; family Cervidae; genus Odocoileus; species Odocoileus virginianus. The sequence goes on along the minus strand of NC_069705.1, from coordinate 1,041,175 downwards.
GGTGTTGCCTGTCATGATTGACCGTCAATGGCCACTGGCCACTTGGAGGGCCTTCACTGAGGAGGTGCTGGGTTTTCAGCCTTTGGGAAACCATTCATTCATTCCCTTCAGAACGCCTTGAAATGTGAAAAACACAATGGCTATTGTGCTATCCTTTCATTACACTGGGTGCCAGAATCTGGTTCCCTGAGATCCTCAGAGGCATGGATTGTGTTTAGCAAATGTAAATTGTATCTTTTGTAAAGATGCAGCCTTCCACTGTGTAATACGTTGTGACTTCGGTTCTTCCTTTCTGCTTTGGAATGAGCCCAGATGTTTTGCTTCTTTTAAAGATCTGACATGACCATGGCCGGCTCTATAAATAGTACCAAACATCAGCTATAATGCTGGTGTGAGGCTGATTTTTTTTTTCCCTGCCACCCACTGAAAGTCTTGAGAGAAAATTCTTTCTCCACACAACACACACACACACATTTGAAGTTATATTTAGACAGAAGTAGAAAGCTTAAATGTGTTCAAACACGTATGAGTTTTTGCTTCTTTTGTTTTTTTAGGAATTAGGTGACACGGAGTTAAAGACCTTTCAACAATAACAGAAAACAAAAGGACTTCCCAAACATCTACTCCATACAAGCACAGTATTAAATTAAATCAGTTCCTGGCATCAGAACGCACAGTCCAGCAAGAGGGCAGCTTTATGAGAAACTAATTGTACCAGGCTCCCTGGGCAAAAAATGTGAAGAGATACCTTTTATAAACTCCTGGGGACTTCTCTCAGCTGCAGAGAGACTTTCTCGCAGTTGTATTAGTTTGCCAGCACGGTGATAACAGAGGGTCACAGACTGAGTGACTTGAACCACAGACATTCACTGTTTCCAAGCTCTGTGGGCCGGAAGTCCAAGTCCAAGTTCAAGTTCAAGGTGGTGGCAAGGTCGCTTCCTCTGGCGGCTGTGAGGGATGGATCTGTTAGGACCTCTCCCTTGGCTTGTAGAGGCCATCATCCTCCCTGGGGCTCTTCACACTGTCTGCGTGTCTGTCACTGCATCCACATGTCCCCTTTCATAAGGACACTAGTCTTCTTAGATTAGAAACCACCCTCATGGCCTCCTTTTAATGTGACTGCCTCCGTTAATGCCCTTCTTTCCAAGCAAGGTCATGTTCTGAGGGCCTGGAGGTTAGGATCTTATTTAAATTTGTTGTAACAAGGGTGGGTTTAGCACCCTTGTATCCTGACAGCAGTCTTCCTACCTTGGGCAATAACTTGCCTTAAGCCATCCCAGAAAACCAGATTGAGAATATGTCTCCTCACCAAAGAGTGAATTTCCACAATTCACATTATTTTCTTTTTTTTTTTAATGTTTATTTTTATTTATTTGGCTGCACCAGATCCTAGTTGTGGCATGTGGAATCTAGTTCCCTGACCAGGGATTGAACCTTGGCCCCCTTCATTGGGAGCTTGGACTCTTAGACCCTGGAGCACCAGAGAAGTCCAAAACATTACTTTCGAATTTGACCCCATGAACCACATCCTGTTTCTTGGAGCTAAACCCAGTTCCTCTTCTGTGAAACCAGCGGAGAATGCTCAGGGCGCCCCCTGCCCCCCGCCGCCTGCTGCCCCGGGTCTAGGGGCTTAGAAGCTGTCTTCACGGACAAGACACATCCCTCTTCTCTGTCCCATGGATGTCTTGGCCTCTTCATGGTGCAGAACTCTCCCACTGCAGCCTCACCTTTAGCTCCTACGGGGAAAGCCTTGGCAGGTGGGCGGGGGCAGGGGGGCATTCCTGGTCCAGGTGGGGGCACAGGAGGCCAGTCAACACCTCCTGCATCCTCCCTTCTCCACCATGGCCTGATCAGCCCCAGATCCTATGGGCAGAATTCGTGCGGTCCGGGGAGCAGGTGGAGTGGAGGGCCGGCATTCAGCCCTTGCCTGGCTGCGTCCGTGGCCGAAGCCTTGACTTCGCCACTTCTCAGCTGCTCCTCCTGGCTCAGGGAAGACACCGCACACTGCTCACATCAGCCTCTTCTCCCACTCTTCTTCAGAACTTGGAAATCCTGTAGGTAACAATGGGTATTTTCATTGCCCATGGGAGACTGCAAGCACCGATAAGCTGACCTCCAACTATTTTCAGACACGCGCTTATTCATTTCTTTTTAGCCAGTGGGCTGCCAGCCCCAAGAGGATAGGCTCTGTTAAATACTTTGCAGACATAAGCTTCTCAACTGCCTTTCTTCACCATCTGCCCTTGTCCCAGACACGTTCAGGGTGATCTTTGGTCCCGCCCCTCCGAGCACCCTGCAACTTACATTCACAGCCATCAAGGGAGGGGATGGTGCTGGGCTGGAAAAAGACCAGTGCTGGGAGTGTATACACGTCTGGACAAGAGGTTTCATGTGGGCTCTGGGCAAGCGGGAGCCAGGGGTCCATTAACGTTTGTTCAGTAGGAGACTGGGCTTCCTCTGGGGAAGGTTAAGAATCTGAAGCCCTAAAACAGACCCTGGTTTGACACAGAAATAAGACTTTAGTTTCTCTTCCAGCCATCCTAGTCCCTCCCTTAGATGCTGGGAAGTTGTACTGACCAGTTCTAACCTGGCACCGGTACATTCAATGCTTGGAGGGCAAGTGGGTCTGAGGTCTTTATCTTGGTGCTTCCGTCTAGTCTGCTCTTGACATGCTGAGCAGCGCAGATGGAAAATCCCGGGGTAAAATGGCTAGAGAGGAAGCAGTTCTCTCCTCCTGAGTTATGAATAGAGACCCCACCCGCTTCTCGGGTCTTGCTCTCTGAGATAAGCCTGGTCTGAAGCCACATCTGCTGCAGGCCTGTCCATTCAGGCTGCAAGTTAAGGAAAGGCCGTGGCCCACTGATCACACAAAAGTGCCCACAGAAAAGTTTCCAGAGCCAAGAACCATTCATGTGCAAAAGTGGAACTTTCTGCAAATTGTATGTAAATTAGGTAGGCTTAGCTGGCTTGGAAAGGGCAACAAATGACACATGTAAAGAAGACTTAATGTAGTTTTTCATCTGGGCTGAGGGTGAAGGCAAAGCATAGGAAAGATATGCTTGTTAGCTTGGGGGGAGTTCTCTGAGGAGTGACCGGGGTACTGGCCCCCGGTTGTAAGATTGGAGCAGGTGTATCATTTCATCTTGTTTGTTGTTGTTTAGTCACTAAGTCATGTCTGACTCTTGCAACCCCACGGACTGTAACCCGCCAGGTTCCTCTATCCAGGGGATTCCCAGGCGAGAATATTGGAGTGGGTTGCCATTTCCTTCTCCAGGGGATCTTCCCGACTCAGGGGTTGAACCCAAGTCTCCTGAATGGGTAGGCAGATTCTTTATCACTGGGCCACCTGGGAAGCCCAGGTATCATCCCAGATACGAAGCAGAAAACTGTAAGGAAGATGCTGAGGTTCGCTCCCACCCTGAGGTCTTCTCTGTATACCTTGTACTCATTCCTTCAAAAACAAACCAGCGATAAGCCTGTGCCATTCACTCTCCTTATCTTCAGGTGGGCCCAGAATGTCGCTCTCAGTCCCTCAGAGGTTCTTTTCTTCCATAGAGTGCTGAGAGATGATGATCTTAGCTGGGGACATGTCAGGCACACTCATACAGGTCCTGCACCAGGTCAGGATGCTTCTTGGTCCAGAAGAACAGCCAAACAGAGAGGCGGTGTGCATACCTCCTACTTATTCAAAGGAGTGCCGATGCCACAGAAGAGGCTTGAGCATCTCCTGTGATGTAGACTTGGAGACAACACACGTCAGATGACCAGAGGATGGGGAAGGTGCAGTGGGGTACAGGAGGGTGCCGTGAACATGCAGAGGAGGGGATGATCATTGGTGGAGGTCAGAGCAGGCGACCAGTGCAAGGGCAAGGAAGGTCGAACCAGGGCCCCTTAGTCTAGGAGATTAGAGAGGGGGAAGCATCAGGTTGCTGGCCACCAGTTTGTGAAGGTAGGTTATGCATGGCAGATAGTCTCAGTTTGTGTTTCTATAAAACAGAAGTGGCTGAAGGGAAGCCATCCCTCTAGCTCTTCACAGAATCCTTAGCAACTCTCATCATCAGAGGCCTCTCCCTGGACCTTGCAGCTGTGGCTTCGTTACAGAGCAGAGTCAATCATGACTCCATGCTGGATCTATTTTGTTTAACCTTGCTTCCCATTGCTTTGGTTCACTAAAAGAATACTGTCCATACATAATGGCCTGCCTCAGGGAACCCTACTCCTCTGCCTGAATATTAAATGAAAATGCCTTTGTTCAGGACCCTGTCCACTTGTGGTAGAAATTGACATATCCCTTTCCTGAGGCTGGCCATTCTAGGAGATATTTGCCAGATTGATGGCCTTTTTACTTTACTTCCTCACCCCTGTCTCTGATCTATAGACGAACCTGGCATCCAGACCCTGGTAAGATGGTTATGTTGAGACATTAGTCTGCCATCTTCTTGGTCAGCCTGCCTTCCTCTCTTGGATTATTAGTCTGCTGTGCCGCAAGCAGAGTGAGCTTGGACTTGGTAACAGCTCCGGTGCACCCAAGTCAAGTGTTCCCTGCCCACTGCTTGCCTTGTACCTGATAGAACCACCTTTCATCTCAGCAGGTCCTCCAGTGGCCTAAGACATACCATTCTCCTGCACCTAAGGCCCTTCCCAGAGCTCTGCAGGTTCAAATCCTTCCTAGCCTTCAGTGAGATGTCACGTCCTCTGTGGAACGTGTCCTGGTCCTCTCCTGTTCTAAGGGATGCTCAGAATCACTTATATGCACTTTCCTTAATTGTCACCTACAACTTAGTAGTAAAACATTGATTGAGGAGTTACTATGTACAAAGCAGTTCTCTCTGCACCTTAGATAAGTCAATGAATAAATCAAAGACTTCTGCTGTGATTGCCTTAGTGTTCTAGTTAGGGAAAGCAGATACTGGATAGAAATGTTAATACATAAGTAAATCATATAAAGTATTAGAAGATGTTAATGGTTATGGGAAAAAGGAAAAAGAGAGTGGGAGAAGGGGAGTTGGGGAGGCTGATGTGAGGGGAGAGCATTAGGTTGTAATTTTTAAGAAGGTGATCTTTAGATAAGGCCTCCTGTGGAGAGTGATGTCTGTGTGGAAGGTTGCATCTGTGCAAAGGCTCTGAGGTGATAGTGCAATCCAGGAACAAGGAGGCCAGTGTGGCTGTAATAGAGTGAGAAGTGGAGAGAACAGGAAATAAAATCAGAGAAATGATGGTGGGCGAGGCATCTTTGTAGGTCATCTTAAGGACCGAGGCAGACAAGGAGGATTTTGAGCCACAGAGTGATCGGATAAGATTTATTTTCTCAAAGAATCGAGCTGGAAGCTGTGTTGAGAACAGAGGGAAAAAGGTGGACACAGAAGACCAAACCCGGAGGTTCCTGGCTGGCCCAGGTGGCCTGGGCTGGCATGGAACTGAAGAGAAGTGGTCAGACTCTGTATGTGTTTTGAATTTTATTATCAGTGAAAAGGTGGTGATGAGAGGGCAAGGAATGAAGGATGAGTGTGAAGATTTTGGCCTGAACAATTGCAAGGCTGCAGTGTCCAACTCTAGGGATGAGAAAGGCTGTGGCCAGGGCCAGGGGAGGGCCTCGGGCAACTGAGGGGCTTTGAGTTGGTCCTCGTTGGACTGCAAACTACTTGGAAGGAGGTGAGTCTCGGTGTCGTCCGTCTTGGCTGTCTCTTGTGGGACTCAGGAGTTATCGATCACTGATAGATGGACTCTATTTCAGAAAGTGTTCTGGTCGCAAAGAATTCCTGTGTTGGGAAGACACCAGTTGACTTCCAGTGACTGGTCAGGTCAAATCTGTCCATCTGCTGCTGGTCCAGCTGGGCATTTTGCTTCTTCATCATCACCCAAAGTTTCAGTGACGGGTCTCCTGTCGAGTGGGGTTGTTTGCTAAGGGTTTAATTTTGGGTGGGTTAATCTCATGAGCCACCAGGACATTTGACAGAAGCATAGAACCTTTTACTGGAGCTAATCTTTTCTCTCCTTAGTCATTATCACACCTAATGAAGATGATTAATTGGTGTTAATTGGCATGCAGATGGAGTGAGTTCTACTAAACATTAAATGTTCTTTTGGATTCTGGAAGCTAGAGTGGGAGAGAGGGAGGCAGAAAGGGCTTTCTCTGTGACCCCAGGCTTCAGAGAGTTCTGATTATGTTAGATTTCCCATTTGGTTGGCAGAGAGATCTGGCTGAAAGTTTACTCATGGGGGCTGCTTAGTTAAAATAGTCCCAGTGGGTTGTCTCAGTGATGGGAATGGGTTGATGTTGAATCTGATTGTGTCTGTGTCATCGCAAGAGGAGACTCTTCATGCCGTAGGTGCTTAAGGAGCATCTACTCAGTACCAGCCACCAGGCCAGGAGAAAGGATGCCTGATACACAGCGCCTGTTGTTAACACCTCATCAACTAGAAGAGACAGATGTGAAAGGAACCAGAGGTCGAGTTGGGGCTTGGAAGGGAGGTTCATTGCCCAGCTGGACCTGGAGGGGTGTTCTAGAGATGACAGTATTGAGTTATATGGGTAAGGATGTGAGTTGTATGGGTAAAGAAGTGCGGTACTTCTTCTCCCAGATAAAGAAGGAAGGCCATTCCAGGCAGTAGGACCAGCATGATATGGGAGGTGACCCTGAAGAGACATGGATCAGTCATGAAGACCTTACAAGGAGTCAAGTTTATGCCATAAAGAACAGTTAGATATTAAAGATTTTTAAGTGGAAGAAGGATATAAGTTAATGACCAGGTCCTGGACTCTAGAGTGGCATGAAAGATTGGAAAGATGGGATTGTGGAATAAGAGAGAAAACACTTTCACAACAGTCCTGGTAGGAAGTGGTGGTGGCCAGAATTAAGACCATAGTGATGGAGACTGATGGAGAGGAATCTGTACCTTTCTGCACCCAGATTACTGATGACTTTAAAAACTACTGCATAGCGATGATGAAGGGCTTTCCTGGTGGCTGAGCAGTGAAGAATCCACCTGCAATGCAGGAGCTGTAGGAGACGTGGGTGGGATCCGTGGGTTGAGAAGATCCCTTGGAGGAGGGTATGGCTAGCCACTCTGGTATTCTTGCCTGGAGAATCCCCCCCTCTTGCCTGGAGGGCTATTTTCCACAGGGTTGCAAAGAGTCAGACAGGGCTGAAGTGACTTAGCACGCCCTCATGCGTGATGATGATGGCTTTTATAAGACACTTTCCTCCCTTAATCCTTCCGTCCACTCTGTGCAAGGTGGGCATTATTAGGAGCTCATCCTGTAAGTGAGAGAAACCGAGGCCAGGATTTGAATAGGCTGCCCAGCCTCTCACACAGCCAGGGGTCCAGCTGCCCTTCACCACGCGTGGTGACTGCCTCCGGGGTCTGGAAGAGCATCTCGTCTCATGGATGAAGAGACTGAGGAAGAGGCAGCTCTTTGGGCGACTGGGGGGGGGGGGGTGAAGACGCCAGCCTGGTTTTGGGGACTCTCAGATCTAGGGGGCTCTGGAAACACTGCCTGTGGGTCCACGTGTTCCTGTAGCATCTGGGGTAGAAGCTGGTGAACAGAGGCATGTGGGTGTGGGGTGTCTGTGGAAAAGGACCTTCTGTGTGAGAAAGTTCAGTTCAGCTCCCAGCCGTGTCCCCTTTGCTGAGTCTGCGGTGGGAGCCGAGGTTGGTGGTGAGAATACAGTGCCCCCACGGCCCCCACGCCCCCCACCCCGCCCCGTGTGCCTGGCATCCCCAATTCACACCGACCACCACCATCCCCCCCTCACAGCCCCGGGGTGAAATCTCAGGCCGTCTAGTGGAACTGAGATTGTCAAAAACAGCTAAAATGGGAGGGAGAGGGGAGGACGCTTGGCCTCTTAAAGGTCCTGCTTTCCTGACCCCAGTGAAGGTGAACTGTTGGAAGGCTTCTGGGGCTCCTTTGCAGGTGGTGGTGGGGTCTTTATTTGATTGGATTCTGTGTATTTTCATCTTCCAGAGGCAGAGGGCTGTCCCCTTGCTGTGTCCCTGGACAGCCCGGCTTTCTCCTCACAGGTCAGGCAGCTAAAGAAACAACCTCTTGAGGAGCAAGCTTTCCGTCCAGAGCAGGCCCCTGGGGCTTCTCTGTAAAGTGAAGGACTTGACTCTTCAAGGACGGGTGAACATTTGGGGGTCTTCGCCTCCCCGCTCCCCCACAGCTAAGGTCCACGTTCCTTGACTCTGTTCGGGACCCCACCCTGCCTCAGGCCGTCTGGGAGCTACTGTGGAGCTGGGAACATCACCCGGTCACCAGGAAAGGTCGTAGCAACAGCTTCCAGTGACTTATTTTCATCTTGGATCATGTTCTAAAATAGCTTTATTTCTGAGAGCCATTAAACACTGATAAGTGGGCATTTGGGTCGACAGAAGACAAATAAGGAGCAACATTAACATTATCTTTTCCATGCACATGTGCCGGTGCGTCCAGGGAGGGCTGGCTGGGGCCTGGCTGGCCCATCAGCTGACTCTGGGCGGTTTCTCTGGTCCAGTGGCATCTCGTCCCTGCACACTGCGGCTGCCCGCTTTGTCATCCCGAAGGCTTCTTCATCTAAATCTCTTTGTCACCTTGAGTGGAGGTTGTTGTTTTTTTGGTTTAACCTCTCAGTGCTTCAGAGACTGAGGCTTATTGGTACTGACGGCCCCTGATTACGTAAGATCCTGGAGGCCACCGTTTCTGTGCTGCTGGTCCGTGGAGAGTTCAGCTGGCTGGCCCCTGCCGATGGCTCTGGTTGCTTGGGCTCTGAGGGCCGCATGAAATGGCAAATCCCCCCCTTCAATTGAAAACAGTCCACAGAAATTCAAGACAGGCTAAATCCCCTTCGCTCCTCTCCCCATGCCCCCAACCCAGCAGTGGCCCCTGTCCTCAAATGCAAGGCCAGATCTCTGACCGTAGTCTTCTCATTTTTAAGCACAGAGGTGTTGCCCTATGAAATGGGGCCAGGGTCTGCCTTCCCAGGAGGGGGGCTTTGAGGACACTCCGGGAGGACTTAGCAGGTTGTGCAGGGGCCTCCTTGTCCAGGGCGGGAGGGCTTGGCAGTGGGTAGACTGGAGGGGATCACTGTTACCTAGCAACAGTCACATCCTGCCATAGGCCTGCGGCTGGAGGAAAGATGTCTCCACGGGCACGTGGAGGGAACTCCCTGACACTCTCCGTGACCTGGGGGCTTGGCTTTCGGGGTGATCTGGGGCCCGCCTGCAGAGTCCCTCACTGTGGGATGTCTTTCTTGCTCCTGCACACGGTGTGTGCATGCGCGTGTGTGTTTCTGTGTGATCACGTGCGTGGTCCACACATGAGGACGGTGGTGGTGATGGGAGTGCAGAGGCCGGGGAAGCAGCAGCTCAGTTCCTGGGGTTCCAGAGGGTTCCAGATGTCCCAGGAGTTGCCCACCACTTTCAGGGACACACCTTCCTCTTGGACTGACTGCTGCAATGATCAGATTTGCCAAAATTGGCCCAAGCTGGCCCTGGTTTCAAACATTCGGTTTTGCATTCCGTCACGTAGCATGCTTTCTTCCCCCTGAAAGCCCAACATTAAGATGGATGTCTTTCACGTTAGGTTTTTCTTCTTTTAAAGAAATCTTGCCCTTTCATTAATATATAGCCAAATAGATACAAAACATTGTATACATTTCTTAAAAAAGATAAACAGTGTCTAGTCCACAGAGGACTTGATTGCATTATTTGTCACACATTAGTCACCTTGAATTCATTTGGTAATATGTTTGCTAATTGTCCTTAGCATTCGGGTTTAATCCAAGCTGAAAATATGTATATTTAGGAGTCTAACCCATGAGTCTTTCTATCAATCTAGACACATCAGAGGGGCAGTTTATCACATCCTGTTCTGAGAGCACTTCCTGGATGGAGGCAGAAACAGCATGAGGGAGCTAGGCCCCTAGAGGAAGGGCAGGTTTCTGAGGCAGAGGCCGAGAAGGGCCATAGGAGAGGGCTCGTCCACACTCAGCCTTGTCCCCGGCTGGATGGTGAGCCTCATTTACCCTGCGAGACGGAGCACACCCTCGGTGATGTTTATTGCTCCGAATCTTGGTCTGGAATCTCTTTATCTCTCTGTTTACTTATTTATTGAGTTATAGTTGATGTATAGTCTTATACAAGATACAGGTACAATATACTGATTCACAATTTGAAAGGTCATATTCCACTACAGTTATTATAAAATATTGGCTATATTCCCAACATTGCACAAAAATATATCCTTGTTGCTTATTTTATCTTTTCAATTTTATTGAAGCACCGTTGATTTACAATGTTGTGTTAATTTCTTCTGTACTAAAAAGTGATGTGTGTGTGTGTTGTGTGAATTGTTTGTCATGAAATGTTGAATATAATTCCCTGTGCTATATAGTATGAACTTGTCTTTTGTAGCTTGGTGGTAGTGGTGGTTTAGTTGCTAAGTCACGTCTGCCTCTCGTGACCACACGGACGGTAGCCCTCCAGGCTCCTCTGCCCATGGGATTTTCCAGGCAAAAATACTGGAGTGGGTTGCCATTTCCTTTGCCAGGGCATCCTCCTGACCCAGGGCTTGAACCTGCATCTCCAGCATTGCAGGCAGATTCTTTACTGAGCGAGCTGCCAGGGAAGCCTTGTTATTTTATCCATACTGCTTTATACCTCTTTGTCCCTTACCTGTACCTTGCCCCTCCTCTTCCCTCTCCTACTGATAACCACCACTTTGTTCTCCAGATCTGCGAGTCTGCTGCTTTTGTGTTCAGGCACCTCTTTTTTTATGTCATTTGTCTACCAACCCTTGCTTCCTCCCCTCCCCAACCTCTGCGGCTCAGTGGAGGTTCTGAGAATTCCCCATCTCTTGCAACGTAATGCATTTGTTATTTCTGCATACAAAGGTGGAGAAATACAGTGATTTTTCTCCGCTCTTCCCGGTTACCTCTAATTCCATTTGTACTCCCTTAGGAGAGGGTGGAGCAGATGTCTTGAGACATCCTTTCTCTTTATCAACCTGTTTACCCGCCCTAAGACATCCTTCAGCAAATGGTGCAGCTACTTCTGTGACAAAGCAATTCTTGGCACCTCTCTCTGTGGGGCAGTCAGAGGCGGGCTCAGTCTTCGCCTGACAGTGGGGTAGTAATGCCCTTCCTTTGAAGTATTCGTGTTCCCGAGGAGTATGGAAGTTTCAAGGTGAGCCACCTCAGGCCTCCACCAGCATCCTTGGAAGGTCATGGGGAGGTCATGGGCTTGCTTTACAAACAGGAGAGCTGGTAAGGGAGGAAAAGGGGAGATAGTCCAGCAGACAGGAGCCCCTCCTTGGACACAGTGTCACTTAAGCCTGGTTTGCTCCAGAATCCTCTTCCTTAGCCTGGAAAGAAATCTCCACTTGATTTGCAAGACCACAGTCTAGACCCACTTCTGCTGTTGCTTTCTGAGATGTGCGGTAATAAAATTGGCTTTATTTGAGTCCATAGGTGCATTCATTCAGTTACTCAGCATTTATGTTTTTCAGCCATCTATTATGTGCCTGATGTTGGAGGGATAAATACATGTCGCAAACGTTCTGTAAGTCTAAGAATCCATCCTCCGTCTGGGAGGGGGACGACTGACATATCCTGATGAATTCAGAGGCATTTAGCAGCACAAGACATGGATGAAATTAGCAATTAACTTCTAGGGAAGGATAATCTTCCCTTCCAAAATTAACCAGCCTTCTTCATATTTTACCTTGTGGGAAGATTGGAAAGATCCTCAAGGAAGGAGATGGAAAGATTAGGGAAAGAGATCTGGTGAGAAAGAGCCGAGGGTCTGAGCTGTCCCCCCCCAGGAGAGGAGGTGGGGAGGACTCCTGCTGATGTCTGTCAGGGGCGTGGAGTTGCTCAGTGAATGCTCCTGCATTGTTCTCCAGTTTGCTTAAGAATGAGGCTGTAACAATACTCTATTTTTTTTTATTGTCTATCTCACACTGGATTATATGAGGATCTGTATGCACATTATTCACTCACACTTTCTATTACTGAGAACAGTGTGACAGTTACAGTTCTGGGCACCGAGGTGAATAACACCAAGTTCCTGCTCCAGTGGAGTTTGGGGATCATCTCATATTGTCCTTTTAATAACCATGGCGGGGGGTGGTCAAAATTTCTGGTCTTTCATAGAGAATGAAGCTGACACTAAAAGAAGTTAAGTAGTTTTGCCAAAGTCAAGCTGGAGGCTTAAGTCCAAGCCCCATATTATGCTCTTTCCCCACGGGCAAAAAAGAATCCCCTGGGTACCGGGACCAAGGCGAGAGACATCAGCCAACCAGTGAATATTTACTGGGAGGCTTGTCTATGTTCAGTAACATTATTATGCAAGACATTCACATTATGCAGGTGGACGGTGTTTCATAACAGGAGCAGAGTTTCTTGGTGAAGGTGAGGCTTGAGCCAGACCTTCTAGAAGCTTCAGTTGTTCTTGTGGGGCTAAAGGGAGGGCCTTCCAGGGAAAAGGAATGATGCAAACATATTAGAACAGACGTGGGACATGCATGAGCCTGGTAAGAGTGAAGAAGGAATCTATCTAGAGGGTGGGATGGGTGGAGGAAAGTCATCTGGCGGGACTATGAGGGTGGGAGGGTGTAAAGGTAAAATTTGATTTGGTGTAATAGATAAAATAGGAAGAGGAGTACGTCAAGGCTGTATATGGTCACCCTGCTTATTTAACTTATATGCAGAGTACATCATGAGAAACGCTGGGCTGGAAGAAGCACAAGCTGGAATCAAGATTGCCGGGAGAAATATCAATAACCTCAGATATGCAGATGACACCACCCTTATGGCAGAAAGTGAAGAGGAACTAAAAAGCCTCTTGATGAAAGTGAAAGAGCAGAGAGAAAAAGTTGGCTTAAAGCTCAGCATTCAGAAAACTAAGATCATGGCATCTGGTCCCATCACTTCATGGCAAATAGATGGGAGACAGTGGAAACAGTGTCAGACTTTATTTTTGGGGGCTCCAAAATCACTGCAGATGGTGACTGCAGCCATGAAATTAAAAGACACTTACTCCTTGGAAGGAAAGTTATGACCAACCGAGAAAGAATATTAAAAAGCAGAGATATTACTTTGCCAACAAAGGTCTGTCTGGTCAAGGCTATGGTTTTTCCAGTGGTCATGTATGGTTGTGAGAGTTGGACTGTGAGGAAAGCTGAGTTCTGAAAAATTGATGCTTTTGAACTATGGTGTTGGAGAAGACTCTTGAGAGTCCCTTGGACTGCAAGGAGATCCAACCGGTCCATCCTAAAGGAGATCAGTCCTGGGTGTTCATTGGAAGGACTGATGCTGAAGCTGAAACTCCAATACTTTGGCCACCTGATGCGAAGAGCTGACTCATTGGAAAAGACCCTGATGCTGGGAGGGATTGGGGGCAGGAGGAGAAGGGGACGACAGAGGATGAGATGGCTGGATGGCATCACCAACTCGATGGGCATGAGTTTGAGTAAACTCCGGGAGTTGGTGATGGACAGGGAGGCCTGGCCTGCTGCGATTCATGGGGTCGCAAAGAGTCAGACACGACTGAGCGACTGAACTGAACTGAACTGAATAGATAAAAGGGTAGACTTTTAAATAGGCAGCTGCTTATGAGTAATGGCATTTGGTCATTCATCTCGGTGAACAGAATAGTCAGCCTGGAGCTGGGCAGGCTGACTTGTGTGCCTACTTTTGGTGGCCGTGGACAAGGATGGACACCTATTCTCCTTCTCAAGGTCGGTGTGAAGCCTTAGAGCTCATCAGTTGCTTAGGGGCAGGGGTTCTTAGTGATCACTGCTTGAAGCTGGGGAGAAGGACAGGTCCGATCAGATGCCCTTGGACTCTGTTCTGTTGAGGATCTAACCCAAGCCCTTTTCCTGTTTCTTGTCCTGGCCCACACCGAGCACTCCTGTTAGAGGCACATTCTGTGATTAGAGGGCTGAAAGGTGTGGTGTCCTGAGATAACTACGGGGTCACCCTCAGGCAGTGCAGGCAGGAAATGAGCTGTTTTCCCCCCTTCCTTGTGGTTTTGGAGCAGAGCTGAGCTACCCCTGCGGGCAAGAGTCCCAGAGCTACCAGAAGCTGCAGATGGAGACCCGAAGTAGCCACCTCTTGTCACAGACGTTCCTAAGCTGCTGTGGCCGCCAGCCTTTCAGCCTCCGGCCCCCTAATAGCCCATGGCCCTCCCTATGTTGTCTGATTTTATTATTTTGAATACAGGAGATTTATAAAAGCCAACATAATGGGATTACATTTTTGTATCTGAATATACTTGCAAATCAGAACAAATCATGTGTTCATTCTTCATTCCACACATATATTAAAATAATTGCTATATATACTATGCAAATATATTAATAATTTATTTGTGCCAGACATAGTGCTTGCCTCTGGGGTACAGCTGAGGACAGCAATCCCTTTTCTCCTGGAAATGACCATCTGCTACGTTGGGGCAAACAAGGCAAACGAACAGGCAAATTCCATAATATTTTATAAGATGCTAAGTGCGGGGTGGAAAAATAAGAACCACCTATAAGATGGATTGGGCATGCTGGGAGGCAGGGTTGGAATTCTACACCTGATGGTTGGGTGACATTTGAACAGAGACCCAAAGGAAGTGAAGAAGGAGCTGTGGGGTGGTATCTGAGGAAGAGACTTGCAGGTAGCAGAAACAGTGAGTGCAAAGGCCCTGTGGTCAGCGTGCCTGGCGTGTTTGAGACGTAGTAAGAAGGCGATGCGACTGGAACTGTGGAGCGAGGCCCAAGCAGTTGGTGGTTCAGACAGAGGCGACGAGGAAGGAGGCTGGGACCATGCAGGTCACGCAGGGCTGCAGTCACTGCAACGGGTTTGGCTTTTACTCTGAGAGAAATGAGGACCCACCGGGGGGGCCTGAGCAAAGGCATCCTCGGATCTGACTTCCATTTGCCAGGATCACTCTGGTTGCTCCTTTGAGAATAAAACAGGGGACAGAAGAGGGCGCAGAGGGACCGACAGGGAGCCCAGGGTCATAATGCAGGTGAGGGCGGAGGATGCCTCCTGACAGCAGAGTTGTGGCGATGGCGGAGGGCTGGATGTATTTTGCAGTTTGAGTTGGAAAAAGAAGCAAGTGTTCAGGCTGCCTTTGTTAGAACATCTGGTCCAATCTCCTGCCTGTAAACCGGCGTCAGTCTGTAGGGAGCCACTGGGCCTGCTGTGCCTAAATGCAGACTGGGTGGGTGCGCGGGGGTGGGTACTGTTTCTGCATTAGTGTGCCCCGTGTGTGTATACCTGTATAAATGAGTGCCTGTGTACAGGAGAGGGTGTGCGCATGCGTGTGGTGTCTTTTCCTTTTGGCCGCGGACAGCCACAGCCCTGAATCCATCCGCCGAGGCCAGTGTCTCTGGCTCCTTCTGCTCTCGCCAGCCGTACCCCCATCCCCACCCGCGAGGCGTTTTGCTGGTATATTTTGCAGGTGCTGCCCTCCCCTTAATCATCTACCACTTCCTTTCCCAACCCCCTTCTTTTTGGAAGTTGTTAAAAAAAAAAAAAAAAAAAAGAAACAGCCAGATGTGAGCCTGGTCTCATCAGTAATCCATAAAAAAACCAAGCATCCCCCGCTCATCACTCATGCTTTATGAAAAGTTAAAATTAAATCAGGGCAGCGTTATTAAGCTAAGTGATTTTTGCTGGATTCGGATGAATTCCTGTGTGTGCCACATCGTTTGTTGGAAATGTGCCTGGGGTGCCCGTGGGCTCTGAATGCACATCCACCAGCTATTAGTGGAAATGGATCTGCTTACAATGGGGCACTTGAGGTTTTCCAGCCCCGGGACACCAGCATTGTAGGCAGAACCCCGCTGCCCGGGGGCTCTGGGTCCTCTGGTCTCCACCACTGCTAACAACAGGCGACGGAATCAGGAAAAGGGAAGAGATGTGAAGTCGCAGATGGCATGGCCCTGCAGTGATGGATACGAATTCCAGAAGGACAATCGCAGGGGAATCTCTTCCTTCTGGGGCCTCAGAAAGGTCAGGAATGGAGGCGCTGAGAATGCTGCAGAGTCTGGAGATGCTGTGAACATCTCTGACACTGGGAAACACCAGGCTAGCTCTGGGAGTGGCTGTCCTGAGGAGGCCCCTGGAGCTGAGGCTTGTCTATGGTCATTCACCTGCTTCCTGGCTTTCTTTCCTTTTGAGAAGCTGGTGGGTTAGTTGGTCCGGCATTCTAAAATCCAAATATTTGTTGAGAAAGTCAGACTGATGATCAGCCAGTGGGTTGGAGAAGGGAGGTTAGTTTCTTTTAGGGCTCAGACTACAGGAGAAGTGTGGGACTGAATCTCCGCTTTATATGTGCAGGCTGTGTGGCTTTAGGTGACTTACTTTCTAACTTCCAGTCTCTGTCTGAATCTTAGTACAATAAGGACGATGTCATTCCTCTTAGGTAGGTCTGTTGCTTGGGAGAGATGAGCCCTGTATTTAAGTCACCCAATTGGGGTTCAACCTGGAAATGATGTTGGGTCAGTGGTCATTGTGCATCCTCTGTGGACTCTTAAGGAGAGAGGCGTCGGGTCCCTGGCAGGGTTGCCCTGGGGGCCAAGTTCCCGTCCTGGCTGGACTGCCCCTCTGCACTAGGCCCCGTTCCTCTACCCCAGACCTGCCTGGCTTTCCTCTCTACAGCAGTGCAGGTAGAATCATGGGGGAGATTTATTCGAAGGACACGTTTTCTGAGGAATGTCAGTCTTGGTGTGTGTATTGGCACAACTGACTCTGCATTCACAAGTCCCTTTTCGTCTTGGACTTTCTTGTGTGAAACACTGCTGAAGCTCAGAAATGGGAGAAAGTGGCCTTTGTCACTCTTGCTATGAGGCATGGCGAACTTGAGAATTCAAAAAAAGCTTGATTCTCTGAGCCTTCCCTTTTGCCAAGAGATATCCACACACAAACCTGATGTTTTTTAGGGGAATCTTGCATCAAAATTTGCCCAATATGATTTAATTTCACAATTTTTTTTTTTTTTTTGCCTGACCGTGTTCAGAATCCATTTAGTAAAATTCTGTGCTGTGTGAATGTCACTCTTATTTAAAGAGCTGACGTACTAAATAGAGGAAGAATTTCAGTAAGTGTTTCAATGAAAGTGCTTGGGATTTTATATTTTTAGGAAGTCAGTTCGTCATATATAAATATTGGAATATCATATCATCCAAATCAGGTTCAGTGCATTTTCAGTTTCTGATATGTTGTGACATATAGTTCAGTTTTTGAGAAATGCAATTTGGTAGACGTTTTACAGCTACCTCCTAACATGCTGGGGGCTGTCTCTATATTTGCTCGAATCCAACTTATACCATCACAGTGTGTAAGAATGCCAGTCACTTGGGCAAGTCACAAAACCCACTGCAGTCATAGAGATGAAAAATTTAGAACTGAGACGCTGCACCCTCATGTCACCTGTGTGACCTGGGGTCATGATGTCATCCCCAACCCAGGGTTGCCAGGAACTGTGACAAGTGCTATTGCAGGGAAAAGCCAGTTCTGACTCTGTGTGGAATTGCTTCTTTCACTTGCTTTTCATGGCTTCTGTAACTATAATCAGAATGAATGGCCTGCGTCAGAGAACCCTGTCCCCCTGCCTGACTGTTAAAGTGCCTTTGTTCAGGACCCTGTCCACCTGGAGATGGCTGCAGGAAGGAAGAAATTAAGGCATCCCCTGCCTGAGACTTGCCATTCTGGGAGATCTTTACAAGATTCAGGGCCTTTTTACTGTGTTCCCTACCTCCCCCCACCCCCATCTCTCTTCTGCCAAAGGACCTGGCACCATACGATGGTTATTTTGAGACGCTAGTCTGCCATCTTCTCGATCTGTATTCCTTGCCTCAACACCTCCTCTCGCGGGTTCATTGACCTGGATTCATTGGCCTGTCATGTGGCCGAGCAGAGTGAGCTTGGACTCCGTCACAGTAACTGGTCCCACGGAGTAAGTGTGAACTTGACCTCCTCTGCCCTTGCTGTTAAGATGTTCAGCCATCATCTCGGTCACTAGAGTTGACCTTTCTCAGTTAGAGGGTAACAACTTGGAGGTGTTTCCAGCAGGGCACATCTGAGGGCCGCCCTACCTGACCCCCTCGCCCCCCCGACAATTACAGATTTATTTTTCTCAAGTGTTCCCCAGTTCCTTCTGAAATTCAAGCACTTTCAGGGTCTGTAAGATTTTAGTGCTGCGTTTTATCTGTGGGCCTAGAGCCAGTGTAGAAGTGGGTGAAGGGGAAACTCTTAAAGGGGAAATCAGTCTCAACAGAGGTCCTTTTCTGCTGATTTTCTAGACACTGGCAGTTAAGACAAGTGCCTTTCCATCCAGGGTGAAGTGGGCCAGACTTCTTGAGCCTGGGACAACACAACTCAGGTTTATTCCATCCGGGCAAAAGTCAGATGCATTCGTTTGCTGGCAAAGGAACTCAGAAGGTCATAAACAAGGCATGCAACCCTAAGCCATGCACCGACCTTCTGTATGCTGGAATTGTGCCAGTCACGAGAGATACAAATAAAATATGAGTAAAAATATATCCCCATTTTCTAGGACTTTATGATCTAATTGTGGAACAAGTAATGATGTGTGCTAATTACTTTATATAGGTAAATGCTGTCATAAAAGGAAAAGTGTGTGTATGTGTAATCTTAACATGGATACTAGATCATGGGTATTGATGGTAGACAGCTTTACTTTGATTTCTGACATAATGAATGATTTTCACAAGGTTTTCCATCACTGGTATCTCAAAATTACATTACTCTGATGAATTTCGGGGTTTCCTATGTTCTCTTGCTTCAGTGACGGTTGCTAGATGGATTTGTCTCAGGGCTCTAGCTCAAGTCTAGTGCTTGGTCTGAGACACTTTACTCTGGTGCCTCTGGTTACCTGCTGGGCATTTCCTCTTAGACTGTGTAGGATGTTTTTGTCCTTGTGCTGGGTGTTCGTTGCTAAGCGCGGGATTCCTCTAACTGGTGAGTGGAGATTACTCTTTGCCGTGGTGCACGGGCCTCTCATTGTGGTGGCCTCTCTTGTCGCAGAGCACAGGCTCGAGGCGCGTGGGCTTCAGTGGTTGCAGCCCATGGGCTCACTCAGGAGTGGTAGTTCACAGGCTCTAGAGTGTGAGCTCAGTAGTTGCAGCGCGTGTGGAATCTTCCTGGACCAGGGATGGAGCCCATGTCCCCTGCATCTGTAGGTGGATTCTTATCCACTCTACCACCGGGGAAGGGCTCCATAGGAATTTAAAAAGTGTACTTATTTAGTTGCGGCACACAGGTTATTTTGTTGCGACATGTGGGTTCTAGTTCCCTGACCAGGGATCGAACCTGGACCCCCTGGATTGGGAGTGTGGAATCTTAGCCACTGGACCACCAGGGGAGCCCCTCCATATGAACTTAAACTCACCGAGTTGTACGAGTTGTGAGTTGTACGAGTTGTACGTAACTGTTACCTCCATCTGCTCCCAGCCTCACCTCCCACCTCCTCTGGGGTTGCTCAGGTCACAGTGAATGGCACCCCATCTGAGCCAATGCCAGGGCTAGTTCTTGACTCATTCCTTTTCTTCAACCACTTCTTTCAAAGACCTTCAACAGATTCTATTTCCTACTGATTCTTTTGTACCTTCATTTCCTCCAAATTTTCTTCCCCTGCTGGCGTGGCTACCCCCCATCGCCCCGACTTTCCATGTGGTTTTATACACTCAGTCCTAACCCATTTCCCATTTGCTGGCTTGGTCCTTCCTACATGTAGTGAGAGTAACACAGATCTGATCACCTGCCTGCCCTACTTCAGCTCTTCCGAAGTCCATGTTGTCTTTGTGAAAGAATCTAAACTGTCCCATCACTGTCTGCTGTCATCACTGCTTCCTTTTCCAGGTTCATCTCTTGCTCGTGTTCTGGACCCCAGATGATCTCTGGGTCACCTGAATGGTCTCCTGTTCCTCAAATGCAGCCTCTGTTTCCAACTCTCAGCCCTTTGCATGGCCTGGTCTTCTCATCTGGGATGGTCCTCTCCGTGCTGATTCACCCACATGTACATACAGAGCATGTGACCTTGTGCTCGGTCCTGGCCTGAGGACTGGGGGCATGAGAGAGACTTGGTTCTTTTCCCTGTAGGGTCTGGAACTAGTTCAGGGGGCCAATGAGAATGTGAATATGTAAATGACAATGGTGATAAGTAAAGAAAGAGGGAGGACAAGAGTGTGAGAAGGGCCTGATTTAGATCAAGGTGGTAGTCAGAGAGGGCTTCCTGGAGGCAGTGAGGAGGCCAAGACTTGTTCTTCAGGGTCTTTCTCCCACTACTTTCTCTAGGAAGCTTCTCCTGGCTTCCTAGCTGTGGGTTGCATGATTTCCTAGGGCTCACATAGCACCACCCACTTCCCTCTCAGATTTTTGGTTATTATATTGGGAAATCAGCCCTCCATCTCTAGATTGTCAGCTTCATGAGGGAGGGGACAGAGCCTGGTTTCTGCCTCCCTATTTAGAAGCACAGTAGTTGCTCATGAATATCTCTTGATGGTTTGGGGGGAAGTTGAAAGCTCTTACCAGTCACAGGAGGGAAACAGTAGCCTGCGTTTTCTGCCAAAATTCTCCATAGGCTGTAACAATTCGGGAGCTATTGTCCTAATGTCCAAGCTGGCCAATCCACATCTCCAGGGCCCCGTGCCACTCGACCATGGCTCTTCACAGAGCTTCCTGGGTGGTCCTGGGAGCAAGCAGAGGGAGATACTGCCCATGGTGGTAATGTCACGACTCAAAGGGTTGTCATTTCCCTTTGAAAAGACCTAAGATGATACTGGATAGTGTTATAAAGTGGGAATATGTCTATTCTAATCAGTACATTTATTATATCTGTAAATTCTGCAGTGGGGGGTGGATGGGCAGTGTGTCGCAGTGACTCATGTGATTGCTGCCTGACATCTGGGTTCTGTTTGGCTCCCCCTTCCGTGATGGATTCCCCAACCTCATCTTGAGCTGGTACTCAACTCATGCCAGTGATCCTTTTTTTTTTGGATTGGAAGATCTCCAGGCAAAAGACTTTGTCTCTTAACTTTTTATTTTATCCTGGAGTAGAGTTGATTAACAATGTTGTGTTAGTTTCAGCTCAGTTCAGTTGCTCAGTCTTGTCCAACTCTTTGCGACCCCGTGGGCTGCAGCACACCAGGCCTCTCTGTCCATCACCAACTCCCGGAGCTTACTCAAACTCATGTCCATTGAGTCGGTGGTGCTATCCAACCATCTCATCCTCTGTCATCCCCTTCTCCTCCCACCTTCAATCTTTCCCAACATCAGGGTCTTTTCAAATCAGTCAGTTCTTCTTTCTCAGGGGGCCAAAGTATTGGAGTTTCAGCTTCAGCATCAGTCCTTCCAATGAATATTCAGGACTAATTTCCTTTAGGATGGACTGGTTGGATCTCCTTGCAGTCCAAGGGACTCTCAAGAGTCTTCTCCAACACCGCAGTTCAAAAGCATCGATTCTTCAGTGCTCAGCTTTCTTTATATAGTCCAACTCTCACATCCATACATGACCACTGGAAAAACCATAGCCTTGACTAGACAGACCTTTGTTGGCAAAGTAATAGCTCTGCTTTTTAATATTCTTTCTAGGTTGGTCATGATTTTTCTTCCAAGGAGCAAGCATCTTTTAGTTTCATGGCTGCAGATACCATATGCAATGATTTTGGAGCTCCCAGAAATAAAGTCTGTCACTGTTTCCACTGTTTCCCCATATATTTGCCATGAAGTGATGGGACCAGATGCCATGATCTCAGTTTTCTGAATGTTGAGTTTTAAGCCAACTTTTTCACCCTCCTCTTTCACTTTCATCAAGAGGCTCTTTAGTTCTTCTTCACTTCTGCCGTAAGGGTGGTGTCATCCGTATATCTGAGGTTATTGATATTTCTCCTGGCAATCTTGATTCCAGCTTGTGCTTCATCCAGTCCAGCATTTCTCATGAGGCACTCCACATGCAAGTTAAATAAGCAGGATGACATATAATATACAGCCTTGACGCACTCCTTTCCCGATTTGAAACCAGTCTATTGTTCCTTGTGTTAGTTTCAGGTGTGAACAAAGTGATTCAGTTAAATGTATGCAGGTATCCTTTTTCAAATGATTTTCCCATTTCGGTTGCTATATAACATTTAGCAGAGTTCCCTGTGCTATAGAGCAGGCCCTTGTTGGTTCTCCAGTTTAAATACAGCAGTGTGTACATGCCCATCCCAATCTTCCTAACTATCCCTTTCCCCCTGGTAACCATAAGTTTGTTCTCTGTCTCTGAGTCTGTTTTGTAAATAATCAGTTCATTTGTATCACTTCTTTTGCAGTAACATGGATGGATCTAGAGATTATCATACTGAGTGAAGTCAGTCAGAGAGGGAAAGAAGCATCATATGACATCGTTTCCAGGCGAGAGGCTTTTTATGGCAGGGGTCATTACCAAGCATCGCTTGTATATAAGCAGGTATTATTATCCCTGTATTCAGATGTGCACACTGAGGCTGAAACAGTCTGTGACTTGCCGCAGGCGCCAATTCCAGAGCTAGGATTAGTCCTCGATTTATCTGCCCCCAAATTTTACGCTTTTTTACTTTACTGCAAACCACTGTGTTACTTCTCAGTAGGCAGAGTTAACAACCTCTCCTTTCGGACTTCAGACATCTTTTTCAGTATTATCAAGTCGTTTGCATGGTAAGGCTGCAAAGTGGAGCTGGGAGATGTTGAAGGAAGAGCTTGTGTGACATCACTGTGCTGCAGCATGAGATGCTTGGGTCCTGGCTTTACCCTCTTTCTCCACTTCACCCTTGTGACTTAACGTGACTTAACTTGCTGTGCGCGGATATATATAGAAGCTTGGTTGCACCTCAGGGTAATTTATATTCCCGACCACCGAGATTGTAATTGAAGCATCTCTTGTGAACACACAGCATTTGCTTTGTTATCTGGTAGCTGTGTCACTGCCTTTTACCTTGAGCTTTACTTTTTTTTTTTTTAAATTTTTTGGCCACATGGCACAGCATGTGGGATCTTAGTTCCTCGACCAGGGATTGCACCCACACCCCCTGTATTGAAAGCACGGAGTCTTAACCATTGGACCACCAGGGACGTCCCTTGGGCTCTGCTCTTAATCAGAGTCATTTTGCTTGTGTTCAAAACCCACTGAAGATGAGAGCTGGACTTATCATCATCTCTGACACTTAGCTCAGAATCCTTCAGATGTGTGTCCTTAGACCCTCCACTTGCCACTGCCGGGAGTTTAGGAGGGTGGCCATCTGGGTTTCCACGCACGTGCTGCTTATGTGGAGGGAGCAAGGCTGGGCTGTCCCTTTCCTCTCTGTGGGTTTGTGTCTCTGGCTAAGCCTTCTCACCGTCTGATGAGGGTGGGGAGAGTGACCTGGGGCAGCCCCCCTGCGGCTTCTGAAGCAGGAGGGGATCAGGGAAGCCTGGAAGGTCGGCATGTGACTTCCCTGGGTGTTTGCTGAAATCTAACTTCATCCTCTTAACACAGTACTTCTCAAGTTTCTAAGCTCAGGAGTGGCCAGGCAGGCATTGGCAGCCTGACCCTGCTGGGAGGAAGCAGCGTGTATGAGGTGTTGATGGTGAAGGGCAATTACAGAGGCTTCCTCTGGACCTCAGGGGTCGTCCCCTCTGCCTCCCAGTTTGATTAAGTGCCAACAAAATGCACCTTGATGATAGGAGGATGCTGGGACATGACACGCCCCGCGGTCAGCATCAACACGGCTGTCCTGCCTCGCAGGGCCGCCTTTAGCCGCACGGGGCAGGGGACGGGCCGGGACCTTGTACGGGGAGTGTGGGCTGATTCCATGTGTTTGATGAGGTTGACAAAGAGGACGAGGTCGGCGGATGAACGTGATGGGTGAGAACAGAGGAGCCCAGAGAAGGGATTTCTGAGGAGTTTGTTTTTTTAAACTTTTAGTTTTGTTTTTTTGGTATAGCTGATTAACAATGTTATGATAGTTTGGGGTGGACAGCAAAGGGACTCAGTCATGCATATACATGCATCCATTCTCCCCCAAAGAGCATTTACTGGTACCTTGAAAACAGACCTGAACTCTTCGTGGGGGATGCAGATAATGTGAGTTGAGGCTGGGGGAAACCCTGTTATAGAACTCTGCAGCCTGCCCCTCGTGGAGCTTAAGTCTTCTAACTACCCTTTCCTTGGGTGAAGGCCTTGAACTTCTCTTAGACCCACAGAAATGAAGCCCTCTTCCCCGGCACAGGTAACACTTTGACCCAGCATTGTTCATTCAGTAGGGCTTCCCTATACTCGCTAATTAAGCCGGTCGACCTCGGGATCCAGAGGGAAGAGAAGAGAAGTCACCCCCTGATCTCAAGGCTGAGGCAGCATGGTGACCGAGGGGCTGGTCTGCCCCGGATCTTGCACTAAGGAGACTTCAGGCAGCTGATGATCTAAGAGGAGGCAAAAGACAAAACCCAAATATTTCAAAATATAAACAGGAAGCTTTAGGGGAGGTGGAACAGAGTACCATCTCATCCCTGATCGAGTCCCTGTTCCCTTCGTGGAAAGCTTCTTCTTTCTGTCTGTCTAGGTGAACTCAAGTTACCTTTGACTTTCCTGTTTTCCATTTTCCTTAGGTGAAAAAAGTCGCTGAAGTATATTTCAAAGCACACAGTGAAATGCCTAGATTTTAAGTGTAGAGTTTAGTGAGTATTGATAAATGTTTACATTGCATAACTTTCACCCAAATAGAAATACAACTCATCATCCCCGAGGGTTTGCTCCTGCCCTTTTCAGGGACTCCCCATTGTTTCGATTTCCCTCATACAGAAGAGTCTTGCCTGTTCTTGAGCTTAACTTAAATGGAATCATGCATTGAGTCCTTTTATGTCTAACATTTTGCTTCACATCCTAATTTTTGAGATTGTTCCTTATGGGTAGTACATTCCTTTTTATCGTAGAGTTGTGTTCAATGTTATGGAGATACAAAAATTGGGTTGTCCGTTTTCCAGTTCATGGGCATATGGGGAAATTCAAATTTTTTCCTTTTATGAGCAAAGTTATTATGTATATTCTGATATGGGTCTATTTGGGACTTTATGTTTTAATTTCTCTTGGGTAAATATCTAGGAGTGAAATAGTTGATCATAGAGTAGATGTGTATTTCACATTAACAATAATTGCTACACAGTTTTCCAAAGTGGACACCCCTTTCTCACACCCCTGCCATCAACGCATTAGAATTCGAAAGGCTGTCCCCTCCTAACATTAGTTATTGTCAGTCTTTTACTTGCAATCATTTCAGTGGATGTGTAGTGAAGTCTCACTGTGGTTCCTCATGTGAAATTAACTATCAAGTCCCAGTGAATCCTTTCTTGAAGGATGCTCTTGATGCTGTCAGATACATCTTACAAACTTCTTTCTTTCTTCAGTACTCATAGCCCAGTCTTGATCACCTCTCAACTGAACTAAGCAGTGGTCTCTTCACTTGCCCTCCTCCCTCCAGGCACCCAGGTTGTCGGGCTGCTTTGCTGGCTTCCTGACCACTTCAGTCCTTTGCGCCTGCATGCCTTGAATGACTAACAGCAATATCGGAAGTTTTCAAACTTAATTATGATCATAGAGGAGAACTCTTTCTTCAGAGCAGAGATTGCCTTTTGAATGGAGATGGGAACGTGCTTGTACATGCTTCCCATCTGTCCTTGTAGATAGAGTTGCAGCCCCTGAGGTTCCTTCATGAGCTCCTGATGCTTTTTGGAGTGTAAGTTGGAAACCATCAACTGCTCCCGCCCAATCAGGACATGGGCCCTGTACACATCGACTCCTCCAGCCCCACGGCTCTTTTACATCCCCTTCCAGCCGTATCCTTGTGTCTGTAGCCTTTTGGATGCAAAATACTGTTCCAAGCCTCAACACCTCTGCCCGTTCTGTTTCCTGTCCTTGTAAAGTGCTTCTTGCCCATGTCCCAATGCCTGCCTGGGGACCAGAACATCCTTTGAGCCAAGATACTCCAGCATGCATCCTTCCTGACATCTTTGGGGTTGCTGCCTCCTGTTCTGTGTAGCACCTTCCCCTCCACACACCCTGCTGGGCTGCAGGTGTCTTAATTACCCTTATGTCCCACAGTCTGAGGTTCAGTATCCTTTACATGATGGGCTCAGCCTACTTTTCTTACATTATCTTCACTAATTTCCGTGCCTTAACCTTACACTCCTGCCAGAGTGGTACACGTTCCCTACTCTACAAGCATCTCTCTCTGAGCCTTTGCCCACAATGTCCTCCTGCACCTGGAAGGCCCTCTTCACTTTGTCTACCGTTTCCCATCCTTCCTGCCTTGTATTGGCACCTTAATTCTGCTGCCTCCACCTGGCATCCCAGGACACCTAGAGGAAAGTTGTCCAGGAAGAATTATTTCTCCTCCAAGTAACCCTCTGTATTTCTAAATTCCTTTGTCACTCATCATAGCCTTCCTAAAGGCTCACTGTCTATTTAGAGAGCTTAGACAAATACAGGGGAAGAGATAGGAAGAGTTATAGAATTCATTGTGTCCCTTCCCTAGCTCACAGCCTATGGGGACTAAGACTTACTGCAGCTCATTCCTTATTCAGAGCCTCGGGGTCTCCGGGGAGGAATAACTAGGTCAAATGGCTCCTTAAAGAGGCATGCTCGGAGACCTCCCTGGTGGTGGGTAGGCCAGTGGATAGGAATCTGCACTTGCGCTGCAAGGCGCGTGAGTTCAGTTCCTGGTTGGGGAACTAAGATCCCACAAACTGAGTGGTGCAGCCAAAAAAAAAAAAAAAAAAATAGGTAAATAAATAGAATAAAAATAAAATGGAGAATTAGCATCATCCTAAAAACATTTTTTAAAAAGTAATGCTTGGAATCATGATAGCACCAAATGATGGAAGGATAGACCCTGTAAGTGGTGGGCGGACCTGAAAGACACGGGCCAATTCTGTTGGGGAAAATGCCCCACCTCCTTGAGAACTGGTTCTGATTCCATCACACTGACTGTGTGATGCAGGGCTGTAGTACCCAAGCCTGTGGATTTGCTGAGACTGAAACAGTTTCTATCTCCTCTGAACATGTCTCTGGCCCTTGGCTTTGCATCATCCAGAGCCTAGCAACAGAGAGCCTGAGGGGTTTTGAGTCATTTGGCACCAGGGCCGTCAGAGCAGCCGGCAGAAAAGCCATCACCACCCCTGATGGGCTCTCGTGGGGTCCACTGGGCTTCAGGACATCCTGGCTCTGCAGGGTAACATACCACCACTTCTCAGAAAAATAGTGCAGGCGCCAATGGCTTTGGTGTGGACCAACCATTTATGAAGAGCCTGAGTTAAGTGGGCAGGTGGCCAATTTCTGAAGTCTAGTGTCATTTGAAATGAACACAAACAGCGGGGGATGGAGGAAAAGCGTGAATGCCACTGTGTTCAATTTAGCTGTGGGTGTTTCGGATGCTGCTGATGTAGAGTCTTCCTCTGGCATAAACTTTAGCTCAAAACTGCCCTGTCTGTCCTTGGAAGGTGACCTTCCATTAATCCAGCTTTATTTTTTATTTATTTTTCTAATAATCAGCCCCCTTGGAGCATCCCATAGTCTTCCTGTCTCTCTGTCCCTCACCCAAGTGTAGACCTTGGCCCCCACTGGTATCTGGCCCGGGTCTTTTGTCTTCCTCTCCTGCACTGTTTAACTTACAGAAACCATCTCACGCACCCCGCTGCCGTCTTTCCTCCCTGCCTGGGACGGTTCTCACACTACCTGCAGTCTTTGGGTTGAGGCCATGATCCCCAGAATCCTCCAGAGCTGGATTGCTGGGGATGAGGGAAGAAATTCGGAATTCGGAGCCAACTCTGCCAAAGGAGTGACCTGGAATCTCCCCCTCCCTGACCCTCTTGACTCCTGAAGCTCCACAGTCAGCATTGCCTCAGCACTTTGAATTTCCACTCGCATCTCTGTCCTGCTGTCAGTGTCATTCCTTAAATTATTTGGGGCTCTTTTATGAATCCATCGTGTATATAACCATGTTTTGAAGTCCTAGGGAAGGAACTTTATCTTTCTCCGTTTGTGCTGTCCTAGCCTCACTCTCCACAGGAATTTAGAGCTCAGTCAACCTGCGGTGGGTGCTCTCTGAATGTTTTCATTTAGGGGGATCTTAGTGGTAGACCATTCAGAACGGTGGACCACAAATGTGGTCCAAAGGCTGTTGGGGATTCCTAAGATGCTTGCGGGATGTCTGCAAGGTTGATATTCTTTTTATCATTTTCTCGAGGTGTTCTTTACATTTTCCACTTGTTGAAGTTTGTGGAAACACGTGTGGAAAGTGTTGAAATGTTGATCAATAAAAGAGCAGTGGTAATACTGCAGGTGACTCAGTCCAAATCACCGTGCTAGAAGTCAAGTATGCTAGAAGTCAGTGTAGCAGCCACACACTTGTGGCAGGAAGCCAAAATCCCAGACTGTCAGTTGTGCTTAAGAATGTCCTAGCTGGAGTTTTAGAAATGAATAATTGTGTTAGTTATCAGCCTTTTTTTTTTCCATTTATTTTTATTAGTTGGAGGCTAATTACTTTACATCATTACAGTAGTTTTTGTCATACATTGAAATGAATTAGCCATGGATTTACATGTATTCCCCATCCCGGTCTCCCCTCCCACCTCCCTCTCCACCCCATCCCTCTGGGTCTTCCCAGTGCACCAGGCCCGAGCACTTGTCTCATGCACCCAACCTGGGCTGGTGATCTGTTTCACCCTAGATAATATACATGTTATCAGCCTTTGAGTACACATTTTTTTAACGTCCTATGTGATGAAGTGGGAATGATACACAAAGGATTTCTTTTCTACACCATGGTACAACAGTTGTCTTGAGGAAAGGTACATGGCCAGCTGTTTGTGTTGTTCACTGACCTAGTGCTTTTTACATGAAATACTATTTTTGCTTGAAAAAAGGACTGAAAAAAGATAAACTACTCTTTGAAAATGTGGTTATTCAGATTTGAATATTTGGGAGACATTTTCTTAAAATTGAGTGAAATAAGCTTGCCATTTTAAGAAATACAACTGACTTTATTTTTTCACCAGTGATAAAATTTAAGCACTCAAGTGAAAATTAAAATTTTGGAAAATTTGTATCTATCACGATGAGGTTGACAGCTTCCCAAACCTTAAAGACTTTCTGACGAGGTGGTTGATATTAATGAATGATCTTTATTTTTGATACTGTGCAATCAAATTTGTCATAATTTGAGAGATCTGCATAACTCAGTGAACTGTTTCCCACATGATCAATGCATGTTGTTATGAAATCATTGATGAGTAGAAGATACATTGAAAATATAAGACAGACTAGCAGAGTCTATCATAACAAAATACAAAAAAGTTCACTTGATAAGGGTTCATATTTCATAATGCATCTAACCTGTTAAGAAGCTACCCCTTGTCAAATTTTGATGTAGTATCACAGAAAAAATATCCATGGTTCTATGCTAAGGGTACTATATCCTCCCTTTTCCAATGACATATCTATGTGAACTGGATTTTCTTCATGTATTTCAACTAAAACAGCACATCACAACAAACTGAATGCAGATACAGATAAAAGAAATGAGATTTCTTCTACTGAGCTAGAAGAGATTCTACATAAAAGAGATTTGAAGAAAAGCAAAACAATGACACTCTTCACACTAATTCAGTAATTTATTTTAAACACCGCTTCTAAAAAACAAATCTTTATTTTAAATTAATTTTATGTTTACAGAGAAGTTCAAGTATAGTACAAAAAATTTCTGTATCCCCTTCATTCAATTTCCTCCAATGTTGGAGTCTTGTATTTCCATAGTATGTCTATCAAAACTAAGTGTTTAACACTTAGAAATGATTAATATTAATATAGTTATAAGTGTGGGTATACCACTCTTAACTAACCTCGTGTTGATTAACTTCATGTGGATTTCATATTAACTTCATGTGGATTTCACTGGGTTTTCCTTGAACGTTCTTCTACCGTTCCAGGATTAATCTAGGATATCATGAGACATTTAGACTATAGATAGTGTTATATAAGTATTAAATGTATGTGAAAATGTAATGATTTATTATTGCTATTTTTTTATAGCAAACCCTTTTTATATTTTTCTACTTTTTGGCATTGCTGCACAGTATGTGGGATCTTAGTTCCCACAACCAGGGACTGAACCTTTGTCCCCTTCAGTGGAAGTCTTAACAACTGAACCACCAGGGGAATCCCTATTATTATTATTTTAAAATAAGTCAATAAATATTTTTTTAAAGTCTCAGTTTTCTGTCAAGCATCAGCATGAATCAGCCATAGATGTACATATGCCCCTTCCCTCTTGAACCCTGCAGAAAACAGCGAAATTCTGTAAAGCAATTATCCTTCAATTAAAAAATAAATACATTAAAAAAAAAAGTCTCAGCTTAAATTTCTATCACATTCATCTCTGAGAGATATGACCCACGTAAACAAAAGCCCTTGAATTCTCAACTGTTTTTAACTGTGGAAAGGGGATCTGAGAACAAAAAGTCTGAGAACTGCTGACCTCATGCATTCTGTGAGAGAAGAACGTTCGTTTTTGCAAATCGCTCACCTTTGATGAGAGGTACGAGGTTGAGAGTTTACACAATGTCTCTGGAGGGCTTATTCCCTCCCCGTATGATCTATAAATACACATGTGTGTACAAAACTAAATTCAGTGAGAAAGAACTTGGGTCATGGAGACAGTGCTAGTTCACGCCTTTAATTTAGTCAGCCCACAAATGTTTGTGGAGGACCTACCATGCGCCCTGTGGCATTCTGGGCTCCGGGAATCTAGCCATCCACCAGGCAGAGGAAGTCTCTCTCTAGAGAGCTTAAATTCTTCTGGGGGAAGTTAGACCGTAAACACACAACAGGTTACATCACTTTATGTACTGGTTCGAATTCTCATGCAGGGAAGGCATGCTGACCAGGTAGAGAATCATGTCAGCAGGAGAAGGGTGGGTGCCTGCACAGGCAGAGAATCATGTCAGCAGGAGAAGGGTGGGTGCCTGCACAGGCAGAGAATCATGTCAGCAGGAGAAGGGTGGGTGCCTGCACATGTGGGGGCTTGGTCAGACTTGCAAGAAGGCAGCAGACGGAGATCTGGTTGATGAACCTTCCAGAGATGAGCTTGGTGACTTCAAGAGGATGGAGGGAAGGCCAGTGGGGCTGGAGGGTGTGTGTGAGGAGTGTGGATGGAGGTGTGGCTGGGGAGGGAGGCAGGGCCCAAATCAGGTATGGCTCCTGGGCTGGGCAGCATGTTTGAGTCTTATCGCCTGGGAAGCTTCACTAGCCTTTAAGCAGGAAAGCGGTGGTGTCTAATTGATGCATAAAATCACCCTAGTCCCTCAAAGGATGGACGATCAGACGACAGGATGGAGACTGGAGAGCAGGGAGGTGCTTCATGGGACCCCAGGAGAGAGATGATGCTGGCTTAGGCTCCAGGGGTCCTGCCTGTAAGAGTTGTTGGATTCGGGATCTGTTTTTGAGTTGGAAGCAAAATGTCTTGCTTGCAGATTGGATGTGGGTGCAAACGAAGGGCAGTCAAGGAGGAGTCTTGGGCTTCTCTTCCGAGTAGCTGGGTGACTGCTTTGTACCATTTACAGCTGAGAAAGCCTTGGGGGCTGTGAGCTCACAGATGATGCTCAGTAGTTCTCTCTGGATTCCAGTTAAGTTAGAGCCCTGTTGGATAGATGGGCTAGCATACGAACTACAGTGTCATTGAGCAGACATTGAGCAGTACCTATGCTGGGTAGAACACTGATCTAGGCATTCAAGGGTTTCCTCGTGAGTGAGACACACACGATCACGTGTGACCGTCTTTATTGTCCAGTGGTTTGGAAACAGGAAAGAGGGTCACTGTAACCCCATCTAGGTAACTTATCATCTCGGGACCCCATTCTCGGGGAGTATGTTGAGGATGACCAAGCTATAGGAAAATACAGGAGTCAGAGATGTGTGCTCTTCAGGAGACAGGTGACTGGGGAAGCATTTTGCAACTTGGGGGGCCCCCAAGAGATATATTGTCTTGTATTTCTTTCTCCTGGGAAGCTTAGAGCATTTTATCTTACTCCTCTTACCTGTAACTGGGAGAGAGGTAGGCAGAGGAATGAATGTCATTATTGGAAATATGTTATGAACCAATGAAAGCCAAAAGGAGACAGTTCCTGGCGGTGTGTGTCTGTTTGGGTTAAAGGTGATGAAGACAGGGCAGTTGTGTATTGAGAGTGGCCCATGGTCAGCCAAGGCTGGTGCAGGTCCCAGGGAGAGGTTCCTTCCTGCCTCATTTCTAGAGCCTCAGGTTGGATTCTCTGGTTCTCTCTAGGCAGCTGTGCCACCTGACCTGATGACTTGGGATGCCAGCGTGGAGTGGTACCCACCAGCCCTTTAGCAGCTGGTCCCCTGCAGGGCTCACCATCTGCCAGGAGCAGAGAGCGGTGACCTGCAGGGGACCCCTCCGCTCTCCTTGGTGCTGAATCTGGAGGCCTTTCCAAAACGTTCTTTGGGGCTGGCTGGAATGATGCAGGCACTGACTTCGTTTTTATGATCAGGAATTAATTAGAGTGAAGGAACTTTTGAATTGAGGAAGGAAATGGATGGAGGATTATACAATCCTTCTCAAAGCTGTAACCTTCTTAAAATTTTTTATTTATTTTCAGACAGTTTTTTGTTTAAGTATAATTGATTAATACTGTTGTGTTGCTTTCAAGATGGGCAGCAAAGTGATTTATTTACATATAATATTTATTTATTCTGTTATATGTACATATATGTACGTGAAGGCTAAATTGCTTTAGTTGTGTCAGACTCTTTGCGACCCTATGGACCCACTAGGTTCCTCTTGATTCTCCAAGCAGCAATGCTGGAATGGGCTGCTATGCCCTCCTCCAGGGTATCTTCCCAACCCAGGGATCAAACTTACATCTCCTGCAGCTCCTGCATTGCAGGTGGATTCTTTACTGCAAGGCCACCGGGGAAACCCTATACATATATATGTACATGTGTATATTCTTGGTCAGATTGTTTTTCATTATAGATTATTCCAAGATATTGAATATTGTCCCCTGTGTTATACAGCAAAGTACATCCTTGTTTCATTTATAGTCGTGTGTATATGTTAATCCCAAACTCCAAATTTATCCCTCCCCCCTTCCCCCTCACCAAAGCTGTAATCTTTAGTAGTAAAGATGAGTAGCTACTATTTATTTAATACCTTTTATGCATCAAGATTTTAGGTACTTTATGTTCTTTTTTTTTCTCCCCACAGCAGTAATATGATGTGATTATTATTATTCCTGTATTATTGATGAGTAAGCTGAAGCTCAGTAATTATTAAAGTTCCCCAAAATTCTATTCAGCCATTGCATTTTTTTAAAAATTATTAAAATTTTTATAATATTGTAATTGAAGCATGGTTGACGTACAATATTATGTTTCAGGTGTACAATGTTGTGACTCACAATTTTAAAAGATTATACTCCATTTATAGTTATTATAAAATACTGAAGAAGGGAATTCCTCAGTATTCCCTCTGCTGTACAATATATGCCTGTAGCTTACTTATTTTATACATTGCACATTGTATCTCTTAATCCCCGACCTTTATTTTGTCCCCCTCCCCTCTCCCACCTGGTGACCAAAGTTTGTGCTCTGTATTTGTGAGTCTGTTTCTGTTTTATTTTTCTGCTGTGTTTTTTAGATGCCACTTACATGTGATATCAGACAGTATTTGTTGACTTATGCCACTAGAGATAACACCCTCCAAGTCGATCCGTGTTGACGCGAATGGCAGAATTGCACTCTTTCTATGACTGAGTACTATTCCATTGGATACATGTACCATGTCGTCTTTCTC
The DNA here is from genome assembly GCF_023699985.2 of Odocoileus virginianus. Taxonomy (NCBI): domain Eukaryota; kingdom Metazoa; phylum Chordata; class Mammalia; order Artiodactyla; family Cervidae; genus Odocoileus; species Odocoileus virginianus. The sequence goes on along the minus strand of NC_069705.1, from coordinate 1,007,325 downwards.
CATTCCTCCCCTGATGGGGTCCTAGTGGCTTCCGTGTCTTGGCTGATGTACATAGTGCTGCTAGAATCATCGGGGTGGACTGGACTTGACCTCAGCAGGTCCAGCCTGCATCTGGGGGGTGGCCTTAAGCTGTCATAGGAGAAATGGCTTGAGGGGTAACTCCCAGGACAGAGATCATCTCTGCAGGGGCCTTTATTTGCCTCAAAGCCCAGGTACACAGACATGAATGTCGTTAGGGGAAGGACATTTTTCTTGCAGTTGCCAGAGCTATGGAGCAACTTGGGAAAGCAAGTCGTGACAGGTGAGGCCAGAGGCCTCCAGCACCTTCTAGAGGTTTGTAAGAGGAGCAGGCGAGCTCTTCTTACAGAGTGGATGGTGTGGGCATTTCCTTGGCACGCCCTTGTCTTCCCACCTCCTCCCCTTCCCTGTCCTTCCTCAGCAGCCCCTGCCTTAGCCAGAGACACTAAATTGCTTTGGGAACCAGCCAGGCTGTCCCTTTCCGCCCTAGGGAGGTGGGGATGATGCCGGAAGCTCGCTGACAAGTTTGCTGTCTCAGAGCCTCCTGACCTGTGCCTTCTCTTGTGTAACTGGCTGTTGAATTGCCATGGCATCTTAGTGTGACAAGCAGGGCAGATACAACTGTACCCATTTCCTGGACGGAGAGACTGAGAGTTAGAAAGGCATTTTCTCCTTGATGATGGGATCATCCCGTTTCTTTTTCATACCGGCTTGGGGAAAGGGGATGCCTTTGCAAGCCAAACAGAATAGTCTTAACAAAGACCCGCTCTGACCACGTCTCCCCTCTAAAGGTTAAAAAAGGACAGGGTCAGTCCTCCCCGAGAGATCATCCTTGAACTCCTTGCCTGCAGCAGAAGGGATCCCTGCGGATCCATCCTGCCTGGGCTCTTGGACCTCGAGGGACCCTGCTCCTGCACCTCCTGCTGTGCGGTCCCCACTCGGAGGAAAGCGGGATGTTCCTGGAAATGGGGAGCCAGCCGAGGGTGAATGACGGGAAACACTGCTGCCCTTGCTCGTTAGCAGTTTGCATCATTTATCAAAGGAAATGAAAACAAACAGTGCAGGATTTTAATTACTCTGCATCGGGGAGGCGATCAAACACCCAGAGACTCTAATGACGGAATCCAGAGGCAGACAGCTCCAAGGCAGCTGCAGCCCTGCCCTGGGAACCTTCTCCCTCTGTGGACCCGCCTGCTCAGCCGAGACCTGAGCTGCGGGGTGCCGATTCTCTCTTTGTGTCCTGAAGCACATAGACTAAGAGGGAGAGCTGGTCTTGTTTGGGAGATTGGAGATCGGGATGAGTGGGATGGCGGGGCCATGGTGGGATGGATAAAGGAGAGAAATACGCAAAAGGCTGTAAGAAAAAAGAAAGTGACACGTGTGAGTGGGGAGCCCTTTTGGAAGAAGCTCACAGAGTAGCAACACTCGGGCTCAGCTAGAACCAGCTGATGGGCAGACTGTTCGACGCCCTTCTGGCAGATGGGCCTGCTCTCTGATCCCTCGAGAAGTCTATTGCTGAGCAGATCTTGGGCTCTGTAAGAGGCTGAAGTCCAAACATTGGAATTCCAGGATCCACAGGCGAGGAGAGGTCTGCATGTTCCCTGCATGGAACCCATATGTCAGTTGGCTGGTCCCTCCTTTTGACATCTTGCCTCTTTGGGGGTTGGTCCTAATTGATGCTGGGCTCTGCCCTCATTCAGCATATCTTCACCCTCCCTGGCCCCCTCTGACCTTGCTTTTCTGGAAAAAAAAAAATCTATCAAGCGCATTTAGCCTGGGAGGTTGAATCATGCCCTAACAGGTTTTTCGAGATTCCTCGTACGGTGAACACGGCTTTTCATCATGTTCTCTCGGTGGTCTCTTGGGGTTCTCGCCATGTCAGGCCTCTCTTGCCCGAACATGAGCAACTGTCTTGCCTGCAGTCAAATTACAGGACGCGACTTTGCTTGCAGAAGCTGCCACAACCCGCAGGTCTTGATCGAGCATCTCGCCGACTTTTAGCAGAGGCTGTGTTATCTTCCAGAAGCAGCAGAATGGCCAACTGGCACTCGGGAGAAACCAGAAACCCCAGGGCAGGGTGTCTGTAATTGCCTGGAGATACCCATTAATAACTTTCAACTTTCTGTCCTCTTTGGAAGGCAATCCACAGACTGGTGGCTCTGGAAACAAGACTATTTCCTCTGGAGAAGCCAAGCTTTTGAAAGTAATAATGAAGATGCTGAAAACGTTCTCTTCGATGCTGCTTGGCCTTATTGATCTGGGAATGGGTCCAGGGTGTCCCCACACTTCTCTCAGGAGGTGATCCAAGTCCCAGGGAAGTGGGGGATAATCGAAAGGGGAGGCTGTGAAGGGCTGGGGGTGTGACATTTATTATTGGTGATTGATATTCAGCTCAGAGCCTCACTCAGCCCCTGCGGCCACGCTATCCGGGACTGAATTGAAAACAACCCCTTGCTGGCTGCATGGAGCATTCACTGTCTTTGCTTTTGTCTCACTGATGTGCTGAGCTCGCCCTGTGGACCCTCCCCTGGGAGAGCCCCATTATTTCTGCTCACGGCAATGCCACAGGTGCCTTGCTTCTGACCCTGACCCTGCCACAGACGATGTGACCCGAGGCAAGTCCCTTCATTCCACTGGTCCTCACCTTCTGCTCTGTCGGGTGAGAGATAAAGACATTCTAACTACCCCAAGTGAGCTGAAAATGTGACGCTGCTCTGTGGGACCACTTTGGCAAGTTAGAAAGTTTTGTTGCTAATGCCAGGTCAGCCGATATTTCATTTAACTCCGATGTTGGCTTTCCCAGTTTCCCTATCTTCAACCCTTTTCCCTTGTCAGATCTACTGGTTGTATCCTTGGGCATTTTTCAGAGGACCCCGGGCTGGGCTGAAGAAGATGTCTGGTGTCATTGGCTGGACTTTTGTTGAACTGCATCAGTGCTAGTTGTGTTGAGTCCTGGTTTTCTGGATGCTATGTCTACACAGCCCATAAACCCTGGGGAAAAAGGAGTGACAGAGTCTGAAAATTAGTGCAAGGTCCCACTGGGTTTATTTTCCAGTCATGCCCCTGGTTGCCCCACCATGATGATGCGAGTGGCTCAGTCATGTCAGACTCTGTGACCTCATGGACTGTAGCTCACCAGGCTCCTTTGTCCATGGGATTCTCCAGGCAAGAATACTGGAGTGGGTAGCCATTCCCTTCTCCAGGGGAACTTCCCAGCCCAGGGATCGAACTCGGGTTTCCTGCATTGCAGGTGGATTCTTTACCTTCTGAGCCACCAGGGAAGTCCCACCAACCCAAAATCAACATTGGCAACAAATCCAGTCAGTTGACTTTTACTTCATTGGTTGTTCTTGGGGTGACCAAAATCCTCTTCTATCACCAAGATATGGTGGAGACATGCTTATAGGCACAAATTCCCCAGAAAGAAGACAGAAAAACAGGCTTGGGGGGTGACCCTTGGGTCTGTGGACCTGGCAGCTGGTGAATAAATGATGCGCTTCTGTGGACTAGACACTGAAGGTGTTGAAGGCTGGCGAAGTGCTGAGGACCTGGAGATACAAGCTGAAATATTTAGAGCTTGCTGCTGTTGCTTTGGAAAGATCAGAGGAGAGGTTTTCTCCCAATAGGTGGAGGGGTGTCCGTGCCGTGGGCAAGCTTTCTTTCTCTGGAAAGATGGGAATTGCATTGGTCTGTCCCTCAGCCATGCTCCCCCCCTCCCCCAGTTCTGTTCTCTTTTCCAGCTCACAAATGCCACCTGGCTGGACACAGGAGCCCATGACATCATGCTGGGTCTCTGACACAGCAGCACCTGGTATATTCTACTTTCAGGCCTTTGTTGGGGTCTGTGGAGGTCAGCAGTGGCTGGAAAGGTGGCCCAAGCCAATGTGATGGAATGAGGGGTCTGATTCCAGTTGGCAACCCTGACATCTCAGCTGTGGAGGGCTTTCAGACAACTTGGCTCCCAATTTGGGAAGGGTCAGAAGGAAACCCAAATTGTTTCCTGGCCTCTACATAAAGCTCCCATTTCAGTGCTGCAGCTGTTTTGGAGGAGTCTTTAAAAATGTGTACTTTTTAAAATATTCTGTAGGACTCAGGGTACCTAAAGACCAGCCAAAGACCAGCCAGATTGGAGCTCCATAATGATTACCTTTCTCTTGCAGAGATTTACAGTGGATTAAGTGATTATAATTGCCTAATTGCTATGGACTCCCTTTAGGACACTGGCAGGTGAAGACAGCTGGTAAATTACTGCTTTCTCCTGACCCTCAAATCAAGTGCATCAGCCCTATGACAAAACCAGGCAGACGGCAGCTGCAACTGGCCCAGCCTTTCCTGACCGCGAGGATTGGAATTCCGTCAGAGCCTCATACTTCTGGCATGGGCCAAACTATTTTTTTTTTTACTTCTATTTTTAAAAAATCTTTTATTAGAGTGTAGTTGCTTTACATTGTTGTTATTTTCTGCTGTACAGTAAAGTGAATCAGCTGTACATATCCACAGATCCGATCTTTTTTGGATTTCCTTCCTGTTGAGGTCACCACAGTTTCGAGAAGAGCTCCCCGTGCTATAGAGTAGGTTCTGATTAGTTACCTATTCTATACACAGTAGTGTTTATATATCAATCCCAGTCTCCCAGTTCACCCACCCCTTCTTCCCCCCTTGGTATCCATACGTTTGTTCTCTGTATCTGTGTCTCTGTTTCTGCTTTGCAAATGAGGTCATGTATACCATTTTTCTAGAGTCCACATATAAGGGATATGATGTTTATTTTTCTCTTTCTGGACTTAATTCACTCTGTGACAGTCTCTAGGTTCATCCATGTTTCTACAAATGACCCAATTTTGTTCCTTTTTATGGCTGAATAATATTCCATTGCACATACCACATCTTCTCTACCCATTCCTCTGTTGATGAATAATTAGGCTGCTTCCATGTCTTGGCTGTTGTAAACAGTGCTGCAGTGGACACTGGGGTGCATGTGTCTTTTTGAATTATGGTTTTCTCTGGGAAGGAAAGTTCTAACAAAGTTCACAGGACCCTTGAAAGAAATGCTGAAACAACAGTTGACTTAAATGCTCTGGAAAGATGGCTGCACTTGGAGGCAAGGAGACAGGGGTTTGAGTCCCTGGGACATGAATTTGAGTTTCTGCTCTGTTTCTGTTAGTTTTGGGGAACTTTATGCTGACCTTGCCTTGGGCCCGTCACGTGGGCTTTCTGGGCCTCAATAAGCACCTCCTGGGCTGTTACGAGGTGAGGGCGGTACAGCATCATTAGACGTGTGGCATAAAATGCTTGCTCACCATGTTAGTTTCTGAGAGATGAAGGTGTGGGTGAGGCTCTCTCTGGATGCTCTCGGGAGGAGGCACCCCGGTTTCTTCCAGCTCTGGTGGTCTCTGGCATCCTTGACTTGTTGATGCTTCACTCCCAGCTCTGCCTCTGTTTTCGGGTGGCCGCCCATCTCCCCATTTGTATAACTTCCTCCTTCTTATAAGGACACTAGTTTCTGAATGAGGACCTGCCCCCGTCCAATAGGACCTCATCTTAATTTCCTTATGTCTGCAAAGACCCTGTTTCTAAATAACAGCACATTCCAAATCTTGGGAGTTAGGACTTTCATGTACCTTTTTTTTTAGGGGTCAGGACTCAATCCATAGCGGTCGGTGTTGACCCTGACGATGAGCACCCAGTAGCGTGTTCCCAAATGTCCCCCGGGTGCGGTCTGAACGGTGGATGAGGGGAAATCCAGGCTGTGGGAGGGGTGCCTGAGAACAGGGCCTCCCTGTGTGTGGGCAGAGGCAGAGATGGTGAACTCTCTTGGGCTTCCCTGATAGCTCAGTTGGTAAAGAATCCGCCTGTAATGCAGGATACCCCGGTTCAATTCCTGGGTAGGGAAGATCGCTGGAGCAGGGATCGGCTACCCACTCCAGTATTCTTAGGCTTCCCTTGTGGCTCAACTGGTAAGGAATCCGCAGTGCGGGAGACCTAGATGCGATCCCTGAGTTGGGAAGATCCCCTGGAGAAGGGAAAGGCTACCCACTCTAGTATTCTGGCCTAAAGAATTCCATGGACTGCATAGTCCATGGGGTTGCAAAGAATCGGACAAGGCTGAGCGACTTTCACTTTCTCTTTCATTTAGTCCTCCTGGGATCCCACAAAGGCACATTCATTCTCTTTAGCACCGCCTCCTGTTACCGCTGTGACCCAGTGTGAAGGGGGGAGGGTCTTAGGGTGGTGGAGGGGATACTCTACTGACCTCCCCGAGACCGCTTCCGGATCACAGAGGCCTCTTCCGGGTCACAAATCTCACCTCTTCCGGTGAGAGGGTGGAACCGCTTCGCGGGCTCTGACACACTCCTCGGGCTGCACCGGGGAGGTGCCGGGGCATGCTGCCCGTCTCTCCTTAGAGGAGGCCTGCCCAGGGCAGCCCAGGGATGCTGCTGAAGTTGTTTCCTTTGGGAGCATCCTCTGGGGTCTGCTTAGTCATTTTCAGAGGAAGTCGCAGCAGAAACGGCACGTTCTTTTTAGACCCGCGTGACCACGCCGGTACATTTTAGTTTTGTTCTTGCCGCACTAGCTGACGTGCCCAGAACAGCTCTCGGTCTGTGGGGTGCACAGCCTACCAGGGGTGCAGAATATATTCTGTCTGTTGTGTAGGTGTTCGCAGAGTCCCAGGAGGACCTAGGAAAGGGCCCTTTACCCATCCTGGGTGAGGAGAAGAGGGACCACGCCCAGGGAGGCAGCCCCTACCCCTGGATCGGCAGGGTGATGAAGAGGAGAGAACACAGCATTGGACAGGATGGGAGGATAAGTGTTGGGGGGTATTCCATCTGTGATGCCCCACGGCAAGCCTTTGGGACGGCTGGGGTTTGCCAGCTAGCGCAGCAGCAGGCAGGGGGCTTCCCAGGGGGCGCCCATGGTCGAGAACCCACTTGGTAATGCAGGAGGCTTAAGAGACGCAGGTTCGATCCCTGGGTGGGGAAGATCCCCTGGAGGAGGACATGGAAACCCACTCCAGTATGCTTGCCTGGAGAATCCCATGGACAGGGGAGCCTGGCAGGCTACAGTCCATAGGGTTGCACAAAATTGGACACGACTGAAGCGACTTAGCATGGCACGGCAGATTAGCAGGTAGGAACCTTGTTTACCCCTCGGATGCAGTCAAGTTTCAGTGGGAGTTAACACTTCTTCAGGCTTCAAACCGGTTCTCATCTGAAGCTGTAACAGCAGCTAAGGTCCTGGAGGAAAGCCCATCGGTAACAAGCTCCAGTGCCTCTTCTGGGGTGTTGTAATGTCCTACGTTTTCCCTGAGGCTCACTCAGACTGTGGGTCTAATGCCATCTCCAGGGGGCACCTCTTACAGTAGGGAAAAGGAACCCGTGAGGTCTCTTCCTGCCCCTGACACCAGCGTCAACTGGGTTCTGTTGTAGATGGTTCCATTTCACGGCATGCCTTCGAAGAAGAGTCAGGGATCTTCCCCGAGTGCCAGGTGGCTTGAAATATCTCATTAGAAATAGCTGTGTGGGAAGGAGCAATATTTTTAGCAGTGGGTAGGAAGTGTTACTGAAATATGACTTATTTGACATTATAGAACTTAGAAGCATCAGTTCTAGTCAGATGGTGTGAGAGTAACTATAACCCCCTTGGAGACCGCAGATCAAAGGGCTGAAAAATGGGATTCAGCACTAGCAGCTTTCTCCTTTTTTGCATGTTAGTAAGACGTACTGAGCCTATCTTGGGATTCAGCATTACTAGAGACAATGCTTGGCTTCAGGTTGCATGAATATTACTCTGGGGATGACTCGATGGGCTCCTGAAAGAGTTCCAGGGCTTGGGGAATTGATCAGGTCTCTGGGTGGCTCAGATGGTGAAGCGTCTGCCTGCAGTTCGAGATACCCGTGTTCATTCCCTGGGTTGGGAAGATCCCCTGGAGAAGGAAATGGCTATCCACTCCAGTGTTCTTGCCTGGAGAATCCCATGGACAGAGAAGCCTGGTGGGCTACAGTCCATGGGGTCGCAAAGAGTTGGACATGAATGAGCAACCTAATAACAACACACTGCATTTCTGATGAGGTTGTTTCTGAAAAATGTGTAGTGAGTCCAACTGCTCGGGCTCAAAAGCCAATGAACAGGCCAGGTTGGTGGAGGGGAAAGTTTGGTCTTGTTCAGATGCTGGCAACTCAGGGTGGGGAGGGTCCAGTGTGGTCATATGTAGTTAACCTCTTCCACCTGGTGGGGGTTTCAGTATCTATGAGACGGCTCACAGGATGTGGCTCAGAATATCATCTACAGCCCCTGAGAAGGAACGAAAGGTCCTTCACTATGCTAAATGACTACGTCATTATTATTTGATCTTTGACTGTTTCCCTCTGTTTTTGTATGTTCTCATTTCTCTGATTAATCTTATTTGACTAAAGTTTTCCACAGGTGAAAGGCAGGCAGAGGACATGGACCATAGGGTCCTGGTCTGTTTCAAGGTGGTGTCCACAGTGAGGCTATGGTGTGAGGTTTGCTTCCCTGGAGGCAAAAGAGAAGCAGTTCGCCAGGAGGCGGACTCTGCCGGGTTTAGCGCTCCGGGTGTTTAGCAGGAGAGGCACCCGGGATGGACCTGGTGGAAGGAGGGGCCAGAAGCAGGAAGCTGGTGCCGTAACCCCGCTGGCCCTGAGGGGGTCTGGTTGACACGAGAGTGTGAGTTGTTCCATCCTAAGCCCCAGTGGCTGTTCTCTTTATTCTTGCATCTGTTGGCCCCTGGGCATGGACCACCCTGGCTAGGAGGGTGACCTTGGGCCGCCGACTCTGCAGCTGAAGCTGTTCCCAAAGGGCAGACAGCTGATCCCAAAGGCCAACCCCAGTCCCAGCAAGGGGGGCGGGTGGGTGGGAAAGTCTTCACTGAAAGGGTGTCCAGACCTTGCGTTTCCCCATCCAGCCCAGGAAGATCCAAGCACGCGTTTCAGTGAGTGTCCCAACCGCTCGATCAGTAAGCAGGTCACAGCCCATTGACCTGGGAGGATGGCCTGTTACTCTCGCTGTGAGGACTCAGAATTGCTGTTTGAGACGGGGATGCATGGCTAGTGTAGGTGGAATCGCTTCTTAAACCTCCTTAGCGCTCTAACCTGACATTGGCAAGGCTCACAGGTCCCAGACACAGTGCTTTCAGTTTTGACAGAACGCTCACCTGGGCATTCTGAGAGCCTGGCGGGGGGTGGGGGGTGGTTGGGGGGTGGGGTGGGGTGAGGGCCTCCTCCCTGAGTGTCCCTCCTCCTCTTTGCAGCTCCTCTCATTTGCCTCCCAGGGACCAGCTTGGAAGGTGGTCTCTGTTGGGCGTCTCTGTATTGCAGGTTCCCACAAGAGTTCGGTTTCCCCCCTCATTTAAAAGAGTGGCTTTGGTTCCTCCCTGCTCAGAATGATTCCTAAAAGGAAGATAGTGAACATTGCGCGTGGAGAGGGGGTGTGTAGGGGAAGGATGCTACCGTAGGAGTTAGGGATCCCTAGTTTGCCTTTACTCACGGGGGGTGGGTAGGGTCAGTCCCATTATTTCCCTGGCTGTCTCCTCCTCTCTGTGAATGTGAAGGATGGGGCAGGTGGTCCTTCAGGCCTTCTCTAGGGTTGTGATTTCTTTCTTCCTGTCTCCACTGTCAGATGTGGTCTTACACAGTCCCCAGTCCACTCAGTTCTGGGTAGCTGGGTCCCATCCCTCTTGGTGTCTGCCCTTCCTCACCTCGCAGCCAGCCCCCTTCTGCTGCCAGCGCAGTGTTCACATTTCCTTGTCTCCTTGCCAGCGCATCCAGACACTGACCTGCTCTTCCACTAGGTAGCCCCACGTCTCTTCCAGCAGGTGGGGAAGGCAGGTAGGAGGGAGGCTGGATGGGGCACTGATTTAAGGACAGTCTGGTGTGCATGGACTAGTGGGGTGGAGGGGCTGACAGTTCACTGCCAGGCTTGGGGCAGGGGTGTGACCAAAGCAGACTAGATGGGGAGGGAGCGTGGCTTTAGGAGAGTGTCACTCAGCCCAGGATCTTGCCCCCAAAGCCACAGACTCGTCAGCCAAGTGATGGGTCTGTGTTAACATGGTTTCATTTCCTGGAAACCGCCTATGCCCTGCTCAACTCAGCTGAAAAGGCAAGAAGAATTGATTCAGGGCAAGAATCTGAAAGTGTCACTACATTAGGAACTGGAGTGGTGAGCTGGGAGCTTCTCCCCAACATCAGGGCTGATGCCAGACGGCCAGGCTGTCATTTCTGGCGTGGTGACAAGGCCCTGATCCTCTGATGTGAGGCACTTGCTCATTACCTGGCATCCCAGTGGTCATGACCATCTGCTCGGTGCCCTACCCCCCAACAAGATGGCAGAGCAGATTGCACAAGACAGCAGCTCCGGCGTGCCAGGCATGAGGAGCGTGAATGCGCTCCACGCTGGACGGAGACAAGAGTGGCCTTCCTAGTGCTGCTGCTATTTGAAAGGGGCTCCTAGTGAAAATACAGGAAAAGGCACTTCTGGCCAGTGAACCAGGACACAGACCTTGTCCTCAAATGATGCTCTACTTCTCTGTAAATTGCTTGATTCAGACACCATAAAAGCACCACATCTGTTCAAATGAGGAAGCGATTGGTACCGGCCTGAGGAAGCATACTCCAGAGGTCTGGGCTGTCTAATGCCAGCACGTAAGAGGTTTAACTGATAAAAATAATGCTTCTGGGTAACTGTTTTCCAGCCGTGCCTGTGGTACCTGTGTTTGAGTTGAGTTAGTTTGGGTTGTACTAGGTAAACCCTAGGATCATAGTGCCTCAGTGCATCAGAAGTTTATTTCTCCATCGTGGAACTTCCAGTGGGTGCCTGGGGTTGGGGACGTGGGGCTCCAGTCCACGTGGTCACTCAGAAACTCAGGCTTTCAGAGGTTTCACTTTAATGTGAGGCAGGGGGACCAGGGCAGGGGTACCCAACCCTCAGGTGGAAGAGCAGGTTCAAGACCGCATGCAGGGTTTCCCAAGCCAGCCTCCAAGGGTACACACTGTTTTTGTCCCAGATTGCATTGGCCAGAACTAGTACTAAGGAACACTAACTGCCAGAGAGGATGCCAAATTCAGTTGTTTTTCGTGGTTGGGGAGAAAGAAAAAGTACAACTATGTCTGTGTTACAGAGAGTGTGAAGGATTGTTTCTAGAACATTCTCTCTCATTGGTGCATAGATGCTATCTACTTGACATCATCATCTGTCTATCCATCCATCTGTTATCTATCAGTCATCTGTCTGTCTAGCCATCCATCCATTTATTATCTTTTTATTTATCATCACCATCTATCTATCTGTCTATATCTACCATCATCATCACTATCATTTACCATCTTTAGTAACAGAGTGAGCCCCCACCCCCTACAACACTGTCCACAGAAAAGTGAAGATCTCCCAACAACTTGCATCCAGTCACATGACCCCCTCCTCCTACCCTTCTGTGCTAATCACCATCCTGAATCTGATCCTCATGTTTTGCCAGACATTTTCAGAGTTGTGTCTTCTCTACATGGATCCTAAAGGGGTATCTAGTTTTGGTTTAGCTTTTGACTTTGTAGAAAGGATCTCAGATAGGTGCTTTTTGACCCACTTTCTTGTGTAAACACTCAATTGCCATGGTTTGTCCATACTCTGGGGCGTTGTGGGCCCTCATTCATGTTGCAATTCTACCTCAGTTCCTTCCCCTCTGGCAGATGCATGCCAGAGTGATTGCAGGTTTGGTATTTGAACAATGCTCCCATCATCAGCCTTTATACGCCTCGTGTCCTCATTGAGTGAGAACAGTTCTATCGTGTCGACTAGGAGTGCAGTTGCTAGAGTGCCTAGCTTAATGAGATGATACTAAACTGATCCTCTTATCAAAAATGGGTGAAAGAGTCCATGTGTCCTTACCTTCACCAACACATGATAGCGATATTTTCATTTTTACCAGTCCCTTTATCATTTATTCAGGAGCATTGCACACATACCTTTTTATACTTATCTTCCCCTGGTAGATGAATTCCCTAAGCTGTCATCATTTTTGCTACTTCTCACTGCATCCCAAGGCAAGAAACGGCACAAGATCTGAAACCAGCTCTCAGATGGGAAGAGACGTTCTGATTGAAGAACCACAAAATGAGTAGACCCCCAGGCAGGCTTTTGTCAGTTTGTGGATGGGCAGCCCCTACCTCTGTGACATTTTAATTCCTGTGTCTTTCCATCTTGGCCACTCCAGACACTATTACACGGGCTCTACAATTCTGCTGATTTTAGGAAAAGCAGCACAGAAATCAAGACCAAAGAGCAATCCCCTGAGAAGCCAACACAAGTTAAGCAGGCTGGGGGAGCAGGGACACAGGGCGGAGACTGCCTGCTGGCTGGCTGACGGACAGCCACGCTGCTTTGTCAGAGCACAGATTAGGGTAAGAGTGATTGTTTCCCTTGCAGCAGCGCAGTTCAGCCCGGCTCTGTCTTCCTCTGCAGTAGCTTACAGGTGCAGCAGTGTGCCTCCAAGCCCTGGCTGTGATGGTTGCGTTCAGATCTGCCCTCAATCTGTCTGGTCCAGTAGGAGCAGAACAGTGATGATCTTGTGACAATAAATCACATAAACAAGTTACAGTAATGGAATACTTATTTATGAACTGTATTTGTGAAGGCTTGTAGCGACTGTTCCAAAGACAGCTCATGTTGGTCTTGCAGCTTGTTAAGAAAATCCACCTGTTTTAAGGGTACGCCTGCTCCACCCAGGCAGCTGGCACCCCAGGAAATGAAGGAGCCACGTTGCTTTTCTTCTTTCGAGTCAAAGGGTAGGGGCAGGGCGGGAGCCTGGGCTTTAAGACGTGAGTGGCTTTCCACCTGGCCCGCGTTCCATCAAACAGGCGAATGAAAACATAAAGGGCGTGTTCTTCTCCCCTGTACTTTCTCCTCCCCTCTCCTGCTCTTTGGGGCTCTAGTGATTTATTTTTCTCTGTCTTTGGTTTTCCTCCGGAGATGGGGGCTCTGTGTTTGCTCTGATTTGAAGGGATGAACCAAGGGAAAAATCCAAGTTTTCCACCCACCACCTGTGTCTCCCCTCTGGTGGGGCAGAAAGAGAAAGAAAATGCCCTGGCCCATTGTGACTGGCAGGTACTCTGGAGTTTACCCATTAATACTCTGTGAAAGCAAGCGGCTTTTCTACTTTTTAAAAAAAAAAATTTATATTGAAGTATAACTGATGAACAATGTTGTGATAGTTTCAGGCACACAGCGAAGCAACCCAGCCATACACATATGTGCCTCCATTCTCCCCCAAACTCCCTTCCCATCCAGCCTGCCACATAACATCGAGCAGAGTTCCTTGTGCCATACAGTAGGCCCCTGTGGCTTATCCATTTCAAATATTTTGTTTATTTATTTTTGACTTCACTGGGTCTACCTTGCTGCGTGCGGGCTTTCTCCAGATGCGGCAAGCAAGGACTGCTTTCTGGTTGCGAAGTGCGGGCTTCTGCTTGCTGTGGCCTCTCCTGTTGGAGAGCACAGTCTCTAGAGCATGTGGCTTTCAGTAGTTGTGGCTCTCCGGCTCTAGAGCACAAGCTTATGGGCTTAGCTACAACCTTCCCGGACAGGGGATCAAACCCTCGTCCCCTGCATTGCAAGGCAGATTCTTAACCACTGGGATGCTCGGGAAGCCCTGGTTATCCATTTTTTTTTTCCATTTATTTTTATTAGTTGGAGGCTAATTAGTTTACAATATTGTAGTGGTTTTTGCCATACACTGACATGAATCAGCCATGATTTACACGTATTCCCCATCCCTATCCCCCCTCTCACCTCCCTCTCCACCCGATCAGCATTGAAACATGTGTATTATCAAGGGTGAAACAGATCACCAGCCCAGGTTGGATGCGTGAGACAAGTGCTCGGGGCTGGTGCACTGGGAAGACCCAGAGGGATCGGGTGTTTATCCATTTTAAATACAGCAGTGTGTACATGTCAGTCCCAAACTGTCTAACTATCCCTGCCCCCATCCTTCCCCCACCTCCCTGGAACTAAAAGTTCTCTCTAAGTCTGTGAGTCTCTGTTCAGTTCAGTCGTTCAGTCGTGTCTGACTCTTTGCAACCCCACAGACTGCAGCACGCTAGGCCTCCCTGTTCATCACCAACTCCCAGAGCTTACTCAAACTCATGTCCTTTGAGTCAGTGATGCCATCCAACCATCTCATCCTCTGTCGTCCCCTTCTTCCACCTTCAGTATTTCCCAGCATCAGGGTCTTTTCCAATGAGTCAGTTCTTCACATCAGGTGGCCAAGGTATTGTAGCTTCAGCTTTAGCATCAGTCCTTCCAATGAACACCCAGGACTGATCTCCTTTAGGATGGACTGGTTGGATCTCCTTGCAGTCCAAGGGACTCTCAAGAGTCTTCTCCAGCAGCACAGTTCAAAAGCATCAATTCTTTGGTGCTCAGCTTTCTTTATAGTCCAATTCTCACATCCATACATGAGTATTGAAAAAAACCAAAGCTTTGACTAGATGGACCTTTGTTAGCAATAAGGTAAATAAGTTCATTTGCTTTGTAAATAAGTTTATTTGTATCAGCAAATGGTATTTCTTCTGACAAAAGTGCCCTGCCAGGGCCCTCGGACCCATCAGCTGGGCACAGTTGGGCTCTCTGTCTGGTCCTGCCGGACTCCTCAGGCTGTCCCTGCGGCGGCCTCGCACAGGGCCCCTGGGAAACCCAGACAGAAGGGCTCCCACCTTCTGGATCACCTGTCAGCCCCACCTTTGCCCACATCCCCTGTCTCTACTGTTCGCTGGAAATGAAGGTCCAACATAGAAACCTCAGCAGGAAGGTTAAACCTCTCAAATGACATGAGGGAGACAGACAGCCACCGCCTACTAGCTGGTGTGGATATCTTATTCATGTGCAAGGAGATAGGGATTCTGGGTGTGTTTCTGCAGAATGGCATGCCCTGAGTTCAGTGTGCGGACCTTTTTGAGAGATCAGAGCCTTGGAGGAGCTGTTCTCTGTGGCACTGCCTGTGCCTAGGGCGACGCCAGCACATAGTAAATGCTCAGCAAAACCCAGGTGATGATGCAGGGTGCTCTGAGCGAGGCTGTAGGAGATGCTGGTCTCGGGCAGAGGCTGTCCAGTAAGTGCCATGGCAAGTCTGAGAGGCTGGATTCCTCGGGAGCCTTGGGCTCCGCTGAGCCTGCTGGAGTCTACAGTCCAAACTCACACATCCTGGCAGGGCTCAAGGGGTCGGAGAGGGACAAGTGGCCGGGGAGCAGGTGCATGCGTGTGCATCCTCAGAGGCTGGCGCCGGCTGGGGGCTTGTTTGCTGCTCACCGCCCTGGGTGTCCTCGGCCAGCCACGGGCCCGTACGGGAACAAGACTGACAGATACGGTTCCATGGCCTGGGGCCTGGGGTAAGGCGTGTGGGCCCAGCAGAGGCAGACGCCTCTGAGTCAGGATCACGGAGGCCAATTTTACAAGTGTAGAAAATGGTGCTATCAAAAGGCAATTATTCAAGGGGTGTGAGTCAGCCTTGCAGCTCCTGGCAGTGCCAAGCAGAGGGGAGTGGTGTGAGGGGTTCCTCCCACCCCTCCCCCCCGCACCATCCCCCCCAACAGAGAAGAAGAGTTGTGTCTTCTCTGCATGGATCCTAAAGGGGTATCTATTCTTAGTTTAGTTTCTGACTTTGTAGAGTGGATCTCAGCTAGGTGCTCTTTGACCCGCCTGTTCGTGTAAACTTTCGATTGCCACGGTTCATCCGCCCTCTGGGGTGTTGTGGGCCCTCATTCACGTGGCGATTCTACCTCAGTTTATTCCTCCCCCTCTGGCAGATGCAGATGCAAACTCAGGCTGGAAACCAGAGCTTTCACCTGCCTGTGGGTGGTTAATGGTAAGGGACCTGGACTGCCACACTCCTGCCTCTGAGCATCACCAGCAAGGCGAGGGGGGCAGCAGCCAGCCAGCAGAGAGGGCTTCATCCCAAGAAACAGGGAACCCAGAGGTTCTTCAGGCTGGTTGTATCTGATGTTTGTCCTGATCTCAGCCACTTCACAGAGGTCCCAGGTCCACAGCCCAGCCTCCTGGGGGAGTGTGGTGAATGGAAGGTGGGCATGCAGGCACTGCAGACCCTGTGAGCTGGTCCTGGGTGGTGGCTTCAGTTGTGTGCCCTCTGCCCCATCTCTCCCTTGGGCACTGTTTCATGGAAGTCCAGTATGCTTCTGGTTCTGGAGCACTTCCCATTTTTTAAATTTTTTAAATTTTTCTTCTTCTAAGGCTGCTTGGTCTGCTGTCATGGCAACCAGTCTTGCATCCCCCAACTCATGCAGAGGGAGGTGTGGAGGGACGAGACAGACCTGGCCCGTCCGTAGGGGTTCCTGGTCCCTAGAGGTGGCGGAGGGAGGTGGGGAGTCACTGTGGAGATGTTTATAAGGTGCTGTGTTTGTCTCCAAGTCTTTGTTTTCTGAGGGCCAGGAAGGCCCGTGGGGAAGGTGTTTTCTGTGCCCCGGAAGGACAGTGGCAGGGCCTGAAGGGGGATGGAGCAAAGATCAGGACGCAGCTATAAGAACACCGAGGTGGGCTCCAACTTGGGCCCTTTTCCAAGTGGGATAAAAACTCTGAGGGTCACAGAGAAGGCGGCCAAGGCTTATTTGTTTTGTGCTGAGAATGGCCCAGCCCCAATCCTTCTGCCTTTCCTCCTCTGAGCAGAGTTTGATTCCTTCCAATTTTGGTGACATAAAGCAGGAACCATTTCAGTAGCATTTTCAATATTAATAATTTTAATTTTAAAATGTGTCTGATTTGGGGGATTTCCCTGGTGGTTAAGACTTCGTCTTCTGATGCAGGAGGTGTGGGTTCGATCTCTGGCTGGGGAGCTAAGATTCCACACACCCCTTGCCACCAGAGTCAAAACAAACAGCTGAAGCAATATTGTAACACGTTCAATAAGACTTTAAAAATGACCCACATAAAAAATCTTTTTTTTTAAAAAAAGTGGCTGATTTTAAATGGCAGTGGCATGCCTCCTGGCCATTTCACATTCACAACCAGAGGAAGTTTCGTTTTAATTGGTGGCATTTTCAGTCAACCATTCAGCTTGTCAAAGTTGAAGGAGACAGGAGGAATCCAGTCTTGCCGCGCTGGGCGCAGAGCCGTCCAGAGTGGTGGCCGCGGGAGCGCAGTGCTTTGCCGGGGGCGGGCACGTGGCATGCCGTGGAGGGTCTTGGCTGGATTAAGAAGAGCCAGCAGACTGGATGGAGGGGTGGGGTTTTGCAGGCCATCAGGCTGAGCGGGGGGAGCAGGAGTAGGTACCAAATTTGAGGGTGAGTCAGACCACAGATGGGCAGGCAGAACAAATGGGAAGAAGGCCCTGAGTCCCAGTTTGATTCTGATAAACGCAGAGAAGAGTGTCTGGGCCCTGAGGTCACATCCAGCTTCCCAGATTTTACCTGGATAGTCGAGGCTCCCTCGGATCTGCCCACATGAATTCCGGGCAGGGTGTCTGCCTTTCATTTTCATATTTTTGTTAATGGTGGCTCCTTAGACGGGCGGTAGGGCAACAGACTGAAGGGCTCATTGTGCTGAATTCCGCCACGGGGAGGCAGTCAGGATGGGGCTGAGCCGGTGGACACAGAGTCAGCCCGGCCTTGGTACCTGACTGCCCCTTACAGGCTTGTTTACTCCATCCTATACCTTAGGTTCTCAACTGGTCAATGAGAAGGATGACTCTACCTGCCTCTTGGAAGAATGAAGTCAGGTGGGAAGGCCCTTAGCACTAAGCCCAACCCAGGAGCCGCTCCCCCCGCCCCATATGCTTATCATAGTAAAAATCTTTATTCCTTCTGGGTCTAGAGCTTTCACAAGGGTCCAACACTGTGAGGAGTCATTTTAGATGCAGCCCCTGATATTGATGGCTTAAAGCTCAACATTGAGAAAACTAAGATCATGGCATCTGGTCCCATCACTTCATGGCAAATAGATGGAGAAACAGTGGAAACAGTGGCTGATTTTATTTTTTCTGGGCTCCAAAATCACTGCAGATGGTGATTGCAGCCATGACATTAAAAGACGCTTACTCCTTGGAAGGAAAGTGATGACCGACCTGGACAGCATATTAAAAAGCAGAGATATTACTTTGCCAACAAAGGTCTGTCTAGTCAAGGCTATGGTTTTTCCAGTGGTCATGTATGGATGTGAGAATTGGACTGTGAAGAAAGCTGAGTGCCGAAGAATTGATGCTTTTGAACTGTGCTGGTGGATAAGACTCTTGAGAGTCCCTTGGACTGCAAGGAGATCCAACCAGTCCATCCTAAAGGAGATCACTCCTGGGTGTTCATTGGAAGGACTGATGTTGAAGCTGAAACTCCAATACTTTGGCCACCTGATGTGAAGAGCTGACTCATTTGGAAAGACCCTGATTCTGAGAAAGATTGAGGCCAGGAGGAGAAGGGGATGACAGAAGATGAGATGGTTAGATGGCATCACTGACTCAATGGGCATGGGTTTGGGTGGACTCTGGGAGTTGGTGATGGACAGGGAGGCCTGGCGTGCTGTGGTTCATGGGGTCGCAAAGAGTCGGACATGACTGAGCCATTGAATTGAACTGAACTGAACTGATACTGATGAGTTCACAAAGTCATATGGATTGGCAGTCTGGGAAATGCAAAAATCTGCCCCTAAGGGTGAGAGTGATTCTTTGGTTGAAATTGCCATGAGTCTTAAATCCTATTTTTTTTAATATTAATTTATTTGGCTGTTCCCAGTCTTAATTGTGACATCTTCATCTTTAGTTGAGGCATGTAGGATCTAGCTCTCTGACCAGGGATCGAAACTGGGCCCCCTGCATTGGGAGAGTGAAGTCTTAGCCCCAGGACTACTATGGAAGTCTGTTAAATCCTATTTTTTTAAAGGACTAGTGAGGGAGGAGAGTACGTGAAGGAGTAGATTTAGTAGATTAGTAGTAGATTAGACCTTACAGATGAGTTTTGGACTGAAAATGCCGAAATCTGTGATGAGATACCCGAAGGTGGGGATCACTGAGCTGAAGGCGTCTCTCTCCAAGGGCCAGGGGTACAGAGGTTTCGCCCAGGGGATCATGACGGCTGTTGGCTATCACAGAGCCACCCCAGTGAGTGGCTGTGTGTGCAGAAAGTTGGTTATGTCCAGTCTTTGGGTGGTGTGTTCTTCCTTTATGTCTCCCCGGGAGCAGGTCACAGCAGGAAGTGCAAATGGGCAATGGAGAGGGTGGGAGAGGGTGGGACACACTTCTTATCAAAATGCTCCATCTGTCGCTGCCAGTGCCTACTGACAGCAAGAGGAGATTGGAAACATTCATGAAGTTTGGAGTCTTCACAGGCATCCAGCCCCAGTATCAGCTGCTGGTGGAATTCAGTGAAAACGAGACATTTTGGTGGATGATATTAATACACAACAGAAATCCTGTGATGGCAATAAAGGCTATGATTTTAGCACACCGATGGTGTTATCTTCCCCCTTACTCTTGAAGGTGGTTCTATTTATTTCTCTGCTTCAATATTTACAGCCTCCTTCCTGAAAATAAGAATAACGATAATACAAAAAAAATAACATTTGTAACAGTGGTGGTAATATCTGTTTTTGAGTGTCTGCCATATGTCACAGTCTTTGTTAGATGTTTTCCATCTACATCTCTCCAGTCATCACAATAACCCTGGAGAATGTTTACCCCATTTCACAAATGAGGAAAACAGGGCTCAAGGAGGATATATAACTTGCTCACAGACCTAGTTGGTGAGGGACCAAACCTGGATCTGAACTAATGTCTTGTTTTCCTCTAAAGAGCCCTGCGTGGGTTTGGGGATTTTTGAGACAGAAGCTATTTTAGCATTATTAGAAATGGAACGGAATGAAGAATATCATTCTTGGCTACCAAGCCTCAGGTTTATTTGGGTTTTCAGCCTGTGTTCCTCAAATCTGCTCTTGAGGAGCAGGAAGAGGCAGAAAGGAAGGTTTCATTATCTGCCTTTGATTGCTGCTGCTGCTGCTAAGTTGCTTTAGTCATGTCTGAAGCTGTGCGATCCCATAGATGGCAGCCCACCAGGCTCCTCTTGTCCATAGGGTTCTCTAGGCAAGAGTACTGGAGTGGGTTGCCATTTCCTTCTCCTTTGATTGAAGATCCTGGAAAAGGCCATTCCTGGCACCATGAGCAATGTGTTGGGACCTGCCTCTCCTTCCATCTGGACCTTCAGCTTGGTGTCTCCTTCTCTTCTCTCATTGTACTGCCTCCTCCCCTTATGGTGCATAATCCCGAATTAGCCCTGCCAGTGCCCTTTGTATGTGTCTTCTTATGCCAACCAATAGCAAGATTTTTTTTTTTCTCCCTGTTCCAGGGAAAAGAATTAGCTTGAGTGGGAACCCATTTCTCTTCACTCTAATCCTATCCATTCTCAAATTTTCAACTCTAATAGGACTGGAAGAGTTCTTTAAGATTCTTCTCATCTCTTTAAATCCTGTAGCTTTTTTTTTTTTTTTAACCAGCCCATTATAGTTGCCACCTGTGTCTTAGGTATTTGGGGGGTGTCTGTCTTCTCATTAAATAGCTCAGAAAGATTTGGAAGACAGGAAATTTGCCTTCTTTTATCCTGATGTCATCCTGATGCATGGTAGATGCTCTATACCACTATTTGGTTACTTTTAAATTTGGGCTGTGCTGTGTCTTTGCTGCAGTGCGTGGGCTTTCTCCAGTTGTGTGTGTGGGTTCTGGGCTTCCCTTGTTGTGGCCCGTGGGCTCGAGAGCTTGTGTGATCGCTAGTTGCAGCATGTGGCCTCTCTAGTTGCAATGCACAGGCTTCATTACCCCAAGCATGTGAGATCTTTTAATTCCCCAACCAGGGATTAAATCTGAGTCTCCTATATTGGAAGGGGGATTCTTAACCACTGGGCCACCAGGGAAGTCCCCCCAAACCATTATTGAATAAACAGAACCTCCCCCTCTGTATTTTCTTTTATATTATTATTATTATTCTGAGCTATACCTCTGTGCCTTCCACTGTCACTGCTACACATTTAAATAGGTCTGTTGCTTTATTGAGGCCTGGGCTAGCACAGAAGAATCTGACAACATTCCTGTTCTAATACTGTCTCCAATCTACTCTGGGCCTTGATTTTCCTAACATACAGGTATCACTTTCCTCTGTGAATGCTAAAGAGTTGAAGTTCTTCAAACCTTTACTGTTTGCTTTGAAATGTGCCAGGATGGGGAATACTGAAAGCTTTTCACTCAGGTCAGTTTCAAGTCTTGGAAATCAAACTGCTTCTCTCCTTCCTTTCCTTACTTTTTTCTCCTCCATCACAATGTCCCAGTGCCTCAGAGTTTAGTGCAGTCAGCATGTTCTGAGAGTGGGGGATCACCACGTGTTGGCTGTGGACCGGTAGGACTGGTCAGTAGGTGACCAATGGTCCAGCTCTGTTGCCGCTCTAGCAGATGATTCAGCACCATGGACAAGGCTAAGGAAAGCGTCAAGTCTTCCTGCCTTTTCTTCCCAGCTCTCCTATACTTCTGAAGGCTAGGGAAGCCAAGATCCTCTTCTAAACAAGATGGAGAAGGGGAGCAAGTGGCAGCCTCCCGCTTTGGGAATTCCACTTTTTGAATCATAAATCAGACCTCCTGGTTATCTAAAGTAACACACAGAGAGTTCTCTTGTCTTGGAGAAAAGGCCTCCTGCACAGATTAGACTGACCCCTGTTCCCTGATGGTCTCCTGCTCTAAATTAACTTATTCCAAGCCTTGTCAATTTCAGGGGGGGGGGGTGTCTTTATGGTCCTTTTACTGCATGTGAACTTATTCAAGTCAATATTCTTATATAAACCAGTGGAAAAAGCCAGGATATTCTCTTCTTCCTTTGAATTTTTTTTTTTTTTTTTTTTTGGTATACACACTTTATATTCTGCCTTTAAAGCTATTTCTGCTCCACAGCTGCTTTACCGAGACTCAGACTCCTACGGGCCCCACTTGGTCCGCCATGTACCTTGAATATCCTTTCACACTGTTTGATTTCTGCAGTCGGTTGTATAATGAGGAGGGAGTATGCAGTGAGTCTGGAGATTCCTATTAACCAGGTCACCCATGAATCTATTTTTGTGCTCTTCTTTATTAGAAATAGCAGGGAACATGATAATATTTAAACACAACTGCTTAGAGGAGCTTGGCTTCAAAATACACCTTCCCAAGTTTTCTTTTCCCATTTGACATTTCAAAATGTTGTACTACATTTTTCACATCATCAAAGTGCCTCCTCTCCATTTGCATTCCAGGCTGTGAATACAGACCGTTGCAAATGACAGTAGATATTTTGGAGGGTCATTTGGATTCGTGATCCTCTGCCCACATATCGGGAGTGTTTCATTCTGTTCTTGGCACTGCTGTTGAAGATGGTCCATAAAAAGATACAGACCAAGATGATAAAGGAGGACAGGGGTTGGGAATAGATAGAAGAGAGTTATCTCCAATGCTTGAAGGAGGGGACCTCATGAGAAAGGGGAGTAAAATTATCCTGTATTGTTCCCAAAGACAGAATCAATGAATGGAATGTATAAGGGGACAGATTTTGATTCAACCTAAAGAGTGCCTGAAGACTAATGCTGCCAGACTCTAGAGCAGGTTGTCATGTGAGGTAGAGAGCCTCCAGGCACTATAGGTCCTGAACTCCAGGTTGACCGGGCTGTCTGCCTGGAATGATCCTTCCAGAAATAACAGGTCCATTTCAGCTGCAAGAATCACCCGTCCTTACTCCTTGGCATTACTGTCGGAACTCGGCGCATTGGAAACCACAGGTGCTCTTGTCTCTTGGCAGCAGAAACTCTGAATCCTTTTGAATTGCTTAATACAAATGTCCTTATGGGCCATGACAGCCAAAGTCAAGGTAGAAAGGGATTTTGGAGTTACTGAGGCAGGCAGCCTTTTGTTTCAGGCAGATATTTTATTCTTGAGACACAGCTGTTTATTTATTTGTTTAAAATGTATTTATTTATAAAATTTTGTTTGTGTATGTATTTATTTTTGGCTGTGCAGGGTCTTCGTGGCTGCACATGGGCTTTCTCTAGTTGCAGCGATGGGAGGCATCTCTTGTTGCAGAGCATGGGCTCGTGGCTCACGGCCTTAGTTGCCCTGAGGCACGTGAAATCTTCCTGGACTGGGGTCGAATCTGTGTTCCCTGCACTGGCAGGTGGATTTTTAACCAGTGGACCACCAGAGAAGCTCAGCGACCCAACTATTTAGGTGCTTTGTAAAAATGTCTTCAATTGGACGGCAATCTTTCATTTGTTGCATTAATCAAGACTTGCCCAATACCTTACCAACACTGGTATGCCACTAAAAATAGGATAGTGATCCCTTTCAAACAAAGGGATTTCTGCAGTTTATATTACCTTCTCCTCTTTTGATATTCTCCACAATTCTCCAAGGAGGCATGGAAAGTAGTATTTTCTCAATTTTTATGGGAAGAAAACTGAGACCTACAGGGCTTAGTGACTCATCTGCATCATGCAGCTGGCAAGCTGTGCTCCACCTGGGATGGAGTTGGCAAGTGGGAATTGGAACCATGGCAGCTGGGCGGTGTCTGTGGCCGTGCCAAGCATCAGCAATGTGGCTTTGGACAGTTTCACATGTACAGTGAGGGCGTTGGTGTAGGCTGAGTTCCAGGGGCCCACCCCACCCTGCCATCTGGGCTTTTCTGGCCTTGGCACCTGGCACAGTCCTTACTCTTTGCCTAGCAGGTAGGAGGTAAGATGAAGTGAAATTGTGGGTTGGAGAAAGGCATCATGATGTGCAGGCGTGTATTTCCAGGGTGGTGACATTACATGTAATACACTTCTGTGTCAGATCACCTTCACAAACTTGAGAACCTTGGCTGCATTGTTTTTGGCATGCTGTGCAGTATGTGGGATCTTAGTTCCCTAGCCAGGGATTGAACCTGTGTGCCCTGAATTGGGAGCTCAAAGCCTTAACCACTGGACTTCTAGGGAAGTCCTTGACTGCATTTTAATTCAGAGTTTGGAATTGGAGGATGTTTGTTTACCTTTGCATGTTCAATTGTGATGGGGAGGGGTAGAAATAATCTTTATGAATTTCCTCTGCCCTACATATAGAAGACTCAGTAGGAATCATGAGGGCTCCTCACTTTACAAGATATAGGCTTGCAAAAAAAAGCAATAGTTTAGTCTGATTTTTTTTAATTGTCTAAGTATAGCTGTGCATGCATGCATACTAAGTCACTTCAGTCATGTCTGACTCTGTGACCCTAGGACTGCAGCTTGCCAGGCTCCTTGTCTACGGGATTCTTCAGGCAAGAATACAGGAGTGGGTTGCTGTGTCCTCTTCCAGGGGATCTTCCTGACCAACCCAGGGGTCGAATCCATGTCTTTTCTAACCTGCATTGGCAGGCAGCTTTTTTACCACTAGCACCACCTGGGAAGTCCCCAAGCATAGCTGTTGAACTCAAAACTCTATTTAATTTTACTTGGAAGCCCCTTGGGGCTTCCCTGGTGGCTCAGATGGTAAAGAATCTGCCCATAATGCGAGAGACCTGGGTTCGACCCCTGGGTTGGGAAGATCCCTTAAAGGAGGACATGGCAACCCACTCCAGCATTCTTGCCTGGAGAATCCCCATGGACAGAGAAGCCTGACTGGATACAGTCTGTGGGGTCACAAAGAGTCAGGCATGACTGAGTGACTAAGTTTGTACAAGGCTCTTGACAAAGCTAACCTGTTTCTTTGTACTACAGAAGTAATTCATATTCATTGCAGAAAATTTAAGAAGAAAATCATGTCATTATCTATAATCTCCCAAAGATAGCTGCTACTAACATTCTGTTAAAACTTCCTGGAATGTTTTTCTGCACACCTCTACATGTTTTAAAAGAAATTAGTATAATACTGTACATACTGATTTGTAAACCTTTTGCTGTTAATGGTAAACGTTTTCCTACTTTACTAAATATTCTATGAAAATATTTGATCTGAGTGTGGATTTGGGAGGTATATAGTATTCTAGCATGCAGATATATCAAAATTCATTTAACCTACTTCCTACTCTTGGCTATATTGGGTGCTTATAGTATTTTGGTAATATAAATTATTTTTGAAGATGTCTTCTCACATAAATTCTTAGCAATACAGTAGACGTAAGTCTGATTTGTCATACATAGAAAACTAAAGTTGGATTTCAGGTTTTTAGAGTATCAGCCAAGCTGTTGAACATTTATGAGAAAATGGTCCACTACACACTTTCTAAGGGTGACTGACATGGTCACTCCTGACATGGTCACTCCAAAGGTTTGGGGAGATCTCCCCCGCTGTCACCATTGTTGGATCTCGTACCAGGCTCCTGGCTTCTTCACACCCTTAATGTCCTTACATAAACACCATGGCAGTGGATTCATCTCTCTTTTCTGTTGATTTTCTTTTAGCCTGATGAAGTCCTCCGATATCGATCAGGACTTATTTACAGACAGTTACTGCAAGGTGTGCAGCGCACAGCTGATATCGGAATCTCAGCGTGTGGCCCACTACGAGGTAAGAACAACTGTTCCCACCCAGGGTGTTCAGATGGAGGAAAGAGCAGCCTGAGTCGAGGTCGTGGGGCTTGAGGGTTCTGCCTCTGGACTTGGGGTGGATCTGAAGAACCACGGGGCCTGAGCACACAGTCTGAGATCAGGTCAGGACAGAGGTGCACGCGTGGGGTTGCAGAGTGGGTAAGGACGGCATTTTCAGGCCTCTGGCCGTTTCCCAGATCCTGCTTTTCCCTTTGGACCTCAGCTCCCCCGGGAACCCAGTGGGCTTCCTCTGCTTGTTGAATCTGTCACTGCCCATCTCAAGTTCCTTCCAGGGATGCATTAGCGCCAGCTTCTCTGTCCTTCTCTGATGCTTGAAGGAAAGCCCAGAGGCCCTTTCTCCATCACTGGAGGGAAAATGGCAGCAGGAGTGGTCCAGCAGCAGATTCCTTCCGCCTTCTGGCTGCTGCTCCCAAAGGGTTTATCAACAGAAAGACTTCCCTCGCAGGGTGATAACCAAGTTTTAAAGTCCAAATATTCTTGAAGGACATAACTCAGTGGCTTTGACTTTTTAGGGTGGGAGCTCAAAAGGCTGCTTCTTGATCCTTTATTGGGAAGAGAGGATGAGAGGAGAGAGGTCGACTCGTTTCTGAGGAGGGAATGGGGGGCACACGTGGAGAAAAGGGGCCCCTGGCCCCCCAGATGCTGCCCAGGGCCTGTAGCTTTGCAAGAGAACACACACCAGTGAGAACACGAGCTTTCAAGGGTAATAATTTGTAAGTAATTTTAGATTGGAGGGCTTAGCCAGCAATTTTCTTTTTGTCTGTCGCATCTGACAAATGCCAGTTGTCACTGTCACTCACCACATTCCTCTGAGTCTCAGATTCCTCCGAGCACAGGGAAAACAATAATAATCGCACACACATGCACACACCCCGGGACCCATTCCTTGGCCCCTGTGTGCTCCTTGGGGTTTTGTGGTGACCAGATGAGAGCCCTTGAAATGGCTATTTGCACAAATGTTCTTTGGCAGCTATAACGTGTGCCCAACATGCAAAATTACATTGTTTCTCATTATCTACTCTGTGGCAGCAATGTTTGGACAATGGCAAAGAAAACTTGCTCTTCAGAGAAAACTTTAAAAAATCAGCCTCTGCAAAAAAAAAAAAAAAAAGTCAGCATATTCTTTGTCAGTAGGCAATCAAGTGGAAGAAGAAGAAAATGTAACCACAAAAGGGTGATCTAAAGTGGAAGGTAGCCATCTTTTGAAATGAAGACTTTCTAAATTTGGTAGATATTGCTCTGTAAACACATATGGTTTTTTATTAATTCCATTTTCCCATTGAAGGAAACTCAGGGTAATCGTCCCTGCTCTGAAATTCCATAGCCCATTATGTTCTCTCTTTATTAGACCTTTTGGGTTCCCTTTTTAATCATTCTAGTAAGGAGCTTCCTTGGTAGCTCAGCTGGTAAAGAATCCGCCGGCAATGCAGGAGACCCTGGTTCGATTCCTGGGTCGGGAAGATCCGCTGGAGAAGGGATAGGCTACCCACTCCAGTATTCTTGGGCTTCCCTTGTGGCTCAGCTGGTAAAGAATCCGCCTGCAGTGCGGGAGACCTGGGTTTGATCCCCAGGTTCGGAAGATCTCCCAGAGAAGGAAAAGGCTACCCACTCCAGTATTCTGGCCTGGAGTATTCCACGGACTGTATATAGTCCATGGGGTCTGAAAGAGTTGAACACGACTGAGCGACTTTCACTATTAGATTCTTATGACCAGAAACAGCGCTTGTTCATCTGCTGTTTCATAATTCCTGGAACAGTGTCTGCCCATCAGAGCCATTCACTGAGCTTTTGTTTACAAAAATAATCTGGTGACCCTGTCCAGGCACTCCTTCCTTATTACATGAGCTAGAAAGGTAATGTCAGAAAATCAAAAACATCAATTCTTTTTAAAGGAAAAAAAAACTTAGCTGCTCAGTTACAGATTTAGTTATTTGAACTCCGCTTTTCCTCTCACCGCACTGTACTGTCTATGGCCCAATCCAATGGTTCAGAAGATGTGTTAGGATTTGTTGCAAGTAGCACAGGTGAGCTTCCCTGGTGGCTTAGCCGGTAAAGTTGTCTGCTCGCAATGCTGGAGACCCGGGTTCCATCGCTTTGTTGGGAAGATCCCCTGGAGAAGGAAATGGCAATCCGCTCCAGTACTCTTGCCTGGAGAATTCCATGGATGGAGGAACTTCATAGGCTACAGTCCATGGGGTTGCAAAGAGTAGGACACGACTGAGGGACTTCACTTCATTTTAGCACAGGTGGGAGGAAGAAGTGAAAACAGTTACAATAGACGTTCAGTTAGCAGAGTCACACATCTTCAGAACAGCAGGAGATGCATCCCAGCCAACCAGGGATGGGACCTCTGAGCGGCGGTTCATGCCCTGCCTCCAGGCAGACATGGGCCCTTCCTTTAGGGGAAACAGCAGCTGCGAAGCTGCAGGGGCTGCAGAGAAGGCCAAGTCAGGACCCAGCGCACCTTGCGGCTCTGGTTAGGGGACGTCCTTCGTTCTTCATCTCCAGGAGGATGACCTCTATCACATGATCCCCAAGGCTGTCTGAGAACAGATTTGCTGATTTCTTTCATATCCCGCCCTCCTCCACACTCTCCCTCTGCTGGAACTGCGTCCAGAGTGGGTCTCTGTGAGTCTTGTGGCCAGAATTTGGCCTGTATATACACAGTGCTGGATTAAACCTCAGAGATGGAGTTTGGGGTAAAGTAGAAAGAAATAGCTTGATTGCTTTCCCAGGCATGGGGGCCACAGTGGGCTAATGCCCTCAAGATGGTGTGTCCGCCCTGGAGCAAGTAGTGAGGAGTCTTGCAGTGTTCAAGATGTAGGGCATGGTCAGCTTGTGAACACTCTTCTGATTGGTCGGTGATGAAGTAATGGCAAGTCAGCATCATCAACCTTCTGCTTCCAGTTGGTCTGGGACCTGCTTCTGTGTGGGCAGCAGAGAGTTACCTTCTTCCACCTGCTGCGGGTTTCAATGTCTGCAAAACAGCTCAAAGGACATGACTGAGAAAGTTATCTGTAGCCTTTGAGGAAGAAGTAAGGTCCTTGCCTTTGTTTAATGGCTGACATGTTGTTTTGTCTTGCTTGACTGTTCTCCTCTTCATTTTCTCACTTCTCTAATTAAATTTATTCTTTGACTAAAATTTTTCTACAGACAAAAGGCAGGCAGAGGACCTGGACGGGGTCTGTTCTGGGAAGGCCCCATAGGGTCGTGTTTGTTACAGTCCCCAAACTCACATTGGCCACGTGGTCACATTTACTCTCAGTACTCTATCACTGATTTTTTGCTTGAGTTTGATTTTATTCTCAGTCTGATCAGATCATATTCCCAGCCCTCTATGGGGCAAATCAGTGACAATCTACTGTGTGTTTTCTGCACACCCAGCACTGTTAGTGTTTGCTGTCACAGGGGTTCTGGGTTACACCAGGAGTAGTCTCTGCCCCCAAGAAGCTCGTAAACTCCATTGGAAGGAAAAGCCACAAATACTTTGGTGTGGCACCTGTGTGTGTGATACCAAGAATAGAACCTGTAGATTCTGCTCCTAAGGAAAGGCTGATCTAATTTAATATAAACAAAGTGTCCGTTCTTCTGTCCATTTGGCTTTGTCATACGTATGCTATGTGGTGCTGTTAAATTTTTGGATCTTTGCAAATTCCAAATTCAAAAGGGTGAGTCATCACCAAGATCTATTATGGTTAAGAGAGATTTGTGGGGGATGACATGAATTACAAAGGCTTCAATGGATTGGAGTTGGAAATGGCAACCCACTCCAGTATTCTTGCCTGGAAAATTGTATGAACAGAGGAGCCTGGTGGGCCACAGTCCGTGGAATTGCAAGGAGTAGGACACGGCCGAGCACGCGTGCACGATGGATGGTTTAAATTTAGTGATTACTGGAATAAGGGGCCTTGGAGCACTAAGGAGACCAGCCTGACTGGACTGAAAGATTTTTGCTAGGGAGGCTGGCAGCACCTTCAGGTAGGGTGGGATCAAGAGGTAAGGAAAGGGGAACCTGGACTCTTCTGAGGCTCTCAAGTTTTTGAGAGCATAAAAAATAACTGAGCCTTTCTGAATGATAGCTTGTTTATGGTGGTCAAGATGTATTGATGGGAAAAGAACAGTTCTTGATGTAAGTTTTGCCAAGAGCCTAGCGTGCCAGTCCACTGAAGTTGGAGAGAAAAACACAGCAGACGTGTAATTGCTAATAGCTTCACGCCCCATTTAATAGCCTGAACCTTTGTATAGGAGGACAGAACAACCTAATATATGTCTAATGGACCAAGCGCTACCATGCTATACTTTTAAGATCTCTTTCCGCATGTGAACTCTGGGAGTGAAAAGAGAAGAAACATAAAGACATTATTGCTTTTCTTATTTGCTAAGCATTAATAACATGTTAATGTTTCGGTAGAAAATATAATTAGATGCTGTCTTTTCTCACTGGTTGAATAGTTGGAATCAGTAGAACAAGTAGATGCAGACAGAGGGGAACTAGAAAGCTTTCAGATGAACATACCTGAATGTTACAGAAGTTAAAAACTATTTCCTGGTGAGGCCACAAGAGAAGGCCTGGTTTTCTAGGTACAGGAAGAAGGGGATCCCAACCCTATGAGAACTGAAGCCAAAAGGGCAGAAAGATTATTTCTTGGAGTAAAACTAAAGGAAGAAGATGTACGATAGGATCTAGAAGGAAAGAGAAAACTCTTGTTAGGCAGACCCAAGGAAGTCAGTCATCACAGTGCCAGCCCGGAGTGCGTGTCTGTTCTGTGAACCCTAATGTCCCTTGTGTTCTTTTTCTGGCTGTGTAATTAATCATTCTTTGTGAAATCTGTGTTTCAGAGGCACCTCCAAACAAGACGGTGAGCTTCCTGAGGACACACTGCAGTCATGCCTTGTGTTTCTGATTTATTAATATCTCCACACTTAGCCGATGGTTGTTGCTCACTGGCGCTTAGAGGTTGATGAAGAGGCTGGGCTGGGACTGGTGGAGGAAGGTGGTGGGGCAGGTTTCACAGAAGCCTTGACGGCTACACCAGAAGAGGCGACGCTATAGACTGGTAGTCACTCTGTACTCGGAGCAACCTTCAAGGTAGAGGTGACAGTTCCATAGTTACAGGAAAGACGGTTCTCCAAACTGATGGGAAAGTCTTCAACCGTCTCTGAATCTTGTAGTAATGTGGGTTCTGGCAAGGGCACCCCATTAGCTCACCCAGGAAAGTCAGAATCTAGTATTTCTCTGGTCAGTAGCAGCAGGTGCTGGGGCATACTGACAAGATTGCTGGGTTTCACTCGTTTTGATGGCCTTCCAACACAGCTCTGGCCTTCCCTAGCTTCTGTCTAAAGTGGGGAATAGCCAAAAGGCACTCTCCTTGTCTCTCTGGGTCAAACAGGAAATGGGGCATAAGTGTTTTGTGGGTAGAGCCAAGAGGATACACGCGAGGTCCCTGATAAGTGCTGATTTGTGTCTTTAGCTTTTGGTGCTACCAGTGCCTCTGTTCGCTGCCTCCCTGGTGGATCAGTGGTAAAGAACCCACCTGCCAATGCAGGAGGCATGAGAGACCTGGGTTCGGTCCCCGGATCAGGAAGCTACCCTAGAAGAGGGCATGGCAACCCACTCCAGTATTCTCGCCTGGACAATCACATGGACAGAGGAGGCTGGCGGGCTACAGCCCGTGGGGTCACAAAGAGTCGGACACCACTGAAGTGACTTATCACAGCACAACGTCTCTATTACTTCCTCACTCTTCGTCCCTCACCCCTTCATCTCCACTTTGCTTCTTCTTTGGGCTAATTGCCTGGGTGAGCGTGCAGGCTGGACAACTCCTGACCCATGGGTGAGATTTGCGGAGCAATAGTGTGTTGTGTGTCTGCAGCCCATTGGACCTGCCAGGTACCAGGCTACCTTGGGTATCAGCAGGGCTCCCTGTATCCTCACACCACTCACACCTCTCCTGGTGATGCCGGTGGTGTGCTCTGGGAGATGCGAGGACAAACTGGGGGAGGATAACAAGAGATCCTTCTCTCTTGTTTCTGTGGAGCTGCCTCCTGTGTTACTGTGCATTGAGAACCTCTGTTTTCTCTTCAGGTCTCTTGGAGTCATGACATGCTTAATTTATCCCAGATGCTTTTACTATTAATAATACAATTATCGATGCATCTGCTGGGGCTAAAGCAGCTCTTAACTACCTTTCATCATGTCCTTGGTTGCCTGATACTCTCCAAAGTTGGTTTCTTGATCATTTCAGGGAACTCTCTTGAGCTTTTGTGAAATTTGTAACCATTCTTAGGTTTTTCTATTGTCTTTTCCAGCAGGCCTGGTCATTCTACCTGGTTATTATTGGCCAAAATGGTTCATGGGCACATAAAATGAATGCTTCATAGAGAAGCTACAGTGAAATAA
The DNA here is from genome assembly GCF_023699985.2 of Odocoileus virginianus. Classification (NCBI taxonomy): domain Eukaryota; kingdom Metazoa; phylum Chordata; class Mammalia; order Artiodactyla; family Cervidae; genus Odocoileus; species Odocoileus virginianus. Next base: position 975,341 of record NC_069705.1, on the reverse strand, counting down.
ACAATACAAGGCCAAGGAACACACTCAAGTCCAGAAGACAGACACAGACACTGACCAAGAGCAGTTATCAGATGCTGTGCTTAATGCTCATTGGTTTAGAGAGGGTGGTTGATGAGTTTTCACTTGCTGAGAGCATATGACATCACTCAATGGACTTTAGAAGCCAGGCCACACTTCATTGGCTAGAACTCAGTTACATGATCCCATTTAACCTCTGAGGAAGTTAGGAAGTGCTCTTTCAACATGCAGGGAAGTAAAATGGGAGCAGCAAATACCTAGGGTCATCTTTGCCATGTCAACCCCTCTGGTCACCATCACATTCTTCCCATGGCAGGTGGAGAACATGCATCTCCTCTCCATGGCAACAAGCCCCAACTGCTACCCAGTCACTGATGACAGCTCAGATTTCAGGATCTCCAGGAGGGGGGTGGGTCTCCCTATCAGCTGTGGATGTGAATCCTGTTGGTTTGACAACCTATGACCAGAAGAGAAACTTCACCTCTTCTCCTCTTCACTTGGGAGTGGTGAAGGCAGCAGAACATTTTCCATCAGAAAAAGGAAGAAAAGAAGGCTAAGAGTAACCACTAGTTCACAGCAGAGTTGGCATCCTGCAGTTTAGGCATTGGGAAGTTTCTTTCTTCAGGGAGTGGGGGACGTTGCCCAAATAGATTCCGATATTCCCCTCTGGGAGGGAGTTTCTTGCTCATTTTCCCCAATGATCCCTGGCTCTGCCCCCAGAGCACTTCCCTATCCATCCATTGTCCTCCTTGTTACATATGAGATGAATCCTGGATCCTACATCCTCCTTGGGGACCGCCAGCATTCACAGCCCACTTCCTGCCTGAGATTGATTTAAGGCCTGGAGATCATTCAAAGCTTTTCTAATTCAAGATCATAACGGCTTTGGTAATACAATTCTCTCAGTGATACAGAAGGCTTCTGATTTGTTTCCTTTCAGAAAGCTCTGCATGCCATAACCATACGATGTTTCCTAGACGTAATTTCAAGGCTGTTTATTTTATTGCTTCCTCACCTCTGTGCCTCTATTTTTCAGTTTAATGGTGGCTACCCTGAGGTTATCTGAAAGTGGGTGGAAAGACCACATCCTTAATCTGATTTTTGCCACAGGCCTGAGTCACCACGTGTAGCTGAGAAATCTCACAAAGTCTCCCACCACACACTGTCTTTTAAAATGACAGAGAGGGAAGAGGGAAGGGCATGATAGGGGTAGGAGATTAAGAGGTACTAACTACTATGTATAAAATAAATTAGTGGACTTCCCTGGTGCTCTGGTGGTTAAGAATCTGCCAGGGGACACAGGTTTGATCGCGGGTCCGGGAAGATTCTACCTGCCGCAGGGCAACCAAGCTCCTATGGCACAGCTCCTGAGCCTGGGCACCCTAGAGCCTGTGCTCCATGACAGGAGCAGTCCCTGCAGTCAGGAGCCTGTGCTCCACGACAGGAGCAGTCCCTGCAGTCAGGAGCCTGTGCTCCACTACAGGAGTAGTCCCTGCAGTCAGGAGCCTGTGCTCAATGACAGGAGCAGTCCCTGCAGTCAGGATCCTGTGCTCCACGACAGGAGTAGTCCCTGCAGTCAGGATCCTGTGCTCCACGACAGGAGCAGTCCCTGCAGTCAGGATCCTGTGCTCCACGACAGGAGTAGTCCCTGCAGTCAGGAGCCTGTGCTCCACGACAGGAGTAGTCCCTGCAGTCAGGAGCCTGTGCTCCACGACAGGAGCAGTCCCTGCGGTCAGGAGCCTGTGCTCCACGACAGGAGCAGTCCCTGCAGTCAGGAGCCTGTGCTCCACGACAGGAGTAGTCCCTGCAGTCAGGAGCCTGTGCTCCACGACAGGAGTAGTCCCTGCAGTCAGGAGCCTGTGCTCCACGACAGGAGCAGTCCCTGCGGTCAGGAGGCTGTGCTCCATGACAGGAGCAGTCCCTGCAGTCAGGAGCCTGTGCTCCATGACAGGAGCAGTCCCTGCAGTCAGGAGCCTGTGCTCCATGACAGGAGCAGTCCCTGCAGTCAGGAGCCTGTGCTCCATGACAGGAGCAGTCCCTGCGGTCAGGAGCCTGTGCTCCATGACAGGAGCAGTCCCTGCGGTCAGGAGCCTGTGCTCAATGACAGGAGCAGTCCCTGCAGTCAGGAGCCTGTGCTCAATGACAGGAGCAGTCCCTGCAGTCAGGAGCCTGTGCTCCACGACAGGAGCAGTCCCTGCAGTCAGGAGCCTGTGCTCCATGACAGGAGCAGTCCCTGCAGTCAGGAGCCTGTGCGCCGCAACCAGAGAGGAGCCCCCATTCACTGCAACTAGAGAAGCCCCATGCACAGTGGTGGGGTCTCAGCACAGCCAAAATAAATACATAAATAAAAAAAATAAGCTGTGCGTAAAAAGAAGAGAGTAAACTATGAGGTTCAGCACAGGGAACATAGCCTACGTTTTGTAATAGCTATAAATAGAGTATGATCTATAAAAATTTGAGATCGTTGTGTTGCACACCCGAAACTAATAAAATGTTGTAAAGCAACTATGCTTCAATTTAAAAAAAAAGTTGGAAAAAATGGCATCTCTCACTTTGAAGTGACTAGAAGCAATTAGCAAATGACTTTTCCAACTCTCTAGGTCTCAAATTTCTGTAATAGCTATATTTAGTCGATTTCTATTTGCTAGTGTATCAGTGACACATCATATTAATAGTTCTTGTAGTTGATTCTTTTATTAAAAAAAAACATGCCAAAACATCAGTAACAGACAAGTAGATATTACCTTTTCATCTGACAAGGTAACATCTAACCAGGCAATCTCTTTTTTGCATCTTCTTCTAGTTCTTTTAGAATCTTAACCACCTCTGAGTGCAGAACCATCCAGTTCTTGTATCATAAGCTCCAGAGGCAGGTCTGTGCTCCAGGGTGTTGTAGGCAGTAGCTTTGCCAATGTTTTGTCATGAAAGACCTGGATCTACTCTATCTGTCCCCTCTCCACTTAACTCTCCACCTGCTAAGCCAGTGCCAAATATTTTTTTTTGTTAAGGGTGAACCACCCCCCCACAAAAAGGGCAAACCCCCATTTCTATCTTAGGCAAGGTAGTCTAAAATGCAGTCACAAAAATCTCAGCATCTTAGAAATAAATGTTATTGTTGCCCATGTTGTGGCCCCTTGTAGGTTAGAAGAGGGCGTTCTGTACCATGCAATTATTTAGGACTAAGGTTGACTGAAGCTCCACCGTCTTGGCTCCTGACAAAGAAGACAGATAGTTGCTCTGAGTATCCAAGTCCAGCTGGCATCTGGGGAAACAATAGACAATGTGGGTGACTCTGCAGGACATTTTAGGGGCCAGGCCTGCAGGTTACAATGCCATTCCCACTCACCTTTTACTGACCAAAGTTCAGTCTTGTCTTTTCTTCTGTCTGCATGCGAGGCTGGGCAAGGTGGTTTAGCTGGGTGCCCAGGAGCAAAGTAAAGCCTGTCTGGTGAACGTACAGCATCGCCTCTGTGCATGACGAGAGTGTGACACTGGAGAGGACGTGGTGGTTAGAGCCTGCTGTGGGTTTGTTGGGGGTGGAGGTGGGCGGGGGAAGAGGAAGAGAAGAAATGCTATGCATCCCCCAGGGAGTGCTTTGGGTGAACAGATGAATAGGGGACCACTCGGGAAATCAAGTGCCCGGGGGCCAGTGTGAACTGGATGCCTACTTCATTTCTGGGCAGCATGGGAAACTGAAGCCACCGTGTGTTGTCTAAGAGACAAAGCAGTAAAATGCTAGTAACTGAAAATGTTTTCTCCAACTCCTCTGACTTAATTGGTCAAGCCCAGAGACGGTCTAGTTGGAGTTTGGTACCCCTGTCTGTCCTCAGCTGGTGTCCTGCATGCCCTTCTGTGTCTGAAGGTGTGTATTCCTGATGTATTCGTGGAGAGAGATGTATTCCACATCCACCTACTCCTCCATCATCTTGTTCTTAGTTGGAGTTTGGAGCCTGTGTTCTGAGTGGTGTGTCTGATTGTAGGGTGCCCCCTCCCTGGCTCTGCCTTTTCAGCCCCCCATCAGGTCTCCCAGGCTCTGAGCTCTGGGCCCCCTGGGTGGTGAGCAGCCCACCCACCCCACACTCAGGGGTCTGGGAGCCGTCCCAGAGGGGCGGCTCTCTGTCTTCAGGCAGATGTTAGGATCTGCCCTGGGTTCAGCATCTTCTTTTTTTTTCAGCATCTTCTAAAGATGGATGTTTGAGAGAAATTTCTCTTTGCTCTCCCTTGTTCTTCTGCTTGAGAGGCTGCTTCGTCACCTGTCCCCTGACCCTGATCTTGTTTCATGGTTTGCTTTATCCACCACATTCAAGACCACGTCCAGCAGCAGGATTCTGTGAGAGCCTCTCTTGTGCTCACTTTACCCTGTGTGTTATTCTGCTCTTTTCCCTGTTTTATTTTAAATCTGTACCTCTCAATTATTTGTTTCATCCTTTTCCATTAGAGATGGATGTTGTTTTGATATGACTTCTTAAAGTCTTTGAGGAAAATAGCGGGGGATAAATGTATTAATATTTAATCTTTATTTTTAACATGTTATTCATTTTTTGGATAAAAGGGACACATTTATAGGGCTCAAAATTTTTTAAAATGTGGAAGGGGTATATAATATGAAGATTCTTACACTTATTCCCATCTCTCAACTCCCCAACTCTGCATCTCAGAAGAATCAGAGGTGACTGATTTTCTTTGACGTGATCTATACATATCAAAGCAACTTAATTAAAAATTTTTTTATTGGAGTATAGCTGATTTACTGTGTTGTATTCATTTCGGGCATATAGCAGAGTTTATCGGTTATATTAACGCAGGTACATATGTGCTTTGTTGTGCGTAGTCGCTTAGTCATATCTGACTCTGACACCCATGGACTGCAGCCCACCAGGCTCCTCTATCCATGAGGTGGGCTGCCATGCCCTCCTCCAGGGGATCTTCCTGACCAAAGGGATTGAATCCAGGTCTCCCGCGTTGTAGGTGGATTCTTTACCATCTGAGTCAGCAGGGAAGCCCACATATACCTATATTCACTATTTTTATGATTCTCTTCCCCGATAGGCCGTTACAGAGTGCTGAGTTCCTTATTACAGAGTCGGTCTTTATTATCTAGTTTATACGTAGCAGTGTACACGTGTCAAGCCCAGACTCCTCATTTCTCCCCACCCCCTCTTCCCCCTCCTGCGCCGCCCCTCCGTGACCATGTTTGTTGTCTACATCTGTGACTCTTTCCGTTTTGTAAATAAGTTCATTGGTACCACCTTTTTAAGATTCCCACATGTAAGCAGTATCATCTGGTACTTGTCTTTGGCCCATTTCTCTCAGTTTGACAATCTCTAATTGCATCCATGTTGCTACAATTTAATTTTTTCTCTTATTTACTTTCCACAAATGCATGCTAAGAGCCGCCATGTGTCATCTGTTTTAGCTGTGGCTTAGATTCTCATGATGTGATATCACCACTTGGAAAGAAAACCCCTGGCTGAATTGACTGATGACTCCTTGGCAGCCGTGGTAAAACTCTGGTAGCTGCAGGAAGATGTTCCCCGTGCACCCTTGGTGCGTGAAGCGAATGTCAGTTACTTTTCCGATCCTGGCTCCTCCTGACTGGCTGTTGACAGTGACACGTTTTCTTCCAGTTTTCCCATTCTCGGCATTCTCTTGAAAGCATATGAATCTCTGACTTCCAAGTCACTGAGCCATCGGGCTTGTGGATTTTTAGAAATATGTATTTACCTACCTTATTATTAATTTGACTGCACTGGGTCTTAGTTATGTCTTTCAGGGTCTTCTGTTTGGGCTCAGGGCTGTCTTTCTAGTTGCATAGTTGCATTGCCTGGGCTCAGCCACTCTGCAGCCTGTGAGGTCTTAGTTCCCCAGCCAAGGATCAAACCCGCATCCCCTGCATTGCAAGGCAGATTCTTAACCACTGGACCACCAGGAAAGTTCCTGGGCTTGCCAATTTTTAAAGAAGATATTATTAGCAGACAGGGGGTTCTTAAAGTTTGGTGATCTAAGGGAGTGGGTTGGAGCCTTGCTCTAGGGCATGTGTTTTGCCCACGTTTCTTCTGACGCTTGGAGAAGGTGCTGAGGGCATCACCCATGACTTGAGTCTTCGTCACTTTATTTAGACTTTTACTAAGATGCTTTACTTTTGAGTGGCATTTTTGTAACTTTGAATTCCATCTAACTTTGAATTCCATCCCTTTCCCCGAGGATCACTGCTACAAAGACTGAACTCCACCTACTCAGACAGGACCCCTGCCGCCTTCAAACTGCCCCCTCCTGTCTGCAGCTCCTTGCTTGCCGCCCCATCCTTCAGGGCCCCTGGCCTCTGGGGAGGTCTGTGCCTCCACGATGCCAGCTGCTGCGAAACCTCTCCTGTCCCCACACTCCACTGATGCAGGTATAGAAACAGCCCTGCCCTCACTTTGAAAAACCTACAGGCAGCTGCCAAGTGGTAGATTTCACCGAGAAAATAGGAAAAATAGAGCAGGACTCCTTTCTGTCTCTGCCGCAAACCCTCCTCGTCCCGCGCTGGCCTTGCAATCCCAAACCTCACCCTTCCCTAGATGTGTTTCCCCATCTTCCAGTTCCAGAAATCTGACTTGACCCCTGTTTTCATGAATTCCTTGTAGCTACCGACCTACCGGTAGTACGTGTCCCTTCTGGAAACGAAACCCCTCCAGGTTTGGCCCTCGATGAGATCTCTCATCTTCCTCCCCAGTTTCCCTGGGCCCTAAAGCAGCCCCTGAGTTTAACCTGGGGGATTCTGTGGGATTCTGTCCCTGGCTTTAAAGCAGCAGCTTCTTCCACTTCGTGGAAACTTTCATGCTCCCTTGTGGCCCACCTGCTAAATCCCCCATTTCATACTGGTGGAGTGAGTTCACTTGGCTCATCTTCAGAGCAGACAGATCTGCCCCGAGGTAGAAAGACAGCTTCTGGGTTCTCAGGGTCAGAGGCTGCCTTGTAGGGATAATCTTAGCTACATCGCTTCACCCGGGCGCCCGTCCAAAGTCCAGAATTTAGTTCCCCCTCTTACTCTGAGAAGGCTAGGCGTCCTCTTTCCTTTTACCCACACTTCTTATGCCCACTTCCCCTGCATCCACACTGGAAACTTGTTTTATTAGGGTTGACATTTTTTTTTAATTTGTATATGTTCTTTGACATGTATATTGTGGGTGTGTATATTTTATTTATTTGTTTATTTTTTAAATTAATTATTATTGGAGTAGCTGCTTTCCAGTGTTGTGTTAGTTTATTCTGTACGAAGTGAGTCAGCTATACGTGTACATTTATCTCCTCTTTTTTTGGATTTCCTCCCCATTTAGGTCACAGCAGAGCCCTGGGTGGAGTCCCCTGCTCTGTACCGTAGGTTCTCATTAGTTATCTGTTTTATAGATCTTATCAACGGTGTGTCGACGTCAATCCCAATCTCCCAACTCATCCCACCCCCTTCCCCTCCTTGGTGTCTGGATGTTTGTTCTCTATGTCTGTGTCTCTGCTTCTGCATTGTCAATAAGTTCATCGGTACCAGCTTTCTAGATCCCACATTTAAGTGATATTCCATGGTATTTGTGTCTCTCTTTCTGACTTACCTCACTCTCTATGACAGGTTCTAGGTCCATGCACGTCTCTGCAGAGGGCACTGTTTCTTTCCTTTTATGGCTGAGTGATACTCCATTGTATGGTCTTCCCAGGTGGCCCAGTGGAAAAGAGCCCACCTCCCAACACAGGAGACTCGAGAGACGTGGGTTCAGTCCCTGGTTCAGGAAGATCCCCTGGAGTAGGAAAACCCACTCCAGTGCTCTTGCCTGGAAAATCCCATGGACAGGGGAGCCTGGTGGGCAACAGTCTATGGGGTCTCAAAGAGTCGGACACGACTGAATGACTGACCTCAGCACACACAATGTTCCATTGTGTATATGTACCACGTCTTCTTGATCCATTCCTCCAGGGGTAGACATTTAGCTTGCTTCCTTGTCTTGGCGACTGTAAATAGTGCTGCCGTGTGTAGTTTAACATAATTTTTATTCTAACACAGTTTTAGATTTACAGGAAAGTGGCAAATGGAGTATGTAATGCTGTGTACTGTGACCCCCACCTCCCCTGCTATTAACGTCTTGAGTTACTAGGGTACCTTTGTCACAGCTAAGATTGATGCATTATCATTATTTTATAATGTGCACTATAAAGTATGAAGTCCATTCTTTATTCAGATTTCCTTAACTTTTAACCTCATGTGCTGTTCCAGCTCTAGGATCCTTTCTAGGATTCCACGTTACACCTAGTCATGCAGTGTTCTTAGGCTCTTGTAGATGTGATAGTGTCTCTGGCTTTTTTTGTTTTTTTTTAGATTATGTGTTTGTTTGGCCGTGCTGGGTCTTAGTTGTGACGTGTGGAATCCGGTTCACTGACCAGGAATGGAAGCTGGGCCCCTTGCATTGGGAGCAAGGAATCTTAGCCACTGGACCACCAGGGAACTCCCTGACTTTCATTGTTTTTAGTGGCCTTGGTAATTTTTAGGGTTCCTGTCCAGACGTTTAGTAGAAGGACCATCAGTGGATGTTTGTTTGCTGAGCTTCTCATGATGAGAGTGGCTGATGGGTTCTTGGTGGGGAGGATCCCAGCGGTGAAGTGCTGTTCTCGTCACACCATTTCCAGTGTCTGGTTATCAAGCAGCTGCATCCCTGGTGATGGTGACCTTGAGCTCCTGGCTCTGGATACAGTTTGTATATTTCTCCACTGCAAATTTACTCTTTCCTCCTCTTCTGCATTGCAGTCTTTGGAAGGAAGACTTTATGCACAGTGCAGGCATATATTTTTAATGGCATTACGATGTGAGCTTCATCCTTCTCTTGCCGTTACATTCAGCAGGATGGTTTTAAGTAGCATCTGTGTTGCTACATGTATGTCTCATCTCTTCCCTCTCCCCGATCGACACTCTTTAGTGAGTACCTCTCATATTTTGACTTTCCCATTCCTTCAGGGATGGATACATAGATTGCTTCCAGTCCCCCATTCATACAAGTGATGGTGGACAAACATTCTGAACCATGTTTCCTAAAGGACCTGTGTGGGCATTTTTTTGGAGCTGGACATGCAGGCCTAAAGATTCCTTGTGCGTCAGAAGCCCTGTTATCACTTACTTTGACTGAGCCTCACTCAGGGAAGGGTTGGCATGCTGTGGTTCCCATAGCCACATTTCTGACAATAACTGGCTTTGTCTGGCTTTCTCATTTTGTTCTAATCTAGTTGCTATGTGATATCTTGTCATATGAAATTGCATTTCTCTAATTATTATAAAGCTTGGACAACTGTTTGTATACATTCTAGCCCTTTTTAAAAATACAAAAAATATTAGATTTTTTTTATTAAATGCTATAAATCAAATCAACAGGCTCAGAGAAAAATAACATTAATGGATAGTGAAAAATGCACTCAGTACAATTCAGCATCAATTTCATGTTTGGCTATGTTGTTTACTAGTTTTCTCTGCACAAAAGACGTTCTTTCCTTGATAGTTTGAAAGAACTAATAGAAAAAATTCATTCTGAAGGTTTTTTTTTTTTTTAAATAATGATTTGGTAACCTTCCATTTCTTGGCTGTGAATGGTTATTGCTCTATTCAGATTTTGCTGATTTTCTTAAGTCATTTTATTAAATTAATTTTTCCTAGAAGATTCTCTGTTGTTTAAGACTCATTTTTATAGATGGAATTAAATAGATCTCTACCACAATTAATTATTCTTTTTTCTAGCTGTTATAATAGCTTTATAAAAAAAGCTTTTTATTTTATATTGGAGTGTAGCAGATCAACAATGTTGCCATAGTTTCAGGTGAATAGCAAAGGGACTCAGCCACACATACACGTGTATCCATTCTCCCCCAGACTCCCTTCCCATTCAGCCTGCCGCAGAACATTGAGCAGAGTTCCCTGTGCACTGTAGGGCCTTGTTGGTTATCCATTTAAAATGTAGTAGTGTGTACACGCCCATCCCAAGCTTCCTACCTATTCCTACCTCCAATCTCCTTCCCCCCGCCCCCAAGTTTGTTTAGGTCTGTGAGAAACTGTTCTACTGAAGTCAGGCAGAGAAAGAGAAATAGCGTATGACATCCCTTATATGCAGAATCTAAAAAGATGTTTAGACATTTTTTTTTGATAGAAATGAACTTAAAAAAAAAAGAAACAGACTCACAAACTTTCTAATTAGCCCCTTTGCTTTCCTTTTCTTGTTGCTGATTGCTTTTCTTATTGTCAATTTCAGTATTCTTGTATTTTTCTTTTTGATTTTCTCATATATTACTTCTTGGGTTTGGACATTGGAAATACCTTATCCCATTCATTCATCTGCCTGCCAATGCAGGAGACACTGGAGACACAGATTCTATTCTTGGATCGGGAATATCCCCTGGAGAAGGAAACGGCAACCCACTCCAGTATTCTTGCCTGAAAAGTCCCTTGGACAGAGGAGTCTGGCAGGCTACAGTCCCTGGGGTTGCAAAGAGTTGCTCATAATATATGCTCATAACATATATTCAGTCATCTTCTTATTATGTCTGCTCTTAATGTCCTTTGTTAATTTTATTTGTTGAGCTTGTTAATTTTTATGTGATGCATTTAATAAACTTTTTCCTCTGTGTTTTCTTTAAGAAATTCTTTCATTGATTGGTCACAAAAGCACTAAGTATCCCAGCTCCGATTGATCTGACACTTCTGTTTCCACATGCATGCCTTTAACTCTGTTTGGAGCCTATCTTTGTGTAGTTTACAAGGTGCGAATCAACTTTGGTTTTCCTCCGTACAGTGAACCACTCTTCCTACCGCCATCTACAGTCCATTCATTCCCCATGATGTGGTTCAGTTCAGTTGCTCATTTGTGTCCACTCTTTGTGACCCCATGGGCTGCAGCACGCCAGGCTTCCCTGTCCATCACCAGCTCCCACAGCTTGCTCAAACGCATGTCCATTGAATCGGTGATGCCATGCAACCATCTCATCCTCTGTCGTCCTCTTCCCTTCCTGCCTTCAATCTTTCCCAGCACCAGGGTCTTTTCCAATGAGTCAGTTCTTCACATCAGGTGGCCAAAGTATTGGAGTTTCAGCTTCAGCATCCATCCTTCCAATGAATATTCAGGACTGATTTCCTTTAGGATGGTCTGGTTGGATCTCCTTGCAGTCCAAGGGACTCTCAAGAGTCTTCCCCAGCACTGCAGTCCAAAAGCATCAATTCTTCAGTGCTCAGCTTTCTTTATAGCTTTTATGATGTGGTTGGTGTCACCTTTATCATCTGTTCATTTTCCACACGTGCTTGTCTGCAAACCAGACCTTTCTATTCTGCCCCGTGGTTCTGTCTATCCAGGCCAGTCAGTGCAGTATTTAGTTACTGTGACTTGGTGTCATGTCTTGATATCCGAGAGGGACCAGCCACACCTCCTTCCTCTCTCACTGCAGAGCTGTCTTGGCCAGTTGTGAGTGTCCCGTTGTGCTGTCCATATTCATGCTGGACTAAGTAGACAAACTCAGTTGAAATTTTGACTGGAATTCCATCACATTGAAGAGCTAATTTCAACAGAATGGGTACCTTTACAGTATCAAGTCATGTTAAAACAGGGCTATCTATCCATTTATTCAATTTACATTACATTTTCAGAGAAATGTAACTCAACACATCATTGACCAGGGGATTTTTTTGCAGAAATGAATACCTGTGGCATTAATATGTCTCTGGTTGGTGATGGGTTAATAAACACATAACCTTTGAGCCCATATGCAACTGCTGGGTAATTTCCTTCTTGATGATTATTTATTCCCTTCTATTCTTCTGTCAAGTTTTAATCACTCCTCTCCAACTAAATTGGAATTGTGATGAGGACCAAGGGTTATGCTTTTAATTTCTTCTCCCCCCTCACTGTATTTGAACCTGGAGGGTCATAATGAACGCCAGTTATTATTTTTTTTAATTAATTGATATGCAGGATAAATACCCTAGAGAAGGTAATTTTTTTCTGGCCTCCTCGTTTACAGTTTTGGTTTTTGATTTTCCCTCTTTACTGATTTTCTTGCCTATTCCATGCTTTCCTCTTGTTTGCTCCCCTGGGTGAACATGTCTAATATGGCTTTGTAACTGTAGCTCATACCTCTCCCGTTTATCCAGTGAGGCTGAGCACTTTTTGTTTTTTTTGCAGAGTGGTGCATTCCCTCTTGGGTTGAGCGGTGTCATTTAAAACTCAGCTGTGTCAATAAGTCAGGGTGAGTCTTCGGCTTTATACAATTGCCTTGCCAACCATTAGAAAGGTGTTAACGTTTATTGCCAAGCTGTCTCTTAAATATCCTGTAATAAAAAGCCAATGTATGCAGTCTTTTTTTTTCCTCCTTTAATTTCATCCTTAAGCTGCATTTTCATTACCACATCTTCTTTTCAAAGTGCTGTAACATTTGTTATGGAAACCTTTATTGTTTTAGGTGCTCCCATGGTAGTCTTCTTTGATCAAGAGAACAAAAAAGCTTTAGTAAAAGAAAGCCAAAAAATCTTTCTCTGGCTCATGGCATGTTGGACCCTGGCCCTGTTAGCTGTTTAGCTCTGTCTGCTCTTTAATCTTCATGATGATCCAGAAACGTGGTTGGACCTGCACCTCACCTGCTGCTGCTACTGCTGCTAAGTCACTTCAGTCGTGTCCAACTCTGTGCGACCCCATAGACGGAAGCCCACCAGGCTCCTCCGTCCCTGGGATTCTCCAGGCAAGAGCACTGAAGTGGGTTGCCATTTCCTTCTCCAATGCATGAAAGTGAAAAGTGAAAGTGAAGTCGCTCAGTCGTGTCTGACTCTTAGCGACCCCACGGACTGCAGCCTACCAGGCTCCTCCGTCCATGGGATTCGCCAGGCAAGAGGACTGGAGTGGGGTGCCATTGCCTTCTCTGCACCTCATCTAAACCCATATAATAAAGATGTATGATAATGAGGTTGTCCAAGTTGAAAAGCTGTTTGAACCTATGGCACCGTGCAAAGAATTTATCATGTTATTTGGTTTAGGGACTGCTTGTAATGAGAGGGTAAGACCCTGTTTGGAAGAAATGATTCAAAGCTGGCTGAGCTGAGGGCACTGAAAAGCATGGTAGCCCTTGGCACTGGGAGTTTGAGAACCCGGATGTCTTTGGAATGGGGTGGCATGTCTGAAATGACACACGGGGGCGTGGTGTTTGTGGTCTGATCAAACTGCTGATTCTGTTGAGGTGGAAACAGAAGTTATTCTGCTGTCACTGAGCTTCTGTGACATTTAGAATTTTCCTTGAAATGTTTTCTGAGGGAAGGAATACGAAGTGTATGTTTACTACATTAGCACCTTAGAAACCAAAATGTGTTTGCTCAGGAAAGCAGTCTTGCAGCTGAAATATTAATGTGGCAGAGATAACACATTCTCTGTTTAATAAAAATGCAGCTTCACGCTGGGTGGTGAAGACCAGGGCTATCCCTTCAGTCTTAGGAAGATGTGAAACTCCAAGTGCATAAATGGCTTCATCTCCACTCAGCATGCCCAGACTTTCGGGGCTTGTCTCCAGAATTCAAGAGGTCTTATTATGCCCTCTGGAAATGTTCATCTGGGAAACTTCAAACCTCTTCAGCCTGCTTTTAATGCTGTTTAAGACACACTGGTCCGTGCTCTTATACTTGGATCAGCCAAGTAGTATAGGATTCTAAGAGGTGGTTGACTCGCTGCAATTTCTGAACATCTTCCTCTAAGTCAGGAGCCTGGTGATGAACACCTCTGATGTTTGCCTGCATTTATTCTCCCAACATATTTTTTGAACATCTCTGCTGTGTAAATGCAGCATAATCGTTTCCATTTTCCTCCTCTACGGGGAACCCTAGATGAAAAAGACAAAGCTCTGACACTCATTTGGATAAAGTAGAAATGACAGCCATACAAATGAGAAGGTGAGGGAGTGTTAGGCAAGCGTAGGTCTGTGTTATTCATCAGAGATTTAGGGTGACTTGGTTAGAAAGAAAATTCGGTTGGATTTCTTATTCTCTAATGAAATGTGGAAATTAAACTACCTGTGTCTTTTCTCTGGACTAGATTTGTGCATATTATGTATTTAAAAATTAAAGGGGAGAAATACAGTTGTTTAATAGAACAAAGACCTAATTATAGCAGCATGTTTCTGAAAATTCAGGTCACTCAAGGTCACACTTCAAGAAGCCTTGCTTTTCTGACCTTGGACACTTGGCCTGTGTATGACTGTATGGAAGTGCTTATTCCTGTCTTTAGGGAAGAAAGTCGATTCAAATGCCCTGACTTTAAAAAAAAAAGAAAAAAGAAAAAACCAGAAATGAGGCCTCCTGATGCCCTGTCTGCTTCTGTGGAGGTGGAGGTTGGCAGCTCCGAGATTCCAGGGAGTGCTGACACTGTTGACTGAACTGTCTGGATGCGAGACATTTTGGGCTTCTCATACGTGGTACAATGATGTAATCTTGTGATTCTGCCGACATTTTTACTCTTCAAAATTTTTAATAATCATTTTAATGCATGTGTTTTGCCAGGTCTAAAGAGGAACCATGTTCCTTTTCTGTGATTCCACAAGATATTTTTTATGGATTAAGATGTTAGATTATTAAATTACTGTTTCTTAGACAGGAATCATCAGATTGTTAAGAATATAATTCTTGTGGACACTTGAGAATTTCTTCTTTTACTTTGATTTGAGACACATTGCATCTTACAGCCCAGAATTCAATTGCTCCTTTGGGGACTTAATACTTTTAAATTACTTTTTTGTCAGCGGTCTCCAGATTTGGCGAACTGATGATTTAGGTGACTGGATGATCATTAGACTGATGGATCTAGCCATTGATTTTATCTGTTTTCCAAGTAGGTTGGTGCTGTTTTAAAATTTTTCTTTTATATGTTTATGTTTTTGACTAGCTGACTTTCTTTTATATGTTGAAATTGAAAACCACTTAAGAGAGCCTTCAGAGATCTCAAGAGAAAGCTCCAGTGGTGAAAGGAGTAGATCTATGAATTTGGAACAGAGTTTAAAAGAAAACAGTTTGCTTCCATTCTTGTCTGACTCTGTTCCTCTTATTCCATTAGATATCAGAGATATAATATCTGTCTCTGTTGTATGAGAGAGACAGAGAGAGAAAAACAGAATTTTTGATGATCTGTTTTCTTTCTATCTATTAATATCTATCTATCAACAGAAACGGTCAAAGAAAGGGATATGCGTGTATTCAGTCGTGTCCGACTCTTTGTGACACCAAGCTCCTCTGTCCTTGGGATTTCCCAGGCAAGAATACTGGAGTGGATGGTCATTTTCTTCTCCAGGGAATCTTCCTGACCCAGGGATCAAACTACGTCTCAGATGTCTCCTGCATTGGCAGGTAGATTCTTTACCACTGAGCCACCGGGGACGCCACAGGAAGGGATAAGCTAGACAAGATGCTAATAAAGGCAGTTGACCCAATTGAGGAGAATTTGGTCTGGGAAAAAAAAAAAAAATCCCTTGAAATGGTAGAAAGAGTTTAGAAATCCAGAGTGCAGAAGGAGGTGGGGATGGAGGTGGTCTGTGCACCAAAGTGCCTCTAATTTTAGCTGCTGCTTTATTCACTGATAAAACACTGTGCTGGCCCAGAATCAAACCCTAGGAAGCAGAGTTGAGAAGCAGCAAGGCAGTAAAGAGACCGGGAAATACATCTCAGCCAAGTGCTGCTTTGGGAAAGTAAGTACGAATTAGCTACTTTGTCAACAAAAGTTTTCTCATCCGAGCCAACAGAAGTTGGGAGGGATGCGAACCGTGAGGAACAGCGGTGGAGACCTCGTGGAACATCGCTGGAGACCTCGTGTCTCTAAGATGGCCTGAATCTGTGCCATGTATGGAAACTCCAGGCAGCTCTTCCAGATGGAATCAGTCAGGGAGTAGAGACGCTGATCGGTTTCTAGGGGTTCTCTTCTGCTTTTCAGCAGCATCTTTCTTTTCAGATAGTTTGCAGCAGGGTTTGAGAAATAAGATGCCCTGCCCTCTGTGGGTTCTTGTGCATTAACAGCCGGCGACCAGGACTTTGGCACCGGGCCCTGGAGGTTGGCACGACCACATCCCGCTGTGGGGCTGGGTGAATAGTTGCCAGTGGAGGAGGAGGAGAATCAAGAAGAAAATTCTCCCTGAGAGGCGTGTGGGACATGAGGCTGCTTATCGGGTCTCTGAGTGGAGATGCCGTGATGCACGCTTGGATTTAAAGTTTTCTGAAGGGCTTCCCTGGTGGCTCAGCTGGTAGAGAATCCGCCTGCAGTGCAGGAGACCTGGGTTTGATCCCTGGGCTGGGAAGATCCCCTGGAGAAGGGGAAGGCTACCCACTCCAGTGTTCTGGCCTGGAAAACTCCATGGACTGTATAATACAGTCCATTGGGGTTGCAAAGAGTCGGACATGACTGAGCGACTTAAAAAAAAAAAGTTTTCTGAAGGTTCAGAGGAGGTGCGGAGACGAGCCAGGGTCATACCTCCTGTAGATGGCCCCTCTCCAGGTGCTAGCTGAGCTTTCTGTCTCCCTGCTCTGAAGCTGAGGGTGACAATCAAGACCCCGGGGAGGGAGAAAGCCCAGGGCCCCTGACACCCTCCCCTAGGAGCTCACCCAAGGGACCTGCCGGTCCCCAGCACTCCCCCGCCTGTTTCCCAGCTGGCTCACCCCTTGGAGGGCTTCGACCTCACACATCACCCATCCCACCGTGAAGATGCTGCAGGTGAAGAGTGTGGGCTGGCCGACCACTCCCTGCCTGACGTGCCCCCCTCCCCAAACTCCTCTTGATGGCAGCGCTTCCATTCACCGAGGACCTGGTACTGGGCCAGCCTCCACATGCGTCATCTCCTGTTGTTCCTTGAAGGACTCTCAAGTGGCAGATGTCACGATTTTAGCCTTGTCCTCTGAGGAGAGTCCTCTTGGGGTTCCCTGGTGACTCAGATGGGGAAGCGTCTGCCTGCAATGCGGGAGATCCAGGTTTGATCCCTGGGCCGGGAAGATCCCCTGGAGAAGGAAATGGCAACCCACCCCAGTATTCTTGCCTGGAAGATTCCATGGGTGGAGGAGCCTGGTAGGCTATAGTCCATGGGGTCACAAAGAGTCAAACTTGACTGAGCAACTTCACTTTCTTCTGAGGACACTGTTGTTCAGAATAAGTTACGTAATTTGCCCAGGTGCAGGACCCGGAATCTGTTATGTGCGGAATTCCCCAGATGCCACTTTCCTTGACCCTAGCACACTCCCTCCTTCCTTTGAGAAAGGACAGGTGACAATGCCGTTGAGTTCAGTTGTTTTCTTCAATTTAGCAAGCATGGTTCTGCACTTTTAAAATGTGCCAGGCACTGAGCCTTAGAATGTATGCGCTCGGTTGTGTCTCTTCGTGACCCCATGGACTGCAGCCCACTGGGCTCCTCTCTCCTGGAATATTCCAGGCAAGCATCCTTGGGTGGGTTGCCATTTCCATCTCCAGGGGATCTTTCTGACTCAGGGATCGAACCCACGTTTCTTGTGTCTTCTCTGTTGCAGACGGATTCTTTACCACTAGTGCCACCTGGGAAGCCCTGGGGCCCAAGATTAGTGGGTGAATGGTGACTGCCTGGGGCTCCTAGAGCGCAGGGCTGGCTGCCTGAGTGGTTGCCCTACACGTCAGGGGGTCAGGTCAGACCCACCCTGAGCCCTGGACAGGGGCTGGGCCGTGTGGTGGTGGGTGCACGTGGGTAGGGCATGGTGGATCACTGAGTGGGACTCGCCGAGGGGAGGTGACAGGGCTCTGAAGTTTTCAGCAGTTAGACTTCAGGAAAAGGCAGCTCCAGGCTGAGGGCACAAAGCTCCAAAGTCAGAGTAAAGATGAAAGTTGTGCAGCCTGGCTTTGCTGGAGCGCAGAGCATGTGCAGTGAGCCCCAAAGTGGAGATCAGGGGATCAGCCGACCCCCGAGGCGAGGGGACCCTGTGGGGCTGGAAGACTTGGGGCTGGTGTGACTCCTGGCTGGGGTTGGTCTGTTTTTCAAGCAAAGTGGGTGGGTCTTTGGCCTAGAACTTTGTGCAGCTTTGCTGTTATGTTACTGTTCAGTCAATCAGTCATGTCCGACTCTTTGCGACCCCATGGACTGCAGCATGCCAGGCTTCCCTGTCCTTCACTGTCTCCCTGAGCTTGCTCAAACTCATGTCCATTGAGTCGATGGTGCCATCCAACCATCTCATCCTCTGTTGTCCCCTTCTCTTCCTGCCATGTATCTTTCCCAGCATCACGGTCTTTTCCAATGAGTGGGCTGTTCACATCAAGTGGCCAAAGTATTGGAGCTTCAGCTTCAGCATCAGTCCTTCCAATGAATATTCAGGACTGATATCCTTTAGGATGGATTGGTTGGATCTCCTTGCAGTCCAAGGGACTCTCAAGATTCTTCTCTAACACCACACTTCAAAAGCATCAATTCTTTGGTGTTCAGCCTTCTTTATGGTCCAACTCACATCCATACATGACTCCTGGAAAAACCATAGCTTTGACTAGCAGACCTTTGTCAGCAAAGTGATGTCTCAGCTTTTTAATACGCTGTCTAGATTGGTCATAGCTTTTCTTCCAAGGAGCAAGCATCTTTTAATTTCACGGCTGCAGTCCCTGTCCTCAGTGATTTTGAAGTCCAAGAAAATAAAGTCTGTCACTGTTTCTAGTTTTTCCCCATCTATTTGCCATGAAATGATGGGATTGGATCCCACGACCTTAGTTTTCTGAATGTTGAATTTTAAGCCAGGTTTTCACTCTCCCCTTTCACCCTCATCAAGAGGCTCTTTAGTTCCTCTTCACTTTCTGCCATTAGGGTGGTGTCATCTGCATATCTAAGGTTAGCTTTCTGACACCCAAAAGGAAGAGAAGAAACCAAGATGACCTTTGACTGAAATGGGAAAGAACTCCAGACTGGATTCAACGAAGAAGCAAAAGGCAATAATGTGAAAGCTGCTTCAGGCGTCCAAATCCAGGCACCTTCACCTCCCATCTGGGCAGCAACTGTGTGGGGAGGGAAGGAGACACTAATCTCATTGGTGCCATGGAGGCAGAAGTGTAGGTCTGCAGTTTTCAAAGTTTTCTTTGTCTTCTTTTTTCTTTTTCTAAATACCACCTAGACAGTGATAAAGGGCCAGGTGAAATTCCAGGGTGGTGGTGAGCAGACAGCGTTGTGAATTGCTCTGCGAATTGCTGATTTAAGCACTTGCTCTTTACCTTCTCCTGAGCTAAACGGCAGGCAGAGATGCATCCTGAGATGGAATATCAGTGTTCTCATTCTCGTTTCAGCAGTGATCTGAGTAAATCATGTATGGACCACACGCCTAAAGGGAAAGGGGAGGGGAGGCTGGGAGCTGCCGTGACGTTGGGCGGAACAGAGTGGTGTTGATGTCTCCTTTCCCTTTTGGAGCGTCAGCAGGTACACGCTCCACGGCAGGTGCGCTCTGGCTGCCTTGACCTTCCTTTCGAGGCAGGTCACATACTGTATGCGAACTTCCCCCTTCTTTATAGACTCACCCATCTCTGCCAGGCAGAGTGAGGTTGTTCCGGGGAGAGAGATTGAAGCATAAACCTCTCCATGGCCTCACATGGAGTGGCTATTTGAGACTCCAAGTGAGAAGAACATGTGGGACTTTCCTGTTGGTCCAGTGACTAGGACTCCGTGCTCCCAAGGAAGGGGGCCCAGGTTCGATCCCTGGTCAAGGAACCAGATCTCACATTGCCACACCTAAGACCCGGGGCAGCCAAACAGATAATAGGTATTAAAAAAGAAAAAGAAAGAAAATGTAGAAAACTCACAAGTCATAGCCACATTTTAAAGTACTTCTTTTGCCTCTCAAATCCATTTTGTAATAGGGAGGGATGAGAGCTTGTGTAAGCAGCGTCTTATATCAACCCTAAGATACTAAGATACTAGTGATGGTGGTTTGGCAGACAAGCATCACTCTGGGTGCTCAGGAATGCCATCAGTTTGTGATATGCAGAACAGAGACTGTTCATTATGAAGTATGGGGCAATTCTTATATGCAACATTAATGCAATGGATTGTATCCAATAAATCTGGGGAGAAAGTTTGTATCCTGAGCCCAAGAGCCTCTGCCCTTTTAATCAATACTGCTCTCCACTGCTGATTTTCCCAGTTGATGGGACAGCTTCCCAATGGATGTATCAGCACAGCCAGTGAAAGTGAAAAAAGGAGCCCCCCAAGGAGGAAGCAGGTGTGACCCTAAATTCTCCCCTCAGCTTAGGGACAGCCGAGCTGTGCGTCGCGTCTCTGCAACTGTTAATTCTAAAGTTAGCTAAGTTGGTGAGAAATTACACTAAAGAGCAGTCTGGCAGTCTGCTGATTGTGGTGTGTCAGAAGGGGACCTCGCGCCTTTCGAAGGCCTGATGGGTTGATGCGGTGGGCTTTCTGTCTGCATTTTTAGGATTCTTGTGCAGAAGTGCCTCTTGGCATGAGGGCCGTGCAGGGACAGTCACACCATTGGTGGTGGCTGCCCAAGAGGTCTGTCCCCAGGGCAGGTGCTGTGATGGGAACACCTCCATAAATGTGGCCCAGGTTGGGGCTTACAAGGCAAAGGCTGGGTCCAGAGTAGAAGATATATGATTGGGGGGTCTGAGGGTGACCACGATGGCAGGCCCGTGAGCTACGATTGCTCAGGAGTCCTTAATGAGCAGATCCAGAAAAAGGACTCCCGGGGGCTCTGTCTGGTTTCTAAGCCAACACCAAGTGCTTCTGCATCAGGCGCTTTCCCTCTTCGGATCTCCCAGCGACCCGGCTCCTTGTCTTCTGTGAGGTTGACGAGGGTCCCTCAGCTGCTGTCACCCAGCCTCGCTCCTGTCCCATTGACACGTTCTCGTTTTCCCTTTAACATAACCATTGTCAGGCTGTCGCCTGACAGGTCTGTGATGACAGCTGTCCGTCTGGGAACTTGGCTGAGACAGACCCCCCAGCAGAGAGAGAACGGCGGATGTGAGCACAGTATCGGGATGAGGACACCCGTGTCCTTAGGAAAGGGAGGGCCAGAAGGACCTGGGGATGGGGAGTTTCTGTTTGAGGCACCATTTGGCATCCTGATCCAAAAAGCACACACTCAACACGTGCGTGGTCAGCCCCCCAGTTGTGTCAGACTCTTTGCAACCCTGTAGACTATAGGCTGCCCGGCTCCTCTGTCCATGGGATTTTCCAGACGAGAATACTGGAGTAGGTTGCCATTTCTTCCTCCAGGGGATCTTCCCGACCCAGGGATCGAATCCACATCTCCTGCAGTGGCAGGTGAATTCTTCACCACTTCACCCGGAAGCCTTCACACTCAACAATGAGGCAATGAAAGCCCAAGCAAAGTCCTTAAGAAGAAGCCTGATGTAGAAGCCAGACTGATGAGCCCTACCTAGCGGGCTGTGCATGGGCTGGTGAAATGCCACACACTGTGTATATTTCCTCTCTTGCTGCCCCAGGTTTGAGTAAATATCCACACTGCAGATAGGTCGTCCTCTCTAGCGTGTTGAGTGAAAATATTCCTACATCCTGAGTGTAGGCAGATCCCGATGGCTCTCTTTGGCTCCTGGTATAGAAAAGCTATTTCCCATCCAGGCTGTTGAGGGCAGTTTCTTCCTTAATGTATCCTGACCTCCAGATCAAGCTGCCGAGTTTCATTAGCTGAGTACTGTCATGTTACAGACGTCCATGAAGGGATCACTGGGTTTTATTTAATGATATTTATGTTTCAGTTCAAAAAATGCTGTTAAAGGTAAAATAAAAATAGCCCTTTGACCTCTCCTGGACCAGCCCACAGATAACTAATTCCAAGGGATTTCTTTTCGGTGAAATGGGCCATTCAGTTCAACCGAATGAAAATACGGGAGAATGGGGAGAAATAAACATGCTTTGTTTTCCGTGGATGGAAGGACTTCAGGAATGTACAGATCTGGGCAGAAAATACACAAGTGTGTGCTTCTATCAAGATCACAAAAGGAGGGACCAGTCTGTCACATTTTCTGTAAAGGAGGTGACAACAGGCATCCAGATGGATTGTAATGACAGGTTTCACATCTCAGGGGACCCCTCAACCTTGAGAAGTCTCAGGGTGAAAAAAAGTGACCCAGATAAAATAGAGTGGTCCCTGTCCTCCCAGACCTGCTGGTTTGAAAACACTGGGGACACTGCTTGTCACTCGCTATTCATTTTACTTGGAAATGTTTGCAAGTGTTGGACCTCTTGGTATGACTTGGAGATGAGATTAAACGTCACCAGAGCTTCAGAAACACCCCCAAATGGAAAATTTGTGATGCTTGAAAGGAAGCAGCAAATTTCGCAAAAGGATTTCCAGGCTGCTGTAAAGTCATGCTATTAGGAAAGGAAGGTCAGCCTTAGGCAGATTGGAAAGTCGATGGAGCATGTCTCTGGGACTTGTCTGAGCTCCTTCAGGGCCCCTTCTGCAGACAGGAAGGCTGCCTTTCACCCCAGGTGCACGCAGCCTCTGCGGGCTTTTTCTCCTTGAGCTCACCTGTCCTTTAGTCTCTGTATTTGACCATGAAAGTCAAGGTGTGTTTTTTTTTTTTCTTTTAAAATTAATTGACTCATTTTTTTTTAGAGAAGTTTTAGATTATAAAAAAAAATTGAGAAGAAAGCACAGAGTTGCTGTATATTCACCTCTGTTTCTCGTACTCTTCACATCCTGCACTGGTGTGATGCATTTGTTATAGTCCATGAATCTATCAGTTCAGTTCAGTCACTCAATCCTGTCCAACTCTTGGTGACCCCATGGACTGCAGCACGTCAGGTCTCCCTGTCCATCACTAACTCCTAGAGCTTGCTCAAACTCACATCCATCGAGTCGGTGATGCCATCCAACCATCTCATCCTCTGTCATCCCCTTCTCCTCCAGCCTTCAATCTTTCCCAGAATCAGGGTCTTTTCCAATGAGTCAGTTCTTCGCATCAAGTAGCCAAGGTGTTAGAGCTTCAGCTTCAGCATCAGTCCTTCCAATGAACACCCAGGACTAATCTCCTTTAGGATGGACTGGTTGAATCTCCTTGCAGTCCAAGGGACTCTCAAGAGTCTTCTCCAATACCACAGTTCCAAAAGCATGAGTTCTTCGGTGCTCAGCTTTCTTCACAGTCCAACTCTCACATCTATACATGACTACTGGAAAACCCATAGCTTTGACTAGATGGACCTTTGTCAGCAAAGTTATGTCTCTGCTTTTTAATATGCTGTCTAGGTTGGTCATGGCTTTTCTTCCAAGGAGTAAGTGTCTTTTAACTTCATGGCTGCAGCCACCATCTGCAGTGATTTTGGGGCCCGAGAAAATAAGTCTGTTACTGTTTCCATTGTTTCCCCATCTATTTGCCATGAAGTGATGGGACCGGATGCCATGATCTTCATTTTTTGAATGTTGAGTTTTAAGCCAGCTTTTTCACTCTTCTCCAACTTTCATCAAGAGGCTCTTTAGCTCCTCTTGGCTTTCTACCCTAAGGGTGGTGTCATCTGCATATCTGAGTTATTTGATATTTCTTCCAGCAATCTTGATTCCAGCTTGTGCTTCATCCAGCCCGACATTTTGCATGATGCACTCTGCATAGAAGTTTAATAAGCACAGTGACAATATACAGCCTTGACATTCTCCTTTCCCAATTTGGAACCAGTCTATTGTTCATGTTATTCCTCAGGGTCCATCTAAACTTGTTCTGCCCCTGAACCTAGTCATAGCTGGAACCTTCTCCACAATTTCAGCAGATGTGAACTCACTGCTTTTCTTTTTTCAGCGGATGTGAACTCACTGCTTTTCTTGGCTAGGCAGCAAAGCAATGCCCCTCGCCTTGGAAACATTGTTACACAGCCTTGCAGTGACCCTCTTAGCTAGGCCAACAATCCTCACAAACTTCAGTCTCCAGAACTGTGAGAAAATACACTGATATTGTGTAAGCCTCCCCATCTGACACTGATTATGGCATCCCCATCAAGCTGATCCAGTAAGTGCATATTTGACTTTTTAAGAAACTCCCAAACTATTTTCCGAAGTCATTGCAGCATCTGGCATTCCCTCCAGCAGTGTACAGAAGCTCTCGTTGCTCCAAAGCCCTGTAGACACTTGCTGTGCTCAGCGTCGTTTTAGCATTCCAGTAGGTATGCAGTGGTATCTCATGGTGGTTTTCACTGGACTTTCCCTAATGGCAAATCATGCCGAGGCATCTTTTCATGTGCTTATTTGACATTGGGAGAAATATCAGTTCATATCCTTTTTTTTTTTTTTAAATCTTGGAATTGCATTGGATCTATAAATAAGCTGTAGGAGAGATAGACACCTTCACAGTGTCGGGTCTTATCATCCATGAATGCAGTGCAGCTTTTCATGTATGTTCTCTTTAATTTCGCTCAACAGTGTTTTAGTGTATAGGTCTTGCACATAATTTGTCATATTTATCTTTAAGCATTTCCATTTTGGGCTTCCCTGGTGGCTGAGTTGGTAAAGAATCAGCCTTCAGTGCAAGAGATGAGGGTTTGATGCCTGGGTTGCGAAGATTCCCTGGAGAAGAAAATGGCAACCCACCCATGCCTGGGAAGTTCCATGGACAGAGGAGTCTGGCAGGCTACAGTCCATAGCGTCACAAGAGTCGGACATGACTTATTGACTAAATCACTACCACCACCATTTCCATTTTTATCTGTTATAACCAGTGAGTTAAAACATCAGTTTCTGATATTTTGTTGCTAGTATATATGCCATTGATTTTTGAATATCAGTCTTGTATCCTGAAACACTACTAATTTGGTGCTTAGTTTTAAGAACTTTTAAGAAAGATTCTATAGTCTTTTTGACACATAAATCTTGTTTTTTGTGAATAAAATCAGGTTTATTTCATTTTATAAATATAAATGAAGACTACTCAAATGAGAACAAGCGAAGACTATTTATTCAGAAATTGCTATAGTAAGGGAGTCAGTCACCATCACTTGTGTTTGGCAGAAACTCAAAAGACAGGCAGAGGAGTGAGCAAACTTTAAAGTTGAAAAAAGGGATTCAGACATGTCCTAATTGGAAGCTTTTAGCAATGGGGAATCTATAGATGGGTTAACTATGTGAATGGCTTGGGATGTATATTTGACTATCTCCAGTTGATTTCAGGTTGGAAGTAGGGGAAAATTATGAAGCTTCAGTTAGTAATTATATTCTGACAGTTGGGTGCTATTTCTACAGGTATTACCATTTGGCTCCTTGGACTGGTTGCTACAAATAGTAGTTTGATTTTCTGGACTGAGTAGTCCAGATAGTATCAGCAGATAGTAGGTTGACTTCCAAGGCTGGTCGCTACAGCTATGGGTCAGAGTTCTATGTTTATACATGGTTAGACTGTTGTCCATTGGTGTATTTAGTCTTTCACTGTATCATCTGGAAATATTTTCTTTTTCATGCTATATTGCACTGGCTAGAAATCTCTAGTACAATATTGCGTAGAAGCAGTGAGATTGGACATCATTGTCCGATTCATCCTGGGGAAAGCATTGATGCGTTTACTCTTTAGCATCGTGGCAGCTGTAGGTTTTTGTGGATGTGTTTGATCAACGTGGGGAAGCTTCCTTCTATTCGTAGTGTGCTTTCAGTTTTTATCAAGAATTGATGTTGAATTTTCTCAAGTGCATTTTCTTCATCTATTGTGATGTTCACATGAATTTTCTCCCCCCCCCTCCTATTTATTACTTTTTGGTGGCAGGTGTAGTGAATTCTATTGACTGACTGATATTCAAATATTAAACCTACCTTGCATTACTTGGGTAAATCCCACTTGATCATGAGGTATTATCTTTTTTGTACATTATTGGATTTCCCTTGCTGAAAATTTGTTAGGATTCATACATCTCTGTTCATGAGAAATACTAATCTGTAGTTTTCTTTCTTTGTAATATCTTTGTTTTTGGTTTCAGAATAATGCTGGTCTCATGGAATGAGTTGGGAAACATTCCTTCCTCTTCCATCTCTGGAAGCGTTTGTGTACAGCTGGTATTATTTCTTCTTTAAATGTTTGGTAGGCTTTCCCAGTGAAATCATTTGAAATCATATATTGTTTCCTTTGTGGAAGGTTTTATTAATAAACTGCAAATCTAGTTTCTTTCATAGATATGCTATTTTAGTTACCTTGAGTGAGCTTCAGTAGCTCATATTTTTCAAGGACTTTTTTTCCCCTTTCATTTGAAGTTGAAGAATTAGTCTAAAGTTGTTCATTGATCTAAAGGAAATCAGTCCTGAATATTCATTGGAAGGACTGATGCTGAAGCTGAAACTCCAATACTTTGGCCACCTCATGTGAAGAACTGATTCATTGGAAAAGACCCTGATGCTGGGAAAGATTGAAGGCGGGAGAAGAAGGGGACAACAGAGGATGAGATGGTTGGATGTTATCACCAACTCAATGGACTTGAGTTTGAGTAAACTTTGGGAGTTGGTGATGGACAGGGAAGCCTGGCCTGCTGCAGTCCATGAGGTCGCAAAGAGTCTGACACGACTGAGTGGCTGAACTGAACTGAACAGAAAGTTGTTCATAATATTCTCATTAATACTTTAATGTCTGTACTATCTGTACTGATGTTAGTGCTCTCATCTCATTGGTGATTTGTGTCCTTTATGGTTTTTTTTTCTTTTGCTTATCAGTGTGACTAGAGGCTTATCAGTTTTACTGATTTCGTAGAATCAGCTTCTGATTTCACTGGTTTTTCTCCATTTTTTCTGTTTCTTTTCTTGATTTTCACTTTAATATTTATTTTTTCCCTGTTTTTGATTCATTAGGATTAATTTTCTGTTTTTTTTTTTTAAGTTTTTTAAGGTAGAAGCTGAAGTCATTGTTTTGAGACCTTCCTTCTCTACTTACATAAACATTTAGTGCTCTAAATTTGCCATGGCATTTTCAACATGTGCACATCATGAATCATGATGTTACCATTGATTGGGACATTAAAAATGAACATGTTCTACCCTTACATTTTATTGTTCAGGGATTATAAATTAGCCCACATCTCAATAGTTAAAGTATTTTCCTTCACTGGCCTTTAAAAAACTTCTCTCGTGAACCCAATTTTGGAAAGTTAATCCATCTTTATACTCAGAATCTAGCTTTCTGTTCTGTTTTAATCTTTGTAACAGATTTCAAAATTACATTCTACCTACTCATCCTTTTTGGACCCAGAATAGGCTTTGTTGAAATGCAACTCCAGTTTTCTTCTGTTAGCACAACCTGTGTTTGTGTACGTTTATTCTCGGGCCCAGACTCTTGAGGAAGGGGAGTGCTCTTAGACACCCCAAGCCAAAAGCAGATCAAGACGTGTCAGGCTGAAGGAGGGTAGCTGAGTGAATTCTGGCCAATAAACTGGGAAGCACAGTGACTCAACAGACGTTCGTGGAAGGTGATATTGAGTCTTCACAAGAGGATAACTAGAAAGTGTGTGTTAGATCATCTTCCTTTTGGTAGCGTCTCTTTTTGTAGCAATAGCTCAACCAAAATAACCCACATGACTTGCGGAGGTTAATTTCTGACCCCTGTGCATACATATTACACATCCAGGGTTTGGACGACAAATGAGTGAATGGACGATGTTGTGTAATTATCCACACTGTTTAGCTGCCACAGTCCTTATAACTCTTCCCGTAGCTGACATATCACAGGAATTTTTTTGTACAGTTGGTTTAGTCTAGTAAAAGGAAGCTAGAAAATTAGTGGGGCACAAGCATCAGTTAATTTCCTCCCTCGTCTTGGCCCATTTTCATAACTTCACTCTCAGCTGAGATGAATGGGATCTGAAACACCAGGAATTGGATTTAAATGCGTCTTAGCATCAACATATCACCCCTTGTTGAAGTCCAGAAGAAAGAAATGCGTGTAGAGAACAGATGGTTGTGTTGAAGGCACTAATTTCTGCTGGATTCCTAATTCAGCAGAGAAGAAAAGAACGGGCAGCCGCAGCCCCCCACCCTGTTGGCTGCCGTGGTTTGTCATGTAAGCCAGAAACCACTGCAGTGGGTGTCGGGGAGCCGAAGACAGCCAAACTCTCTCTCCTTTTGAAAAATAATAGTCATAATTTTCCCACCCTTATTCATCAGTTTTCAAAATTTCAGTCCATTTGTATGAAATAGCCGGTCACTCAGCAGGTGAAAAGAAGTGGGGTAAGCTTCCTTGAAATTTAGTTAAGAGCAGGTGGTGGAGGGCAGGGGCTGTGTCTGGCACTGCGTAACTGTGGTGTGATAATGTTAGGACGGAGATGTCATTATTTTCCTTGGATGAGAAAGTGTCTAGCCTGAATGCGTGATGACACTGGTTAAACACTCCTCAGTAGTCTTGGGCTAACTTTATATGTGCCTATTTATCTGTGGGCCGACTTTCAGGAAGAGATTCTGAATCAAAATTAGATTGTCAAGAATGATGAGGGTGAGGAAGAAATTATAGAATACTGACCATGTGTTTGAGAACGACAGGCTGAACTGAATTTGACAGTCAGTTCTGTTCGCTTTAACTTCAGTCTTGAGACAGCACGACTAATTGATAAATTACCTGTAATCGATTTAAGTCAAGAGGTGTTTTTTGGACACCTACTGTACACCCTGCTCTGTTAGAGTATAAGAGATTCATACATTGTCGTTCAGTTGCTAAGTCATGTCCGACTCTTTGTGACCCCGTGGACTGCAGCACGCCTGGCTTCCCTGTCCTTCACTTTCTCCTGGAGTTTGCTCAGACTCATATCCATTCAGTTAGTGATGCCATCCAACAATCTCATGCTCTGTCACCCCCCTTTCCTCCTGCCCTCAGTCTTTCCCATCTTCAGGGTCTTCTCCAGTGAGTCAGTTCTTTGCATCAGGTGGACAAAGGATTGGAGCGCCACCATTGCCTTTTGCATAATGGTTGTGGTTTTGGGCTACATGAGTTTTGCTGGGGAGGTTACTAGATATGCATTTGATATACTGGGGAGTATTTTGTGAAATGCTTAAATGAAAATAATAAAGAGGCCAAACTATATGGTAAAGACAATGAGAGCTGTGAGATGCTCAAGTAGGATGAAGTTAGTGTCTGGAGCAGCTGGAGGAGTCCATAGAAGTGTCAGTCTTGAAATAGACATAGAAGGGTTATTGTTCATATATTCGAGTCTATGATGGGAGGCATCTGTGTATCCCAGGAATTGGGAAGACAGTCAACAAATGTAGAGATGCAAGGATATGCATTTTGTGATCATAGAGGGTAAGAGAAAATTACCCTGTGACACGACCTTGTAGTTAAGACTTCAGTCCCTGGAATGAGAAAACCAGAGTTCAAATACTGGCTGTATACAACCTACTGTTGTCTAACCTTGTACACAACCTACTACATGTGTAACCTGGATAAGTTAATCATGTTCCAAGTTCATAAAGTCTTCTTAATATTGGGCTATGCAAGGTCCCTCTCCTGGTATTTACTTATGCTCTTTTCTCCTGATACTCTGGGGAGGACTTGAAATCTTGCGGGGGGAATCCCTGAAAGGCCTTGGGGATACCTGAAAGAGTCGGTAGCTGAAGGCTGGTTGCTGAAAGTACCCCCAGAAGCAGAGGCCACACGTGCTCCATGGAAGGGGATCTGGGCAGTGCATTTCCATGTCCATCAAGCTGACGACTCTGTCTTCGGAGTTCTCATTGATATGTCATAGACTCTGTCAAATTTTTTTCCAGATATGCTTTTTATTTTTGCAAACAGTGAGTTTTAGTTCTTCCCTTCCTTTGCTCAGATCTCTTTTTCTGTCTTTCTGGAGCTGATGAGGAACTCCAGGGCAGTGTTCAACCGTAAGAGTGACAGTGGTCAAATTTTTCTTGGAATCCGTCTTTAAAAATATATAAATCAAAATTTCTCCATTAAGTGTAATGGTTGCTGCAGATTCTTCATGTAACCTCCGTGGAAATAAGAATATTCTTATCATTCCCTACTTTACAAAAGTCTTTAAAAAAGTATAAGTGGGTGCTGGATTTTATCATTTGACTTTTTTGTTATTGGTCGAGATAATGATTTTCTCTTCGTTTAGTCTATTAATGTGGTAAATAACATTGATCCTTCTGATGCTCTGCCATGCTTGCATTTCTTAAATAATCCATTATTGATCATGATACATCGCTTTAAAAAACAATGTTAAAGCAAAATTGTGACCATATGTGTATAATTAAAATCATTTTTAATCCTTTGCCTGTGAAACTATTTTGGAAAAAAACTTGCTTTGTATATTCAGTTTCTGAAAGATAAAGAAAGTGCTTTGTAAAAAAAACAATGTTGTATTAAGTTTGTCAATTTTACTTAGGGGTTTTGGAATCTACATTAATTTTTTAATTTAATAGACAATTTTTAGAGTAGTTTTCAGGTTTATAGCAAAATTGAGAAGGAGGTTCAGAGATTTCACAGATACGCTCTGCCCCCGCCCCACCCACAGCTTCCCTCATTTTAACACCTCTCACCAGATGGTACTTTTGTTACTATTGATGGACTAATAAGGACACAACATCATCACCCAAAGTCCATAGTTTACCTTAGGGTTCACTCACTCTCGGTGTTGTGCATTCGATGAGGACAAGTGCACAGTGACATCCATCCATCCATCATAATAATATCGTATCGAGTAGTTTCACTGTCCTAAAAATTCTGTGTACTCTGCCTGTTCACCCTTTCCCCTCTGTAGCCCCTGGCGACCGCTGATCTGTCTTTTGCCTCCGTGAGTGTGTGTGTGGTGTGTGTGTGTGTGTGTGTGTGTGTAAGTGTGCACGTGTTCAGTTGCTCTACATGTCTGACACTTTGAGACCCCATGGACTATAGCCTGCCAAGTTCATCTTTCCATGGAATTTTCCAGGCAAGAATAGTGGAGCGGGTTGCCGTTTCCTACACCAGGGGATCTTCCAACCCAGGGAGCGAACCCATGCCTTTTGTGTCTCCTGAGTTGGCTGTTGGAATTCTTTCCCACTGGGCCACCTGAGAAGCCCATACTGTCTTTACTTTTTCTGAAATCTCATGTGCTTTGAATCATATGATATGTCACCTTTTCACATTTAAGTTTCCTCTATATTGTTCATGGCTTGATAGCTCATTTATTTTTTAGTGCTGAATAATATTCCATTGTCTGTATGTACTACTGTTTGTTTATCCATCCACCTACTGACTTGATTGCTTCCAAATTTTGAAAATTATGAACAAGTCTTCTTTAAACATCTGTGTGCAGGTTTTTGTGTGAATATACATTTTCGTTAAAAAAATAAGATGTATTTTTTTGTCTGATTATCAAAGTAAACTAAAGTTAAAACATAAAATTTCCAGTATTTGGTTGTTTTTCACTCAAGAGAAATGGCAGATTCACATTCATGAATGTGCTATATTACACTGGTGGGTTTTTATCCAGCGATAAACCTCATACAGTCATGCTGTGTAATAAGTATTTTTTCTTCTTTATTTTTTATGATTTCATGTTTTGCTTCATATTGGTAATGTCTTCTCAACTCCTTAAATATATTTATCATCCCTATTTAAAAATTTTGGTTGGTATTTCCCAATATTTTTGCTTCACTTGGTTTTGTGCCTGGTTGCCTGCAAAGACACTGGTATCCCAGACAAAATTAGAGATGTTGAAAAGGGGATTAGACAAGGAAGAAAGGTAACGACTTCTCCTTGGAAGTACTGGGTTTGAATAGGACAGTGGTAGGACCTAAGGGCGATGTTCTGAAGACCCTTAGGAAGAGGAGAGTGGAAGCTGTGAGGAGAAGCTGAGAAAATGGTTAGAAGGAGTAAGTGGAGTCCCGGATTTGAGATCTGAGCTTGTCAAAGCAGCATCTCTGAACCGTGTAGCCTCTTTCAAGCTCTGCACTTCTCAAGCTGCTCTTTGCAGGTCCTGGGAGGTTGGCTGAGACCAGCTCTCCAGATTTTGCTTCACACTGAGATGCAATCCAGCTGAAGCTGGAGATAGCTCTCCCGATCTGTTTTCTTTTTCTTTCAATCTGGGCTTGGCAGCCACAGAAGGGAAGAGGAGACTAGCTGATTAGAAAGAAGGGAAAATAAAGCTGGGTTTTCAGAGTGGATCTTTGCCTTCCGAGCCCTTGCGTGCATGCGTGCTAAGTCACTTCGGTCGTGTCCAACTCCTTGCGATCCGCTGAACTTAGCCTACCAGGCTCCTCTGTCCATGGGGTTCTCCAGGCAAGAATACTGGAGTGAGTTGCCATGCCCTCCTCCAGGGGATCTTCCCTATCCAGGGATCGAACTCTTGTCCCTTACATCTCCTGCATTGGCTGGCGAGTTCTTTACCACTAGTACCACCTGGTAAGCCCCTAAGCCCTTGGGGAGCTGCTAAAAACCTAATTCCCAGTACTCCACCCTCTAGCAATTCTTACAACGAGGTCTGAAACCTTCCTTTAAGAAAACACCCTATGATTCTGAAACCGGTGGTCCAGAGACCAAACTTTGGGAAAGACTGGAACGAAAAGAGCTATTCCAGGTCTGATCTGTGTGCAGAGGGGGCGGAGATGAGCTAGGACCTGGAGATTCTTGCACCCATCCCCAGGGTCCCCGAGAGGACGTGCTCTGCACCCCGCTGCGGATGGACGTGCAAACCTCTGGCCCCTGTAGGATGGGTTTCTCTCTGGTCCCTGCAAAGAAGGGAAAGCAGTGACACAGGGGCTCCGGGGGCATCTGAGGGAGTATTTATTGAATAAATGCAACGATCTTCCTCGGAACAAGTCTGTCTCTCTGAACCGCCTGGCTAGAAAGGATGGATTATTTCAGAATTCCCTGTTTTGCTTTAATCAAGCTATCAGTTGAAAACAACCTGCAAGCAGATTGAAATCTGGGACTTTGAACAGGCAAGTAGATAAATGGAAATGCAGGTGGTGGTGAGCTGGAAGTGACAGCAGAATTGCAGCTGGTGGCCCTGTGCATGTGTGTGCCCTGCCGGCCTGGGGAGTGTGCTATGCAAAGCAGGTGTCTCTGGGAAAGTAAAATATGCTTCGGGACACTTGACTCTAGGGATTCAAGTGAAAAAACAATTCTGTTTCCCGTTACTAAGTGAAACAGGTATAAACCCAGGTTTCTTCTAGTTGGGGTGGGGGAGGGTGGTGCTGAACCCTCTCAATTTCAAGCAGTTGTGAGGCTTCCTACCTATCCCCAAGGCAGCCAGCTAATTTCTTGTGCAAAAGTACTAGCTAGACATGGTGGGGAGGATACTTGGATAGGAAGAAACAGACATTCCATTCTTTGCACATTGCTTTATACTAGAAATGTTCCTAATAAATTTGCTGATTACTTTTCTCAGATTATAAAAGTTATATGTACCTAAAGTTTTCTTGAAAATAGGAAAATAAAGTTAGGAAAATTGGAAAATAAAGTCACATTTCAAGTGTACCAGAGGAAACTGATTTTAAAAATTAAACTTTTTTTTTTTGTCAGTGAAAGAATCTCTTTGTTAGGCAGGTAGTCTGTTTGTTAGTCCAATTAAAATTTATTATTTTTATTTACTATTGTTTGCATTCAAGTGAGATATATTTGAGTTATGTTATATAGTATAAGTCATCTGACCATTTATTTATTTACTTCAGTTTCATTAAGGTATAATCGACATAAAGTGGACACATGGTGATTTGACATATGTATAGATTGTGGAAGGAGTCTCTCCATATAATTAATGAACACATTCATCACCTTATATATTTATCATATTTATTTATTTTTTTGTGAAATCAATTAAATTTACTCTCCTCACAGTTTTCAGTTACGCAATACAGCATGATCAACTATAGTCACCATCTTTTATAGTAAGTCCTCTGGTCTTTTTCATTTTATAGTTGGAGACTTGCACTCTTTTACCAACCTCTCCATATTTTCCTATCTTGCAGCCCCTGGCAGCCACTTTTTACTGTTTCTATGGGTTCAGCTTTGTATTGATTGATTGATCCCACATATAAGTGATTTCACACAGTATCTCCCTTTGTCTGGTTCATCTCACTTAGCATAATGCCCTCAAAGGCCATCGTTGTGTCTCAGATTGGAGGATATCCTTCATTTCATGACAGAATAATATTTCTTTGTATGCAGTGCCACATCTTCTTTTCATTCATAAATGGACACTTAGTTTGTTCCATATCTTGTGATATAAGAATATTGTGAATAACTGTGAATAAGATTATAAGGAACATGGGAATACAAATACCTTTTGGATATCCTGTTTTGATATCTTTGGACTAAACACCCAGAAGTGAAATTGCTGGATCATATGGTAGCCCTAGCTTTAATTCTTTTTTTTTTTTTTTAGCTTTAATTCTTTTGAGGAATTTCCATTCTGCTTTCCCAGTGGCTGTGCCAGCTTACCTTCCTACCAACAGTACACTAGGGTTCCTTTTCCCCCGCATCTTTGCCGGTACTTGTTATTTCTAGTCCTTTTGATGATGGCTAATCTGAATGGTGTGAAACGATGTCTCAGTGTGGTTTTCATTTACGTTTTCCTGATAATCAGTGATGTTGAGCACCTTTTCATGTGCCCATTGACCACTTGTATATCTCCCCTAGAAAAATGTCTACGTGATTCCTCTTCCCATTTTCAATCAAATTGTTCTTTTTGATTTAAAAAAAGAGTTACAGCGTTCTTTACGGGTTTTGACTCTTAAGCTTCTACTTTCAGTGTGATTTGCGAATGTTTTCTCCCGCTCCATAAGTTGACTTTCTGTTTTGTTGATGGTTTTGTTATGTTTTACCTGTGCAGCCACTTTTAGTAAATGGAAAGAAATCTCAAAGATCAGAGTGAAAATAAAAGAAATAGAGACTAAAAAGATGATTTGCCAAGAAAAAAAAAAAGAGAGAGGACTCAAAACCAAAATTTTAAATGAGAGAGAAGACATTACAACTGATACATACAAAGGATCATTGAGACTACTATAAGCATATAGATATCAACACATTGGACAGCTTAAAGGAAATGGATAAATTCCTAAAAAGTGCAACCTATAAAGACTGAACCATGAAGAAAAAAGAAAATCTGAACCGACTACAGAGATTGAGTCAGTAATCACAAACCTCTCAACATAGAAAGTCCAGGATTAGATGCCTTCACTGGTGAATTCCACCAAGTATTTAAAGAATTAATACCAATCCTTCACAACCTTGCAAAAATTAGAAGAGTGGGGAACACTTCTAAACTTGCTCTATGAGACCATCATTATGCTAATACCAAAACCAGACAAGGATACTACAAGAAAAGAAATTTATAGCCTCATAATCCTCATGAACATAGATGAAAAATCCTCACCAACATATTAGTAAACCAAATTCAATAATACAGTAAAGGGAGTGTATACTGTGATCAAATGTGATTTTTCCAGGGATGTAAGGATGGTTGAACAAATCAATCAGTGTGATACAGCACATTAACAAGATGAATGTTAAACTCATTTGATCATCTCAATAGATGTGGAAAAAGCATTTGACAAAATTAAAGATCCATTTAGTAAAGGCCTAGTGGCTCAGATGGTAAAGCATCTGCCTACAGTGCAGAAGGCCTGGGTTTGATCCCTGAGTAGGGAAGATCCCCTGGAGAAGGAAATGGCAACCCACTCCAGTACACTTGCTTGGAAAATCCCATGGACGGAGGAGCCTGGTAGGCTACAGTCCACAGGGCCGCAAAGAGTTGGACACGACTGAGCAACTTCACTTCACTTCGAACATCCATTTACTGATACAACTTTCAACAAACTGGTTATAGAAGGAATATACCTCAGTATGTAAAGACCATACATGATAAGCCCACATCCCAACATTATACTTTCAATGATGAAACACTGAAAGCTTTTTCTGTGATATCAGGGGTAAGATAAAGATTCCCACTGCCATCACTTTTATTCAGCATAGTATATATAGGAAGTTCTAGCCAGAGCCAGGCAAAACGAAGAAATAAAAGGTATCAGATCAGAGAAGAAGTAACACTGTCCCAATTTGGAAATGATGTAATATCATATGTAGAGAACTCTGAAAACTGTGCCAAAATTACTGTTAGAACTAATATGCAAAGTCATTAAAGAGAACTAACATGAACATCATTAAAGTTGAAAGATACAAAGCAATGTACAAAACCCAGCTGGTTTCTACATACTGACAGTGAATTATCAGAAATAGAAATTAAGAAAGCAGTCCCATTTACCTCTGCATCTAAGAGAGTAAAATACCTAGGAATAAATTTAACCACGGAGATGACAGATCTGTAACTGAAAGTGAAAAGAAAATTGAAGAAGACACATAAAACTGGAAAGATAGTAGAAGCTTATGTATTGAGAGAAGTAATATTGTTAAAACATCCATGCAACCAAAGCATTCTCCTGGTTCAATACAATCATTATTACAATTACTATTCATTTTTTCACTTAGATAGAACAAACTACCTCAAAATTTGTATGGAGGCACAAAACCGCTAGGTAACTCAAGCAATTTTGAGTTACTCAACTCAAAGAGTCAACTCAACTCTTTTGAGAAAGAGAAGTAAAGATAGAGGCATCACTTCTGGATTTCAAGCCATGTTTCGATGCTTTGGTAATCAAAACAGTACAGTATAGCCATAAACACAGACATACAGATCAACAGAACACTTAGATCAG
Organism: Odocoileus virginianus; assembly: GCF_023699985.2. Taxonomy (NCBI): domain Eukaryota; kingdom Metazoa; phylum Chordata; class Mammalia; order Artiodactyla; family Cervidae; genus Odocoileus; species Odocoileus virginianus. The sequence goes on along the minus strand of NC_069705.1, from coordinate 938,710 downwards.
AAATGAACCCATGTGTATATGATCAATTAATTTATGAAAAAGGAGCCAAGAATTTACAGTGGGGAAAGAGACAGCATCTTCAATAAATGGGGTTTGGAAAACTGGACAGTCACATGCAAAGGAATGCAGCTGGACCACTATCTTACATCATATGCAAAAATTAACTCAAGATGGATTAAAGGATCGATTGAAACATAAAATTTGAAACCATAAAATTCCCAGAAGAAAGCATAGGCAGTCAACCTCTTGACAGTGGTCTTGACATTTATTACTTTTTACGGTTGTTGTTTAGTCACTCAATTATGTACAACTCTTTGTGACCCATGGACTGTAGCCCACCAGGCTCCTCTGTTAGTGGAATTTTCCAGGCAAGACCACTGGAGTGGGTTGCCGTTTCCTTCTCCAAGGGACTCACAACCGATCAAATTACTTTTTGATTTGACACCAGGAGCAAAGGCAACCTAAGTAAAAATAAGCAAGTGAGACTATAATGTAAAAACAGATGACAAATCAAAAAAGCTTCTTCTCACCTGACTGTTTACATCATTAGCATACTTTTATAGAGGAACCACTCTGCAGAAGTTTTAAAGGTACACGGTGGGATGGATCAAGACTATAAAAATAACAAAAATTGAGGATTCAATTCTAAGAACAGAGTTCAGTTTGAGAATAATTATAGGATGCATACCAAGGAGTATAAAGTAATAGGGCAAAAAGAGAATCGAATGTAAAAATGTTACATTCGAGTAATGAGGCCACATGTGAACTGTGCTCCCACTGCCTTGGCTGTTGGGTTGTCTGAGTGACCAACATCTATTTCACAAGACCATGGACTTGGATTAATCTCGATTTCTCCACCACCTAAACCTCACTCCATACAAATGGATGGAGATGAGCATTTGCCCTTGGCAGTGGTGGGGGTTAATCTTGGGAGACCTCACTCACAATCGTGCTTTTATAAAGTGCTAACATTTTTCTTATTCCTGGCATAAATTTTCTAAGAGAAGCCAAGAGACCTTGGGAAATGGTAGCACAGGGTTGACTTGTGTTGTTAAAACTTTCACGTCGCAGAAGGATTTGGTATATTTGTTGCTTCAAATCACCCCGTCTTCTCTGATTTTAATCACTGATCTCACTGGCTTTATTTTTTCCCTCATCTCTATCTTTAACTTCTTAATGGGAGCTTCCAGAGACGGGGGAAATTGTCTTATTTTCCCAAACAGCAGAAGAGCGGCCTAGATGAGGTATGTTGCATTATTTATCCTCCTGTATTTCTTCTTTCTCCTGTGATTCTACTAAAAATGTGCAGACTTCATGTAGACACATTTAGCTCTGCCCTCACACGACAGAAAGATGGCTCCTCTGTACTTTGGTGGTAATGTAATTCTTTGAGTTGCAAGACTTTGATTTAAAATTGTAATGCGCCCATGTAGGCACTCGTGTAGGCAGACGGAAGTACAGATTTAGTGCAAACATGTTTACACACTCGTGAAGGCTGTCCAGCCCACCCTAGACGGTTTTCTCCAACAAAAACCCATTTTTCCCAAAACTTGTTTAAGATAAGCACTTCTCATTTTAAATGCTCTTTTAAAAATCTTTCAGAAAAACATAAAAATGACCTAATTCTAGAAACTTGAAGGCTATCCTCTTTGCTTTTGAAAAATGGACCGATTCCTGGTAGGAGAAGAAAGAGCACCTGGTGTGGATGACGTCATGTGTCTTAGTCATCCCAGGCTGCCAAGACAAAATAGCATCGAGTGGGGGCTTACACAACAGACATTTACTTTTCTCCCGGTTCTGGAGCTCGAAGGCTGAGATCAAGGTGCTGGCGTGGTTACTGGTACAGCCTCTCCTCCTGCCTTGCAGAACTTCCGCCTCCTTGCTGTTTCCTCATGTGGCCTTTCCTCTGTGCATGCGGAAAGAGGAAGCATCCTCTGTCCTTGTCCCAGAAGTACACCAGTTCTGCTGGGTTAGGGCCCCGCTCTTCTGACCCCATTCAACCTTGATTTTTTGCTTAGTTGCTAAGTCATATCTGATGTCTTGCAATCCCGTGAACTGCAGCACACCAGGCTCCTTCTGTCCTTGGAGTTTGTTCAAATTCATGTCTGTTGAGTCAGTAATGCTATCTAACCAACTCATCCTCTGTCACCCCCTTCTCTAACTGCCTTCCATCTTTCCCAGAATCAGGGTCTTTTCCAATGAATCGGCTCTTTGCATCAGGTGGCCAAGGCATTGGAGCTTCAGCTTCAGCGTCAGTCCTTCCAGTGAATATTCAGGGTTGATTTCCGTTAGGATTGACTGGTTTGATTATCTTAAAGAACAGTAATGCCAGGAGGGGAGGGGGTTAGGGCTTCCACATATGAATTTGCGGGGGTATACAATTGAGTCCACAGTGCCACAGATGCCTGGGATCCTATAATTACAAATGGAGTGATGTATCACGTGAGGTCACGGGTTAAATGAGATTTACCAAGTGGCATCTGGTGAATTGGGATTCTTGAAAACAGTGGATGAGTTGGCTCTGCTAGTTCCAAACGTTCTCTTGCTTAACCAGCTGAGTGGCATGCACCATGGTGGCTGTGACGAGAGGCATCACTCTGGATTGGACTTTTGTGCCAGATGCAGTGGGGCTTCCCTGGTGGCTCAGAGGGTAAAGAATCCACCTGCTAGTGCAGGAGACCCTGGTTCCATCCCTGGATCAGGAAGATCCCCTGGAGAAGGAAATGGCAACCCACTCCAGTATTCCTGCCTGGAGAATCCCATGGACAGAGGAGCCTGGCAGGCTACAGTCCATGGGGTCACAAAGAGTCAGACACGTCTGAGGGACTAACACAGACACACACACACACACACACACACACACACACACACACACACACACCAGCGGCAGCAGTTCCTAGGTTTCCTCGGAGTTTATGTTCAAGCTCAGCTTGTGTCAGGTCCCCTGCTGAGAGATTGTCCTCCAGTGTGCTCACCCTGCAGAATGCCCGCAGGAGCTGTCGCCAGAACTCCCTCTGGTCTGTGGGCTCCTTCATCTCTTGGACCTACACTGCTGGCCGGGTAGAGAGATGGGAGGAGACGGGAGATGGGTTTGATTTCACTTTCAGAATGGAAGGGAGTCTATAGCAACTATGTACACACACTTTCACATGATCGTTTTAATTAGTCAGGGGTCTTGGGCTCTTGTTCTGGGATCACCTCTTTCTTTCATTCATGCGTTCAGTCCCTTAACTGACAGTTAAACTGAGCACTGACTGTGTGCCAGGCATGGTGATAGATGACGGGGATAAAAATGAACAGAAAAGGCATAATCCATGCCCTCTGAGAATTTAGAAGTTATGAGATCCCGAGCAACTCTCTTAGTCTTCCTGAGACGCATTTTCCTCATCTTAAGCGATTAGAATGGGAAATCATCAAAACTGCAGTGAACCTATAAAAGTGTGATTTTTCTCTCCGTTTACTGGAATCATTAGATCCCTTGAGGAATCTGGAAAATTCAAAAATAGCCTACATTAAAGTCACCTGTGATCCATGATAAAGAATATCAATCTTTTGGTGTGTTTCTTCCTAGAGTTCTGCCATGTCTATGCAGACAACCATGTGTATAGGACACAAACATATATGTATATTTAAAAATATTTATTTATTTTATTTATTTGGTTGCAATGGATCTTAGCTGTGGCACAGTGATCTCTCTTGCAGCATGTGTGATCGAGTTCCTTGACCAGGGATCGAACCCAGGCCTCTGCATTGGGATGTCTTAGCCACTGGACCACCAGGGAAGTCCTCACACATAAAGCTTTTGTTTAAGAAGTTTGGCATCATTTATTTTTTGGTTTGAAGCAGATTTTCTTTCTTAGTATTATTGCATAGGTATTCTTCATGTCATTGAATATTACTAATATGCTTCTTAATGGCAGTTTGGCAATCTGTCATATATATATGTATCATAATATTTATCCCTCTCATTTAGGGCATTTAAATTATTTTCTCATTTTCATTATTATAAATAAGGGGTAATACATGTCTCTGATTGCATCCTTTAAATGAACTCGTAGAAGTAGAATTTTGGTTTGAATGAGTTTTTGCCTTTTGAATATATATTGAAAAATTTCCATCCAGGAAGATAATATCAATTCACATGCCTGTTAGCTATATACAAGAGTCTTAGTTTCCTTGTATCTTCACTGATATGGATATGTATGCTTTGTAAATTTTTGCCAATTTCACAGGTGACAATACCTATATTTTTAATGTAAAAAATATAAGGTAGAATTTGGATGAGCTTCTCTTTATGTATCTTTTAACTATTTGCATTTTAAAAATCCCTATTTCTATCTTTTGCTTATTTAATATTATTGTTTTTCTAAATTTGTAGGAACACTCTTAAAGCTATTAGACCACGTTCGCATACAGCAGATATTTTCCTGCTTTGTGGTTTGCCTCTTGTGTGTGTATGTGTGTGCTCAGTCATCTCCAACTCTCTCGCTATCGCATGGGCTGTAGCCCTCCAGGCTCCTCTATCCACAGGATTTTTGAGGCAAGAATACTGGAATGGGTTACCATGCCTTGCTCTAGGGGATCTTCTTGACCAAGGGATTGAACCCACGTCTCCTGCATTGGCAGGCAGATTTTTTAACCACTGAAGCAACTGGGATGTCTGGTTTTCTTCTTATATATATGTACTTAAGATAACAAGCATATATATGTATATATTCAGTTCAGTTGCTCAGTCATCTCTAATTCTTTGCGACCCCATGGACTGCAGCACGCCAGGCCTCCCTGTCCATCAGCAACTCCGGAGCTGACTTAAACTCATGTCCATTGAGTCAGTGATGCCATCCAGCCATCTCATCCTCTGTCGTCCCCTTCTCCCACCTTTAATCTTTCCCAGCATCAGGGTCTTTTCAAATGAGTCAGCTCTTCACATCAGGTGGCCAAAGTATTGGAGTTTCAGCTTCAGCATCAGTCCTTCCAATGAATGTTCAGGACTGATTTCCTTTAGGATGGACTGGTTGGATCTCTTTGCAGTCCAAGGGACTCTCAAGAGTCTTTTCCAATACCACAGTTCAAAAGCATCAATTCTTCGATGCTCAGCTTTCTTTATAGTCCAACTCTCACATCTGTACATGACTACTGGAAAAACCATAGCTTTGACTAGACAGACCTTTGTTGGCAAAGCATTGTCTCTCCTTTTTAATAAGCTTTCTAAGTCAGTCATAACTTTTCTCCCAAGGAGCAAGAGTCTTTTAATTTCATGACTGCTGTCACCATCTGATTTTGGATCCCCCCAAAATAAAGTCTGTCACTGTTTCCACTATCTCCCTGTCTATTTGCCATGAAGTGATGGGACCAGATGCCATGATCTTGGTTTTCTGAATGTTGAGTTTTAAGCCAACTTTTTCACTCTCCTCTTTCACTTTCATCAAGAGGCTCTTTAGTTCTTCCTTGCTTTCTGCCATAAGGGTGATATCATCTGCATATCTGAGGTTATTGGTATTTCTCCCCACAATCTTGATTCCAGCTTGTGCTTCATCCAGTCCAGCATTTCTCATGATGTACTCTGCATATAAGTTAAATAAGCAGGGTGACAATATACAGCCTTGATGTAGTCTTTTTCCCATTTGGAACCAGTCTGTTTTTCCTTATCCAATTCTAACTTGCTTCTTGACCCGCATACAGATTTCTCAGGAGGCAGGTCAGGTGGTCTGGTATTCCCATCTCTTGAAGAATTTTCCGCAGTTTGTAGTGATCCTCACATTCAAAGGCTTTGGCATACTCAATAAAGCAGAAGTAGATGTTTTTCTGGAACTCCCTTGCTTTTTTGATGAGCCAACAGATGTTGGTAATTGATCTCTGGTTCCTCTGCCTTTTCTAAATCCAACTTGAACATGTGGAAGTACACGGTTCACGTACTGTTGAAGCCTGGCTTGGAGAATTTTGAACATTACTTTGCTAGTGTGTGAAATGAGTGCAATTGTGTGGTAGTTTGAGCATTCTTTACCATTGCCTTTCTTTGGGATTGGAATGAAAACTGACCTTTTCCAGTCCTGTGGCCACTGCTGAGTTTTCCACATTTTCTGGCATCTTGAGTGCAGCACTTTCACAGCATCATCTTTTAGGATTTGAAATAGCTCAACTGGAATTCCATCACCTCCACTAGCTTTGTTTGTAGTGATGCTTCCTAAGGCCCACTTGACTTCGCATTCCAAGATGTCTGGCTCTAGGTGACTGATCATACCATCGTGATTATCTGGGTCATGAAGATCTTTTTTGTACAGTTCTTCTGTGTATTTTTTGCCACCTCTTCTTAATATCTTCTGCTTCTGTTAAGTCCATACCATTTCTGTCCTATCTATCTTATCTATCTATCTATATAACCATTTTTATCAGTACTGCTTCTTTTGCGTTGCTGTTTAGAAAATTTTCCAATCATAAAGTTAGACGTATCTTAGGTATTTTCATAGCTTTCTTTTTGGTCTCAAACTATGGGGTGTATTTTGGGAATTTGTAATCTATGATATTCCATTTGTTTGTTTGTTTGTTTTTCTACTGTTAAAGCCACACTTATTTGTCCTGGTCTTTCGTATGTCAGATCTCCAGAACCGCTTGTCCCCACTTCTTCATCTTATCCTCTACGTTCCGGGAAGTGACTCTGTCCTGACTTCACACTGCACTGCTGTGCCTATTGTACTCTTGCCCTGCTGACAAGGACCTTCCAATTAAGCTGTGATTTTGTTTCTTTTCTTTTTAAAAAATATTTATTTATTTATTTGGCTGCTCTGGGTCTTAGTTTTGACAGGCTGGCTCTTACCTGTGGCATGTGGGATATAGTTCTCTGACCAGAGATCGAACCAGGGTCCCCTGCATTGGGAGCACAGAGTCCTAGCCACTGGACCACCAGCAGAGTCCCAAGCTGTGACATTTTTTAACACCCTTACTTTATTGCTTATCTCACCTTGGAGTTTTAATCCTCAGTCCCTGTTTTCTTAAATTAAATGACTCTAAACACTTGCCACTTAGAACGTCTACTTATTGTGGTAAATCTTTTGCAAAGAAGAAGTTTCTTGATGTTTCTTCCTTGAGAGTTTTATTAATGTCTTCTTCTGTGTCACATAATTTTTTTCTACGTGCCACTCATCAGAACAGAAGGTTAAGGCCTGCCTTATGTCCCCAGTGTGTGTGCGTCAGCCTTGCGTCCTTTCATAGTCCACATGAACCCTTTGAAGATCTTCTGACCCAGTTTCAGCTCTGGGACTGGATGATGACAGGCCATTTCAGGAGCCCAGCATCCTGGGTAGGAGACTTGGGTGGGGACTTGGGTGGAGGAGTTTTATTTCTTCCTTCTCTGTGCTGTGAAAGGCTTTCTCTAGAGAGCCAGTCTTCTCTTCCTAGATTTCCAGTTGGTCCATCTTCTACTCTAGGTTTCTGTATCCAACCAATCAAGATGCACCGATCCAGGAAAGAGCCCCATTCATCAGAGAGAATCTCTGACACACTTGGTGTTTCCTCTTGGTTCATCTGTGTTTAACCTTGACTTCCTACTGAAGTTGCCTCCAGTGTTTGTGGGGCTCAGCCCTGAGCCCTTAACCTAAGAGTGTTAAGGGGGGATCTGCCTGGGCAGCCTCTTCTCCTTCACGAGAGATGGAGCCTCCATCCCATATCAGCTAGACAGACATTCTCGGGCAACCAGGAAGTGACACCTTTGCTGTGTTTTGTTTCTGCCCTAATCGGCCCCTCTTCACGCTAGAATGAGTAGAAATAAATTGGTGGTTTGCGAGAATCACTCTTCTATAATGATCAATCTGTTCCAGGTTTTCGTTTTTTCTTATAGTCCTTGGCTTATGTTAGCTGGTTTCTGGAAGAGGTATAATTAGATATCTATGATGAAATAAGATGGTGAAGATTTAACTGGGAAATCAGCAATGGATCTTAAAGCTTATTTGAAACAACACGTCTCCTGCCAGCCTCACAACTGTGATCAGAGGATAAAATGAGAGGATAAATGTGAAAGGACCTTGAAGGCTGTTGGGAACATTATGCAAATACCAAGTTGCTTTGTTATCACCACATTTTATGAGAGCAGAAATCAGTAGCCTTGTTGGAAGCAAATATGAGTTGAGAATTTTTTAAGGAACGCGTGTGATTGTGGAAGATGGCACTTTAGGTGAAGCACAGAGCCGTTCTGTGTCTGTGTTTCACTCTCTCCTTTCACAGCGATACATCTGAAATAGAGGTTGGTCTTGCTCTTCATCTCTGCAAAGAGAAGGCTGGCCTGAATTTCCACTTTAGGCTGTTTCTTAGCATGCCAAGAGATTGTTTCAGCCAAAGAAACTAATCTGCAGATAGGTCTGCCCCCACACAGTGCCCAGGAATGGGGGCAAAGGCTTTAATTAAAATGAAAGGTTTGGTCATTTCTGGCCTATCTGGGAAGCTTAAAGTTGATGTGGTTTGAATGAAAATAATGACTTTTACTTAAAATGCAAATATTAATGCAAGAAAGAACCTGGGATTGACTCTCAGTGCAATTGAAAGATAGTATAATTTCTTTTTCATTGTTTTTTCCCCCTGAAATTAATGTTCTTTTGAAACTCTGTAATATATACATTTAATATGTTAGTAAGGTATATTTTTTCTCTTTTAAGTTCCTTTCAGCTGGCAGTTGGGCTTTAGGTATTAATGGATCTTTGAAAAAGTCATAAGGACTTGCTACTGTTTGTGTTTATTTGGCTGACATAAGGCAGTTTGAGGGGTAGCTTTTTTCCAAGCCTTCTTGGTTTGGTTGTCTGGACAGCATTTACCATCCCATAATCTCCATTCATACACAGAAAGCTAAAATGACCACATGGTGAAAAGTAGACGTATTTACCAAAGAATTTGTATGGACCAAAATCAAGTTTTCAATTTTGAAGTAGCACGTACTGCTCTTCAGTTAAGTATGCTCATCTAATTACCAAGAATTACAGTGAAAACAGCGTGCATTTTGAATGTTGATAAGGGTAAATGGAAATGTGGTCAATTATATCCGTATATGTTAAATGCATTCCAGATCAGTGATGCTTTTTACTAATTATAATTAGTATAAAGTAGACTTAATGAGGAATTACAAAGGCTTGAACATTGTGAAGTTATTATTATTTTTTTGTTAAAGATGAATTTGTTATAAAAATTAAAAAGAAAACATCCCGACTCTTACCCTAGTAAACTATATTTTTCTCTCCTCATTTCTTCTTGCTATACTTACGAATTTTTATTTAATTGTTATCATCGTATATGAGCAATTTTGAGCTTTGCATTTTCCATCCAATATTCATTATGTAGAAAGCATTTTTTTTTTTTCCATTTGCAACTGAACATAAGGGCATTCAAACAGACGGGCTGCTTGAACCCATCTCCTATTGTCGAAACTGTAGCTGTCTCCCAACTTATTTTTTTGTTCCTATTTCGATAATGCTGCGATGAACATCTTTGCTCAAATGCAGTTTTAAGTTTCTGTAGGAAAGGTTTTGTTTTTGGAATAAATGGAATGGGGTGAGATTTCTGTGCCAAATTTGATGCAGCGTCAGAGTTAAGGGAAGTCGAGAGTAGGGTAGTTAAGAGAAGTCACTTGGGCGATGACGCAGTAGGTGACTCCATGTCCTGTCTGGGTGAAGAGGTGAACATGCCAGGAAGAAAGAGAGGAGCTGCTGGCAGAGCTCCGGGGTAGAGGCAGGGACGTTCACCTGGGAGCTTCCTTCCCTCTGTCGACCAGCATCATTTGTGGCTTTGGGTCTGAATCAGACCAGCTGGGAGGGCAGTCCTGTGCTCCTCTCACTGTGGACTGGACTGTCTTTGGGGTTTTGACTTTCCACCTGAAGTCAGCGTGGGGACGCCTTGGCTCCAGCCCAGGCGGCCTGGGAAAAGCAACAGGAGGAGAAGATAGGACCAGGCAAAAGGGATGCAGCTGAGTGATGAGCCAGATCCTAGATCCTATCCGCTGTCAATCCAGGCTCAGGTGGTGTTTGCCAAGGCCCTGTTTCTTTCCACCTAGACACTAGGTCAAGGTGGTCCCTCCAGCCAGCCTGGAGGCTGGGAAGCCAAAGGAGAAAAGCAAGCCTTCAGTGGACAAAATCAGGAAGAAGGTTCAGACTGAACATTGCTCATCACTAATCACACAGAGCTACTCTTTTTTTCTTTCTTTCTTTTTTTTACTTGTTTTGTCAAACTGCAAGTAAATAACCTGGTGAACTCTGTCTTTGCTGGAAATAGTCTTTTTGAAAGAAATGTTATATTTTAGGAAATAATAAAAAAAAAAACCCTACCACAAAACAAGCTGCTTTATGAGATTTCCAATTTTGCCATGATTTTGTTCCCTGGGTAGACTGATGCTGCAGGGACTGTGATAAGAAGTTCTCCTATGGTAACAAAAGCAAAATTGAAAACCTACTTCAGCCGCATTCGAGCTCACACTGTTATCACTTTGTCTTTTCACCAATTACCTGCCTGCGTGTGCTTTACAGCAGCCCAGATTCTGTGGCCACATTCAATGTCCTGGAGATTTTGAGACCTTCTTTAATTTCTTTTTAAATTATGGCAGTATTCCTAATATTTCCACTACCCCTTGCCTCCAAACCCCCCACAACCCTGTAGAATAGTTGTACACATTTTAGACATCAACATATTTATCTGCAAAATGAAACGTGCTTGTTTGCACGGAAACATTCTCAAGAACACACAGAAGCTAAGCAATGATGTTGACATCATCTGACACATATTCATATGGGGTTCCGTTTTTCTGTCCTACCAATCTTCCAAGCAAACAAGACTCCAGATAACCTTTGATTAAAACTTAAAATTCAACCTAGAAAGGGCTTCAGATATATTTCAAAAATCACACTTTAGTACTCGTTTAAATGTCTCTAATATTTTTCATATCCCCAATCAGTTCAGTTCAGTTGCTCAGTCATGTCCGACTCTTTGTGACACCATGAGCCATAGCACACCAGGCCTCCCTGTCCATTACCAACTGCCAGAGTCTACCCAAACCCATGTCCACTGAGTCGGTGATACCATCCAACCATCTCATCCTCTGTCATCCCCTTCTCCTCCTGCCCTCAATCTTTCTCAGCATCAAGGTCTTTTCAAATGAGTCAGCTCTTTGCATCAGGTGGCCAAAGTATTGGAGTTTCAGCTTCAACATCAGTCCTTCCAATGAACACCCAGGACTGATCTGCTTTAGGATGGACTGGTTAGCACTTTTAAATCCATTTAAAGACCTTAGAAGTGTCCAGCAGGTGTTTGGAGGTGCAGTCTTCTTGCTTGAGGCACAATGAAGGAATGAAAGAAGTGATAAATGAGGCAAACCAGACAGGAATGAGTTACACGATGTCCTGTGAACAAGATGCAACTTGCTGTGTATTCTCTGAAATCACTTCCCCTTTGTGGCTAATCCAGGAAGGCAATCCATCAATCAGGAGATCGGCTAGAACCCAATTGTAACGACACGTGGAACCAAGTCATTGGAAAAGAAGGAAATGATCTCTGAGTAAAGAAGGGGTTGGGGGACTTGGAATCAGGCAGCATGGATTCAAGGAGAATTCACCTTATAGAGACCACATAGAGCTCAAAGTTAAGATTGGTGCAATCCATGGTGAGAAACAGACTGTCCTTTATAATGTCTCATTTGATTCTCCTGGAAACCCTAATAAATATCATTGCGTTCATTTTGTACAAGGAGAATGTGAGAGTCGTTTGGGTGGTCTAGTCACCAAGTCGTGACCGACTCTTTTGTGACCTGGCAGGCTTCTCTGTCCGTGGGATTTCCCAGGAAAGAATACTGGACTGGGTTGCCATTCCCTCCTCCAGGGGATCTTTCCTGATCCAGGGATCGAATCTGTGTCTCCTGCTTTGACAGGTGGTTCTTCACTGCTGAGCCACCAGGCAAGCTTGAGACTAGCTTTGACTATAATCAAATTAGAGTACATGACTCATTGCATGTCATGACTTGTGTGATATCACACAGGGAGAAAGTGGTTGAACTGGAACTGGGATTCTGAATTTCTGACTCTTTTTATGGGTGTTTTTCAGTCCACCATCCTGCCTCAGGTCGCAGCTTGAAAGTTAGAAGTTCAGTGTTCTTTAGAGGTGAAGGGAGTTTGGATGGGCTCTCAGTTCAGCAAAGGAAGAGAGGAAAGATGGAAGGAACAAGAAATCAGTTTCTCCACGCTAGGCATGGGGCGGTCCGGACAGATAGAAGTTCAGAGTCCTGCTGATCTGCAGGTGGTGGGGCTTGACTGGTTCAGTTGCATCTGGCTCCATGCATGTAGCTCGGCTCTAATCAGGCTTCTGTTAGAGATGCCGTGTGCACGCCCAGCTCCCAGGGCGGCATTGTCCCCAGCTACTTAGGGCAGGACTTAGGGTGGGGGACTGGGCTCTTCTTCCCAGCTGATCCTTGTTTCATTCCCTCTGCTCACCTATTCTTACCTTTAAAGACAACTGAACAGGATTCACTCCAGGCTAAAAGATCCCAGTGGTTGTACCTTTCTTCCCTAACTCTGCTTTTTAAAAAATTTTATTATTATTATTTTTTTCATTTATTTTTATTAGTTTGAGGCTAATTACTTTACAACATTGCAGTGGTTTTTGTCATACATTGAAATGAATTAGCCATGGATTTACATGTATTCCCCATCCCGGTCCCCGCTCCCACCTCCTTCTCCACCCCATCCCTCTGGGTCTTCCCAGTGCACCAGGCCCGAGCACTTGTCTCATGCATCCAACCTGGGCTGGTGATCTGTTTCACCCTAGATAATATACATGTTTCGATGCTGTTCTCTTGAAACATCCCACCCTCGCCTTCTCCCACAGAGTCCACAAGTCTGTGCTATACATCTGAGTCTCTTTTTCTGTTTTGCATATAGGGTTATCATTGCCATCTTTCTAAATTCCATATCTTCTCTGTATCGTTCCAATTTTAGTATATGTGCTGCCGAAGCGAGCACCTAACTCTGCTTTTTAATCCTGAAATTATATTGTCTTGATGACGTTGGGCAAGTCACTTAACTTGTCTGACACGTCATCCGAGGGGACTCATATGAACGTGCTCAAGTATTTTCTGTCGTTGCAGTCCAAACGTGGGTTGAAAAAGAATTTCCAGGCACAAAGAATTTCAGAAGGGAGTAATTATTAAGAGTAGGAAGCTGAGAATGAAGGCGCTGCGAGCACAGAGGGCTGACCTCCTGACAGACTAGGGGGAGTCGACACTTTTGCATGAATTAGCAGCCAATTTTTATAGCCTCAAGACAAAGAAAATTCCTGTTGAAGGGTGGCATTAGGTGATGGGTTAGAGCGTTATAGGGTGAGTATCAGGGTGGGCATATTTGCCTAATTAGGGGTCAGGAAGCTGACTCAGATAAGGGTCAGGGGGGCTTTTGGCAACAGGTAAATGGACTTTCCTGATGGCTCAAATGGTAAAGAATCTGCCTGCAGTGCAGGAGACCGAGTTCCGTCCCTGGGTTGGGAAGATCCCCTGGAGTAGGAGAGAAAGAGCTGGACATGACTGAGCAACTAACACTTTCACAATGGGGCTCAGTCAGTCTCAGAGATGACCTTGGTTCTGGCCTCTACATCCAGGGCCTTGGTGCAAGGCCTCGCCCTGTGACTTTGGTATACAACCTTCATGTTTTCTAAAGAAATTCCTTCTGGGCAGTGGCAGTCACTGCCGATGTGTCCAGGGATTCTCAGTGCCTGCTCTTTCACAGTCTCTGCTTCTGCTTTTCCTTCCCAGAGTCGCAAACATGCCAGCAAAGTCCGGCTGTATTACATGCTTCACCCCAGGGATGGTGGGTGTCCAGCCAAGAGGCTCCGATCAGAAAACGTGAGTATCTGACACCATGCAATATCCTGGGACAATTTGTTCTGTCGGCGAGAAACTTTGCAGGTCTGGGAATTCCAGTTATGTCCAGCCTAGTGGGAAAGCTAAGTGAGTCGAAATCGTTCTCATTAACCATGACAGAAAATATGACATGTAAGCAAGTCTTTTCCTTTTTTTTTTTTTCCTGCCAGATCTTGCAGGATACAGGGTTGGGAGACTTTTTGATGTTTTTGTGATGGGACCTTGCGGAGAAATAACAGACAGAGGGGCTGAGACCGTCAGAGGCTGGGTGAGGGGGGGCGGGCACCTGGAGAAGACATGACCTAAGGGCAAACCTGTCGGAAATATCGGAGACCCTGCTTTCTACATAATGTATGTTTTCTTTGGTGTGTAAAACAGAGCACCAGTTTGTTCACTTACAATGAAAACTGTGCATATATCTTGCAAATAAAAATATTCAGAGTTTTGATTAGTGTTACCTTTCCCTGAGGGAATGTTTACTTAGGGAAGACAAATAACAATTAGGCAGTCGCTTTGAGGGTTTAAAGTCAGAGCAGAAGGTTTCCCTTAGCCGGGCCGAGGCCAAGACTGCCTTGAGGAGCACCCCGTCCTGCCTGCGGGGGCCCCCCTTTTCCTGCCGAGTAGAATCTTCTTACCCATCCATGGCAGAGGTCCTCCATGATACCGACTGCGGATTAAACGCAGAAACGCCTCACCCTCTGAGCGCCGAGAAGCTGCGGGTGAAGACTCACATCCCACCCTCTCACTGTGCTTGTGATCCTGCTTTTTTTTTTTTTTCTCCTGCTGCCATATCGATGCCAGGCTTCTTTTCTTATTAAAAATTAATACATAATCATTGAAGAGACTGGGCAAAACCTGCACTCGTTTGTTCTTCACAGAAGAGACACAGAGAGAGAGAGAGAGAAGAAGGCGGGAGAGAGAGAGAAAGGTGTGGGTTTCATGGGGTGACTGCTTAGAGCCCTATAGAGTGAGGCTAGTTTTGCCTAATTAGGGGTCAGGAAGCTGACCGGTAAGGATCACGGGGGCTTTTGGCTGTGGTTACAATGGGGCTCGTACCTTCCATGTGACTGAAGGTAGAGAAGGTCAGGGCTGGCCGGGTCCAGGGGTTTCAAGCCACGTCTCAGCATCCCCAAACGAGCTAACACGTGCAGACTCACCTGGATTCTGTGGGTTTTTCTTCACTGCCCGCTGAGCAGACCAGAGACACATAAGCCACAGACCTGCCTTAAAGAGGCTTAAACATAGCGAGAGAGGTAAACATTGCATAAAAAAGCTCTGATGCCACAGCGTAGGCGTTTGTTAACTTTTGTACACAGCGCCTCATGGAGACAAAGGGTGGATGAGTCACGCCCGGGCCACGCGACCAGGGAAGGTGTCACTGCAGCGGTGGCATGCGAGCTGGGGTCTTTGGGATTGGATGGGTGGGTGTACCAGATGGAAGCGGTGGGAGTGAGGAGGGTGGATGGGTGTTTTCTTGGGTGCATCCATAGCAAAACAACCTATTAAGCCACAGGAAAGTCGGCTTAAGCCAGCTTTTATGCAGTCTCAGAATCCTGTAGCCGTGCTGGAGTCATACTCTGCGTCAGGTAGCTATTAAGAGAGAGAACAGAATTCGGTTGTTTCCCCTTGGAATTGTTCAGCGATGTATCCCTTCATTCAGTGGCCAATTAGCATCTAATCCTAAGAGTCAGAAACAATAGGGATTCATGGACACTTAACAGGGAGTTCTTGGAGCACAGATTATTATTGTCTGTCCACTCAAGTTCTAATCATGAGTGGTGCACGCAAAGCTGAGCTCCTAAGGAGTGATCCTTAGGAGGAAAACTTTTCCTTCGCAGGTTCCTTGGCTGGTCTAATAATTAAACTGACTTAAGACATATGAACAGAGGAAACACAAATTGAATTCCATACGTGTGGGAGCCCCAAAGAGAAGAGACTCAATGAAGTGACCAAAGAAGGCAGCTTTTATGTTCTTAGTGAAGTGATAAATTTATAAGGAATTGAAAGGGCAGAGAAAGGCTTCTGGGCTCGGGGTAGCAAATTAGTGAAGTACTGAGGTTTGTTTATAGAGGCTTCTTGGCCCTGGATTCTGTATCCCTGGTGATAAGGCTGGCCTTCTACCTCCTGGTACAGGGAGGGCGGCTTCCACGTGGGAGATTTATCTCCTGCTTTCAGGGGGACAGGAGATGGTCAGAGTGTCCTTCCTGCACCTGCTGTTTCTTAAGTCACTGTACTAAAAAATCAATACATCAAAGTGGCGTGTTATAGGGTGGGGTGTCCTGTTCCCCTTCACAGGCAAAGAGGAAGGGACACTGGGACTCCTGCTGGTGGCCTTGAAGACACAGTCTTTCCTGCTCTGGTCAGACCCATGCTGTATCCCACTCAGGCTCTGGTTCTGCCAGACACCCTGGGGTCAGTTCCTAGCAGGGATGAAGGTCAGATTTTACAGCAAGAAGTATTTACAAGAGTTCTTTCCTGAAGGCCCCTTTGAGAACTCTTTCCTAGGTTTTGAAAACTTGGCTTTATCATTGGATTTGCCGATTCAGTCATTTCCTCTGACTCGTTAATCATTGTCTATGAGCAAATCGGTAAATAGGAAAAGCAACCTAATGATCTTACTCTTTGGAAGAGATGGTTGATGCTTTAACAGGCTATATGGACATTTCACAGTGAAAACTATCATTTCCACTAGGCATCTTGATGTATTGGATGCATTGTGGAAGGTTCCCCCAGCCCCTCTTCAGGGCCTTGAGTGTTGACGTTGTAGCTATTTGAACCAATTTTGTTTGATACAGATTCACATCTAAGGACTGAGACCCTGAATATACAAATCAACAATGGCTAGACCATACATAGGGCTTCCCTGGTGGCTCAGATGGTAAGGAATCTGCCTGCAATGTGGGAGACTCGGGTTCTACCCCTGGGTTGGGAAGATCCTCTGGAGAAGGAAATGGCACCTCATTCCAGTATTCTTGCCTGGAGAATCCCATGGACAGAGGAGCCTGGCAGGCACAGTCCACTAGGTTGCAGAGTCGGACTCGTCTGAGCAACAAGACACAGACCATATATAAAGCTATGACTTTGACCCACAACCTGCAGCCAGTACAGAAGACCGACCTAGTGATATATAGTAACCAGCCCAGAAGCCTGCCTTCTGTAAGTCAGATTACAGGACGTCAGACCACTGTCTGTAGTAACAATCCAGGAAGTAAAAAACAGCCTTGTGACAATAGGTCCTGAATGGCAGGACTTGATGAGTGCTGACATCATTGCGAATTTCTGTCTCCGTTTCCAACTCAGGACCAACCAGAAAAAGCCAAATATGCACCCCTGACCCATCACATTGGCTTCTTCCCATCTTAGGTGACCTGTCTGCCTTTCCCCACATCAGCAGTCTCAAGTCAGGGCACAGGTGAGACCTACCCTTTTTCCATTATGAAGTTTCCCCACGTCTCTGCTTGCCTTTGCGTCTCCTCTAGATGCAGGTGATGGCTGGCTGGCTGGCTCCCCGGCTGCAGCAAGCTCTATATCAACAGCCTTTCTTGTTCTCCTTTGGTTGGCGTTTCTTTCCACGGGGTGGTAAGACGGGCAGCATGATAATAATCTATAATGTACAGGTTCATCAGAAGATCCAACTGAGCAAACTCATTCATCGAGCACGTTGTTTTCCAAGTGCCTTCTGCAGGCGTTGTTATTGCTGATCCTTTGCCCACCAGCACCTGTGATCTCAGGAGGGTGTCCTGCCTCGCTCCACTTGCCCCTCTCGTCTTGCCCATCCTCCCACCTGCCCTGCTCCTGGGGGGCTGAGGTTTGCATCCTGATGTCACCTGATTGAGAACAATATCCAACAAAATGAGTGCTTCTGAAAATAGAAAACTTGTTGCTGATTTTCCAAACCCTGGCCACACACGAACCTTGGGCCACATTTAATTCCTAAAATTGATAGGTGATGGCAGCTGTCCCTTTCCTGGGAATACTTGGTAACTGTATTTACGTACAGAGAAACAAAAGTGACTGTTATTATCCCCAGGGCCGTTGTCCTTTCCATTCCAGGTCATTTGACCTTTTTTGTTGTTTGTTGTTTAAAAACTTAAGTTCATTTCTGCCTTTTGTTCTGGTTTTCCAGCTTTTAAAAATTCCCTGCTCTACTCTTTAGAATCCTCATTTGGATCCTCTGTGGTTTTTTTTTTCCTTGAAATTTTAGAGCAGGACATATTCCTCATGAGGCCACAGAGTAAAATTAAAGGCAAAATAAATTGCTATAGTTGATTGCCTTGGAGAAATTTTCAGTAATCCCGCGAGCATTCGAGCCAGAAAGGACTTAAAGATTATCTAGTCCACTGAGAGCCTTGGTTTTCCATCAATGGGCCCTTTTATTATCTTCTCACTCATGGATCACATGCTTGAAAAAAAATTGTCTGCTTGGGAAACAGCACTTTGAAGTTAAAAGGTGATTTAATTTTACTTTTATTTTTATTCTGTAAAGATAAGTTAACTGCAAATTCAAATTGCCTGTCAGTATTAAGTAAACTGTTTTTACTTGGAGTTCATGTAATTCCTTCTGAGTGGGGAGACTTGACATTTGGTTAGTGCGATTGGATTGGACTTACTCCTAAATATTTATACGGTTTTCCTTATGTCTGAAATATTTGGCATAGCTTGAGAACCTTCACTGTTGAATTCATAGGTTCCTAAATATCCTGAATTTTGTGTTGGGAGGATTCATTGTAATCCCTTTCCAAGCCTGTAATTACAAAGGTGAAAATAAGGCTCGAAGAAGTACTGTGTCTTGTCTTGTCCAAATTTGTAAAAAAAGACCCTGTCTGCTACCCTAAATTCTATTCCTGGGCTTCTCCTACATGTCTTGAAATTGTAGCTTCTTTGGGGGCCTGGAAGCCATTGCTGGGTCCAGAGTCAGAGAGCATTGCTTCCCTGGGGGAGAGTATTAATAGTAACTGGCACTTCTCAGATGCTTCCCACCTAAATGCTTTTACATTAACACATTTCATCCTCACAAGTCCTGTGTAAGGTAGGAGCTAGCGTTACTCCCCACAGAGGAGAAAACTGAAATTAAGTCACTTGATTCTGATCAAACATCCGGTAAGTAGCAGAGACAAGGCTGGGGAAATATAAAACACAACAAAATAGAATTCCCTCTGGCCCTTCAGAGTGGCTCACCATGCCATGCCTGGAGACAAGGGGTGCATATCTTCTAAGTGCTGGGGCATAAAGATGGAAGCACATGGAACTTTCCTTAACAGGAGTCAGGACGTAGTTGGGGGGGTTCCAATATATGTAAATCATGTCTTTTCATACAGTGTAGCAGATGCTACCCTAGACATATGGCTAGACGACTGTCAATGAAAATAATCAATAAGCAATCTATAATAGTAAGAGAAAAGAGTTTTATTTGAGTGAAACTGAGGACTATAGCCCGGGTGACAGCCCATCAGACAACTCTGAGGCTCTGCTTTGGGAGCAGTGTGGTTCTCGGCACAGTTCTCTGCCTTGTCAGAAATGAGAACATTAAAGTCAGGGATGCGTTCCTTCAAGGTTTCAAAAGGAAAACTCGTCCAGGACATGCACAGTGAGTCGGCGAGGCCTTGGTACCTAGGAAGGGGCTCTTACATGAAGGAGGACTAGTGCTGGCTGACTAGGAAGGAAGGCAGTTCATCTTTCTCTTCTGACGTGGGCTTTCTTCACTTCTGGTCACTGTGCTCTTTTCTTTAATAATTAAAGCAGATGCACAATGTAAGTTTGATCGTCACAAGAAGGCCGTTCTGGTTAGCATAAAATTCCAGTTAACTCATGTATAAGCCGGCATGATGTTCCCAGACCTCAATGTGAATATGTGTTTTATCACTAGCATCTGGGCACGAGGGAGGGGACCCTGATCTCCCTTGGCAGGATGGGGGCAGGACAGTGTTTCCTAGAGCAAGTGACACTGAGCTGATTCTTTAAAAAGAAAAAAAAAATTATTTGGCTGCCCTGGGTCTTAGTTGTGGCATGTGGGATCTAGTTTCCTGATGAGGCATCGAACTCAGGCCCCCTGCACTGGGGGGAGTCTTAGCCACTGGACCACTAGGGAAGTCCCCAAACTGATTCTAGAAGGTGGATGTGAGTGATCAAATGAAGAAGGCTGGGAAAGGCCTATTCTGAGTATGGACTCACACGAGTCATGTCTTCAGAGAAATAAAATTCCAAGGTATCTTGAGATGCAAAATGCTAATGGGTGGCTGTGTTTGTTTCCTCAGGCTCCTGTAACAAATGACCACAAACCGGTTAGCTTCCAGCAACAGAAATTTATGTGCTCACAGTTCTTACAGCTACAAATCTGGAATCAAGGTGTAGGCAGGACCTCCCTCTGGAGGCCCTGATGGGAAGTTAGGTCCATGTGTCTATCCTGGCAACGTAGCTGGCCACCCTTGGAGATCCTTGGTTTGCAACTGTGTCACACCAGTCTGCTTTCATCCCTGCGTGTGTCTCTGTCTTCTAATAAAGATGCCAGTCTTTGGATCTAGGCCCACTATCATCCAGTGTGCGTGCATGCTCAGTTGCTGTCTGACTCTTTATGAGCCCATGGATTGTAACCCACTAGGCTTCTCTGTCCATGGGCTTTCCCAGGCAAGGACACTGGAGTGGGTTACCATTTCTTTCTCCAGGGGTTCTTCCTGACCCAGGGATCGAGCCCTGGTCTCCTGTATTGCAGGCAGATTTCTTTACTGTCTGAGACACCAGGGAAGCCCGATCATCTGGTGTGAAGGCATCATAATCAATTACATCTGAAAAGATGCTATTTCCAAATAAGTTCACGTGTCCGAGGTGGATATAACCGGGGAGACGGTATTCAACCAGTACAGCAGTGGAGACACAAATGGAGATTGGATGGTGGACAGGGGTACAAACCCATACTGTGCATAGTACTGACACTTGCTTGGTCAGCCTTTCCCATTGTCTGCAGTGGTCTGCTGCTGAATTCATGGGGATTTCTGAATGAGGGATGTGTCTACCAACGATGCTGTGTCTTGGCTGCCAGCTACACATTTAGAGCTAACAGTGGGGACACTGTCCCTGGCTGAGCTACAGATTAATTTTACAGCTTTGTTTTGGACTTTCTAAATTGTAATTGCCATAGATTTATAATCAAGGGTTACAGTCACTGCACCGCACTGCCTCTCTGCCCCTTTTTCAGAGGGCTTCAGATAAAAGCTTCCTGTTTGAGAAGCTGCATGACAGACTGTAAAGTGTGTGTAAACTGTTCTTTCATGGAATTTTAGAAATTACCTTGTCTGTGAGTTCCAATCTTTGCTCACTGCTGTGCAGTACATGACTTCCATCGTTCAGTTAGGGACAGGCCCGCAGTCTACATCTGGGAGACTCGAAGAGCAATTAGGAAATCCGTGGGTGCAAGTTAAGTATTTATTTATGTGTCTCATCTTAAGCCAGGAGTCAGATTATAGCCACCGGCCAGATGCAGCCACTGCTTGTTTTGTAAGGTCTGCAAGCAAAGAATGGGTTTTACATTTTTAAATGTTGGGGGAAAAAAATTAAAAGAAGATTAGTACATCAAAACATGAAAAACGACATGGAGTTCAAATACTGATGCTTAAAAGTAAAGTCTTATTGGAACCCAGCCATTCTCAATCCTCTCCAAACTTTCTAGAGCGCTCTTCACATCCCGCAGAGGAGCTGAGCAGTGGCGACGGGGCACTCTGTCCCACAAAACCTACAGTGCCCACCCTCTGGCCCTTCCCAGGAAGTGTTTGCTAACCCCTGGGTGAAGCGGATGCTTTTGGCAAAGAAAGAGTTGGGTTGTCACCTCTCTGGATGTGGATGTAGTCTCCCTACTCACAGGAATGGTCCCTTTGGAACATTCCAGACTCTAAAGCTGCCTTGTCTTCCTTTTTTTGTTGGTGTATAATTCCTAGCTGGCTCAGTGGTAAAGAATCTGTCTGCCAATGCAGGGGACTCAGGTTCAATCCCTGGGTCAGGAAGCTCCCCGGGCCAAGGAAATAGCAACCCACTCCAGTGTTCTTGCCTGGAACATACCATGGACGGAGGAGGCTGGTGGCCCACAGTGCCTGGGCTTGTGAAAGAGTTTGGACACAGCTGCGTGACTAAGCAACAGCAAGCATCATTGCTTGATGATGGTGTGCCAGTTTCTGCTATACAATGAAGTGGATCAGCTACATGTATGCAAATATCCCCTCCCTCCTGGACCTCTTACACACCTGCTCCCCCTCCCCCTTCCCATCCCTCTAGGTCATCACAGAGCCCCGAGCTGAGCTCCGCGGGGCTTCTATTTATTTCAGGAGTTTCACTGTTTTAGGGCCCAGCAGGTAGAAGGTCGCACAGAATAGAAAACACCATTCCCACCACTGAGCGGGAACGCCGTTGCTATTTTGCTTTGTTTCTTTCAATACAGATAGACTGGAATATATGAACAGGTTATGTTGCAGGAATCTGTGTGAAGCCTGCCTGCAACACTGTAGAAACAATGAGAATGGTTTCTTTCTTCTGCCATCTATCCACCAAACTCAATTTACGGTAAGCAAAACTCCTGAGTTTTCTGAGACAGCCCTGATTTAGAATATTTTCTCTTGTCACCACAAATCAACGAGATGTCCTGAAAAGACTAATATTTTCTCAGGAAACTGTACCCAAAAGTGGAGTAAAAACTTTAATTATACAAACACACAAATGATAATTTAAATGAAAAAACAGATGTGAATGTGAAGTATGACAGTTGAGCTGTATACAACTTCCTAGGCCTGAGATTAGATCTATAGCTTGGGACTCTGGTTCTGAAACTCATTTATACTAAAATATGTATCATAGCTATGACTTCCGTCTAGAATCTGATCCAGAGGAGAGGAAAGAATTCCCCAAAATGACAACTATGAAATTAATTTTTTAAAAGATGGATGCAGTGTCACGGATGTTTGATTACTACAAGCTTCGTGGCCCTCCTGCTGTGCTCTAATTTTGTTATTGTTATCATTGGATAAATTCTCTCCTTAGCCAGCAAGTTACGATGCCCTTTTTTATGTGTCAGGCTTTTTACTAATAAATACATGGTAGATATTTCATTTGAACTTTACAAGAGCAAGTAGGAATCTTTATTGCCTCCATTTTAAAAGAATGCGAAGGCTGAAGCTTAAGTCAAGTATTTTATTCAAAATTGTACACTGTGTAAGTGATGCGAAATACTGTACAGATTGAATCTCAGATCTGAGCTCTGAATTACTATGTATTCTTCACTTATTCATTTGTGTATGTGTGGATGTGAGAGTCAGACATAAAGAAGTCTGAGCACTGAAGAATTGATGCTTTTGAACTGTGATGTTGGAGAAGACTCTTGAAAGTCCCTTGGTGCAAAGAGATCAAACCAGTCAATCTTAAAGGAAATCAATCCTGAATATCCATTGGAAGGACTAATGCGAAAGTTGAAAATCCAATGCTTTGGCCACCTGATGCGAAGAGCTAACTCATTAGAAAAGACCCTGATGCTGGGAAAGATTGAAGGTGGGAGGAGAAGGGGATGACAGAGGACAAGATGGTTGGATGGCATCACTGACTCAATGGACATGGGTTTGAGCAAGCTCAGAGAGATGGTGAAGGACAGGGAAGCCTGGCATGCTGCAGTCCATGGGGCTGCAAAGATTAGAACACTACTGAGCGACTGAACAACAACTTCATTTATTTAATCTTTCCTATTGATTGGCTGTCTACCAAGAGTCAGGGACTGGGTTAATCGTGGATAACTTACTAGTGAATGAAACATATAGTCTCTGTTTGAAGTGTTTACAGGATAGTGTGAGGAATGGACAAATAGATAAATGAAGGAACATAGTGGAAAAATTTAGAACTTGAAAAATTTAGAACTTGGGAAATCATAAGGTCTTTGGAATCAGGGAAGTCTTCCAAACAAATGAGGCTTGAGCTGTGTCTGAAAGATGAGTAAGGGTCAGTCAGAGAATTCTAGGTAGACGAAACAGCATATGTAAAGCATCTACACTCAGAAAAATCACGGCAATTTAAGGACTAAGGAATAACAAGAAAATCAGCCTGGCTGGTGCTCAGAGGTAAAAGCTGTGTGGTGAGATGGAGAGGATGGATTTGGGGAAAGAAGGGCCTCCTCTTCTTTGAACTGTCATCTATCAAACTTTCAATTGTCTCTTGTGTCAGTGAAAATCATCAATAAGCAATTTAAAATAGGAATGCGTGCATGCTAAGTCACTTCACTTATGTTCAATGCTTTGCGACCCTATGGACCATATCCACTAGCTCCTCTCTCCAAGGGAATTCTCCTGGCAAGAATACTGGAGTGGGTTGCAGTGCCTTCCTCCAGGGAATCTTCCCGACCCAGGGATTGAACCCACATCTCTTATATCTCCTGCATTGGGCGGCGGGTACTTTACCACTAACACCACTTGGGGAACCCCATGATAGGAATAGAAATAATTTTATATTTGAGCCAAATTGAGGACTATAGCCCAGAAGATGGCTTCTTAGATGATTCTGAGAAACTGCCCTGGAGATGCATGGTTTTCAACACAGTTTTATGTCTTGTCAGAACAAAGAACATTAAGCAAGTTGGGGATACATTCCTTTAGGTTTTCAAAATTCCAAATTGGCATGTACACAGTGAGTATGGCCTTGGTGCCTGGGAAAGGGGGTCTTCTCATGGAAGGAAGACCAGCATTGGTGTCTCAGGAAGGGAGATGTTTCATCTTTCTTTTTAACGTGGACCTTCTTTACTTCTGGTCACTGTACCCTTTTCTTCAATACTTAAGGCAGATGTACACTGTAGGTTTGATCGCCACAGAAAGGCAGTTTTGGTTATCCCACAATTCAGGTTAACTCATGTCAAGTCAGAATAACTTCCCAAGACTTCGATACATGAGCATTTCTTTTACCGACTGAAAGAGGGTGGCATTGGATGAGGGTGACAGCAAGGGAGAAAAATGAGAAATGCATAGATCTGAGGGACAATTAAGTAGGTAAAAAAGTGGGTGAAGTGGATAATGGTTGTGAGAGGTGAGATTGTTTCTGAATAGCTTCCATCTTTAGATCTTACACCACTGGACGGTTACTGCCCCCCTGCCCAAGTTGCCTAGAGGTGAATTCACCCCCTGCCAAGGGGTAGGGGCAGCAAGGGAGAGGGTCTGGGGGACTTTGTCCTCAGCGCTTCTTTTCAATCAAGCCTTTCTGTCTCTCTGATGGTTAGGGTGAGGCGACTCAGGAATGAGCCTGGGGTGGGGGTACCCACTGAGTCACACCTAGAGGTGCCTTCCTGGTGCATTGATACACAAAACCAGAAAAGCCTGTGGCATGAGTTCAAGGCAGGCACCAAGTGAGGGGCTGGGGAGAGCCAAGTATCAGAGCCCTGGTGCCTTGAATGAAGGATACCAGCAGGAAGTTATTGGAGGGCTTCCAGAGGGGATGGAGAAGTTGGCAGTGGTTAGACAATGTGCTTCCAGCTGGAGGACGGAGGTTATTCAGAGGTGGGAACAGCTCAAATGTGGTCTTGGGACACAGGTCCAGTGATTCCCAGGGGGTCCATCCTGTTCTTTCTTCATTTAAAATGCAGAGATGGGGGACTTCTTTGGTGGTACCATGGTTAAGACTCCATGCTTCCAACGCAGGGGCTGTGGGTTTGATCCCTGGTTGGGGAACGAAGAGCCTTCGTGTTGTGTGGTGTGGCCAAAAAAATAAAATAAATAAAATAAAATGCAGAGATGTTTTTAACCTGCCCAGAAAGCACAGTTTTACGTTTCTCAAGTGCACGGTCTTTACTTATTCACCTTAGCACCTCACACAGAGGGAGGTCTGTAAATGATTGTTCGTATCTTCATAATAAGCTATTGTCCCATTGCTGTTTTCTTTAAAACAAGTATGAGTTTAAAAATAGCTTTAACAAAAGTTGTCATTTGTATAGAAAGTCTCCTAGAACATTTCCTTGAAATCATCCTTTGGTTATATGCCTGTCAAAGTGGCCTTATTCAGGAATATTTTTTGCAGTTGGCTGTGTTAAAGAAAATCTTAGGGCTGTGGGCAGTTTCCACAAGAATCTCAACCAGTTTCTCCGTCCCACAGGGGTCATGTTCAAATAGGAAAAACCCAAAGAAAAGGAGAGGCAGGTCGTTGGAGGGCGTGCTCTCATAGCACGGGGGGGGGGTCCCTTCAGCAGTTGCTTCTGATCACGGCCTACGCATCCTGACTCTGTTGTCTCCCGACAAACCCTGCTGCCCTCTTGTTGACCGCCTCTGCTGCTGGGCATTGCTTGCCTTCTCCTGTCTGCTTTGGAGACTTGATCTTTTTTTTTTTTTTTTTTTTTTTTACCAGAAATCAAGGCTGTGTGAGCAGGAGTCGGTGTGCAGCTAACAGAGGCAGATGGCCTTCCTGAGAGGCCAGCCTTCTCTCATCCTTGAGAGTGAAAGGATGTGAGAGTTGAGATGTCCTCAGGAAGACAGTCTGGTATTGACTCTGGAGTAAAGAGGTTGTCCATGCCTACTGGGTGATCTTGAGACATGGACGAGGATGGGTTTAATTCCTGTGTGTGTCTCTTGGGTCCTTGAAAATGAATCAAAAGATAGTTTAGTTTAGGGTAGTTTGAATCAAAGAATCCTGGTGACTACAGGTTGCCAAAGAGCTGTTGGATCTGTGATAATTGCTCTCCTGCTGACCTCGGCTCTGAAATACCAGCTGCTGTGTTGACTTTTTAAGCAGGGGTTCCCAGGAGCCTGCCTGCACAGTGGTGACTCGCTGGCACGTGACAGCTGGGGGTCTCTGGGGTCTACATCTCTCTCCACCCTCTCTGCTGTGTCTCCTCCAGTCAGGTGTCTGCATCTCCAGAGTATCTTCCCTGTCTGCATTTTTTTCCCCCTATAGATAGATTTCCTTGGTTGACATGCTAGAATCGTGCAAAATGTCAGTTTATTTTTCTCTTAAATCCCAATTCAATCCTGAAAATTTTATCACTCATGTTTAATCAGATTCCCTTCCTTCGGTGTCAGAATCCATCTATCTTCATCTCTTCCTCGGTTTCAGGGATCAGAGTGAGGGCGTCTTGCCTCCCTTCCCTGCTTTGTCCCACGTGGCTTCATGAATCTGGACTCTCATTGCAGCCCTGCCATAAATCACACCTGCCGTCACCCCGTTATGTGACCTGGTGCGTCCCCATTCTGGTTCTCCTTTGTCACCTCTGGGCAATCCTCATGCTCCAAATATTATTCTTGCAGAACAAAGAAATCTGTTTCCTTCACTACCTTCTGGCTCACTGCCGTTTGGGCTGTGTTTCGGTTGATGTGTTCTTTTAGAAATAAATGTAAATTTTTCTTCTTGCCTCAGACTTGGACAAGGGGTCGTGACATTGGAATACAAGATACATTTATAACTTCACGTGACCTAGATCTGGTGCGGGTCATGCTGAGACAATGATGAATGTCTCCCGATAAACACCAGCAAGCCTTGCAAAAATACATTCTGAGAATAGAGGTGATGCACTGAGTCTGACTAATTCGCAGTAAAATGGCTTTTTAGACTTGGATCCGTTTGACCCCTCCCGTGCACCTGCTCTGTATCACAGACAGCCTTGGGAGCTCGGCTTGCACGAGCTGTTGTCATTCTCAGAACCTTTTCTCATGTGAGCAGATACTGTTCCCATTTTACAAATGAGATGAAGAAGGTTCAGGAGCAGGTCATCTAATTCTAGAGACTTTCTCATCCTACCACCTCCCTGTGGTGACCTTTGATGCATCAGATTTCTTTATTTTTAAGCATACATTTTTACTCCTTGCTCAGCCATTTCATAACATTGACGACATCAGTAGTGCTCATTTCCTGTGGAACATTCCGTACGGGAGTGACTCAAAGAAATCTTCCCCTCAGAGCCTGCCGTGGGCTGGGGCCATGTTTGCTGGGTCATTCCAGTCACACTGTTGTTTTTTTTCCCCTAGGTCCCTACCAAGGGTTGATGGCCTTATGGACTTACAGAAAATCTCAGGTGCCACCAGGTTTGGTGTCATGTGAATGGAAAGTCATAGACCTTGGGAATGTTTCTGGCACTGAATATGGCCTCCAATTCCTGCTAGTTGGGTGACCGTGGTCAAGTGTCTTAATTTTTCTGAGACTTAGTTTCCTCATCTTGTTGCCAAAATCTTGGCTCCCTGTCCACCAGTGCCGAATAGAAATACAGAGACAGAGTTTGGAGGAAATAGGAAGAGTGGCTTTATTCCTTTTGTGGGGGAAGGGGAAGAACACCACAGGCTAGCACCTCAAAAACTGCATCCTCTTCTCTGGGGAACTGGGAGAGGTTTTATATCCCAATGGAGGTCTTCCATTTTATTTTTCTTTTACAAAATTTCAAACCAGCCCCAGCTGACATCAGGCAACTCAGCAAGTGGGTCTGGTGTCCCTGAAGATATTGGTCTGTGACCTTCCTTCTGAAATGCAGAAGCCTATAAGAGAGTGTTAGGGCAGAAGAATGCCAGATGCAGAGTGCAATTCATATGTGGTCTGAGAGTTATTAGCTTTGTGAAGGACACATCCAGCTCATAAGGCTTGTAAGTCTTTGTTAGCAGCAACAGCTAAAGAATAAGCAAGGCTGTTCACTCATTTCTGTTTTTGCTGCAACAATCTGAAAAATGGTGGCAACAACCCTTAAGTTCCAGGACCACTGAGAGGAATGTACTTGATGTTTATATAAAGTAGGGAGCCCAGCATCTGGTGGGAGAGAGATGCTCCGTACCTGTTAGCTTTTTCTCCTTTCTAACAACCCTAGTAATGGTGAGTGTCTTTCCAATGCTGATAGAGGGAGAAACTCACACTGGACTGGTTAGAATGAGCCAGTGGCTAAATTCAATGGTCTGTATCCAGAAAACCAAAGGATGCTGAGACATACATTTTCTGTAGAAGCCCTACATGATGGCCAAGGAGCTAGGCGGGCTGAGGGGCAATATTACAGTGTTCAATAACATTCTTGTTCTAAGGAACCTAAACTAATACAAGGAGTGAAAAAGATGGTGTTGGTATTTGCACATCGGATCTTTGCTTGGAGGAACACGTTTGTCTTGTCATGACTTGGCTGCTCTCCAACCCCAGCCATTGAGTCTAAGCAGGAGAGACTTAGATGTTTGGAACAGCTGGGGTGGCAGCATGCACGCCCCTTGGCCACGTGCGTGGTGGGGTTGGTCCTACTGTATTCCTCCTTCCCGCTCACGGGTGGCGTTATTCAGTCATGGCACAGCGACTTTAATAGATATTAAAAATGCGGCTGTTTAACCGTGTCATTCTTGCAGCTCCATCAAAACTCTCTCTGGAGCTTATGTGAGTGAATGGTGCAGGACCATTGCCTACTTGCAGTGGGGACCGTTTCTCTTGATCTGTGACACTGTATAGCCAAATAGTCCTGTAATCGTGTATAATTTGTCTATTAGCTTTGTCCCTTTGCCAAGTAGAGTTAAAAGGAAAATTGTGCAGAAAAGGAGATTATTTTTATTGTGAATTCCTGATGGAAAAAGGCATTTTTCTTCAAAGTTATTAACTGGCTTGTACAGCTGACCTTTCAAGGAATGTCTGTAGCCTCAGATACTCAGCAAATATTATCCTCTGTATAATTTAAAGTCATTAGAATTTAGGCTATATGCACTGAATAAGTATTGTAAGATACTTGCTTATTATAATAACCAAGACAATGTTGATTTTTAAAATTGTTGGTATTTTATTGTAAAAGAAAAAAAAAAAGTATTGTTTCCTTGCTGTACTGAATGATGGTTGACCTTTGCTTATTAAATTTCCTCATCACATTTCAGCTGTACATAATCCCAGAAGGTCACTGGTTGGCATTAACAACCCCAGAAATGAATGGTCATGATGTCACATCCCAGAATTGACAAATTAGTTTGTTTGATCTCTCGTTACCCATTATTTTCATTGCTGTAATGGAGAATGGAAAAATTCAAGATGGGATTAAGGCTTGAAATTTCCTCAACCCTAGGAAATAAGGGTCGTGAGTGTGTCTCTCCTGTCCTTCCTTCTCTCCGTATAGTCTTGGCATTTTTAGGCTTTTTGTGTGCGTGTGCATTGTGACATACTCTTGGGCAGTAGTTCTTGGCTTTAATAGCTAATGATGCAAAAAGGATAAAGAAAAGGGAGAGAAAGAGAAAAAAAAAACAGAACACTATCAAGACAAAAATAAAGTTAACTCAAGATCAGCTAGTATCTGAGTTTGGAAGGGATCTCAAGGCTTCTTCATGAAAGTCTTGTCACTTAGAAATAAAAGCAAAAACCTGTAGTCCTGTCTGCATTTCACTTGGACTTCAGGAAAGGTTGAGAGATCTTGAATGAATCACTAAACATTGTTGGTATGTTTCCTTATCTGGATTAAATGATCATGTGTTGCTTTCTGATCTTCATCAAATTAATTGATTTAGATATACTCTGAAAGTGAAAGTTGCTCAGTCATGTCCGACTCTTTGCCACCCCATGACTGTGCAGTCCATAGAATTCCCCAGGCCAGAATACTGAAGTGGGTAGCCTTTCCTTTCTCCAGGTGATCTTCCCAACCCAGGGATCAAATCCAGGTCTCCTACATTGCAGGAGGATTCTTTACCAGCAGAGACAGCATCTTCTGGGGACCAATATTATATTTCATAAACAAACTGGATGGTGAATTGTTTATCACTACAAATATTTCTTTCATTTTCTAGTGCAATAGTTATTCATCTGCATAATCCATTATTAAGTTCCAATTCCAGATAAGGAGTCAATGGTGAGGAAAGTCAGACCCACACAAGGTCCCCCTGCCCTCAGCTGAAAACGGCAACCCTGGTAAGTGCCGTGGTGAGTGGGCATGGCTCCTGGAAAGCTCCTTAGGGGACCTGTCTGGAAGCTGAAAGAAGGTGTCTCTGAGCAGTGATTCCCAAGTGACATCTGAAGGGTGCATAGGTATTCACTGGGTAAGGTGGTAAAAGAAGATCATTCCAGGAGCAGGAATCACGATTATGAAAGTTTGGGAGGACTGGAGAGAAGGTGAGCATGGCCAGGGCAGAACATCGCAGGGTGCGGAGTTGGAAGAGGCTAGAATAGTCTTTAAGTAGGAGCCAGACCCCTGAGGCTTTTAGGGGAAGTCTAACAATGTCATTGATCATCCCAACCCGTCCCAACTCGGACACGTGTGCAAGTGAAAGCCTGCTGTTAATAACGAAACTGTAAAAATAGGTGTAACCAGCTATGTTTGATGAAGATTGTGTGTTTCATTCCTTGTGTGTTTCCATCAAATATCAGGGACACCCTGTTTGGTCAGTATACCAAATAAGGTTAAAGAAATGTGAAAAGAGGAATCCAGTGTCCCCCCCCAACCCCACCTCCATTTCTGGGGAAGTAGTTGTTGTTCCTAGCCAGTACATTTTGGTTTGGTTTGTTACAAAGCAGTAGATGCAGAAGGGCTTCTCAGGTGGCACTGGTGGTGAAGAACCTGTCTTGCAAAGCAGGATATGAGAGACACAGGTTCGATCCCTGGTTTGGGAAGATCCCCTTGGAGGTGGGCATGGCAACCCACTCCAATATTCCTGCCTGGAGAATCCCATGGACAGAGGAGCCCGGCGGGCTACCGTCCATGGGGTCACAAAGAGTTGCACACGACTGAAGCGACTTAGCACAGCGCAGACGCAGAAGCTGTTACTGAGAGAAAGCTCTAGGAGACTGGGTTTGGATGGATCTGTGTGGACGTGGTGATTCTGAGGAGCGATGGAGACATTTAGGAGGTGACGTCAACCAGGACTCGGGGTCTGTGTCTGGAGCTCAGAGCGGAGATCTGAGTGGAGAAATAGGTGAGAGTGCGTGTGGCCTGTGGGGTAGACACGCTCCAGGGAGAGAGTGTGGAGGGAAGAGAGGGGAGGAGGAGGCTGGGGCAGGCGCCTGGAAACCTGCGAGGACTGCAGCGGAGCCTCCGAGGACCTGCGGAGGAGGCAGGCGGGGGGAAGGTCGGAGCGTGCAGTGTCAGGCCGGCTTCGCTGGTTACTGTCAAAGTCCTGGTGGAGGGTAAAATCAGTATAGAACTTTTTCTTTCCTTTTTTTTTTTTTTGCATTTTACTACTTCAGTATTCCATAAAAATAAATGGTCCATTTGTGTTTCCCCAAGGGGGCCCTTTGAATGAGAGGCACTAAGTGATACCAAATGGCCCTGTCCTTCTTGCCTTTTGGTACCCGGGCTGGAGGGACAGGGCTTTTGATGGTCTGTGAGTGCAGGACAAACCCATTCTCTGGCTCGAAAGGCAGGAGGAGATGCATGGCAGCTCTAGCTCTGGGCCCTGTGTTTAGCACGGGCCACACTGCCTGTAATCCTCTTCTTTTTTAAAAAATTAATTAATTAAATTTAATTGGAGACTGATTACTTTACACTATTGTAGTGGTTTTTGCCATACACTGACATGAATCAGCCATGGGTGTACGTGTGTCCCCCATCCTGAAACCCCCCTCCCACCTCCCTCCCCATCCCATCCCTCAGGGTCGTCCCAGTGCACCGGCCCTGAGTGCCCTGTCTCATGCATCAAATCCTCTTCTTGCACTTTTGTTCCTTCTTGAGGCCACAGCACGTGACTCTCAGATACTCTCCTCCAAGCCTTATAAGCTCTTTTATACTAAGGTGCAAATGACTGATAAGCTAAAGTCTTTTGTTTTGCTCAGAACACTAAATCTTAGACATCAAGAAATATCTCTCTGGGAAATGTGGTTATGTGAATGTGGGGGAAAATGCTTTCATATGCCACTTGCTTTCATTACTGCCCTGCAGTTTGCTTTTATATATTGAAAACAGAGCCCCTTGGTATCAGGTTGTGGACTTTGGGGTGTTTTCAGTCTAGAATAAGCACACCTCCTGGATATATCTTTTCTCCCCACAGAAACCTGCTTCCCCTCCTATTTGTCCTTCTGTGATTTAATGATAGCAAACGTCTTCCATTTGCTCAGGCTGCAAACTGTTGAAATAGTTCATCCACGCTCCGATCCTGTGATTCTGCCCTGTCTGACCTGCTCAGCCCCTCTCGGTTCCTTCCTGCCGTTTCAGAAAGACATCAAGCCGTCATCAACTCCCACTCGGCCCATTGCCTCTGCCTCCTCACCCTTGTTCTACATCTGTCTTCACTTTCCTCCAGCCTAGAAATAGTGTCTCAAGAATTGCCTTTCTTGTGTCTAGGTCTGATCTTGTCCCATCTTCTTTATCTACCTTTGATGCATTTTCTTGTAGGATAAAACCTAAACTTTCTTGACAGAGCGCCCGCAGCCCCTCCTGAAAGCTGTCTAACTAGGGCTTGCCTTGCTCGTTACTTTTTGTTTAAAGTTAGGAAAGGATTTACTGGATACCAAGGGCAGGTCCGGCCAGAGGATTTCACTCACCCTTCATTCCCGGTTCCCAGTTCCCCTTCAGGAAGATGCCATTCTTTTTTTAAAAAGAAATTAATTACTGTTATTTTATTTTTGAGTCTGTTGCTAGGCGTGGACTTTTGCTAGTTGTGGCGCGTGGGGCTGACCCTCCAGCTGTGGTGCATGGACTTCCTGATGGGACAGCTTCTCTTCTTGTGGAGCGCGGGTTCTAGGGTGTGGGAGCATCACTGCTTGTGGGGTCTGGGCCTAACAGTTGTGGAGCTCGGGCTCAGTCGTCCTGTGGCACGTGGGATCTTCCCAAACCAGGGATCGAACCTGTGTCCCCTGCACTGGGAGGCAGATTCTTTACCACTGGACCACCACGGAAGTCCAAGAGGCCAGAGGTCTCCTATCCTGAGTTAATGTACCCAGTGACTCATGTCGAGAGGACACTTATTACGATTAGAGCCGAGCAGAGCTGGATCACTGTGTTAAGCAGAGGTGCTTGAGGTGCCAGATCCAGGGTCTGACCCCACCTATGTTTTTTTAGTTACAGGAGAAATAGGGGCGGGGGATCCACTGGATCCATATTTTCATGTTTCTTTCACCTCATTTGGGACACTGATGTGCCAGGCATGCCTCACGTTTTATGGACACATAAAAGGAATGAAAGCCCGATGACTCAAACAGCGGGGGGTCTACGGGGGGTCCTGCCCCTTGGACTCGCCTCACCCTCACGCCCCCTCCCAGCTCTGGGTCTCCGTCAGGCTTGCCTTCTCTCTCCCACTGGCTGTGGACCCAGAGTCCTTGGCATGTTTGAATAAGCTGTGCACCAACCCCTCCTGCTTCCTGAGAGAAACATCCAAGCACGTGGCACCAGGATGCCAGGGAGCTGGATCCCATGTAGGGGATTGACTCCAAGGGGTCCCTTAACAAGCCCTCATTGTCCCATCCCTTCAGCCTTCTGGACTCAGCTCCTGTCATTGAGCCAGGGGAACCCTAAGATCATGTGAGGTCAGATTCTCCCCATGCCTGGAAGCGGTCACTACACATCTTTTTTCAGAGCTGGTTGCCCTCCTGAAAATGAGTGCCTGCTCTCTCCTTCTTTGCCTGGAGAGCTCCGTTTCTCACTCATGGTCCAGCTTGGACAGCACCTGCCCCTCCGAGACTACTGTCACCTGGGGCCCTCTGAATTCTGTTTTGTAGAATATGTATATTAATTACATGAATATATATGCATGTACATGTATATATGTGTGTGTATGTATATATATATATATGTATATGCATACACCAACATTTGGTGCTAGTGGTAAAGAACTTCCCTACTAGTGCAGGAGACATAAGAGACACAGGTTCGATCCTTGGGTCAGGATCCTGACCCAATCCAAGAACCCAAACCAATATTCTTGTCTGGAGAATCCCATGGACAGGGAAGCCTGGTGGGCTACGGTCTATAGGGTCACAAAGAGTCGGACAGGACTGAAGCAACTTAGCACAATATATATACAAACGCACATGCATACATACATACATATATATTATATAGACACACACATAGTGTGTGTGTGTGTGTGTGTGTGTGTGTGTGTGCGCGCATTTCCTGTATACTAGGGGTTTCCTTCTCCATGGTAAGGTCCAGAAGGGGAGAGAATATGTTACTTGTTTATGTCTTAGGCACTTAGCACATGGGTGGTGAGAGAATAAATGAACAAGAAGATAACACTTGGGTTTGAGCCAGACCTCTGTCAATGCAAAACATCATTACTTTTCAGGTGGATTACTTGGCCCTTAGGAAATGCTCAGTGGGACCTTCAACCAGGGCAATCTGGGATCGGCTGTCCAGGCTGACATCCTGGGGACATTAGGAAGTACTTAGGAAGGAAGCTTCCTGTTCAGCTGTCATCACAAGTTACTGCTTTCAGGTGTTAACTGAAATGACCCAATTAAGCAAGTGTTTTAAAGCCCGGAATTCTTGTTGAGTAGAGAAAAAGCTCAATTATTTAAAGGTTCCTTTCTAAAGACAGCGGCCTTTGGTGAACACAGAAACCAGGTTACACTTTGTCAAACAGGAGTAGCTGTGCTGCTTCTTTTTCTGATTTTAAAATCAGATACAGTGATTCTTGTTGTCTACATTGTAAACACCCTGATGCTGGGAAAGATGGAAGGCAGGGAGAGAAGGGGACAACAGACAACGAGATGGTTGGGTGGCACCACCGACTCAATGGACATGAGTCTGAGCAAGCTCCAGGGGATGGTGAAGGACAGGGAAGCCCGGCGTGCTGCGGTCCATGGGACTGCAGAGTCGGACCCGAGTGAGCAGCTGAGCGACAACAACATTGTTTATTTACCTATTTTAGTTGGAAACTAAAATCTCACCCTGAGAGATGTCATAGGTAACTGTATGACACAGCTCTTTTCCGCTTTGTTTACTTTGATGTATCTGGAGATACGTGTGTATAGAGGAGATATTTTGATAATTGCATTTCTATATACATTTATGTGCTGTGTGTTTAATCACCCAGTTGTTTCCTACTCTCTGCGACCCCATGGACTGCAGCCTGCCAGGCTCCTCTGTCTGTGGGGATTCTCCAGGCAAGAAGACTGGAGCGGGTCGCCATGCCCTCCTGCAAGGGGATCTTCCCAACCCAGGGATCAAAAAACCCAGGTCTCCCACATTGCAGGCGGATTCTTCACCAACTGAGCCACCACGGAAGGCCAAGAATACTGGCGTGTTCATAATTTCACAAATGTTGTGTATGTGTATATATGTATTTATACATCTGTATATATACATACATAATATTTGTATGTAAGCTGTCTGTAATTTTACATATCCCCTTTATGTGTAAACAGTGTACACGTGTATATGTATGGGCATCCCCGGTGGCTCATAGGTAGAGAATCTGCCCCCAATGCAGGAGAATCCGGATACATGGGTTTGATCCCTGGGTTGGGAAGATCCCCTGGAGGAGGGCGTGGCAACCCACTCCAGTATTCATGTCCTGGAAATCCCACGGATGAGGACTGTGGCGGGCTACAGTCCACGGGGTCGCAAAGAGTGGGACCCAATTTAGTGACTGAGCATGCACACACACACGTATTCTATCCCCAATACCCATTTGTGAATTGGGTATTATCTTCTGTTTTGAAGCCAGCAGTATTCATATGGGATTTTGCTAAAGCAGACAAAACCCCAGACCAACTGAAATAGATTTTGCCTGAATGTATGTAGTTTAGAAAGAGGAAATGAAAATTTGGGGGAGCACCTTTGAATTTGAGGTCCCTGTAAGTCAGCTGGCAATTTCTGCCCCTGCTTCTCACTCCTTTAAGTTTTCTCCCTTCTGTTCATTTCATCTGCACAGAAGTTACAGCATGATATTTTTTAAACCAGGAATCCATGAACTTTCAAGGGAATCTGTGGGTAGAATTCTAGAGATTTGTGAACTTAAATGGGAAAGAAAATTACATCTTTATGTGCACTGACATCTTGAAATTTGATGTCTTTCAATTATAAATGTGAGTAACCATAGTAATAGTAGTGATTCTTGACACCCATAAAAACCACCAATATTTTGAAATCATGTCACTGCTGTTGCAGATACCCTGCAGTATCAAGGACACTCATCACTACTCTGAAACGAAACTAGCCTCTCCATTTTATAAAAATGCATAGATGTTACTCTGTCTTTTTATTACAAAAACATGACATTATTTATTGGTTGTGTCTTTCACCGCAGCTGGGTTCTTTTGTAATCCTATGCATTTTGCTCCATGCACTTAAAAAGATTATTTTGAGAGGAAGCCTGTAGGCATCAAGACACACATAGGTTAAGAATCCCTGAACTAGAGAGAGTGTCAAGGTTACTAGAAGATTCTTACTTGCTCCTGGTGAGAGGTTAGGGTTCTTCTTTTGCCCTGACCTCCCCTTTCCCTGCATCCTTCTTCATTCTGGGATCCCTGACCTTTGGCCCCTGGAAACTTTGCAAGTGTTACATCAAATATATTATCATCTACTCATATTCCCATTAAATATATTTTATAAAAAAATTGAAAGAATTATACCAATTGTATTTTTAAAATCTCTTGGTTATGAGAAAGCAACTTCATTTACAACTAACTGTGAGTTCTTGACAACAACTGTGCTTACTCAGAGGTTCTTGGGAAGTGGCCAGATCTTAACATCCAAATTGTTTTCTAAATGTGATGAAATTTTTATGAGCACTAAATTTAACCGTTAATGAAGTTGACATAATGATGCGTTTTGTGTACGTTTAATTAAACTTTTTGCATTAGCAGTTTTGCTGTTTGCTTTCCATATTTTAGAGCCAGATTTTTTAAAAGTCTGTTTTGTAAGTTCTGGAAAGCCCCTGGGCCCTGGGGCTGGTTAGTACTGCCTGGTGGGATATGGTACCACCTGGGGGCAGACCAACAGCTCTATAGCAGTCTCCTCTCAGACCACGCCCCCCACCTCCCCACGTGGTGGGCACTTCCCTGCCACCGTCTACTTCCAGCCTTATTCCATCCACACACATCCCCTCCAGCTCTCCTTTAGCTGAGGCCTGTGGTCTGGTCCTGTGTGGTCTTGGATCACTGGTTCTGCCATCCAGCCATTGCCAGGAACAACTCTCACATCCTCGGAGACAAGCCATCCTTCATCCTGACCTCCGCACTTTGCAGTCAGGTTTCAAGTTTGATTCAAAGTATGTCTCCAGCTCCCCAAACAACATTTCTCAAGAAGTGTTTGTTTCATGGGAATGTATGATCTTTGTCTTCCTCATTGCCTTAGTCATATTCCTTTGTTATTACCCAGCACTTAACCTTTTTTTGACGTATTAAGATGCAATGTAGAAACTTCTAATCATGACTTCTTGTTCCTCTTGCTCTCCAAGTTGTAAATTTAGTAATGCCTTGTCCATACTCATCCATGTCTCTAACCCTGTAACTCTTCCTTTTCAACCCATCCGATGCACACCTCTTTCTTTTGCTTTTCTCAGTACATTCTGGTGGCTCAGATGGTAAAGAATCTCCCTGCAATGCGGGAGACCCAGGTTTGATCCCTGGGTCAGGAAGATCCCCTGGAGGAGGGCACGGCAGCCCACTCCAGTATTCTTGCCTGGAGAATTCCATGGACAGAGGAGCCTGGCAGGCTACAGTCCATGGAGTCACAAAAGAGTTGGACATGACTTAGCGACTAACACTTTCCACATTCATGACTTTTCCTTCTTCTCCTGTTTCTCTAAAAAGAAATTCATTCATGAAAATAATTTCATTCACTTTTAATGGCTTGCTTCCATTAAATTCTTAACTTTCTGACATGCTTTGAGGTCCCATCCATGGCTGCTCACTTCTCTCTTTAAACATTCTCTCTGCGTTCTTCGTCTGCTGCCGTGGCTCCCATCACCACCCTGTCTCCGTACCATTTCCTCCCACATCTACACCTGTATCTAAGTGCTTTACAGGTCTCTCTCTCTGTACGTCTACTGGTGCTTTTTCCTGTTAGAACTAAATGCATTCCCGATCTTTCCAGTGTTGGCAAATAAGACCCCAAGCCAGACACCTTGGGGTCTTTCTTGTTTTCATCTCCCACTTCCCATCCATAAGGAAGTCCAGCCAAGGCTTCTCTGACCTCCGTTTCTCCCTTCGCTGCCTCTCTGGTTTCTATGTCCCGTTTGCTTCAATCAACCTCTGTGTCTCAGAGGCAGGAGGATCCTTCTAGACTGCCGACCCGAGTCCTTCGTCATCTTTCCCTTGTTGATGCTGTGACCTCAGGCCTCAGCTGCTCTCCTTCTTGGGAGTCACATCTTCTCCCTCCTCTAAACAGGTTATGTGCTTGTAAAATCCTCCCAGCCATGTTGGAGACTTTTGGTGTTTCCTGTTTTCCTGGACCTGGACTGGGGGTTTGCAGGCGTCAGACCGCTTTATCCTGTGCCCCCAGAGCTTGTGCCCAAGTCGTCTCACAGTTGGCGCTCAGGAAGAATGTACTGAATGAAGGAGAATCACAGAATCCTGCTCTGAAGATTGTCAGATAAAATTTACTGCTGAAGGATGTAAAAACAGCAGCAGTGCCAGCAAAGCAGAGGCTTCTGGGTAATATCCGGATTTGAAGGGAAGTGCCCCCCATTTCCTGCCTGCAGTTGCTTTGCAGATAAATGGCCACCTGGGTTTCTCGCTCCACATCCTATGTGTTTTCACGATAGATTTTCTGCCGCGGCCAGCAAAGGCTTTCCTTTTTCCTTCCCTGTGTTCTGAGGACCTCGTTGGAAGGCAGAGGTTTTATCATGTTTCTGATGCTTCAATCGTTGCCTCTGATGTTTTTCTCCTGGGACTACAAGGAGAGCAAACCAGTCCATCCTAAAGGAAATCAACCCTGATGCTGAAGCTCCAATACTTTGGCCACCTGATGCGAAGAGCCAACTCATTGGAAAACACCCTAATGCTTTGAAAGACTGAAGGCAGGAGGAGAAGGGGACGACAGAGGATGAGATGGTTGGATGGCATCACTGACTCAATGGACATGAGTTTGAGCAAGCTCTGGGAGACAGTGAAGGACAGGAAAACCTGGTGTGCTGCAGTTCATGGGGTCACAAAGAATCAGACATGACTGAGTGACTGAACCACACCAACATAATTCATCCAGGATTCTTAGCTTTGAGGAAGACCTGGCTCCCAGTATCATCGCAGTTACTGAAGTGCTCTGTGACCCAGGACAAGTTGCTCAGACTCTCTGTGCCTGTTTTTCTCTCTGTGAAAGGAAGATGCTGTCCCAGCTGCCTTCCAGACACACTGTTTTGGGACAGTGTGAATATTGTGGTGGTGCCTGTAGTTACACGTCCATATGCCTTTGTCTTCAGAGAGAGACACTTTGCAACTAGAGAGAAGATGAACTCTCTGCTTTAGGAGGATGATCGCACACACTGGGCGCTAAGCTTTGCCCCTTCTGATGGGTGGCTGTGTGGAGG
This sequence comes from Odocoileus virginianus, assembly GCF_023699985.2. Lineage (NCBI taxonomy): Eukaryota > Metazoa > Chordata > Mammalia > Artiodactyla > Cervidae > Odocoileus > Odocoileus virginianus. Next base: position 898,510 of record NC_069705.1, on the reverse strand, counting down.
CCCGCTCTCTGTGAGCAGAGTTGGAAAGTGGCTGCAGCACAGAAAGTGTATCCTCAAGCTTCACAGTGGGTTAAATTCTTGAAACCAGCTCTCAAACATTTTAGTCAAGTTTCTAACTCATATTCTGCATTTTAGTGATGCTTTCTAAAAATACCTGACACTTTCTGCTAACGGACTATTCTCAATGAGTGTCTTTTTCAGAGAATTGGCTATTACTTTGTGAGCCCTGAAAATGAGTATTTAACTATTTTGATAAAAAGCCTCATAAAATGTATAGACCATTATCTTGTCCTATATAAACAGAAGATAACAGAATAAAATTTAAATTTCCTGGATGGCTAAGGTCATCTCTTTTATTCCTTTATTCAACTGATATTTATGAAACTCCAAATATGCATGAAGCATGGTGCTGGATGTTGGGTGTTTAGCATCTTCATTGGCAGATTTATCACCATCAAGGATTCCTTACGATGGCTCCACTTATATTACTTGACTGTTGTGCTATTATAGGGAAAACCCAGAGTTCTGAGCATTGGTAAGAGAGGGTTTCTGCCCAGAACATCAGATTTGGTAAGCAATTTAGATGGTCACACATTCAGTCAGTTGAAAGCTGAGTCAGCTTTGCCTCAGATGGGCCTTTTTTTTGTCATCTAGCAATGGGCATCCTCCCAAGAAAGAATTGAAAATAGTTTATGTTCCTCAAAAATCAAACTCAACAAGCTCTGTAGTTTTTCAGTGATGATGGATACTGATGTTACTGTATTATTTGCAATAACAGATGACATAGAGCTCTATGAAATATTTAGGGTGCTTTAAAAAAATCCCTGCACATTTATTTAATTACAACACTTCCCTGATGGCTCAGATGATAAAAAGAGTCTGCCTGCAGTGCCATCAGACCGGGGTTCTATCACTGAGTCGGGAAGATCCTCTGGAGAAGGAAATGGCAACCCACTCCAGTATTCTTGCCTGGAAAATCCCACGAAAGGAGGAGCCTGGCAGGTTATAGTCTATGGGGTTGCAAAGAGTTGGACACAACTGAGCAACTTCACATACATTTGTTGCAACATTCAAATAAGAGAGCATTATTTTAAAAAAATGTAATTTCTAATGTCTCTAAAGGTATCTTAATGTTAGTGGCTCAGTCGTGTCCAACTCTTTGCACCCTCGTTGAACTGTAGCCCGCCAGGCTCCTATGTCCATGGAATTCTCCAGGCAAGAGGACTGGAGTGGGTTGCTATTTCCTTCTCCAGGGGACCTTCCCAACCCAGGGACTGAAGCCTCAACTCCTATATTGCAGATGGATTTTTTACCATCTGAGTCACCAGCGAAACCCAACGGTATCTTAAGTACTGAAAATTCAGATATCTTTTGGGGATTTTCAATTTTACCCTCTGGAATAGGTATCTATAGCCTGATGGAATAGTTGTATTCTGAACAGGGTGGTGCATAATGCAAGGTTGATCTTACTTCCGCTTTGACTTTCTTTATAAACTTAGATGTGTTTCTTTATCGATGGTGGGGAGAGTCAACTGATGAGTGTTTTCTTAGGAGAGAAGGCTGATTTTTTCTAACTTAGCACATTTCTGACTCAGTGTTTTTTCTCTGCACACTTTCTTAGTAGCAGCATTTTTTTTTTTTCCTTTGTGTGAAAATCGCCAAGTCTACACTCGGATATTCCAGATTTTGTTTTATTTTGCAGAGTTTCATGAAGCTGGTTGGGGTTCTCAGACAGATGCTTGTAATGAATTACCATACAGGATCTTCAAACTGGGGCCAGTACCTCCTCTTAGGGGTCATTTGAACATGGGTGAGAGTATTTGGGGATTGTTACAGTGGGGTTTCCTGGCATCAAGGAGGGGAGAGTCAGGGGTCCTAATTGCCTTACAATGTGCAGGGTGATATTTCACAGGTGAGAACAATTCCTTCTAAAATGCCAGAAGTGTGTCTTTGGAGAAAGAAAAATTTTACTGTGTGTTTATTGATTGATTGATTCAGCAAATGTTTACTGAACACCCACTGGATGCCAGACAGTGCTCTCAGCATTGAACAAACAGACAGAAGTCTCTGTCCTTGTGAAGGGGAATATTCTAGTGGTGTGATGCACTGGTGGGTGTTTTGGTTTCAAGAGTTTGGTCAGGTTGCTTTGTTTTGTCTGAGAATAGATTGGGAAAACGATTGCACACGTGGTCTGTGTACAGAGGAGATGAGTGGATGCCTTTCAGTGTGAGCCTGCCTTTTAAATTCTGTTTCTGGAGTGACTTAAAATGATTAATTCTGCACATTGGAGAGCCAATAGAGGGAAGAGCCATAAGACAGAAACACGCAAAATGTATTAATTCTTTGAATTGGGATTTGGTTCTGTGTTCTTAAAAATGATAAACACCAATAGTGTGTTGCAAATTTTGGCTCTTAATTTATGATCAAAAGCACACTTGGAGCTCAGAGTGTCTGTCTTAAAACCTCCAGTCCTGCTATGAAAGATTAAATTATTAGCAACTTACATCCCCCAATTTTTATTGCAATGATAGTTTTGTCTCAGTAAGAGTACTGACTAATTCAGGAATGAGGGATATACTAGAACTTTGCAGTTCCTTTACCCTAAGACAAAATAAAAAGTTATAAAAAAAAATAAAGTCAACTTGGTATTGGAAAAAAGTGTATTTTTTTTACTTGCTTCTCTAAATGTGTGTAAAATGATAGTCTACTTAATGTCAAATATACTACTAATGTAATTAAAGGTGTAACTCATTTTAACCTTTTAGATGGGTCTAGAAAGCTGTGTGCAAACAGATAATATGTTTTGAGTCCCTTTTTATTGGTTTGCATTTTCTTTTGAGAAACATTTGGGTTGTGCCCTGACCTTTCCACTGATCCCTTAGCCTGCCTTTCCAGTGCCTGCATTTTGCTTTGAATTTCCCATCCAATGTAAACCCGTCCTCAGCTGCAATCGTGTGTGTGTGTGTGTGTGTGTTTGTGTCTGCACTGCGTCTTCCTGGAGGCATATGTGTTTCCTCTAGTTGCATCTCATGGGCTCTAGTCTGTGGGTTCAGTAGTTGCCAAGCAGCATGTGAGATCTTCCCAGACTGGGGATCAAACCCATGTCCCCTGCATTGGAAGGAGGAATCTTAAGCATTGGACCAGCAGGGAATTCCTTGAAATCATCATCTTCAACAAATAATTTCCCCTTCCCAACTGCTGTTACTTGACAGGGAGCATCAGCTCCCTGGTTCCCGAAGTCAATCATTCAGTCCCACTCAGCTCCTCTCCTTCCTTTCTCCAAACCTAAAGCCAGGTTACTGTTCTTGAAGTTACTGCAAAGTGTAGCTTCTCTGGGTGCATACAACCCTTGGTACCATGAAACGCTAGGATAATCTGTCTCCTTGCCTGCCCTGCCCCCAAACACACGCTGGACACAGGGATCCTGATGTTAAATGTCAGAGGCATCCCCTCAACGTAGGTAATGAATAGATACCCCTGCCTGGAGGGATTGGCCGTCTCGCTCCCGAGTAGCACTGGTGAGAGAATCCACCGTGAATAGCCACATCTCTACTCCAGTAGGAGCAGTATTTGGTTTCCTTTCCAGGCTTTTGTGCAACTAAACATAGAAGCAATGGGTTTTCAGCACAGTCTCCAGGTCCTCTATTTTAAAGAACTGATGAGTAACCTTTGCCGGCAATGCCAGGAGAATGTTTCTTAACTGATCACGCCTATAGCTTCTGCTCTAAAGCCTCCACTGCTCTGGTCCCCAAGAGTCTGGTCTATTCTGGAATGTCCAGTATTCACTCCAGACTCTCGTCAATAACCTGGTCTTGGTTAGATCCTGAGCAAAATGTGTCTCTGATGACTGTGTTTTCCTGGTGGCAGTACCACAGGGCTGCAGTCCCATCCCTCTAACCCATGTGTCTGCCTGTCTGTCTGTCTGTCTTCCCCAAGGGCAGTATGATGGGGCCACTCAAAGACTCTTGGGAGGAAGAGCCTCCTCCTGTTTGAAGCCCACACTAAAAAGGTGTGCCTGATTTGGGGCAGCACTGTGACATGCCCTGGAGCCTCCTCCTGACCAGCTTCTGGGGCATCACCACTGAAGTGTACAGTGTACAATCACATGGGTCAGTGCTTCTCCACCTCACTTCTCCACCAAACGATGGTGACATATTTGTGTCTGATATCGCTGCTTTCAATCTTCTTTCCCTATAGAAGAAGTGCAGCCTTTCAGAAGCAAATATTGCTCTCCTTCAATAAGCATTCATCCTGTTCTTTCTCTTTGCAGACAGCTTAGTGGCTTCTGATTGCCTAACAAATCCATCACACACTCCCTACCCTGGAATTTATGGCTGTTCTCAGTGTGGCTCTAACTAACCTGTCGGATTCTGTTTCCAGCTTCCATTCTCTTCTTCAAATCAGACAAAAGCATCCCTTTGCTGGCTGCCTAGTATGCCCTCTTGTTTCTTGTCCTCATTCTCTGCTCACCTTTTGCCTGTCTAGGTGCTTCCTCTTTTCTACTAACAATTACTAACTGCTAAACTCCTTCTAGCCCTGAATCTCAGCTAGGCTGCCATCTTCTCTGAGAAGCTTTCAATAAATTTCCAGCCAGAAATGGCGTCTCTATCATTTTAAAGCTCAGAGCGTCTTTTCACCTGTCATCTCCTGGAACTAGCTTATGACTAATGTGTGTCTTCAGGATCTTGCCAACAAAGGTCCATCTAGGCAAAGCTATAGTTTTTCCAGTGGTTATGTATGGATGTGAGAGTTGGACCATAAAGAATGCTGAGTGCTAAAGAATTGATGCTTTTGAACTGTGGTGTTGGAGAAGACTCTTGAGAGTCTCTTGGACAGCAAGGAGATCCGAGTCCATCCTAAAGGAAATCAGTCCTGAATATTCATTGGAAGGACTGATGCTGAAGCTGAAATTCCAATCCTTTGGCCACCTTATGTGAAGAATTGACTCATTGGAAAAGACCCTGATTCTGGGAAAGACTGAAGGCAGGAGGAGCAGGGGATGACAGAAGATGAGATGGTTGGATGGCATTGCTGATGCAATGGGCATGAGTTTGAGTAAGCTCCAGGAATTGGTGATGAACAGGGAAGTCTGGCGTGCTGCAGTCTTTGGGGTCACAAAGAGTTGGACATGACTGAGCGACTGAACTGAACTGAACTGAACTGAGAGCTTTTTACTCATGGAGAGGCTTGCAAAACATTGTTGCGTGAATGAGTGAATAATAGTTGTTGAATAAACAGAAAATTAATGTTTTGAAATGAAAAACTTCCTGCTCGTTTAGACATGCACTCAGATTGCCTCTCATAACTAATATTTCTTTACATGGAGCCCACCTATAATAGTTATCCAGAATCCATGTACATGTCATTTCTAATGTAATCTGAAAGTCATGCCTAAGGCTCCCCAGAAAGTAACAATCCTTTTTTGCCTGCCCCTGACATCGCCTTGACACAACTTGTAATAGGCTGTGACTGCCCAGCAAACACCAAAGCTTCTGTATTTCAGCAACTTGTTAACAGGCCCCTAAACAACTCAAGTTAATTCTGTGGAATACACAGGATTCACTTTGAAGTGTATCATATTATTAACACAAGTCCTGTGAATTAACATGATGACTAGGCATGCATTGCCAATTAGATGCAGTTACCCTCTTTCTGGCAATGACTTTTTAAAATGTGGAACATGAGAGCGTTTCAAGGCATTTTTAAGTAGGAAGTGCAATACACCAGTGTTTTGATTTTTGCAGAGACCATAGCAAACCTAACGAAGGTGCAAGAAGGGGGTCTTTTCTGCCCATCAACTCTCTTGTAATAATTTTCCCTGCCAAGGTGGGTTCAGGGCTCTTCTAAAAGAATGTCAATGTACTTCAACTGTGGAAAGATATACATGTGTTTTTAAGTTAAGAGTATGACGGTCACGCTCAGCCTGTGCCTCCAGGCATCCCTGGTCCCCATGTCCTGCATCCTTCTTCTTTCCACAGCCAAGGCATCTGGGGCCCATCTTCAGAAGAGATGATGAAGATCCATCCTACTGCTCTTAACACCAGCAGTGGTCATGGACTGGCATCGTGGACCACGGGATACTTTGGCTAGGTGTTAAACTCGCCTCTGTCCTCTGCCTGAGTCCCATATGCCAACACTCCTGGCATGAGTCCTGGACGCGAATCCAGCTCAGTGACTTGGGCCCTGCTCCCTGCTGCCTGGCTGTCCTAGTGCCTGGTACCTCCTTTCTCTTAGACTTCTGAGGGCAGCAGCCCCTGGACCCTCCTTCCTGCTCCTGGCTCGGTCTGATGCTGACTGTATGTCTCTTGCTGGCCATATGTCACTTGCCTCCCAGTACCTGCTGCTGGCTTTGACCTTCCTGCTGCAGGTCCTTCTATCAGGACCCTTTGTACATGAGCCAAGTCTGTTTGCTCTTCCTTCAAGGGAAGCCATTTCCCTAGAGTTTCCCTAGATCCTTACGATGAGACCCCTCCCAGACATCCACCAGTCAGCCTCCATGTACACACTTGGGTCTGAACCCTTTCAGGGAGCTCAGGTTGGAAATCCCTATATAAAGAAATATATGATGTATACAAATCAAGTGTCTTAAAGATTATAAAGAATTAAGTGTTGTTAATGTATTTGATTAGGGAAATCAAGTAGGATCATCATATGATGGCATATTTATACATATCTATATACATTTTTTATTTTTATATGATGCCATTTTAATAGACGTGCCCATCTTTTCAAATGAAGAATGTTTTGGGTTGGGCAAGAAGTTTGTTCAGCTATTTCTAAAACATAGAAAACCTGAATGAACTTTTTGGACAACCACATATATGCATATATACCTTTCTCATTTGAATATATGTCTCAATTCATCTTCAATCACATTTTTACTTTTATATATTTTAGTTGAGTGTTTTTATGTATTAAATCATTAGTGAAAATAAAGCAGAGAATGCTAAGCTGTTTTACCTTTTAGCATTATTCAAGCAGAAAGACTACTGTGTTTTCTCCATGTGTGCTGAGGGTGCTAGCCTTTGTGGTCTGGGAAAAATTTTCATCTGAAAACATTTATGAATTTATGATTAATGGACTTCCATTCGTGAGAACATGTGACAAATATTCAACTTAATTTCCCTGTATAGGTTACCTTTTTTTTTCTTTTTAGTTTAAGTTAATACAAGTGTAATCACCTCATATGAAATGCAAGTTGAGCCTTCTGTGACATACATGTCTGCAGATTTTAAGCATAATATTGCTCTTTATATTTGAACATATTACTCTTTATACCTGGTTAATCATGCCAAATGATTTATTTTTAAATCATTGAACCTTCGAGAAAAGAAATGTACAAAAAGACATTGATATGCATTTGCTGGAAGTTCTTTGGGATATTGATGGGTTATTTAGAGAGACCATGTGGATGGCAACTGCAGTGTGAGTTTATTTTATTTTTAATTTTTTAAATTAATGTATTTATTATTTTACTTTATAGTATTGTATTGGTTTTGCCATACATTGACTTGAATCCTCCATGGGTTTGTTTTGTTATTTAACGTGATTGACTAGGAAAATGTTTGTATAGCTAATACCTTTTTAAGACTGTATTTCAAAAATTACTATCTATGCAATGTAAGTACTTCCCCACAGCTTTCACCTTTTCTAGCCTAAAGGCAAGAAACGGTACATATTTCTCTCATTTGGGTGCAAGTTATGAGAGAGATAATTAACTGCCCCACAAAAGATTTATGCTCAACCTTCCAGAGTACAGAATCATTCCTGACAGTGACTGCCCAGCTAAGGACATCATTTTCCAGCCCTCCTATATTTAGATGGGTCACAACACTCATTCTCAGTGATGAAACATGAGCAGAAGTGATAACACATCACTTCCAGGAAAAACTTTTACAAGGAAGTGCAAAAGTTAATAAAGACATCTGTGGTCTATTCATACAATGGAGTACTGTCAGCAACATGAGGAAAAGAACTACTGATGCATGCAACACAGGGATGAGTTTTCAAAACGCTGTGCGAAGGAGCCAAACACAGAAGAACGCATATGGTGCAATTCCATGTACATGAAGTCCAAGACCAGACAAAACTCATTGCTGGTGACAGAAATCAGAAATGCCTGGGAGGGAATGATGGTCTGACTGGGCAAGAGGTCTAAGCAGTTTTCTAGGTGAGGGGAATGGTTGGCGTCTGGCTTGCATGGTAATTATCACACAGGTGTAGTGATTGTCAAAACTCACTGAACTGAACCTTGAAAATCTGACCACTTGTGTGTGTAAATTGTACATCGATAAAAAGGAGGCATGCTTTGCCTGCTCTTTCTTTCTCCATACTCAACTGGAAGCCATTTGTCCCTCGTGGGGTGTCTGGCAGTACTGGGAGGCCTTTTAGATTGCCCTCCTTCTGGCATCTAGTGGGTAGTGGCTTATGATGCTTCTCAGCATCCTGCAATGACAGGACAGCCCTGACAATAGAACATCAGCTCTCCTAAGATGTCAGGAGTGCCAAGGCTGAGAAACCCCACATTAAATGGGTGTAGAGGGCTATGAGTTCCCAGAGAAGGCTGAACCTGAGATACGGAAAGATCCTGGCCACCCCCTGGCAGAAGCACCACTGGAGACCATGTCAGCCAGTGATACAGTTTTACTGTGTTCTGCATTGAACTGTTAGGTTTGGTTTATTCCAGTGGTTCAGTTCGGTTCAGTCACTCAGTCGTGTCCAACTCTTTGCGACTCCATGGACTGCAGCACGCCAGGCCTCCCTGTCCATCACCAACTCCTGGAGTTTACTCAAATTCATGTCCATTGAGTCGGTGATGCCATCCAACCATCTCATCCTCTGTCGTCCCCTTCTCCTCCTGCTTTCAACCTTTCCCAGCATCAGGGTCTTTTCTAGTGAGTCTGCTCTTCACATCAGGGGCCAAAGTATTGGAGTTTCAGCTTCAACATTAGTCCTGCCAATGAACACTCAGAATGGATCTCCTTTAGGATGGTCTGGTTTGATTTCCTTGCAGTCCAAGGGACTCTCAAGAGTCTTCTCCAACACCACAGTACAAAAGCATCAATTCTTTAGCACTCAGCTTTATTTATAGTCCAACTCTCACATCCATACACAGCTACTGGAAAAACATAGCCTTGACTAGATGGACCTTTGTTGGCAAAGTAATGTCTCTGCTTTTTAATAAGCTTTCTAGGTTGGTCATAACTTTCCTTCTGAGGAGTAAGCATCTTTTAATTTCATGGCTGCAGTCACCATCTGCAGTGATTTTGTTTTTTGTTTTTTTTCATCTGCAGTGATTTTAGAGCCCCCAAAAAGTAAAGTCTGCCACTGTTTCCACTGTTTCCCCATCTATTTTCCATGAAGTGATGGGACCAGATGCCATGATCTTAGTTTTCTGAATGTTGAGCTTTAAGCCAACTTTTTCACTCTCTTCTTTCACTTTCGTCAAGAGGCTCTTTAGTTCCTCTTCACTTTCTGCCATAAGGGTGGTGTCATCTACCTATCTGAGATTATTGCTATTTCTCCTGGCAATCTTGATTCCAGCCTGTGCTTCATCCAGCCCAGCGTTTCTCATGATGTACTCTGCATATAAGTTAAATAAGCAGGGTGACAGTATACAGCCTTGATGTGCTCCGTTTCTTATTTGGAGCCAGTCTGTTCCGTGTCCAGTTCTAACTTAGCATTACTTTTTGGCTTCCCTGGTTTCCTTTGGCTTTCCTTTACTGGCTCAGACAGTAAAGAATCCACCTGCAGTGTGGGAGGCCTGAGTTTGATCCCTGGGTTGGGAAGATCCCCTGGAGGAGGGCATGGCAACCCACTCCAGTATCCTTACCTGGAGAATCCCCATGGACAGAGGAGCCTGGCGGGCTACAGTCCATGGGATCGCAAAAAGTCGGACATGACTGAGTGATGAAGCACAACATTGCTTTGACTAATAGATCAAACTCTAAAATGTTGACACTAAGAATAATACTTGTAGTGGCTTCCCTAAGAGGAGACATAAGTGAAATTTATCTTAAGTCTTACTATCAAGCAAAGCTGTGCTTCCTCTAAAGCAGTATTGTGATTTTTATCTCATGGACATTGTTTGTAACTCAAGGGGTTTCCCTTCTTTTTTCAAATGGTAGAGAGGTTAGAATTCAGCTTTTAGTTGGTTCTTACAAGCAGCTCTCAGGGAACATATGGTTTGCTTTTCTCCACGCTCCCTTAACCTTGGTCTTTAATGTTTTCCTTCCATTTTTTCCCGCTAGCGCCGATTCCCATGGCTACTTATTTTTCCCTTTGGAATTTAGATTTGTTTTAAGGTTAGCTTATCTGCTTTGTGTAAAAATTCAGCTTATAAATATAAAAACATATGAATAAAATATTTATCCAAATACCAGTGTTCCTTTACTTAAGGTCATGAATTAATAATGATTTTTGTATCCCAGACATTGAAGGGGTTTTCATTTTGTCTTAACCTCTTAAGGTCCAGAGAGAGAAAATGATGTACCCAAATTCCAAGTTCACAGTGAGAGTTCATGGAACTAGTTTAATGTTTAAAATAGAAGGCATTCTCTACGATATAAAGTTCTCTGTGTGTGTGTGTGTGTGTGTGTAACGTATATAACTTGTTCATCACTAATTGGACATGGCTTGTGAATTATTCTGCCTTCAGAGTTTGTACCAAGGCAGGTGCATCTGGATAGTCTGTGCAGGAATGTTGTTCTAATTAGGGAATCAGGAAACACTTTAATTCTTAAAGTGCTTGTCTGTCACATTTAGCCCGTGTACTATTTGAGATAATTAAGAACTCTGTCAAAAACAACATGGGGTAATGGAAATCAGGTAAAAGATTGATCTAGCCAAGATTGATCTACCAATGATGAGTATCTGATGAGAAGAAAAGAGAGGAAAAGCAGAGTGGAAGTTGGACGATCCTGCTGACATGATCTGATGATTAATATTGTAAAAATCATGCAGTTGTGTCCAGCACAATCTCAGAAGAACATTCATTCATTTTACAATGAATTCTCTTAGCTCTTCTCTTATCTCTGATCCACCTTGTTTCTTCAAATTCTACACTGTCTTTGACAGTAGGTGGAAATGAAATGATGTTCGAAGGAGTTCCTTAGAGCACATAGCCCCAGAGGGAGGGCTTCCTCTTGGCTGTTTGATGGGTCCTTCCTGCTCTGTGCGGGACCACTGAGCACCATGCAGGATCAGCAAAGCTGCTGCATCCCTGAGTCAGCACCATGCTTACAAGCAGCTGCTCCCTGCACCCCGGGGAGAAAAGTCTGTGTCGTTATCACCCACATGCGTGCATATATTCAGTGTCTTGGTGGATTCTGATTAATACAAACACACATGCAAAGAAAACAGAACAAAAGAACCCTTCTTAAGAGAGGCACCCCAGGAAAGGCATTACATTAGCTTAGTTTCTAATAAGGCCTTCTCTGGGAAGAAGTAAACACAGTCCTAGGAAACCTGAATCCTTTTACTCCTTTCCTGGTGCCCTCTCCACTGGCTTCCTAGGTGGCGCTAGTGGTAAAGAACCTGCCTACCAATGCAGGAGTCTAAAAGACTCGTGATCCCTGGGTTGGGAAGATCCCCTGGAGGAGGGCATGGCAACCCACTTCAATATTCTTGCCTGGAGAATTCCCTGGACAGAGGAGCCGGGTGGGTTACAGTCCACAGGGTTGCAAAGAGTCAGACACGACTGAGTGACTCGGCATGCATGCATGCATGCATTTGGTCTCCCCACAGCCCGATTGCCACTTTACAATTAATTGAAAAGCCTATGCTTTTAAGATGCTGCCACCTGAATGAGCAGGAATCCACACACTCACATGTGTCACTGATGCCTGAGAATTGTGAGATGACTCCCCTTGCATGTTGCCCCCACGGCAAGGCTCCCAGGAGCCTTGCAATCAAGACTTGTGATCCCAGTCAATGACCACACAGTATCACGTGCAAATCATAATAGTGATGGATGGGAGTCCTTGTTTCAGCCTCACTGGTGGAAGTGCAGACAGGTTCAACAAGAGATGTGATCTTGACTTCTGGTCCTTCATTAGTAAAGCGGTTTTCTAGATGGGCATGGGGAGCTGAGTATCCAGTTAACCTTGAGCCTGTTTTTGTCCTGGATCCTGCCTGAAAGTGAAAGTCACTCAGTCATGTTCAACTCTTTGCAACCCCTTGGACTACACAGTCCGTGGAATTCTCCAGATCAGAATACTGGAGTGGGTAGCCTTTCCCTTCTTCAGGGGATCTTCCCAACCCAGGGATCGAACTCGGGTCTTCCGCATTGCAGGTGGATTCTTTACCATCTGAGCCACCAAGGAAGCCCATGAATACTGGAGTGGGCAGCCTATCCCTTCTCCAGGGGGTTTTCCCAACCCAGGAATTGAAACCGGGGTCTCCTGCATTGTAGGCGGATTCTTTACCAGCTGAGCTACCAGTGAAGTCCTGGGGTCCTACCTACCCATCCTACTTCATCATCTCCCTGGAGTACCCTACTCCGTGTATCTTGCTCTTTCCAGATTGTGCCATCTCCTTTATCATCTCTACATTCATATCTGCTTGGCCAAGTCTTACTCATCCTTCAAAATGCAGTTTAAATATTTCTTCATCTAGGATGGCCCCAGCTCTCTCCAGAAGAGTTATTATATATGCTGTGCCTCCTGCTGTCTGTGACAGAACGCACCAGAATTTAGTGAAATCAACTGGTCTTTTTACATGTCATTCTCTCTCCTTTCACTGGGAGTTCCTGAAGGTCAAAGTCTATATCTTATTCATCTCTGATGCCAGGCATATAGTAGATGATTAATAAGTATCTGTGTATATGAGTCAGCCCACAGAAAAGCTAGATGTCATCTTAAGACATTGTCCCATGATGCACTGATCTACAAACCAAGCTAGAAAGAAAATCAAACACTGACAGAGCTCATCTCCTCTGTGCAAGTGAATCAGCTTCAAGTCCTACTAAAGCCAAGGAGGTAATTTTCCATCCCGACCTCCCTTGAAACTGGGGACCACACCTGCCTCCTTGAGTGGTTTTGTCACTCCTTCCCCTTCCCATCCTGTGTCCTGTCTGGATGGTGAGGGACAGGGAAGCCTGGCATGCTGCAGTTCATGGGCTCTCAAAGAGTCAGACACAACTGCGCGACTGATGACAACCACCACTAAGGGTTGGCGTACCTGAATTCACCCGTGCTTCCTGAGACACCCGTGTGTTAATTCCTGCTCAGTCACCTGGCAGCAACTTAAAAGCAGAGGTTTTTCAATTAATTGTAAAGTGGCGATCAGGTTGTGGGGAGAGCAATAGGGAAGGAGTAGGGGGATTCACATTTATCCCAGGACAACTCATTGGGCAGAGAGTCACAAGGAGAGCATGAGAAGTGACTTTCAAAGGCATGGGGGAACTTCAACCTACAGGACAGGAAGAACCTGAAGTACAGACTCAAAAGGGCATTTACCTGGCTCTCAGAGAAAGGGGTGGGGTGGGAGAATGCACAGCTCGGTTCAAAGGCAAGGGCGTTCAGCACAGGACTTCAGGAGGCAGCTTTGCACGCGGGAGAACAGTGGCAGTCATCGTCAGAGTGCATCTTCAGATGTGACATTTCCAGGACATTCCACTGCCCACGTGGAGCACAGCCCCTCATCTGCTGGCCTCATCCTTCAAGATGAGAGGCAAAAAGCTAGACCCTCCTCCTCCCTTCCCCCTCCATAGCACAAACATATGGTGTTCTAATGACTCATTTGTAAATCTTTACCTGCGGTTTGGAACCATTTTCTTCCCTAGAAAGAATACTGTAAACCCTGGTTTGATCTCCCCTTGGTTCACTAAACCTCATCAGCTCCTGATGTGCTTGAGGTGGAGAATGGATACTCTTTCAGATGCACCTAACTGATCTTCAGGATACGGCTTCCAAGAGAAGGTGACTGTGGTCTCAGATACAGATCCTCACGCCCCCGCCCCCACCCCCTGCCTCTCTGTCCTGACTTAGGGGCTTCTGGGTTCTTGGTACCCACAGTCTCCAGTCCTGAGCATCAGTTACTACTTCTACGATCACCTTGGGAGATGACATGCCTCCATCTCGTGCTTCTCCCCAAGTGTGGACTCCTTGGGAAAACGTCTTGTCTGTAGGTCAGGTCATGTTGGGGGCTAGGAAGACTAGCTTGTGAGTGTATGGGTGTCCGTGTGTGTATGTGCATGTAGGAGTGTGTGTGCATGCATGTATGTGTGTGTGTACAGGTGCGTGTATCTGCACTGTGTAGCGTGTGCGTGCATGCGCCTGCTGTCTTGTGCCGTGCGCGTAGCTGCAGTCACAGGTAGCGATGGAAATAAACGTCATCGCCTCGGTTTACTGGGTCCCTTCCGCTTTGTCCCTCCCCATCGCTGCCCTGGCGCTGCATTCAGCTCCTACTGCTCTCCATTTCCTTCTGCTCATGGACGGGAGAGCTGTGTGTTGATTCCAAGTCAGGCTTTTCCCCTTGGGGTTTCATCACAGGAAAATAAAGAGAATAATTATTCACTTTTTGGAGAGTAATTTGAATATGACTTTATTATATTTGATGGCATTTTGCTTGTGACCACGTTTAGGTCTCTTTGTAAAGAAAAGCAGAGAGTGCTGCTAAAAAAAAAATCTTTCTTGGCTAGAAAAAGAAGTGGCTTTACATTGTTTATGATCAGACTGTGTACTTATCTGGCTACACACTTATCTGGCTATTCCCTACTCACTAAGATGCTTCTAGCTGATAGTTCTAAACTGCAGAGGCATGTTGGCTTTAAGATGGAGCTCTGTGGGGAAAGAAACCTCTACCCTCAGAGTCACATTCCGGCTTGAAACAGCTTTGGAGTGGCATTTGCTATTTTGTCTCTGATCCTGCCTCTCCCTCCCTTTATACCCTGGTTCAGATAGTGCTGTCAGGAGACAGGGGCTTCTGAAAGAGTCTACCCAGTGATTCTGAAATTGCATCTGGCCTGTGACCTAGCTGGCCACTGATGTCACACTTCCTGTCATCCTTTTCCTGTAACTTGGATGATGATGGCAGGGCGGCGGGATGAGTCAAGTGTTTCTGACCTCAGACTCAGAGTTTTATTTACCCAAAGCAATTGTTAAGACTCTTTGGAAAATTTGCAAATCGATTAAGAAGAGTTTGGGGACACTTGCTCTGAATGGCACGCTCATAGCAGGACCTTTTGTACTCAACAGTGCTGATTGTCACAAGAAAGAGTGACAGCCACCCCCTGAAAGACTGATTCCCTCTGGATCATTAATAGCGTTTCCAGACAAATCTCTGAGGCTAAACAACATGGGCAAGAAGTTGGTAAGAATGTTCAGATGTAGAGATTTATCAATTTGAAACTAGGGGAAGGTGCGTCCACCGTTGACCTAGAATGGTATAGGTGGCTTGGTCCTCTGTGGAGGGCAAGCCAGAAATATGTACAGGTCTCAGTGCCCACCCAGAATTAGCCTTGAGGGAGCACAGAGGCTGTGGCCGATGGGGCTTGTGCCCTTTGGTTCATGGAGGGGGCAGCACATGGGAGGCCTTCTCCATGGCCTCATCATCATCTGTCCAGGGCCATATTCCCACTACTTTCTCTACTGTCTCTTCCTCAAAGTCTTAATAACTCTTGTGCCAAGTTATTAATTTAAAAAAGAAAAAGCATCCTTGTGGTACAATGCATTTAAGGAGAAAACCTCAGGGTTTATTTCTGAGCCTCAACCCATTTCCCATGGGCAAGGTGCCTCCAAGAAGCAGATGTGAGTATGTGTTTCTTCCTCCTGTAAGGGTCCTGAGATTTCAGGTTGAAGCCACGGTGGAACCTTAGGAAGTGTTTGCGTGTCGGAGATTTAGAGAGGGAGAGCATTCTTAGAAATTGGGACTTGAATTCACAGGGATGGGAGAGATTGCCTCCACTCAGGAAGCCACTTTCCTGCACCTGCGGGAACCTGTGTACAGAGCAGGGCTGAGAACCACCATCTAGAAGGATCGTTGCAAACTTCCCTTTAGGCTAAAGGTTTTTGTTTTACTGTGTGTGTCTCTGTCTTTCTCTCACTGCTGTGGAGGTGAGTGGGCTGGGGAGGGTGTATAGGGGGTTGGTGAGCTGATAAAGACACAGTAACTGTTGTCCAGAGGCTGCTCTCCAAGGAATCGTGGGTGATTTCTGGTTCCTCCCCCACCATTGCCTAGATGATATCGTAGCCTTTGAATAAACTGGCCATTAAAAAAAAATAATTACAGTTCCTAAACCATTTGTCATCCCAGCCACCCTGAGAATTTTATTACAAAGACCTGCCCCCACAAAACACTGGCTTACTTTTATCCTCAGGAATAGGAACCAACAAGGGCTTGGTTAGCTTGTCCAGTTTATGGGGGCCCAAAATAGATTTCTTGCTCTGACTGCAGGTCTACCTAAGAGCGTGCCCATGTCTGAGTCAAGCCAGCCTAACCCCCAAGGCAGGCTGGTGACAGGACATGATGAGTTGCTTGATGTTTAGAACCGAATCGTTGCCAGTTATGAAACACAGGATGCTGTGTTAGTTAATTAACAGCTATTTATAAGCAGCTATTCTGTATGAAGTTCTAATCCTGAAGCTGGCAGGAAGGAGTAAAAGAGAGCTGAAAAACAGAATGCTAAATGCAGTGTAGTATCCTGGATCAGATCCTGGAACAGAAAAAGAATCCGAGTGGAGAGACGGGTGACATCGGAATAAAGTCTTTGGTTTAGGTGATAGTAATGTACGGATGTTAATTTCATAGCGTTGAAGAATGCATCATGGTTATGTAAGATGTTATCATTAGGGAAAGCTGAGTGAGCAGTATATGGGAGTAGCACTACCCTTGCTACTTCTCTGTATATTTTAAATTATTCCAAAATAAATAGTTTATTTAAAAATAAAATAAAAAGGAACACACCTTCCAAATTCTCAGTTACCTTACTTTGCTAGATTCAGTCCCTGCTTGAGGTTGAAAGAGTCTTTGAAGCTATAACCCCATGAAGTTTTTTCCAGGAATACATATTTTTTACTGAATGTTTTCTTTTGCATATTTCCCACTAGAAAGTGTTCCTTTGGTCTGGCTTGCTTAGTTGAACGGACACAGAAAGGGTAGTGAGTACGTGATTTGTTTATGTACACCTTGCATCCAAGACAAACACCTATTAAATGGTAAATGAGACTCTCAGAATACCCTCCTCTGGGGGCCTGTTAGATTGGGACTTCGGGCCTTCAGTGTGTGCAAAGGTTTAATAGCAAAAGGATGATTCCAACCTACCAGGGAAAGACCGTATTACTGAACAATCAGAGATAAGATTACAGGATTATAAGGAGATACAGAATGTTTCAGCTAGCCTCGCTGTTATTAAAAGGAAGTGCTCTGAACTTTTCATACGAGGACAGAGTTTTATATCCAGAGAGATTAACTCACGTGGAACAGTGTCATAATGATAGGAGTTGCTGGCAGTTGAGAGAGGAAAGCAGATGGGCATTGGTCTCTGAATTCTGTCTAGAGAAAGGATTCATGACCCAAATCTTGCCCAGTCTAACCAGCTGGAGATATAAATGAGACTGGGTAGGTGTTGATATCGTGAAGGGACGCTGCTTTTGGAAACCTCTACAGAGTGTAAAGCAGGAAGGAAGAGCTCCTGCAGAAACCTAGACATTTGTCCCCCAGTCCAGTCAACTCTCCCTTAAGCAGATTCTGAAGAACCACTCCTGCAGTAGATTTAGGATGTTATTTTATTCTGAATTTAATTTTTATTTTATATTGGAGTATAGTTGATTTACTGTGTTGTGTTAATTTCAGGTATAGCAAAGTGATTCACTTATATGTGTGAGTGTGTGTGTATACTTTAGTTGCTTAGTTGTGTCTGACTCTTTGCAACTCCATGGGCTGTAGCCCACCAGGCTTCTCTATCCATTGGGATTCTCCAGGCAAAATACTGGAGTGGGTTGTCATGCTCTCCTCCAGGGGATCTTCCCAATCTGGGGATTGAACCCAGGTCTCCCGCATTGCAGTCAGATTCTTTACCATCTGAGCCACCTTGGAACCCCAAGAACACTGAACTGGGCAGCCTATCCCTTCTCCAGGGGATCGTCACGACCTAGGAATCAAACTGGAGTTTCCTGCATTGCAGGCAGATTCTTTACCAGCTGAGCTACCAGGGAAAAGAATCCATATGGCATTACTTATTTTTCAGATTCTTTTTCCACTTAGGTTATTACAGAATATTAAGTAGAGTTCCCTGTGCTATACAATAGGTCCTTGTTGACTATCTATCTTATATAGTGTCCAGATGTTTATCCCAAACTCCTAATTTTTCCCTCCCCACTGAATTTTCCCTTTTTGTAATCATAAGTTTCTTTTTGAATTCTGTGAGTCTGCTAATGTTTCGTAAATAAATTTGTCCGCATCATTTTTTTTTAGATTTAGGTACATCATAAGACATATCAGAGACTATTTATTTCTCTGACTTTCTTCACTTAGTATAATCATCTCTTTTTTAAAACAAAAAAGTATATTCAATATAGAATGTTTAAACAGTTTATGAAGAACAGAGAAAGAAATTTTATGTAATTGTATATATAGAAAATCTTTTTCACTACTTAGAGACATGTCTTTCTAGCTTTGTGTTCACTTGTCTGTTTTTCTCACTTGTCTTATGTGTATATGAATAAATAAAATGTATGCTTATACATGCAAATATTGTTTTTTGTACATGGAGGCATGTGGACCATGCTGTTTGTTGCCTGTAGATGACTTTGCATTGCTTTCAGCGTAAAAGCCAAAGTCTTTATTATAACCTACTGTTCACATCAGTCCCCTGCTTGGTCATCTGCCTGATATTATAACCTCTCTTGCTGGTCTGTTGCAGTCTCTTTGCTAACCTCTGAGCACCATGCTCACCTCATGCTCAGCATCCTATTGCTTGCTGTCCCCTCCACAGAGGCCATTCTTCCTCCAGGTACCCATCAGCATAACCTGTCATCTCTTCTTTCAGAAGTTCCTTCCACAGTGAGGTCTTCTAGGATCACTTTTTTTTTTCATTTTGCTTGTTTTTTAATTTTACTGAAGTACAGTTGCTTTACGATGTGGTGTCGGTTTCTGTCATGCCTCAACATGTTTCAGTTAACATACACCTATTCTTTTTTATATTTGTTTCTGTTGCTGAGTGGGAAGTCCATGCGCCTGACGCACGATGAGGCCAGACAATATTGAAACAGTGGAGTCTGGAACAGAGACTGGTTTATTACAGGGCCATGCAAGGAGATGAGTGGTTCATGCCTTAAGAACCCCAAGGTTACTGAAAGCTTTCTGCAAAGCCGTTTTCAAGCAAAAGGTGAGGGAGGGGTGTGGTTAGCTACTGCAGAGTTCTTGGTGTCAGGTCCTTTGCTCTGGAGGTCAGGTTATGGGTCAGGAAATGCTGTTCCTGTAAATGTCTACCAAATGAATCTTATTCTCTGTCCTGACAAAAGGGCAAGGTCCCAAGGTGCCGCGTTCACTCTCCAAGGTCCCAGTCCTGCCTGGAAGGAGCAGAGCTCAGCTGGCGGCTCCCTCGCGGCCAGGCTCCCGCACCCTGTCCAGCTGTCATCTCTGAGGGAGCCAGGCGCTCGACTCAACTGGCCCTCAGCCTCCTCAGGCCGCCTAAGCAGTGGGACCAGGTCCCACAGATTGCGACCCAGGCACAGGGCCACTGCCATTAGGTCTGAGAGACAGGGATGAGGGAGAGGCTCACCGCTGCCCCAAGGCCTGGGCCACAGCTACTGGCTGGTCTTGGGGAGGACTCTGGAGCCCTGCAGGACGTCTGTTCCCTGGGCTTCCCAGCTCACCCTCTGGCCCAAAGCCGGGTGAGCTGGAAGACCGCCAGGAGAAAGCCTGACTCTGCCTCTTACGTCACTCTCCATCTGATGACCACCACACCCCCAACCGTTGGCGGAATCATTTTACCAGTCACCCTAACTGACAGTTTGTTACTAATGGGCGGGGCCCACTGACCAGGGGCAGGGCAGGACTGCTAATGGCCGTTCACCGTCAGCGGGCTGCTTGTGGGCGGGGCCCACTGACCAGGGGCAGGGCAGGACTACTAATGGCCGTTCACCGTCAGCGGGCTGCTTGTGGGCGGGGCCCACTGACCAGGGGCAGGGCAGGGCTACTAATGGCCGTTCACCGTCCGCGGGCTGCTTGTGGGCGGGGCCCACTGAGGTGCCAGCCAATGGCTGAGCAGGACCTGTTGCCAGGTAACAGGGTACCTACTGACGTCACCCAGCAATGGCTGCGTGCCAAGGTCTGTGTTCACTGCACTCTGTTACATTTCCATTAGGCTTGATCCCAGGATTTGAATATAGTTCTCTGTGCTGTAGCGTAGGACCTTGTTTTTATCTGTCCTATATATACTAATTTGCACCTGCTAGTCCCAAACTCCCAGTCCTTCTCTCCCCCATCCTAGGATCACTTTAAAATTTCACTTCTTGTCGCATCATTTTCTCCTCCTAGCAATCATGAATAACATACCATGTATTTTGCTTATTATTGTCAGCTTCCCCAACTAGGATATTAACTCCATGACAGGGCTTGTCACCTGGACTGTTTCCTGTATTATTCCCAGTGCAGAGATGCCACTCTATAAATACCTGTTTAAAAATCTCTAATGAATGAGCTTAGTAATGCATCAGAACTCATATTCCGTGTTCATGAATATCTTCTATCATGACTTTAATAGCTTTGCTTTCACTTAATAACTTTGTATTTCATCATGCCCTTATACAAACATGCCACAGTTTATTAAACATTTGTTTAATAACCAATATACCACCGTTTGTTCAAATATTGTCCTCTATTAATTTCAGTGTATAAATTTTTGCAGTTAGCTATTATAATCAGTGTCTTAGCAGATAACTTTGTGTACATTCGCACAAACTCTGGTGATTTCCTTGGAATAAATTTCCAGAAAAGAGATTTCTGGATAAGAAGAATATAAGATTTTGTAATCTAATCACATTCTCAAATCACTGAAAGGCTGTCTTTTTCCCAAAGCAGTGATTTAGAATGTTCATTTCTCTTCACCTTTGACAATATTAGATTTTAAAAAATATATTCCAGCTTAACGAGTAAAAATGTTTTGATATTTCTTGGATTGCTCATATGATTGATTTTTTAAAAATATTTTTACTGGACATGTATACTTCTTTTATACATTTAAAATTTATGTTTTCTGCTTAATTTGAGGGTAGAATTGGTCAGCTTTCTTTTAGTGTTTTGCCAATGTTCTTTATATAGATAAGCGCTTAAAAAATGTACATGGTTAATAGTCTTTGCCATTTGTTTTTAAATATCATCATGGTATTTCTTGAGGTACAAAACAGTTTAGCATTTAGGGAATGGGATATGCATAGCTTTTCTGAGTTGAACTGTTTTTTTTTTAAATTTTATTTTATGCCTAAAAAGTTTAACCCATCCTAAGATTATATGAATATTTTATATGCTTTTTCTAGTTATTTTATGATTATATTATTTTCCCCAAATTATTATTCAGTCTTCCAATTCCATTTATTTAATAATGTGATTTTCCCTGATGACTTGACATTTCCCTTTATTATATCCAAATTTGAATTTATTCTTTGGCCGTTTGTGCATTTTTGTTTCATTAGGCTTTCTGTAGAGGAAACCTACCTTGAGTTTTATGTGTCTCATATTTGAAGCTAAATAACTCCTAAATTTTAATTTTCAAAATTGTCTCACCTTTTTAGTTTTTTTTTCTTGATGCAGAAATTTAGATTCTTTTTATTTTTTTTTTAACCAACATCCAGTAGTTAAACTTGCATTGAGTTTGTTGATAAATTTGAGCAGAAATGACTTCTTTTGATGTTCAGTTGGCTAATTATCAGTCCCTTTCTTAGAGCCATTATGAAATGTGGGTTGGTGGGCACAGCTTCTGGCCTATCCCCAGTTTCTGCAACATCTTCCACTTTACAGTTAAGCCTTGCTTTCTGAGTAACATCTTTTCTTATCCTTGCTGCCTGGTTCCCCAACACTAGGAGTGGCTGCCTCAGTTTAAAGCTATGACCTGCCAGGGTGCGGAGCCCCTACAGCCACCCCTGCCTCTGGGCCTGAAACTCATCTTTTTTCTTGCTGATTGGCTGGGAAGCTACACCCACCACCCTATAGTGGATTAGTTACATTTCATTATTGTTGTTGCTTAGTCACTAAGTCAAGTCTGACTCTTTGTAACCCTGTGGACTGTAGCCCACCAGGCTCCTCTGTCCATGGAATTTTGCTGGCAAGAATGCTGGAGTTAATTGCTATTTCCTCCTCCAGAGGATCTTCCCAACCCAGGAATCGAACTCATGTCTCCTGCATTGGCAAGTGGATTCTCTGCTGCTGAGCCACCTTACCCAGCTAATTATGAGTGTTTCACAGAGTGGCTGCAGAGAGACGACAGTTAGTGTTTTATCAGTTCAAGAAATCATATGAAAGACTCCCCTGACTGTCCAGTGGTTAAGACTCCGTGCTTCTAGAGCAGGGGGCACAGGTTTCATCCCTGGTCAGGGCCCTAAGATCCCACCTGCCCTGTGGCATGGCCAAAAAAAGAAGCCATATGATAAGGGATAGCTGTTCAGTGCTGTTACTGTTGCTAGTAGAAGCCTGAATGTAAGGAAAGGGGAGTGAAATGTAGATAGTATATTTTTATTTTTTTGTTTCATGGGTCTCTCTTTCATAAAATGTGGCTGTGGGTAAGTTTATAAAAATCCCAGTAACTTATTCTTAAATATAGCCTTACTCGAAGTCAGACCCCATTTTAAGTGCTTTCCACCTATAAAGTCATTTAATCCTCCCTATTACCCAATGAGGGCAGCTCTATTATTATTCCAGTTTTACAGCTTATCTCAGTTGAACTCCTTATGCCTTACAGCTAGTGGAAATTCACTTTAAATTCTGGTATCAGGTGGTCCATCAAATTAATTTTTAGTGTGCATTTCATCTCTTTCATTCTTCATTAGTATTTTTGAATTATACTCAGAGAGGCACTTAGAGCTGCTCGTCAGGTACATTGAAAACTGGAATCCATCTTTCTTCAAACTTTTGTTAGAAAATAGAATACAGATACAAAGTTCTACCAAAGAAATAGATGTGTCACTTAAGGAATTTTAAGGCAAACACTCTGTAACCATGACCCAGATCTCCAAAATAACCTGCTACCCTGACTTTCCCAGAATCACTTCTCAGGTTTGTGTATAATTTTATGACACAGTGTGCCTCCCTAATTATCGTAGTTTAGTGTGTTAGTCTCTCAGTTGTATCCAATTGCTTGTGACCCCACAGTCTGTAGCCCACCAGGTTCCTCTGTCCATACAATTCTCCAGGCAGGAATACTGGAGTGGGTTGCCATTCCCTTCTCTAGAATATCTTCTCATCCCAGGAATCGAACCCAGTCTCCTGCATTGTAGGCAGATTCTTTACCATCTGGGCTACAGGGGAGTCCCAGCTATCATTTAGTCTTGCCTAATTTTTAAAACTTTGATGTGTTTGTTTTTATTGCTTTGAATCTGCCATTTCCTACTCCATTTTCTTCTTGTCATTATAATTTACTTGTATAAAAAAGCCTGGGGGCCATTTGACCTACAGAATTCTCTAGAGTGTAGTTTTTGCTGAATGTGTATTTGTGGTTCCATCTAACACTTCCTTATATCCTTTCTATGTGCTGCAAATTGGCAGATGAATCCAGAGTCTTGATAAGATTTGAGATCGATGCCTTTGGCAAGACTAAATGGTGTTGTTTCTTTCATCCAAAGATACACAATATTTGATTGTCTCTCTTTCTGTGATGTTAGCAGCTGTTGGTGTTCAGTGCCTAGATCAATGAACCCATTGAAGTTTGCAAAATTGTTTTATTCCATAATTTTTCATTGATTAGTTGGAATTATTTAGAACAAGCACTTTTTCTCACAGTTCTTTTAGAAAAGGCAGAAATATTGCCTTATTTTGTCATTTTACTTATCAATTTTTTGGGTTCCCTGCAAAGGTGATCTGATAGACTTTTAAGAAATACTGTTATGAAATGCATGGATTTAACATGTTTTGGTGAATTTCAGTCAGTTACATTGACATCTCTCTTGAAGTTCATCTTTTGCCAGTAGGAACCTCTTTAAGTTTGACCCTGAGTTGTTGGGTCATGACTGTGGTTGTCTTGGATAGCATTCTTGTTATCTAGTATGGCAAGATAGCCCAGACTCATCTTTACACTTCCTGGAATATCTTGTACATTTCCTGGAAATGGTTTTTTTTGTCCCCAAAAGACTGAGTTTACTTTGGTGGGAATGGTATCTTAAGACTGTTAGGTTTCTGAACGCTAGGGGTGTTGTCTTGAATTTGTGATTGTTTTTGGGTCTCTTCAGTGGACAGAAACTAGAGATATACATCCTTATACAAGGTCTCAGGAGCAAATACTGATTCTTCCAGTTCAGTCGTGATTTCCAGGTTTGCTCTCCTGATTTCATGACTTCAGGGGTTACTCTCCTCTGTTCTTCTGTTTCCCGTTTCTTCATGCTGAGCATCTTGACACAAAAAATGTCAAAGACATAGGAAATGAGAAAACTAAAGTATCTTATACTTATCTCATAATATCTCCAACATTATACACATAACAGCTCGCAAATAGCAGTACTAATGCGTGTGTGCTTAGTCGCTCAGTTGTGTCTGACTCTTGGTGACTCTGTGAACTGTATCCCGCCAGGCTCCTCTGTCCATGGAATTATCCAGGCAAGAATACTGGAGTAGGTTGTCATTTCCTCCTCCAGGGGATCTTTCTGACCTGGGGACTGAACTTGCGTCTCTTTCGTCTCCTGCTTTGCAGGTGGATTTTTTTAAATCACCGAGCCAGCTGGGAAACCCAGCAATACTAATACTGTACAACTCATGTGTTGACTGATACATCTTTTTTGCAGCACATATTCTCCCTAATTTAAATACTTATACGATATCCATAGGATCTGAACACATAGCCACTACATACTATAGCTTCTTCCTATAACCATCTTTATCTTAATTTCATAAGTAATCATGTATGTTGGGCAACCACCCATCTTCTTTTGAGGGCTCCTAGTCATTTCAGTAGATACAGCAGGAGAGACATGAAAACAAAATTCCCTGAGTTCCTACCTGTTAGTACTTTGAACTCCTTCTGTTGAAGTGTCAGGTTTGTTGGATATATATTTTCCTGAGAATATAAAATATGTTACTCTAATTTTTATTAAGAAATACTCTGCCGTTGGAAAGTCTGATGATGATTTAACATTGTTTTCCTTTAGGAAGAATTCAATTTTTACAGGTGCAAATAATTTTTTTAAATTGTTAATTGTTAACAATTGTTAATTGTTAATCTTAAATTCAATAATTTTTCTGGAGTGTATTTTAGGAGTGGTGGCTCTGAATTCGCATTCAGAGGATATTCTTTTAATATATGCTTTCTTTAATTTCATTTTTAAGAAATGCCAGTGCATTTGCTTTATTTTATTTCACTTTCACTTTCAAGGTCTCTTATTATTCATATGTTGGATCATCCTTGTCTTTTTTCAATTCATCATTTATTATTGAATCTCTTTTATCTCTACTTCTTTAGAATTTTAAATGTTTTCCTTAGTTTTGCCTTCTATTTCTTTCTCTTAGAGAATTATTCATTATGTTTATTCATCTTCTATTTCTTCTAGTTTAGTCTGCATTTCTGAAGTGATGATTTATTCTTTTTATTTCCATTTATTTTTGTGGTTCTTACACCTAATTTTTGAATTTCCTCATTTTGATCTTGTCCTTTCATGCCTTGTATCATTTTCTTAAAATGTCTTAGTTTGCTTTGAAATAGAAGGTTACTGTTTTGATCTGTTTTGAAAGCACTTATTTCTGATATGTTTTCATTTTATGTAAGCATGTTATTTTGCTCCTTTTGAAAATAACTTTTATGGCATATGATTTTTATGTTCTTCTCTTGCTTATTATCATGTATTTGTCTCTTGAACTTTTAGAAGGAAGTGTGTTTCAAGGTTTCCTAACTTAACAGAGCTGTTTTCTTTTTCCATTACTGACATGAGTATGTGTGTGTGTATAGTGTTTAAAAATACAAGGGCTTGTTTACTGAGTATTTTTGGCTCTTTTTCACTTCTCCACATTTGTCTGAACCTCTTTTTTGTCTCCATTGTCCATGTTCTTAAATATTTTTTAAACTTTATTTTATATTGGAATAAACTTAATTTACAATGTAGTGTTAGCTTCTGGTGTACAGAAAAGTGGTTCAGTTAAACATATATCTATTCATTTTCAATTTTTTCCCATTTAGGTTATTATAGAATATTGAGCAGAGCTCCCTACCCTATACACTAGGTCCTTGTTGGTTATCTGTTTTCAATATAGTGTGTATACATCAACCCCAAGATGCTGATTCTGCCTTCAGCATTGTCTTGTCAGTATACAGTCTGTCCTGGAAAGAATTCTAATGGGTTGTATTGAAAGTTCCAAGGGGCTAGGCTGTGCTTGCCTCGTTTGACCTTACATAGACCCTGGTACCTTCCTGCTGCTGGGATGAGGCAAATCCTCCTAATTGCAACTGCTATTCTCACGTGGATCTGCCATGCTTCCCCATGAGGACTTGCTGGCCGCCGAGGGTCCCCCTGCTCTGAGATCCAACAATGTTCCGTTGCGTTACTCTTTCCCTGCACAGAAGCTAATACCTACAGGGCTTCTAGATCTTGTTGTTTATCTTTACCCCATGGGAATGCTTTGTCATCTAGTTTTGTTAGACTGTGAGATTTTTTCATTTGGCTTTTGAGTTCTACTTTTATATGGGGATTTAGAGAAATATTGAAATTGTACCACTGTTGTTAACTTCGTCTCGGAATCCTCATTTTATTTCGTGTGTCTGTAGGTTTTCATTCATCAGCAGGTGTTTACTGAATGGCCTATGACAGGTCCTCTTACAGACACTGCAGATCAAGCTGTGAATAACACAGAGTTCCTGGCCCTAAGAAGCATACATCGCAAGGGGATTAGACAGACATTTAACATGTATATCAGTAAATAAGTGAGAAATGTCAGGGATAAGTAAATTCATTGAAAAAGATAAATAAGGTAAAATGCATCCCTTCTCCAGTCTATTTGAATATGTATGTATATATGAACAATATATTAAATTATAATAATATAATTATTTGTTATATATGTATATACATAAATATGTATATTTATGTTTCTTAGTTGCTTAGTAGTGTCCGGTTCTTTGTGACCCCAAAGACCATAGCCCATCCTCCTCCTCCTTGCCATGGGATTCTCCAGGCAAGAATACTGGAGTGGGTTGCCATTTCATTCTCTGGGAGATGTTCCTGACTCAGGAATCAAACCTGGGTCTCCTGCATTGCAGGCAGATTCTTTACTGACTGAACTATGAGGGAAGCTAGGTCACCATATATTGTATTCTTTTATCCTGACTTTTATCTCATGAAAAGACAAACAGGACAGATTTTATTTCATACACAGCTGGGGAGAAATTTCAGACTCAATAATTATAAGTGACATCTAGTACATTTAAAGCCAGGACTTAAACTAGCATCTTTTGAATCCAGATGTGCTCCTCTTTAATTCAGTATTTTGTGTTTTTTCTTAGGACATCACGCAAAACACCATGATAATACATTTTTAGACCGAAGAATGAGCATTCTGGTATAAACAGTGAGATACTTGCTATGTGGTGCTAAGTGTGTGGGGAGACACCTAAGTGCAGTTGTGCAGGGATGAGGGAAGAAAGATCTGTTGGTGGTGGGTCGGCTTCGGGAAGCCTTGGAGAGGGAGATGGCATCTGAGTGACCCTTGCTTGTGCAGAGACTGGGGAAATCCCGGGTGGAAGAAGCTGTGTGAAGAAGGACATGTAGGGAAGTCCTCACTGTGGTTGTAGAACGGGGTGGGGGCACTAATTCATCCATGCCAGCTCCCAGGTGCCAGGCACTGTGCTGGGGCAGAGACGGAAAGATCGACGGGACTTTCCTCTCCCCGGGAACCTATTGCTCTTCAGCGTGAGACAGAGATGAGATCGGAAGCCCCGAGTCTTCACTCACCTGCAACATCCGGCCAGGGCAGGCAGGCAGCCTAGGGAGGCAGAGATCCCGGCAGCTGGGACTTCAGACCATCTCTGAGCAGGTCCCCTGGTGTTCTGACCTTGAAAAAAATCAGTTCGCTTGGGGCATATTTATCTATGAAAAGCAGTAGAAAAGTGTGTTGAGCATTAGCTCCTAGCAGACTTGAACTGTCACGACGAGGAATTTATTTTTAGATAGTAGTGAAGAGCCCTTGAAAGTTTCTGACGAGAAGACTTGACCTAAGATGCCAGTGCCTTCCCATGGGAATAGCACTGCCTTGACTTCTGTGAGTCAAGGATTTAAAAATCAGCGCCCTCCCCCCGCCTCCCCCTTCCCCCCGACATGCTAAACATGACATGTTGGAGAATTTATGTAAACACTCTGGCTTCACTTTCCTGACCTGTGAAAATGGGAATTTATTCATTTGGTTACTCTGACTCCTTCCTCCTTCCTTCATTCTTTAGTTCAACTAGTATTTAGTCATTATTCACTTTGATCTAAAGTTATGCCATGCAACCCTATACCCACGGCCCGTGGATCCCCTGAATACTTGAAACACAGGTAACCTGGGCCGAGTTGTGCTATAAGTGTAAACTCCAGACTCCAAAGTCCTAATAGGTAGGAGTATCAGACTCTAAAATGCCTCCTTAGTAATTTCTATGTTGAATACATGTGGACAAGAAAATAGTTTGAATATATCAGACTAAATAACATGTATTTAAAAAATTAATTTAATGGCTTCTTTTAATTTTTTAATATGGCTGTTAAAATTTTAAATGTGGCTGTATTTGTGGTTTGTACTGTAGACTCCAGGCCAGTGCTTCTGCTCTAGATACGGCCACATGGTCCTGAATAATTTAGCGGCAGGAGACAGATAGGAAATAAGTCGATTTAAATCCCTAAATTATATAATTGTAGAATGTGAACTATGTGCTATAAAGAGTATAAAGGAGAGGCATGCAATGGAGAAGGACTCAGGCTGTGACAGGAGTGATGAGAGAAAAGAAGATAAATGTGGAGTGAGAGATGGAGAGAAATAGACCGTTTGGGGGTGTCATGGGAGGACAAGGCGACAGGATGTGCTGACGGCTTGTATTTGGGGGGTGAGGGTAAAGGGAAGAGGAATAAGTCCTAAGCCTGTTTTAGAGTTGTGAAAACTAAGTGCTGGGAAATATACAATGCACCTTGTATGACTCGGAAGAGGAGGCTCTGTGGAGACCACGGAGCCTGAGAGCGTGGTTGGCCGAGGTGACTAGGACTGCTCTGGAGGTGGACCTCTCTGCCGTGGATGGCATTCTGATTTTATTTATTTATTTTTTCAGATAATCAAGCTTTATTAAAGGTGGTACTTGTGACTTGACTTGACATACAATTTCCATATTTCTTTATTCTAGTCACTCCATTTGACATACTTTTTAAAGCATGAGACACTCAAATCAGGTAAGATATAATCCATAACAGTGAAAGGTAATCGCAGCCATAAACAGGCAAACCCATCAATTACGATAGAAACAGATTCGAGCTGCAGTGAAACAAACACATACATGGCATTCCGGTTTTAAAGTCACCTCAACTCTGTCCAGTCTTCAGACAGCTTTTCCTTTGGAAGTTTCTAGATTTTCAGAGCTCTCAGACCTTTCTCCGCAGCTCCTGCGTCTCCCACCACCTTCGTGCTCGGCGGCACAGCTATGCCATGGCCATGCTTTTGTTTGCCACTTCTGTTAGTTAGTGGGGCTTATCTGAGTTATGCATTTATCCTCTCTCAGGAGGCTCTGGCTCATCTCTCCCTTTTGGCGTCTTGTAAGTCCTGTTACCATCTGTTTAAACACTTCTTCAGTGACTGGAAGACCACCCCCCCGCCTTCCAAACGCCTAAGGCCCATAGAGAGTTTTATACCCTCCAGGGGAGACACCTCCTGTCTCTCTTTCCCTTTTTGTCAAAAGGACCACTTTCCCCAATCCTATGGGCGTGGAAGGATGGTTTCCATTCAAGGTTCAGGGTGTGTATCTCTCTAGTCAAACGCTGGGATGCGAGGCTCTGGCCAGCTTTCTTGCAGACAGTGTCGCTTCCCCTTGGGATATCTGGCCACCATCCAGTTTCCTAGCCAGCAGGACACATCCTTCTTGTGTGGGCAGACTCCCATGATAGCATACCATTGGCACTGTGTCCATTTCAGTATTGAGTCTGAGCTCTAAGCCGATTGACCTTTTCCTGAGACAGAGCAAGTAATGTTGGCAAGAGAGCAGGGGAGAGGTGATTTTATGTGGAAAACATGTACACGAACGAGTTAGAACTGGTTCGTGGATGGCCACTTCATTCATTCAGCAGCTGTTTGGTTCATGTTTATGGAGTTTTTCCCATGTAACTAGACCCGTGGCAGACTTGGAGATGGAGACGAAGTATCATGCCTCAAGTTCTCGCCTTCAAGATGTTCTTGGAGTGACGATCCTAATTTTAAAAAATGCAAATGAAATATTTAAAGAAATATATCTAATCAAAACTTAAGGCACAGATGTTCAGGACTGGGAGAGGTCAGCCACGAAGCTGTGGATGAAGCTGACAAGGGTCCTGGATAAAATGGACCAGCATAGGAGTGTAATTTGAATAGGCTGAACGACCGAGAACAGCACAACCTAAATGGAATGGGACAGGATGCCTGAGAGAGAACAGTGGGAGAAAGACTGCTCAGGACCCCGCAGTCAATCAGAAAGAATTTTTCTAGGTCTTTCGGTCCAAGTAAAGCAGGAGAGGAGAAGGAACAGTGTTTCCTGCTTACTGCCTCTTTTCAGAGTTAGATACTAGACAATAAGCAATGACATACATTACTCTGGAAAGAGTTGCATTTATTGGACATTTCATCTTACTGCACAGTGTGTGCTGGGAGCTAGTTATTTCTGGCTGTAGCGGAGAATGTCAGGTGGCTCTTGCCTTTAAGTGTAGCTTAGTAGCAGCTGCAGATAGAGTTCTATTATAGCTGAGAAATGTCTTTAGCCAAAATGGACACTGGTGATCAGAATTCCAAGGACGTCAGCTAGTCCTGAGATATATACTACTGCAAGAAAGCCCATGCAAAGAAAACAGTTTTTATTTATTTTCCCCTTTCTCAGTAGATTTGCCTCCAAGCAAAAGAAGCCCAGAAAAGAAAAGTTATGCTTCAAATGTTAGTATTTCTTTGGGATTTTGGAACATTTAAATGTACCACTTAGGCTTTTTTTCCCCTCTAACAGTTTTATTGAGATATGATTCACATCCCCTACACCTCATTGCAGATGTAGAGGATGGACGTGTAGACGGGGTTGGGGGGATGAACTGGAAGATTGGGGCTGATGCGTGTAGACTCCCATGTGTGCGAATGCCACGTGAAGCCAGTGGGCTCCTGGTGTGTAACACAGGGCGCTCAATGTTCTGTGATGACCCAGAGGGATGGGATGGGGTGGGGGTGGGAGGGAGGCTCAAGAGGGAAGGATGTACGCAAACTTCTAGCTGATTAGCTTTGCAGTACTGCAGAGACTAATACCGCATTGCAAGGCAACTATTCAAGTGAGCAAGCAAAGTCGCTTCAGTCGTGTCCAACTCTTTGCAACCCCGTGGACTGTAGCTCGCCAGGCTCCTCTGTCCATGGGATTTCGCTGGCAAGAAAACCGGAGTGGGTTGCCATTTCCTTCTTCTCCAGGGGATCTTCCCGACCCAGGGATCCCTGCTGTGTCTCTTGAATCTCCCACATTGGATAGAAGGTTCTTTACCGCTAGCGCCACCTGGGAATGCACCAATTAGAAATATAAAATGTACAATGCACTGGTCTTTAGTGCATTCACAGAGTTTTGAAACTATTATCACAATGAACTGTAGAATATCATCCTCACCAAAAAGAGACCCTGTCCCTGTTGAGGTGCGTCTCTTTTCCCTCACTCTCTCCTCTTTTCCTGCTCCTCAGCAATCACTATGCTACGTCTCTGTTTCTGTAGATTTTCCCACTCTGAAAATTTCATATAAATGGGATCATACATTATACAGTCTTTTGCAGCTGGCTTTTTTCACTTAGCATAAAATTTTTGAGGTTTACCTGGGTTACAGCACTTATCAGTACCTTATTCTTTTTCTTGCTGACAATGGGCCATTGTATGGATTATGGCACATTTTATTTACCTGTTCTTCAGGTGATAGGCCTGTGGATTATTTCCACATCTGGGTTGTTACGACGTATATTACTGTTATGAATTTTTATGTACACATTTTCATGTGGACATATATTTTTACTTCTCTTGAATGAAATATACATTCAATTCCCATTTTTGATTTGTTGATAGTTACTTTCTGTAAAGTCACCAGCTGTAAGGTAGCAATACTGGTTCATTGCTTCCAAGGGAAGTACAGGGTTAAGTTCCTGCAAGCCGCTGGTCTCAAGATTTTGATCAGTCCCATCAATAGGTAACCTCATTTTATGTGTTTCTCTTTAAATGTGCCTTAGTTAATATATATTTCTTACAAATAATTGATTATATGTAATTCTTTTTATAATAAAATGAGCTGAGAAATGTTTAAATGTTTTCCTGACTCTAGATAAGATGGTACATCTCATTGACTTTTAGCCTTACGATAATGCAGTCCATTGTATTTTTTCTGTCGGTTGTTATCTTACAAATCCACACATTTAGTCATTTTTCCAGCCTTTCCACAGCTTCATCATGCAATACAGATATTAATTTACCACTTTCTGGAGTGATCTCACATATGGATCAGTGAATTTTTTCTTCCTGATTCTGGATGTACAGTATTGTTGATGGATTAGCACCAGACTCAAACAGCGAACATCACTATGACTCATGCCTGAATGAAGCTGATCTAACACATGCATTTTCTCTGTGAGGCACTCCCAGCCATCCTCTGCTTGAGAACACTCTCCAGCCCTTCAGCATTACCCTTGGGGGTCATTTGAAGCAATGAAATCATCAACAAAAAGCACAAAGTACAAAAAAAAAAGAATTTGAAACAATGGGCCATGGGAAGAACACTTGTTTACAGAGTTAGAGGCAAGAAGGCAGTGTTGCCTTGTTAAATCTCAGCTGAGAACATGTGTGGCAGGTGACAAATTTTTTGACACTCTGTGCGTGCCCCTGAATTAGCACCAGGGCACAAGTCCGAATTTGGGGCTTACAAATAAATATTTGCAAGTAGGTAAGTTTGCAAATGCAGGCTCTCCTGACTGTCTGAAAGTAGAGTGTTCCTATGAAACCTTTCATGTGCTGGAATGGCATAAAGCAAAGAAACGGTTACCTTAGGACACATCTTGATATTAGAGGCACAAATAGATTGAGTGAAAGCACAGAATCTCAGAGGCAGTTCCGAGCTATGGCGGCTTGATGCCAAGATGCTGTGTAATTCCCGGCGGAGGGGCTGCTGCGGGGTGCACGCGGCCTTTGTAACAGCCCGATACAAAACGAAAGCTGAATGTTATTTTCATTTTTCAAATTTCCCCCTTAAAAGTCAAAATCCCCTTGGGATTTCTTTCAGTTAATGAAGCAGGTGCTAATGGAGGTCTTTCGTAAAAACAAACTTCCTAAATGTGGGGGATACCTGCACACACCTGTGAACAAGGGAGATTGCACTTGGCACTGGGATTGCTGGATCACCTGGTAACTGCATGTTTCAGCTTTTAAGGAACTCTCAGGTGGTATTCCCATGTTACTGGTGCCATTCTACATTCTCACCAGAGGTGGACGGGGGTTCCTAGTTCTCCCTGTCTTTGCTAATGCCTTTTATCACCCATTTTTTTTATTCTAACCATTCTGCAGTCCATGGGGTCGCAAAGAGTCAAACATGACTGACTGACTGAACTGAACTGATTCTAGTGGTTATGAAGTGGTATCTCATTGTGGTTTATTTGCATTTTCCTGATAGTAATGTCAAGCACTTTTTAATGTTTTTATTGGCCATTTCTTCATAGAAATGTCTATTGAGACCCTTTTCTTAACTCTATTTATTTTAATATGATGTTACTGACATACAGCATTGTATTAGTTTAAGGTATACGACATGATGATTTAAGTTACATATTTACATGCATCTTGAATTGCCACAATAATTTATGTGTACATCCACCGTCTCATACAGATACAAAACTAAACTAGAAAAATACTTTTGCTATGATAAAACTCTTAGGATTTTCTCTTGTAAGAGCTTTCATATATATCATATACTAGTGCTAATAAATCTTGTTATGGTATGTTATATCCATAGAACTTATTTATCTTATCACTGGAAAGTTTTACATTTTGATCTCCTTTGTCAGCACGCAATAAATATACATTATTGTTAATTTTATTTCTCACCATACATTTCATCCCATGACCCATTTATTTTGTAACTGGAAGTGTGTACCTCTTAATTTCCATCACCTAATTCACCCATTCATCTACCTGCCTTCTCTCTGGCAACCGCCTGTTTGTACTTTTTTGACTTTGTTTCTCTTTTGTTATGTTTGTTCATTTGTCTTGTTTTTTAGATTCCACCTGTAAGTGAAATAGTATAGTATTTGTTTTTCCCTGTCTGACTAATTTCATATAGCATACCTTCTAGGTCTATCCATGTTGTCACAGAGGGCAAAATATCATTCCTTTTATGACTAACGTCCATTCATTTGTTAAGGCACACTTTGGTTGCTTCCATATCTTGGCTATTGTAAATAATCCTACATTGAACATAGGGCTGCAAATATCATTTCAAATTACTGCTTTTGTTTTCTTTGGAAGCCCAGAAATGGGATTGCTGGATCATATAGTAGTTTTGTTTTTAATTTTTGAGGAACCTCGGTACACTTTTTCACAGGCTTTACACTCCACTCCACTGCTTTACACTCCCAACAGTGGTGCACAAGGTCCCCTTTCCTCTACTTTCTAGCTGACACTTGTTATTTATTGTCTTTTTGAAAGTAGCCATTCTGACAGGTGTGAGGTTTTAGCTCCTTGTGGTTTTGATTTGTATTTCCCTGATGACTAGAGATGTTCAGCAAATATTCACATGTTTCTTGTCCATCTGTTTGTCTTCTTTGGGGAGAAAGTGTCTCTTCAATTCCTGTACTCATTATTTAACCAAATTTTTATTGTGAGTTGTATGAGTTCTTTATATATTTTGGATATTAACCTCTTTGATTTGCAAATATCTTCTCCTGTTTGGTAGGTTGTCTTCTGTTTTCTTGATGGTTTCCTTTTCTATGCAGAAGTATTTTGTGTGACATAGTCCCACTTGTGCGTCTTTTTTTTCCTTACCTGACAATTCATATCTAAAAAGATATTTCTCATAATGATGTCAAAGAGCACACTGCTTATGTCTTTCTCTAAGAGTCGCTGCAGCTTCCTTAAGGATGCTGTTTGCCAGATATATCTTTTCATCATTTTAGTTTCATTCATTTGGATCATTGAATCCAAAGTGTGTGTCCTCCAGACAGCATACTGATCTGTCAGATTTTCTCTTTATCCAGTCTTACCCTCTCTATTTTGGTTAGACAAAACTTCCCTGCTGCTCCCCAGGTGGCACAGGGGTAAAGAACCCTCTTACCAATGCAAGAGACGTGGGTTCGATCCCTGGGTCAGGAAGATGCCCTGGAGTGGAAACTGGTGCCCCTCTCTAGTGTTTTTGCCTGGAAAATTCCATGGACGGAGGAGCTTGGTGGACTAAAGTCCAGTGAGTCACAGAGTCAGACGCGACTGAATGACTGGGTGGCAGCAATGCTTTCACATTGTTGCTAAACAGTTGGATTTATGTTTACTATTTTAGTTTTTATTTTCTGCATGAATTATGTCCTTTTCTTCTCTTATTTCTCCTATATCAGCTTCTTCTGCGTTAGTAGAATATTTTGTACTGGGCTTCCCTCGTGGCCCAGATAGTCAAGAATCTGCCTGCAGTACAAGAGGCCCATTGCATTAAGAGAGTATTTTGTATTACACCACTCTAATTCCTTAAGTGATTTTTCACCATATTATTTTGAATTGTTTATTCAAATTGTTTATTCAAATTCAATTGTTGTAGGGTTTACATATACATCCTAATTTATCAGAATTTACTTGATTTATACTGACTTAATTTTAACTGGATATAGAAATATTACTCCTGTGTAGCCGTCTTCTCCCTATTTTTCATGCTCTTATTATATGTGTTCTACCTAGGCATGCCATAAATCCAATGATGCACTGTTATAATTGCTATTTTATGTAATTTTATAAGAAAGCTAGAAACTTAAGGAAGACAGTATGTATTTTAGTGTTTGCTGTAATAACCTTCTTATTTATTCTCTATGGTTCTTACCATTAACTCCTATGGACTTGAGTTGCAACCTTATGATATAGAGTTGGTCCCACCTTCCTCCTTTGTGCTATTATTATCCTCTACATTATAATTCTATGTATTATTGACCCGGCTATATAAATATATACATGTGACTATAGATTTTTTTAATTTGCGAGGAGAAAAAAGGAGACACATGCATTTATGTTGTCGTTTATAATTATATAATTACCTTTCCTGGTGCTCCTTGATTATTGTTTCTTTTTGTGAAATTCAAATTATTGTCTCATATCTTTTGCTTTCAGGTAGAACTTTGTTTAGTATTCCCTGTAGTGTGAATCTGCTAGTAACAAATTCAGTTTTAAAAAAAAAATCTCTGGATGCCTTTATTTAACCTTAAATTTTGAAAGGGTGTTTTGCTGGACATAAGATTCTTGGTTGGTAGATTTTTTTCTTTCAGCCTTCTGAGTATGTCATCATACTGTCTTCTGACCTTCATTGCTTCTGATGATAAATCAACAGTTTATCTTATTGTGGTTACCTTGTACATGGGGAGCTGCATTTCTTTGTTGCTTCAAAAATTTCTGTTTTTGGCTTTGGGTGTTTTTGTACCATGATGTGTTGTGATGCACATCATTTTCTGCTTATCCTACTCAAGTTTTGTTCAACTTCTTGAAAGTGTATGTGAATATTTTTCTTCAAATTTGGGGAGTTTTCAGTCAATATTTGTTTAATATATTTCCCTGCCCCATTCTCTTTCTGTTCTCCTCCTGGCGTTATAATTTAGTGTGTATGTTGTTGTGATTAATGGCACTCTACATCTCTGAGACTGTCTTCAATTTTTTTTTTTCATTCTTGTTTTCCTTTTTTTTCTGAATTGCATAATTTCAGTTTTTTTTTTTTTTCCTGTCTTCAAGACCAGTGATTCTTTCTTAGGCAAGCTCAAAACTACTTATGAGTCTCTCTAATGAAGTTTTAATTTCAGTCATTGTACTTTTCAACTCCAGAATATCCACTTTGCTTTTTCATTACTTCTATTTCTTTAGTGATATTCTATTTTACAGCATATTGGCATCATACATTCCATTATTTAAACATGATTCCCTTTAATTCTCTGAACACATCAGTAATTGAAATCTTTGGTGTTGCTTTGAAGTCTTTGTCAGATAAACCTAATATCTAGACCATCTTTTTGTTGTCTTTTTTCCCCTTGTATATGTGTTACATTTTTCTGGGTTTTTTTTTTTTTTTGCCTACTTTTTAATTTTTATTGTTGCTGAAAACTGGATATTTTAGGTAATGTAGCAATGTTGGAAACTGATTCTCCCCCCTCTTGAACTTGTTTTTGTTGTAGATTGCTTATGTATTTGTCCAGTGTCTTTACTAGATTATTTTAATTATATACCTTTCCCCAACTCTATGTACTCGCAGATTCCTCAGAGGAACATCCTTAGGAAAGTGCACAGTCATTGTGGGCTGACAGTGGATTTTGCAGGACTCCAGTGGACTCTCTCTTTCCCTCATCTCCTGTTAAGCTGTCTCCTTTTGCCGGAATCATACCTAGCTCTTAGGCTCTGCTTGTTGCTGGATGATTGCTCTGTTATTTCTACCAATACTCTAAGATATAAATGCCAATCTGATTAAATTTAGCCCCTTTTGTATCATTAGTTTTTAAGGCACGTCTTTGCAGTTCGTTCTGACGATGAGAAGGCTCACCTTTGCTTTCTTTCTCTGATAAGCTAGCTTGTTGCTCTGACGGCACCGTCGGCTTTCTCTTAATTGCTTACCACCAAAACCACCATTGCTCTTGAGAGCATCCTTATGCTTAAGCCTCCCCACACTCTATTTCAAACACGGTCTGTTCCACTGAGGAGAGCTTAGCAGCCCTCTGTTCTTATAGTACCTCGTTACCCCTCTGTTCTCATGGAAAAATCTCTGAGCCACTGCTTTTCTCAGAGTGACTGCCCTGCTTCATTACCTGGGCAGAGGTGGCCGCCTCTGGTCTTCTTAGCTTATTTCCTAGGCACAGAATCTTTGTCCTACTAGCAAACTGGGGCACATCTGATCACGGTTGCAGTATTCCTGGCCAGCTGTGCAGGGGATGGAGCGTCTGTCCTACGAGTAAGAGTGAAGGGAGAGAGTCCCTGATCTCTGGGTTGCTTTGCTAGGATTTCAGTTTCTGCATCTTGGAGCTGAAGGGGATGCGGTTCACCTTAGTGGCCTGCTCTTCCTGATATCTCCTAATTGGGAGCTGATGGGAAAGGGAGCCCTAATTTCTTGACCACGCGTGGCAGAGTGGAGCTGCCATCATGCTGAGCTGGGGGGCCCGGAGGGGGGGCAAGGTTGTCTCTGCAGCTCCAGAGCACTCTCACTGTTCTTACTGAGAGTCAGTATGTTTTCCTGAAAAGATATTTTAATGTGGTCTTTACTTTTAGGATAATTTTCAAAGACCTTGAATAATTTTTTAAACAAATAACTTTCACCACTTATGGCTGTTTTGCTGGGGAATAATGACACAGGATTCCTCACTCTTGACATTCTGAAATAAAAGCCTTTCTCTTAGGCTGTTTACATTTACCTAAAGAAGAATGAAGACAGTCATTTGAATGGAGTGAAAGAAAAAGAAGCTTGTGATAAAATAAAATGGAATTTCAAAACTAGATTTTTGGCTGAGTCAGTCAGGATTTTTCATGTGGTTGAAATTCTTCAGAAAACTTCCTAACATTGCGAAATGCTTTGACTAAGCAGTCTTAGGATGCTCCACAAGCTTTTTTTTTTTCTTTTTTTCTTTCAGTCATGTGGACACTGCATTGAAAAAGTCCAACTGAGTTTTTGCCTCCAGATTGAAACCCATATTTTATAAAGAAAATCTTAGATTTCCCCTTGATTTACTTGGTAGCTTAAAGCCATTCTCAATTTGTTAAGTCAGAAACTTTAAATGCGATCTCTGACATCAGTTCGTCAACCTTCATGGAATTTCTCCCCTGAGCTATAGAACAGCAGGGCTTTGGGACAGTGAGAGACTCCAGTAACAATGATGTGATCTGTAGGTGCAAGCAGCCTTTGATCTGGGATTTAGATAGCCAAGAATACACAGGTAAATTCTGGCACATTCGAGGACCTTGGTTAATATTGAGATTCTCTCTGGATAGTTGCATCTCCACCGGGGTCATTCGAGGAATCAGAGTTGGTGACATTGTGTAAGTTACATTGACCCCCTTAGTAAAATATCCCATAAAAGATGTCCCATGGGCCTCACAAGCTGCCTGACTTCTCAGGGCATAACAGCCCTTGTATGGTCAGACGCCTAAACTTTCTTGGTCTCTCTTCTGTAATGATGGCATAACTGCCTTCCCTGATATCGTCTTGCATAACAGTTGGTTCTCTGCTTCTCTTATTCTTTGATTCTTGTCTATGATGGTGTGAATGAGATTGAGCAGAAATCTAAGAATCTTATGAGATTGATACAGCAGAGCAGAAATCTAAGAATGTATATTAAAACCATGATGAAATGACCATACCTTTTGGGAAAATGTTCCCCTACTTGAACCCTCAAGTTAGTTTACAAATTGTTGAAAACCCTGCTTCTCTTCCCAGGTGGCTTCCTATTAGTTTGAATAGGTTTGGGCTGACCATAGAGAGGCCTCCTTCTATTACCTGTCTTTCTCTTCTGTCTTTTTATGGCATGCAATTTCCTAAACCCACAAACCAACCTTCAACTCC
Organism: Odocoileus virginianus; assembly: GCF_023699985.2. Lineage (NCBI taxonomy): Eukaryota > Metazoa > Chordata > Mammalia > Artiodactyla > Cervidae > Odocoileus > Odocoileus virginianus. The sequence goes on along the minus strand of NC_069705.1, from coordinate 858,404 downwards.
TGTGTTCATTCAATAAACACCTGCAGGTCCTACTGTGTGGCAAGCATTGTGCTAGGAGCTGAGGCCCCAGTATTAATGAAAACATTCCCTTGACCTTAACTATTTCCTTGTTCCTCTTGAGGGGAAGAAATACGAAAAAAAAAATACATGTCAGAATTCAGCATTCTGTTATAAAAGAGGCATGTACAGGACACACGGAAGACCCTAAGGCCACTGTCAACTTCTTCAGGATGGGAGACAGAAGAAGCTTCATCTCAAGAAAGTGATGGTTAAATTGAGCCGTGAAAAAGGTTTTGGATAGACCAGATTAGATAAGCAATGATGAAGAAGGAAGCACCAGGCAAGAGAAGGCTTGAAGATGAAAATCCACACAAATAGGCTCATTTACAGGACTGGTCTTTTAACCTTACAATTGGGAGAGCCTGGTTCCAACAGGAGACTGTATTTCTTTGATCATAATGTTTTCCTTTCATTTTATGCCTGCATTCTCCAATCCCCCTGGTCTCAACCTCTTTAATAACAGAGAGTAGAGTTTTATTCTTCTAGCACAGCATCGCACATATTTAGGGGGTCCTTAAAAATGTGTTAAATGAATGAATACTGTAAACCCACTAGTCATTATCCAGTTTAAGGGCTGTTCTTTGCCTTGGAAACTAGCTCTGAATACACTTCATACAGTGATGGCAGCCCCTTTCTGTAGAGATGTCTCCACCATAGAGCTCCAGGGAGACAGGGTCTCGCTCCTGTGCCCAGGTCCAGCTGGTGAGTTTCGCTAGAAGTGGCAAAAGCGATGCATAGATTCTAAATAGGTGTAGATTGTGAGTTAAGCGTTGTCTTATGATCTCGTGCTTTATTTGAAGAAAAATGAGATGCTTTAGCCCATATTATGCATACGTAGGTGAAAATGGGCAATCCAAGCAACCACTGTCACCTTGACAACCTTCCCCTTTTGTCCCTTTAAACATTGGACCAATATTCCCTGACAGAGTGGGAAAGTGTCAGTTAGGGCTCTCTGGCCTCCCAGACTGCCCACTGCTCTCTCACTGGGCTCAGCGCCTCCAGCCACTCCCTGATTTGTGCTTCCTGGTCTCCTGGGCTCTGCTCCGTCGTGGGTCTGGGGCATGTTCTGGGCCTGGTTGGAGAGACAGACGCCAGGAAATCATGTCTCCCTTTTCTTGCCTGGTTCAGGAAGCTCCAGAGCAGACCACATAAAGGGGTACAAGTGTCTATGACTTCTTTATGTTTTTAAAAGCTTTTTTTTTAATTTTTAAAAAATTAAAAAAAATTTTGGCCGCACCTTATGACATGCAGAGTCTTAGTTCCCTGACTGGAAATCGAACCCATGCCCCCTACAGTGGAAGCGTGGAGTACTAACCACTGGGCCTCTCGGAAGTCCCGCTTTGAATTTTTACCCATAGGAAACTCAAAGCACCTCAGCTTGAAGCACTTAGCAGGGATACACTTGGTGGGTCCAGCCTCAGTACCTAACCAGATGTCCTGAGGTTGGTGACTTGCTAGGAGAGACCCCTTTTGGGAGGCCCATCCTCTCTCCATAGAATCCATCTCTTTTCACTGACTCCCCACCCTAACCTCTAGCAGTACATTTCCTTAAATCTCATTTGTAAGATGTGATAAGGGTCTTGGGTAGATGCTAAGATTTAATACATGTTACCATTCCCAGGTGCCTGCTAATGCAGGAGATGCAGATTCAGTCTTTGGGTTGAGAAGTTCCCCTAGAGAAGGACATGGCAACCCACTCCAGTATTCTTGCCTGGGAAATCTCATGGACAGAGGAGCCTGGCGGGCTACAGTCCATGGGGTCACAAAGAGTTGGACGTGACTGAGCACGCTCACAAGGTCAAGCTAGTAAATGGCTCTAGGTGGGATTCCAAATCTCAGAGACCTTTATGGAGTTTCTCCCTTCCCCCACCCCTGAACTGCATGCCAGCCTCCTGGCGCACACACACACACACACACACACACACTCACACACTCACTCACTCATTCCAAGACTGAGTGCAGATTATCAGTGCTATTGCCAACAGATGCCTTAAGAAGGAAAGTTAGTTTTCTAACTGCCACAAGCTTGGCAAGGCAATGCTCTCCATCACTCTGGACATCTTATTGTTGTGCAGAAAAATACAGAATTCTCTTTCTGTGTCCCACCCCCACCCTCATCCTAGTCCCCATGCCCTTTTAAATTGCATCCTTTGGGGTCTGCCAGGAGTAGGAGAAGGGACTTTTGTGAGGCCAGATACTCCCCGTGGCTGCTCTTTTAACAAAGAGATGCTTTGCGCCTACCATTCCATTAAGGAATAGATTAACTCCTTATCTGAGAGTCCTCTTTACCCTCAGTTTCTAACTAGGCAGGAGGGGAGCCCGTGGATTAATCTTCCCCTCGCAGAATATAGGTAATTGATGACCTGTGGGCACAATCGCCAGGTCACGTGGTCTGACAAAGGATTTATTTTTTTCCAAATCATTATTCATTTTCATGAAGTGTTACAGAGGAATAAAAATCAAGCTGGATTTAAGTATTTTGTGCAGCAGTTAATGAATCACCTGTCTTGAAGAAAAGGAAAATGATGCAAACTCTCCTGGAAAATTCAGCCAGCATGGTCACCATAGCTTTATGATAGACTCAAGTTCGTTATGATAAATATTGGATTCCTTAAAGAAATCTTTTCTTTAAAAAAAATCTTGAACATGGGTTCACGTATCCTGGTGAGGCTAAAGTGTGTCAAAGCAGAGCTGAATGCCAAACAATAATTTCTACTAAATAATTCAGGCCCTGTGAACTCTGATATTTTGCTTACTTTGATGCCTAATGCAGATGCAATGAGAGAACCTTTTTCTCCTGGTACCAGATCCAATGTGTTCTCACCCACTGTGGCCCTTGTTTTTCTGCAGATAGCTCATATTCACCCATTTGTGCTGTGTTCCCAGTGCCTGGCAGTAGTGGTCCCTATTAAATAGAGGTTGAAGTTGGTCACTGAGAAAGTTTTGGTGATATTTATCATGAAGAAAATAATAGATTGCAGAGCAAGGACAAAACAGACATTTCAAGAAGAAGGAAGAGGCTACTTTTTTCTAAGGCTGAGAATTTATGTTAAAAAAAAAAAAAAGAAACAAGAAGCAGAAAGTAAACTAGTAAACTCTTGCTTAATCGAGCAACTATTGCATCAGCTTTAAGGTGCCTTTTGAAAACTGATGAGCTGTGAAGTGACAGTGCAGAGATCTATTTATAAGGAAAAATTCCTGAGCTCATCTGCGTGATGACCACAAAGTTTTCAGTGGTATAGAACATAAAGCCGTTGACTGAAATTGTGTCAAATGAGAAGATAGTTTAATGAACAGGGAGAAAGTATAGATAAACACTGTGTAAAATGGACCAAAACTAGCCAATAATTAACTAAGAATATAATTGCTTCTCAGAGAAGGAAATGGCAACCCATTCCAGTACTCTCGGCTGGAAAATTCCATGGATGGAGGAGCCTGGTAGGCTATAGTCCATGGGGTAGCAAAGAGGTAGACACAACTGAGCGACTTCACTTTCTTTCTTTCTGTAGTTCCTTTTGGAGAAGGAAACGGCAACCCACTCCAGTATTCTTTCCTGGAGAATCCCATGGACAGAGGGGCCTGGTGGGTTACAGTCTATGGGGTTGCAAAGAGTCGGACACGACTAAGCAACACACACACACACACACACACACACACACAATCAGTTCTAGTCTGATAACCTTAATGATCAGGTCAAAATTAAAATGATAATAGGAGAATCTAATATGTGTTGATTACTATTTCTAGGCATTGGATTAGCTCCTTTTATATGGATTGACTATTTCAATCTTCTCAACAATATTAACTAACTTACTCAATGAATATTAACTATTTTGTTGATAGTTAATATTAGGAGAAGGCAATGGCACCCCACTCCAGTACTCTTGCCTGGAAAATCCCATGGACGGAGGAGCCTGGTAGGCTGCAGTCCATGGGGTCGCTGAAGAGTCAGACATGACTGAGCGACTTCACTTTCACTTTTATGCATTGGAGAAGGAAATGGCAACCCACTCCAGTGTTCTTGCCTGGAGAATCCCAGGGATGGGGTCGCACAGAGTCGGACACGACTGAAGTGACTTAGCAGTAGCAGCAGTTAATATTCACAATACAAAGTATAAAAACCTCATTTTATAATGAAGTTGCATGGCATAGTGTAGGTAAAATAAGTTTTCATCTACAAATCCCACATGGAATAATATTCAATGTAATGCTTTAAAAAGAAAGAAAAAACAAGAAAAAGACTATGGTGAGTTTCATGTTGCAACAGAACGGAGTGGAACAAAGACATTGGAAGCCTTGGGGCTCGCTAATATTCTTTTGATCTGTCTCTCTCTCTCACAGGGAAATGATGCTGATATGGTGGATAAAAACAAATGCTGTACCCTCTGTAACATGTCCTTCACCTCCGCGGTGGTGGCTGACTCACATTATCAAGGCAAAATCCACGCCAAAAGGTTAAAACTGTTGCTAGGAGAGAACACCCCGTTAAAGACCACAGGTAGGTGAACGGTGGTGGTGGGGAGACCCTGACCTCCAGTGCCTGGCCGGTTCCTCAGGCTGCCTCTTCAGGGGTGGCTCCAGATCAGAGCAATGCCCTTCAAACCTGAAGGGATGGGCAGGTTGCCCGGTGAAACCCGCAGTTGTAAGGCCATTAAATCCAGGTACTGATCCTCTCAACCTGGCCCCTTCAGATACATGATTCAGCAGTTTGCATCTTTTGTTTCTATCCTGCGAGATGTTGCCTATCATATTTATTATATGTTATGTAAGGTTATCTATTATGTAAGGAATGCTGTCTTTTCTGACTTTGGTCTGTAATCAGCAGAGGTGATGGATAGTGTACTGTATGTTATTGATTCCCTACTGCAGACTGATTCATCTGTACCATTTTTTGTCTTTAGAAACACTTTTATTTGCTGACAACCATGGTGTGCCTTCTCCCCACCCACCCCACCCCAGGTAGCATTCCAGTCATCATCTGGGGATTCTGTGATTCAAGCCTATTAACTTTCACGATTAAAGGCTTAAATATCAGTAACAGAGTGTTTGACCTTCTAATTATTCAGAAGTAACAAAAAATTTCTTCAGAAGGCTATCTGGTCATAGAACTGAAATACTACCATTATCGTTTAATGAAGACAGACTATTAGAACAAGATTTACATGGTAGCAAATACGTTACTAGAATAGGTGATAATCTCAAGAAGTTGAGGGTATATTTCATGATGTCGACGTTTTCAGTGCAATTACAATGGAGTTGTGCATTGGAGCTGCCTGCCTAATGAATCATGCATAAATCGTGGGTGTAATTATTTTTAAATGATATTTTGGAAATTGAAGAGAATCTAAAACAATACTTGGCTTTTATTCTCACTGGTGTTTTTCTTAAGAAAAATATCTGCTTTTACCTAAAGACTAGTAGGGAATCTTTTCACTGTATTTTTCTACTTACTTGAACTGAAGAGTATTGTTTTTTGTAAAGGTAACTGTGACATTCAGATATAGGATGGTTGCAAAGCACAAGGAATTGGGCGAAAGCTCAGCTTGATTGAGGTACACTGTCTGTATTGACATTTGATAAGCAGGCACTTGGTTGAAACTCCTGATTTTTGCTCTCTAAAAGGTTGGATACTCACCTTGTAACCTACTCCCCCTCAAATCTCTTAAAATAGACACTTCAGAGAAACAGCCACTGGAAAATTTTTACCTGTTCTCCATGAATGAGTAACTAGCCCATTTGTTCTCCCTGCCTAAGCAGAGTATTGCTGTTAAATTTAATTTTGGAGGTAGTGATAGAAGAGAAGAGGCTCTGTCTTCGTTTATCACATCAATTAGCAAGTGAGAGTTATTATTTCTGTAAAGAAGAATCACCACCTGGCAAAAAATAGTTCTTGGTGAATTTCAACACATCCTTAAGATAACCAAGCACCAGTTTGTTTCTCTGAGTTACCCTCAAAGCTGGTAAATATAACTTGGGGGTAATTTGTTAGTTGCCTTCTATGTATTCCAAGGGAAAACAACCTAAAACTGCAGTGTTTACTTAATGAGTTACTTCTGGTGTTCACAGAGCTATCCTAGTCCTCACTGTGACAGACATCGAGTTGCTGGGTGGGTGAGGAGGGAATAGGGGTGGGTTGGGGGGTAGGGAGCACTCACAGCACTTGGTTCGGGCTGGGTAAAGAGATGCTGGTTTCTTTTGCCAGCATCTCCATTTCTGATCTAGTTTAGGTTCCCGAAGCTGCACATCCCCTTTGTGTGGCTTCACCTCTCATTCATTCTCCAAAGCTGCCTTAAGCAGAAAGGATCTGGAACGGGTTAACTTGAGACAGAATTGAAGAGCCTGGGAAGGTACATTGGTTCCCTGGGCTGACACTGATGTCAACCCAACTGCCATCAGGGAGCAAACGAAACAAGGCGTCCTCCTAGAGGGAGGTGAGTCACTGGGTACACGTGTAAGCAGAGGGCAGGCATTGTGTCCCGGGGCTCAGGACAAGGATGGAGGGCTGGGAGGAGGGTGGACTCCAGTGATGGGGATTCGGGGTACCGAGATCATCCTGAGACCAAGCAGGGTACCAGCGTCAGGAGAGTCAGGCAAATGGTAGCCTGAGGTTCTGGAGAAAGGAAAGACTGTTAAGAGCATGGCAGAAAGAAGGTTAGTTGTTTCGTCATGTCCGACTCTTTGCAACCCCATGGGCTGTAGCCCGCCAGGATCCTCTGTCCATGGGATTCTCCAGGCAAGAATACTGGAGTGGATTGCCATTTCCTCCTCCAGGGGATCTTTCCAGCCCAGGGACTGAACCTGGGTCTCCCACATTACAGGCAGATTCTTTACCATCTGGGACACCAGGAATCCCAAGAGTATGGGAAGGCACTGTTAGCCCCGAGCACTGGCTGGAAACCACACAGGAACATAGCAAGACCCTGGCTCCCAGGTCTAGGTTAGAGGTTGAGGCTTGGTCTCTAGCACAAATTCGGTTACTACAAATAGAGAATAAGGATCAAGAGGCAGCAAAAAAGAACAGTCAGGACACAGACTTCCTGAGCCCCCGAGTGAAGCTCCTTCAGATCCTTGAATGGCATCAAGACAGCCTACCATAAATCTTTACTGCCTATAGCTGAACCCAGCAGGGCTGCCTGAAGCTGTGGCTGGGGCTGCCCTCTGCCCGTCTAGGAGCTGCTCTGTCTAATCCACCAGGGTGGCTGGATATCACTTCTAAAATGAAAACAGAAGGAAAACAAAGAACATTATAAACCCAGCCAACTGAATTCAGAAGCAATCTCCCTCCTCAGGTGGGCTCCTGGAGATTCCCCTCCATAAGTAACAGGCTCTTGAATGGTGGTGACTTCTGAGTGGTAATTATTGAATGAAGCATGATTCATTTCTTCTCAGAGCTATTCTGTGTGATGAAGGAGAGCAATTTGTGTCTGGGAACCATCACCTTTCCTCCTACTCAAGATGCACTTTAAGACATCAGCTGAGGATACTGCAGAATTAGCTGGCGTTTGAGTTGCTTTTTTCAAATGCGTGTGTGTTTACTAGGATGTCTGAAATGCTTGGAGGTGCCGCTAAGGACAAAACCCAGTGTGTTTTGGAATCTCTGCTCTAGCTCATGCTTTTCTTTCTGTAAGATGAGAGCAGGGGAGACTACAAACTCACCGTGTTCTCCAAGGGTTGGCAGACCTTGGTGTAGAGGTCTTGCCCAGATCGGAGGCTAGGTAGAGGCTTCCCTGGTCATGTCACAGCCACACTGTGGGAAGCTTCTGGAGGTGACCCAGAGAAAAGAGTCCAGAACAGTGAAGAGCTTGGGAATCCTCTCACTGGAGGGCGCGGAAAGGAAGTGATGCTTTTGAGCATGGAAGAGAGATTACTGGGAAGGCTGTCATGGGAAAGAGAGAATCCTGCTGTGTGTGCATGTGAATGTGCATCATGCATGTGTGTGCTTGGATTTAAAAGATATAACCAATGAGTAGGTAGAAATAAGGGAACTAGATCTGAGCTCTGAATAAGTACTCATATTCAGAGATATTTGTTTTTATTTTCTGTCCATGACATGCAGTTTGTGGGGTCTTAGTTTCCAGACCAGGGATTGAACCTGGGACCTTTGTGTTGGGAGTGCAGAGTCTTAACCCCTGGACACCAGGGAAGTCTCAGTAATCAGACACTTAAAGGTGGACTGTGTGTCTGGGGATGAGGGGCTATTGAAGCAGAGGCTGGACCACTTGGCAGGGCTTTTCCTGAGGGGGTTCTACCATCATAGCATTAGCCCAGAGGGCATTTTAAGTTGCTAGATTACATGGTCAGCCTAGATGGCACTTTCAGTGCATCCCAGGTCCCCCAGCTCCTGCACTCCCCCGCTGTCCTGGGCCAGTCCCTGCCTCTGTTCAAAGAACTTACCCCAGAAAGGTCCATCTCCAAGGAGACCCAAACCATGTCCCTTTAAAGCATAAAACAAAAGCTTTCAACTACAGTTATTTCCCACTGTCTGCCACTAATCAAAGTGAGATTTGAGATCGCCCACACTCTATCAGTATCAGTTCAGTCGCTCAGTCATGTCTCACTGTTTGCAACCCCATGGACTGCAGCACGCCAGGCCTCCCTGTCCATCACCAACTCCTGGAGTTTACTCAGACTCATGTCCATCGAGTCGGTGATGTCATCCAACCATCTCATCCTCTGTCGTCCCCTTCTCCTCCCACCTTCAGTCTTTCCCAGCATCAGGGTCTTTTCAAATAAGTCAGTTCTTCACATCAAGTAGCCAAAGTATTGGCGTTTCAGCTTCAGCATCACTCCTTCCAATGCATATTCAGGACTGATTTCCTTTAGGAAATTTGGATTTCCTAATTCCTGATTTCCTTCCAGTCAGGAAGGACTAGTTGGATCTCCTTGCAGTCCAACTGTCTCTGAAGAGTCTTCTCCAACACCACGGTTCTAAAGCATCAATTCTTTGGTGCTCAGCTTTCTTTATGGTCCAACTCTCACATCCATACGTGACTAATGGAAAAACCATAGCTTTGACTAGACAGACCTTTGTTGGCAAAGTAATTTCTCTGCTTTTAAATAAGCTTTCTAGGTTGGTCATAACTTTTCTTCCAAGGAGTCAGCATCTTTTAATTTCATGGCTGCAGTCACTATCTGCAGTGATTTTGGAGCCCCCCAAAATAAAGTCTGTCACTGCTTCCACTGTTTCCCCATCTATTTGCCATGAAGTGATGGGACCAGATGCCATGATCTTAGTTTTCTGAATATTGAGTTTTAAGCCAACTTTTTCAGTCTCCTCTTTCACTTTCAAGAGGCTCTTTAGTTCTACGCTTTCTGCCATAAGGGTGGTATCATCTGCATATCTGAGGTTGTTGCTATTTCTCCCAGAAATCTTGATTCTAGGCTGTGCTTCATCCAGTCTAGCATTTCTCATGATGTACTCTGCATATAAGTTAAATAAGCAGGGTGAAAATATACAGTCTTGACATACTGTTACCGATTTGGAACCAGACTGGTATTTCATGTCCAGTTCTAACTGTTGCTTCTTGCCCTGGATATAGATTTCTCAGGAGGCAATTCGGGTGGTCTGGTATTCCCATCTCTTGAAGAATTTTCAGCAGTTTGTTGTGATCCACACAGTCAAAGACTTCAGCATAGTCAATAAAGCAGAAGTAGATGTTTTTCTGGAACTCTCTTGCTTTTTCGATGACCCAACGGATGTTGGCAGTTTGATCTCTGGTTCCTCTGCCTTTTCTAAATCCAACTTGTACATCTGGAAGTTCACAGTTCATGTACTGTTGAAGCCTGGCTTGGAGAATTTTGAGCATTACTTTGCTAGTGTGTGAGATGAGTGCAATTGTGTGGTAGTTTCAGCATTCTTTGGCATTGCCTTTGCTTGGGACTGGAGTGAAAACTTACCTTTTCTGGTCCTGTGGCCACTGCTGAGTTTTTCAAATTTGCTGGCATCTTTAATGCAGCACTTTGACAACATCATCTTTTAGGATTTGAAATAGCTTAACGGGAATTCCATCACCTCCACTTGCTTTGTTCGTAGTGATGTTTCCTAAGGCCCACTTGACTTTGCTTTCCAGGATATCTGGCTCTAAGTGAGTGATCACACCATCGTGATTATCTGGGTCATGAAGATCTTTTTTGTATAGTTCTTCTGTCAGTTCTTACCACCTTTTAATATCTTCTGCTTCTGTTATGTTCGTACCATTTCTGTCCTTTATTGAGCCCATATTTGCATGAAATGTTCCCTTGGTATCTCCAATTTTCTTGAAGATGTCTCTAGTCTTTTCCATTCTATTGTTTTCCTCTATTTCTTTGCATTGATCACTGAGGAAGCCTTTCTTATCTCTCCTTGCTATTCTTTGGAACTCTGCATTCAAATGGGAATATCTTTCCTTTTCTCCTTTGCCTTTCTCTTCTCTTCTTTTTACAGATATTTGTAAGGCCTCTTCAGACAGCCATTTGCTTTTTTGCATTTCTTTTTCTTGGGTATGGTCTAGATCCCTGCCTCCTCTACAGTGTCAGGAACCTCTGTCCATAGTTCTTCCGGCACTCTGTCTCAGATCTAATCCCTTGAATCTATTTCTCACTTCCACTGTATAATTTTAAGGGATTGATTTAGGTCATAACTGAATGGTCTAGTAGTTTTCCCTACTTTCTTCAATTTAAGCCTGAATTTGGCAATAAGGAGTTCATGGCCTGAGCTCCCAGTCTTATTTTTGCTGACTCTATAGAGCTTCTTCATCTTTGGTGCAAAGAATATAATCAATCTGATTTCGGTATTGACTATCTGGTGATGTCCATATATAGAGTCTTATGTTGTTGAAAGAGGGTGTTTGCTATAACCAGTGCATTCTCTTGGCATAACTCTGTTAGCCTTTGCCCTGCTTCATTCTGTACTCCAAGGCCAGATTTGCCTGTTACTCCAGGTGTTTCTTGACTTCCTACTTTTGCATTCCAGTCCTCTATAATGAAAAGGACCTCTTTTTTGGATGTTAGTTCTAGAAGGTCTTTTAGGTCTTCATAGAACCGTTTAACTTCAGCTTCTTCAGCATTATTGGTCGGGACATAGACTTGGATTACCGTGATATTGAATGGTTTGCCTTGGAAATGAACAGAGATCATTCTGTCATTTTTGAGATTGCATCCAAGTACTGCATTTCAGACTCTTTTGTTGACCATGATGGCTACTCCATTTCTTCTAAGGGATTCTTGCCCACAGTAATAGATATAATGGTCATCTGAGTTAAATTCACCCATTCCAGCCCATTTTAGTTCACTGATGCCTAAAATGCCGACGTTCACTCTTGCCACCTCCTGTTTGACCACTTCCAATTTGCCTTGATTCATGGACCTAACATTCCAGATTGCTATGCAACATTGCTCTTTACAGCATCGGGCCTTGCTTCCATCACCCGTCACATCCACAACTGGGTGTTGTTTTTGCTTTGGCTCCATCTCTTCATTCTTTCTGGAGTTATTTCTCCACCAAACCTCCAGTAGCATATTGGGCACCTACCGACCTGGGGAGTTCATGTTTCAATGTCCTATCTTTTTGCCTTTTCATACTGTTCATGGGGTTCTCAAGGCAAGAATACTGAAGTGGTTTGCCATTCCCTTCTCCAGTGGACCACATTTTGTCAGAACTCTCCACCATGACCTGTCTGTCTTGGGTGGCCCTACACAGCATGGCTCATAGTTTCATTGAGTTAGACAAGGCCGTGGCCCACGTGATCAAATAGTGAGTTTTCTGTCATTGTGGTTTTCAGTCTGCCCGCCCTCTGATGGAGAAAGATAAGAGGTTTATGGAAGCTTCCTGATGGGAGACACTGATTGAGGGGGAAATTGGGTCTTGTTCTGATGGGCGAGGGCCTAGGTATTATATTCAGAATCATCAGGAAAAGTTATTTGTATTTGTGGCAGAGACCTTGCTCATCCAAATATTCTTTGTTTCTGCCTTCCCCAGACTTTCAGATGATTGAGAGGAAATGTACTTTTTAAAAAAGTTTATTCATCTTATTTTTGTCTGCAGTGGGTTTCGGTTGCTCTGTGCAGATTTTCTCTGGTTGTGCTGGGCGGGGCTGCTCTTTCGGTGAGGTGCACAGATTTCTCATTGTGGTCACTTCTCTTGTTGCTGAGCATGGGCACTAGGGTGTGTGGTCTTCAGTAGTTGTGGCTTGGTTGCCTGGGTCATGTGGGACACCAAAACTCAAACCTGTTTCCCCTACATTGGAAGGAGGGTTCTTAACCACTGGTCCTCCAGGGAAGTTCACGGAGTAGATGTCTTAAGATGGGTTACAAGATGGAAGAGGGCCATTCAACTGACATTAGACTTTGCAAGAGCAGAAAAGAAAGCTTTTTTGCGATCCTTTGGGGCTGTTTGTTATTTCAGGAGAGTCTAATCCATCCTGCTTGATACATTGTCCCTGAACGTTACTGTTTCACACATAAGCTTTTATGAATACATCTATCATTCTTAGCCAAAATGGATACTGAGTGCTTTTTTTTATATAATTCCCCCAAATCACTGGCTTGACAGGTAATGGCATCACATTTAGCTGTAACCTTTCTTTCATTTTTTGACCCATAAGAGTTTGAAGCTGCTCTAGTGGTGTGTGTATCTTAACTTTAGGAGATGGATGGAGAGCAATCTGACATGCTTCAGAGGCCTTCTGGCATCACCTCTGTGCGATGACTGCACATGCAACACTTACTGGCACTTAGTAGGCATTTAATGAATATTTGTTACAATACTGAAAATTGGAAGGATGCATTATAATGAGAATAATGAGAGGTGTTTAAATATCTGTAGCTTGCTTTTCAAATAAAGTTGCCTTGCTTATTTAAATTTGATGTCAATGTGATGATCAAAGGCAGTGCTTTTCCAATTTGATAAGAAGTGGCATGCCTGGCCACTTGTCTGATTTTAAAAAACAAATTTGGCGAAACACAGAATAAAGGATTAGAGAAATATAGGCCCTGAAATCAGACTCAGCTTTATATTCTGGTTATATCTATGTGAACTTTTGCAATTAAAGTCCTCAACCCTCAATTTCATGTTGGTAAGATTATGGAGATATTGAGATTATGTAACTATAGTAATAAAGGAGAAGGTATATGTAAAATACTTACTATAGTCCCTACAACTTAAGTGTTGTATATATAGTTATACACAAACACTCAACCCTCAGTATTTGCAAAATTTTGTGTCTGTGAATGCACCTACTCACTAAAATTTATTTGTAACCACAAAATCAGCACTCATGGCATTTCATGGACCATGTGTGCACTTGTGTGCAAAGTGGTAAAGCATTTGAGTTGCCCTGTGTGTATATTCTCAGCTGACGGCCACACTCTGTCTTCTGAATTTCAACTCTCATGGGGCAAACAAGTGCCTTTTTCACAGTCTAGTTCCTGCCAGGTATTTTGCACTTTTGTGCTTTTTGTCGGAAATGTTGCCATTTAAAATGGCTCCCCAGGACAGTGCTGGAGTGTGCGAGAAGGATGTGATGTGCCTTGTGGGAAAACGTGTGTGTTTAGATAAGCTTTGTTCAGGCATGCATTATAATGTGGTGGATTTGAGTTAAATGCTAGTGAATCCAACATGTATGTGAAAGAAAGTGTCTTTAAACAGAAGCACATGTACAACAAGATTCTATGTGGACCAGTTGGTCAGAATGTGGCCACAGCCTCGCAGGAACCTAACTCTATTCCTCCAAGGAACACTTGATCAATGTTTGCTAATTCAGTGGACTTGGAGAGTTTATAGAATGTAACTACCAGGAATAGCGAAAATCAAACGTCTATGTGATAAAAGTTCCTTTATATTCATTTATAAAATGAAACTTTCAAAAAAACCTGTTCATCTCTCAACCACAAAATAAAAATGTATTATGTTTTAGAGATCCTGCAGTGTGGTAAACGATAGTTGAGCAGGCTGACTCTAACCTCATGAGAAAAATCAATGATCGTAACTGATAGTTGTTAAGATATTATATCAGAAATATCACCTTCATCATTTCATTAAATCTTCAAAATAAATATAAAGTAGTATTAGCTCCATTTTGTGGATGGAGGTTGAAATTCTATGGGGTAAGGTGATTGCTTGGTGTCACATAATGAAATACACAATAGGAATTTGAACTCAGGACTTCTTTTTTTCAATTATTTATTAATTTGGCTTCGTCGGATCTAAGTTGTGGTGCAGCCTTGGTAGTTGCAGCTCTCGAACATAGTTGCCCCAAGACATGTGTGATCTTGGTTACTGGACTAGGAAATCAAACCTCTGTCCCCTGCATTGGAAGGCGGCTCCTTAACCACCGGACGGCCAAGGAAGTCAGAACCCAGGACTTCTGACTGCATTTTCTAAAGCTTTTCCCTTGATCCCTCAGTTCAGTTCAGTTCAGTCGCTCAGTCGTGTCCGACTCTTTGCGACCCCATGAATCACAGCAGCCAGGCCTCCCTGTCCACCACCAACTCCCAGATTTTACTCAAACTCATGTCCATCGAGTCGGTGATGCCATCCAGGCATCTCATCCTCTGTCGTCCCCTTCTCCTCCTGCCACCAATCCCTCCCAGCATCAGGGTCTTTTCCAATGAGTCAACTCTTCGCATGAGGTGGCCAAAGTACTTGCTCTCTAGGTGACAATAAATAATGTTTCGTAAAATGATCTACAGACTTCTGCTCACCTAATGAAGAGCACAGTTCAAACCCCGAAGCTGTCACTAAGATGATTGAAAGCAATAAAGATGCAAGGCTGATATTTATACAAAAATGTCACTCAATTAAAAAGATGAAGCTCAAAAAAAAAAAGAGAGAGAGAGAGAATTTCTCATTTGTAGGAGCAGTGAACCACCCTGTGAGGAAAGACACGGACAGCCAGTGATCTTGGGGGCTCTGCTCATCCCGTGTGTGGGTGTGTTTATCGTATATTCCTCTTCTTCTTTTTTTTTTGTATATTCCTCTTCTGAAACCATGTTGCTTGTCTCCATTTATTCCCCCCTTATTTCCTGTTGAAAATGAGGGAGAGTTTCAGAACTTTTCCATAAATTCCTATGGCAGACACTGAATTGCTTCTTTGAGTTTTCTGTTGAATGAATAAAGATCAGGGTATTCTGGATCTCTCTGAAACTTTCATAAATTCACGTTTTGAATAATATATGCATTTCCGGTCCAATCCGTGCCTCATATCCACATAGAAGAGTTTCTTTACCACAGCAGTTCTATCATCTGAATCAGGTTATTTGGGTTGCCTGGCAGAACCTGTCTGGATACTTGTTTTAATAGATGCAAACAATAGTTTGTCAAACAGGCAGATCCTCACAGCAGTGCATTTTCTTTCGAATTAGGAAAGCTGCCATGTTCTAAGGCATTGTCTTCAGATCAGTGCATTTGTTCTGATGATGCCTTTGGCTTATCTAATGTTTACAAATACAGCAAGTAATAGATTTACAGAATTACAGAGCTGGAAGGCACGTAGCAATTATTATTTCAACCACCTCCTCTTCCTGATGAGGACATGGAAGCCTAGAGAGATGAAATTATTTGTCCAAGGTGATAAAACTGGTGGATGGCAAAGAGGCTTCTCTTCTCTCATGGTGATCATTCCTTGGTCAGGAGAATGATCAGGGAGAAATTGCACCAATCAGGTCCTTGGCTTCTCTGTGGGGAATCAGGTTTGAATGAATTAGCAGTGGGAGGTGAGCCAACTTCTTTTGGCCATGCTTTCATACAGTCGATCATATGAGGCTTGGAACAGTGATTCGGTCGAGGCTACTGTCTTTTTATTTTATATTTGATGACCAATAAAACAACAGGTTGATGATTAGATAGAATTAAAGATTTCGACAATGAGGCTACTGCCTAGCCAATTTTCACAAATCTTTTTAAATATTCCAAACTCACTTTTCTCCTCTAGGTAATCTAATAGCAGTAGAAGATAGTTGATGATATCAGCAGCTTTTATGATGTTGGCTAAACCCTTATTCCAGAAGGTGTTCTTTGACACGTTTTTAGGAAACAATATAGTAGAACAATAAAATAACCAATTTCCTGTTCTTTCTCTGAAACCGTCAGTAGGAGACATGTTCAGGTCTTGGCATCCGTACACGGAATGCATCATGATTCAGGAAACCATGAGTGAGAGATGTTCGGGCGGCAGTTCTTCAATCATCCACTAAAGATAAGAACCCTGAAACTGTCTACTTCATGAAATTGAGAAGGTACTTGTGCAGTAAACATTCCGCCTGAAATAATTGGTAGTAAATGCCCCAAACTGTACTCTTATCTTCTGAAATATCTATACAGTTTAAACATCAGCCTTAAAAGTCTTGATTAACACTCAGCTTAGTTTCTTCAATAAACAGATGCAATGGGTATGGATTACTGGATAGCACTTGAGTGAAATAAATATTATATTTCTTTATATTTAAAAAATCAGTTTGTCTGACATGTGTCCTCTAGCCTTGAAGCTTGGTGAGAAGGACAGTCTTGGTCATTCTTTGGGGTACCCTTTCTTTAGGGTTGTACAGGGCCCTAGAGACATGTGGGGGGCCCTCAGAGAGATCCCTCAGCCTGGTAGCTTTCTGATCACCAGGAGGCTGCTGCATTCTCACTTCCATGGCTTCAAGATGAAGACCTGGGGCTTTCCCAGATGTGGGTCTCACTTGTGTCTCCTCTTCCAGCCTGGTGTTTTCCTCCAGGTCAGCGCCTTTCCTTGGTGGGTTCAGTCCCTCTGTGCCAGCCTAGACTGTTGAAGCAAAGACCGTAGTCCCATTTTGGACATTCCCAGGGGAGGTCCAGCCACCTTGGACACCCCAGTCTCTATTCATATGTACAACCCTCTTTTTTCCTGATCCCTAAGTAGCAGTAGTTCCTGTCGGACGTGGGACTCGTCACTCTGGCATTCAGATCCCTTTGCCTCCCAGACAGCCCAGGATAAATGCAGTGTCCCTTATCTCATGCGGGTGGGAAAAATCAGACTTCCAGGCTTAGCTCTCTTGTTGGAATGTGGTAGAAAAGCACCTTTCCTTATCAGGAGGTGATCTATAGGGAAATAGACAATCGCTCTACAGGTTATCCTGTGCTATAAATCATCATGTGATCTAGACACCAAACAAGTTTCCCCATCTGAAAACAGAGAGATGACATTTCATGCTTTCTTACTGCATGGCCAGCTTTCAGAGAAGCAGCTTCTCTTGTCTAGGATTTGCTGCTAAGTGACCATCTTCAGTGGTCTGTTGGGCGCACAGTTTATGGTTTTAATTGTAAACCCATCTAGTTTTTCAAGAGGATGCTGGCTCTGTTGAAGGAGCAGGAATTACAGCCACTGTTAGTGATACTGGCTAAAGACAGGACCTCGGAGTCCCAAGTGCTACCCTTGAACCTGAAATATACAAA
This sequence comes from Odocoileus virginianus, assembly GCF_023699985.2. Lineage (NCBI taxonomy): Eukaryota > Metazoa > Chordata > Mammalia > Artiodactyla > Cervidae > Odocoileus > Odocoileus virginianus. The sequence continues at coordinate 840,955 of NC_069705.1, read as the reverse complement.
GGTCTTTGGAAGCCAACAGCCCTGGGTCACTGGAAGGCGTGATGGCCACTTTGTCCCACCTGTTGGAATCATTTACTTGGAAGCAAGAGTCCAGGGTTAAAGGCTTCCTTGTGAATTCTTACTGTAATTACATCTCGATTAGTGCAGAGTACAAATCGTTACATCTTCATTTTGCTTTTTCATCAATAGAGTGGATGAAATATTAATACTTGGACTTTCACTTTCAGACAGTAAACGAATAGACCAAGAATGCTAATGGGCCAGGGAAGCAAAAACTAACTTTGGCCATGTTTTCCTTGATCTTTCTTATCACCCAGGGCAGGTGACTTTTAGTCAAAGTAAGTCATAAAGAAATATCTCTGATGGTTTAATATTCAAGAATTTTGTTTTTTTTTAGGGAGCTCAGCTCGATGCTCTGTAATGACCTGGAGGGACGGGATGGGGAGTGGGACGAGGCTCAAGAGGAAGGGGATATATGTACATTTATGGCTGATTCATGTTATTGTACATCATAAACTAACAGCATTGTAAAGCAATTATCCTCCAATTAAAACAATTAAAAAAAAAAAAGGAAGGATGCGCCCAACCCGACTGTATAAACAAACCTAGAATCTATTGATTCATGGAGGGGGCTTCCTGGAAAATGTCAAGTGAGCTATATAGTAATTAGAATATAGAATGGGAATGCAGAAAAAGGAAATATTTTGCTTTTTGAAAAAAAGTCTTATATTTCATTCAGAGGCTAGTTATACCTAGAAAGTCACAGTCTCTGGATTTAGTATCTTATCCATCTCTCTGTTTCCAGTAAGATTCCATTTCATTCTAAGTCCCATTGTTTGGCATGACTGTCCCGTTGTTGGCATCCCCCAATGCTGGGTATTGACGATGCTCACATTCTGGACGTCTCCTTCAGGTACTCATTCTAGGGCAGGAAGCGTGCTTCAGCTCAGGCACCAGGCATGAGCTCCTTTCAGCTGCCTCTCTTCCAAAAGCCCACTGTTCCAGACTCAGTCCATTTCCCTTCTTGAGCAGATTTGGAAAACAGCTGGCCATCGGTCCAAAGGGCATCATCCTCGATGAGTCTCAAGAGGTATTTAGTCTTTAGCCTCCTTTCTTGTGGTTTAGCCATTCCAAATCCTTTAACTATTTACATACAACAATGGTGTATGTAATCCTTCATACTCTGTTCTTCTTTAGGCCAGCTCTCTGGCTCGTGTGTATAATTCTGTAACACACACCACTTACTGTAATATCGGAAACTTACAACAAGCTATGTGAACATTTCATTACCTCTAAGTGAGCTTATTCTCACCCGACTCTGCCCTCCCTCAAGCTCACCGTGTTCCTGGTCCTTGCTGGGCCAGGCTGTGGACCAGCTTCGCAGAACCAAAGGCAGTGCAGGGCAGTGGGAAACCACAGAGCCAGGGCTAGGAGATCTGAGTTCCAGTCTTAGCTTTCCTTGTGGCTGGGATGCTGGGGAGCTGTGTTTATTAAGCGGGGGTTTTTTTTTTTTTTAACATAAAAATGTTTCTTTTAAAATATTTATTTGACTGTTTCTGGGCCTTACTTAGTTGCAGCATGCCAGCTCTTAGTTGCAGCATGTGGGATCTAAGTTCCCTGACCAGGAATTGAACCTGGGACCCCTGCATTGGGAGCATGGAGTCTTAGCCACTGGACCACCACGGAAGTATTTTTTCCCCCCAAGAAGGTACTTTGAATCCTGAGAGTAATGGCATGAGGTTGAACCATTAGCATCAATTTTTTTTTTGTATAATTAAAAACTCCATCCTGAGTTGTTATTGGATTTCATTTAAAAGCCATGTTATCTTTTTCCATTCCCATTATCTCTTCAATTTGTTTAAAAAGATACATGGACTTCTGTAGAATTAATGCAGCAAAATATAATAGTTCTTAAACTTTTTGTTATTTATTTACTTTTTTTTTTTTTTAAGCCTACAGCACTCAGTATTCCCAGGTTTTCTCCCATCTAAGCACTCACCAGACCTGACCCTGCTTAGCTTCCAAGATCAGTGGAAATCAGGTACATTCAGGGTGCTATGGCCATAGACTTAAAATAATTTTAGAATTTATTAAATCAGAAATCTGTTCATTTGAAAAGGAGAGGGAAGGGATCTTTATTTTAAAAATAACATCTGCAGTGCGTGCTTCTGCAGCTCAGTTGCGTCCGACTCTTTGCGACCCCACGGACTGTAGCCCGCCAGGCTCCTCTGTCCATGGGATTCTCCAGGCAAGAATACTGGAGTGGGTTGCCATGTCCTTTTCCAGGGGGTCTTCCCAACCCAGAGGTCAAACCCATGTTTCCTGTGTCTCCTACAACGCAGGCAGTTTGTTTACCACTGAGCCACCTTCGGAAGCCCTAACATCTGCAGTAAAACTGCCCAAAGGGCATCTAATGCATGGTCCAGCTCCCCTCTGACAGGAGGGGATTGGGAAGATGTCCTGGGAGACTGCCAAGCCAGGAAGGCTCTGTCTTGGCTCCAAGTTCCTGAATTCTACCTGTCGTTGGACAAGAGGCCACTTAACAATAAAGATGGGCCAGCATGGTGCTATAGATCTCAAGGGAAAGATGGTGCTAGTTATAGTCAAATGGATGAGACAAGGGGTCACAGGTGCTTGGTAAGGTCAAGGTGAACCCAGGGTCCAAGCCAGATGGTGTCCTTCCAGTCCCATAATTCCCAGCCCTGACACCACGCTGGAAGCGGGTTGTGAACTTTGAAACCTATTGATGCTCAGCCCTGAGCCAAAGGATTCTGATTTAATTGGCCTACAGTGTGACCTAGAGTGCATAAGTGTTCATCCAGGTGATTCTAACCCTCAGAAAGGGATGAAAACCACTGATTCCTAATTCAATGCTTTCAGAATTTAATTTGCATATGAGTCACCTGAAGCTCTCATACATTATGAACGTTCTCATCCAGTGGCCCAAGATTGGACCTGAGATCTCCATCTCCAATAAACTACCAGGCAATGTTGATGTTTTTGATCCATGGGGCACACTCAGAGTAGCAAGTTTTAAGAGGCTTCACCCTCCTTGGCTGTTAATGGTAGAAAGTCTTCAGTTGTGATCATTCTGTTCTCTCTCATGCATTCCCTTTAGGCTGTGTCTGTCTGGAAATGAAATGTGCAATTTGTGGTCAAAACCATGGTTAAAGGGATAGCTAGGGATGAGCAGTTCAGTTCAGTTCAGTCACTCAGTTGTGTTTGATCCTTTGCGACCCCATGGACTGCAGCATGCCAGGCTTCCTTGTCCATCACCAATTCCCAGAGCTTGCTCAAACTCATGTCCATTGAGTCAGTGATGCCATCCAACCATCTCATCCTCTGTCTTCCCCTTCTCCTCCTGCCTTCAATCTTTCCCAACATCAGGGTCTTTTCCATTGAGTCAGTTCTTCATATCAGGTGGCCAAAGTATTGGAATTTCAGCTTCAACATCAGTCCTTCCAATGAATACTCAGGACTGATTTCCTTTAGGATGGACTGGTTGGATCTCATTGCAGTCCAAGGGGCTCTGAAGAGTGTTCTCCAACAACACAGTTCAAAAGCATCAATTCTTTGGTGCTCAGCTTTCTTTATAGTCCAACTCTCGCATCCATACATGACTACTGGAAAAACCATAGCTTTGACTAGATGGACCTTTGTTGGCAAAATATTGTCCCTGCTTTTTAATATGATGTCTAGGTTGGACATAGATTTTCTTCCAAGGAGTCTTCCAAGCAAGAGTCTTTTAATTTCATGGCTGCAGTCACTATCTGCAGTGATTTTAGAGCCCAGAAAATAAAGTCTGTCACTGTTTGCATTGTTTCCTCATCTACTTGCCATGAAGTGATGGACCGGATGCCATGATCTTCATTTTTTGAATGTTGAGTTTTAAGCGAGGTTTTTCACTCTCTTCTTTCATCAAGAGGCTACTTAGTTCCTCTTTGCTTTCTGCCATAAGGCTGGTGTCATCTCCATGTAAGAAATTCAGATTCTGAGTAGGCTTCTGTTTCCTCAGGAAAACTGGATTGCCTGATGATTTTCTAACATTTCCTTTCAAAGTCTCATCCAGCCTAAAACCTCATTCTCTGTCCACCAACCTTTGTCTAAGACGAGAAGCAGTGCTATAAGTCTGTGGCCTTAAACTCACTGGGACTGGAAAACCTTCTTGCTTTAGCTTTTGATATTCTGGATTCTCTTGATCCAGGTATTGGAGGGCAAGTCATGTGACAGAGCCAAAGAGCCCTGTCTGTGTCACAGTCTGACCTCTGGAAGTTCTTGAGTTATTTTGAGGTTTATAGAACTGACTCCCAAGGGCACAGACCAAGCAGTTTCTAAGTGGTAGTTAATACAAAGTACCTTTATTTCTAGATTGTTTGGATTAGCCAAATAGATACATGCAAAATATATGCAAAGCTAATATCCAAAGTTTTAAATACACAGACATAGAGAACAGACTTGTGGACATGGCAGGGGAAGGAGAAGGTGGGACGAGTTGAGAGCAGCATTGAAACATATACATTCCCGTGTATAAAATAGCTAGTGGGAAGTCCACTAGCATAGGGCATCCAACCCAGTGTTCTGTGATGACCTAGAGGGCTGAGATGGGAGGGAGGGAATCTATGTATACTTACACCTGTTGCAAAGAGCCAACTCATTGGGAAGGACCCTGAGGCTGGGAAAGACTGAGGGCGGGAGAAGGGGCCGATAGGAGGTGAGATGGTTGGATGGTATCATTGACTCAATGGGCCTGAGTTTGAGCAAACTCTGGGAGAGAGTGAAGCACAGGGAAGCCTGGGGTGTCTCAATGAGTCGGACATGACTGAGCAACTGAACAACAACTGATGCACATTGTCGTATGGCAGAAACCAATGCAACGTTGCAAAGCAATTATCCTCCAAGTAAAAATAAATTAAAAATAAATACAAAGTAGTGGCAATTTTCATAACCTGCCAACTCTGGGTTGTTGCGATCAGTGTTTCTTTTAGGAATGTGGGCTTAAAGAAGCTTATAGCTGAGGTTGGATGGAGAAGCCAGGAGACCCCTTTGGGGGTCTGGCTTGGGGGGATGCTAGCTAAGGGTGAAGGAGGAAAGCGCACATGCACACATTCTCCTCAGGGGACAGTACCAGCACCAATTTCTTTAAAATGACTTCTAAAGTCTCAGCCTCACTCCAGCCCAGGCCAAAAGGCCACTCTCTTTCTCCTTCTTCCTCTAAACTTAGCTGGCACTTTATCTCTGCTGTGCTTCTGGCACAGATCACTTTTCTCATCTCTTAATCCTCTATAAATATTCATAGGCTATAAGAAACGATCCCAGGAAGCTGGCTCCCTGGTTGCATAGCTGATGCTTCTGGATAAGTAAATCATGCCCACCCCTTGAGCATGGAGTATGGATTAGGTGACGCCGGGGATGATAGCAGAATGAAAAGAGCAGGAGTTGGTGCCTGTTCCCAGGCTTAGCGGCCCACACACCCCCCTCTCACTGTACCCACGATGGTCTGGGTGATGCTCTCTCGCCCACCACTCTAAGGATGGCACCTGCTGAGGCTGGGCGTGGGGGTGGCAGTGAGTCAAGAGTCCCTCTCAGGGAAGCTGACTCTGCCTCTTTCCTGAGATTTGTGAGGAAAGGCACTTCAAGCAATGTCCAATTAGCCGGTCATTAATTCTTGCTCAAGCAGTAAGCAAAGAATACAAGCCGGATGATGTCATAACTCTTTGGGTCCAAACAACTTAATGAGTATTTATGTCCTAATGACTTGGCAGCCATGTGCAAAAGTAATGTGCATACATTGAGAGAAGTCTTAACTTCGCACTTTATCCTCAAATAACCACACTGACTAATGGGTGCATTTGCCTGTCGGGCACCGTGTGATTTCTCAAATCTTAGAATTAGACTGGATGCTGTCAACTGTATTCCCTGTTCCTCATTGGTTGGTTGGATGGATTGGAGGTACACGGCAGCCTCCAGAAGTCCAGCTTCCTGGGAATGTGGAGCGCACGGAAGGGATTGTAGCGTCTCATGCTGAAACTGTGAATTTTACCTGGAGGTAGAGGTTCCCATGGGGTCTGAGGGATTCGCTATGCCTTCTAGGATTGTCAGAGATCTTATGGGCTCTCCTGTTTGTTCACTGCCTTGTCCAGGGCACAGAGTTTGAGAATGGGGGCCATAACTAAAGGTTCTGAGAATGAACTCAGAGGGAATAAGGTATCTTAACTGAATAGTGTTTGAAGACCGAATGCCTTGAGTGTACTGTACCCACAATGCAGCAGGGAGTTTTAAGATCAGTCTGGAACAGAGAGGATGCTATCATGTCATCCTAGCAGCAAGTCCTAAAGCGCGTGTGTGTGCTGACTCGCTTCAGTCATGTCCGACTCTTTGTGACCCTATTGACCATAACCCGCCAGGATCCTCTGTCCATGGGATTCTCCAGGCAAGAATACTGGAGGGGGTTGCCATGCCCTCCTCCAAAGGATCTTCCCAACCCAGGGATTGAACCCACATCCTGAATTGGCAGATGGGTTCTTTTACCACTAGAGCCACCTGGGAAACCCCATTTTGGGCCCCATGGACTGATTTAATGAAAGAGAATTTTTTCATAGACACAGGTTAGGGCTTGGTTTTGGGATGATTCAAGTACATTGCATTTATTTGCACTTTATTTCTATTATTATTGCATCAAGTCAAACTCAAACCATCAGGCATTAGATCCTGGAGGTGGGGGACCCCTGTCCTAAAGTAAAATGTGATTTCTTCTCCTAAATAAATAGCTCAATGGAGAAGACATTTTTCCCCTCATTCCACACGCACTGGTTCTGAGCACCTGGGATATGTCAGCGGACAAAATAGATAAAGCTTCTGGCCTCGTGAAACTTACATTCTGTCCTCCTTATCTCAATGCCTAGAAGAATGTGGAGCATCACAGCCCTGGGGTTCTTTTGTCAAGCAACATGAGAAAGTTATAAAAGGGCTTTTATCTCCTCTGAAGTTCTATTTAATGACTTATTTTTAAAGATTAGGGTTCTGCAGAAAACAAGCATACTTAAGATATTTAGAACCTTATCAGTGACTGAACTAGAGAGAATTATCCTATATTAATGAAAATCAATGATCTATGAATAGGATATTAATGAAGACTGATGATCTATGAATGCAGTGTGGGCGAGGAAGCAGTTCTTGCTAATAGGCTGATTATACTCAGACTGTTGATACAAAACTGAATCGGAATGATGGTCTGGTAAGTCACCCTCATCTTTGTTTATTCTCAGGAAGTGTTTAATGGCATGTGCTTTGGAATATGGGATATCTGATCGTGTTCTTTAATTTTCTTCATGGCATCTAAGAAATAGCACATGGATTTCTCTATTCTGTCTTGCAGCCTCAGATAGCAGTATTCACTGCCTAACATATCAGATGAGAAGGAAGAGAGATGCTTCACTTTGTCGAGATCATGAGAGCCATTTCAGGGCTGGCTGTAGTGGGGAAGGAGTCACCCAGTACCTTTGCAGGAGAAGCTGGAGCTTTTACATCATATTCTGACTGAGTCAGCTTTCGCCCAGCCCATCCCCCCAGTCAAAAATAAATTAGTGAATAAATCACTGCAGTAAACATCTTGTGAGATTTAATTTAAGACCTGATCGTGGCACCAAAAGTCCCCTAAGCACCATTTTCTGGACTTTGCACTAAAACAAGTTAGCATGAAATGTGGCCTCTATATAAGATGAAAAATAAAAATGATTTTCCCCACATCAAGGGTTATATATCCATGAGTATAAACCACATCGTCCATAATACACAACTTAAAAATAACCATTGCCTAAGATTTTTATTTATAGCCTGCTAGTCTTCATAGTTTTATATGTCTGTGTACATAATTTAATAAGTAATTTGGTTTACATCCCCCATGTAATCTCTGTCTTTTCATTTATATCTTGCACATTTCTCCAGGTCACTAAATATTTTTTCTAAAACATAGTTTTGACTGCTGTATTTCAGAGTGTAAGTAAGTATTAGTTGCTTAGTTGGCCTGACTCTTTGTGACCCCATGGACCGCAGCCCACCAGGCTCCTATGTCCTTGGGATTTTCCAGGCAAGGATGCTGGAGTGGGTTGCCATTTTCTTCTCCAGGGGATCTTCCCGACCCAGGGATCCAACCTGGGTCATTTCAGAGTGTAGAGAGACACAATTTATTTAATTCATCCCACTTATGAACATCTAACTTGTTTTTAATCCTATAAAGTAAGTTTAATGAAATTATCAAAGATTTTAAGTTTAGCTATCATAAGGCATTTATTAAAACATGAAAGTTGGTATTAACTGAAATTTACTAGTTCTTTTCTTCATTTATTCATCACATGTTTATTGGGCATTTACTAGCTACAAAAGGGAATGCTGTCCTCTGTGAGAGGCACAAAGGGAGTTTACATTTCGAGCCCCAACTTTACACAGTTTGCATGGAGTTGAGGCATTTACGGGAAGAAGGGGCTGGACTGTTTGGGCTAAGCTGCGTAGGGACAGCCGCTTTTCAGCCAGGCACTAAGTGACCTGGTCACACTGAGCTATCAACAGCATGTGCAGAAAACAGTGATACTTGCAGAAGAATTCCTCCTGTCATGAATTTGGTTTAGGATAGGAAAACAGAGCGAGAGAGAGAAAGGAAAGGCAGTTTATCATAGGGCCTGGAAATTAGGAAAATTATTTTAAGAGAACATGCATTTTTTCAAACAATCCCTACTGAGAACAGATGCTGAAGCCTGGGAAATGTATCCTGACTCTGTAGCTCATCTGTTAGGGTATTTGGCCTGTAGCACCCTTGACATCACTGGAAGCTAGTTGATGTTGAAATATGGTGCTGGGTCTCAAGTCAGGAGAGCCGATCTCTGCAATTTCCTTTTCTGCTTGTTAATTAGGAGTCCTACACTGGCTGATTTATCTCCTGAGCTTCAAGCTGCCCCATTGGTCAAGCTGGATTTGGGGCAACTCAAATTAAAAAAAAAAATACAGCAGCAGATGGAATAAACTGCATAATATCACAAAACTTGGAAGACTTAGTATTGTGGATAAAAACTCTAAAGTAAGAAAACCACATACTTTTTGGGGGAATGTATTATGGACTTTTATTATTTTTTTTTAATTTTTATACCTTTTAAAGGTTACTTTCCATTTAGCTATTTCAAAATTTTAGCTGTTTTCCCCGTATTGTACAATATATCCTTGAGCCTGTCTTATAACCAGTAATTTGTTCCTCTCACACCCTGCCCTGTATCGCACCTTCCTCCTCACCACTGGTAACCAGTGGTGACCGCTGGTTCGTCCTCTGTATCTGTGAGTCTGCTTCTTTTTTGTTATCATCAGTAGTTCAGTGTATTTTTTAGATTCTGCATGTAAGTGATATCATACAGTATTTGTCTTTCTCTAACTTATTTCACTTAGCATAATGCCCTTTAAGTCCATCCATGTTGCTGCGAATGACAAAATCCCATTCCTCTTAATGGCTGAGTGATATTCCATTGTATATATATATGTACCACATCTTCTTTATCTGTTGATGAACACTTAGGTTGCTTCCATATATTGGCAGGTGCAAATAATGCTGCTGTGAACATTGAGGTACATGTGTCTTTTTGAATTAGTAGAAAACCACCTGTTTTAAAATGAATCCATTTACAGGATTATTTCAAAAGCCCCCAAATTCTTTGTGAGAATGAATGAAAGAGGGAGAGAGGAAAGGAGGAAAGGAGGAAAAAAGAAGAAAGAGAGGAAGAGAGAGAGAAAGTGTCGGAACTAAGAGATGTTAGTGAAGCCTCACTTGTATGGGTGTGGGGGTTGAAGGTCTTTGTGTGACTCTGGACTGGAAGGCATACAGGTCAGTGAGAACACCATTACACCATTTCCTGGAGATTGTGTTACTGCCTTCTCTGGCTAAGGGTACCCACTTAATGATCTAGCGAGTGAGCCTTTGAGGACTATCAATGGATCCTCTCTGCTTGGTTGAAAGAGAACCTGCTCTAGTCTCCTGAGCAGTTATTTCTGAACTTTTTCTCCCTTTAATTCTTTTCTCCAGTGGGATGTTAAATCAGGTCTGATCCCAGAGGCTAGGGTGATCAACTCATCCCCGTTTGCTCAGAACTTTTCCCATTATGGGCTTCCCTGGTGGCTCAGTTGGTAAAGACTCCTCCTGCAGTGTGGGAGACCTGGGTTCGATCCCTGGGTTGGGAAGATTCCCTAGAGAAGGGAAAGGCTACCCACTCCAGTATTCTGGCCTGGAGAATTCCATGGACTGTATAGTCCATAGGGTCGCAAAGGGTCAGCCATGACTGAGCGACTTTCACTTTACTTCACTTTCCCGCTTTAGCTCTGAAAGCCCTATGTCCTAGGAACTCTCTCGGTCACAGATACACTGCTATCCTGCCAAAAGCTGCATTGAGGGTTTGGATACTGTGATCAACGAATCAGAGGAAAATGGCTTCCTTTTTGAATGCAAAATTTCCAGAATGAAAGGCCTTATTTGTACTCTCTGAAATATGCAGAGATAAACTTGTGGGAACCAGAGGCATCAGGATTTACTGAAGGTCACGCAGTTCAGGAGTGGTGGGGTCCAACTCAACTTTGATTTCCAGTTTTGAGTCAAAGCTGTTTTCATTCCCAGCTACTACCTTTGTTTGCCTACAGGGGATATGGGCTTCCCTGGTGGCTCAGATGGTAAAGAATCTGCCTGCAATGTGAGAGACCCAGGTTCAGTCCCCGGCTTGGGATGATCCCCTGGAGTAGGAAATGGCAACTCACTCCAATATTCTTGTCTGGAGAATCCCATGGACAGAGGAGCCTGGCGTGATAACAGTTCTGACTCCGCAGAGTCAGAGACAACTGAGCAACTAGCACACACATAGGGAATATAAACTTAGTTTCAATTGATGAAGACAGTTAGACATAGAAGCATAAGAAAAATTAAACTCTGGGTCTGTACCAGGATGGTAGGATTATTAAAGAGAAGAAGCTCCCATGCAAATGCAACATTAAACTACTTTCTTATGCACAAGATAAGATTATCTTATTTGATGAATATTCTATGGTGTATTGCTCCTGCCAGAATGTGGTATATAAGGTATCAGTTGATAAAATCAACTCTGAAATGTTTTTTAGGGTCCAGTTTAGAGAAAAGTAAATTATGCTTTACGAGTCAGCATTCATTCAGACTGCAAACATTTGATATGTTTTTCATTTCTATCCAAAACCATGGATAGCTATAAATCCTCAGAAATTGATAAAAATGCTGGAAACTTTGGAAGAAAGATCCAATTTCCTTCAGAAAAGTGGATAGAAGTCCTTTCACATTACAGGTCAACTGCATATTTGTAGCTTTTATTAGCATTTCTAAGTCAGAGCAGAGTGATTCTGGGTGGCTGCAGGAACGGTACAGCCCTAGTTGGAGTTTTATCGTCACCGGGTGATGTATTACCAAGTCTGGCAATGAGGCTTTCAAGAGACTTCTTATTTCTCTTAAGTCCCTGTAGAAATAATACCACTCGGTTTCATCCAGAGTAGCTAAAAACTTCCCTAATGGTGAAATCTCTGGGTAGGTCTGAAAAGGCTCTCTAGGTATTGTGACATGCAGACATTTTCTGAATTTCAATTATTTATCTTTTATTGAGACACAGTTGACTTACAAATTTGTGTCAGTCTCAGTTGTACAACATAGTGATTCAGTATTTTTGCAGATTCTACCCCATTTTAGATGATTGGAAGATAATGGGTGTAACTCCCCATGCTGTACAGTAAATCCTTGAGGCTCAATCTGTTTCACGTGTAGTAACTGGTGTGTATGAATCCCATATTTTAGTTTGTCCCTCCAGTCCCCCTCCAGTAGTCACAAGCTTGTGTGTCTGTGAGTTTGTTTCTGTTTTGCACAAATGTTCATTTGCACTATTTTTACATTCTGCATGGAAGTGCAGGGGCATGGGTTTGATCCCTGGTTGGGGAGCTAGATCCTACATGCCACAGCTAAGACCTGGTCCGGGCAAATAAATAAATATTTTTAAAAAGAAAAACAAACAAACAAACAAACAAACTGACATCTCCAAAGTCCATCATCTGAGAAGGACAATAATCCAACTCACAGTTATTGAAAAGATGCAAGCAACTGAATGTTGTAATGCATTAAAAAAGTTAATTATGTTTTCGGTTAGTAAACCCTTCCAAGTTAGATTCTTTTTTTTTTTCACCCTTGAACCCAAAATAACTGTAAGCTCACAATGGAATGTGCTAATAGCTGAGGCCGTGTATCTCAAAATAGTGATAGTCCCATCTTTTCAGTTTAGATAAGGAACATCTGCTCTGTGGTGTTTGTCTTGTGGTCTAAAAAAAATACTGTACTTTCAACATCAATTTTAGCAGGTTTGGGTTGAAAATAACCTCTCCCAGTAAACAGAAGTAACTGACAATAAAATTAGCATGACTTTGTCAATTGGTCCAATCTATGCAACTGATGGATCTGTTTCTCTCTTTGGCAAATCCCTTTATTTATTAGTTATATCCATTTATAGCACACAGATGTCTAATTCATTCATTCAGAATCTTTCAAGTCCTGATTGTTCAATGTTTACTTGAAGTTTTGGTTTTGGTTAATAAATCATTTCTTGACCTCAGAGAGTTTATTTAAAAAAACAAAACAAAACAAAACCTTTCTTTCCTCCCAAAGAGTGGTCTCCCAAACTATCAGATGAAACCATAACAGACTGCAATCTCTGATCACAATAAATTAGGAATTTTTAATTGTAGCCCAGGTTCAAAAGCAAAGTGTTCAACCCCTCCCTCATGATCCTAACCCTGAGTCAAGGATGAGGACCACTGAATCCTAATTCAGTGCTTTCCAGATTTAATTTACGTGAGTCACCTGCAGCTCTCATGAATGTACGCTCTCATCCTGTGGTCCAGGACCGAACCTGAAATTTGCATCTTCAATAAACTACAGGTGATGTTGGCGCTTTCAGTCCATGGAGCACACTCATGAAGTAACTGGCTTTAAGTGGCTTCGGCCTTCTTAGCTGTTAATGATACCCTGGTCCTCAAGATTCTTCACTCATGATCTTTTCTGTTCTCTTTCATGCACTTTCCCAAGTTCCTGGATTTTTGAGCTCTAGAATAAACATGAGACTCTTCCATTTTCAGATACCAAGGAGACTTGCATTCAGGAGGGACTAACCTGGCTTGCGGTTCTCTCTGTTTTTTTTTTTCTCCCCAGCCACGCCTCTGAGCTCACTTAAACCTCCAAGGGTGGACACTGCTCCAGTGGTTCCACCTCCCTATCAAAGAAGAGATTCAGACAGATACTGCGGACTCTGTGCGGCCTGGTTCAACAACCCGCTGATGGCTCAGCAGCATTATGATGGCAAGAAGCACAAAAAGAACGCGGCACGGGTCGCTCTGTTGGAGCAGCTGGGGACGACGCTGGATATGGGCGAACTGAGAGGTAAGAGAGACTTCTGATTTCTGCCGCCGAACTGGGCTTTCTGAGAAAGGATGGTGTTTTCACAAATTAGGATGATTCTTCTTATTGCTTTGCTTACTAAGGACAATTCTAGGCTTCTCCAAAAGGAATAGAAGGAAACGGAAATGGACATGAAATGACATTTTGCCATCTCCTTTCTTTCAAAGTATTTAGGGTTGTCAGATTTTGATTGACTGTGTTTCAGATCAGAGCTGCCCATCCATGAACCAGAGTTTTTCCTTCTGCTTTATCTTTAAGCACCTTATCAAACGAATGCTTTTGTACATGAGTTGTAAGAGAGCAGATGCAACAAAGGCCAAATGCCATTATCTTCGTTTTAAATTTTTGTGCTTTTATTAAGTCAGCTGAAATAAAGCAGCCCATTGACTCTATTTCATGGCTTAAAGTAAGCCCGAGACCTTTGCATGCGTGTTAGGAAGTTGAGGTAAGACAGTGCTGTGGACCAGTGTGGAATCAATACTTGGCTCCTTCCATTCCCCCGCCTGACACGTATTTTCTGTTGCTTGGAAACCACGGAGCATCAGAAGTCCATGTGAGATTTCATGGAAGCTGCGAAGTGGAGACTTGTAAGTCATAGGATGAGGATCAGTCCTATGGATTCCTGAAGTGGAGACTTGTAAGTCGTAGGATGAGGATCAGTCCTATGGATTCCTAAGGAAGCCAGAAACCAATCTGTGGGACCTAGTGGAGTATTTGATTGTCAGCGACCACTCAAGCAGTTTTGGATGACCTACACAGTTTTGATCAGCTGCTGCTGGCATTGTAGACGTAGAAATGCATTTTCTCAGAAACATAGTTCTCAAAGGGTGTTCCACTGTATCTCAGATATTTTATGGGTTAGATACTGTTTTAGGGACTGACCCGGGGATCATCCATCTTAATAACTGTAATAACAGAATTTGCAAATCACTTTTGAGAATGCAACCTGGATTTAAATTGGGTTCGGTTTATGGAGCCTACAATCCTTATCATTCTGGTTGGGCTATGAGCCTCTAAGAGGATGAACCTAGAACATGTCTAGATCGAATAGGTGGGATAGAAGATCATGTTGAGTGAGCTGAGAGGAGGAACGGGTCACTTCTAACTGTGCTGGTTAGGGAAGACTTCACTAAAGAGAGAGACTTGTGTTGCAACTAGAAATGTGGGTGGCATTTTAGCAGGTGAGAAGGCATTCCCTGTGAGCAGAATCATGCATATTCTGGTAAAAGAGAGGAAAGCCTAAGAGGTAACTGACAAATAAACACATTATCATGGAGGAACCCTGTGATACGGCATAGATTTAAGATTGGAGGTCTATTAGGACATCTTTGGAGCCTGATGAGAGGATGAGTTTTCCAAGATACATGATTAAAAACAAGAAATAAAAGCAAAGAGCAAAACCACTTTATTTTTGTGTCGGTCTTGTAGCTAAAGAGACACAACATGGAGCTTAATATTCCGGTGTGTTGGATAATCACGTCGCAGATGCTTTTGAATTGTTGGTCCTGTTGCTGTCTGTTGGGGAAGTGTGTTCTCTGCCTTGTTAAAAAATACAGGAGGAGTATTTTTTAGCTGAAGGCCTCTCCACTACTCGCTGTTCCTGGCAGATAACAAGTCTGCTTAGTGACTCCTTCACGGCAGGCAACGAAGGAGAAAAAGAGGGCTTTATTTATGTTTTGTGCCAGATATTATGATTTGGAGAAGAATGGTTCCTAGAGCACATTCTTCTTGTCTGTTTTGAATTATCAGGGCTGCCTCTTTTATGTACAACCACATCTTAATGACTTGGGTGTCTGAATTCTGTAACATTTGAGTGGTTGGGCTTTTTATACAGAAGACAAAAAGAGCTGCTCTAGGACTTGATAACTAAGTGTGATTCTGACTCAGTAGCACACGAAATGGGATTTGCATTGAACACAGTGTCCTTGAAACCAACCTTTCCACTCACCCCAGGTGACATCTTGATATATATGCTTTCAGGCATTAAATATTGCAAAAGCTTGGGGAATAAAGCAATGATGATAACCTAGCAAGTTCTGAAACACACACACACGCACACTGTCTGCTATTTCTGGAAATCTTTTAGTGCGTGATCCATCAATTAACAAAGGCAAAAATGCTAATCAGTAAATACAGGCATATCCATAATTTAAAAAAAAATGTTGTTAAGCAGCTGGAGGATGATATGGCAATGTCACAGGCTTCCTCTCTTTCTTAGCACTTCTCAGATTTTAGACACTACATTTACCCATTTAATTTGGTTTTCCTGATTTCTCCCTACTCCTATAGACTGTTAGCAACTTAAAAGCAGGAGTCCATGTCTGTTTTGCCCACTGATGTGTTCAGAAACACCTAGAACAGTGACAGATACAGAGTAGGTACTCAATGATTGCTGGATGAATGAATAAATAGAGAAAGCAGGATTTAAATAAATCATCTAAAATTCTGCATTTTAAACACAGCAAACACTTTAATTTCTAAAAGGATCCTGATTGAATATTTTTACAAGAAATTACTTATGATTTTTTCTTCTAACTTAAAAAAATGACATATATTTTATATATGGTGAAATGCAGAGATACTGTGTTATGTAGTTCATTGAGTTTTAACCATGCAAATGCCTGTGTAACCTACATTCCTATTAAGATCCATAACTTTTCCATCATGACATCATTGCCATGTGCCCCTTCACAGTCAACCCTAACCTCCCAATCCAGATTCCCAGCAACTTTTCTTCTTTGGTTCACCATAGCTTAGTTTTGCTTTTTCTAAAACTTTGTATAAATGACCACGGAAAGTATGCATGTTTCTGAATCCAGTTTCTGATATTGCTTTGGAATGGATCCACTGGTTGCATAGAAAGCAAAGTAGCTTCTTGCTCTTTATCACTGAGTGGATTTCTTCTAGACAGAAATCCTGCAATTGGCATATGCATTCTTCTCTCTCTCTCTTTTTTTTTTTGGCGGGGGAGGGTGGTATGTTGAATAAAGCTTTCCTGAACATTATTTTTGTTGTTGTTGATAGATGTTTTTTCTTCTCTTGTTAAATATCTCAGAGTACAATTATTGGGTCATAAGTTGGGTGCATTTTTAACTGTATAAAGAAACTGCCAAAATGTTTTCCAAGTAGCTGCATTATTTTGCACACCCTAAAGCAATGTACATGAATTCCACATCCTCACCAACATTTGTCTTTCAAATAATAGTCATTCTAGTGGGTATAGCAGAGCATGTCATTATGGATTTAATTTGTGTTTCCTTGTAGGCTAATGGTGTCACACATTTTTAAATGTTGGTCATTTGTATATCTACATTTGTGATTCGTCTGTTCATGTCTTTTGTCAATTAAAAAAAATTGGTTGTCTGCCTTTTTATTACTGGAGTAGTAAGTGGAAGGTATCCATATATTATCAATACAAATATACCCATTATGAATATTTTGTCTTAGCCTATGTCTTGGCTCTTCATTTTCTTAAATAATGTCTGGTAAGCAGACATTACTGAATTAGGAAAGTCTAGGTGGCTCAGACGGTAAAGCGTCTGCCTGCAATCCAGGAGACCCGGGTTCGATCCCTGGGTTGGGAAGGTCCCCTGGAGAAGGAAATGGCAACACACTCCAGTACTCTTCCCTGGAAAATTCCGTGGACTGAGGAGCCTGGTGGACTACAGTCCATGGGGTCGCAAAAAGCCGGGCACAACTGAGTATCTGAACAACGAAACAAGACGAGCTTGGTCATATCACTCAGCGACCTTCCTCCACCTGCAGGTCGCCTAGGGCACCTGGGCAGGGGACTTGGGCTTCGGGGCTTCTCTAAGAAGGAAAAGCACTCTGTGTTAAAAAACTGAAGAGTTTCCAAAGGCGAACTGTGCAGCTGTTGCTGTGTGACAGTTACCTCAAAACTTAGTGGCCTAAAAAACTGTAGACTTTTATTATCTCTGAAAGTTTCCAGGGGACGATTTGGGAGTGGCTTGACTGGGTGATCCTAACTTGAGATTTCTCACCCCTGTGTAGCTGAGATTTCAGCCTGGGCTGCGGTTCTGCTTTGAGAGGTGGTTCATTCCATTACAGAAAGCAGAGTAGTGTTTGCTGGTCCCTGGGGGTGAGGGGAACGAGTCGACTACAGTGGGGCCGCAAGAGGGCATTTGTGGGGTCGTGGAACTTATCTGGATCTTGATACGGCGACGTGGCTGTGTGTGTCTGTTTGTCAAAACTCACGTAACTGTATCCAAGGAGACAGTGACACGTCAGTTTCAAAAGTCAAATTAAAAAAGAAATGAAAGGTGACTCACTCGTGTGATGCAGGAGACCTTGGTTTTTCTCTTCATGGGCTTTTCCCAGGGATTTTGAAGGTGCTCATGCTGTGGTTACTGGCTTCCCATGGAGCCTCAAGTGGAGGCCATTCTTTTTAGGATGCTCCAAGGTCACGTGGTCTCGCTTCCATTACTTTTTATCGGCTGGAAGTCTCTGGTGGTGGTGGTGGTTTAGTTGCTAAGTTGCATCTGACTTTTGTAATCCCCTGGACTATGTAGCCCGCCAGACTCCTCTGTCCATGGGATTCTCCAGGCAAGAACACTGGAGTGGGTTGCCATTTCCTTCTCCAGGGGAGTCTTCTAAACCTCAGGGGTTGAACTCACGTCTCTTGGGTCTCCTGCATTGGCAAGCAGTTTCTTTACCACCAGGCAAGCCCTAGAAGTCAATACCAGTCACTGTTCAAGTGGTGGCAGGGAATTCACCTCTATCCCTGCAGGGAGGGCTATGAGAGAACACGTGGACACTGTCAAACCACCACAGTCATAGTGCAGGTAAACGACTGACCCACGTGACAAATTGCACACTTGCAGACTTTGGAGTGAAAAACATCTCATCCACAGGTAGAATTAATATGTCCAAAAGACACATCAAGTCGTGGACTTTGTTTTAAACAAATCTAAAAGAGATTTCTGCCTGTTCTCATGAGAACCAGATCAACAGAAAATAGTTTCTCTGAGGTCCTCTGCCCAAGACTTGATGGCTGTCATGGGTGGAATTGACAGAGACAGGGTAGGTTGCTTAAGCATCTCCATGTGAGTTTGCAACAATCCTTTCTTCATCTGACAACCATTTTCCCTTAGGGCGTGGCCGCTCCAATACCCTGGGGAATTCCAGAGATTTGGGGGCCTAATTATTAATAACTGGAGTTTCCAGCTTGTTTAGGGGCACCCGATCTCCCTGTGAGATGATAGATCCAGAACTTCTGATCAGTGACTCGAGGTCAAGATTTTAGAAACAGAAAGCTGGTTATTTGTCAGTTCTGTTTTTCCTCTTCGACTCCTTCTTTTACCTCTGCATTTCTTTCCCACTTCATTCCACTAACATTGAACGCCTACTAGGTACCAGGTATAAAGTACTGGAAATACTGCAGTGAATGAAAAAATAAGGTTCCTATCTTGAGAAGAAGCATGAAACAAAATATGTTTAGCTGATGACAAGCATGAATAGGAGGCAGGTAGTTTCCTTTCGATGGGAAGGTTAGTGACAGCCACTCAGAGAAGCTGATATGTTGAACTGTGACCCATGAAGGAGGCGAAGGATCCCAACATGAAGCACCTGCTCCTTCAAGCAGAGGTGTTGGCGGGTGCAAAGATCCTGTGGTAGGCAGAGGGCCTGAAGCTAATGACAGGAGAGGGGTAAAAAGTGAGACTGGATTTAGGTGAGGTCACACTGCGTAGATGCTAGTAGGTTGTTGGAAGAAGCTGTGATTTATTCTAAGTGCACACAGGTGTTTGCAGCTCATCTTAACTTGTGAGTTCAAATATTCCATCTTTTCTCAGGGTCCCCTCTTACAGTGTTGGTGAGAATGTAAATTGCGCAACTGCTATGGAGAACAGTATGGAGGCTCCTTAAGAAACTAAAAATAGAGATAATATAAGATGCAGCCATCCCAATTCTGGGCATATCCCCTGAGAAAACTATAACTCAAGAAAAAAAAACATGCACCCCAAATGTTTATTGCAGCATTATTTACAATAGCTAGGACATGGAAGCAACCTAGATGTCTATCAAAGGATGAATGGATAAAGAAGATGTGTGTATATATGTGTGTGTGTGTGTGTATGTAGTGGAACATTACTCAGTGATAAAAAAGGGACGGAGTTGTGCCATTTGCAGAGATGCGGATGGATGTAGAAATTGTCATACAAAATGAAGTAAGTCAGAAAGACAAGGACAAAATCATATATTAATGCATTAATGGATCTAGAAAAATGGTATAGGTGAACTTATTTGCAAAGAAGAAATGGATAGACATAGAGAACAAACGTGGACATCAGGTGGGGAAGGCATGGTGGGATGAACAGGGAGATGGTGATTGACATGTGTACACCACTGATACTATGTATAAAATAGATAAGTAGTGAGAACCATATGTCTCACCTTTCTATACTTTAGGGCTTGGTTCATTTCCACTGCGGGTCACCTGCTCTTCCCTCTGTCGAAGAACAGGTCCTGCTCTTGTCATTCCTGGGAATGTACCCTTTAGCTGCTTCCTTTGCTCAAGGTCGTGTTTCTCAAACCACTAGCAGGTTTTTAGGGTAGCAGTCCTTTCTGGTAAGAGGTCCATCTTTCGCTGGTGGCGTTTAGGGCTAAGAGAAAGCTCTGGAGTTCCTTTAGTGTGAAGGTCATGAACAACTGACCGAGGACTCTCTGAGTTTAATTGCTCTCTTATCTGTGGCTGCACTGGGTCTTTGTTGCTGCGTGTGGCCTTTCTCTAGTTGTGGCGAGTGAGGACTACTCTAGTCACAGTTTTTGGGCTTCCGATTTCAGTGGCTTCTCTTGTTGCAGAGCACATGTCATGTGGAATCCTCCCAGACCAGGGATTGAACCTGTGTCACCTGCATTGGCAGGCAGAGTCTCAACCCATGGACCACCAGGGAAGTGCCCAAGTTCTCTTTAATAGTGTTTGTTGCGGGTCAGGGGTGGAAGTAGAACAGAACTTTCTGACAGCCTTGAGGAGGAAACCAAGCTTGGGAAAAACTTGTTGGCTTCTGCAGAAAAGCGGAGGTGTTAAAGGAGAGGTATTAGGTGCATCCAGGCACGTTTGGGCAGTTTATTCACAGGAAAATGGACCGAACAGATATCCACTGAAGTCTTCATTTCAGAGCAGAGGATTCCAGCCACTGATTAAGCCTTGTCTAAGTGGGCAAGTAAAAGAGCCCTGTGAAGTGGGCAGTGAGCATGGAGAGGCGGGACTCCCAGACTGTGAGATCAAGTGAGCCTTGAAGGATACTGAAAGATGTGCAGGTCAGGCCGCCAAGTGATACCACGGTGCAGGCAGAAGATGGAATCCACGCAGAGGCTCTGGGGCCAGGAACAGCAGCGCCCCCTGGAGGAGATGTGTGGGGGTGGTTGCAGCTCGCGTGCTGCGTGCTAAGTTGCTTCAGTCGTGTCCCACTCTTTGCAACCCCAGGGACTGTACGCCCCTCTGTCCGTGGGATTCTCCAGGCAAGAATACTGGAGTGGGATCCTCCTCCCGGGGATCTTCCGGACCCAGGGATCGAACTTGCATCTCTTACATCTCCTGCATTGTAGGCAGGTCCTTTACCGCTAGTGCCACCTGGTAAGCCCCAAATAAATTATGGTGGGGAAAAAAAAAATTCAGAACAGTGGTTGTCTCAGGGCTGGTGAGGATCACCAAGTGAGAGGAGCTTAAGGCCACATTTAGGGTTCACGGGAGAAGTGGCCAGAGAAAGTCAGATCATGGTGACAGCAGAATACTTCCACGGAACCCTGAAGGCTATTGGGAGTAACTCAGATCTTTATCATGAAAATGACATGTTTGTATTTGTGGTTTTGAAAGAGACCTCTACAGACAGCAACAAGGCAGCTGGATTAGAAGGGAGCTGGTTGGGAGGCAGGGAATTTTTTATTGGGAAGCTTCTAGTTTAATCCAATGAGAAATTACATCAACTTAAACAAAAGGAAGGAGTGGCAGGGAGGCTATCAGTAAAGGCAAAAAATGAGAAAGGAACTGGATGTGAATTCAACAAAGTTTGGTGGCCAGCTGGTCCTCCAGAGCCGTGGACAGCTGTCCCTTCCATGTAGAGGCAAGTCCTGCCGACGACTGACGCTTAACAGGCCAGGCTGGGTACCCAGATACCATCAGAAACTTCTGCTGAAGTGTGAACCGTGGGCTGGGCATTTGGTGTTACCTGCCATGATGCTTATGATCTCGGAGAGACAGTAGTAAGCAGTCCCGAGGAGAGATCCTAATTCCCTGTCCAGGATTTGAACCTGTGTAACCTGGATGAAAACCAGGAATCCTAGCTGCTAGATCACCAGGGACCAGAGGCTAGAAGCAAAGCAGCCCTGGCTGTTTTTCCTCACTTGAAAGTGGAAGTATTTCAAGGAGGCAAAGACTGTAAAAACAGGTATGAGTTTATTATTAGAGCCACAGCATAGCAAATGGGAGAGCACCCCGAGAAACAGTTTATTTAAGACGGAAGCTAGGCAGAAATACACGCCCGGAGGGCGTTCTGAGTGAGCAGCTCAGGAAAGAGGTGATTTAAATCACTGAGAGTCCTTCTGGGTCTTTATGTACCTTTGGCCAATTATTAATATCCCGTTTCATCTTTTCACTCCTGACGGGGTCTAGGACCCTCCGCAAGAGGCGTGTGCAACTTTTTGCTAAGACGGATCCCGCCACAGAGGCCTGCGGGTGCATGCCCACACTCATTATGGGGTGGCACCTCCTCCCTTTTTGACCCCCAAGAAGCCTTCTGTGCCTGTGCAGACAGGGACTTTTTCCTTGACCTCAGGAGTGAGCCCCATGTCTCTTCACTTCAGCAGACCTCCGCTTCTGCCTCTAGCTTTGTCCTTGGAGTGTCTGGCTGAGAACAAAATTTCAGCTTTACACCACTTGACAAACACCAGCTGTCCAGTCCAGGGCCCCACCTGTCTCCTACCTCGCTTTTAACCCAGTCGTGGACTTGGCAAGGTTTCTGGAGGGCAGAGTCCATACCTTATTATTCTTTGCATCACCAACAGTGTCCAAAACAATGTATCCTTGATGGAAGGCCCTGAGTGATGGCCAAGCGCTTGAGTGTCTTCACACTTGTTTAAGCAACCCCAGTTTTCTCTGGTGCTCTCAGAATTATGGGTCTCAGATGGATGACTGAACATTTCCCAGTGCTGAATTCTTGATTAAAAAAATTCCTATGTTGAGTGAGGTGTCTTTTTATTCCATTTAAGAATTTAAAACTAAAGCCTTAGTTCATTCCTCTTAGAAATATTTTCAATCTTGGAGAGCTGTATGTATTTTATCTAGTTGAGAATCAGCAGAAAATAGGACCTTTAAGCAGATATGATAATTATAGAACATAATTCTAAATTGAATGGTAGGGGGAGAGGTGCCAGAAGAAAATGCTCAGCTTAGATTACACCTGGTTATTTTTGCATTATTATTTTTAATGTGTTTTGACACCTCAGCTGTTGCATCTAGACTCGCTCTGATCTTCAGAGCCCACATTTTGGGTTAGATAATTAAACTGCTTAAATGGCTCATGTTCCTGTCATACTACTGGTGTGGGAAAATAGGGCGATATGGAAGAAATCATTTTCATTCAATCATTCATTCATTCATGCTTACTAAGTACCTATTACGTACCAGGCTCTGTGCCTGAAATTACATGGAATATTCAAATGTCTGTGACTCATCCTCTCACTTCAAAGAGTTTAAAGTCTTGAGAACAAGGGGAAGAGCAAAATAATATGTTTATTAAAATAAATATAACACAAAACATGAAAACAGAAAACAGAGCTTAAAAGCCAACCCAGTACAATGTTTGGGGGAGTTGAAAATAGAGGAATGAGGACTTCCAACCTGGAGTCAGCATCAGGACACGTGGAAACTGATGACCAATTTCTTGAGAGCAGAGGACCAGTGTGACTACAGGTGTGGGGGGTTGGCAGAAGTGTGAGCACCATTCGCAGTCAAGTTCAGTGGAGTTAGATGTGTGAGTGAGATGAAGCTGAGAAGATAAATCAGAACCAAATTATAAATAGCTTCCATGTCAGGCAAAGCTGAATTTTATTTGCTAGCCATGGCATTTTTTTTTTTTTTTTAAGTAGGAAGATGACTGGTCTCATCTGTGCTTTTGGGGGATTGCTGTGTGATGGATTGGAGTAAGGGGATTCAGGAGGCCAGGAAACTAAATAGAATCGATGCAGAGGCCATTGTGAAGGCTTGAGGGGCCTGAGGTCCAGCGGGGGTTGGGGGGAAATGGGCCCCCTGAAAGATAACTCATATTTCTCTTCTCATGGTTCAGCAGACTCTACCTTCCCCACCCCAGTCAAATGAAGAGGCATCAGAGCATTAGAATTCTGAAAGACACCCTGGCAAGGCCTTGGGAACACTAATAGGAAAAATAGAAATTTAATGAGTAAAATGAATAATAACTGAAATTTTTGTTCACCCTCAAATCCAGCAAGAAATGTAGTTGATGGACACTCATGGCAGTCTGTTTACATCCTATTGGGCCATTCTTTCTTCAACTGTGACAGGTTTTGGCCCATTATTGTTCTTCCTGTAGCTAATGGATGGGACCCTGTCTAAAGAAGCTGGGCTAACTCTTCATCATCACTGACTAGCTTCCAAAATAGATGAGCTTGGTTGTTCCAAAGGAGTCATTCTGCCCCCCTTTATGCATTGTGGGCAAACTCATCAAAGAGAGCCGCTTGCATGTCTAATTTCAGAGTAGAGACAGTACGTTGGAAACGGCCTTAAATTTGACACATGGAACCAGCGTCCTTGGTTGTGAGATGTCGACCAAGAAAAGGGCAAAAACAACATCAAAACACACCCACCAAAAATCCAGGTCACCTAAGTGTTCTTTAGATGCCTGTTTTGGCTACCCTGAGGAAGCTGACGGTGTCAGCGTGAAGCACTCTCCTCCCTCGGTGCTCTAAGGCCCTGCCTCAGTATTGATCGAAGGTCTCCGTTGTTTCCTTTAAGCTGCAGAACTAGGATAGGATTTAGTAAAAGCTCAGCACAATGTTCCTAAGCTTCTAGGAACATGTATCTGCCATGCTGACTCTTCCAATAGCTGTGGGCTTTGTTAGTCGGGCTTTGTCATTTGACAAAATAAAGGATGCTTTGTGCAAAAATGCAAAGACAGGAGAAACCTGTCTTTTAACAAATGGAAAACTATTTTCTTTGTTTCTAAAATGATAGCTTTAACTCCATGCAAAACATAATCATGTGTCGATTTTTTTTCAAAGCTGCTACAGATAGACTTAATTTTCTGCAATAGATGGATTCTGTCAAAGTGGATGGCCAAAACTGAGATTAAGGGATACAAAACAAATTGTCAGATTTATTCAAAGGAGAGCCTGCCCACTGATGTTTTTGTTCACTATCTTATTTTGACTAGCATTTAATGAGCACTTAGCATATAACAGGCATTGTGATAAATCCTGGCATGTAAAGATGGCATTGTCCTGCAATATAAAAGGAGACATTCTCCCATCTTCAAGAAGTCCACAGCAGGGTGGTGGCAAGCGAAATACTGTGAAAAGCTTTTCCCCTGAAGATCTCTGCTGAATCCTCTGTATATAAATGCACTGAGATATGGGAAGGAAAGCACACACACACACAAATAGTCTATCCTGCGCTTTTGATCTATTTTTCAAATAGATTCTGCTACTGGCAATTATCGTCACATGAGAACGTTTTCCCAAGAAAATGAGGTTTTTCTAGTGGAGGTCAATGCAAGGGAAGAAACAGTAGGAATTCTGGTAAACTGTGTCTGGAATTTTTGAAGGGCTATATGCCCAAGGTGGAAACTGCTATATGAAATTGGAGAAATCCAGTCCTGCTGAGGCTTTGCTATAAGAGAGTCATCTGAAAGAGAAATCTATTTATTCATCCACTAGTCATTTAACAAATACTTCATAGGTGAAGTGTATTATATGTTACATATTATCATGCTCAATGTTGGAATGCAATAATGAACAAGACATGGTCCTTGACTTCGGGAAATTTCCAAGCTTAATAGGAAAAGTAAGCATTTTAATATTACTTTAAAAATATGCTTAAAATCCCCAAATGATTTATATATCTTTACTGTAACAAACAAGACAGTTTCCTCTAAAATCTGGGGAAAAACTTTTTTAACTTAAAAGTACACAATAATAAAACTGAAGGTATCTTTATAAGTATGGAGGTTGGTGGTGTGCTGCTGATAGAAATGTTATTTAATGTTTTTTTTTTTTTTTTGAAAGTATATATGATGCCTCCATTAGCTAAGTGTGTTTTTAGACCTGGGTAATGAAGAAAAATATGCAATAACTTGAATTTGGAGTCTATTTTTGCAAAGTATGACAAATAATGATACATTTACTGAAATAGCTAATGGATCAGTGAAGCGGCAGCCTTGCTTTTCACAGATACCAGCTGGCAAACTGTTAAATGATTTAAAATGAGTTATCAGGCACTCCTGTTTTATAAATTTTTTTGTGTGTAAATATTGTAAAGGTCTTGATTTCTTACATGGTTGCATGTGAAAGAAGGACATCCATTGCTCACTATGAACTCTCTCTTTGGAGAGGGTTGTGGTTTCCCAAAGTCCTGGCTAGTGCTCAAGGTTCAGGGTAGTGGACTCAGGGTCAGAAAATCTGGAGTTGAGTCTTGTCTCTGTTACTAAGGAGCTGGGAGATCGTGATAAGTCGCTTCGCCTCTCTGGACTTCAGCTTCCTCTCTTATAGTGAAGGTGTTGGGGTGGGTCATCCACAGTGTCTGCTTTGGTATCGTCTTCCATCTAGGTTCCATTTAGTCTAAACTGCAGAGAACACTCTACTGTAAGTCCATGTGTTTCAAGCGTGGAAGCTGTGTCTCTGGAATGGGATCTGGTACATCAGCTTGTCCAAACCCAGCTTTAATGATGAACTGACCCCACCTCGGGCCCGTGAGGAAGAGCTTTATTTTGTCCCCTCCCTGTTCTTTTTGACCACTCATGGGCTTCTGCACTCCAGGGGCTAGGTACGGACTTGATTCAAGAGTGTAGTCTTAGCAAATAGCTTTTTAAATCACTATTTGAGTTAAGTCTGGACAAGCTATATCTCTACTGGAAGCTCTAACCAAACCCACACAAGTAGAACCCTGGAGGCACCTCAATTTATTTGAGACTTGCTTTGAACCACCAAGGGCAAATACCAGCCTTGGCCTCTTACTCATCTCCTTGTCTCACTTCTCTTCCCTCAATTTCAAGTACACAAGTATACGTTTCTAATTTTCAGCCCTTAGATATAAAAGTTCTTCAGTGGAGAACTTTGTAGTCAAATTGGCTTCTGCAGCACACATACATAGTCTTACCCCCACACACATGCGTGATTACTGATCATATATACATTGCTTCTAATTTTCTCTCATTTTCTCCAAATGTGACTCCTAGTTGGATGGAATCCACTCTTGCTGCAGCCAATCATGGGAGTCCAGTTCTGTTAATAGTGGAATAACTCTTATCAGATGAACCCACCCATCGATAATGACTATAAACTCCAGACAATATATAAAAATCATGTACTTGGAAGCAATGAAGAGCATTCAAAAACAGGCAAGAACTTGAGGGAAGTGAACACTTGGAAGAAAGAAGCAACGTTGAGTGAGTTTCCCAGTTTTTATGGCTCTTTCCCTCAGGGGTGACCTCAGTCAGCAGCAAGTTGATTGGCTAAAACTTAGATAAAAGCTACAGTCTTAATGACTTGAAGAACTAGAATAAATTAGATCTTGGGGACAATGGCACTAGGAATTGGAAGAAAAATTCAACAAGGAAAAGCCATAGAGCGGAAGCCTCAAATTGTGCTTTTATTACTCTTCCTAAACTTTCCCTGCCATCTAAACATCACGTTCATGAAGCCAACTCCAAACAGCTTGGCAAAGACTAAAAGGACTGAACAGAAGTTTCATCTGATACCTCCACTCCAACACACAGACAATCAGGGAAAGTTTAAGTGGCTAAGCTCACTGTCTGCTTTAAAAAAATAAAAATAAAAATCAGTTCTTTTGGAGGACTATAACAGAATTCAGAGTTTACACAAGGTACTCTTTTATAATGTCAAAAAAAATTACTAAGTTAATATACATGCTTATGGAGAAATAGGAAAATGTGACTGGTGTTCAAAAAAAAAAACAACCAATCAGTAGAGACTAATACTGAGATGATCCAGCTATTGGATACATTTGAGGACACAAAGGAAAATATTCTCATAATGAATTAGGAAGTAGAAAATCCGATCATCAATAGAAAGAAACAAAAAGACCCAGTGGAAATTTTAGACCTGAAAAACAAAATATCCAAAATAAAAATTCATCAAATGTCTTTATAATACCAATTGAATTTGGCCAAAGAGTCAGAAAAGTTGAAGTTATATCAATAGAAATGACCTAAACTAAAGACCACAGAGAAAAAAAATTTTTTTAAATATTAAAATGCCCCAGCAGTAGTGCATGGGGCAATGTAAAGAAGTATAATGTATATGACAGAAGAAATTACATATTTAATAAGCTCATGAACTTTAAGTAAGATAAATATAAAGACAACTATAGCTGAATCATCAAATACATCATAGTCAAACTGCTGGAAACAAAAGACAAAAAGACCTTGAAAGCAGCCAATGAAAAATCAGACATTAGACAGAGGGCAACACAATATGGATTACAGCTGATTTCTCATTAAAACAAATTTTAAAAGATAAAAAACAAAACAAAAAATTGTACCCGGAAGTCAGGGGAACTCCTCCAAGATCTGGAAGGAAAACAGCAAGAAACAAATAAACAAACCTGTCAACCAGTGACAATATTCTGCAAAGAGAAAGGTGTAATAAAGACATTTTCAAATAAACAAAAACTAAAGAGTTTGTTGCCAGCAGATCTTCACTGCACGACGTGCTACAGAAGTTCTTTAGGCTGTACAGAAATACCAGATGGAAAATCAGATCTTCAAGATGGAATGAAAATTGCCAGGCATAATAAATACGTATATTAGCATAACAGACTTTCTTTTCTTTTAGTTTTTTTAAAAAATACATATGATCGTTTTGAATTCAAGTTTTTAAAAATATGAGATAGAATTTACATGCCATGAAATTCACCTTTTTAAAGCATACAATTCAGTGATTTTTAGTCCATTTGTGAAGTGCTGCCATGAACACAATTTCAGAACATTTCTTCATCCCATAAAGCCCCGCACCATGAGCATTATTTCCCACTGTCTTCTCTCCACAGTCCCTGACAACCACTAATGTACATTCTGTCTCTGTGAACTTGCCTATTCTGAGCATTCTGCATAAATAGAATCATACAATGATATGTGACTTCTGCGTCTGGCTTTCTCACTTAGCATAATGTGTGTTTTTTTTAATCCATCTATATTGCAGCATGTATCAGTACATCATTCTTTTAACTGCTGAGTCATCTTCCATCATATGGATTACCTTTTGATTATCCACTCAGCAACTGATGGATATTTGGGCTGTTTATGCATTTTGACTGTCATAAATAATACTACTTTGAACATTCACATTACAGTTTCTATACAAACATGTTTTCAGTTCTCTTGGGTATATAACTAGGAGTGGTATTGCCAGGTATGCAGTAACTCTCCAAATAACTTTTTAAGAAACTGAAGACCTGTTTTCAAAAGTGACTGCACCATTTTACATTCCCACCAACAATGAATGAGTATTTCAACTTCTCCACTTCCTTGTCAACACTTATTATTATCTATCTTCCTGATTCTAACTATTTTAGTTGGTGTGAAGTGGTATTTCCTTGTGGTTTTGATTTACTTTTTCCTTATTGCTACTGACATTGAGTATTTTTTCATGTTTTTATTGTATATCTGTATATCTTTTGGGGAAATACTTGTGTATAATCTTTGCCTAGTTTCTGAGCTGTTTTTTCATTTTTGGATTGTGAGAGTCTTTTATTTAGTCTGGATACTAGACTCTTTATCAGATATGTGCTTTGCAGCTTTTTTCTCCCATCTCTCAGTTATCTTTTCCATTTCTTAATAGTGTCCTTTGAAGCACAAATATTTTTAATGTTGAATTTTAAATTTATGTGTATATATTTTTTTTCTTTCCTCTTTTTGGTATCCAATCTAAAGAACTCTTCCCTCATTCAATTGTCACAAAGTTTCCCCCAATTTTTCTAAGAATTTTATAGTTTTATCATTTATCCATTTTGAATTAATTTTTTGTATAATATATGCTTTTGTATATATATGCTTTGTAATAGTATTTCAGCATCCTCCTGTTGCATGTGCATATCCATTTGTCCCAGGAACATTGTTGGAAGGATTATTCCCTTATTGGATTGTCTTGGCATCCTTGCTGAAAATCAGTTGACTACAAATGTATGGGATAATTTCTGGACAACCAGTTTTATTCCGTTGATCTATTTGTATTCCAGTATCACACAATCTTGATTATTGTCACATCTTGAAATCAAGATGTGTAAGCGCTTCAACTTCATTCATTTTCAAGACTATCTTGTCTATTTTCTGGTTTCCCTTCCATTTCCATATGAAATTTAGGATCATTTTGTCAATTTCTCTTAAAAGAGAGCTAAGATTTGATAGGCTTGTATTGAATCTGTAACTCAATTTGGGGAATATTGCCATTTAAATAGCATTAAGTCTTCCAATCCATGAATTCAAGATTTGTTGTATTTAGTGAGGTCTTTAAAAAATTTCCTTCAACAATATTTTGTAGTATTCAGTGTACAAGTCTTATACACATTTTGTAAAGCTTATACCTAATATTATATTCGTTTTCATGCAATTATAAGTGCTACTGTTTTCTTTATTTCTTTTCTGAATTATTTATTTCAAGTATTTAGAAATATGCTTTTAAAATATTGATCACTATCTTGAACTTTTGTGGAACTCACTTATTTATAATGTTGTTCAAGTTTTTGATTTTGTTGTTGTTGGTCTTCCACCTAGTTGTTTTATCCATATTTAAATCTGGATATTGAAGCTTCTAATTACTATAGTCCAATTGGCCATTTCTCATTCATTTTTGTCAAATTTTGCCTCATATACATTTGAGGCTTTATTGTTAGGCATACAAATTGTTTTATTTTATTGTTAAGACTGACTACATTATCATCATAAAATATCCTTCTTTGTCTATACCATATGTAGATTAAATACAACTGAAAAGTATAACATAAAGGATGGAAATGTAAGGTTCTTACACTTTCTTGGAAGGGATGCGATATTCTAAATAGAATAAAAAGTTAAAGTTTCTGTACAAAAGTTTTTAGAGAAAACACCAAAAAACTACAATTTATCCATTTTCTAAAAAGATAGTGGATAAATTAAAATAGTATTCTAAAATAATTCAAAGAAGTCAGAAGAAACATGAAAGGAGAAGAGAAATAACATATAGGATGAACATAAGTAGTGAAAATGGAAGTCTTAGATC
This sequence comes from Odocoileus virginianus, assembly GCF_023699985.2. Lineage (NCBI taxonomy): Eukaryota > Metazoa > Chordata > Mammalia > Artiodactyla > Cervidae > Odocoileus > Odocoileus virginianus. The sequence goes on along the minus strand of NC_069705.1, from coordinate 810,009 downwards.
TGACCATTTGAATAACTATAGTTAAATATGAAATGATTATCCATTCAATTCAAAGGAAGAGATTTTCTGAATGAGTAAAATTCGAGACCCAACTAAACCTACCATGGAAACTCCTCTTCGTGTGCACTTATTTCAAAGGAGATATTTATTATCTATGTGAGATAGATCTATCTATCTATCATGGTGAGAATAACTGATTGTGAGGATGTTAGGATTCTGTTGGTAAGAGATGTGTATTATCTCAGCACAGTTGCCCTGTCTATTACTGTTACCTCACTATACAGTATGCGTATTACCCCACCTGACTATGTACATACAGCTGTATACACTATACTTTATGGATGATTTAAGGGGGTTCAGAGAAAGTTTTGACTATATTTTGTTTCCTGTGGTAACTGTGCTGCTCATGAGTTATCACTAACCTTTGCTTTGGTCATTTTGCCTCCCTCGTGTGAAAATCTACCCAGGGCCGGAAACCTCACTGCCACGCTGGAAGCGTGTCAATCATATCTCACTCGGGCATTTCCTCTAGTACCTCTGCATTAAGGTTTTCTCCACACTCCTTCCATTGGGCTAAAAGGAATGTTTTTCCTCAGTCCAGAGTCTAACTGAATATAGTTTCTCTTCTACCGATTTTTTTCTCTATCTGTATAGATATTTTCCCAAATAAAAGTCCTTACTACAATGAACTTAGATTACCTAAGTGTTCCCTTCAGCTTTATGCATTCTTCTCTCTAACCTATCAAACTAACTTAAGTACAATATATACTATGTCCTGACTCCCCCTAAAACCTTAGGTGTCTTTTCAAATACTCTTGCTGAAAAAAAATTAGATTCTTTCTTATCTCAGTAATTCATGGTTTTCATTCCTATCACCACCGTTTATGTATACATTAAGTAAAGTTTAAAATTTTGAAATAGTTTTAGATTTACAGAAAAACTGTGACACGAGTACAGAGAATTTTCATATATATCAACACCTAGTTTTTGTTATTAATGTCTTATGTTTGTGTATCCCATTTGTCACAAGTAATGAAATAATATTGATAAGTTATTAGTAATAGAAATCCCTAATTGATCATTCTTCTTTAATTTTTACTTAATTTCCTTTTTCTATTCCAGAAGTCAATTATAGTTATTTTTTAGAATACTAATGTAGTTATTATTATTTTAATTATTTATTTATGGCTGTGTCAGTTCTTAGTTGCAGCAAGTATGATCTCTGTTGCAGCCTGCAGGATCTCTCACTTAGGTGCATGGGGTTAGTAGCTGTTGTGCTCAGGCTTAGTTGCTCCATGGCTTGTGAGATTTTAGTTCCCCAACCAGGAACCGAACCCATGTCCCCTGCATGGGAAGGCAGATTCTTAACCACTGGACCACCAGGAAAGTCCCCGTTATAGCAGCTAACCATGTCTCACAGTGTTTTTAGCTGTGACAGTTTCCCAGACTTGGTTTGTTTTTTTATAATCTTGATAGTTTTGAGGGTACTGGTCAGATATTTTGGAGAATAACCCTTAATTGGTACTGTCTTCATAATTTGACTGGGGTATATGAGTTTTTGAGGCAAAGACCACAGTGGTAAAGTGCCACAGTGGCAAAGTATTATTGCGTGTACATGCTATCAGCGTGACTTTTACCTGTTGATATTAACCTTGACACCTAGCCCATGATCATGTCTTCGGAAAGAAGCCCACACTTAAGGAGTGGAGAGTTATCCCCTGCTACCTTGAGAAGGAATTGGATATGTGGATATTATTTAGAAGTCTTCTGCCTGGGAAGTGTTTTTTTTTTTTTAATCTCCTCTTCATTTATTCAATCATTTATTTATATCAGTTTGAACTCATAGATATATTTACTTTACAACTTTTGGTTATAATCCAGTTCTACTCTTTTTAGTTTGTTGCTTAAATTGTTCTGGTTTTACCTCAGGGAATTCTTGCCGTTAAGCTTCTCTGTCTCTTTGATATACTCTTGTTATTGTGGGGTTTTCCTTGTTTTTTTGTTTTGTTTGCATTTCCTTACTTTTTAGCACAAGATACTTGAGGATCATCTTGTAAATTTCCTTCCTCAGTCCTAGAATTAGCCATTTCTTGAAGACATCCTGGTTGTACCCCCTATTTTTTGCTAATTATTTTAGAAGGCATGATTTGGGCATTCTATCTCTTGCTTACTTTGAAAGGTTTTTTTTCCATTTTATTCTATCTGGTCAAATTAATTTTTTGTTATTTTATTTTTATCTTTTGGCCATGCTACAAGGCATGTGGGATCTTATTTCCCTGAGCAGGGATCTAACCCATCCTCCCTGAACTGGAAGTATGGAGTCTTAATTACTGGACTCCCCCTATATAGTCAAATTCTTTCTCTTCAAGTTTTTTTTTTTTGTTTTTAAATAGCATCTATGCCTTTCAGCTCATCATTCCTCTACTGGAAGAATCTCTTAAGCAGTCTCTTTCTTTAATCTATTTCCCATTTGGCATCCAGAGAGGTTTTTATAAAATACAAATCTCATTATGCCATTACCCTGGTTAAAAACCTTTGTAAGCTCAGCATTGTCCCCAGGAGAAAGTTAAAACTTAATATTGTTGGAAAGGATTTGGAGATCTGATTTCTATCTTCCTCTCCAACTTTACCTCTAAAAACTCTCAACCTCGTTTTACACTTCATCCGTAGTGAAATAATTTTAGTTTCTTGTGAGTCTTTGCATAGTTACGTTCCTGGGACATTGCACTTCCTCCTTTGTTTTTACCACCACACACACACACACACACACACACACACACACACACACACACCACACGCAGAGACACACCAACACACACACTTCACTGGGTAGATTCCTATGGAGTTTTTAGCCCTGTCCTTAGATAAGCATCTTCTAGGAAGCTTTCACAAGGATGCTTCCAAGCTGGGGTCCTTCCTCAGCTCCCCACAGGGCCCCGCACTGTGGTTTCACAACACTCATCGCAATGGTTGTCATCGATTTGCACATCTCTTCTTGCAGGCTGAGTGCTCTGTGAGACTTCGTGCATTGTTTCATTGCTGTAGAGTTAGCGCTTAACCCAATGTCTGGCACTTGACATGCCCTGAAGAAGCATGTGTTTAATGAATCAGTAAGTGCCCCCTGGGGAATTCCCTCTCATGCTAGTCTCATGGATGTAAAGGGCCCAGACATACTTCCAAAGGAGTATGGCTTTCCAAATGTTAAGTATATCCTGATTTGTATAGGCAGAGACTCTGTAGGTATCTGAACAGGTAATGTCACCCATCTTTTGTTGCTCATAAGCCAGAGTTCATGGCCTCCCTTTTTATCATTTCCAAGTGAACACAGAAGGCAGAGTGCAACTTCTGAACTGCTGGAGCCTTGTCCTGTTGTAGCATGTGGCAAGTGCTTGGTCAGACAGACTGGGAAACCAGCCACGGAGAACTGGACAGGAATTCTAAAGCTGCCAAGACGTTTCCACCTGCACCTCCTCGCAGCTCAGAATAGAGAGTGCTCTCTAAGGCATTTCCAAACAGGTTCCAAAACTCCCGCTCTCACAAAGCCTGTAACAGGAGAGCAGGTAGGTAAGGCGTGACGTTGCTCCCTCACAGCAGTGTTTGGCCCAGAGAAGACTTCAGTGTCTTTCAAATACCTTTCCTCGGGGAGCTAGGACGGTCATCTTGCTTTCATGAAATACGGCCCGAATGTGAGGTCTCAGACCCACCAGGATGGATATTGATTTTTACTCCTTCCAAACACTGATGCTCTTCCTCTAAATCTGATAGGCGAGAGGCCTCGCCTGCAACCCTCCTTCCTTAGATAAGGAAATGGGGAGAATATTAATAGCCCTCCTTTCACAGATAGCTTTTAGGGGAGAGAGGCTAAAACCGCCGCAACGTAGCCAGGTTTTTCTCCTGAAGGAGGGGCATGCTTGTGCATCAGGTTTAGAAGGAAGTCTTTTATCTTTGTACTGAATGGAGTGAGCTAGAAATATTTGTCCTAAAAGCCTGACCTTTTTGGCCAAGGGAGGAAATTAGGAAAGCTGAGTACACTAAAGCGTGTGGTTCTTCGGGAAGCCACGTTGACAGTTTATATGTTCTGCCTCTCAGCCATGCTAATGAGGATGACTAAATTGTTAGTTTTTTCCTACTGTCTTTGACATCCTAGGATAATAATTTTTTAATTTCTTGTATTTAATGCTCACCCACAAGAACAGTAGACTATATGGTGTGGGTATGACTTTTTAATGGCCCCTTGGGTTGCCAGATAAAATAGAAGAAGATCAGATAAATTTGAATTACAGAAAAACAACAAATAATTTTTAGTATATTTAATTTTAGTATGCAATGAGTATCCAATATTTGGGACACACTGATACTCAAGAATTATTTATTATTTATCCAAAATTCAATTTTAATCGAGTTTCCTGTATTTTCACTTGCTAAATTTGGTATACTTTATGTCATGCCTAATTCTTCAGGCCAAAATATCTTTAAAAGCTTTAATTTCAATAAAATAAAGAGTAAAAGATGTCTTAGAAGAAGGAAATGGGTTCACTGCCCTTGGCAGCATCAGTTTTCATTATCAGGGAGGATCCTCAAATTTGCAAAATCATTAAAAAAAAAAAACAAAGACTAAAATTTATCAATACTTTTAAGTATTTCATTTCTGTGTGAATTATTGAGATAGGTAAAGTATGGAGACACTTCTGAGCTTTTACTTTCCCTGTTCCTCTAACAAGATTTGAAAGTCACCTGAGCAAAATAAATATAAATAAATATAAGGGAAAGAAAGAGAGGACAGGGAAAGGGAGTGGCTTGTGGTAGCTTGTCATTTTTTTCTTTTTCTTTTTTTTATAATTCTCCCTTCACCTCTCTTCATTTTTCTCTTGTGTAATAATGTAGGCATACAGATATATATACAATATTACACGTATACATATATATATATATATACACATTTATAAATATATGCAAATATAAGCCATGGATTTATATATATTTGTACATTGTTACCTCTGTATTTTACATATATATTTATTTATAATAAAGTTCTTTTGTTTGAGACAAGCACCTGCCCTCAAAGCTATGAAGGTTAGACCCAGGCAAGTAGGAACTCAGATACTGATTTTTTGTGTGACTTCATCTGTGTGTTTGTGTTTTTGCCTTATCTCACTCTTCTCCCACATTTTATTTCCATAGAAAAGTTATTTAGGAAAATCCTCGTGGCTCAGATGGTAAAGAATCTGCCTGCAATGCAGGAGACCTAAGTTCGGTCCCTGGGTCAGGAAGGTCCCCTGGAGAAGGGAATGCCTGTCCACCCCAGTATCCTTGCCTGGAGGATTCCATGGACAGAGGCGCCTGGCAGGTTGCAGTCCTTGGGGTCGCAAAGAACCGGACAGGACAGAGCGACTAACACTTCGCTTCAACCTTTCCTTGGCTGCAGAGAAACAGAGCTTTGTCTTTCTGATCCACCTCTGTGGAAGGCTGTTACAAAAATCCCATGACTGAGAATGGTGGAGATTCTAAAACTGAGAACTGCTCCCTGGGCTTGAGCCCTGTGTGAGCCCGGGAATTCCCTGCGAGGGTGGGAATCCCCGTGTGGACCTGGGGTCCTTGTGTCCGGCTGGAGAGCCAGAGCCTGCCTGGGTGCATTCGCCCCAGCCGGGCCTTCCCATCTCCCAAACTGTCTCCATGCTCACTCAAAACCTGGTGGAAAATTTTACCTAAGTACGATTTTCATACCTCCAATTTTCACATTTATATCTGAACAGTCGTGAATGAGAAATAAGGTAAAGAGTAGTCAAGCTGAAGGCATGAATCCTTTAAAGGGTGGCTGGCCAGTATTTCTCCATGACCTTGTCTGTGGCTTGAGCCCTCCGGGCTTTGCTCAGCTCAGAAGCAGCAGTCAGAGACTTCCCCGGGCAGTCCATTGGTTTGGACTCTGCACTCTCGTTGCTGAGGGCCTGGGTTCAATCCCTGGCCAAGGAACTAAGATCCCACAAGCCCCAGGGCAAAGAAAACAGCAGTCATAGGCCTGGGGCTTTGGGCGCAGGAGCGGCTGCCTGCCGCCACCAACACTGTCGTTGTTGGGTGGACTGAGCTTCCCGTGACCGAGGGTAATTTCTCATTGCTGTGAAATGACTTCTCACTGCTGCATCAGAGAGGTGACAGCTACATAACAGACTGAACTCAGAAGCTTTTCTATTGCACTTCACGTTTATAATGTGCTTTCTATTCATTATGACTTTTACGTCCTCCAAATACAGCCTTATACATTGACTCAGTTTTCCCTTATTTAATAGATATCCAAACAGTGTGTATGCTCGTGGCTGACCTTGTTTATGTCCCATATTCTCCAAAACACTAGAAGCTTGTTCTGGGGGCTTTCACACCCAGGTGCAGCCTGAAAAATGCAAAACTGAGAAGAGTTTGACTTTAATGCCCACACTGGTTTCTTCGGATGCTACTCGAGCCCTCGTGGGGCCTCTCCTGCAGTGCTTCTCTCCCTGGTCCCCAGGCCTCTAAGTCTCCATCGTCTCTTGGTCCTTATAACAGAAGTATCCTCCCATCTAGTAAGCACTTATTCACACTGTAGAAGGGACTGCAGCTGATTTCCTCCCAAGCAGAGGAGCTTCCTGACCCTCCCATTAACTTTGCGAAGAAAGAGTTCATCCCCCACTAACTGTGTATAAAGACAGATTGAAGGCTTGTTGTTGGTGGCAGCCGGAATGCCTTCCCAACGGCGCCCACATTCCAGCATCCTCAGCATCTAGTGTACCCTGCTCTACCCGCTGACCCCCAGGGATGGGTACTGAGAGTCCTGATTGAGTCTGGAAAACAGGGACGCCTCCATCCCGCAGTCACATGAGTGGTTCAGGGCTTCCTTCAAAGCAGACATTTGTCAGGACTTCATCATGGCCTGAATCGTCAATATACACCACTTCTATTAGAGCACAAGACCCGGCTAATAACTATTTTAATGTGACTTTGAAGGGATTTCTGCTTCTAAAGTTTAATTTTAATAATTCTCTGAGTCCCATTGATTTCTCTCTCTCTCTCTGTGAGGAGACAGGGGGTGCAGAACCGTAAGGAATTCCATGTTGACATCTCGGTTTATGTCCCTTTATCCAGACCTTGGTGGATTCTGACTTAAAGGGAGGAATCACAAATCTACCGGGGTGTCAGCCTCTTCGAGTCTGAGTCAGCTCCCTTGTCATTAATTCTGATTTGGCGCTCAGCAATTCCCATGAGAACAGCTGGCTTTTCTTGTCTCTCTGAAATGGGTACCATTCTGAGAATAATATGAAAATAATTTTATGTTATTTTATTTTGGTCGTATGACTGTAGTGTTCCTTCTGACCCCCGTCTCCAGCACCTGCAATTTGGCTGAGAAATGTCTCTTTGAGACAGAGGAGACATTTCAAGATTGCTCTCCTGGGAATCATAGAGGTTTTTTTTTTTTTTTAAATCTATTTCATTATATTTTTATATTTGAGATTCAGACCGTCTTCCTCTCTTTGGAACTTTTGAAGGTGGTTATTTTTTTCAGGAACTACACACTTGAGCCAAGGCTAAAGAAGCAATTATTTTGCAGGATACCTAGCTCAGTTTTCAGATCGGAAAAAGGGACCAGGACTCCCTCTTGAAGGAGGTGTTGTTTTTTTTTTAATTTTATTTTTTCTAGAGATAAAAGGTTTTCATTAAAAACAAGCAAACAAACAACAACAAAACCAACCAACAAACAAACAACTTGGCAATTGCATCTTTGGAACTTAGTGAAATTAAAATTGATCCTGGGACCCGAATCCCTCATATACGATTCCTCAGTGCTCCAGACATATCTGTTAGAATGAGACTTGATTGTCTGAGACAAAAACTCTCCCCTACCCATTGATCTTTCATCAGTGGTTTCTGGTCGGACTCAAAATGCCTCTATGTAATTACAAGCTCCCCTAGGCTATGTCACTTGTGATCGCCCATGTTTATAGCTTACAGCCCCAGAAGCTTTAGCAGGCATAGCAAATTATCTTTTCTAAGTTGTTTATTTTCCTGAAAGATTAACAGGAGGCAGCCAAAGAAACGTGAAGGCATTTAAAGCTGACCTTCGAAACACCAAAAAGCAAACAAACAAAAAACAACCCCCAAAACACTGTGAGCCCATTTTGATTCTTTGTCAGAATAAATTGAGCACTGGCTTAAAAATAAGAATGGGGATGTGCAGGACTTGAAGCAACTGTTTGACTTTATGTCAGAGAAGCTGCTTTTTCCCAGAGTGAAAGCTTTGCTGTGCCATACGTCAATCGTCACTGCTTGGCAGAGTCTGTTTTTCAATTGCAATCAGTTCTGTGAGTGCAGGCCTGTTTCTTAAGAAGAAAAGGTAATACAAAATGTGTAACCCTCAAATGTCTACTAGGAAATGTTCCCATGTCCATTAAATGAAAAGGCAATGACATATTGAAAAGTGCCATGGAATAGTCACAGAATCCTTTGGAAATGTCCTCAATTTTCATTGCTGGACTTTCTCACAGTTCTGCATGGCATCTCTTATGACAGAGGCTAAGAAGCTTGCTCAGAAGTCTGGAACCTTTAGAAAAGGGCCCAGGTCACTGACACTCTTTTTGGCAGGTGGTTATGGAGACTCCTACAAGGTATGTCAGAACTCAGCCTTTCCCACTCTCAAATTTGACTAGATTATAGTTTCTTTGACTTCCTAAGTAAGGTCCCTTTTTAATTTTTATTTTTAACATCTTAACTTTTTAAAACTGGAAGTATAGTTGGTTTGTAATACTGTTTTAGTTTCAGATATAAAGCAAAGTGACTTGGTTTTATATATATATATATATATATATAGGCTTCCCCAGCAGCTCAGCAGTAAAGAATCTGTCTGCAATGCAGGAGATGCAGGTTTGATCCCTGGGTCAGGAAGATACCCTGGAGGAAGAAATGGCAATCTACTCCAGTATTCTTGCCTGGAGAATCCCATTGTCAGAGGAATCTGGCAGGCTATATAGTCCATGGGGTCACAAAGAATTGGACGTAACTAAGTGACCAAGCGCACACACACATATATGTGACCAAGTGCGCGTACACACACACACACACACATATATATACACACTCATATATATATATATACATATATATATATACACACACACTCTTTAAGCTTCCCTTTTTAAACATTGCTTTTCAAACACATGCACAAAAGCCATGTCTATTAACTACTTATCCAAAGTATTAAATGTTTTCCTGGCCATGACACCAAAGTTGATGAGGGGATCACTGAAGATGCAGAGGAATTTTTAGGAGCCCCAGAATCTGTTGTTGTTGTTCACTTACTAAGCCTGGCCTGATTTTGTAACCCGGTGGACTACAGCATACCAGGCTTCTCTATCCTCCCCTATCTCCTGGAGTTTGCTCAAATTCATTCCCATTGAGCCTTATATACAGCCTTATCATACTCCTCCCAATTTAGAACCAGTCTGTTCTCCCACGTCTGGTTCTAACTGTTGCCTCTTGACCTGGTTTCTTGGAAGACAGGTAAGGTGGTCTGATATTCCCATTTCTTGAAAAATTTTCCACAGTTTGTTGGGATCCACATAGTCAAAGGATTTAGCATAGTCAGTAAAGCAGATGTTTCTCTGGTACACCTTTGCTTTCTCCATGATCCACCAAATGTTGACAATTTGAACTCTGGTTCCTCCACTTCTTTGAAACCCAGCTTCTGAAAGTTCTTGGTTCATGTACTGTTGAAGACTAGCTTGAAGAATTTCGAGCATAACCTTGCTATCATATGAAATGAACACAGTTGTAAGGCAGTTTCAACGTTCTTTGGCATTGTCCTTTCAGTTAAGTGATAAAACCAGAGAAATACGCAAAACTTTCAAATTAAAGTCAGAGGCTCTTTCTGGAGCATTGTAGTCACTCTTTCAGTGGGAATCGTTTAGTTTTTTATTTATTATTTTAAAAATTCATATTATTTTTGGGTTTTTTTTTTTTGCCTGTGCTTTGTCATGTGGGATCTTAGCTCCTCCACCAAGGAGCAAACCCATGCCGCCTGCAGTGGACGTGCAGAGTCCTAACCACTGAACCACCAGGAACTTCCCAGGAATCAGGTTTAATGAATATTTAGTGTACATTCACTACAAGAGAATGGGATTTTGATTGCTTGGTCAGGGGATGGGGTGTCTTGGAACGTATGTATGCTTGAGTGTTGATTGATGTGTGTGTGTGTCTGTGTATGTTGGTGGGGAGGGTTCTTTTGAGAGAGGAAGTTATAGAGAGCAAATTTTCCCCAGTCATTCTCACCTCTTGTGTCCAGGTCTTTGGAGAAAGGTCACAATCAAGATTTATTGCAAATCATTTTCTAAGCCACCTTCTCTTTCTTGGTGCCTTGGCTAAGTGGACCTCTCAGAAATCACACAAATGCAAATGCTGTGTCCTGGTTTGGGAGAGCAAACCTAGTAGGCACACTATCTGTTCATCAGCTGGAGGAGAATCTCATTTGCTTTATTAGTAGTCAAGCACTTTACACATGAGCCCCAGGGAAATTGCTGCCCTTCCCTTTGAAAAGATCATCCGCCATCAAAATGGAGAGGAGAAATAGAGCCGTATGACTGGCCTCTAGATCTTTCTCCAGGAAACTCTACAAATCTATACAAATTAAAATGCAGCAAATGATTTCAAGGTGATGAGGGGATGTAGGTGATGGAATCCTGCATCCATATCTTTTCTCTGTGTCGATGACTCCTTCCTTAGCAGCTCTTACACACAAGTGAATTGTGGGAGGTTATTGATGCTTGAGTAGTTTTTTGTAAAGTGATCAGATGTATTATGAATGCAGAGAAGTCATTGATAAGTGAGCTTAAGATCACCGTGCTGAATGATGCCCCAAGAAAGAAAACCTTTACCTGCAAGCAATGTACATTTCCTGCCCAACTCCCTGTGCACAAAATTAGGGCTTCTGGATCATCTTCATTACATGTAGAATGGCAGCTTGATGCATAACATTACTGCCTTGGCTTACTTTTGAATTTCTGGGTGAAATTAAGGATGTGGAAATCATCCTTCTCCAGGATTAGTGCTATAAGGAGTGTTTCTGCGCTGTGAAAGATAATTTCTCAGTTATTGTTTAGTCGCTTTGTCACGTCTGACTCTTTTAGACCCCCATGGACTGTAGCCCACCAGGCTTCACTGTCTATGGGATTTCCCAGGCAAAAATACTGGAGTGGGTTGCCATTTCCTTCTCCAGGGGATCTTTCCCACCCAGGGATCCAACCTGTATCTCCTGCATTGGAAGTTAGATTCTTTACCACTGAGCTACCAGGGGAGCCCTAATTTCTTAGAGCTGACAACAAATAGGAAATATTTTTCCCCTGTTATTAAAGGGAACAAACCTGGGATAAACACTGATTTATTTGCATTGTGCTTGGATGCTTTTTTGCTTGTGGTAGCGCTAGTGGTAAAGAACCCGCCTGCCAATGAAGGAGACGTAAGAGATGCGGATTCGATCCCTCGGTTGGCAAGATCCTCTGGAAAAAGACACAACAACCCACTCCAGTATTCTTGCCTGGAGAATTCCATGGACAGAGGAGCCTGGCAGGCTACGGTCCATAGGGTCACAAAGGGTTGGACATGACTGAAATGACTTAGCATGCAGGCAAACAGAATCTTTGTCACGAATCCTTAGCTGTGCATGTCTGCTAAGTCTCTTCAGTCGTGTCTGACTCTTTGCAACCTTATGGACTGTAGCCCTCCAGGCTCCTCTGACCATGGGATTCTCCAGATAAGAATACTGGAGTGGGTTGCCATGCTCTTCTCCAGGGGATCTTCCCCGCCCAGGGATCAAACTGTCTTCTCTTAAGTCTCCTGCATTGGCAGGTAGGTTCTTTACCTCTAGAGCCACCTGGAAATTCCCACACCTCTAGCTACTGGGCTGAAAAGAAAGGGACTTTATTGAGTCCAATGGCATGGAACTCCTGGTCTTATCTGACACTTAAAACTTTTAGATAATGTTCATCTCTGGGGTGTTTGTTCATCCCTCTTCTTTTGCTCCTGCCCACAGCAGGAGATCATCCTAGTCAAAATTTTTTCTTTTTCCTGCTTTTTTTTTTTCATTTATTTTTATTAGTTGGAGGCTAAGTACTTTACAATATTGTAGTGGTTTTTGCCATACATTGCCATGAATCAGCCATGGATTTACATAGATTTTTTGGCAAGTCATGCTATTTTCTCTTCTGCTTATTACCAATTGATAATGGAAAAACAATCCTATTAAAGAAATAAGAAAGAGAAATATCTAGTATCATGGGTTGAATAGTTGCCCCCCAAAGATACATCTGCCCAGAACCTCAGGATGTGACTTTATTTGGAAGAAGGCTCCTTGCAGATGCAGTTAAGGTAAGATATCCAGGTGATACCCTCTGAATTAGGGCGGGCCCTAAATCCAGTGACAAGTATCCTTGTAAGAGACAGTCTGCCCATTTGAATATGGAGGACTGAACTTGAACTAAAGAATTAATGGTTATTACCTCAGGGCTGGGGTGCCCACTCCATGTGGGGCTCAGGGACCTTCTAAGAAGAAGCTTTACAACCAGAGCCCCAGATTTCTCACCTCAAAGCTTGGAGCATGAAACTCTGTTAACATATGACTCCATTCCTCTTTCTGAGTTTTTTCATTTGTGAAATGAGAGTTTTGAACTTCCTGGTACCATTAAAGTATTTCTATTTCAGGGAGTTTAAATGACTATGATTTTACTTTCTTCCAACCTACCTCCTTCTGCCTACATTCAAACAAGAAACAATAAGGGAACAGGCCATAGAGAGGAACGAAGTCTTTTACGTTAGAAGTGCGTGGAATTAAACAAGCCACTCAGCCTTTCCGGTCTTTGGTGTCTACTATGTAAATTAATGGCATTCAAGTATGTAATCCTTGTGAGTCTTTCCATCTGGAACATTCCATTGTGTACCGTCTGATGTGACAGCTATTGGACACTTAAAAATAATAAGCACTTATTAATATTTTTCTATTGATTATAGGTTGAAATGATAGTATTTCAGATATATTAAGTAAAATACACTAATATTATTAGAATTAATTTCATCTGTTTTGTTTTATTTTCTTTTACTGTGGCTTCTAGAAAATTTAAATTACACATGTGGCTCACAATATATTTATGTTGTCCAGTGCTATTCTATAATGTCTGTGCAAAACAATTTTGAGACTAAAGTCTGAAGGTTCAGCATTACATGTAGTGATCATGTCTCATGTGTGCTTTTAATTTGCGTGTGTGGACATATAAACTCTTGCACACCTACATATACACAAGGCATCTTTTTAAAAAACAATATACCATAAGGCATATTTCTTCTCCTTCCTTAGCTATCAGGCAGTGTAGTACCACCACTGGTCTAGGTTATAACATTTAATTTAGAAAAATAAAAGCTTTGATTTAAATTATGTATCACTGCATTAATAGATGACCTTTGTGACATTACTTAGCTTTGGGAAAAAAATATATATACATTCCATTGATGAGCTGTGCATTGCTTAGGTATTAAGGAGTGAGATAAGAAAAATAAAATAAAATTTTTAAAGTGAAAATCAAACTCTTTTGGGTCAGAAAACAACATTGTGAGGACATGCACACATTCACTAACACAGCGTGTGTGTGTGTGTACAGTGAGTGGAGTTAGTGAGGCTTCTGCAGCACTGGGATGGCTCAGGTCACTTTAGTGTTCCTGATATGCTGTAGGTCCATTTTTCTCCTGTTGTTGTAGTTCAGTCGCTAAGTCATGTCCAACTCTTTGTGACCTCTTGAACTGCAGCACGCCAGGTGTCCCTGTTCATCAGTATCTCCCGGAGTTTGCTCAAAATTATGTCCACAGTCAGTGATACCGTCCAACCATCTCATCCTCTGTCATCCCCTTCTCCTCCTGCCCTCAATCTTTCCCAGCATCAGGGTCTTTCCCAATGAGTTGGCTCTTCATATCAGGTGGCCAAAGTATTGGAGCTTCAGCTTCAGCATCAGTCCTTCCAATGACTGTTCGGGTATCCAATATGCTACTGGGAAAGAGTGGAGAAATATCTTCAGAAAGAATGAAGAGGTTGGGCCAAAGCATAAACAAGGCTCACTTGTGGACGTATCTGGCTGGGAAAGTAAAGTCTGATGCTGTAAAGAGCAATATTGCATAGGAGCCTGAAATGTTAAGTCCATGAATCAAGGCATGTTGGATGTGGTCAAGCAGGAGATGGCAAGAGTGAACACTGACATTTTAGAAATCAGTGAACTAAAATGGACAGGAATAGGCAAATGTAATTCAGATGGAGACTATGTCTACTACTGTGGGCAAGAATCCCTTAGAAGAAATGGGATAGCCTTCAGAGTCAACAAAAGAAATGCAATACTTGGGTGCAACCTCAAGAACGACAGAATGATCTTGGTTCATTTCCAAGGCAGCCGTTTTTCTTCTACATTAACAACTTTTCTTCACTTTTAAATTATTTTTCTTCTGATAATTTACCCTCTCCTACAATTATTTGTATGCCCAGGAACACAATTTTCTTTATTAAATACTATAAGCTGATTAATTTTCCCCTTCATTCAGAATCTTTGCAGAGCCTCCTATGGGCAAAGCACTGTCATGCTCACTCTAGGAAACACAAAGATGATTTGGACTCAGATCTTAACCTGTCTTTACTTGTTAAGAAACACTCCAGATATATAGAATATAAATATGTAAGTGTGGAAAACTGGGGGTTGGGTCCAAGATTAATAATAGGTATCACTGTGTCTCAGTACTGGGTTTCCTCCTGTTTGATTGTGTGACCTTGAACATGTAACTTAATCTCTCTGAACCTCAGTTTCTTCATCTATAAAACAGATCTGATACCAATTGTGCTCTACATAGAGGATGTGTGAAGGGTAGAGAAAATCTATTTAAAAGGACCCATGCTAAGCCTGACGGGGAATATGTTCTCAGTGATTGTGAGCAGTAGTTTTATAATTATGGCTGTAGCTATGAAAGACAAGGGCTTCCCCTGTGGCTCAGCTGGTAAAGAATCCTCCTGCAATGCTGGAAACCTGGGTTCGATCCCTGAGTTGGGAAGATCCCCTGGAGAAGGGAAAGGCTGTCCGCTCCAGTATTCTGGCCTGGAGAATTCCATGGACTGTATAGTCCACGGGGTTGCAAAGAACTGGACACAACTGAGCGACTTTCACACTCCACATGAAGACAGGAGAGGCATTTGAAGTATAAATAAGCATGCTGGGGATTTTGGAGCATAGGTAGTGTAGACTGTTTTCCCTCAGTTTCTGGGAAAGATTGAATCTCTCCTCATATCAAAATTTGCAGCTGCTCAAATTCCTTGTATGAAATGGCATCGTACACTCAGCCCTTGGCATCTGCCGGTTCTGTGTTTCTCAGATTCAACCACTTGCAGATTCGGTGGACACGCTATACTTCTGTTTGGAAAAGAAAGGAAAACTTTGCATAGAATGTGTGGAATTTGGTTCAGACAAGGGAGAGTTTGCATAAATGCCACTGATGGTTGGGCCTTTCAGGTGGAGGAACCAGCATGGGTTGTATGAAACTTTTCACGCGGAGGATCGAATCATTAAGTAGGAATTTGAAAATAAGTTGTTTATTTTTAGGCCAGGAAGTAGAATTCAAATAGAAAGGAAAGACTGAAAGTAAGGTTTTCTTAAGAAAGCATTTTTTCTGTGTGATCTTCCATAGAAATATGATCTTTATTTCCACTGTGTGATGGATGTTTACTGCTATGTACTCAGATTCACAGTAGTAGTGATTGTGTATTGCATAGATTTGGGTTGGCATGGCCACTCATGGCTACTCTTTATTTTCATTCTAAGTAACAAATAACCCGGAAGCACTGTTGACATCTTTGTAGTTTATTAAAAACATTTTCAAATTTCCAGCTCTCTGCTCCAAATTAGTAATCAGGCTCCTCCCATGCTTCTGCCAGCCAGCTACCAACTTCTAGAACTTCAGTCCTCCAACAGAGTCTCCTTTTCATCCAAAAGTTCTTTCCCAGATCACAGCTTTCTGAACTCAAAACAATTTCTTAATCTCACTGTAACTATTTGTCATGTGGTCTCCTAATATAATAGATAAGAGGGCTGAGTCCTGTTAGTTCTATAATTTATCAGCAGTATGATCTTGATAACTTACCCAACCTCTTTGAGCTCATAATAGAGATAGTCATAGTGCAGGCTTCATAGTTATGTAATGGGATAACGTATGTGAAACACTTCACACAATAGTTGGCTCCTAATAAGCCTTCCAAAATCTTCCTGTCCAGTGTTACAACCTTTAGTCCTTTGACACATGTATTATCGTCTTATCAACTTTTTCCTGTCTTCATTTCTTTTATCACCTAGACATCTACCTGCTTCTCTGTCTTCAATACATCTCTTATTGGTACCCTCAGGTCTCTGGCCATCTGGTGCGTTACATCCCCCCAGACAGGCTGTAACCTGGACTCACTCACACATCGTCACATCCTTTCCTCTGATCAGGATGTTGAGATGACAATGGGAAAAATCACCTAAACCTTGGCCGTGATAAATTAACACAGTCCTTCCTCAGCTCTTGACTCGGAGCTTAGTCCTCCTGTGATCTCTGTGTAACCTTCCTTTTCCCTGTGGACAGTTCAAAGCTGACAGCTGATTGCAAAGCTCTTCCTAGCCTCCACCGTCTTCACTTTCAGCGGTGGCTTCCCTTCCACCTCAGAGACAGAAGTGAGACCTTCCAGTATTCAATCCCTTGTCCTCTTGCCTCTCCGTCTGTAGACTAATCTTCACCTCCTCCCATCTCCTCTCCAAGGACTCCCTAAGAAGTAGAGCTGGATCAGTTGCAAAGCCTTATTAACATACCTATTTGTTGAACACAGAGAGTGCTTATTGCTGTATAAGAAAAGAGATGCAGCCCTCATTAGATTTAAAGTTGAAGAAGCAAGTTGAAATAATTTAAATATGAAAATCAGTCTAGAAGGTATTGAAATCTCAAAAGTATAAGATATTTTCATTCTATTCCCAGCTTATACATAGTAGAAAAATTTTAAATGGTAGAAAAATTATAATTCAAGTAAGTTGAATTATAATATTGTTAATAATGTTATTGAATATTAATTTTAGCCATGTGAATGTCTTCCTGGTCCATAAAGACAGTGAAAGAATATTTTTTCTCTCTTTCTCTGTGTGTATACAGACATACAAATATATAAAAACAAGTATATGTATGTACACATACACTTTTGAGTATATATGCATGTGTATATATATGTGTGCGTGTGCATATATGTGTTTGTATATATATTCTTTTGTTTATCTATGCATTGGATTCTAATGCCTGACTCTGCCGCAGATACACCTCAAATGTTCTCGTTACATAATGCAGTGATACATTCTCTGTGTGCTTAATGCCCTTGAAAATCTCAGCCTTTCTGATAGAATATTCTGCAGCAATATTCTTAAGGGAAGTACTCATCTCAGATTTTCAAGGACAAACCAAATGTCAGATATCCTGATCCATTCATTGTTTGATTATTGGTTGGTTCAGTAATCACTTTCTGACTGTCTGCCAGACCAGGAATGGTTCAGTGGCACTTAGGTACAAAGGTAGATAAGAACAATGTGATTTTATATGCAGAATTATTCAGAAAAACTGCAGAGGAAAAAACATAATTCAGAGTGGAGTTATCAGGAAGAGCGTCACAGGGTCAGATTTGCTGAATTTTGGTTTGGAAATTTAATTCATCCAGTGGATAATTTCATATCTCCTGGTTCTGTTCACCTTTACCCAAACTCCAAACCCTCCTGCAGAGGATACAGTTATAAATGCTTTCTTTTTGTTTTTTGGTCAAACCCCACCCATGGTATGAGGAATCTTAGTTCCCCAACCAGGGATCGAACCTGTGTCCTCTGCGTTGGAAGCACAGAGTCTTAACCACTGGACCACCGGGGAAGTCCCAAAAGTTCATTTCTGAAATAGAGATTCTAGTGCACCAGGAGGACAGGTATTGTACACTAGTTAGTACATAAGTCATTTTATTATGGAAACGTCTACATTTGTTTTGCTTTTGTTCTAGATAGGGAAGTTTCTCTCTGTGTTTTCTTCTGCCTTTCCCATTTAATTCTAACCAGTACCTGTCTACCCAATCTCTCCCATTAGTAATTGATGGCTTTGCTTCCTTTTAATTTTAAAGACCTGGGGGCTCCTTCCTTTAGTCGCAGAAACCTAATTTCCACTGGTGGTTTAAAGGTCTGGCCTGTCCTCCCAGCCCGTGTGCTGGCGCAGCGCTCAGGCATGAAGGGATCTTAACCAGCTTTGCTGTTCCCTGAATACCCTGTGCATGCTCACTGCTCAGGTCAGGGCAGGGGCAGCCTGGCGAGCCCCAGGTCGAGATCGCAGGGCTGCCTACCCTCAGGCTAGTTTAGTCTTGGCCCTTTACCCAGTTGCATAACCTCGGGGACTTTTTTTCCTTCAGTTTGCTCATTGGAGGTCTATAAGTCTCTTCTGCTGCTCCTATCCCTAGAAAGCAGCTATATGAATTCCTATTTTGTCAGAATCTTCATTTTATGCAACAGGAAACATTTTGATTTCCTCTTGGTTTCTGAAATACCAAGCTTACCTGGATTCCCTCTTCACTGCTGTGCCTTCTTAGGCTCCCAACTGGCTGCTTCTTGCATATGTGATTGAAGAAATTGAAGTGTCCCAGGGCCTCTTCTTTAGTGTGTGTGTGTGTGTGTGTGTGTGTGTGTGTGTGTGTGTGTGTGTGTAATGGTATCTAATTTTTTGATTATTTTAATATTTTAGTTTTACTATTTTTAATTGTGATTAAAGTCACATAATTTAAAACATATCATTTTAACCATGTTAAACTGTACATTTCAGTGGCACTGAGCACATTTCCGTTGTTGAGCAACTCTCTCACCGTCATCCACCTCCCAAAGTTTTCACCTTCCTAAACTGAAACACAGTTCCCATCAAACACTAACTCTCCATCCCACCTCCCCACACCCCCAACCCCTAGTCCCTGGAAACTACGCGTGTACTTTCTGACTCTGTAAATCTGAGGATTCTGGGTATCTCAAACAGTATTTGTCTGCATCTTGTCCTTTGTATATATAATTCAAAGTGCTTATTTGTGTACGGCTGCCCTGGCTCTTCATCGCTTTGCGCAGGCCTTCTCTGACTGTGGCGGGCGCGGTCACTCTTCGTTGCGGTGTGCGGGCTTCTCCTTGTGGCGGCTTCTCCTGTGGAGCATGGGCTCCAGGGTGCGTGGGCTCAGCAGTGGCCCTCCAGCTTTGTTGCTCTGCAGCAGGTGGAATCCTCCCGGACTAGGGCTCAAACCTGTGCCCCCTGCATTGGCAGGCAGATTCTTATCCACTGCCCCACTTGGGAAGTCCTGCACTTCCCCCCAATGCATTTACCTAATTTCCTGGCTTCAAGTACTGTATGTATGCTGATGACCAACAGATGTACTGATCTAGTTCTGACCTCTTCTTTGAGTTCTAGACTTATGTGTCCAGCTGCCTGTTCTACATCTGCACCTGATGTCTGATAAGTATTCCAGCCTTGCGTGGGTGCATGCTAAGTCGCTTCAGTCCTGTCTGATTCTTTGCGACCCCATGGACTGTAGCCCTCCAGACTCCTCTGTCCATGGAATTCTCCAGGCGAGAATCCTGGAGTGGGTTGCCAGTCCCTTCTCCAGCGGAATCTTCCCAACCCGTATCTCTTACGTCGCCTGCTCTGATGGGTGGGTTCCTTACAACAAACGTCTTAGGAATTAAAGATGTGCTGGGCACTTGAGGCTGTGGCAACAAAGGCGAGCAAGGCAAGGTCTCTACCTTCAAGGAGCTCATAACTTGGTAATAAGGGTGGACACCATCTCAGCAAGCTCGGACTGCCATCACAAAATGCCAGTCTGGGAGACTTAAATAGCAGACATTCATCTTCTCATAGTCCTGGAGGCTGGAGGTCCAAGACTGGGTGCCAGCATTGTCACCTTGTGGTGGGAGCTCTTTTGCTGGTCTGTGGATGGTCATCTTGCTGTCCCCTCACCTCTCTGTGGACAAAAAGTGCCCCCTGCCATATCAGAGGATGCTGCTGCCCTCAAGTAATTAGCCATCGAAACAGGAACCTCCTCCCCCTCCACTCCCTGACTGTGCACGCTGCGGGGGGGCAGGATAGAGAGAAACCAGATACTTGAGCAAATATTCACATTTTCTCGTACAGAGAAAAGTGGTAAAATCATGAACTTCAGATGTTTGGTTTTCTTTAATTAACAGTAATTTTTGACATTCTGAGTACCTAGATTTTTTTTTTTTGCAAAACACCCTACATATCCTGACTCTTCCTTTGCCTCTTGGAGCAGCCCTCAGAGCAAGCTGAGAGATTGTCTCCTGGGTTTAAGTCCTCAGGAAGCTCGTTGGGTTAGAATATAATTCTCAACTTTTAGTTGTGCTCTTATTTTTCACTTGACACACGTTTCTTCTGTACATACATTTGGAAAGAAAGAGATTTCTCTCTCTTCCTCTTATTAGACCACGAATTCTATCAGATCAGGACCCTACTTTTATGAACTCATTTAATCCTAATTACCTCCTAAAAAAACCAACTCCAGATATAGGTCACACTCGATAGAGTTATGGTGGTCGGGGTGAGGGGCATGACTCAATCTGTAGCAGATTCATACCCAGGTCCTTGGGATATACCCACAGATAAAACACAGGGTGCTGGGGGCACAGACAGGCAAAGAGGGTGTGAGTGGGGTGGGCACACCAGGAACTTCTCCAAGTATTGATGCTGGGCCAACGACGAGAGCCTGGCAAACTGGTGTTTTTCATAAACCTTGAGTGTCTACAGGTTAGAGGGGACAAAGGACCTCCAATCACAGAAGTCTCTCCCACTGGCGTCAGCACTGACTTGGATGGGACAGGCAGAGGCTTCGTTATTTCTGTGGTTTATTACAGCAGGGCTGAAACTTGGAGGAAGAAAGCTCCTTTGTTTCATCTTAGGATTGATGTGATCTGTCTGGGGTACCTGTGGTTCTCGAACTTAACATATCTCATGTGCCCATGAGACGGACTCCCCACAACCAAGAGCACTGTTGTTTTCTGGTTGCTGCTGGAATGTTAGATGCAGTCCCTGGTCCCCTTGTACCATGATATACCCTGAGAATTGTGGAGAAGATGGATCTGGGGTCTACAAGTTAGTGATGATCACTTCCTCCAGCCAAGCTGAGGCAAAACTGCCTTGTCTGTCTTTTTGTCCTCTTGGCTCCCCTTCTGAGTAACTTGCATATTACTAAAAATGAAAATCACCAAAATAATGTTACTAAGTCCAAACTTGTTCTACTCACCACAAAAGGCCAATAAATCAGCAGATGTTGGGACAAGGAGTAATGACTTTATTTGGAAAGCCATCAAACTGAGAAGATGGCAGACTAATGTCCCAAAGAACCATCTTGCTTGAGTTAGAATCCCCTAAAAGGGGATTCTATGTTGTTGGTTGCTGTAAACTTCTTGGCGTCAGAATCCTTTGTTCTTGCTGCTCTCCCCATAGGTCAGATCACGATGTTCCTGTAAACCTCCAACAACACAAAATGTTGTTCTCTATTGTGCAACTCTGTTATCTCTGTTTGAATGGAAGACTGTTAGATCTTTAAAGGTCGGAGCCTCGAGAATGGACTGTCCTGTATATTTCAGGCTACAGGCCACCTTCTTTTACAAAAAGCACAGAGCCAGCATGACTCAGCACAGGCCACAGGGCACAAAGTTTAAAATAAAAGAAATAGGTCTGAAATGGAGTCAGGTTTGTTCTTCCATACTAAAATTAGGCTAAGCATTTGTTAGTATTTTCTCATGCATTTGCTCACTTTTTTATTCTCATACACCTACCCTACAAGGAAAATAATACTAGTCTTGTTTTTCAGATTCACAGAGGAGCACTCAGACTTCTTAGAGTATTTGCCTAGAGCAGCCTCCAAGCCCACCGTCTTGTCTCCATGTCACATCGTCCTAGGGCTGCATGCGACCCTGCTGTGCTGCCATGGGGCCAGCTGCTCAGATAACAGCTGTTAATCTCCAGCTAGCTCCTTCTGTTCTATCAGGGGACCTCCCGCTGTCTGTGTAGTATCCCGTGGTTATAAAACTGAGCAGGACCCTATGGGAGCCGTTTGACTGGTCCCTCCCTACCCCCAAGTCCTCAGCCTGCCTTTTGTCTGTAGAAAGACTTTGGTCAAAGAATAAGTTTAATCAGAGAAATGAGAAAAACACAGAAACAAAGGAAAAGCACTCAAATAAGACCAAATAATAATTTAGTCATTAAAGTCAGGGATGTTTAGTTCCTCCTCAAGGTCTACAGATAATATCCTGAGCATATCCTGGGAGCCGGCCTGTAGATACTGAAACCCCCACTGGGTGGAAGAAATTAACTACATGATGCCCATACTAGGGCCATGACCTCAGCTGCCACAGTTACAAGAACTGGCCTCGAAGAAATGGGAGCGAACCGACCCTGCAACTGAAGGGTAAATGTACTTAAAACAATCAAGATGGGGCTGGTCAGGCCACTAATGACCGATTTCAAGATGGCCATCAAAGCTGATGGTGATGTTCTACATGTAGCCCCTCCCCTTACACACTCCTGAAACTCCCCTTTAAAAGCTCTCACCCACTGACTAGCTACGGAGTGTTGGCTTTGGGGCCCAAGTCTGCCCTCTCCCTGGTTGCCAGCCTCCAGAAAGGAAAAAAAAGCAAGATTTCCTTTCCACCAACCTTGCCTCTTAGTATTGGCTTTCCAGTAGTGCAGCCAGGCTCGATTTCATTACTAGAGTGTCAGTCCCCCAGCCGGACAGAGGGCTCCCTGAAGCCACACATGCTGTTTGATTTGTCTTGCTGCTGAGCCCTAAACATAGAGTTGGACAGGTTGGAGGGAAGCTGTAAATGTTTGTCAAGTGAAGTGTTAACACTTAGTAACCTCTTAGAATCGTAACATTTAAGCTGGCCTTAAATACCCTCTTTTGCAAATGAGGCAGAAAACCAGGAGAAATGAAGGGTTTGTGCAAAGTTGCCCAGTTAGTGCCACTGATGGGAATGGAATGGATTCTTGGTCAATGTGTTTTCTTCTCCATAAACTTGTATCGGCCATGCCAGCTTCCTGGAAATCACCTCCTCCACCTCAGAGGGGCATCCTCATGAGTATTTGAGAATACTCGTCTTTGGGTCAGTGGTCCTTCCCAGTATCCTTCGGTTGTGAACCGTACACATGTATTCATCCTCTTCACTGTTTCCTCTGGGCAGATACAAGTGTAAACTCTGGATATCTGAAATAAACTCTTTTCTTTCTTCTATGTTTCGTATGTTTAAGTTATAAGCCACAGTGATTTTTTTTTTTTAATTGGCAGCTCATTTATCAACTGAACTTTCTTTTGTGTTTTCCTGTATCACCGATGGGCAGTTTAAACATGTTAAATACTTTGAACTGACTCTTATACTAAACTTCTGAAAGCTATTATTTTGGTAAATGAAAGTAGAGTTTCTATTTTTACTAACACTCCATGAAAGATTCAATATTTTTAGCGCCCTTTAAAGTCCATGACCTTGTCACTAGTGTATTGGCTCTGACACAACTGAAATCTGAGAGCTGTGGGTAAGCTTTTGCCAAATATGATTTGATCTGCTTTGAACAGTTCCGAGATTGTTCAACTCCAAACTTGCACCTTTATTTCCCAGCCCTGCCTGATACCACTGGGGTGAGTCTCTCTTCTTTTCCCCACCCTTATTTTCTGCTCCAACTTCTGAATCCCTGAGTCTTTGCAGATTACCAGCTGCTCAGACCTGAACCCACTTCAAAGCCTCAGCTACTGGAATCACATCCTCTTCCAGCCATCTTCCTCTCGATTGGAACATGGATTCGGGGCTATCTCCAGGCTCTTGTGTCTGAATTCACCCTTTCATGAAGCGCATTCTGGCCTTGTCTAAGCCTTTTGACATCTTTCCATCTTTCCACCTTCTGGCTTTCCACAGGTGGTTCTGGTGTGTGCAGGCCTGTCTCATGGGCACAGCCCTGAGTCACTTTCCCAGGGTCCCTCACCCCTCCGTGGTACAGATGAGACTAGAATCACAGTGTTTCTCCTTTGCAGAGCATCACCCACTCTTATTAGGTTAAAACGATGGAGACCAGTAGTGTGGAATGTCATTTCCCTAATAAAACTACTCAGGCCTCAATTTTGTGGAACACACCATTGCTAACATTAGAATATAAATCATTCCGTCAAGAATTTACTAGTATTCCGAATGGTCTAGGATGCACTGGAAATGAGCAAGCAGCAGGGGATATATAATGAAATGCTTTTGCTGAAAAACAAATGTACAGCACAGCTTAAAAGGAGCTTGGGCAGCAAAAAAGCTTGTCTGAGAAAACCACTGAGAGAGAAACAGATCTTCTGCTACATTTTTGTGCACGTTCACATCCAGATTGTATTAGGCACTGTAAATGCAGAATTATAACCTATCAGAGCTGTTCGTTACAGGCTGACTCAAACAGGAGCCATGTCAAGCCCAAGCCATGGCTGGATCAAGAGCTTGATAATAAAAATCTGTAAAGAGGCTATGGGAGTGAGGAATCATTGGCTGGATAATTTGTGTTACGATAACATACGATTTTACATTGCGAGCCTCTCAAAATCTGAAGCAAATCTGTTATCTTCCTTTGACCATGGTCTTTGCTTTGCTAGTACCCGAGATTCCCAGATCTTGTAGGAAGGATCCTGAGCTACAGAAATGGTCTTTAACAAGAAGAAAAAAAAGTGATGTTGGTCAGATGGCAGATTGCCAGTCCCTGGGCTTGAAAATCTTTGCTGTGTCCTGGTTTTGTGCCCTGAGGCTACCAGTCCTGCCACGCTCTGTGGAAGGATGGAGGAGGAAGGGGCCTCTGACTGTTCCAACATCAACTTTGCTCCAACTTCCACTCTCCTGTGGCTGTAAACACCCAGATTTTAGTTGTCACTTAGAGCGTGCCCCTGCAGTGACCCACCAAGAGTGGCAAGGGGAAAATGATCACAGGGAGGGTCAGGGCTCCTGCCCTATAGCCATTTCTAGCCTCTTGCCTTCCTAAACAACCCACCAGCCCAGACACTTCCACGTCTTGGGATCTCTTGGAACTCTCTAGGGCCAGTGAGAAAAATCTAGATTCCTGTTTTGTGACGAACAGCTTTCAAATGCTGGGATTATGTTTGGTGGATGGCCCGTTGTGTTTCTACTGTGTGTTTTCCATGTGAGTAAGTGATCTCCCTGTGTGAGAAACTAGACTGCCGTGTCTTGGGCCGTGGGCAGTGGGCTGGGGTGCAAGTATGAGAAGGACATCACGGATCCATAATGAAAGGGCAGGCACTCGGTCTATTTGCGGTGGGCATGGTCTACTGTGACCCCTCTGTCCTCTGCCCAGGGCACGTTTCTTCACTCGTGGGGTGGAGAGGTGCCCAATTCACCTTCTGTGGTCTGCTGGACCCGTCAGCAGTGCAGAGCTGATGTTCAGAGGTGAGCCAGATAGAACTCCTGTCCAGCCAGGACTGTCCACTAGATGTTCCTTTCCCCCTGGCCCTGAGTCTCTCTGGTGCCCGCCTCCTTGGACCTCACCTTGCTGGCTGCACTGGCTTCCCCTCCGCTACCCCAGGGACTGAGCAAAATGTTCTGTCTCTGCCTCCCTTCCCCACTGCCTCTCCTGTGCTCCCCATCTGAACTCATGGCTCGCTCATCAGTGTCCGCCGGATGAGCATCTCTTCCTGTCTCCAGCCTGCATCCCACCCAGTACAGAATAAACCCTGAAGATGCCAAGTGTGCTACACCCACGTGGAGAAGACCAAACTGGTTGTGCTTTTATTATTTTTTAGGCTTTTCAAAAATTATTTTTTAAGCTTTTCTCTTTTACCCCTACTCTGCCATCCTCTTAACTTACAGAGAATTTGAATGGGCACTTGAGATCAAGTCCTCTTTGTCTCCTCTTCACTCTGCCCATATCACTCAGGGCATACCACCTTGAGCTAAGGCTGTTGCCACCAGCATCTCTGTCTGAGGGCTTTCTTTTTTTTAATTTATTTATTTTAATTGGAGGCTAATTACTTCACAGTATTGTAGTGGTTTTTGCCATACGTTGACATGAATCAGCCATTGTCTGAGGGCCTTTGTCTGCTCACCAGAGCCCATGTTACTGTCTCTGCGCCAGGCTCCAGGCATCAGAGAGGGAATAGCCCTGCCCCTTCCCCAGCAGCCTGTCCTCAGTGGTGGACCAGGCACTGGTGTGCCTCTTCTTCTGAATGATGCTGTGGGCTTACTGACGATGGGGCCCATGCCTCAATCTGTGACAGACACTTAACCTGGTGGGGTTCAGCCTTCTTCTAAGAGCCCACTTACTGGAAAGCAAATCCTTCATGAACATCTTCCTTACCTCTTTTTCTACTTCCTCATTAGTGTTTCCTGGAATTGTCTTCAGAAGAAAATTCTTATACTTAATTCCCTGAATTAAGTCACCTCTGGAGAAACCCAAGCTAAGATGCCACATAATACCAAGTCAGGGCACGTGGCCAGAAGCGGTGGTTTTCGGCCTGAGAGAGCCAGACCCTCACGTCTCTTCTCCTTCCACCTTTAGTGTGGCTCTGGCTGCTAAAAGCCATATGGTTTTTCTAGTCACAGGAAGAATGGGATGCACTCAATCAAAAGGATCAAGCAATATCAGTTTTTACATTAAATGAATTGGTAGCTTGGATTTAAAAGTCTCAAAAGACAGACTTCCCTGGTGTTTCAGTGGTTAAGAATCTACCGGCCAATGCAGGGGACATATGGTGTTCCATCCCTGGTCCAGGAAAATTCCACATGCCGGGGGCAACTAAACTCATGTGTCACAACTACTGAAGCCCATGCGCGCTAGGGTCTGTGTTCCACAACAAGAAAAGCCGCCACAATGAGAAGCCCGCAAACCACAACTAGAGAGTAGCCCTTACTTGTCACAGCTAGAGGAAGCCTACTCACAAGTCTCAAAAGACAGCTGAAGTCCTTGCACTCAGAATTATCTGTTCTTCTGTCCACATGGACCTCATCTGCCTCGAAAGATATTTAAACAATGGTTCCATTTTTAAAATCTGGAGCATCTGTTAGACACTATGAAATATATTTGGTGTTGGGAAGTATTATTTATGTGTGCTTCCCACCTCCCCCCAGACCCTCTGACAGAATTATTTGTGAGTGTTTAGCCTCTTAGAGCAGTGATGTAGAAGATAAATACCAGGAAGTCCAGAGGGACTCTGTTACAAATGAGCATACTGCCTCACGTTGCCTTTGTTCTGGATACCCCAGGATGAAGGATGTTTTCTCTTTGTTATATGTGGACTGATTAAAAATACCTCTAAATATTGAATTTGAAAAATCACATTAAAATGGTACTGTTCCCACTGGTGCATCAGCTTGTTGCCACACACTCAGATAGCAGAAACCTAGTTCCTGGAGATTAACTATATAGAAAACTATGGTGATTCAACTCTGACCAGTCAGGCTGTATAAGTCATACTTTCAAAAGATAGGGAGTGGGGTGGAATTTCAGAGAGTGTTCTATTGGTCTGATTTGTGCCATGTGCCTTATTTTCATTTTTGTTTAGAATTAAAAAAAAATTATTTGTATTTATTTATTTGGCTGTGTCGGGTCTTAGTTTTCGGCTTGTAGGATCTTTGTTGCATCATATAGGAGCTTTAGACGCGGTGCACAGCCTCGCTAGTTGCGGTGCGCAGGCACAGTTGCTTCGCGGCGCACTGGTTCACTACTGTGCCAGGGACTGAGTTGTCCCCCTCAGAATATGGGATCTTTGTTCCCCGACCAGGGATCAAACCCACATCCCCTGCATTGCAAGGCGAAATCTTAACTACAGGACCACAAAGGAAGTTCCTTATTAGTTTTATTTTTAATTTCAGTCAGTTTGTCTGCAGCAGAGCTATCTGGAAAAGGCTTTCTTTTAGAATAGACAAAACATTAGGCTGGTATTGGAGGTCCCAGTGGCCGGCATATTCGGTAGACAGTTTGCATCTGTGGACATAATTCCTGGTACATTGACTCGCCCTGATTGACATAAGCTTCCGCTGTGTGATCCTCCGTCTGAATTGTGCTGTAAGTTTATGGATGGTGGGGCCCCTGCCTCTGCTTTTCAGGATCCCATATTGCGTGTTCCATGCTATTTACTTAGCTAAGGCATTGTAACTACCGAGGATGTGACACAGATATTTGCTCAAAGAACATTCATCATATTTCTTGACCCATAATTTGCCTTTTTATTTTAGCTTTATGCTCATTTTGTAATTCCTCAAATTTCAATGATAGTGTCTTTCTCTGTAGTGATTTCCTCATTTAGGATAACATTTAGAATGTATTCTTAGGAGCTGCCAGAGTTGGACCACTTTTGTAGGCAACATTTAGGTTGAACCACTGAAAAGGACCAGTATTCAACCTTTGCTGGGCAATACCTGCATCCTCTCTAAAATAACGTATTTTGGGCATGACTCTAGTCTTGGAAATTCTGAGTCATGAACGAAGCCTTGAAATGTGTATTTTAAAGAAACTTCTTGTGTAGATCAGTATTTTACAACTACTGTCCTAAAATCTTGCTATTGCTTTTCCCTGAATTCTAGTATAAGAAAATTCCACATCGGGAGTATTCTGTATATTTTTTCAGTGTAAAAAATATAAAGGATACGATTCATGACATTACCTTATGATTCTTACTAAGGAGCATCATGACATCATGACAAATTCCTCCCAAAGCGAAGGGTCTGGTAAGAGTTGAGATATTTTTTCTTGATAAATTTACTTCCAATTGTTATTGACTTATGAAACCTATTCTGCTTCCTTCTCCATTCCAGCTGCTAGAAAACCTAAAGTAAAATTTTGTGAAATGAATGTAGCTTTCCCCCAACAGATGCTTTAACTATAAATATTAATTTTTCTTTTCCTTTAATACCTGATGCCAAAAGGGGGAAATAAGCCAAGACTTCTTATCTTTTTGAAGAAAGGCTTTTATTTAAAGTTGTACAAAAGCTTTTTCAGAAATTTTCTTCGTCCTAGATTCTGTAGGAAACAGAGCTCCAAGCAGGAGACATGGGTTTGATCCCTGGGTCCAGAAGATCCCCTGGAGAAGGAAATGGCAACCTACTCCAGTATTCTTGCCTGGGAAATCTCATAGACAGAGGAGCCTGGCGGGCTACAGTCCATGGGATTGCAAAGGAGTTGGACACGTCTTGCCAACTAAACAGAAGCAATAACAAATCACATCTTCTGTATTTGTGTAGACACACAGTGAGTCCTTGGGATTGCAGTATTGCCCCAGAGCACTTGTGGTCATTATTTATCATAATAGATTCATGAGAGAGAGAAGAGAGGCTAGGAATGAGCAGTGAGAGACTCTCCATTGAATACCATGAACTGTGCTGGGCATTTTCCATGTGTTGCCTCCTTCATTCCTTCACAGTAACCCCCCACCTCCAGACTATATGAAATGATCTTTATTCTTGCAAAGCTGAAGACTGAGCCTCAGTGTCTCACGACAGTAAGGCATGGGGCTGAGAGTGAAGCCCGAAGCCCCGGGGGTTTGCCCTCCACTGCCTTTCAACCATGACAATGCAGATCTGACAGTAAAAACGCATGCTGAAAAGTCAGCTCTCTAGATTGCCGGAGAGTTCCAGATCCTACTTCTCCAGTTTACTGCGACACTTAAGCTACTTGTCTGTAAAACTAAAATAGATGATAGTAAAATTTTATTTTTAACCTCTCTTGAGAAACTGTTTGAACATTGGAGACTTTAACTTTTCATCTTTACTGGTCTCCCTTACTAATGCTCAGAATATGAACAGCCTACATTTTCTTCCAGAAGGAAACCCTACATTGATTTGCTGTAGGACAGAATAATGGTTTTCTCGATGTGATTACATGCAGCAGACATAAGTTGAAGTGTAAATTTCAGTGATCAGATACGTCCCACAGATGATACGTACAAGTTCTAGGCAGAAGGGATGAATGATGACCCGCCGTTGTCCTTTAAATGGACCACAGCCCAAAGAGTGCTGTAGCTGACATGCTGGGCCAGTATTTTTACTGAATAGATTTTCTGCATTTGAATAGAATATTTATGCTTTTATGCTAAAATAAAAGGGCAAAGTGGAATAAGCTATTACATGGTCCATTAAAACTACTTTTAAGTGACTTTCTATAGCAAAAAATTCCATAACTTTTGCATTTGCCAAAGGAACTTCTCAATTAAGTACAGGCTACTTGTTCTTAGAACTCAAAAGAAAGGGCAGATGCCACCTTGGATCTTTTTGAAAATGATAATTGTATATTTATATGATGGTGAAGAGGAATTTCCATAACAGCCGTTGTACACATAAGCTGAGACTAGCCGCCAAGTAAATCTGATTACTCAATTTGAAAATAGAAGGAAATCTAGTCTGGAACCAGCTTGGGTTTCACACAAAACCTCCTTTCATAGTGTCCCATCTTCTGTCTCCCTTCTGCTGTTTATACCGTGTGCAGAGTTGAATCCAAGGCACATCCAAAGATTTGAAATGCATGAGGCACCATCTCTTTCTTATTGCACTCTCAGGAAAACATGGCAAATATACAAACATCAAATTCTTATTTCTGTGTGAAATCCAGTCCCTTTTCCCAAGCAGAAAAGATAACAGAATTAAATTGTATTCATGTCATTTATGAAAGCAATGGTTCCTGCTTTTATCCACATGAAGCAGATGAGTCATTTTCCCTTAAGTGGTTCAACTGGCAATCAGGCTTTCCAGACAGATGCATTGAAAAAAAAAAATGTGTATGATTTGGTGGACCATCCACTTGATTAGGTTATTTTTATGTGTGATTTTCTTTGGGTATCTCCTCGTGAGATGAATTCCAACCCTGCATGGCTGCCTCACACAATCCATTTTTACTTTGTAGTATGATGCCTACCTAAGGCATGATGCACTCACAGAGGTTTGCCTGTTTGATCCAAGATAAAAGATAAGTAGACACCCAGGTGGTCTTTGTACAGGTGAACAGTATTTTGGGTACTCTTTACATTAGGTTCTGTGTGTGCCTCTGTAAATAAGCTCTTAATTTTCTGGATTTATTGTATACAACAGAAGATCTCCAGGCTCTGGATTCAATAATGAGTGGAGGTTTATTTTTGGACTCTTTGTAGTTTTGTTTGTTTTCAAGGCTTGACTGTGTTAGAAGATACTTTTAAAAAACTTCCATAAAAAATGCTGCATAGAATTCACCAGTTGGAATCTGTTCAAATTGAGATGCATTAATTAATCTCATTAATAAATCTAGTAACTGTAAAGCTGGAGATGCTGCCATACCTTGGCTGATGAAAACAGAATGAAGACAGGGACTAGGACTTGGATTTGGTCATCGACGCTGCAGATCCTGAAACCTGGATCCCCTGAATTGGAACTCTGTGGGTTCACCTGGAACCCATGACGTCTTCTCAAAGGGAGCTGGGGGGACAGAAAGGACATGAAACAGGCAAAACCAGGGTCCGAAGCTGTAAAAAGCAAAAAAGTCTGAAGGGATTACAGAACAAAAGATGTTGAATCAGTTATTCATCAAGGAATTGAGAGAATGAGGGAAGGTGAGAAGAAAACTGAGAAGTATCCAGAAGTAAATGTGCGGTTTTGTCACAGTGAGGTGTCTCTGTGGTTTGGTCACATTCCAGGGGCCGGAAGGTGATCAGATTGGGCTGTGTTGACATCTGACTGTGGGTTTGAGGAATAAATTCTCGCTGAAGACAGCAGCATGGGGACCACGTGTGGGCAGTGGTCTGCAGGAAAGAGGTAGGCAGTCACGGGGTGCCCGCCATCAAGTGGGGGGTGTTCCCATGGGCAGATGGGGCTTTGCACTTAATTAAAGCAGTCCTGCTCAAAAATTAGTTCATGGACCCATGCTGGCCTGAGAACTGGGTTTTACTGGTCTGCAGTGAGATAAGCATAGAAATTGAGAATAAACGTTTAGCAACTTCCCCCTGGAACTTTATAGAGTCATTTTAAGTGTGCTGAATCTGATAATATAACTCTGGGCTGGTGTTTTACATGCCTTTGTTTTCATTTTATTTTCCTACTAATTTAATTTTTATTGGATTTCACAGAAGTGTGGTTCTGCAACATAATGAAAATTAAAAGTAAATAAAAACAAAAAAATACTGGTTATCACAGATATTTTGAGAAGCACTGGCCACATAAGTGGAATGAAACAGATCTCAGAGACCCCAGTCCCCACCTTTGCCCCCTTCCTTACTTTTCTGCTCTTTATCTCCTCGTCCTAGGCACTTTGACGGCTGATCAATCGTAAGGCTTGCTAAAACCCTTTAGGAAAACCTTATGCTAATGGTTGTTAGTGTCTGGGCTGAAGTTTTGGTTCAAGTGGAAAAAGGTTGCCTCAGTCCAAACCACAGGGACCCAAACTCCACTTTCCCGTGCCCTGTGACGCTGATTCTGTTCCAACCCGGGGTCACCTGGTTTTGGGGGGTCCCTAATGACACACCAGGTAAATAAAGCCCTCCAGTTTTATTTGAATCCTTTAAATAATTTTTTCAATTTTTAATTGGAGGCCAGCCGCTTTACAGTGTTGTGTTGGTTTCTGGTGTACAACCACGTGAATCAGTCATGTGTATACCTATACACCCTTCCTCTTGAGCCTCCCTCTCACCACACACCCCCATTTGAATCCTTTAAATTATTTCCTTCAACAACTGCAAATGTTCAAGCAATAAGGGTTGTAGTGAGTGAGAGCTGTTTTCAGGTTGAGGGCTGGAGGTCCTACCCTGCGCCCGTGTGCTGTATACTTGACATTACATGCTCAGCTATAGATAAAAACGACTGTTTCCCAAACCCACCTGGCTAGAGGGACAAAGGTTACTTCCACCCTGTTGGAGCTCTGGAACTAATGGGAAGGCTCGGACGGCTTTTCTGTGGACAGCTGGAAGGGGAATGGGCAGCCGGGCAGGGAGACTGACTGTGGAAATAGGACTTCTCCAGGACGAGGACTTGGGCATCATGACCCAGTCGAGAATCCAGTCTCCAGACGTGGGGCAAGATGGAGTTACACAGCCTAGATGTTGGGAGCCCTTTAGACCCCCAATCCCCAGGATTAGAACAGCCTCTTGCTTGAGGATGGCAGGGGCATTAGGGAATGCCCAGGGGAAGTTGGGACCTATGCATATGTGTGTGTATTTTTCTGTTGTTAAGGGCAGCTGGGTCCACTCTGATGGAGGAGGCAGTGTCTGTGGGCTGGGACTCAGGTACGACCCTCCAGCATCCTATACTGAGCTGTGTAGAAATGCTTTTGTTGGTCCATTTTTATCTTGGAAGAACTTAGAGATAGGAGTTTGCATGGCTCAGGCCAGAAAGGAGGTCAGAAAAACAGAATATCTGAATGTGAGGGAGACTGTACTATTACTATCTATTGACTTACATCCTAGGGGGAATGAAAGATGTCCAAAGTATGGAAATAAAGCAAAATAGAGCTTTATCCATTACCTGACTCCCCCCTTCCAACATCCCTGCCCCCTCCTGCATAAACACCTGTTTGATTGCATACCTATTCTGTAAGCGCCCTGTGAGCAGAGCTGTCTGCAGGTCTTGAGGAAGGTGAAAGCATGACTATCTTGAGATGTCACTGTAGCTTCAAAGCAGCTTTTAGTTTAAACAGGGAGATGAAAACACCCAAAAAGATGATGCTCGTTTGAACAGCTCAAGACCAAGAACATTTGCAAGCTCTGCATGAACAGGGAAGGCCATCACTGTCCAAGGAATCCTAAGGGTGACTTGGGCACTATGCATGGGGAGAGAGACCAGGCAGAAAAAGAGATGATTGCCGGGAATGGAGGGCTCAGCTGGGCTCAGTGATGGGAACCCCACCGGCCTCCCTTCCCTCTGCTCATACGGTACACGCCCAAGCCAGCACCGCCCTCAACCAGCTGTCTTCACCCCACCCTCCCACCTGCCTGGAGCACAGTCCGGGGAGAGGAAGCCGTGGCCAGGCACCCCACAGCTGCGCACGAACAAGGGGAATGTAGATGCCAACTCTTGGGTTCAAAGCAAGCTGATGGTTCCCCAAGAGGATATGTTGTCAGACGAAGTGGGCCCCTGTTTCACCAAAGGGAAGAGCAGCTTAGCTCTTTTAATGGAGAAGACCTGCTCTGTTAGGGAAGCCCTTCTTTGGTGAAGTTTTTTCCAAATTTACCTTGGAAATGGAACTCTTCAACTTCCTCAAAGTCAGTGTAAGAACACTGAAGTCTATGTGTGTATGTGTGTATTTGTTGTTGTATAGTTGCTTAGTTGTGTCTGACTCTTTTTGTGACCCCATAGACTGTAGCCCACTAGGCTTCTCTGTTCATGGGATTTCCCAGGCAAGAATACTGGAGTGGGTTGCCATTTCCTTCTCCAGGGGATCTTCCTGACCCAGGGAACAAACCCATGAATCCTGCTTGGCAGACAGATTCTTTACTACTGAGACAGCAGGGAAGCCTGTATATGTGTATGCATGTGTATTTATACATGTGTATTGTATGCATTTATGTGTCTGTATTTTTGTATGTATGTGTGTTTGTTTGACAGAGTCCAATGCCTAACCATAATTAATAGACCTCAACTAAATACCTACTATGTGCCAGACCCTATGCTGGAATAGATTCATAAATCAGACACTTCCTGTTCTCTGGGGCTATAACTAAGTAATAGAAGAAACCAGAGTGTTAGAAAATTAAAGTGCAATGGAGGGGGGGCGGGGAAGAGGAAAAACGATGAAATAAATTGCAGTGAGTGAATCTGGGACCCTAAGAATTCATTTTAGAAATGTGTTGGAGTCAAGGTCAATGTTGGATATTTGGCAGATTTCAGAAAATCTTAAATTTAAAACTTTTGATTGACTTGCCTATGTCTACTTATCTTATCGAATTAACAATTGTTTGGTCAAGTTTTCCCACCAGATTGTGCCTGTTAACTACAGAGTAGTCATTTGCAGTGGCTGATCAGAAAAAAAGCAGTAACAATTCACAAGCTTGGTGATGGTTAATCGTGGAAACTGTTGGTTGGAATATCAAAGCAGTATTTTATAGCTGATGGGATTTCATCTCAGTGGATTGTAGGCCTAATATTCCTTTTCTTTTCCAATATATAATCACCTAGACAGCATATTAAAGGCATAGACATTACTTTGCCAACAAAGTCCGTATAGACAAAGCTATGGTTTTTCCAATAGTCATGTGTGGATGTGAGAGTTGGACCATAAAGATGGCTGAACACTGAAGAACTGATGCTTTTGAACTGTGTTAGAGAAGACTCTTGAGAGTCTCTTGGACTGCAAGGAGATCCAACCAGTACATCCTAAAGGAAATCAGTCCTGAATATTCATTGGAAGGGCTGATGCTGAAGCTGAAGCTGAAGCTCCAATACTTTGGCCACCTGATGTGAAAACTGATTCATTGGAAAAGACCCTGATGCTGGGAAATATTGAAGGCAGAAGGAGAAGGGGATGACAGAGGATGAGACGGTTGGATGGCGTCACAGATGCTATGGACATGAGTTTGAGTAAGCTCTGGGAGTTGGTGATGGACAGGGAAGCCTGTCATGCTGCAGTCCGTGGGGTCGCAAAGAGTCGGATGCAACTAAGTGACTGAACAATGACAACAATACATATGCACAAAGACTTCCAAAATCAGTTCATCATACCCTTTAATAATATACTTGGCACCTTACTTTCATGTTTAAAATATATATATAACATACTCGTATGTAAAAAGGAATTGTATGTATTCTTATTTTTTCAATCTATGGTAAAAACTTAAAAAACTCAAGGAGTTTTAAAAAATATCCTCTCTGCATCTTCAAATGCTTCCTTTTGGAGAGGCACATTAGAATCTTGATGAGAGGCAGAGAGACAGAATAGTTACTGCTGAAACCCCCTCCCATCCAGAAACCTTGGTTTTAAATAGCCATGAAATTCAAATAATAGGTCAATGAGTTTTTCCATCTAGGTAAACCAAAAGAAAGGACCACTAGATATTTCTCTAAAGATTAAACATTTTTTCTTGTTCAGCTTGTCTGAATTGCCTTTGAATGATTGTCCATTTCATCTGTTCATTCATTTATCTATTCAAATATTTACTGAGTGCTTCTATGCCAGGGACTTCTCTGTGCTTGGAACAGAAAGACAAAGATATATGCCTTTTTGAATGTTAGATTTTAATGCAGCAATTCAGAAAATTGTTTTAAAGAGTAAAATCGATAATATGATGGATGGTGCTAAGTACTATGGAGAAAGATGAGAGGAGAACAGACAGGAGCACAGCAGGAGGTGGCAGTCTCATCAGGGCAGAGAGGACCTCATGGAGAAGGTGACCTTTGAAAGAAGCTCTGAATGAGCTGAGGGCAAGCCATGCCCAGCCCTGGGGATGAGCAGACAGAGAGAGTGACCAGGGTGGGTCCCCAGGCAGGGGTGTGCAAAGCAGGGAGCAGTGGGGGGTCGGGGGGTGAGGCAGAGGCAGTGGGGGAGGCCCAGCCAAGGTGACGATGTGATGCCGCTGTGATTCATCAGAGTGCCGCTTTTCATCAGAGTGCGAAGGGGGCCATTGGACTGAAATGTGAATAGCATCCTTCTGACTGCTGTGTGGAGAACGGTCTAAACAGAGGGAAGAGGAACAGAAGGGTGAGGATGCCAATTGGCATCGTCCAAATAAGAAGTTATGGGGGCTTAGACTAGGGTGGTAGCAGCTGAGGTTTCAGGGATGGTTTCTGGGTTTGTTTTATCCAGAAAGTCCACTTTAGGATATGTACACAAAAGAATTCAAAGCAAGGACTCATACAGACATGTATGTGTACACCAGGCTCATAGCAACAATATTTCCGATAGGCAAAAGGTGGAATCAACATGTCCTTGGATGAATTGACCAACAAAATGTAGTATATCCATACAAATGGAATATTGTGCAGCCTTAAAAACAGAGGATGTTCAGACAAATGCTACCACTTGCGTGAATCTTGAAGACATAAACCAGACACAAAGGGACAAAATCCTGGATGATTCCACCCATATGAGGTACCTGGAATAGTCATATTTATAGAGACAAAGTAGATGGTGGTTGTCAGCGGGGAGAGAGGAAAGAAAGGTTGTTTGATGTGGACAGAGCTTCAGTTTTGGGAGGTGGAAAGCATTTTGAGGACGGCTGGTGGTGATGGCAGCAGAATAATATGAATGAACAGTAAGTGCCCTACATACGAACCTTTGAGTTTTGAACTTTTAAAGATGGGAACGTGTGTTCCATCAACGTCAGGCGTGAGTGAAATTCCAGCGTGTCCTCCCTCTCCCATTGCTGATGATCCTTCAGCTCAGCCGTCTCTCACTTCCTCTCCCTCCTCCGGTCAGTAACTTAACTCCTCTTGCCTCTTCACTCTGTGCCAGCCCCTGGATGCAGCTGTTGTACGTACTATGGTACTTCTCAAGGTACTGTTCTGTGAGATTAAAAGTTTGTCTTCTTTGTTCTTTATTTGTCTTTTATGTATTATTTGGGTGAAAAGTATTAAAAAAATCGACTACAGTACAGTGCTATATAGCAGATTGTGTTAGTTGAGTATCTAGGCTAACTATGTTGGACTCATGAACAAACTGGACTTACAAATGCACTCTCAGAATGGAACTCATTCACATGTAGGGGACTTACTCCACTTAATGCCACTGGACTGTCCACTTAAAAATGGTTATGATGGCAAAGTTTATGTTATGTGTATTTTACCACAATCAAAAGAATTTTTAAAATGTCAGATTATGTTCTGGATCCATTTTGGAGACAGAGCCAACCCAACATGCCAGAGAGCTGGATGGGGCTGGAAGGGGCTCAGAGGATGACTCTGAAGGCCTAGCCTGTGTTCTTGGGACCTGATGCAAAGCACTGTGGAGGAGCAGTCAGATGGAGATGTTGCATAGTTAAAGCGCCCTTGTTTTACTTCTTTTGGGAAGAAAACGGCATATTTTAAGCTCATTTTTGGCACTTTATGAAATCTGGGCCACTACCCTGCTCCAGGTCTCTACACTCTCTTATCAGAACGATTCTGATTGATCTCTACATCGTCCCCTTGCTTCTGTTCTTGTGTTCCATGTAGACAGCTCTCAAAATAGCGGTCAGATCCTGTTGACCTTCAGTCCAGTGACTCCCATCATGCAATTAAGAGCCAAAGTCACACCAGTGGCCTGCTGGTCCTCACATTGTCTTGATTGCTCCCCTTGTGTGTATATGCAGTTGACCTTTATTCAAGGTAGTTATTCTATAAATCCCCCACCCCAAAACCGAATTAGCCAGTACTGAACCATTGCTCCTAGGGGAAATGTGGATATTTAAATAGGTTCTGGTACCTATGCCAACACTGGCAGGGTGTTTCCCACACCAGCAGGCAATCCTTGGGATGCCAGATGGGTGTCCTAAAATTCAACTAGATTCTGACACCATCCACCCAGAGGCAGCATCAGATCCCATGGGTCCAGTCCATCCTCGCTGCCCTCCCACACCCCCCAGTTCAGATGCCAGCCACAAGGCCAGGTTGTCATCTATACCTGTGCTTCTGACCAACTGGCTATTGATTGGAGGTTCCAGTGACCCCCTCCTTGGATTTGATTAATTTGCTAGAGCAGCTCACACAACTCAGAGAAACATTTTGCTCACTAGATTACCAGGTTATTGTAAACAGATATAACTCAGGGATAGCCAGATGGAAGAGATGAATGCGGGAAGGGGCTACAATCTTTCATGCTATCTCCAGGCACTCTTGAAGTCAAATCTGGCTTCTGTACCCTGACACCAAATTAAATCTCAGAGGCAGAGGGTTTTTTTTTTTTTTTCCAGATTTTATTTATTTGGCTGCACAAAGTCTTAGTTGTGGCATGTGGGATCTAGTTCCTTGATCTAATTAACAATGCTGTGATAGTTTCAAGTGAATGATGAAGGGACTCAGCCACACATATACATGTATCCATTCTCCCACCAATCACCCCCTTCCTATCCAGGCTGCCACATAACATTGAGCAGAGTTCCACGTGTGACACCAGATGTTTTTGTTGCTTATCCATTTTAAATATAGCAGTGTGGGAAGGTCATGTACACACTGCTATATTTAAAAAGAGGCAGAGTTTTAGGTGAAGTAGGAAAGAATAACTTTGTTGCTTTGCCAGGCAAAGAGAGCCACAGTGGGCTAATGTCCTCAAAACTGTGTGTCCTCACTTGGAGAGGGTAGTGAGGAGTTTTATGGTAATGCTTCAAAGAGGGCGTGGTCAGCTCATGGACATTCTTCTGATTGGTTGGTGGAGTAAGTGGGAGTCAGCATCATCAACCTGCTGGTTCCAACATGACTGGGTTCTGTGTGCTTCTGTGTAGCATACCATTGATTTCTCCCACCTGATTCGAGGGTGGGAATATCTGCAAAACAGCTCAAAGATATTGTTCTGTATATCGCTTAAGGGGGAATCAGGACCCGGCCCTAAGGCTGGCCACTGTTCTTTATTTTGACTGTTTCTTCCTTGTCTCAACATCGCTTCGCTTTCCTAATTAGCAACTATTTGCACTTGCCTTTTGGAGCTTAGGGGAGATCATGAAGGCTGAGCGAAGCCTATTTCCTGTCATCCATGAATGGGGTGCACAGAAAGGCTTTTGTGTGCGGGAGCCTCACAGGGTCCCACAGGGCATCACTCTCCTCACACATCTGCATGGGCACCGACCTAGGAGTTCTCCAAACCCAGTCCTTTGGGCATCTATGGGGGTTTCCTCATACATAGGCATGATTGATTAAACCATTGGCTGCTGGTGATGGATTCAACCTCCAGCCAGGTATCAAAAGGAAGGATGGGCTTGAAAGTTCTAACCCTTTAATCACATGGTTGGTTCTCCTGGCAGCCACCCCCTCTCATTAATATAACAAGACACCTCTCTGACCCCACTTTGGAAATTCCCAGTGTTTTAGAAGCTCTGTGCCAGTAACAGAGGTGAAGATAAAATATGTATTTCTTATAAATCATAGTATCACAACACCTATCATTTTATCTGTATGTGTGTGTGTGTGTGTGTGTGTGTGTGTGTGTGTGTGTGTGTCAAGTGTTTCAGTTCAGTTCAGTGGCTCAGTTGTGTTGAACTCTTTGCGATCCCATGGACTGCAGCACACCATACTTCCCTGTCCATCACCAACTCCCAGAGCTTGCTCAAACTCATGTCCATTGCACTGGTGATGCCATCCAACCATCTCATCCTCTGTCATCCCCTTATCCTCCCACCTTCAATCTTTCCCAGCATCAGGGTCTTTTCCAATGAGTTGGGTCTTCACATCAGGTGGCCAGAGTATTGGGGTTTCAGCTTCAGTATCAGTCCTTCCAATGAATATTCAGGACTGATCTCCTTTAGGATGGACTGGTTGGATCTCCTTGCTGTCCAATTAGATGCCAAGATGGTGGAAAAATAGGATGGGGAGACCACTTTCTCCCCTACAGATTCACCAAAAGATCATTTGAACGCTGAGCAACTTCCACAAAACAACTTCTGAACACTGGCGGAGGACACCAGGCATCCAGAAAGGCAGCCCATCCTCTTCGAAAGGAGGT
Source organism: Odocoileus virginianus (assembly GCF_023699985.2). Classification (NCBI taxonomy): domain Eukaryota; kingdom Metazoa; phylum Chordata; class Mammalia; order Artiodactyla; family Cervidae; genus Odocoileus; species Odocoileus virginianus. Next base: position 769,338 of record NC_069705.1, on the reverse strand, counting down.
GGGACAAAATATAAAAGACAGAGAGACAAAAGAGTTAGCGATGGAGACCGGTCCTGGGGAGGGAGTCGTGAAGGAGGAGAAGTTTCCACCCAGTAGGAGACCCTCTCACAGCGGGTCTGTGGGGAGTTTTGGAATCTCAGAGGGCAACATAATCAGGATTAAAAAACAAACTAACACAGAATACACGCCTAACTGCAACTTCGGAAAAGAGAACTTTCCCAGTGAAAGGCTCTAATGTAACAACTTAACACACAGCCTGGCCTGCTCACAGAACAAGGGATTGAGCGAACACCAGAGGAGAGCTGGCAGGCTGCAGACCAGCCCCTCTCCACCCAGAGGCAGAGAGACAGGCTTGCGATAGCCGGAGCTGGAAGGGGCTGCTGCAGTCTCAGCCCCAGAGACGGCATCTTCCACCCAACTGTGAGCAGGTTCCTAGCTGCTAACCAAGTCTTCCTGAGATCCTGGATGATTGACATCCTCCAGGAGGGTCGCAGCCTGAGATCAGCTCCCCAGAGGAGACACGCAGCCCACCTGAGACGGTGCTCCCACCACACACCCAGGAAAGCGAGCTGCTGGGACTGGCGAGGTGATTAAGATGCACGGCCCTGCTGGGACAGCGCACCCGCTGAAAGCACCTGGCCGCCTCAGCTGCTCAGACCTGGGAAGGGCATGAAACACATGCCCAGCCCACAGAGACTGGGCCAGAACTGTATGTGAGTGTCCCCTGTGGAGTGCAGGTCAGCAGTGGCCTCCTGCAGGGCTCTGGGTGCAGCAGACCTGGGTATGGCATAAACCCTCTTGGAGGAGGTCTCCATTAACCCCATCAGGAACCATCAGAACTTACATGGGACTGGGGAAATAGACTCTTGGAGGGCACAAACAGAACCTTGTGCATACCAGGACCCAGGAGAAAGGAGCAGTGACCCCACAAGAGACTGACCCAGACTTGCCTGTGAGTGTCCAGGAGTCTCTGGCGGAGGCGTGGGTCGGCGGTGGTGGCCTGCTGCAGGGTCAGGGACACTGAGTGTAGCAGTGTGGGCATGGGACCTTTTGAAGGAGGTGTCCATTATCTTCATTACCTCCACCATAGTTTGGCCTCAGGTCAAGCAACAGGGAGGGAACACAGCCCCGCTCATCAGCAGAAAATGGGATTAAAGATTTACTGAACATGACCCTGCCCATCAGAGCAAGACTCAGTTTCCCCCTCAGTCAGTTTCTCCCATCAGGAAGCTCCATAAGCCTCTTATCCTTTTCCATCAGAGCCCAGACAGAATGAAAACCACAATCACAGAAAACTAACCAATCTGATCACATGGACCACAGCCTTGTCTAGCTCAATGAAACTATGAGCCACGCCAGGTAGGGCCACCCAAGACAGACTAGTCATGGTGGAGAGTTCTGACAAAATGTGGTCCACTGGAGAAGGGAATGGCAAACCACTTCAATATTCTTGGCTTGAGAACCCCATGAACAGTATGAAAAGGCAAAAAGGTTTGATACTGAAAGATGAACTCCCCAGGTTGGTAGGTGCCCAATATGCTACTGGAGGAGAGTGGAGAAATAACTCCAGAAAGAATGAAGAGACGGAGCAAAAGCAAAAACAACACCCAGTTGTGGATGTGACTGGTGATGGAAGTAAAGTCTGATGCTGCAAAGAGCAATATTGTGTAGGAAACTGGAGTGTTAGGTCCATGAACCAAGGCAAATTGGAAGTGGTTCAATAGGAGATGGCAAGAGTAAAAATTGACATTTTAGGAATCAGTGAACTAAAAGGGACAGGAACCAGCAAATTTAATTCTAATGATCATTTTATCTACTACTGTGGGCAAGAATCCCTTAGAAGAAATGGAATAGCCATCAAGCCAATCATGGTCAACAAGAGTCCAAAATGCAGTATTTGGATGAGCTCTCAAAAACAGCAGCGTGATCTCTGTTCGTTTCCAAGGTAAACCATTCAATATCACACTAATCCAAGTCTATGCCCTGACCAGTAATGCTGAAGAAGCTGAAGTTGAATGGTTCTATGAAGACCTACAAGACCTTCTAGAACTAACACCCCCCAAAAAGGTCCTCTTCATTATAGGGGACTGTAATGCAGAAGTAGAAAGTCAAGGGATACCTGGAGTAACAGGCAAATTTGGCCTTGGAGGATAGAATGAAGCAGGGCAAAGGCTAACAGAGTTTTGCCAAGAGAATGCACTGGTCATAGCAAACACCCTCTTCCAACAACACAAGAGAAATCTCTATACATGAACATCACCAGATGGTCAATACTGAAATCAGATTGATTCTATCCTTTGCAGCCAAGTTGGAGAAGCTCTATACAGTCAGCAAAAACAGGACTGATAGCTGACTATGGTTCATCTCAAGTAGATTACAATCTTAATAAAACAACTTAAATCATTTTATCTGTATATAAATATATCTCAAGTAGATTACAATCTTAATAGATAACTTAAATCAGGAAAGCCTATTTTCCTTTTATTAACAAAGGGAAAATGAGGTTTAGAAGTGATAAGTAGCATGCCTGAGGCTGCCCAGCAAAAGGGACTAGGTCGAAATTCGAATCCCATCAACAGGTCCCAAAGCTAGAACTTCTTGCCCTACACTGGCGGCTCCCCACCATCTCCTCTGGTCATCTTAGTGAGAGCTGAAGCTAGGAAACAGACCTGTTCAACCTCATCATGGAATATGCATGTGGGCTATTCCAAGAATGACCACAAATCATCATTAATATTGATTTTGTGGATAACAAATAAATTTTAGTGATAGGTGAATTCACAAATGCATATCTATAAAGTATAATATAATATAAGATAATATAATATATGTAATAAATATAATTTTGGGTCAACCAAAAAGTTCATTTGGGTTTTTCTGTAATATGAAAAACTTGAATGAACTTTTTGGCCAACCAAATAATATACATATATAATATAATAATAAGGAGATACATTTATATACTTATTTCTTTGTATATATATTCTATTCAGGTACATCAAAGTCTCCTGGGAAGTCAGTTTGAGCATTTGGAATGGAATTACTGCTCTCACCAGAGCTGTTGCCTGCTCAGTGTTTATAAGGGCCCAAGAGGACAAAGAATATTGTTAACAAAGGCTATTAGTGGAAGAATAAAAGCAGGTCTTCAGATGGCTCCTTGAGTGCATGCCTTAAGAAAAAAAAGATGCAATTACATGACTTCCAATATACTCTTCTGCGTTTTCCTTTTATTCTAATTTATGAACTTGGTTAATTACCTATTCAATAGCCTCAATCACTCAATTTAAGAACAAAGCCAGGCAAAATATATTGAGATCCACTGTCACAGCTTCCTAGGAAATAATTCATGTAATGTCATATCTTCCATATTTTCAAAAAAAATTTTTTTAAATGAAGAATAGAGATAATTTTCCATTCAGTTTCATGCCAAGCAACTATATAGGATGATTAGTATATAAGGAAGCATTTGACCTGTCAAAAAAAGATGTGAAAGATGTGTATAAATAGCATCTGTAGAGAAGGCAGCTTGCCAGAATAATTTAAATATGCCTCAGGATGCTATATGAAAGAGAACTCTTTCTAAAATATTAAATTACTATGAAGTCTCACTCTCATGATTTAGGTCTTTATTCTTGTTCAAAGAAAAGAATCATTGTGGTTAAAAATAGCAATGATAGTTTACATTTATTGAGCTGTTTGGTTCTTTTCTAACTTGTTCACCTACACTAAACATTTTAAATTTTCATATGAACTTTCTGAGTAGGTAAAATTATTATCTTCCTTTTAAAGATCAGGAAATAAAGACACCTAAACATTAAATAACAAGCTTAAATTGAATGAGGGAAAATATTTATTGGGTTGGCCAAAAACTTCATTGGGTCTTTCTGTACCATCTTACAGAAAAACCTGAATGAACTCTTTGCCAAACCAATACTTCCTCCTCTTGAAAATGATCTGTACTTCATTCTCATGTTCTCTGTTTCCTGTATTCACAGGTCCAATTATATTTGAGAATTATGAAGCCTCAGTCATTTTCTAGATTTTTTTTTGCAATGTTAAAATCAACCTTTATCAGTGAATTGTGCATTTTGCTATTCTCTATTACATTGTGAATTGAATAAGATCGATGTGCTTCTGTAAGTAGGTGAGGCTCCCGTGATGGTGGTATTAAACAGGGAGATCTCTTGCCACATGTTGCAGAGAAAAGTCACTTCTTCAAGGCACAGTGGGGCCACATGTGTCAGGGTGTCTGTGTCAGGCTGGTCCAGAGGAAGGCAGGGCACACATTCAGGTGGCTTCTGAGATGGGAAGCCTACTGTCTTCGTAAGGTCTCTTACCTGTCTGGTCAGGCCTGAAATTTCTCCTTTCACATTGTTTTCTTCAAATGTTGAAAGCTTTTTGATGTCAAACATCCTTATTAAAGAGCCAATACTGCAGGAAGCAGCAGACAGCCGTGACTTAACACGGGGTTTGGCAGGTTGTCTGCTGAAGGCAAGATAAAGACCCAGTCATCTGAGATAGATGTCTACAGGCAGGCAAGAGGGATTAACAGGAACCAGAAGGACACCACAGATAACATTCAAGCACCCGATGGGCGACTTGTGTGTGAACGATAGCGAGAGAGAAACAGGGAGAGAGAATGATCTCATTTATAATGTGATTCAAGGAAGATACTGACAATTAGGACTTTTTCTTTATTCATATTTCCCCTTTGAATCCTTCTTGGATGAGGTCTCTTGAAAATGACCACCAGTTTTCCTCCTGCTTCCTGGGGCCTTTTGGTTGACCAGTTAGCCAGGACAACTCCAAGCAGGGGTCACTAAGGTTGCATTCAGACCTCTAGCCCATGACAAAAGAGTCGACAGTCACTGTGTCCTCAGCTGATGCAGCTCACGAGCTAGGGACATGGTTCTGTGATAGCTGTGCCTCTATCAGCACAGTTCTTCCGGGAGGTCACGTGGCCTGCGATTGCCTAGTTCTCAGGGGGAAAAGAGACCTGGCCTGGAAGACACATCTCCACAGGGCAGAGACGGAAAGGAAGAGACACACATCTTATTTCCTTTGCATGCTTTCTAACAGCCCTCTTGAGTTTAATTTAACCCATTTGAGTTTAACGTAACCCCTTGGTGACCTTGATGCCATTAATCCACAACTTCACCTTAGGGGTACAGTTTATTTTATGGATGAAGCAATCTGCAATCAAAAATTGTGTTGTAGGAAAAAAGAAAACACATTTTATGAGGACATTTTACATGAAAAACCTATAGCCCTCCTATGTTATTAGTTGCCTGTATAAGGTAAGATCTATGGCATAGCCATAGGACCCAAAGGAAAAAGCACATTTCGTGTTCTATAAATTTCCATTTGTATCACAGCAACATCCAAGCCAGGAAGAGGGTATTTCACCCATATGTTGGTTTATAACATATGATTATAAATATCTTGAGTATTGTTCAAATAGTAGATTACTTCTGAGTAGGTTTACTTCTCTTTTCTTAAAATTTAGTTCAAATCACAAAATCAAAAATCAGTTCAACTCTTTTGGTTGCTTGTCATTTTCCAATGAGTGTGTGCATGCTAAGTCGCTTCAGTCGTGTCTGGCTCCTTGCCACTGGATGGACTGTAGCCCGCCAGGCTCCTCCGTCCATGGGATTCTCCAGGCAAGAATAATGGGATGGGTTGCCATTCCCTTCTCCAGGGGATCTTTCTGACCCACGGATTGAAGCTGTGTCTCTTGTGACTCCTGCATTGCAGGTGGATTCTTTACTGCTGAGCCACTGAGGAAGCCCATTTTCTATTAGCAGTCATAATAGTGGTCCCCTCCAAGGCAAAAGTCAAGGCTGTCTGGGTGCTGATTTGCTCATAGTATGACAATGTGTTGGGAGTGCCCCAGCGATCCAGTAGTTAAGCCTCTCCGCTCCCAGTCCAGGGGGCATGGCTCCATCCCTGATTGGGGAACTAAGATCCCACATGTCACATGGCCTCAGAAAAACAAAAGTATCCTCAATCCTCTACCAGATAGAATACATTTAAACCTTCTTCTGATCAAGTAGCTCTTTAAGTACTTAGAATGAACTACTCTGTTACTTCTGAATCATCCCAGTAGGGTGACAATTTTCCAGTCCTTTCTTGGGTCAGGCATCCAACATGGCTAAAAATTGTCTTTTAATTATGGGGAATACATTTAGTCCATAGCTTTAGATTTTGTTTGTTTGCCAAGAGCTTTTGAAGATGTTAAAGCTTTTTGCTTCTTGATTCCATTTTCAAGGCTTCACATTTATACTATTTAAATAAAGAATTGTTTTAGAAAATGTGTGTTCTTTGTTTAATTGACTGTTAGATATCCTGCAGTCTGCGCCTGCAAGCAGTGGGCTGAATTCAGGTTAAGTGTTTAAACATTCTGTACATCATAATGATTCTAGCATGGAGTAATATGAATCTTCTTTATTTGGGTCTGCAGCCAGCAATGATCCTAGGAAGTTTCCTTAGCTGACGTTCACAAGGAAAAGATATTCCACAGTGCAAGTCTAAGTTCGGACATGGCAGCAGTCCTCATGTTGTACTTGTGATGAGTAGCGTGATAAAATGCCGTGATTTTCAAACTCTTTTCCACCAAGCTCAAGGTACCTTACTGGAGTACCCTAAGCGCTCTGCTTGGAGTTTGATGGTCTGACTGGTATTTGAAACCTCTAACTTCCATTTCAACTCACGTAGCTGTGCTTTGTCAATCTTATATATTAATATGTTTCACATTAAGGGTTTTTATATTTGAAAACAGGGTTCTCCTGCTTTCCTTCTTTCACTCCTATATTTCTTTTAAAAGCCCTAGTATTGTTATTAAGGTCAATAGCTTTGAATTCAGAAGTAGATTCAGGTCTCCTTGTCCACTTGCTAGTTCTGTGGATTTAATGTCTTTGAAGTAGGGTTTTCTCATCTGGAAAATGGGCTAATAATGTTCATAAAGTGGTTTTGAGGATTAAACATGAGAATAATGAACTTTCAGCAAAGCTTTCTTCTCTCTAGTTCCTCAATATCACGTCTATCAGCTGGGGTCTGATCAGAGGGGTACAACCACCATGACTGACCCAAAAGGAGGCACTTATAAGAATTAAGGCAACTGGTGAGGCAGTGTTGGTAACCCTCTTTCTTCTGCATCTAGTGTTGGGCCTGAAGTCAGTAGCACTGGCAATCAACAAGGAAAGATGGCCATGAGCACCGGGAAGAGCAAAGACAAACGGTACTTGTGAGGGAGAGCTGGAACCCATAAGGGCGACCTGGGGGTCACTTAGCCCATCTATTTCAGTTAGGCTCTAGCCTTAGTGATGTGGGTGACATGCTAGACAGGTTGGGGCTTTATACCAGGTCCCCAAATCCACATCTGTCCTAGGGTTCAGTAACCTAAGGCAGAGCCAGAGATGCTTGTGAGTCTGGCTCCACCCCGCGTGTCAAGGTGAGTATCTCTAATATATAGGGGTACTGACTGCCCCACCACTCTCTCTCTTCACCTACATTGTCATCATGGATGATCTGACCAGCCCTACAGCTGTAACTTGGAGAAGGAAATGGCAACCCACTCCAGTACTCTTGCCTGGAAAATTCCATGGACAGGGGAGCCTAGTGGACTATGGCCGTGGGGTCGCAGAGTCGGACACGACTGAGCAGCTTCACTCACTCACTCACAGTTTTAACTACCACCTAGATGTAGATGAAGCCTTGTTTACCAGAATGTTCCTTGCCCTGACTTTTCTATATATGTTGACATGCTGGAGCTGGAATCGCACCAACAGGCCAAGGATACCAGAAACCAGTGACAGACTGGCTAATAGATGGTGGCTGTCCTTGACGGTCATCTGGAGTGAGAGCTCATAGTCTCTTCACAGCATTGCTGCTGCCAATCAGAACGGATACATGAGCCACGTAGTATTTGCCGCTAGATTCCCTAAAGGAATAAGCGGAGTTCACTGAGATAGAACTTAACGGGGATAAACAGAAACATCCAAGTCATCAAGTATAAGAGTAGAGGAAATAAAGATTTGGCTTAGCAGAAATCCATGTGGAAAAGACTTAGAATTGATTGCTAGCAGGTTCAATATGAGTATAGATTACTGTGGGTCAGGGTTGCCAGACACACACACATACTTCAAGCTTTAAAGGTTCTGATAGAATTAATGGTGCACAAGAGCTGTGACAGCCCTGCTCTGCTTTGTACTGATGCCGCCACACTGGGGTCTTGGACTTGAGTTTAAGGGTCATGGGTTAAAAATGTTATCAACAGACAGGAAATTTCGTTCATAAGGTAATAGAGATGATAAGGGGAACTTGAAATTATATTTTAATGGAGAACACTGTCAAAGTATCAGTGGACGTTCAATCTGCTAAACAGAACCTTAGGAGATGTGATCGTTTTCAGGAGATGAGAATAAACTCATGCACAAAGCAGAATTCAGACAAGTGGGTTATTTGAAAAAGGAGAGCTTCCAAATGCAAGTGTACACCATCAGTTCTGCTTGGAAAACTCTATGTGATGCCCATGGGGTTTTGGACTAGACCAATGGTTTCTCTAAAACTAGAATCTTCTGAAACTCTACAAAATGCAGACTTCCAGGTCTCACTCTAGATTTTCTGAGTTAGTCGTCTGGGGTAAGGCCTGGGATTTGTGTTGTTAATAGCTCCCACCTGATTCTCTTGTGGCCCGTGTGGGGACACCTGGACCAGTTGAACTCTAAAGAACCTTCCATAGTTCTATGAATCTATTACACCCAGTTGTCTGTCCCAGGAGGCCACATGCATAGTGGCAGGAGCAGCCTGAGCAGAATGGATGGGTTCAAACCCAGCTGTGTCTCCACTTAGCTCTGTGAAGTTGACTAAGTACCTCCACCTCAGTTTCCTCACCTGTTTTAACAAACAGGGTTAAGAGCCATGCCTGGTTGTAGAGTGCTGCCAAGAATAAATGAAGACAACAGTGCTAATATATGACATACATAAGTGTTAGTTACTATTTTTCATACCAGAAGATGATGCATCCATTTACAAGGCAGTTTGATTCATGAATATTTAAGAGTGAGAGGAGAAGGAAATCATTCCAAACCAAAGACCTTCTCTTTTCACTTTTACTTTATTAATTATCTTTTGAAATGGTTCTAGCTTTCGTAAGCATTATAATACAGAACATATGCAAAAATGTATGTGAGTGATTCAAGGTTATCAAAGTATAAGTAGGAATATAAAGTTTATTTTCTAGGAATGCAAAACAATGGAATTTGTAGAGAGTAAATGAGAATTAAACTGAAGTCTCAAAAAGTTTGCTGAGATTTCTTTGTGGAACCATGACCATCCAACTTTATTTTTTAAGAAAGTGAAATATATAGGTCTTAGGTAATATAATCTGATGACTTCTGGTAAATGAATATACCCTATAACTACCATCCTAAGATATAGAACCATTACGTTACTTTGGGAAATTTTCATGTCCCCTTCCAGTCAATCCCTACCCCTAGAAGGCAACACTGCTCTGAATTCTAACATTATAGACTAGCTGTGCTGTCCTTGAAATTTATATAGATGAAATCACACAGTATGTTCTCTTTTCTATGTTTTTTATTCTAATTTATGTTGTTCATAAATCAGTAGATTCTTCTAGCTTACAGCTATTATTTCATTGTATAAATACATTATCATTTGCTTATCAATTCTTATGTGAAACATTTAGATCACTTTGAGTTTTGTCTATGATGTGTAAAGCTGCTATGAACATTTTTGCACAAGTCTCTTTTTATACTAAGTTTTTGTTCCTTTTGGGTAAATGTCTAGTAGAATTTCTGAGTCACAGAATAAGTCTAAGTTTATAAAAGCTGAAGACTTTCCCATTTCACATTCTTCTGTATATGGATTTTGGCTGTTCCATGTGGTTATTTACTTTTGGTATTGTTTTTATTTGATGTTTATTGCTTTATTTGATGCTAGCACTTATAGTAGTTATGAGATGATTTTGAATTGTTCTTTTAATTTTCATTTCCTGGTGACAAATGATGCTGAGCACCTTTTCATTTGCCTATTGATCATTTTTATATCTTCTTTTATGGAATATCTGATCAAATAGTTTGTCCTTTGAAAAAGTTGAATTGTTTGTCTTTTTATTATAGATTTGTAGGAGTTAATTGTATATTCTAGACAGAAGTCCTGAATCAGATATATGAATTGCAATTATTTTTTCCCAGGATGTGGCTTACTTGGTTTTCTTGATGTGTCTTTTTATAAGCAAAAGCTTTTGATTTTTTGTAAAATCCAATTTATCCTTTTTTTTTAATATTCACCATGTTTTATTTCTTAAGAAATCCATGCCTATGCCAAGTTCACAGAAATAATCCCCTGTATTTTTCTAGAATCTTTATAGCTTTACCTTTATATTTGAGTCTATAATCAATCTTAATTTTAATGTGTACTGTAAGGTAGAGATTGTGTTCGTTTTTTTTTTTTTTTTTTAATTTCCTGCACTTATTCAATTATTCCAGCACTATTTGCTCAAAAACTTTTCATTTCTCCCATGGAATTACCTTGATACCTTTGTTGAAAATCAGTGAAAGTTATCAAAAGATACAAAATTCCAGCTATTAGATAATTAAGTACTGGGGATGTAATGAACGACATGATAACTATAGTTTAACTCTGCTATATATTTGAAAGCTGCTAAGAGCAGATCCTAAAAATTTTCATAACAAGGACTTTTTTTTTTCCTTTTTCTGAATCTATGTGAGGTAATGGATGTTAACTAAACTCATTGTGGTAGTTATTTAGCAATATATGTATGTCAAGTCATTATTGTGTATACCTTAAATTTACACAGAGCTGCATGTCAGCTACATCTCAGTGAAAGTGAAAGCAAATCAGCTGATTCTTTGGGTATAGGTCTAGTTCTGGGCTCTCATTCAGTTGCATTCATGGCTTTTGTCTGTTATTATGTTTATTACTGGCATAAAATTGTTCATAATATTTTCTTATTATCCTTTTAAAATTGTCTGTAGCTTTTGTACTAAAAATAATTTTTTTATTTTAGTAATTTATGTTGCTTTTTTAAAAAACATTCATCAAGCTTGCTAATGGCAATACTTGCTTAATCCTTCCAAAGAACAGATTTTGGTTTTTGGTTTTTGGGTTTTTTATGGTAATTTGTGTTATATTTAATTGACATCAGTATATTATTTCTTTCCTTCTACTTGATTTTGTTTTAATTTTCTTATCACTTTCTAGTTTCATAGTATTTAAACTTTGACCATTGAGTTTAAGCCTTATATTCTTTCTAACACAAAGCTATGTATTCCTTTAAAAGCTGATTACAATTGTCCAAATATCTTCTGATTTCTCTTTGGATTTTTTTCCTTTGATAATAGGTTATTTAGAAGCATTTCAGGTCTTTTTATAAGTAATATTATTTATCCTTATTGATTTCAATGGTAGTCAAAGAAATCACAGTACAAAATGTAATTATTTCTAGTTTAGTAAGAATTGTCAATGGCTTAGCATATTCCCTAACTTAGGTTACTTGCGTACCCTTGAAAATATTGTGCAATCTCCAGTTGTTGTGTGTAGCATTTTATAAACTATAGTACAATATAGTTGATAGTTTTATTTAGATCTTTTAAAATTTACTGGTTTTTTTTTTCCATTTATTTTTATTAGTTGGAGGCTAATTACTTTACAATACTGTAGTGGTTTTTGCCCTACATTGACATGAATCAGCCATGGATTTACATGTGTTCCCCATCCTGATCCCCCTCCCGCCTCCCTCTCCACCCACTCCCTCTGGGTCTTCCCAGTGCACCTGCCCCGAGCACTTGTCTCATGCATCCAACCTGGGCTGGTGATCTGTTTCACCCTTGATAATATACATGTTTCGATGCTGTTCTCTCGAGACATCCCACCCTCGCCTTCTCCCACAGAGTCCCAAAGTCTATTCTGTACATCTGTGTCTCTTTTTCTGTTTTGCATATAGGGTTGTCGTTACCATCTTTCTAAATTCCATATATATGCATTAGTATACAGTATTGGTCTTTATCTTTCTGGCTTACTTCGCTCTGTATAATGGGCTCCAGTTTCATCCATCTCATTAGAACTGATTCAAATGAATTCTTTTTAATGGCTGAGTAATATTCCATGGTGTATATGTACCACAGCTTCCTTATCCATTCATCTGCTGATGGACATCTAAGTTGCTTCCATGTCCTGGCTCTTATAAACAGTTCTGCCATGAACATTGGGGTGCATGTGTCTCTTTCAGATCTGGTTTCCTCGGTGTGTATGCCCAGAAGTGGGATTGCTGGGTCATATGGCAATTCTATTTCCAGTTTTTTAAGACTGTTTTATCTTACTGTTCTGTCAGCTACTGAGATTGGAGTTAAATCTCAGTTAAATCTTTTACGGTTTTGGTGTCTCTTTGGTGGTTCAATCAGTTCTCACCTCATGTATCTTTATGCTTTATTAGTTAAATTGCATTTAGAACTGTTAGGTTCTCCTAATAAGTTTCTCCCTTTATTATTACAAAACACCTTCTTTACTTCTGGTAATCCTTTTTGTCTTGAAGTCTGTTTTGTCTGATTTTAACATAGGCACTTTCAATTATGGGTTAATCAAATACTTTATAATCATCCCATTTTATTTTCTGTAGAGTTTCCTTAGTTTTATATCTTTGTATTTATTTCTAGAGGATTAGGATGCATTCATAAACGACCACTGTCTATATTTAAGTTAATATTGGTAAATTTATTATTTCTTAATTGTTAATTTTATTTTATATAAGATATAATGAGCTCTCAACAATACTGCTTGCTCTTACTCATTCTTATCACATATTGGGTTGGTCAAAAAGTTTGAGTTTTTCGTAATATGTTACAATTCAATATTTTTACATCTGTATGCAGAATAAAGAGCACAATACAAACATAGTGTTATAGTTTTTGCTTTGAATTACTATCTTTAAATAAACTTAGAGAAATAAAAAAAAATCAATATATTAATCATTTTTGGTGTTCTTCATTTTTTCCTGTGGATATGAGTTTGCATCTGATGTCGTTTGCCTTCCAGCTGAAGAACTTTGTAAGCATTTCTCTAGTGCAGGTCTTCTGGCAGACCACTCTCTTTTATTTCATTTATTGAAAATGCTCTTATTCCACTGTAAAGTTTGCAGGATATTTTTGCTGGATATGGAATTCTAAGTTGACACTTTTGTTTTGTTTGTTTCACCACTTTCTGTTGGTTAGACAGTTCAAGCCCATTTCACCCCTGGTCCTCTCTCTTTGCTGTTTGCCCTGTACTCTCCCTGGGCAAGTCTTTAACTGGTTCCTCACTTCTCAGGCTAATTGCTGACTCTCCAGTTTCATTTTATGCTACTGAGAGATCTCTGTTAGCCATACTATCCAAAACCAGCCTTCTCCTCTGTGACTTTCTCCTTTTCCTGTTTACATCCTCTGTAATATTTCCACAATGTTTGTGTTTGCTTCCTTGTTTTTTGTCTTTCTATGTGAATAGCTCCATATGAAAATTTACTCTATATTCTCTTATATTCTTGGCATTGGGCGAAATATCTGCATCATAATAAAGGCACAGTGATGTTTCCCTAGTGTAAAATGAATGCAACTGAAGTTACAGGGGTATCCGAGGTCTAGCTTTGCCTGAACTGAAAGGACACATTGAGTAGTCACACCGCTAAACTCTCCAGAACTATCTGCTCTACACACTGTGCTAGGGATTATAAATTTATAAGTGAAGCATCTTCAGGAAGCTTTTCCCGGTTCTCTAAGTCGGAAACAATCTCCTCCTCTAGTTCTCCTAACATTCTCCACTTCATTCTGACTGTAGTACTTTTTGTGATTGACCTTGTATTATTGCTGTTTTGTATACATATCTTCCGGAGAAGGAAGTGGCAGCCCACTCCAGTGTTCTTGCCTGGAGAATCCCATGGCCGGGGGAACCCGGTGGGCTGCTGCTCATGGGGTCTCAAGGAGTTGAACATGTCTGAGTGACTAAGCACAGCATACCTATCTTCGCGCTACAACTGGATTGTCAGCCCTTGCAGGCAAGAATGATATTTTCAGAGCACATAGTGGCAGTCCTGCAGAAATAACCTTTCTATCTGCAGAGGTTTGGGTATACACATAAAATGGCATTGCACTGAAAATGAATAAGAAAGTTAGCATTTTTGTTTAATAAGATTCTCCATTTCTCTGAGGAAAAAGGAGCTGTATAATTCCAAGGTAATGAGGATTTCAGCTGAACATTAATAAAGCCCTAAGTTCCCACCAAGGACACTGTGTCATGTGTGGGGGAGGACTCCTCTGCCCCTTCTCTGCCTTTGTTCTTGTTTATATGCACTGCCTTTCTGGTTTATGCTCCCTGTAGTTTGCATCGCAATAAAGTGCCAAATATTTCCTGCCCACGCTTCTGTTTGGCTGCAGGGCTGGAGAACTGTGATGGAAAGCAACAGATCAGAATATTTTTTAGATTTGTTGGTGCTCTTAAAGATGCCAGTTTTAAAACATAAATATTTATGCCTCTTGCCACACTCCACCTCCATTCGTTGTGAGAAGACCGTTGATGAGTCGTCTGAAGACCCGTATAAACACTGGTTATCATTTATTATGATAAGATTGACGGAGAACTCTGGAGGCAGGAATGCCCGAAGCTAGCTTTTATATTTTGATTCCATGCATAAAAGAGGAGATAGACCAGCCCTGGATAAGCAGTCAAAGAACTCACGTGCAGCTTGTGATAACTTATTGCCTCTGGGTTTGGAGACTACTGGTAAACTTTCTGAATCAGGCACACCTGTGGGATGGAAAACCATAGAACCACAGCTCTTCTTTATAGAATAACTTTTTTCTTTAAGACCCAATGTTGTTCTAACAAATTCAGGCTACCAAAAGAAGTATGACTCTATGGGATGGCACTTTTTAAAATGTGCGTGTAGTGTATTGAACGGAGAAGGCAATGGCACCCCACTCCAGTACTCTTGCCTGGAAAATCCCATGGACGGAGGAGCCTGGTAGGCTGCAGTCCATGGGGTCGTGAAGAGTCGGACACAACTGAGTGACTTCACTTTCGCTTTTCACTTTTATGCATTGGAAAAGGAAATGGCAACCCACTCCAGTGTCCTTGCCTGGAGGATCCCAGGGATGGGGTCGCACAGAGTCGGACACGACTGAAGTGACTGAGCAGTAGCGGCAGTGTATTGGAGGTTAGGGTTACAAGTCTGAAACTTCTTGTAGAGTCTCAGGCCTCATCCAAGTTTTATAGGATCAGAACCTTCAGATGCTGTGCCTAGGGATCCATATTTTAACACCATCACCAGAGCATGTTCTAGGATGTCCAGGAGTCTTTGCTTGAGGGAATAGAGAGACAAGAATTATCTCTTTCATCTCTGATCAGTCAGTCTGTGCCTGGAAAGTTTTGAGTCCCTTAGGTTGCTTCTCAAGAAGATACTGTGGTTTCATTGCTTTTTTCATAACTGAATTGACTCTTCATTGAATAATTAGTAAGTCAATTTCCAATTATTCTGTAATTGAAGCTAAAAAAACAACAACAACTTAATTCATACTCTGGCCAGATCAACTTATCATGCCATGTCAAATAGGTTTTTCAGAAACATGCATTGAACTGTAGGAATTTGAAATTCTGCAGGAAGTTCTATGCTTTGTCACATAATGGACACAAGATCAATTCTGATGACACCGTAATATTCCACAAGCAGGGCTCATTGGATATCATCAGAACTAACTTTATTTTTGCCAGCCACTGCCCTTTCATGCCATCTCTGGAGGGTTAATTTTTTCCTACCCTTTGGGTATAAACTGGGGTAAGTTTCATGAATTTTCACTCACTTCTAACTAATAAAGAGTTCTTGACTTTCATTCTTAGATACACAGAAGCTCTATATCATTAGCTGATATGTCCAAGTGCCTTCTGAAAAAAAAAATACACACAGCTTTGAAGCTGAGAATTATATTTATTCGGTGGACCTTATGGAGGACTTTAGCCCGATACAGTCTCTCGGATAGCTCTGAGGGACTGTTCCAAAAAAATAAGGGAGGAGTCAGGATATATAGGAGTTTTTGAGAGAAAAAACAGAACAA
Organism: Odocoileus virginianus; assembly: GCF_023699985.2. NCBI lineage: Eukaryota > Metazoa > Chordata > Mammalia > Artiodactyla > Cervidae > Odocoileus > Odocoileus virginianus. The sequence continues at coordinate 753,217 of NC_069705.1, read as the reverse complement.
AACATGTATCCGAACATCAGAAGATGACTGCTAATAAGAAAAACAAAACATTTCAAGTTAATGATTTTAGTGCTTTTCTATCTCTGGGAAGATGCAAGCGTCTTGGGCTCACTGAAGTCACTTCCTTTGATGTTCACCCTGCAACCTGGGGCCAGTATCCTGTTTTTCTCCACCCTGAATCCCCTCAGGCAGCATAGCCATCGGGAGCAGCTGCAGAGACTGATGGCTCCTTTGTTTACTGAAATGGCAAGTGACATCCTTTGTTCACACAGGACAGAAGAATAATTTTTAAATAACTGCGAACCTAATTGAAAGTGAGTTTTTCCCCTCCCTCAGGTCAGTTCTGCTTGGGCTGCCTGTTTGTCATGCAGAAGGAGGCAGAAGGAGGCTTCTCTCTTCTTCTCTGCCCTTGGCTTATGCTTTTTTTCCCTTTATCTCAGCTCACGTTCCTGCAGGGCTGAGGGATGCAGGGTATCAGGTTAGAAAGGTAAGGGAGATAAAGGCTTACTTGATAGATACACAGACAAAGCTAGCCTAGACGCCATTTGGCTCTTTCCCTTGGGGTGGTTTCATGGCTTTTTCAAGAACTCAGCATTACTTGATACTTAGCCCTAAGCTAAGTATCTCTTCTAGGGTCACTTTAAGGCCCTTGATGTCCAGCTGAACTCTATAGCATCCTTCTGCTGGGGTCAGATTGCCCCAACTATTCATACATGGTACACACGTGGTCTGTGGAACACTTCATGTCTTTTGCTCTAACAAGCTCTGAGAATACATGCCAGGTACAATCCTTCCACCTCTCTTACTTCCCCATCAGAGCAGCTAAGCAGCCACAGTCGCTCGCTCTTTGGATCTCGAGGGTGGTGTCCAGTCCAGGACACTCAAACTCAGGAAGGGGTTTCTCAAGATCCCCAGGTAGTTCCACTGAGTCTTTTTCCCGGGGATGTGAGGTGAAAGAGAAGGAATCCCCCATCTGACATGGGCAAGGGTAAGTCAAACTCATAGTATGAGATAACTCCCTTTAATAAATTCTCTCCTTCTTCTCAATATCTTTTTTCAGACTGGTGATGAGTGACCAGCTTGAGTTAGAAACTGGTTCTTGATCACTTCCTTTGAATGCCCTGAACTGGGACTCTTATCTCTACTTTAGTCATGGTGGTATAGCTAGCATCTATGTCTTAGAACTTCAACTTAGGACTTCGTCCTGGGCATTGGGAAACCATGATTCCCTTATAATACCTCTTTGCAATCATATAATAACGAGTTTATGTTGATTATTTGTTGTGTAGCAGACACTACTTTATACCTTATCTTACTCAGTCTTCCTCACAATCTTATAAGAAAACAGAAGCTCAGAGAAGTCAGGTAATTTTTGTGAAGTCACTCAGGTAAAAGATTGCAAAATTCTTCCAACCCTGTGCGTTACTTTCCTTTTAGGAAAATAAGAATGATATTGCCCCTTAGAAAGAAAATATTATGCATTCATCAGGAAAAATGCTATAACTGTTTAATATTCTGGGTTTGACAATGGGAAGAGAGAATCTTGGAGTAAAATTAACAAGAAGTCTCACTTGCTAAGCATTTTAATATGTATATTCACTTAATTCTTATAAAACCTTGTGATATGGATGGCTTTGTCTTCATTTCGTAGATGAAAAAACTGAAGCCGATAAGAAATTATGCGACTTTCCCTACATTACACAACCAGGAATATTTGGAGCCAAGACTTAAAATCTGAAGTCTCAGCCATGATGCTGTAGCCACTTTTTCTCTCCACTTTCATGGGGACATAGCAGCAGAAGGAACATGAGATGTGGCGGATGTTTGGCTGAAGTTTCTTTCTAACACATTTGACTCTGGATGAGTCAATATTTTATGGGAGTCAAGGTTTTTTTTTTGTTTGTTTTTTTAAACTAACCTTCATGAAAACAAAGAGCATCTTATTTATCTTGGAATCCCTAATATCTGGTCCAAAGTTGATAGTCTATTGTTGGATTAACCAAATGAGTAAACAGATGAGTGAATAACTTTGATTTCAACTCTCTGGTGGAAAGTGATTTTTCATGTGACTTAAGTTAGTTGGGGCTTCCCTGGAGGACCAGTGCTTAAAACTTCACCTTCTGTTGCAGGGGATGTGTGTTTGATCCTGGGTCAGGGAGCTGAGGTCCCATGTGCCTTGGGGTAAAAAAACCAAAACATAAAATAGAAATGATATTGTAACAAATTCAGTAAGACTTAATTTAAAATTATCCACAGTAAAAAAAAAAAAATCTTTAAAAATAAATAGATGAATTAATCCTTCTCCTGGGTATTTGCATTTTATAAGATGATCCTGGGAGAAGAGTTGACATGAATGATATCAAAAGCTGCATTTCTGATTCTGTGATTGGAATAAAGGTGGAAGAGGAATTGAAACAGGATTTTTCTCTGTAGTCTCAAATTTCATTGCAGAAACAGTAGTTTGCCACATCTGTCTGCCTTAAGGAAAAAGTAGAATGCTTCTTTCTTTGGGTTACAAAGTATCCAGAAACATTTTTCACCAAGAAGTAGGTCCTAATCATTTCAGTCATTCAGCAATGAGACAGGCTGCTTCCAAAGTATTCACAGTCAGCTTCTGCTAAGGAACCTGCAGGTTGGGTTCTTGGGTGGAGGGATTGAAATGTTACCGGTGGGTTAGATCGGATGGCCTCTAAGATAGTCTGTCCCTGAACGTTCGGGGATTTCGGGAGTTGTTCCGGTGGTTGATGACAGTGATGCAGCTAACCAGGTCTGTGTGTCTGTCATTCACAGGTCTGAGGCGCAATTACAGATGCACCACCTGCAGTGTCTCTCTAAACTCAATAGAACAGTATCATGCCCACCTGAAAGGATCCAAACACCAGACCAAGTAGGTACTTTCATGTTTTAACTCTTCAGTCCTTTTGTATGTAACCTTTAGTATGATGAATGAAGGCTAACCGCTTTACTTATTGCAAAATAAGTAGATGAAAACTACATCTCTTATCTCCAAGTTTCCCTTGATATTTACGCCACTCAAGCCTACAGAGCCTGCCTGACACTGCTTGAAGAATGACTTCTTCCATTTTTTTTTTGGATACAGTGATGACAATTTTTTTTTTCCATTTCTTTCCTTCTTTTCAAGGACAGTGAGCACATTTGTATGAACTTCCCAGGAATCTTTACGTCTATATTCAATGTTTTAAGATAAACAGTATAATCTCTCTTAATACTTTGGGGATGGACCAGGCCTCCTTGTTGTGAAGTCAAATTCTATGCATGTCTTCTACCACTTTCTGTTTCTAGAAGAGTATGGTTGATTAGTCTGGAAACCTAACAAATCTGGAATTTTAAGTCATTCACATGTACAGCTATTTTCAGTTGAATGGAAGCTCATTCCACACACGCCTCTGAGTCTCATGATTTTAAACCAGAAAAGGCTAATCAGGCGTTGTTTCCCCTGTATATAGCACTGCTCGTCTTTTTATAAAACCAATACTTTTAGGTATTTTTAAAGTAGCTGCTAGAACTGCTAATAAAATCTAATAAAATAGGGAAAAAACAAAAGGCTATCTCAAAAAGATGCAATTTTGCTGAATAAAGTTGTTTTCATTTCTCTCATATTCATGAGCAGAATCATTGAAACAGATCTGACTATATCAGGGCCTCATGAATAATGAATGATTCGTTGGACAAACATTGATGGAACTCCAACATGTGTCAGACCCTGAGTGTGCCTTGGGGAAGAAAAGCTGAGTGGACTTAAGCCTTCCTCTTGGGAACTCTCTGCCAAGCTGGGGAAACAGTCGTGTAAACACATAGACTGTTCACTGTTACCATAAAGTGAGCACCCCGAACTCAGGACCAGGGGCAGGGGAAGATTTCCTGGGACATCAATGCAGAGGCTGAGTTCATAACAGTGAAGTCGGGGTTTTATTTTTTGTTTTCTGCTATCACCCAATGCCCAGCACAGCACCTGATACATCTCTAGTGCTTCATGAACATTCCTGATGGGCTTCCCAGGTAACTCAGTGGTAAAGAATCTGCTTACCATGCAGGAAATAATGGGTTTGATCCCTGGATTGGGAAGAGCCTTTGGAGGAGGAAATGGCAACCCACTCCAGTATTCTTGCCTGGGAAATCCAAAGGACAGAGGAGCCTGGTGGGCTACAGTCCATGGGGTTGCAGAGTCAGCTGCGACTTAGCAACTAAACAAGAACAATACATTGCTGACGGCGTGAATGTGTGATTATAAGATGTAAGTAATGACTTTCCAAGCAGGTATATGAGGAAGGCGCATTCCAGGCCAGGAAATTTCTTTGCAGAGATATTGTAAAGATGTAGATCACAGTGGGTCTGGCTTCAGTGGGGGGTTTAAGCCCAGAGTTTCTGACTGACACTTACTGACTCAGTTTTTCCTCCACGTCGTGCTGTTGGGTGAGTCAAAACTGCTTTCGTGACTTGCTTTACTCTTATTCACCCCCACAGGGCTTTTATCAAGGAAATTCTTCAAAAGCAGTATGTTCTATGATTGGTTACTGACACCTGCATTGATTACTCGGAGCTGCTATCCCGCCTGCCACCCCCAACCAAAAGCATAATCCCTTCAACATCTCTAATGATCACAGTGTATGCCTTCTAGCCAACACTCTAACCAGCACTCACACACCTTACAAGGAGCTGCAACATGAAATAATCATTATTTAGGACGTATTTATTGCTTTCATGGGTAGAAAAATGTAGACAGTAGTGACTTTAGGTGGCAGGTATCATGTAGATAACTAATGCAGCTAGATAGCATCTCAGTTTCAGAAAAGCATCTACTTCTCTCTGTGTTCCTATAAAACTTCCTGTGACAGAAGTTGAGCCAGGCATAGTCATGTCTATTACCTTATTTTGTCCCCTTAACCACCTCAACATACGTGTTGCGCTCAGTCGCTCAGTCGTGTCCGACTCTTTGTGACCCCATGGACTGTAGCCCACCAGGCTCCTCTGTCCATGGGGATTCTCCAGGCAAGAATACTATAGTGGGTTGCCATGCCCTCCTTCAGAGGATCTCCCCAACCCAAGGATTAAACCCAGGTCTCCCGCATTGCAGGCAGATTCCTTACCCCCTGAGCCACCAGGAAAGCCCAAGAATACTGGAGTGGGTAGCCTATCCCTTCTCCAGGGGATCTTCCAGACCCAGGAATCAAACTGGGGTCTCCTGCATTGCAGGTGGATTGTTTACTAGCTAAGCTACCAGGGAAGCCCCAACATACATATTACTGACCGTTACTTGATTTGAAAAAACCAAGGCTCAGAGAAGCTAAGTGAGTCAGCCAACACCCGACAAATGGCAGAACCAGGACCGGACTCAGCAGCGTCTGACTCACACTTCTAATTAATTCATGTCATTCAGTCACCGCAGACAGGCTTGGGACACAGGATGTCAGGGACGGCCGGTAGAAGGCCCCATGGTGAATTTTGAAAAAGGGCATCGTCTCCCTAGTGTAATTTAATAAACATACATGACTTCAGAAGGGTACATTGCCTTCTGTGCTGCCTTTTTTTCAATAAACAAGACAGTTGCTTTTTTTTTTTTAACCACAAAAGTACGAGGTTGCTGTGCTTCTGAAGAGTGAAATGAAGGAAATGTGAAGAAAACAACTGTAGCTCCGCCCCGCTGGTCTGGTTCATCTGCTATTATACTGAATCTGAGTATCCTGTGTGTGTGTTTATATGTGTCTTGGTTTATGAGACAGACTGCTCTGTAACTTTCTTGTAATATCCTTGTTAGGTTTGGTTTCAAGTGTGTGGGGGCCTGCTTAAACAAGTTGAGAGCTTTGCCTTCTATGTCTAATCCCTGAATGAGTTTGTGGTGGACCACTTCTGTTTCTGATCCTAACTGCTAGGAGGAATTCATTGGTGAAGTCATCTAGGCCTAGAGATTTATGCTTTGCTGTTGAGTTGCTAAGCTGTGTCTGACTCTCTGCGACCCCAGGGACTGCAGCACGCCAGGCTTCCTGTCCTTCACCATCTTCTGGAGTTTGCTCAAACTCACGTCCAGTGAGTTAGTGATGCTATATAACCATCTCCTGTTCTGTCACCGCCTTCTCCTTTTGTCTTCAATCTTTTTCAGCATCAGGGCCTTTTCCAATGAGTTGGTGATGGATTTATGCTATGGGAGTATTTTGATTATAAAAGTAGTTTTCTTTTATTACCATACTGTTCATATTTTCTATGTTTCTTATACTGTCTTTCAATGAATGTGTCCATTTATTTGCATTTTAAAATATATTGTTATAAAGGTGTTTATCACCTAATTTTATTTTTGATGTCTGTGGAATATTTTTTCTTTCTGGACATTGTTTATTTTGTTTCTTCCTCTTTTTTTGGCCCAACTTTTTGTTAGAGGTTTATCATTCTTTATTAGGTTTCTTTAAGATGATCAGATGTTGGGGATTTGTTGATTTTCTTCATGTGCAGTTATTCTATGACCTTTAAAACATTATTTCCTTTTTTTCTACTTTTTTAGGTTTAATCTGCATTTCCCCCCTAGCTTCTTAATATAAAAGTGTAGGATCCATACTGAAAAAAAAATCTGAAAAAGAAAAAAGATGTATATATACACATATATAAAACTGAATCACTTTGCTCTACACTTGAAACTAACACAACACTGTGAATTCATTATTGCTGTTATTGTTTAGTCACTAAAGTTGTGTCCAACTCTTTTGCAACCCCATGGACTATATACGTCAACATAAAAATTAGAAAAAAAAAGTGTAAGTTAGCAGTTTTTCAATGTTTTTTCTTTTTATAGTATAAGAATTTAAGGTTTTCAATGTACCTCAACCAATTGTTTTAGCTTCATTCTAAAAGCAACTTTATGTATTACAAAAGTTTTAATATGTAGTATTTGCATTGTTACTTATTTCAATATACTTTCTGTTTTGCTCCTTTTACTCATGTTTGTTTAGAAATTCTCCTTTTACTCATATTTGATTAGAAGTGTTATGTCTAAAATCAAATATTTATAGGATTTTCCTATTTATATTTTTTGTAATTTATTTGTATCTGGATTCTACCAGGGTCAGAAAAAATATTCTAAATGACCTCAGTCTCTTGAAATTTGTATAGACTTACTCTGTTCCTTGGGGCTTCCCGAGTGGTGCTAGTGGTAAAGAACCTGCCTGCCAATGCAGGAGGTTTAAGAGATGCAGTTTCAATCCCTGGGTTGGGAAGATTCTCTGGAGGAGGGCATGGCAACCCACTCCAGTTTTTTTGCCTAGAGAATCCTGGATACAGGAGCCTTGCGGGCGATAGTCCATGGGGTCGCAGAATCAGACAGGACTGAAGCGACTTATCACGCATGCACGCGCTTTGTTCCCCAGGCACACAGTCAATTCTGCTCATGTATTATGTTTACTTGAAAAGAATTTACTGTTGGGTAAATGGTCCTTGCTATCAATTAGGTAGTTGTTTAATCTAGTTCAAATTAGTATATCCTCACTGATTTTTTTTGTCTATTTGTTATATCCATGAGAAGCAGATATAATTAAAAACTTCCAACTATACGTATGGATTAGCCGTTGTGTCCTGTTAATCCTTTGTATTTAGTTTTATATATTTAAAGATATATTATTAGCTACTTACAAATTTAGGGTTTTTCATGCCTTCTTATTATATGGGCCCTTTTTCTAAAATCATCTTTTGCCATCATAAAATGTCCTTCTTTGTTACTAGTCATATTTCCCTTGAGGTATACCAACATCAACTACAGCAGCTCTTCAAGGCTTTCAAAAGCTTTTTCCTTTGAATTGCATCCAGCTCTTATTTTGTCTTCAGGTGGAAGGTTAGTGTGACCAGTTACTCAACCAGAACCAGAAATGGAGGTCAGCCAAGTGGTTTTTTAACTGTTCTACTCTAAGTCAACATAAGTATTAAAGTGTCAGTAATTTTCAAGGTTTTATATTTATATTTTTAGCAATCATTTCTAGGGAAGTGTTGAGATGAGCAAAGATGATTCAGTTGTGTATTGGAAAGCACACTGGATTTTATTTCTAGGGCAGTTTTGCCCTCTGAGTGACCCTGGGCACCGACAAACCTTCTTTCAGTCTCACTTCCCTCGAAGATGAGTGATCAGTGCTGACAAGGATGAGACAAATGTGCTTCCTCTTTCCATGTTTTACTCATGATCCTGGTATTCTTTTTTATGAAACCTGAATTCAGACCTAAAACTCCTCCTGAAACATCCCCCCAGTCAGCCTTGACCTTTTACTAAAACTGGCAATGACCCTTCCCTGCCCCAATTATGTCCAACCAGAACTTCAGAATACGACCTCATTTGTAAATAGCGTCTTTACAGAAGTAAAAGTTGAGCATCTCAAGATGACATCTTTCTGGATTTATGAGAATGACTTACGGTGTCTTTATGAGGGGATGGAAAGGGAGATTTGCACACACGAAGAAGGTGACTACATGAAGATGGATTCAGAGTTTGGACTTTGCTTCCTTCCAAGCCAAGGGCCACCAGGGGCCAGCAGGGTCTGGGAGAGGCCAGGGGGATTCTCCTCCAGAGATGTCGCCCAGCTGACACCTGGTTTCAGACTTCCATCTTCTAGAACTTCCATTCTCTAGAGAGAATACATTTCTGTTATTCGAAGTCACTCAGCTTTGACTACTTTTTGAGGCCAGCCCTAGGAAATTAATATAGTGTGAGACTTTCATGCTTTGTTTTGTAAGTAATCCTCAGTCCTATTTTCCTGGACAACTGCTTACAATGCTGATCCCAATCATGACAATGATGGTGATGGTGATGATGGAGAGGATGGTGTGATGGTGATGCCACCGTGGATAACTGAAGTGGGACTTATATGAGACTGGGACACAGCTACAGACTAAAAAGCTTTGAAAGGATCACATCTCATACACATAGCAGTCCTATAATTGGCCAGAGACTCTCATCTCCATTTTATAGGTTAGAAAATTTAATCTCAGACTTGTCCAAGGCCCCCAGAATAATCGGTCGGCAGAGCCAAGAACAGAAGTCAGGTTTATTGGCAACCTTTCCTATTACTGTTACAATAATACTTAAGAGCAATGTGACAATAATAGCGTTATTTAAGTGTTATAACTGTAATAGTAAAGGTTGCCAGTAAACCTGACTTCTGTTCTTGGCTCAACTAGTTAAATGGCTTTTTCTTTTTTTGGGCAAATGTCATAAACAGCAAAATGACAGTCAAATGTTGCTCCATGGTTAAATAGCAAGAGAAATACACAGTATCTAATGAGATTAAAGGTTTAGAAATGCAAATGATCACCCTGACATATAAAGCAATTGCCCATTAGTAGATTTTTCAGTATTTCCAGGAGATCTAGCCTGTCAATTAGCACAAGTGCTTAAAATGAAATTTAAAGACACATGAGTTCATACTATAGACTAATGAACAGTCCCCGCCCCCATAATGTACTTAAATTTGAGTTTGGGGAACACTTCAAGCTTCAGGACATTATATTACTTAGAATTAAAGGATATAAAAGTTGTCGTTACTTACTTTGATATTTCAGACAATTGAAAATGAGATACAAGTGTCTAAGAGAATACATCTGACTGACCACAACTTAGTTGTAAATGTGCTGCTCCCTTTGAGAAGAAGCCTGAAATGGTGATAGCCGCTGCTTTTTCTGCAATTTTTTCCCAATCAATATGAATCGTCCAGACAAAATCTTCATATTATTCATTTCCCCGTTATGTTCATTTATTTGTGAAGTGATTGAATGGATGTTCAGTCTCATTTTCAGAGCTGGAATATATTTGCTTTAAAAACCTTGGAATTCAGTTCTTGCGTTCCGGATAAGAGTTAGGTGGGAGTACAACCAATAATAATAAATAAGATATTTTTGCAAGAGATGCCAAGCATGGAGAATGTACTGGAATCACAGTAAATTTGTTGCTGCTCGGCCGCACACCAGGCTGCTATGTTTTCCAGTATCTCCCAGTCTGCTCATTCGTGTCCATTGCTGGCTAACCATCTCACTCTCTGCTGCCCGCTTCTCCTTCTGCATTCAGTCTTTCCCAGCTTCAGGGTCTTGTCCAATGAGTTGTCTCTTTGCTTCAGCCAAAGTGGTGAAGCTTCCGCTTCAATATTGGGCTTCCTTGGTGGCTCAGTGGTAAAGAATCCGCCTGCCAACCCAGGAGACACAGATGACTTGGATTCAATCCCTGGGTCGGGAAGAACCCCTGAAAAAAGAAACGGCACCCCACTTCAGTATTCTTGCCTGGGATTATACAACAATAGCGACTATAATAAGTAAAGTGGCTTTAGTATTTCAAGGTGTTGTTCTCTTCAGAAGCAAGCCAGCAAACAAAAACCACATCAAGGCGTGGACTTCTTCGAAGGCTAAAAATTTAGAAATTTTTGTTGAATTTTCAATGTCGTTTCCTGTCAATAATCAATTTCAGTAACCGGAGGGGTTGGGACTTTGGTTCTGAGTGCTGAGATCAACAGGGCATGAGACAGTGTTGACATCAGAGCTGTCCTTTCCCAAAGAGGGTGAAGTTAGTTCTCCTCTGCTGATAATTATTTGTGAGCTGCTTGGAAAGACTCAGAATAAAGGGCACAGTCTAGAATCCAAGGCAACTGCTTTGCTTGTTCCAGTTTATGAGTTTGACGGTGCAGATGAGCCCCGGTAGGAAGTGGAGCTTGTGGAGTGTCACCGCGTCTTTCTAGCCCAAGGGCTAGATTTATATCCTGTGTGTTCCGTCGCTTGTCTTGTCTGACTCTTTGCAACTCTATGGACCGTAGCCTGCCAGGCTCCTCTGTCCATGGGATTCTCCAGGCATGGGTTGTCATTTCCTTCTCCAGGGGATCTTCCCAACTCAGGGATCGAACATGCATTTATGTCTCCTGCATTGGCAGGAGGGTTCTTTACCATTAGCGCCACCTGGGAAGCCCAGTTACATCCTGGGCACTGTGAACAGGGAGCCGGGTGAAGCACAAAGATGGGGCTGAGGTAGGGCTTGTGGATCAAAGGCCATTGTCTATTTAGCCCTGCTTTGTAAAATGTATTTATTAAACTATAGTTGCTTTGCGGTGTTGTGTCACTTTCAGATGTACAGCTTCAGATTCTTTTCCACTATAGGTTGTTACAAGATATCAACTATAGTACTACAGAGTAAATTCTTGTGCTTTATCTGCTTTATATATGGTAGTATGTATCTATTCATCCCAAACTCCTAATTTATCCCTCCCCTCCTTTACCCTTTGTAACCATAAGTTTGTTTTTCCTGTTTGTGAATCTGTTTTGTGAGTAAGTTTATTTGTATCACTCTTTAGATCCCACACACAAGTTATATCGTATGATATTTGTCTTTCTCTGCCTGAGTTTCTTCACTTAGTATAATAACTTCTAGGTCCATCCATGTCGCTGCAGATGGCAAAGTTTCATTTTTTGATGGCCAAGGAATATTCCACATATGTTTAACACATCTTCTTTATCCATTTCTCTGCTGCTGGCCACTTAGCTTGCTTCCATGTCTTGGCTATTGTGAGTAGTGTTATTGTGAACATCGGAGTGCATGTGTATTTTCAAATTAATTTGTGTCTTGTCTGGATATATGCCTGGGAGTGGGATTGCTGGACCATATGATAACTCTATTATTAGTTTTTTAAGGGACCTCCAGTCTTTTCCACAATTAACTCTGTTTTTAATTGAATATTCAAGTTCACTATTGTCAAGAGTCCTCCCTTCTTGGTGGAAAGCCCCAGAGTCCAGTTTCTCAAATGGAAGAGACAGTAGCCTATAGATAAAGGAATTCCAGAGAAGCAGGAAAAAACTATACATGTCCCCCTCTATAGCACTAGTACACAGGCAATTCTAATATCTCTGTTTTTCCTAAATCTCACTTGCATGCTTTTGCTCTGTATGCCATATCTAAGGATACATTACAATTACAGTCTGTGACTAGATTGAGCCTTTTGTGGGCTTGGAAAGAACTAAATACAGAGCTCTTTCACTCTTTCATATTATTTACAGAATGACTGATGACCCCTAGTATTCTCAAGCTGACTCGTTTCCCATCCCCCTCCTTTTGGATGTGATGCGAAAGTTGCTCAGTCGTGTCCGACTCTTTGCAATTCTCCAGGCCAGAATACTAGAGTGGGCTGCCTTTCCCTTCTCCAGGAGATTTTCCCAACCCAGGGATTGAACCCTGGTCTCCCACATAGTAGGCAGATTCTTTACCAGCTGAGCCACAAGGAAAGCCCAAGAATACTGGGGAGGATAGCTTATCCCTTCTCCAGTGGATCTTCCCAACCCAGGAATCGAACCGGGGTCTCTGGCATTGCAGGGGGATTCTTTACCGACTGAGCTAGCAGGGGAAGCCTAGAGGGCCTTTGATTTTGACCTGCTTGACATTTGCATGAGTCATGGCTGTCTCCAGAGTGGTCTGAGCTGATGGTTTCAAGGCTCAGCTTTGACCGTGAGTCCCTTGCCTACCTCTCATATTCGTGTCTTACTGCTTCAGAACACCACTTCGGTCTCCGAGGGACTCCCCTGGTGGTCCAGTAGTTGAGACTTCATCTTCCAGTGCAGGAGGTGCAGGCTTGATTCCTGGTCAGGGAGCTAGGGTCCCACATGCCTCACAGCCAAAAAACCAAAATATGAAACAGAAACAATATTGTAACAAATTCTGTAAAGACTTTAAAAAGAGTTCACATCAGTTAAAAAAAAAAAGAAGAAGAAAGAAAGTCACTTAGTACCAGCTTCCAAGGGTGTAAGGCTGTTACCTGACTTGGTTCTGGAAAGTTCATCTGCATCAAGAGAGAAAAGAACCACTGGAAGGAAGGGATGGAGCCCAGTAGGCCTGGCCTGGGAGGTGGACAGCAAGTCCTAGATCAGTGCTCCTCAAATCATGTCCCCTCACTGAGTTTCAAAGCCCTCACTGAATATAGTGCAGTCAAAATCTCTGTTAACCCAACATTATCTAATTTTATGCTTCAGGGTTGAGCTTTTTAAACTTTTTAGGATTTTCCAGCTGCAGAAGAGTGGCTCTCAAGTCATCCTGCTTTAGTGTTTATTTGTCTCTTGCTGAGTGGCCCAGAAATTGACCAACCCCCTCAGGGTCAAATTCTGCTAAAGGAAAGGTGTGCTAGAGGCCTGTTTATCCCATCCTTAAACAAAGACAAAGGCGCTTTTCAAAGGCTATGACTTGGGGCAAAAGAGGTGAAGTTCATTGTCCAAGGAGAGATTAGAGAGAAAAGCTTACTCTCACTTTATTCCGTGTTGTGAATACCAAGCACTCATTCTGTCGGTTTCTCCGGCCAACAGGATGGACGAGAGGCAAGAGGAAGGCTGGAAAGGGGACCTTGGCCCCTCACCTGAGCAGTCAGGCCTCTGGTTTTATACTCAGTCTGGGCCTTTGTAAGTTATGTAACCTTCTCACTCATCTCACCAGAGGTGATCAGAAACTAGAATATGTCCATGTGTTAATTATGTTGAGCTGCCTTGACTTCTACTCCGACCTAACTCTGGAAAAAACATTGAATTTGGCCAACAATCTCTTAACATTGTCATAGGACGGGAAGTGCCAGGAAACTGACTTAAGATAAACAAAGGACCTTGCTTCATTGTGGGTTGATGCTGGTCGGGGAGTGGTTGGAGGAGACAGGCTGGGGCTGGAAGCATGCCACGGTTATGGTTTTGAGTCTGGCTCTCCATCACTGCCCTTTAGCTGGAAGAGAGGATTGGGTAGGTCCACTCTGGCTGGGATTTTCCTAGTGTAAATAAAGGAGGTAGTAGTTTGAGTGACTGGGCAAATTTACCCCTCACCCCATTCAATTCACTCCAAGGACCAAAATCAGTTGAGCATCTCCTGTGTTTGAGACATTGAAATAGGTCTTAGGGATAATAGAAGATCATTATGCCTCTCAACATTGTACCCCTCTAGTTGAGGGGATACAACGCGTAGTCAAGCAAGTGCAGCTAGAATCAGTACAGGATATATTGGCACAGAATGCTTCTGGAATTCCTCTGGTCAGAGGCCTGAAGGAAAGGTAGTCAAGGGTGAGGGCAGGGAAGGGGCTTAGGAATGAGACCAGCAGGGTTCAGTCCTGGATCTTCAGCTTCTGACTGGGTGCCCTTGAGTTTCTTACCCAGAGACCTCTCTGGAGCTTAGTTTCCACACCTGAAAAAATGTGACAGATTAAAAAAAATAAAGAAAAATAAAATTAAAGAAAAAAATAGAAGGAAAAAATAATAAAAATAAATAAAAATTCCTCCCAAAACTGTGATGAGGACTGAGCTTTAAGAATCACAAAAAGCAACAATAACAAAAAATATGAAACTTCTTAGACAATGCTTGGCTTGAATGGCATGAACCTTATTCTCATAAGTGTTAGTTGTCATTCTGTATTAATGAAATTGCATTTGAAATGGGCTTTGGGGAACAGGGAGATGAATATTGATGGCTCCCTCAGGACTTTTTTGTCCTAAGTACTCTTTTTGGCTTTCCTGGTGGCTCAGATGGTCAAGAATCTGCCTGCAGTGCAGAAGAGCTGGGTTTGACCCATCGATTCGGAAGATCCCCTGGAGAAGGAAATGGCAACTCACTCCAGTATTCTTGCCTGGAGAATCCCATGGACAGGGGAGCCGGGCAGGCTACAGTCCATGGGGTTGCAAAGAGTCAGACATGACTGAGCGACACGCACACTCCTTCTGTAAGATTGCTACAGAATTCTTCATAGCAAAGTCTAGTTGCTTGCTCAAAGTTGGGGTTTTGTACTCAAACGAAAGTTCAGGCCCATTCAGGGTTTAGAGTCCAGATTGACCTAAATCAGACAGTGGAATATAAAGAATTATCTAGGAACAGAAGGCTAGTCTCATTCTGAGTTTCTTGGGGTCTATTGCCTTCCACCTGTTCCAAGTCCTCATTTTACACGGTTTCAACATTGGTATTCAATCGGGCCGCGTCAGAAAGAACACTTTTTAAGAATTTATTTTATTAAAGTATCATTGATTTACAACGTTGTGTTAATTTCTGCAGTACAGCAAAGTGATTAAGTTTCATATATATATGTGTGTGTGTGTGTGTGTGTGTGTGTGTATATATTCTTTTCCATGATGATTTATTACAGGATATTGAATAGTGTTCCCTGTGCTACACAATAGGACCATATTGTTTATCCATTCTCTCTCTTTCTCTCCTCTCTCTCTCTCTTTCTCTCTCTCTCTCTCTCTATATATATATATATATATATATATATATATATAGTAGTTTGCATCTGCTAATCCCCAACTCCCAATCCATCCTTCCCCTCCCCCATTCTCCCCTCTTGGCAACCATAAGCCTATTCTCCATATCTATGAGTCTGTTTCACAGACAGATTCATTTGTATCACATTTTGGATTCCACATATAAGTGATATCCTATGCTATTTATCTTTCTCTGATTTACCTCTCTCACTGTGGCAGTCCCTAGGTCCTCTGTGTTGCTGCAGATGATATTATTTCGTTCTTTTTTATGGAGAAATGACATTATTTGAAAGCTCCCAGTGTGTGTGTGTGGTCTTTACACTCTGATTCTTATTCAGGCTTCTGACTTTCTCTGGCTCTGGTTACCAGTTACATTTTGTCAGTCATCTGTAATTAGCACTCTATTCTCCAAAGACCGCGAGTGATAAACCTTGAAAGTAAATAAAATAAATGGGACTATACTCCTGGATGCATTTCCTAAAATCATTCTTCTAATATTCTTTTGATACTCCTTGGAGAGATTTTCTTTACCATTCTGCTGCTAACACAGACCACATTTTTCTTCTTCATTTGCATTTTTTAATTTCACCATTGAAAAATAATATGTATCCTTTTGTATGCAGGCATCTGGTCTGCTGCAGCTCATGCTAGATCTTAGCTAATCTCAACATTAACTTATTAAATCTGACTTTGATTCACAGCATTTGATAAATGGCCCTATCTTTCAGAATCTGGAAGGGTTTTCTCAAAAAACAAATGATCTTCCTGTATTAGGGAGTCACCTCTGCAGGTGTTAACTACTGTTATTTAAGTTATAACTCAGCAATAAACATTTTGAAGATTTTTGTTTGTTCTTTTCATTCTTGGAGTTAAAATTTTCCAGGCCATTCTATAGTGAGTTTAGCATAGCAAGATGTAATCAGAATCTGGGCCTCAGTCTGAATATACATTTTCGAGAATCATTATAGTATATATGTGTCACTTTGAATAGTCCTCAACAGAAAATAGGAATGTGTACTTTCTTTTCTATAGGTTTTAGGGTCACAGAGAAATCTCAGTCTGTGTCATGCTGAGTAGTCAAATACAAATCAAAATCTAGCTAGCTTTCAAAATGTTGGTGACATTTCAAGTTCAGGACACAATTACTTCAAAGTTCTACTCACAGCTTCTGGTCCTGTTATACTCCCCAGAGATATATCTGTCTTTTTGCTTCCTTATTTAAGTGCTCTTTCTTCTAAAGACACCTAACAGGCTAACATGTGCTCTTTACTCTGTTTGATTCCAAAACCATCACTGCCAAATGTATTCCTGTTCTAACAAGAATGATCTTATAATAGCCTCAAATAGAGGAGTTTCAGACCTCTGATTTGGCTTCTCTGATAATGGATAAAACTCAAACAATAGATTCTGTGTTCTAACATCTTTCCAGTGCTAAATAAGATAAATTTCCTAACAGCTCAGATTTTCATGGGCAGGCAACTTATTAAGTTGCTCTTGCATATCTATAATAGAAAGGACCCTTTTAGACCAGCTACACAGTTTTCTATTTTTTGGAACTAGATGTCATGATTGTGTTATTTCATATTATGTAAGAATCCTGCAGGTAAAAGGAATGCTTTCCATGTGAGAGAGAGACCAGTTCGGAATGTAATCTGAGCAATTCTTTACAGACAGGAAATTTACTGGATTAGAAGGAAGACATTTGTTGTTCTCCTGCTAAAAGTGACAGGAAAAGAGTTAGGCTCCCTCACACCAGCATTTCAAAAAAACATCAGCACAAGTTAAAGATCTACCAGCAGGTTTCATGTATGTATGCACAGTGAAGAGGCATCTCTCATTTAAATTTAACTCTCAAGAAACCTAGTCGCAAGCCACTAATTAGTCAGCCTTCTAGAACATGCAATGGATAGTTCTATATTGAATCTTGAGAGTTCATTCTGCTGATGGAATTTGCTCCACTCATGAGCTGAATGTTTTCATTGAAACAATAAGTCATGGTGAAAGAACTCCAGGTCATCCATTGATTGGGTCAATAGTTGAATCAATCATGACAGAGTGATCCACTGCATTCTAGGTTCCAAGTCACTTAGCAGAGAATGACAAACTAACAAACTACATTCCTTATCCTTAAAACACTCATGCACTTTTTAAATGCCTAAGCACTAAAGCTTTGGGATCCCCAAAAGTAACCTCTCATTTTGGGGTCCATTGAAATTGCAGGAGAGAGGGCTGGTGGCCCATCTCAGTGATGGAGGCTGACAAATTCTCTGAGCAGCTGCCAACTGCAGTGGAACTGAGTGACCAGGCATAGCATCCCCTGCTGTGTGTCCAAGAAAGTGTCACCAGGAACACACATTTTAGGTGCAGCTTTTAATTTCTGTAGCAGCTGGGAACCTGAGCTGGGAACCAAGGAGCCAAGATGGTCTGAGGATGCAGGAGGGGTGTGAAGTATGAACAGGATGAAGCATCAAGACAGCACTTGCTGTTTTGTTGTCTCGACTGTCACAGAAGCTTTGCCTTCTAAGACTTTACCCCAAAGCCTTTGCTTTCTTCACTCAAAATGTCCTATTTTCTGGGTTTTCTTTGAAGAGCCCTCATGTCTTATGTATGATGATTTAAATCTTGTAACACCTGATAGGATATTTCATGGTGATTCCTCAGAAGAAACCAGGAATGCAAATTACGT
Source organism: Odocoileus virginianus (assembly GCF_023699985.2). Classification (NCBI taxonomy): domain Eukaryota; kingdom Metazoa; phylum Chordata; class Mammalia; order Artiodactyla; family Cervidae; genus Odocoileus; species Odocoileus virginianus. Next base: position 735,297 of record NC_069705.1, on the reverse strand, counting down.
TAGGAATAATGACAGTTGTGATCAAAGAATGATGATTAGATGCATTTATCTGTCCAACTTCTGTTGAAAATCAATTCTAATTATTTGTTTTCTCTTCATGCTTCTAATACGAGCTCTAGCATATGGTTCTAGGCATTGATAGCATATGATTAGCTTCTATAAGGTAGCACACAGATAAAAGAGTCAGCCTGAGTCAGATATTCATAACAAGAACTGCTTTATTATTCCAAAGCAGATTTTTTTTTTACTACCCATGAAGGTAATTTTTCTTTTAACCTTGAAGAAGGATTATTCCTGAATCTTTTGATTAAAATACCTCATCCTGTGTCCACAATGGATGCTAAGCAATTAATAGTCTTTCTTTCCTCAACCGTCTAATTAGGGTTGAGGCCAACACAGCATATGAATAACTAAAGTCACCAAGTATCATTCCAAAATGTTCTCTGTTAATTATGAGTAATCAGGCTGGACCACTGGACCTGCCTTGGAGTCTGATTTCAGGCGATGGCTTTCTTCTTTCATCATGATACCCTTCCCTCCACACATGCCTAATAGCTAACTGATGAAGAAGAAAAAAATTACTTTGTCTACTTTCCCATAGAAGTCCCAGGGATAGTTGTACAACGGGATACATAAACAACAAATTTGAGAGCCTCATCTGTGAGAAGTTTGGATGGGAGGGATTGATGTATACATTTAAAGGGTGTCATTGAGTGGGGCAGAGAGGGCAGGGGGGACTGGAGCTGGCAGGTCAGGCTTGGCCTTTGAGGGCCCAGGGTTGGAGAAATAGCATCTGCTTCTATATAGTCTGGATTTAAAAGGGCGAGTGAGAAATGTGACTCAAGGAGCTAACTATCTCTCCTGCATAGGATTTCTACACCCCCTTCCCATCGTGGCTTTGTCCATGGTGATTCCTTTGGTTCTTCTTGCTTAGTGCCCATCAAGCCAAGATTTCAAATATTCTAAAGCAACTATGCATGTACTGAGCTCATGACTCACCATTGTGTGTGTGTGTGTGTGTTTTTTTAATCATTTTGGCAGACCAGCGGGGAGTAAGTAGCTTCATTATTGTTTTATCATTCTCAGTCAGAGAAAGGTGGTAGATGGCAGATTTGTGAGGCCGCTGAGAGTCTGGGGGAACCTGGCATAAGAGTGGAGAGGCCCCTCCTCCTGTGGCCACAGGTTGGAAGGTCAGTGGTTGCCCCTGGACCAGGAGTCTGGCCACAGGAAGCAAAGCTGGAAGCCCCACTTCTGCTTCCCAGCCGCGCCTTAGTCCCCCAATTTCTGACTGGCTTTCAGAATCAAAGATTGACCATCTCTAGGGACAGAGTCCTATAGCCAAATAAATCATGCCTTTCTCATCTGTCTTCATATGCCCTTGTCCAGTCAGAGGGCTGGAGTTGGAGAAAGATGGATTATCAAGTCATGCAAAGTCATGCAGGTGAAAATGTTTAAGGCATAACTCTAAGTCAAACTTTAAAATCTATTTTAGAACATTTTTTTTCTTACGTTTCCACTTTAGAATGATTTCTCCTGTTAGTAGTACTCAAATAAGATGAATTGCATCTGTTACTTTTGGATTTAGAGAGCGGATGTAGTTATGATTTTCTGGCATTTTATTTCATTAGTTGAGCCAAATACTGGAGAATAATTCTATACCATTTCGTGTGTTGGCTCCATGTGTAGCTAAATGTCAGGTACTTTGAGGCTAGAAAACCAGCCAATGGTGTGACCCCTGCCTTCAAGAAGTCTAGAGTTTATATGAGGAAACAATTAATAGATGTACATAATGAAAGAATATTTAAATGCTAATATCTGAGGTGACCTTATACACCATCATGCAAGGAATAGAGAGAAAGGAGAGACTAGTGCAGGCATGAATAAGTGAGAGAAATACTCTTGTATGGGATGAACCTGGGCTGGTGAACAAGGGTGGATTCATTTGCAGATGGGATGAATGTAAGGGTCTAAGGGTGTTCAGGTTAAGATTCCAGTGGACATTTGGTTTTTTGAGACTGGAATACAAATCATAGATGGTGACTGAGATATGACTCAAGGGTCATCAGTTCATAGAAGATAGTTAAAGTGGATGAACCAGGAAGAGATGAGGTCATTTGAAGAGAGTATATGGAGAAAAACAGGGAAACACACACTGATGGACATGCCCACACAAATGGTGACCAAAGGAAGTGATGTCACCCCGTTTTCCCATAATGATGCTTTTTTATTTCTTCTCAAATAGCAGGAGAACAGGACAGACTAATGCTTTAGAGGCCAAGGAAGAAAAGAATTTCAAAGAGAGTACAAAACAGAGTCACTTCATACCAGGAAGAGTCAAGTAGGAAGAGACAAAAAATCTAGTTTGCCCATTAGGAGGCGGTGGTTGGTTTTCCCCATGGAAGCCTGGCTTGTCCACTGGGAGGCGGTGGTTGGTTTTCCCCATGGGCTTCTGGCTGACATTTGGAAACTGTGATGCCCCCAGTGATGAGTGTGAGAGTGGAGTGAAGGTGTTCCTCACCAGTGTTCTCACTGGATGAGCAAGACAGGCCTGCAGCCCCACAGATAATAGCAGTGAGGACGGTAGAGGGTGACGTGTGGCTCTGGGACATGCCAAAGATAGAACTTTTCACGAAGATGCCACAGTAAACAGCAGAACTCTCTTAAAATAGCTGCATGTGGAATTGCATGAAAACAGAACTCTGTCTATTGGAATTGGACATGTAGGGTCAAAAGTGTTACCCACTGGACTTCTTCCCGGGCCCCTGCTGTTTTCTAGAACTCTGAGGAACCATTTGAAAACCATTGCTGAGAAGATAACAGAGGCAAGAGTCAAAGGTGCCTGCCTTTGTCCAGTCTAGAAGATGGAAGGGTTGCTGATGGAGGCTGACAGGGATTTTAGTCAGTTAAGCTTTAAATGCATTGCTTTTGAAGGGATGGAGATGTCCTGTAGGTAGCTGGAAATAGATGTGGAGTGCAGATACATGCCAAGGCTTAAAATGGGGACATTGGAATCGACTAGAGAGTGCTTCCCTGGAGGCTCAGATGGTGAAGAATCTGCCTACAATGCAGGAGACCTGGGTTTAATCCCTGGGTAGGGAAGATCCCCTGGAGATGTAATACACTCCGGTATTCTTGCCTGGGAAATCCCATGAACAGAGGGAGCCTGGTGGGCTACAGTCCATGGGGTCGCAAAGAGTCGGACATGACTGAAGCGACTAATACTTTCAGTTTCGCAGGGAGGATCAAGTTAAAGCCCAGAAGGTGGATGTGTCATTTGGTGTTGGGAAAGGAGCAGAGAGGAAAAAGCGGCAGGTTGAACAGCTCCCCCCCATCCGCCACCAGTTATTCGGAACAGAGGTTTGACCTCCGGCAGCTGTGGCAGCCGGTTAAATACTCTCTAAGGCTGTTGCTTTTGCTTTGGAGGCTGGAGCTTGGAGGATGCAGCCCAGGCTGTTGGAAGGAGAAAGGGGTGGGAAGTGGAGAAGTGCCAGGATGAGCTTGAATTCCTGGTCACCAGCTGGAACCCATGAGGATGGACAGAATCCTTTGTTAGTGCTCACTGGTTATCACCACCCACCTTGGTGAAGGGTGCGTTCTGCAGGGGAATCAGATGCTGGTCTGTATGAGCTACAAAAGCCTTGCCCTTCAAGCGTGAAAAGACAAAACTGGAACAAAACAGTGGAGGAGATTGTAGGAAGCGTTCAGTCTAGCCGTGTTCGCGCGCTGCAAAACTCCCACAGTACACTAATAAAGCAGCTGGATAGCAAAAGAAGGGAAGACAGCTAAATGCCAGACGAAAGTTCAGAGCATTAAGCGCTGACTCATTTAGTCCTGCTCTGAAAAAAATTAAAGAGGAAGTTTAGAGGTCTCCAATATTCTCAAGAAAATGACCTTGTTTTATTAATGAATGGCATTCTGAATCTCTCTGCTTTAGGTGCATAGAAAAATTGTAAACCAAAGACCATTTTTAATGGAACCATATAACTTTAATAAAAATACTCTAGAATCACATGTGTAAGATAATTAATATCCACCTAGAAATGAATTGAACCAAGAATGCTAAAGAATTGAAACAGCACCTGGAGAATACATGGTTTCATCTGAAACTGATTTGAATTGCTGAAATTTATCTGAGGGAAAAAGAAAATAATGATTTGTTTTCTCATTGGTGAGTAAAAAAGGAAAAAAAAAAAACATTTTCTGCTGGTACGGTACATCCCTGTGGCTTAGGGATTTATTACAGAGCTTTCCCAGGAAATAGACCATCTGTGGTTGCAAGTATTATTATTTATATAATTTGTTCAGGACAACGAGTTATGATAGAATGTCCAATTTCCCTTGGTGAAATTGTCTATTTTGCTTTCAATGTATATATTTAAAATTTGACAGGATTATGGAAGATCTTTCCAAAGAAAATAGCCTAGCTAGTTTGTGAATGGGCGGAGCTGGAAATTTACTAGGTGGTATCTAGGATCACAGTGGCAGGGCCATCTTCTGAAACTGCTTGAGGACAGGAGATAGGGCACAGACCTCCTTCAGGGAACAAAAAGGGAGAAACTTATAAAGACTTCCAAGACCCTGCTCAGCCCCAGCATCTCTAAAATTCCTACCAAGGAAGCTTATCAAAAAGTCTGGGTACAAAGAGTCTTATAGGTACCATTCCTGGGTGCTCTGTTCTTTTCTATTAGCACATTTTACAAAAGGGATCTAATTCAATGACATATATACTATTTATCTATATGAATATATATATATATATATATATATATATATACACACATACATACACATGCACTATCATATATACATTTGATGGTATATGTATGTATATATACACTTTCCCCTGGAACTCCAGACTCTCTATTCAGACCTCAAACTTAAGAATAGTTAAAAAGAGAAATCTTGATAATATACAGTATTTCTCTTTCTTTGTCTGACTTATCTCACTAATCATAATGCCGCCTTGACCTGTCTGTGTTATTGCAAATGGCAAAGTTTTATTCTCTTCATAGCTGAGTGATAATCTGTAATGTGTATATCTTCTTTATCCATTCACCTATTGATGGATGCTTAGGTTCCTCTGTCTTATGGCTATTGTAAGTAGGGCTTCTGTGAACATTAGGGTGCATGTGTCTTTTTGAATTATTGTTTTCATTTTCTTCAGTTATAGACCCAGAAATGGGATTTCTCGATTGGGTAGTGGTTCTATTTCCAGATTCTTGGAGAATCTGCACTTTATTTTTCATAGCGGCTACCCAAGTTTGCATCCCCGCCAACAGTGTGCCTTCATCCCCACATCCTTGCCAACACTTGTTATTTGCTGTCTTTTTGATGATGGTCATTCTGACAGGTGTGAGGTGATATTTCATTGGGGTTTTGATTTACATTTCCTATTTTTGTGCATTTTTTCATGTTCCTATTGGCCATATGTTTGTCTTTTTTGGAAAAATGTATTTTATCACTTATATGCTGAATCTAAGAAACAAAATAAACAAATGAATATAACAATACAGAAATGGTAAAGCATAAGCTAGTGGTTACCAGTGTGGCAGGACAAGGGTTAGGGTTAGGAGATTAGGAGATACAAACTATTACGTAAAAAGTAAATACATTGCAAGGATATATTGTATAGCACAAGGAATATAACCAATATTTTATAATAACTTTGTTGACTATAATTTATAAAATTATTAAATTACTATGGTGTATACCTGAAACTAATATGGTATTATAAATAAATTTACTTACATTTTAAAAAATAAAAATTTTTAAATTTTTTTGTTAACTCCACAAAATAATAAAAAAACAAAGTAAGAAAGAAAAATAAAAGGAACACTTAATTTTGCTCCACAACCTCCTTCCTCCTTCTCCCCTAATCGCTGCATATCTCTAAACAACACTACAGTTTATCCAGCTTCTCAAGGCAAAAGTCTAGAAATTAACCTTGATCCTTTTCTTTCCCTCCAGTTCCACATCCAGTCTACCAGCAAATCCTATGACTCTGCCTCTCCACGTCTCAGATCGGTCTGCATCTCTCCATCACTATTAGCACTCTAGTCCCGGCCTCTGGCCTGTCTTTTCTGGACTTACTGTAACTGCCCTTTAACTTACTCTCTGGGGGCACATTCGTCTCTCTATTTACCATTCCTCATACACAGTCAGAGTGAGCTTTTAAAAATGTAACCCAAATCTTATTCTCTTTTACTGAAAATCCACTGAAGACTTTGCATTGTACACAGAGAACTGAGATGCTTTGTCCTTCATGGAGCCCGATGTCATCTGACCTCTGCCCACCTCTCTGTCAGCTCAGACCAGTTTGCCCCTGCCCACTGCACTGCTCCAGGCCTCCTGTGTGGGCTGTATTCTGATTTTCTAACAGCGAAAACTTATTCTGCCTGAACTAGAGTTTCCCATACATCCTGGAATTTCTCCTTATCATGTTTTTTTTTTTTTTTTTAACCAATCATCATGTGACTAGCTCCTTTTATCAGCCAGCTCTCAGCTTAAACAACTCTGAAATATTCTCTGTCATATCATCCTGTTTTGATTCCCTGCCTAGCACATGTTCCTTTCTGGTATTTCTATCTACCTGCTTATCTATCCATCCATCCCTGCATCTATGCTTTCACAAATAAAATAAAAATTCCAGAGGAATGGGGATTTTCTGGCTCACCTTTACTGCTTTATCCCCAGTGCCTGGAAGGGGCCAGCACATAGGAAGTATGTACTGTATTCTAATATTAAAGACAATCAGAGACAGAAAATTTTAATATAATATGGAAAATGCCATGTTAGGGGAAAGTAGGGAGCCACGCTAGAAGACTTCCTAGAAGAGGTGGTGCTTGACTTGAGTTGACTTAAGTTGTTGATGAGTAAAGGTACAGGAAATAGAAAGTTAGTCTTACAGATCGTAGAGTCACACTGATATGTTTTTGAGGTATTACTTCATGCAGGTTGGAATGGCCATCATCTAAAAGTCTACAAACAATAAATGCTGAAGAGGGTGTGGAGAAAAGGGAAATTCCTTCTACACTGCTGGTGGGAATATAAACAGATATAACCACTATGGACAACAGGATGGCGGTTCCTTAAAAAACTAAAAATAAAACTACCAGACCACCTTACCTGCCTCCTGAGGAACCTGTATGCAGGTCAAGAAGCAGCAGTTAGAACCAGACATGGAACAACAGACTGGCTCAAAATAGGAACAGGAGTACGTCAAGGCTGTATATTGTCACCCTGCTCATTTAACTTCTATGCAGAGTGCATCATGTGAAATGCCAGGCCGGATGAAGCACAAGCTGGTATCAAGATTGCTGGGAGAAATATCAATAACCTCAGATATGCAGATGATACCACCGTTATGGCAGAAAGTAAAGAGGAACTGAAGAGCCTCTTGATGAAAATGAAAGAGGAGAGTGAAAAAGCTGTCTTAAAACTCACCATTTAAAAAACAAAGATCATGGCATCTGGTCCCATTACTTCATGACAAATAGACAGGAAAACAATGGAAACAGTGACAAACTTTTTTATTTCCATGGACTCCAGAATCACTGCAGATGGTGACTGCAGCCATGAAATTAAAAGACACTTGCTCCTTGGAAGAAATGTTATGACCAATCTAGACAGCATATTAAAAAGCAGAGACATTACTTTGCCAACAAAGGTCCGTCTAATCAAGGCTATGGTTTTTCCAATAGTCATGTATGGATGTGAGAGTTGGACTATAAAGAAAACTGAGTGCCGAAGAATTGATGCTTTTGAACTGTGGTGTTGGAGAAGACTCTTAAGAGTCCCTTGGACTGCAAGGAGATCCAACCAGTCCATCCGAAAGGAAATCAGTCCTGAATATTCACTGGAAGGTCTGATGCTGAAGTTGAAACTCCAATACTTCGGCCACCTGATGTGAAGGGCTGACTCATTATAAAAGACCCTAATGCTGGGAAAGATTGAGGGCAAGAGAAGAAGGGAATGACAGAGGATGAGATGGTTGGATGACATCACTGACTCAATGGATATGAGTCTGAGCAAGCTCTGGGAGTTGGTGATGGATAGGGAAGCCTGGCGTGCTGCAACCATGGGGTTGCAAAGGGTCAGACACAACTGAAGGGAGGGGATCTGTGTATACATATAGCTGATTCATCTCTTTATACAGCAGAAACCAACATAACATTGTAAAGAAATTATACTGCAGTAAAAAACAAAAAAAGAAAGGAAAAGCAACGGATTAGAAAACTGTAGAAAGGGAGAGGACAGTTAATCAATTATTACAGTAATCCAGGGCTCCCTGCTGGCTCAGTGGTAAAGAACCTGCCTGCCAAGCAAGAGATGCGGATTCCATTCCTTGGTAATGAAGATCCCCCAGAGAAGGAAACTCGTTTTAGAATTCTTGCCTGGGAAGTCCCATGGACAGAGGAGCGTGATGGGCTATAGTTCATGGGGTTGCAAAGAGTCAGACACGATTTAGTGACTAAACAACAACAACTATGGTTTCCCAGGTTTCCTAGTAGTGAAGAACCCACCTGCCAATGCAGGAGGTGTAAGAGACATGGGTTCAATCCCTGGGTTGGGAAGTTCCCCTGGAGGAGGGCATGGCAACCCACTCCAGTATTCTTGCCTGGAGAATCCCATGGACAGAGGAGCCTGGCGGGCTGCAGTCCATGGGGTCGCAAAGTGTCAGACACGAGTGAAGCAACTTAGCATGCATACAAACAAGAACAACAAGAAAAAGGTCATCCAGGCAAGAGGTGATGAGCTCCTGCACTAGGAGGGTGGTTGCAGGACTGGATGGAGTAAGATACACAGTATTATCTATGACAATAATATTAATAGGATCAATACTAGGAGTTGAAGAAAGGGAAGATTGAAAGTGATCTTTATAACTCCAAACTCCAGACTCAAGAACTGGATGAGATGGTGGTGGTATCCCTTGAATAAAGGAAGAAGAGCTGATCTGAAAGAAGGAGGAGAATTGTGAATTTAGCTTTAGTCATGTTAAGTTTGAGTTATCTGTGGAGCATTAAGAAAGATTTTCTACCTAAAAATGGATATAAGAGTTGGGAGGAGTAAGCATCACTGAGGAGTGTTTGCATATCTAGGGATTTGGGAATCCTCAAATTAGGCAGTTATTAGACTGAAGAGCCTGAGTCCTATTGGATAGAAAGAGGATGAAAGGTGAAAAGAGAGGCAAGCAAGGATAAAACCATGGAAACAGGAACATTTAAGTATGGGTAATGAAGGTCATCAAAAATAAGTTATATAGGGGTGAGGATCGTGTGGTGAGTACTTCAGAACACTGGCCAGACTTTGAAGAAGGAAGGAGTCACAGCAGAGTCAAATGCGGGAGAGAATTCCCATGAAATAAAGTCTACCTGTTCACTGGAGAGTGTGGAAGCGGGCTGGCTTGATGACCTCAGCAAAAGCAGTTCGTGGCGAGGTCGGGAGAGAAGACGGTTTGTGGGATGTCGAAGGGTAAAGAGAGGAGAGGAAGGCAAGATGAGGGTTCAGACTCTTCACTGCATAAATTCAGTTTTCACAGGGAAGGCGAGACCTAGGAGAAGCAGAGGCAGGGAGCTAAAGGCAGGAGGAGGTCCACACTCTGAAACTGGAAGGAGAATTGAAGCGATCGCGGAAGTGTGATTTACTGGAGGAGGAGGCAGGTGGGCTGTTCCACAGATCAGTCTTACCAGTGAAGCGGAAACCTCTGCTGCTGAGAATGAAGGGGTGGGGGTCAGAGGGGAGACCACACCCCCTTCGTGGTGAAGAACTTGGGTTCAGACATCACCATTGCTGGCTGGCACGTGACTCACTCATGGTTTGACATTGAGCGAGTAGCTTAGCCTCTCTGGGTTTTGGTTTCTTCATCCATAGAACTGGATCCCCGTGCTGATCTCATGGGGGTATGAGAAACAGATAAAACTGTTACCATAAAGTTACCCATAGTGCTTCACCTGGACGTGCCCTCCAGCAGGTTAGCTGCTGCTTTTGTTGTTGTGGTTAATCTTGAAGACTGGGACATCTGAAGGTATCCTAGATTGTGACTAAGAAGTATTTGCTACGCATAGACAATGAAACATTATTCATCCATAAAGAGGAATGGAATTGGGTCCTTTGTAGAGATGTGGTGGGACTTAAGAGTCTGTCAGACAAAGTGAAGTAAGTCAGAAAGAGGAAAGCAAATACCAAACCTTAGTTCCACATGTATATGGAATCTAGAAAAATGGTACAGATGACCCACTGGCAGGGCAGGAATAGAGATGCAGACATAGGGGATATGTGGGTATCGTGGGGGAAGAGGTGGGTGGGATGAATTGTGAGATTGAGATTGATGTACATACATTACCATATGTAAAATAGATAGCTGGTGGGAACCTGCTGAATAATGGCGAGAACTTATCTCCATGCTATGTGATGACCTAGATGGGTGGGAGGGAGGTCCTGGAGGGAGGGGATATGTGTTTACATACAGCCGATTCACCTTCCTTTATGGCAGAAACTAACACAATGTTGTAAGGCAACTATATCCCAATTTTTAAAAAAGTCTTTGGGAGGCAGTTGACGGAGAACAAATAAAAAGATTGGTGAACGCTGTCGATGACCCAGCTGGATGAGGACGTGGCACGGGATAGAATGACGTTTCCCACACATATTTTTGCTTGGTTTCCATACGTTTGGGATTACTTGACACTTTTCAGAGAGCTTGGCAGGGGCAGAAGTTTATATTTAGTTTTCACATGGTTGTATTTCCAAAACCCAAATCACTTTGTGTTGTTAACTTTTTTGCTTGTGTTAGAGATGGTGATAGGTTTGTATTTACCAAAAGCAGAAGCAGAAATTGGAGGGGACCTTGACATTGGTAATTGTAGTTGAAGCCTGCTCTATTCTTGCCTTTTACCCTAATACAAAAGCCTTTATGTGACAAAAAAATTACTCAGGGGTGGCCGACCTTGACCTTATATCATGTCGGGTTATAACTACCAGGAATCCCAAGGACAGAAATACTAAGATAACAAGAGCTATGCCAATGGATGTGATGATTAAATGAAATCATGTGTGTGAAACACCTGCTGTACTTCTTGGCACAGAATGAATAATCAGAAAGTGTTTATCTCTTTCCTCTCCACTATTAACTAACACAGTCATTGGCTTGGGAATAAATTCATGCAGAGAGCATAATATAGAAGAAATTAAGTTGGATTGACATTCAGGGATCTGAATTCTCACACCATCCATATCACCCATTATCTGTGAAACTTAGGCATTCACTTTATATCATCTACAAAATATACTTATAATTATAATTTCCCTACATTCCTAATGGGGTTATTGTGAAGATCAGATGACTTCAGGCATGAAATGATGCATGAATGTAAGGCGCCTTTATTTTGGTCCTCCAAGGCACTTGTGGTCCAGACATCCCTCTCCTGGGATGAGAGTCAGCTATGCCTTTGGAGGTTGTCGGTGCTGTTAGTTTTAGCATTTTAGGCCCATTTTCTTGTGATTGTACAAGAAACTCAGCAGCTACCTTGAAACACCATATACCACCCATGACTTCTAACTAACTGTACACCATTATAATGTCCAGCTTCTTCTATATTAACTGACTATTTCTGGGTAACAAAGTATCCCCAAACTAAGGCCCTCCCAACAGCACATATTGGCTATCTCACAGTCTCTGGGAACCAGGAATGACGTGTGGCATAGTCATCTGAAGGCTTGACTGGGGCTGAGGCATGTGCTTTCAAGACAGTGCACCAACCTGGCTATTGGCAGGAGGTCTCTGTTGTGACTACACGGCTCTCTCTCCACGAGATGCAGCCAGCTGCTTCCAGAGAGAGGAATCCAAGAGGAAGACGCGGCACCTTGTGTGACCAAGTCTCTAAGGTCAGACACCGTTAACTCTACCGTTTTTCCTAGTTTCTTAGAAAGGAGTCAAGTCTGGCCACACTGAAGGGGAGTCTGAGTTGAGACACCTCCTCTTGAAGGCAGGCATGTGAACAAATATGAGGATGTATTTGAAAGCCACCACACTTCCTTAGGGTCAAAGTTCATGAGCAATTCCCCTGGACATCACTCGAGTATGAGGCAGTCAGTGCTTCTGATCCATTTAGCATGGGGACAGCATCTTCCTTCTCAACCAACGTCACCTGCTTGCTCAAGTGCTCCCAGTAGGATTTGATTTATGTTTATTTGTATGTTCTAACATATGGTCTCCTTCAAAATAAATTGCAAGAAGGGACACAGTGCCTAGTACAGAAAAGAGTTCAGTGAATAAGAGTTGAATGTATTGAAAAATCCCTAGTGGAAGTAGCTTATCAGATCCTTTCCAGGACAAATGGTTTTGTTTCTGTTTTTTAATATTTTTTGATGTGGACCATTTTTTTTTAAGTCTTTAATGAATTTGTTACAATATTTCTGTTACAATGTTTCTGTTTCATGTTTTGGTTTTCTGGTCATGAGGCATGTGGGATCTTGGCTAACCAACCAGGATCAAATCCTAAACCCCTGCTTTGGAAGGAAGGTAAAGTCTTAACCCCTGGGCCACCAGGGAAGGTCCGTAGGACGCAGGTTTTAGTAAGCAGAGGAGGGAGAGGACACGAGGATTTGAAGAGCAGGGGCAGGGATGGGAGACAAAGGTCCCGTAGAAAAGGACAGAGAATTAATTAAGCTCAGATCCCAGCTCCACAATTGCACGTGTTTATGGAAGGCAAGATCGGGAGGCCCGGAGGCGGACCGCAGCCTCTGACGACGGCAGTAGCAACAGCGGCTTGATGGACGCGAGGAGGACCATGAGCGTGGTAACCTGCCTGGGGAAACCACTCAGACCTGGCGGAAAAAAGAGGCCTCTCCAGTCTGGGGTGGGGAATCCAGCCCGAAGCAGTTGAGTGAGCCCGGTGAGAGTTACAGAGGGTTATGATGTACAACCTTTCCAAGCAGATGTGGGTTTTGGAGAAACACCAAGCTGTAAATTCATCTCAGACATTTCAAACGCCTTCGATGCCACGACAGCCCTGGCTGTCGATTCAGCCGGTGTTTATCGAGCAACAGTTGTGTGTTGAGCACCGTTCCTTCAGCGTTCACATTTATTATCTCATTCGATCCTCACGAACCCCGTGGGGGAAGTTTTATTATTATTCTCCTTTTATAGGAGATTAGTCTCTGGGAGGTCCTTGTTCAAAGTCACCTAGTTAGCAAGGGAGAAAAACTAGGCTTTTTGAATCCAAAGTTTTACACTGGGTTATATCACAACCTTCTTTTCTTAAAATGAGAAATTACAAATGCAGATACATCCTGGGTTAACTAACATTTTCTAAGATACAGCATTGTTTCCTAAATAAGTGGAGAGTAACCTCCACGTCTATCTCATTTCTTGAAAAGAACCTTGCTCTTGACAACACACTTTTATGGCAGTAATATTTAACCTGGTGATGACTTTCTTTTAGAATCTCTTCTGCAAATCCACGTCTTTCCCATTCAGAGATAAGGTTGTATGTTCCCCACAACAAATTGCACACCTTTTACAAACATTTAGGCTCTACTAAATCCATCCTTCGCTACATAACAACTCATAACAGCCTAACTACCCAAATAGTCCAACAAAACAAAATTACAAAAGTCCAATATTTGACTTATGGTCATACTTTAAATTGACATGTCAGAAGTACAATTCTGTATTTTTCTTATGATCCTTACCTGTTAGAATATGCTTATCCTCCATTATTCTTTCAAGGAAACAAAACATTTTCTTTCTTTTTTTTCAAATTTTTTTTTCTTTTAACTTTTTATTTTGCATTGGGGTATAGCATATTAAAAAGCAGAGACATTACTTTGCCAACAAAGGTCCATCTAGTCAAGGCTATGGTTTTTCCAGTGGTCATGTGTGGATGTGAGAGTTGGACTGTGAAGAAAACTGAGCACCAAAAAACTGATGGTTTTGAACTGTGGTGTTGGCGAAGACTCTTGAGAGTCCCTTGGACTGCAAGGAGATCCAACCAGTCCATCCTAAATGAGATCAGTCCTGGGTGTTCATTGGAAGGATTGATGCTGAAGCTGAAACTCCAGTACTTTGGCCACCTGATGTGAAGAGTTGACTCATTGGAAAAGACCCTGATGCTGGGAACGATTGGGGGCAGGAGGAGAAGGGGACGACAGAGGATGAGATGACTGGATGGCATCACCAAGTCGATGGACATGAGTTAGAGTAAACTCCGGGAGTTGGTGATGGACAGGGAAGCCTGGCGTACTGCGGTTCATGGGGTTGCAAAGAGCCGGACATGATGAGCGGCTGAACTGAACTGAACTGATCTGATGTGTAGCTGATTAACAAGTAACGTGACAGTTTTAGGTGAACTGCATTGGGACCCATCCATGCATACACATCGACACCTAGGTACCTATGTATGAAACAAAACATTTTCTCTCTCTCCCTTGGGTTTCTGCAGGACCTTTGTTGGAGACCCCTGCCCTCCAAGCTTGTGTGCGTCCATTCTTGGCATTCATCCTTGTAGTCAGTAAACATCTCTCATCACTCTTTCAATGTGTATTTAATGAGCATCTGTTGCGTGCTGAGCACTTCACTCACCACCGATGAACCCTTGCAGGCTGTGGGCCAATCCCTGTGCTCAGCTCTCTGGACACAGAGGTGTGTGTTGGATGCCACGACTGTGAGGAGCGGTGCATTGTAGTGGGAGGTGTGATGGCATTACAGCGGGGGTGCCGTGGACACATGTGAGTGCTTACTTCTCTAAGATCAGCAGTGCTGTGATCAGTTATAATATGCGATACACTATTTTTATATATGATGTATCATTTTACTCAGGGGCCACAAGACACCTTGGAGAGGATGCATCTGATAAAAAGGAGGCTTTCACCCCATGGCTGTTGTGAGGGGACCAGAGGCTGAGAGGGGGTTAAACTCGCAGGAATATTCCTGGGAGAACAGCTGTGAGAGAAACTGTGGGGTGATCCAGGAGAAACTGGGGAAGTTGTTGGACCTCCCGGCTGATCTGGGGGTGAAGGGGAGAGGGAAGATGGTAGAAGTGACCCAGATTCCTGTCATCCAAGGAAAGCATCGGAAGACAGAGGCTGCCTCGGGGCTCCCTGCCTTCAGGGCAGGGATTGGCCTCAACATATTGGCTGCCCTCTGTCTTGGTCTGGAAGGAACAGCCCTCCGTTTTGGTCTGGGAGAAGACATCAGAGCTCTGTATTTAAGCCCCTGGGTCTGAGCACCCTCCCGTGGGTGGCAGGTGTCTGGGGCACGTTTTCGGGGTCCCTGTATTGACTGTGAGGCCAGATCGCCAGACAGACAGGGTCGATTAATCAAAGTATTTGCTTAAAGCAGTTTGGTACCTTTTAAGAGGTCTCCAAGATCCATCTGGCTAATGTGCATTTTGATAGAGAAATAAAGAAGGATGAAGGGCAGATGTTGAGAAATATTGGGTTGGCCTAAAAGTTCATCTGAGTTTTTCATAGCATCATACAAAAAAAAAAACCCAAATGAACTTTTTGGCCAACCCAATAATAAGCAGAGATGTTCAGTAGCTCAATCACCGAGTCTAATGTGTACATCTAACGGGTTTAGGCAGGGAGGAGACATTGGAGAGTTTAAAGTAGGGCATGTTAAGTCACTTCAGTCGTGTCTGACTCTTTGCGACCCCATGGACTGTAGCCCACCAGGCTCCTCTCTCCATGGGGTTCTCCAGGCAAGAAGACTGGAGTGGGTTGCCATGCCCTCCTCCAGGGGATCTTCCCAACCCAGGGACTGAACTCGCATCTCTTATGTCTTCTGCATTGGCAGGCGGGCTCTTTATCACTGTCACGAAATGAGAAGGGTTCGATTAAGATTTCTTTCCTCCGAAATGAATCAGTAGATGGATTGGAAGATAATAAGAAATAGGGAGAAGGGAACAGGGGATGTTCTGGCCATTGCAGTAACACCGGAGATGAAGCTCGGAGAGGTGTATGGAGGTTAGAATTAATATCACTCGGTCACCAATTGTGTGTGAGGCGTCTCTTATTTACTGATTTCTGGCTTGCACACTAGACAGTGGAGTCTTCCCCTCAGCTGTGGAGGGACTGCATATAGAGACACCGGTTTGGGAAAAATGAATGCTCTTTGGACAATGAGGCATTTTATTCAGTAGATCCCTCAGCACTGATTTACCCAGACCTGGATTGATAACTCAGTGTATGAGATGCACAATGGATTTGTGAGCTTTTCTTGCTTGGGAGGCATTTTATCAACCCCTGCAGGGTCAACAGCCGCCTCAAATCTTGTAAAGAGGGGAGCTGAGTGAGCTCCCTTCCCTTGCATCTCGGTATCGATTCTTACCTTTGTCTACTTAACAGAAGTCAGTAAGCAGAACAGCAGCCATGAATTTCTCGCCACATGGGTGAGGAACTTACCAGCCCGCCCCTGTCTGTCTTCCTTTGTCCCTTTGGAGGGCTGCATCTTTGCTGACTCCAGGCAGGTGCTTGGGGGTGGCGGGGGAGGGTGGAACCTGCAGACACTGGTCTGACAGTCATCTCTGTCAGAGCACCCTCATCTCTGACATTCAGTGATGGACAGATAGAAACCTGTGCTCCTGGATCCAGCAAGACACAAATCACCCACACAAATCACCAGAATCTCTAGTAAAAACAATGTGCTTTCATTCCAAACTTCATTTCTATTCTTTTGGTTTCATGACATTCATTCCAGCAACAGATTCCGAAGCAAAACTGTATGTATAAACCGCACTGTCTTGGGGCAAAGGAGAAGAGAAAGAGAGATGGTTGTGATTCTCTGGGGAATATGAAGATGGTTTCAAAACAGCGTTTTTAAAGCACTTACCTGTCCCAGGAGGTGCCTGAGTACTTTTGTTAGAGTCCGAGCTCCATCTGCTCACCACACGGTGGGCTAATAAATCAGGAGACGAGGTATCGGCACAGGGAATAAAGACTTTATCGAAAAGCCAGCAGACTGAGAAGATGACGGAAGTCATCTACAGAACTACATCTGGCTCCTACAGAAACATCTTGTTGGGATCTGGATGCTAACTTCTTTTATGGAACAAAGAAGGAGGGAGATGAAGAGGTAAAGTTGAAAGGTCAGAAGATGTTGCAAAAATATCCTGGTTTTGACCAGATTCTGGGATGGCATGTATTAATTTCTTCTTTCCTACAGCCATTCATGAGTGGATCTGATCAGTATGTTTCCTGTGACCTAAGCAAAGGCATCTGAGGTTAATGCTTAGTCATGGGAAGCAGGGTTCCCAGAGATGGGCCATTATGAACTCTTTAAGTTATAGGCAATATTCCTTTAGTGACTAACCTGTAGTAAATGTGATAGAATACAAAGATCCAAGTGAAATAAACAGATCCAATATGGAGTCAGATTTATTCTTCCCTGTTGCACTTTGTATCATTTTTCCTTCATCTTCCCTGTCCTCCTTCCTCTAAAAAAAATTACTAGAGTATAGTTGACTTTACAGTGCTGTGTTAGTTTCTGCTGTATGGTAAAGTGAATCAGCTGTACATGCACATGTATTCCCTCCTTTTTGGGTTTCCTTTCCCCTTAGGAAACCACAGACCATTGAGTAGAGTCCCCTGTGCTATACAGTCAGTTCTCATTAGTTATCTATTTTATACATCAGTTGCGTCAGTCTCTCAGTTGTGTCCGACTCTTTGCGACCCCATGGACTGCAGCACGCCAGACTTCCCTGTCCATCACCATCTCCTGGAGCATGTTCAAACTCATGTCCATCGAGTCGGTGATGCCATTCAACCATCTCATCCTCTGTCGATGCCTTCTCCTACTGCTTCAATTTTTCGCAGTATCAGGATCTTTTCCAGTGAGTCAGTTCTTTGCATCAGGTGGCCAAAGTATTGGAGCTTCATCCTCAGCATCAGTCCTTCCAATGAATATTCAGGACTGATTTCCTTTAGGATTGACTGGTTTGATCTCCTTGCAGTCCAAGGGACTCTCAAGAGTTTTCTCAACACCATAGTTCAAAAGCATCAATTCTTCAGCACTCAGCTTTCTTTATGTAACAACTCTTACATCAGTACGTGACTACTGGAAAAACCATAGCTTTGACTATACGGACCTTTGTTGGTAAAGTAATATCTCTGCTTTTACTATGCTGTCTAGGTCGGTCATAGCTTTTCTTCCAAGGAGCAAGCGTCTTTTAATTTCATGGCTGCGTCACTATCTGCAGTGATTTTATACACAGCAGTGTCTTTATGTCAATCCCAGTCTCCCAGTTCATTCCGCCCCTCCTTCCTCCCTTGGTGTCCATAAATTTGTTCTCTGTATCTGTGTCCCTATTTCTGCTTTGCAAATAGGTTCCTCTGTACCATTTTTCTAGATTACACATATGTATGTTAATATGCATTTCTGTTTTTCTGACTTATTTCACTCAGTATGGCAGTTTCTATGTCCATCCATGTCTCTGCAAATGGCACAGTTTTCTTTCTTTTTATGGCTGAGTGATAGTCCCACTATATATGTGTGTGTATATATATGTGTATATGTACCACAGTTTCTTTATCCATCCCTGTTGTTGGACTTTGAGGTTGCTTCTGTGTCCTGGCTGTTGTAAATGGTGCTGCAATGAATATCATGGTGCATATAGCTTTTGAAACTATGATTTTCTCTGGCTATATGCCCAGGAGTGGGATTGCTGGGTTATAGCTCCATACCGCTTTCCATAGTGGCTGTATCATTTCCCCAAAGAAGACATACAGATGGCCAAGAGGCACAAGAAAAGATGTGCATCATCACTAATTACTAGACGAATGAAAATCCTCTACTAATTACTAGAGGAATGCAAATCAAAACTAAAATGAGGTATCACCTCACATCGGTCAGAATGGCCATCACCCCAAAATCTACAAACAGTAAATGCTGGAGAGGGCGTGGAGAAAAGGAACCCTCTTGCCCTGTTGGTGGGAATGTAAATTCATACAGTCCCTCTCCTCCTCCTGTCTTCATCTTCTTTAAATTCACTAAATCCTCAAGGTCGCGGTCACTCCTAGGTCCAGAGCACAAGGATGGTTTTCCATCTTTCTCACGGTGGAAGTCTGTGAGGTCCTGCACCCACCTCGCTGTCCTGCCTCCAGCCCTCTTGTTCCCCCCTTGCTTCTCACCCCCTTCCCTCAGCTCCAGACCCGCTCACCTCCTCCTTACTCCCCGGACACCCACAGAGCTTGGTCTCAGGCCTGTTGTCTTTGCCCATCCCTGCTGCTCTTCTCAACAAGCTTGGCAACGTCCCCGCACGTGGGAATGGCCAACCCCCATTCCCGACTCCAATTCCTCCAATTCCTGCTTTGCTTTCTTCTTCGTCATGGTCTCTATTGCCTCGTTATACCATATAATTCACTTATTTTCATCCACCGCCAGCCTCTCCTTACCAAAACAAAAGGCAAAGATTTATGCCTCTTTGATTTCCTGCTGTGTCCTCAAGCACATTGCAACAATGCCTGGCTCTAAAAGGGTGACTATTAAAAAATCTCCATCCATATTCATACTCATCAGCTACTAAATATTAATTATTAATAGTAATTAGTGGATATTCACAGGACGGGGCTGAGAAAGCGGGAACAGTTTCCCCAAGTCACCTTTTTAGGAAAATGGCAAGGCTGAGAGTCAAATCCAGATCAGTGTCTGGCCTGTGGTCGACGACCTTGTCAGTGCTCGGCGGCTTCCTTTCCCTCTGAATAGCCAGCTCCATACTTTAGTGTATTCAGGGAGTGGTTTCCACACAGGGGTCCTGCTGACTAGACTGCGTGGTGGGCAGGGATATGATTGAAAGAAGCCAGGAAAAGAGAGAAGGGTGATCAGCAACCAGCCCGCAGTGGTCTGCATGCTTCCAGGAGTTCAACGTAGGCGCCTCGGGAGACTGCTGGAAACCTTCCCCACACTCAGGCTGGATGGCCGCACCCAGACCCTGGGAAAACCAGTGTCACGTGTGAGCCAGCCAAGGGTTCCACTTTGACTGCAGGCACAGATGTCTAACTGGAGTTTGCTGTTTATTCACATAAGCTGCTTTGCCATTCGGAAAGAGGAATTAATCAAAATACTTCAAATGATGCACCTTGAGAAAGGTCACCCCTTTATCATGATTGCATTTCCATATTTGTTCCCTGTTAGTCTGCTCTGCATGTGTGTGTGTGTGATGCTTTTAAAAACACTGTGGTCTGCTCAGACCCACCCCTGGTGGTGGGATGTGTTGGAATCTGTTCAGAGGACGTGGTGGAAGTATCGTGGAGCTGTATTTAGGTGCAGACTGATGGACCGCACATGGCCTACATTTCTGTCGCATCTGTTCAAGCGGAGTGCTTCCCGGCCCTTGCAGCTCACGGGAGCCTTGAAGAGCTGCGCTGGGCTCCTCTCCCCGCTTCGTTACCTGGCAGTCACCAAGGAGTAAAGGTCAGGGGCTGGAAGCATGTAATTATGCTGCTCCAGGAGCCGGTGCTCGCCCCTGGAGACCGCTAGAATGTGATTCATTTCTTCACTCTTTCTTCTCAAGTATTAACAAAGTCAACAGAAAAGGCTTTTCTTCCCCACCAGAACTTGCCAGCCCTGGATGAGAGCGGTCAGCATGAATTTTAATCAGAGAGTCTGTTTTCCAGCCCTGAATTTGCCATAATCAATTTCTTTTCGTCTATTAATTGAAAGCGAATATGTGTAGGTTTGAGAACGGATGGATCTGGCCGCCTGGGAGCCCGCTGGCTCACATTCAGGGCTGAGAAGGCGTGCGCCTCGCCACAGAGGTCGAGCTTATGTAAGAGGTCCGTTAGAAGGCGGTGTGTCTCTTGTTAAAGCGATTCACCCTGTGGCTCTTTAAATGGGTCAGCCAGTGCTGTAAATTAATTTACACAAAAGGGAGTCACATTTTCTCCTTATTTATTTTTATTCTTTTAGTAATGAATCAGTGCAGGGGGTGAGATGCATAGGATCTCCTTACCCGAATCTTTCTTTTTACTGTGTCTTGGGGTTTCCAGATACTCTGCCCTGCTTACCTTTTCCGGCAGTGTGAATGTCATGATGCAAAGACCATGCCCACCTGGGGGACTCTGCCCGGGTCTTGTGGCTCCTTTCTGTGATCTGAAGCACCCTGGAGTGATGGCATTTGAATGGGGACACATAGATCTTTTTTGTTTTTTTGGCTGAGATTTAGTGAGGGTGTGTCAGTGTTTCTGAGGATTACTGGAACCACAGCAAATCATTCCTTGGTTGTTCTTTTCTGACTTGATATTCTGTAACATTTTTTCTCCCACTCACTGACTGTATTAGTTTTGCTGTTGCATTGCTAAATTGTGAGCGACCCCATAGACTGTAGTCCACCAGGCTCCTCTGTCCATGGGATTCTCCAGGCCAGAATACTGGCATGGGTTGCCATTCCCTTCTTCAGGGGATCTTCCCAAACTAGGGATCGAACCCAGGTCTCCTGCATTTCAGGCGGATTTTTTTTACCATCTGAGCCACCATGGAAGACCCCGATTAATAACACTTTCCTAGGACTGCTGTAACAAAGTACCATAGATGAGTGGCTTCAACAGCAGCGATTGATTGCCTCCAAATTCGGGTGGCCAGAAGTCCTAGATCAAGGTGTCGGCAGGACCCAGTGAAGGAAAAGATCTGTTCCAGACCTCTCTCCTAGCTTCCGCTTGTTCCTTGGATTATGGCAGCATAATTTCACTTTCCACATGGCATTATCCCCATATCTGTGTCCACACTTCCCCCTTTTCTAAGGAGACTGGTCATATTGGAATTGAGGCCCTTCCTACTGAAGGGTTACCTTGTCTTAACTTATTGCACCTGTAATGACTGCTTGCAAATAAGGCCACATTCTAAGCTACTGGAGGTGAGAACTTCAACATACAAATTGTAAGGGGAGTGGGTTGGGGGCACAATTCTGTTCATAACACTGGCCATTAGTTATGTGTTTTTGCTTAATGAATCACCCCTAACCTTCTGCCTTATGAGAATCCAGGCGTGGTTTACCTGGATATTCTGGCCCTGATTTTCTCCTGAGACTTCCATCAAGACTTCACTAGTGATGCATCAACTTCCATGTGGTTGTGGGCAGGATCTAACTGCTTGTGAATTGTTGGGATAGAGATTTCTATTCCTCACTAAATACTGACCAGAGGCATTTCTGGGTATGAGCAGCTCATAACCATGTGAATAAGAAAGCAAGAGGATGAGAGATCTTGTGAGAGGAAACGGAAACCACAGCCTTTTCGTAGCCTAGTCTTGCAGTAATACAGTACACGTCTTATGTGCTGGGCTTCCCTGGTGGCTCAGCGGTAAAGAACCTGCCTGCAATACAGGATGACGCAGGAGATGCAGGTTCGATCCCTGGGTCAGAAGGATCCCCTGGAGGAGGGCATAGCAGCCCCCTCCAGTATTCCTGTCTGGAGAATCCCATGGACAGAGGAGCCTGGTGGGCTATAGTCCATAGGGTTGCAAAGACTTGGACACAACCCACGCAACTGAGCACTCATGCATGCCCATCCTATTTGCTAGAAACAGGTCACCAGATTGGGCCCACACTCGAGGTAGGGGCATCACACATGGCATTGGTACCAGAAAGTAGGGACCTTTGGAAGCTGCTCTCCATGGTCCGTTCTCTGAGTCATCCTCCTTTTTCACGCAACCTAACTTCCCAGGTACTTCAAGTGGCAAGTTCGATCCCTGGTTAGGGAAGATCCCCTGGAGAAGGGCATCGCAAACCACTCCAGTACTCTCTCCTTGAGCATTCCGTGGACAGAGGAGACTGGTGGGCTACGGTCCATGGACTCGCAAAGAGCTGGACATGACTGAGCGGCTAACACACACACAATGCATGCTTTCCCCTGAATAGTTTCCTTGGCCTGCTTCTTACCAGTAGAATTTCTGTGTTCTGATGGCCCCTTCTCATTTTGTACTGTGTCTGCTTCTTTTAGTCCAAAATGACACTATTTCTGCTAATATCATTTTCTCAAAAATACCAGAATTTCTTTAAGCCTTATAGGGGTTCAGGAACTGAGGAGCCTCTTGATTAAAGTGAAAGAAGAGAGTGAAAAAGCTGGCTTAAAACTTAACATTCAAAAAACGAAGGTCATGGCATCTAGTTCCATCACTTCATGGCACATAGATGGGGAAACAGTGGAAACAGTGTCAGACTTTATTTTTTGGGGCTCCAAAATCACTGCAGATGGTGACTTCAGCCATGACATTAAAAGATGATTGCTCCTTGGAAGAAAAGCTATGACCAACCTAGACAGATTATTAAAAAGCAGAGACATTACTTTACTGACAAAGGTCCATATAGTCAAAGCTATGGTTTTTCCAGTAGGTCATGTATGGATGTGAGAGTTGGACCATAAAGCTGAACGTCAAAGAACTGATGCCTTTGAACTGTGGTGTTGGAGAGGACTCTTGAGAGTACCTTGGATTACAAGGAGATCAAACCAGTTGACCCTAAAGGAAATCAACTTTGAATTGGAAGGACTGATGCTGAAGCTAAAGCTCCAATACTTGGGCCACCTGATGCAAAGAACTGACTCATTGGAAAAGACCTTGATGCTGGGAAAGATTGAAGGCGGGAGGAGAAGGGGATGACAGAGAATGAAATGGTTGGATGGCATCACTGGCTCAATGGAATGTCCATTGAGCAAGCTCTGGGAGTTGGTGATGGACAGGGAAGTCTGTCATGCTGCAGTCCATGGGGTCGCAAAGAGTCAGACACGACTGAGCGACTGAACTGAACTATAGGGGTTAATTGTACTAGAATAAATTCACAGCAACAAATCTCTCCGAGAAAAGTCTTTCTCTAGCTTTGGGTCCTATTGAAGAAATCATGGGGACAATCTGTAAGACACACCTTCAGTCTCTTTTAAGGCTGCTGGGCTGGACCCAGTAACAGCTCAGTCTTTGATCTTTTTGGAGTCTTAACCCAGTGATAGTTATGCAGTCTCCTTCAGCTCTGTCTCTGGACCAAATTTTTCTGACAGTGCTTAGAAATAATTTCTTAATCTTAGCATCTTTTTCTGTCCAGAGACACTGAGAGTTTTCAGTCGTCTAGTCTGGCTTGCTTTTCATTTAACAGGTCTCCCTTTCATTTCTCACTCTCAGGGTTTCCCATAAGCAGCGAGATGAAGCCAGGTGGCACCTTCAGCATAGCTTGAGAATCTCCTCTGCTTAGTCACCAAGTTCATTAGTGCTGGTCAAGACCACCTTGTGAGGGAGAAACTATATTTTAGCACCCCTCCCATGCATAATTGTGAAATCCGCCCCTCTCCCCATACCCTCATGCCATCTCCCTGCTCTTCCCTTACCCCTCCCTCCTTCTTTCTTTGCCCTTTGCAGCCCTTGGCTGTTCAGGCCCAGGTTCTCAGCATCCCTAGTCTAATAGACATCTTGTTTCCAATAACTCAAGTCTGCTAGATTCAAGTCCTTGGACACCTGGAAATGCTTTGTGATAGAGATTCATCATATAAACAAACAACTGATGATGGTATAGTTGGCTAATATGTTATTCCCACAACACTGTGTCAGTTAAAATGTGTAAAATAGTCTTTAAGAAGCAGTCAAGTTACATTATTCTAAAGCTATAATTCTAATGATTTACATTTAAATAGCTTTTCCCACTCACTTTATCATTTAAAAGGGTTTTCATTAACCTACTTATTCCTCACAAATGCCCTATGCAGCAGATGTCTTTTCCCCAGTTTTAAGGTTTGGGAACTGGGGCTCAGAGAGGTCAAGTCATTTTTTATCAGTTGCATGATTTGAAAAAAAAAAAAAAATAGAGAGTAGTTGATTTGCAATGTTGTGTTAGTTTCAGGTGTATAGCAAAGTGAACCAGTTAATACATGTATCAACTCCTTTTTTTATGTTCTGTTCCCATATAGGCCCTTACAGAGTGTTGAGCACAGTTCCCTATGCTATACAGTAGCTCCTTATTAGTTTCATGTTTTACATACTATTGTTATTGTTCAGTCCCTAAGTCCTATCCAACTCTTTGCAAACCCATGAGCTGCAGCATGCCAGGTTCTGTCCTCCACTATCTCCTGATATTTGCTCATATTCATATCCATTGAGTCAGTGATGCTATCTAGCCACCTCATCCTCTGCCATCCCCTTCTTTTGCCTTCAATCTTTTCCAGTATCAGAGTCTTTTCCAATAAGTCAGCTCCTTTCATCAAGTGGCCAAAGTATTGGGGCTTCAGCTTCAGCATCAGTCCTTCCAAGGAATATTCAGGGTTGATTTCCTTTAGGATTGACCGGTTTGATTTCCTTGTAGTCCAAGGGGTTCTCAAGAGTCTTCTCCAGCACCACAATTCAGAAGCATCAGTTTTTCAGTGCTCAGCCTTCTTTATGGCCAACTCTCACATCTGTGTGTGACTACTGGAAAAAGCATAGCTTTGACTATATGCACCTTTGTTTGCAAAGTTATGACTCTGCTTTTTAATACACTGCCTAGGTTTCTCATAGCTTTCCTTTCAAGAAACAAGTATGTTTTAATATCATGGCTGCAGTCATCATCTGCAGTCATTTGGGGGTCCCAGAAAATAACATGTGTCACTGCTTACACTTCCCGTTTCTATTTGCCATGAAGTAATGAGACTGGATGCCATAATCTTAGTTGTCTTTTTTTTTTTTTTAAGGTTGAGTTTCAAGCCAGCTTTTTGACTCTCTTCTTTCACCCTCATCAAGAGGCTCTTTAGTTCTTCTTTACTTTCTGCCATTAGAGTAGTATATCTGCATATCTGAATTTGTTGATATTTCTCCCAACAGTGTTGATTCCAGCTTGTGATTCATCCAGCCCAGCATATTGCATGATGTACTCTGCACAGAAGTTTAAAAAACAGGGTAACAATGTACAGCCTTATCTTCCTCTTTTCCCAATTATTCCCAGTTATTCCATGTTCAGTTCTAACTATTGCTTCTTGACCAATGTACCTCAGTTTCTTAGGAGACAGGTAAGGTAGTCTGGTACTCTCAGCTCTTTAAGAATTTTCCACCGTTTGTTGTGAGCCACACATTAAAGGCTTTCGTGTAGTCAATGAAGCAGAAGTAGATGTTTTTCTGAAACTCCCTTGCTTTCTCCATGATCCAACAAATGTTGACAATCTGATCTCTTGTTTCTCTGCCTCTTCCAAAGCCAGCTGATACATCTGGAAGTTCTCAGTTCACGTCCTACTGAAGCCTAGCTAAAAGGGCTCTGAGCAGAACCTTGCTAGCGTGTGAAATGAGTGCAACCTGTGCTGGAGTTTGAACGCCCTTTGACACTGCCCCTTTCTGAGATGGGAGCGGAAGCTGGCCTCTTCCAGGCCTGCGGCCATGGCTGGGTTTCCTGGATTTGTTGGCGTCTGGTTCTGCATCTGCGTCCGTGCCAGTCTTTCACCTTATCCCTCCTTCCCCGTTACCACCTGCTGACAGCAGCTTTGTTTCCTACTTTTGTAATTCTTTTTCTGTTTTGTAGATAAGTTCATTTCTGCCTTGTTTTTTCTTTAGATTCCACATATGAGTGATATTATGTGCTATTTGTCTTTCTCTGTTAGACCTCCTTCACTCAGGATGACAATTTCTAGATCCATCTGTGTTGTCGCAAATGCCATTATTTTGTTCTCTCTCTGAATAATATTCTGTTGTATACGTGTGCTACATCTTCACTATCCCACTCACCTGTTGATGGATATTTAGGTTAATTCCTGGCTATTGTAAATAGTGTTTCTATGAACATTAGGGTGCGTGCATCCACTCTAACACATGTCCAGAAGTGGGATTGCTAGAGTATAAGATAGCTCTATTTTTAGCTTTTTTATGGAACCTCCATACTATTCTCCCTAGTGGCTGTACCAGTTTACATTCCCATCAGCAGTGGGGGAGGGTTCCCTTCTCTCCACATCCTTCCAGCATTTATTGTTTATAGAGTGTTTGATGATAGCCATTCTGACCAGTGTGAGATCACACTTCATTGTAGTTTGATTGCATTTCTCTAATAATTATCGATGTTGAGCATCTGTTTGATGCGCCTTTTAGTCATCTGTATGTCTTCTTTGGAGAGCTGTCTATGTAGATCTTCTTTCTAGAGTCGTTTAGAGAGAGGGATGAGGGTGAATATTTTTACCAGGATGGCCTCTAATTGTGGCTGATCTGTCTCCGCGTCATGGAGTTTCCTTCTCACCGACACTGCGGGCGCCACTGCCCTCTGTAGTGTGTGTTTTGCTTTGTTTTGGTCCAGACCTGGCTGACCTGGAGGGGCGCGACCAGAGTCCCCCAGAGGCTCTCCACAAGCACGCGCTGGCTTTCTTGGTCCTCTTCTTCAGCCTGTCTGCACATCTCTAAGCTAGATTTTGGCTCCATTGGAAATGTCCTGACAGTTTCAGTAGTGAATTTGGGCATCTGCTGAAAGATTTGGCTGTCTCTGTAGCTGACGGCGATCAGCAAATAAACTCTTCAGTGTGAAGGGAAAATAAATTGAAAAGGAAAGGAAAAAGTATAGAAGCCTCTCTATCTGTGGATTGGCCATTTTGGAGTTTGTGATTATTAAGATGGGGCTGACAGAAAACTGCTGAACTTGGAACTGGGCGACTTAAAGGGCTGCGGCTATCTGCACTGTGATGACCTTGGCCCAGCCACAGGATTCCAGCATGACGGAGGTGAAAGGGCCTAGAGAACATGTCTGTCCATCTCTTGATTGAGTTGCTGAGAAAGCTGAGGCTTGGGGAAAGGAAGCTGTATTTGCAGTGTAGATATTGAGTGCTAAATCCAGGCCCAGATCTTAATTTAATGTCTTTTCAGAGGTCGCTAGTTCCATCATGCCATGGTTTGGTGTTTTGATAAGATTATAAGAATTGTCAAGTAACTTCTTATAAAAATTGCATTATGATGCTATTCCGGTAGGCAGGCTTGGGTACCAGAGTCCTCTGTGACCCCATGTTGCCTCCATTAGCATCCTTCTCTCCTTATCAATCTGCCATCTCTCCTCCTCCAAGCTGGCTATGTACCATCCTACCATCCTTCCCAGTTACTCACTCAGCAATGTGCCTCACAGGCCTGGCTTCTCAATTTTTTTTTGTTTTTGTTTTTCAGGAGCTTTTTGTTTGTTAATTTATTACATTGGGGTATAGTTTCTTTACAATGTTGCGTTAGCTTCTGCTGTACAGCAAAGTGAATCAGCTGTATGTGCACATATAGCCCCTCCCTCATGGACCCACTGAGGAAATGAAGCTTAAATTTTATTCATGTTAATTACTTTACATTTGAATACCACGTTTATACTGGGTACCATGGTGGACAGTGTAGTCTTGATGGTTAAGCTTTTCGCTGTTGTTGTTGCAGGAGAAGATGTTGAGAACCCGTGAAATATTAGCATTCCTCCTACCCCCAGCGTCTTTGTGTCATACTCCACGGTTTCCCAAGACCTCTCACTACTTGAGAAACACACAGAACGAGAGCCGCCCTTGGCGTATATTGTAGAAAGCATATTTCTCTTCAACACCCTGTCTCTGTTCCTGTCTGTTGACTTAGCTTAAAGCAGGGGCTCATGTAATGGAGTAAGTAATACTAATACCAACAGTGAGATCTTAGTGATCGTAAGAGAAGACATTTACTTACTGCTCCGTGTGCACGAGGTACATAATACTTCCATATGATAACTCATTTAGTCTTTTTTTATTAAAAGAATTTTTAAAATTGGTACATTTTTTCATTTTTAGGCTACACCACACAGCATGTGGGAATCTTAGTTCCCCAGCCAGGAATCGAACCTATGTCCCCTGCATTGGAAGCATGGAGTCTTAACCGCTGACCCACCAGGGAATTCCCATCTCATTTAATCTTGAAGCAGCCCCACGAGCTCTATGCTATTATGAATATCATGTCGTTCCCATCTTACGGATCAGGAAACAGAGGTAAAGGCCATGGGCGTCATGAGCGTCAGGTCTGGGGTGTGAGGTCCAGCGTGTGACCGCAGAGCTGTCTCTCTCATAACCACAGAGCTGCCTCGACCTTATGCACCACCGCAGAGAAGCTCCCAGCCCGCCCTCTGTCCCTGCCTAGGGCCCAGCCCACAGGGAGATGGGGCTGGACTCTGCCCACTAAACCAGAAGCAGAGCCGGATCAGTTTCCTCCTGCAGCACTTCAGTATACTTCTGGCACTGGCTGCCCAGAGTCTGCAAAGCCTTCAGGAGGTGAGGCTGTAATCTTCCATCAGACCACCCTCCCTGCAGACCCCAGCTGCAAGCTTGCGGATCCCCAGGCTACCTGCGCTTCTGACCAGGTGTCTACAACTTCCAAGGCCACTACCACTCCCTTAGGTTAGACAGTTCACTACAAGGAACTGCAGATCTCAAGAGGACACTAGACTTATGATTACAAAGCAGGGGTCCCCAGCCTCCAAAATCGAATGCCTGATCATCTGAAGTAGAGTTGATGTAATAATAGTAGAGATAAACTGCACAGTAAATGTAATGCCCTTGAATTATCCTGAAACCATCCCCCTCCCCCCTGGCCCATGGGAGAATTGTCTTCCATCAAACCGGTCCCTAGTGCTAAAAAGCTTGGGGACCTTTGTCAAGGATAGAAATCAGGACCAGACAAGATGCACCGGGTGAGGTCTGTATGCTCCCAGGTGTAGAGCTCTTGAGCCCTCTCGTTGGAATGGG
This sequence comes from Odocoileus virginianus, assembly GCF_023699985.2. Lineage (NCBI taxonomy): Eukaryota > Metazoa > Chordata > Mammalia > Artiodactyla > Cervidae > Odocoileus > Odocoileus virginianus. Next base: position 705,654 of record NC_069705.1, on the reverse strand, counting down.
GGTTTCAGGGGGCACCACTCACTGTCCTGGTACTCTGATGTATTCACCAACAAGGAAGCTTAACTAAGCTTTAGTGTCCAGAGTTTTTATCGGGGCTTTGCTTTCTTTCAGTGTGATGGACTGAATCATCCGCCACATCACTGACCTCAGTCTCCAGCCACCCTCCCTTCCCCTGAGGTCAGAGTAATAGCATTTGGCTGAAAGCCACAACTCTATGATCTCCTGGCTAGTCTATCTGGCTTGGCCAGCCCCCACCCTGGAATTATCCTGGGACTCACCAGGCATCACCTTGTTCGCATACGCTGTCAGAAAGTGACAGTCGCTCAGTCGTGTCTGACTCTTTGCAACCCCATGGACTATACAGTCCATGGAATTCTCCAGGCCAGACTACTGGAGTGGGTAGCTGTTCCCCTCTCCAACACTATCAGAGCCCGTCATGAATAACAAAGATACTCCTATCAGTTGGGAAATTCTAAGGGCTCAGGACCTCCACCCAAGAGTCTGGGACAATAATAGCAAACGAAGCAACAGACAAAGGATTAATCTCAAAAATATACAAGCAACTCCTCCAGCTCAACTCCAGAAAAATAAATGACCCAATCAAAAAATGGGCCAAAGAACTAAACAGACATTTCTCCAAAGAAGACATACAGATGGCTAACAAACATATGAAAAGATGCTCAACATCACTCATTATCAGAGAAATGCAAATCAAAACCACAATGAGGTACCATTACACGCCAGTCAGAATGGCTGCTATCCAAAAGTCTACAAGCAATAAATGCTGGAGAGGGTGTGGAGAAAAGGGAACCCTCTTATACTGTTGGTGGGAATGCAAATTAGTACAGCCACTATGGAGAACACTGTGGAGATTTCTTAAAAAACTGGAAATAGAACTGCCATATGACCTAGCAATCCCACTCCTGGGCACACACACTGAGGAAACCAGATCTGAAAGAGACATGTGCACCCCAATGTTCATCGCAGCACTGTTTGTAATAGCCAGGACATGGAAGCAACCTAGATGCCCATCAGCAGACAAATGGATGAGGAAGCTGTGGTACATATATACCATGGAATATTACTCAGCCGTTAAAAAGAATTCATTTGAATCAGTTCTAATGAGATGGATGAAACTGGAGCCCATTATACAGAGTGAAGTAAGCCAGAAAGATAAAGAACATTACAGTATACTAACACATATATATGGAATTTAGAAAGATGGTAATGATAACCCTATATGTAAAACAGAAAAAGAGACACAGATGTATAGAACAGACTTTTGGACTCTGTGGGAGAAGGTTAGGGTGGGATGTTTTGAGAGAACAGCATCGAAACATGTATATTATCTAGGGTGAAACAGATCACCAGCCCAGGTTGGGTGCATGAGACAAGTGCTCGGGCCTGGTGCACTGGGAAGACCCAGAGGGATCGGGTGGAGAGGGAGGTGGGAGGGGGGATCGGGATGGGGAACACATGTAAATTCATGGCTGATTCATGTTAATGTATGGCAAAAACCACCACAATATTGTAAAGTAATTAGCCTCCAACTAATAAAAATAAATGAAAAAAAAAAGAGAACAGTGAAAAGAGAAAAAAAATCTGCTAAATTTTTTATTATATAGCAGCTACATCAGAAGTGTCTCTTTCAGCTGACCAAGATCAAGGATAAGGACCTTTGAATTTCTAAATTTTAGTGGTTACTGGACACATTTATACATGTTACTTCATTTTTCTTATTTATTAGTGATTTTTTTTAGCAGATACATGTATGGAGACTAAACAAAATTGAAAATGTGGCACATGAATATCAAAGTAGTAGCAATTGGTGTTGGAGTTTAAAAACCAAGTTTCCTAACTTTAAATAAGAATCCCCTTGCATCTGTAAGAAGAAGAGTAGAAGATAAGAATAGAGATGTGATGCTTTGAATTCTTAATTGTGTTTCTTATCTAAAAATGCAGGATGGAAGCGGACTTGGCCAAGATGGGTCAGGAAATGAGGAATGTGAGAATCTGAGAGTGAGGCTCCATCCCTAGGAGACGATTGATTCTCTCTCCGGTTTTTCTTCCTGGGTTTATTTGGAGAAGCTGATGCATCAATAAGGCCTGTGTCAGGCCTTATCCCAAACACTGAAAATATAGAAACAGAGTCCTGGGCTTCTTTGCAGGGTGGGCAGAACGTGTATGAAAGTTGGCCATAGGATGTAGTTAGAAAAACAGAAGTGGAGGGACTTCCCTGGTGGTCCAGTGGCTAAGAATCTGCCCTGCTAATAATACAGAGGACATGGGTTCAATCCCTGGTTGGGGAACTAAGATCCCACGTGCTGCAGAGCAAAAGCCCACCCACTGCAACTACTGAAGCCTGGGCGCCACAGTTAGAGAGTCCGTGCGGAGCCACGGAAGATCCCCTTTGGTGCAATGAAGATCCCGCCTGCTGCAACTGAGACCCAACGCAGCCAAACAAATAAATCAGCTGGCTAACTCCTTTATTCCATCTGCAACCTTAATTTAAAAAAATAAAAAGAGGAACACGCTTAGGATGGGCAGCTAATCAGGATGGGACTGGGGTAAGAGGGAGTCAGCAAAGATCTCCCGAGGGAGCCAAAGTAGGAGCTGGGGCTTAGAAACAGATTTGCAAAGTCTACAGTGTATCAGGAAATGGTACCAGAATCTCCTGCTTCAGACTGGGAGGCGGAGGGGTCCTGGCGATGCCCTGAACCTAAAGCTTTGCAGGATTCTTGCTCTGTTAGCATCTGCCTCAGCTATAGCTGGACCCGCAGCATCTGAGGAATGAGGGTGCGAGGTTAGCATACCTCAGGAATGCTGAGGGTATATGGGGGTGCTTCAGGGTCCGGGGAGCTTCTTATCTGCGCTATGAGGACTTTGGACTTCCCTCGGGTCCCTTCTGCCTCTAACTTCTTGTGATCTTGATGAAAAATGTTTTGCAAAGCAAATGAATAAAGTAAACAAGATTATAAGGAGAATATTTGCCTTCTTAAGGGAATAAATTGTTCTCAAACACATCAGGAGCCTTCATTTGCATATAAACAATGCAAATTCTGTATAAGCAGAGGAGGCTTGTTTTCTTAGGTGTTTTGGTAAGTTAATTACAGATCGGTCTTTTCAATTTTGTTACTCTAAGTATATTAGGAGGTGGAAGAGCTGCATTCATTTTAAATACTGTTTACTTCAGAATAGTCGCAGTTCCTCGAATGTTCAGACTATCTGTATTTTCTCTGAATTAGCCTGAATTTTTGTAAGTTATTTCTGTCTTTAATGGATTATAAAATATATGAGATTTGCTTTTCTAAGAAGGTTTGAAGAAGTTCCCCTTGCATAGCCCAGCTGAACCCTATCTGCTCTCAGTCATCGTGGGTTGTCTCAGGACACCCAACAAAGTTCATGCAACCTTTTAGGATACAAAGCCCTATCTGTTCTTTTAACTTCCAGTGTCTTGTGGTCTTTCTGTGTCTTTCTCCCCTTATAACTTTGAGTGTCCCTGTGTCAATCAGACTGCATAGACTTCCACTAATAATAACACTTTGCAAATATTTTATGTGTTTAGACAAGTTTTGAGGATCATGGAGATAGCATCATGCACAGAACAATGCTGTCTTCCTGGTCCTACTCTCTCTGCCTCATCTCCTTCCCCTTTCCCCCTTATCTTGTTTCTCTCCTCCCCTTTCCCCCCCCCCCACCCCTCTTATTCCCTCCATTCACCCCTTGCAAAAGCAAAGCAGACTGCACGCCATGCCTTAGGTGTAGCAGTTTACCAATCACTTTCTGTAGCTTGGACATTTTCTTGGGGTTCTGTTCTCTGCTCCTGAGAGGCAGCTCAGAAGTTTCCAAATCCATTTATTTTGTTACATCTTGTCAGGGTTTCCTGAAAGGATTTCGTGAGCAAATATGCTTCTACTAAGCGGGATGAGAGCAGGTGACATGGATGAGCTCCCTGGAGGAAGAAAGACGCTGTAGCAGCACGTGGGAGCCTGGCAGGTTCGGAAACCTCAAGCAGGTCTGTGGTCAGGGTTTAGCGTGATCATGAAGGCGACCAACAAAGAGATGGAGACGCAGGAGAAGGCGGTGGTCACATCACAGAGGGCTTTTGTTACTGTGTTTTCTTCTGGCGGGTGATGGGAGCCTAGGGTTAGTACAGATTGCAGTGCAAGGAGGCAGCAGGGTGGTTGCAAAACTTACCAGATAGAAGATGGTCCAGCGTCAAGGTCCGGAAATAGGGCAGAGGCAGGGCGTGCAGAGCAGATAACCCTTGGGAGGGCGAAATGAAGCCAGTCAGATTTGCGGTTGATTGGTCATGGGGTGAGGGAGAGAAAGAAACATGTCAGGAAAAAATCTTGAATTTCTGCTCTGGATTCAAGTTAGAAAATGGAGTTAAAGAAAGACCAGAGATGATGATGTTCGATTATGGAAATACAATTCAATTTGGTTTATTGTTGTCACTGTCTTAATACCTTAGGCAAAGATGCCAAGCCCTTGGAAGTCCTTTTAGGCACAGGCAGTGGGTTGAATAAGTTCAAAGTCAATGACTGTCCGGATACATGTCTGTGGAAGATTTTGGAACAAAGCTCCTCATCTGATGGATCCTGGGCATATCATTTCAGATAAGACACAGCTTAGAGCTTCATGGTTCATGTCACTGCAAACAGCTGTAATCAGAGCTGAGGATGTTCTGTTTTGTTTTTTGATTGGTTTATCAAACAGTGTAAATTCAGCCTGGGGGTAATGATTCATTTCATTTTCGCTTACTCACCACTTTAAACGCACTTGGTCTGAGCACTTTCTCTACTTCTCTCTCTCACCTTGATAATATCTAAGAAAACTGTGTACATTTCTGATCATTTTCAATGGTGAGAACGGTTTAATTTCAGCATTTGAGACTCCTTTTCAGGTATTAAGTCTTTATCAGACCGCAGTACACTTCTGTTTCACAACTCATTCAGAGCATCCTTACTCCCCGGACCTGGCAGGTCAGATGGGTGAACGGGGTGATTAGTGGAAAGAAAAGCTTTTTACTCACAGGTCCTGCTCAAGTGACTCTTTTCTGGCTGGGACTTTGAAATCCAAGACCTGTTTTTAAGGCCGTCCCACCTCTTTTTATGGCTTCCCTGGTGGTTCAGACAACAAAGACTCCGTCTGCAGTATAGGACACTTGAGTTTGATCCCTGGGTCGGGAAGATCGCTTGGAGAAGGGAATGGCAACCCACTCCAGTATTTGGCCAGAGAATCCTATGGACAGAGGAGCCTGGTGTTGGGCACGAGTGACTGAACATGCACATACACATCCCTTCTGGGGACAGGAACTCCGACAGGACTGGGGATCGTGGAAACCGTACTGTGTACTGATGTGGAAACTTCTCTTGAAACGCAGAGATACCCATCACAAATTGTTCTAAGCTTTTCTCACTGCATTCTAAAATCCCAAGAAAAGTCCCAGTAACCTTTAATTACAGGGTCTTATTTTTTAGATAATGAAAGAAAAGATCACCTTGTCATCATTTTTCCCATGATATAAGTCAGAAATAAAGTGAGTTCTGTTTGATTGGTATGAATACAACGCAACTGAAATTGTCTCTTCAAACAGAAGCACATTGAAGATTGAAAACAAAGACCATCCCTCCCCAGAAATGGAAGCTATGTACTGGATTCTTTTTTTCCCCTATGCCTTTCTTCAATTTTCTATTTAAGGAAATTTCTGAAAAATGCATGAATTATGCAGCTTATCTCTCAGATGAGAAAGAATTTTCTTCTTGGATTGGATGGCTGCATATTTATTAATAGCAGTAAAATTTTCCATGTTCTTTTGTATCAGATGGGATGCTGACTAAACTATGAAGGAGGCTTTCCAGCAATAATAACAGTAACGGCTGAATAATTATAAAAGTCGTATGGAACCGAAAGTCATTTTAATTTGTCATTACTTCTATGTGTTTAGGAAGGATCTGAATAATTATTCTGCCTATAAAAAAGAAGAGTATACTATTTTTCCTCATTATGGGATTATGTTCTTAGTATAACACTTTTACTATAAGTTTAAAAAAAAAAATGAAAAACCAAAACCTCTCTTGTGGTTTCTCCTAAACGATGTAATCATGATTGAAGTTTGCTCAGTTGGGAATATATTTGGTCTTCTTACTATTTTGTGGACATACTGCACTTCAAACTCATTTTCATTTGAAAAGTGTTCATCTTTGCAGTTTTTAAAAATGTGATTATACTTGTTTGCCTAGTGAGAACTTCCAACCTCTATGTCACATTAATTCAAGAAGATGACAAGGACTGTAGAATTTCCTTAGGTCATGACCGGATGGTAGCAGACACTGGATGTGAGATTCTAAAACAGGCTCTTTCTTTTTATAACAACTGTTAAAAAGCATCTGTGGTTACTAGGGTCATTCCAAGGCAAAATTTCAAAGCTATTTTTACCAACACCAACCCCCCCCACCAAATGCAAGTAGTCTCCATTTTCTTCTGGTTTGCATTATCCCAACAGCATTTAATTCTTATTCAGATCCTAAGAATATTCTATGACAGCACTATTTTTGGAAAATAAAATTTCAAAATATGCTGTGTGCTTCTAGGTGAGTGAAAGAATTTTCCTTTGTGGTGTGTGTGTTTTTATTTATCAGATTTCCGCTAAGATATTTAGATCTCAGCGTTGAACAGGAAAATCTATGCAATGGTTCTGACCTACTCCAGCACATCATCACCCTCCCTCCTAAAATATAGCCTTAGGGTAAATGGAGATTGTTAAAAGATACAGTTTGGCAGGCTGATTGCAGACAGAAGAAACCTTCCTTAGTGTGAGAAAAATCCCTTTCACATCTTGTCAACAAGCTCTTTCACCTTTGATTTTGATCTTTCCCAGGATGCAACTCCCACCCTTGACAGCTGATGACTGTTCCCGTAACTGAGCCAAGTTCAGCCTCAGTGCTCTCACCTTTAAAATGGAAAGAAATGACATTCACATTAAAGGTGGTTGAGGGGCTTAAATTATAGTGTAAAATTAGTGTGGGACTTCCCTGATGGGCCAGGGGTTAAGACTCTGAGCTTCTACTGTAGGCAGTGTGGGTTCGACCCCTGGCCCCGAAGGTTCCACATGCTGCCCCAACAATGCAGCTAATAATAATAAATATGGAAATTTTGTCACGTGGTAGGGATGTAATATATGGAGGCATCTTTTTACCACAAAGAACAAAGACTAAAAACCTGTTTAAAAATTAGTTATCGCTTTGCTTTCAATCAATACTTTTTGAGAGTAACGCCAGAAACAGTGTTTTCTTATTTAACTGAAAATTCTGAATGAACTGAGAAGAGGACTTGTAATTCTTTGAAATCTAAATGCTATAAAATTATTCTTTCCTCGCAAAAGGAGGGCTTTGCAATGAGTGAAACCTGGATCTTACAGATGGGCATTTGCAATACACCATACACAAGATTCAACTTATTATTTTCATTTTCATGAGAACTTTCAGAATGAATTTGGTGTCTGGATTGCCAGTATAGAAATAGAGTTTTTCTTGTGCATACATAGAGGTGACATTGGTAATTGAATTAAGATATACACAGCTTATTGAAAACTTAATTCATCCTATCAATTCATCCTTACTTTAATTTGATGGCTAATGTGGTGTGGGGGGTGGGACGAGCTTGAGAGAGAGGGTGGGTGGGTGGGAAGAAGATTGAAAAATGTAATTATGAAAGAAGGTAAAACTGTGTTTCCTTCTGTCTTACAGCCTGAAGAATAAGTAGTGAGAACTTCAATCAAGAGATGAGAAAAGAAAGTCAGGATATTTCTGCCTTGGAGAAATGCTTACCAACCACCAGAGGAAGATTTGTTCACGAACAATGAACATTTCTCATGAGGATTCAGATTAACATAGGACTAATCTTAGTTTTGGGGAATGAATGAGCTTCCTTTCTTTCTTTTTTTTTTAATTTTGTGGTAAGCTATGATATGTGGATGGATTTTGGAAAAATTCTTTCCTGATAATATATTTAGCACATGTTTTACATCATAATCCTATAGCAAACAGCAGGAGCATCATTCAAACTTAAAGACAGTGGGGAAAAAAAAAACTCCGTTTCCAATTTATTCTCAGATTTCTTCACCAAGTAATTATTCTGTTAACTCCTTGCTGGTGGAAATGCACACCACACCTATCAAGAAATAGACTTTATTTTTTCATCGTGTTGAACACAATTGGTGGCAACGTGCACAGAACCTGGCGAATCACTATTAGTAGAAGATACATAATGGACACAAATTCTCATTTTGCCTTCAAAAATATGAGCCAGCTTTGCCATCCGATCAAGAATAAGGAGGGTAAATCAAGAAGGAATCCTCCTTTTTTTTTTTCCTGATCATTCAAAGAACAGTTTCTCAAAGTTAAGCCAAGTCCTCTTTTGCAAGCTGCCAAAACAATAGCTTAGGAAAAGAATTAGTTTGCCTGCATGATGATCCTCTTAGGCAAAAATGTCTTCATAGCAGTTGACCTTGATGAAACGTTTTCCCAAAGGCATTCACCAAAAGAACGATCAGCCCCAGAATGAGGGGGAAGTAAAAGAATGTTTTCTTATGAAGTTGGCCTGAATTGTGGACTTTCGTGTAGGGAGCGGAGGATTTAGAAAGCAATGAGGGAATTCTGCACAAATGACCGCCTTGGACTTTGAGGTCACCCATTCCTGTCTTTGTCACTCAAGTCCTCTTGCTGAGCTGAGATTCAGCCGCTCCGGAGAGAATGCCACTTGGCCGGTATGGCAGACTGGAAAACCGTTCCTCTCTGATGAGGGATATCTCTGAGGTTGAAATCTCTAGGTTGAAATCTTCTCCATGGCGACTGGATTTGCAGGTTCACTGCAAAGCTGGGCATTTACCCTCTAGTCTGAATGCTTCTTAGGACCCTGACTGGGGGTGCCCTTTCTACATCGTGACCACAGGGGGTTGGTCTCCCCATGTCAGGGTTTCCTGGGTGTCTGTGATTTTTCCACAGAGACCTAAGGTGGTTACAACTCGGCGAGCAATAAATGAAATGACTTAGGGATGCACAGTGTCTTTATGGAGGTGTTTGCAATTTGGCCCTGTTCTCTCGGGAAGGGTCCACTCAGGAGAGACCAGGCTTGTTAGTTTCTTTGACTTCAGAGAGAGCCAGCCCCGCCAGTCACACCAGCCACGGTCCGTCCCGTGGGAAGGAAGGAGGCTTTGATAGGAAGAATCTATTTTTCTGTCTTGGAAAGCACACAACAGAACTACAAACTTCCCATGATGACTTTTCTTTGAATGTGTAAAATAAAGCTTTCTTTGTCAAGTCTGCTGTAAAATAAGCACTAAGTAAAAAAAAAAAGAGAAAACAAATCTTTGTTTCTGGTTGTGTTTAGAGTGTTTTTTTTAAATTATTGTTAATAACAATATAGACACACGGATGAATGTAAATCTCTTTTGCTTTTCAGAGAGGCTGTGCCAAACCCTTTATAGATATCAGATTATTTTAGAATTCCTTATCTAGATACCGTGGCTCTTTAGGTAATCTGTCAAGTCCAAGTAAACACCCAACCCAAGATCTTCTGGTTTATTTTCAAATTTCTTTATTTCTGTCCATGCAAATAAAAGGAATGATCATTCCTGTGTACTATGGAGGTGACATATTCTGCGATGGATGTGATTTCTATTTGGGGAAGTGTTGAATGGGAGCGTCTCAGCTAGGGAAGCTAGAGGCTTGTTCTTGTCCCTTATTGGGTGGGAATGGTTCTTTTCGTTTAATTAGGTGATTTCTTACCTTCCAGTTTCATGAGGAATGATGGGATTGAGATGTAAGGGAAGAATTTCAGATAGCCATACAAATTCTGGTGGAGAGGATGAGCCCCTGCAGACCTACTGCTCTGGAAGGACCATCTGATTACAGGGGAGATCCCAGGAGAGAGAGGAGTCCAACATTTCCCTTAAAATCTCCATTCAGGGAACCAGGGGAGAACCCTGTCTCTTTGAAAGAGTGAGAGTATCCAAATCGTCAGAATCCAAAGTACTGGCGCTCATCCAGAACACTTGTATCAGCTAGCCCAACCAACTGCTGCCCATTTGAAGTTGACCCCCATGAGGGAAAAACGATTTGGCATTAACACACAAGCCTCAGTGTTCAGTTGCGTCTGACTCTTTGTGACACCATGGACTGCAGTCCTCCAGGCTTTTCTGTCCATAGGGACTCTCCAGGCGAGAATACTGGAGTGGGTTGCCATGCCCTCTTCCAGGGGATCTTCCCAACCCAGCAATCAAACCGGTGTCTCCTGCACTGGCAGGCAGATTCTTTACCACTGAGCCATGGGGAAAGTCCCAACACACAAGGCTAATGGTGTGCTTATATTAGAAGAATATTTTTATATTTAAAAGGATACTCACTAAGTAGCTGAAATAGTCTATGGTGTCTCAGAGAGAGGAAATCTACAGGACTGGGCATGCAATGCACTTACTTTGCAAAGAGTTTTTTCTTCTTTAGGTACAGAGGAAAACTTCAAGCAGGCTTCTGGGCCACTGGCCACAAATGCCATGGGAATGAGACTCAAGTTAACGAGCTTTCATTATACATAGTCTCCCCAGCCCTGCACACTCATAAATATGATCATAAAGCAATCTGCTAAGTAGAGAGGACTTCAGTGATCCCTCTGGCTGATAAAAGTAGTAATAAAACCTATCTGTAGTTGCTGGACTACAAAAACCAATAGAATTTGTTTTCCCTTTACCTTTTAGATGACATAGAAACATACATGGGAGCTGTAGGAGCCTTTATACCTTTCTGGGGCTTCCCTCATATCTCAGTTGGTAAAGAATCCGCCTGCAATGCAGGAGACTCCAGTTTGATTCCTGGCTTCAGGAAAATCCGTTGGAGGAGGGATAAGCTACCCACTCCAGTATTCTTGGGCTTCCCTGGGGGCTCAGCTGGTCAAGAATCCGCCTGCAATGTGGGAGACCTGGGTTTGATCCCTGGGTTGGGAAGACCCCCTGGAGAAGGGAAAGGCTATCCACTCCAGTATTCTGGCCTGGAGAATTCCATGGACTGCATAGTCTGGGGGGTCACAAAGAGTCTTGACACAACTGAGCGACTTTCACTTCACTTCACTTCTACCTTTCTGTTGACTTGAGGTTATTTGAGCCATCAGACCAGGAGGAGAAGAACACATGATAGATTTTCTTACTTCCACTGGGAAATTTGAGTCCTGGGGTAAGTGGGAGGCGGTGAGGGTGTCACGCACCTCTTCTAAGGCTGGCCTTTGAGTGGGGAGTTTCTGACAGATCACATGAACACAGAATTTTGGAACTCCAATAAGAAAACCTTTCTAAACTCTCAGGTGGAGCTTCCCTGGTGGCTGAGTGGTAAAGGAGCCACCTGTCAATGCAGGAGATGTGGGTTCAGTCCCTGGGTCGGGAAGATCCCCTGGCGAAGGGAATGGAAACCCACTCCAGTATTCTTGCCTAGGAAATCCCATGGACAGAGGAGGAGCCTGATGGGCTGCGGTCCATCGGGTCGCAAAGAGTCGGACACGACCTAGTGACTAAACAGCAAGAAAACGGTCAGGTAATAAAATCACTACTCTGTGTGTGTTCCATCCAAGCCAAATATTCTTTGTTTGATCAGCTCATACAGAGAACTGATGACTGTTCTTTCGTGACCAGAATAAGAAGGTTCCTATCAGCATACTATTTTGGGGGTGGAATATTTTTTTCTTCTCTGGCTTCTTACCTAATGTATTCATCCTAAAGTCACGCTGAACTACGTCATAGGTTTGTGGTGTGGATTAGCTAATTAATGCATGTCAAGTGCTCACAAATACATATCCCTGGGTTAAATGCTGCCTGAGCTTTCTACTTTAAGATTTGCATATCTGCATGTCTAAACTACCTGGTTATTTTATTGTTATCTTCATGTTGATAAATTTGACTTGAAATTTCTTGTACAGATATTCTGATGTGAAATGAAATTCTGAGAGTCTCAGCATATGGACTAAGGGTGTGTGCTAAGTCGCTTCAGTCCTGTCTGACTCTCTGTGACGCCATGGACTGTAACCCACCAGGCTCTCTCTGTCCATGAGATTCTCCAGGCAAGAGTACTGGAGTGGGTTGCCATTCCCTTCTCCAGGAGATCTTCCCACCCAGGGATCAAACCTGAATCTCTTAAGTCTCCTGCACTGGCAGGCAGGTTCTTTACCACTAGCGCCACCTGGGAAACCCATGGACTCGGGATCTAACTCAAATCCGGCAAATGCAGCCCATATGGAAACACAAGCACCTAGAAGCAAACACAAAATGCTTCCTTAAGCAGATTTTAAAGCAGGTGTTCTCCAAGGTAGGAAGGAGGGGAGGTCAACACTGATTTTAAAGAGTTTATTAAGTCATTTTGCTTTATAATAGATTTTTTTTTTCTTTTCTGTTTTGGCCTTGCTGCACTGCGTGTGGGATCTTAGTTCCTGGGCCAGGAATGGAACCCATGCCCCTGTAGTGGAAGCCCAGGGTCTTAACCACAGGACCACAGGGAAGTCCCTGTATTATAATAATTTAAATGCTTGGAGAAGGAAATGGCAACCCGCTCACTCCAGTAGTCTTGCCTGGGAAACCCCATGGACAGAGGAACCTGGTGGGCTACAGTCCATGTGGTCACCAAGAGTCAGACATGACTTGGTGACTAAACCACACTTTTAAAAAATTTTAATTTATATGACATCTTCTTAAACTTCATTTTTTTTGTTGTTTTGTTGTTAGTGAAATAAAATTGGTTTTTTATATATTGAAAAAAAATGCCCAAAATAGCCAGTGATTTATATTTAAAAATTTTTTAAAACATATTTTAAAATTAAAAATTTAATTTTAAAATTTTAATTTTTTAAAAAAATTAAAATTTAAACTATTTTAAAAATATTTTTAAAATATTTAAAAATATAAATTTTAAAATTTATATTTAAAAATTAATTAGAATAAGGTGAAGGTTATGCCTACCTAATGTAACCCTGATTCCTCCCCATGCTGAGTTAAAGAGGGAAGAGTCATGGCCGGTGCACATACTTCTGAAAATCTGCAACAGAATCTGGGCAGGGGAGCGTCTGCCTTGGCTTCTCTTTTTCTAGAAAAATGGTGCACGTTGGTTGTTTTTTCTTAAAAAAGGATATAGCCTAAGAGAAAGGAAAGGAATTAAAGCTGAACAGCTTCTCAGTAATGCCATTTGAAGGCTCTATGGTAACTAGTTAAAAAGAAATTTTCCTGCTGGGTCTACTCAGCTACCATTTTCCCCACATGATTAATTACTCCTTAGTCACCATTCTGAGGAGCAGTTTTATTTGTTAATTTCAAATGCCTCAACTTCATTAGCAATTCATTCTGACCTTTAAAAACCACATTCTATAATCTTCAAATTATATGAGTGAAGGAAAAAAAAATAATATTCTCTGTCCCCCTACTTCCAACTATCATGAACATGTTACACTGTGAACAGCACTCGAAGTATCCCTCTGTGCCAAACTGTCACGTCAACGGTGGTTGTTTGAAGTCCACGCTCAAGTTCTTGCATTCCACAAGTGGTTTCCAGGATCAGTAAGGGCTGATTCAGTTTCACAACGTTGAAGAAATGTACAGTGCAGTGCATTTGGCTGTAAATTTATTCATTCTTTTAATTAAAGGGGAAAAGTGAAATTGCTGTTCACAATAATGGATTCCCCTATTTCATCCTTGCTATTCTGAGAACTCAGCGCATTTTTCTATCTGACTTTAAAAAAAGATTAAAAATCTGGCTGTAAAACCACAAATGATGGGCAAGGAAAGTTTTCCTGGCGGTGGCCAACTCAGTGACCACGTGTTTTCCTTTAAAATCAGGCTGTCATTGTGTATTCTCATGTTGCTGGATATTGTCTTCACAGCTGGATCGAGTGTTAGCTGGTATTCACAACAGCAGCGGTACTGGTGGTTTTATCGCTCAGACTCCAAAGAGTTGCGGTGTTGGGTCAACCTTGTGTCCCATCGGTTTACGACTCTGGCTGTAAATAGTCCGAAGAAGCTCAGAATGGAAAGATGAGATTGGCTCCCTTGATATGAATTCCAAGAAGATCATCAATGCTGCATATGTGTCAGCAAGGTAGTAAGGATGCTTTCCTCTTTTGTCGAAAAGATCATCTCTCTTAAAAAAAAAAAAAATTCATGTGAGTGTAGTTGCTAAGATGATGATGTGCTAGTTTCTGCCGTATATACACTTATATCCCCTCATTTGTGGATTTCCTTCCCGTTCAGGTCACCACAGGGCGTAGAAGTCTCTGTGCTATACAGTAGGTGCTCATTAGTTGACTATTTTATACATGTAGTGTATATGTCATATGCCAAACCCAGTCTTTCCATTAATCCTTCCTCCCCCTCCCCCCTTCGTGTGTCATCCATTTGTTCTCTACATCTGTATCTCTACTTCTGACTTGCCAAAAGGTTCATCTCTAACATTTTTCTAGATTCCACATTCATTTTTTTTTAATATAAAATGGATAACCGACAAGGACCTACTGTGTAGCACAGGGAACTCTGTTCAATATTATGTAACAAAAGGAAAAAGAACTTGGAAAAGAATAGACACATGTATATGTATAACTAAATCACCTTTCTATACACCCGAAACTAACTCAACTATACTTCAATATAAAATAAAAAGTTTTTAAAAAATCATCTCATCTCTTCAGTTGAGCTTGAGACTAATGGAAAAGACAGTCATACTACAAGGAAGCCTGTCTGCAGCGGCTCTTAGAACTGTCAAAGCCTTTGGAAGATCCCACCCATGAAAGAAAAGACATCCTCTGACCTCCAGGTGTCCACAGTCAAGTTGGAGGAGCATTCATAAATGGTTCGAGTTTTCCTTCCCTTTTTCTCCCACATTTCATTCTTCCTTTCTCCTGTTAGATCTACTTTGCAGCTTTTCCTGTTGATTGGCTACAGGGACCACATATTCAGGACTTCTCAGTGGTGGGTCCTTTTCTCCAGCCCTCTTGCTTAACTAGAGCATGTTGCTGTTAAAGTAATTAACAACAGGAAAATATAGTCAAGGCATGGAGAATACTTGGCATTTTGGAGACACATTTTTAAAAAGCCAACAAGTTTCTACTTCTGACTTGATATCTTTTTTAAAGGTGCTGTCTTCGTTATCTTGTTCTTTACCACTTATTTTAAAGTCAATTACAAGCTCATCTCCTACTTCTTTATATAAGCTACCATCTCTCAGTGTCCTTTAGTTGTAGAGACTTTCATTGTGATGAGCACTATTCTGGAATCCTTTACAAGCTACCCATGGAGGTTTATAATAAGCTGAGTGTTCCACTTGGGGGATTCTGACAGCCATTTACTTTGATGGTGTTGGGATGCAAATGAACTTGTGTTGGTTTTTTTTTTTTTTTTAATTTCAGCCACTCACTGGCCACTCACTGGTTCGGAACCTGCCCATCTCCCCAGGTGAGTGGAAAGCTTCTCTCTGGGCGGATACAGACTCAGTCCTCATGCAGTGACACACGTCTTGGTTACTCTAAGGCCTGACCTCTGCCGGTGTTGTCAAGGCAGGGTACAATTCCTACTTCCAGGAAATATCTGATGTTTTCTGGCTTATTGCTAGGATTTGAAAGAACAAACCAGCTTTTCTTTGCAATTACTCTTCTTTTGCCAAAGCTCTATTCTCTGAGAATAGAAATGGGTACCCCTAGGAGGTAAAACCAAAACCTATTTGCCTTGTTTTTCTCAAACCCTGGCAATCCAGCTTGCAGCAAAGACTAAAGAAGTTGTATGGGTTCTGTGCATATATCAATTTAATAATTATTTACTGAATAAAAAGTTCCAAACCAAGGGGATACTATAAAAGAAATGATGCAGGAGCTAAAAATAGCTTGAATTTAGAATATGGTTCTGCTGTTTATTTGGTCTATGATCTTGGGCAAGTTATGGGAGTTTTCTGAACTTCAGTTTCTCACTATTTAAGGTGGGATTAATGATACTTTAGATGGCACTAGGGGTAAAGAACCTTCCTGCCAATGCAGGAGACAAAAGAAACACAGATTCTATCCCAGGGTCAGGAAGTTCCCCTGCAGAAGGTAATGACTGAGCTCACACACTCAGTGATACTTTTATTAAAGAATTATAAAATTTAAACCAATTAGCTATATGCATTTCTTCTTCTCCCCTCTTTTCTACCATCCAACTAGCTAATAATTGTTTAATGTAAAAGAGAACCATTCAGTGTAAGAGTTGGAAGAGGCCATTAAGAGGATCTTGCTCCTTTTTTTCATTTTGATCATTCTTGTTTTTAAAAATACATGATGAGCTAGAACCCTATATAGAAGGATGAGGCTAGTATAACTCCAACAGGAAATAGCTCCCCAGAAGAGCAAAGATTAAAGCTTTCCAGAAGCTGTCAGTATGAATTCCCAAGAGGCACCTTCATTTGTCTCACTCCCACTGCCTCCCCACCACCCCCAGGCTCAAGCGTCTTTACCAGCCACCTGTCTCCACAAGCATCTATGTCAGTGGCTCTGTCTGCCTGTCGGGCTCTTCCTTGGTTCCAGAACCCACACTCGTAGCTAGCAAGAAGTGCTTGTGATAGGTTTGACTCTAACACAGAGAGATGAGACAGCCATCTACTCAACATTATTTCCATAGGTGGAGCTGAGTTTAGCAGATGTTTTTATATAGCATTTGTCGATAGAATACATGCGTGCATGTCCATAAATATGAATCTGTTACAACATGACCTATTCATTTCTAAACTATTTTTTTTCTTATTTTTGATAAGACAAAGGATGAATAGCGCAGCTGTGGATTATTCCCCTTTGTTCTTTTGTCTCATGAGAGGAGTCATTTGACTGTAAAAATGAAGCTGGATTTATGACTGCCAGTCTGAGTGGTAATAAATGTCAGGCAGACATTGCTGAATCATAAACTTTGTGAGCTTGAGTCTAACCAACTGCATCAATCACGACACATGAGCCCCCAACTCCAGGAAGCTGACTACACATGGACATGAGATCAAAGGACCCAGCTCTCTAAATATCTCTGCCCCTTGGCACCCTAAATTTTCATTATTAGCTGGCTAAAATTCCCTATATGTTTGCCCAGAAATCCTCCCTCTGGTTCAGAGTCATACCATGGATGCTGGAGAAACATGGCCAGCATTCTCATCACTGGGAAATGAGTGCATTCTCATGGGGCTGGAGCTGGCTTACGTCTGTCCAGGCTTGTTTGGGGCACGGTGGGTTTAGGGGTCCCATCTGACCCAGTCCTTGAGCCAGTGAGAGCACTGCCTGGCAGTCAGTGAGGTTTGGGTGTGTATGGTAGCCTTCTACCTAGAGCCTGATGCACTAGAGTTTTTCAAAGTAAGTATCCCAACATCAGGCTTCAGTCTCTCTGGACAGTCCTAGACACGTGGCCAGCTGCTGACCACTCTCCTCGATCCTCATTCCTGGAGCATGATTCTGACATTGAAGTTGTGTTGATTTCACCAGCTCCCTCAATTTTGATGACGTGAATTACTGACCCCTCCGTTGAAGATGGGGTCCTCCTCTCTTGGTTTGTTCTCTGCACCAAACATCTTTAGCTTGCAGCCCTCCTCCTGCTTTTCTTCTCAACATTAGTGAGTGGGGCAGCGATAATCCTGACGATTGGGGAGGTTGGGGAAGGAGCCATACATTGCTCTGGTTTGCACACATTTTAAACAATATATGTGGTTTCACTGGTTCAGTGATCTGAGGCTAAATACTTAAAAGAAATGATCATGAATTTAGTTTGAAGCTCTATGAATTAGGAGGCATGGAGGTGCCAGAAGGGAGTTGAAATGTAGGAAATTTAGGAGTTTTAACCAGGTTCTGTCAGAAGAGAAATTTAGGTTTTTATAAGACAAGCCAATTTCTCCTCTCTAAGCCCAGATTTCTCGGGTAAAACAGGAGGGTAGTTATGGACAAGATGGCTTCAGTTACCATGTAAAATAGAAAGTCGATGGAATAGTAAAGAAAGTTATGATGCGTTTTACTGTGGTACACTGTGATGAAGTAATACATCCCACATTAAGGTTATTTGAGGGTCCAGGAATGTGAATTAAAGCAACTCAGAAAAATTTATATGAGCAGATCACAGGAGGCTAACACTGGATGCCACCTGCATCCCAAATGAAGTTTGCAATTACCTTGCCCACAATACTACACAATCAACTCCCCCCCACCCAAAGATGTCCAGAGGGGATTCTGGCATTTACTCCACACACTCGGCAGTAACAGGAGAATGCCTTGGTGTTATCACCATTCACCTCTATGATGACACGGCTCCCAGTCACGGCTTCTATATTTTCAAGATCCTGCAATTGTGCAAGGCATCCCAGGTCTCAGATGACAAGGAGTGAGCACTTTCATCCTTGTTTTTCAGGCGAGGCTTTACTGGGACCCCTGCTTCAGCAGGGCGGGGGGTGAGAACAAAGAGCAGGTCCCCTGGCTTGCTCACCAACTCCATAGGTCAAACAATTCAGCGATCACGGAAGAAAGAGCGTTGACTCAGAGATCGGATCAACGTGGATCTTGCGGGCAGTAGGAGAAATGTGAGGAGGCAGCACCCAGCCAGGCTGAGGGTCTGTAGACTGTTCTGCGGCCTCGCTGTCATCAAACACTCAGGTGTGCGGCCGCCCTCCGTCATTTTCAAGGGTCAGCCCAGGACCACCCGCCAGTGTCCAAATACAATGTTCTCTTACTGCCCCCGGGCCTGAGTCAGAAGGAAACAGCAGCCCGGCAGGCAGAGCCTTGGAGAAGGAAGGAGGCGGCATCTGGCACCTGGTTTTAGGCGACCTAGAAAACCTCTGCCTGAGAAACAGAAGAGGCAGGATGGAGAGCGGGGCAGGGGGGCTGTCCACCCCCGGGGCACAGCGCCCAGCGGCTTCCAGGCTCTGGCTCCCTGGCTCCATCCCCTTGGAAGCAGGGCTGATTATTGAGAGATGGAAATCATCGCTATCTGCTGCCAAAGAGAACGCCTCTCTGCGCCGGAAGGGACGAAGTGAACAATGGGGACAGGCTTTGGAACCCAGCCCACAGGAGACAAGAATCGCTGGGGGTAATAACACCAGCCCCACGTGGCCGGAATGTTCTCCGCAGGGACAACATTTTCTTGTGTAATCATGGTTGTTAGGATGGAGGATGTAAATAACAGGGAGAGTTTAAATTGAATATTTGACAACACTGAGCGTGCAGGGAATTTTGACTCTAAAAGAAAAAGAGAGAGAGCTTTATTTAAATGGAAGGCCGGCAAAGGCTTCAAACAACCCCCTTGTATCACTTAGGAGAAGAGATTTTTCCTCTGTTCCTCACAGTCGGAAATGACAGGTGCTGTCTCCTATGTCGGGGGAAGGAAAAGTCCCGGGGAAGAGGATGCTTTAGGTGATTACTTAAGCCAATTTGCTTCCAAAATGACAGGATTGGCAAACTGCCCACTAGCACATGGGCATATCAAATGATAATGATGTTCCCCAGGAAGATTAAAGCACTGTATTGGTTTCTACTTCCTGGGCTGAGAGAGGAGACGGGGAGGGAAGTTCTGGCTCCTGCAAAAAGGCTGTAGCTAAGTTCTAGGTCGTCAGACAGGGAAGGAAAAGCACAGGGATGGGAAAATAGATTTCAGGCAAAATCAAGGCTTATGAGGGATTTCCCTTCCAATGGTTAAAACTTCATACTTCCGCTGTTGGAGGGCTGGGTTCAATCCCTGGTCTGGGAACCACGATCCCACATGCCAAAACCCTCTCTCCAAAAAGCGAAGGAAAAAAAAAAAAAAAAACACTGACATGTAACGAAGCTTTCACAGGGAACGCAGTTCAGTGTTCTGTGGCAACCTGGATGGGAGACGAATTTGGACGATGGACACAGTATCTGTATGGCTTGGTCACTTTGCTCTGCACCTGGAACTATCTCACTGTTAATCAGCTATACTCCAACATGAAATGAAAAGTTAAAAAAAAAGAAAAAAATCAGGGCTTCAGAAGGAAAGGGGAATGAGATTTTTTCAGAAACTTCTTTAGCCATCTGATACCAGGCTAAAGAGGAGGCGTTGAAAATGGAGCTTTCTTGGGATCAGCAACATGGGGACAGGTCCATAGTTTGCACAGCGCCCTGGGATCATTCTCCGAGGCCCCTCAGCCCCAAGGCTTATAGCAGGGCAGGCGTCAGTGTGTTAATTCCAGATCTGCCACCACCCTGGAGAGGCCTTCTATGTTCTTGCTCATCCAGTGCAGGCTGGAAGTCCACCCCAGCCCACGCTGCGTCCTGTTCCCTGGAGATGTCAAAACAGAACGGCAAAGGGAGACACCTCCCATGCCCCCGCCGCCCCTTCTCTGCAAAACAAACCGAGAGGGCTGGCTCACTCTGCTCATGGCTTTCTGCCCCTGGGGTGCACACTGTCTTCACACAAGGCCTTTTAGAAAAGGAGACGGGGAGGGAGTCACCTGGCCGCTGACCGCTGCTCGCCTGTGGTAGAACCCTCCCTGGGGCATGCTGCCCACCCTGTCGCATCTCAGGCCCCCTCCCAGGGCGGGCACCCAGGGACCCTGGTGCTCTGTGTCGGCCCGGCTGAAGAAGCAGCTAAACCGGGGCAGAGACCCAAAAGACTGACCATCCAGCCAGCCAGGGCTCAGACAGAAAGACTCGCTTGGCTGGACATCACGGAATTTTCAGACAATCATGCAAACTCGGGTGTCATTTGGAAAAGCGTTCCTATCCAGTAACAGGGTAGGAACACAGATTTGTGGAAAAGATCAAGCGGCCAGTCAGAAGTTGCCAGGGAGAGGCTGGAAAGAGGGGAGCTGGCTCCCAGCCATCCAGGTGAAAAGCACATCAATTGTCCGGGAAACACTGATGAGCTGTCTGGGGTTGGCCCTGGCTCGCTCAGCTGGCCACGCGGGGCCTTCTGCTCCTCCTGCTGGCCCACACTGACCAGGAGCCCCAGGCCGGGGATGTCGAGGCCCTCTGCCTACAGCTCCTGGAAACAGAGTAAATGGCCAGATTTCTGCACCAGCCCATTCCTGGGGGGTGGTCAGCTTTAGCCACAGTGCTCAGAAGCCAAGGCACATGGATGAGGCAGGTCCTGCTTCGGTGGGCACTGGGCCGCTGGTAAGCATCACCCTAGCAAGGGACTGCCTCCGGGAATTAAGACATCAGAGGGGCACAGATGGTTAACGGTGGCCGGTAGCGCTAACTTAGGGTCTTTTGTCCACTCGCAAATGAACATCGACAGATAGACCTGCTATGTGGGTAACATTCTGTGCTGTTGTAGGTCTTATTTCAGCACATTTCAGAGGCTAAAAATACAGGACAGACATGCTCGCACAGGTTAAGGAGAAAGCTGTGTTTAACTGTCACGGACTTAAAGCTCTAATTAGAACTGCATTTTGCTAATTACATAATTGGTATTTAAATCGATGTACCTAGAGAAATGTAACTGCTTATTGTACTGAGGGGCCAACAGAACTGTGTTAGAGCAACGTGATGCTCTCAGACACATAAACAGAAGGCTTTCGATCTGATGAAAGACCAAGGTGTTCTGCTGTTCACACACACACACACACACACACACACACACACACACACACAACTTGTCATGTTTCTTTTCCCTGGCAGTTTGTGAAGTATTCCAGGCCGGTTCAAGCCACCAGTAGGAGTCAGGATCTTACAACTTTAGCTCTTTTGGGGGACTATCTGCACCCATTTCCTTGTGAAAATCTTTCACCTCCCCCCTGCCAAATCTGGGGAAATAGACGGAGTCAAGTCAAGTCACTCTGTAGGGTGGAGCGATGAGTTAGCTCTTTACACATTTGCAGAAAGCTATAGATCATCCACGGGCTCTTGCAATGAGGACAGTCTGTTAAATATAGTAACTTTGGAAAAAGAAGATTAGATAGACCTCATTAATCCTCCTCTACAAGTAAGCTGAAATGACTTCCGTGAGAAGCTAAGGGCAGAAAACCAGTTGTTTGCACCCATGTGCTGATGGAGTGACTGTCATGTTGGAATCGGGAAAGCCCTGACACATGGGATGCAGAGGGAAGATGGTGAGAGGTAATTAACAAAACCATGGCTAACACGTGCCTATTGACTTTGGTCAGAGTCTCTTCATGGATGGGCTGAGACGCTGTCACCCAGAGTATAGTAAGTCAGTAAGAGGAAAACAATATCGTCTATTAATGCATGCGTGTGGAATCCCATGACTCAGTGGTGAAAAGCCTGCCTGCCAATGCAGGAGACACAGGAGATGCAGGTTTGGTCGCTGGGCCAGGAGGAGCCCCTGGAGAAGGAAATGGCGACCCACTCCAGTATTCTTGCCTGTAGAATTCCACAGAGAGAGGAGACTGGTGGGCTACAGTCCATGGGGTTGCAGAGTCAGACACAACGGAGCAACTGGAGCACATGGAGTCTAGAAAAATGGAATAGATGAACTTATTTGCAAAGCAGAGCTAGAGATGCAGATGTATAGACACCAAGGGGAGTGGTGAATGAGTTAGGAGACTGGGATTGATGTATGTACACTACTGATCCTATGCATTCATGTGAAGTAGATAACTAATGAGAATCTACTGCACAGTACAGGGAACTCTTCTCAATACTCTGTGGTGACCGAAATCGGAAGGAAATCCAAAAGCGAGGCTGAGGCACTTTGCTGTCCAGCAGAAACGAGCACATCGTAAAGCAACTATACTCATTTGGTTGCTCAGTCACTAACTCATGTCCTACTCTTTTGCCATCCCTTGGACTGTAGCCTGCCAGGGTCCTCTGTCCATAGGATTTCCCAGGCAAGAATGCTGGCGTGGGTCGCTATTTCCTTCTCCAGAGGGTCTTCCCGACCCAGGGATTGAACCCCCAGGTGGCTCAGTGGTAAAGAACCCACCTGACAATGCAGGAGACACAGGAGACCTGGGTTCGATCCCTGAGTCGGGAAGATCTCCTGGGAAAGGAGATGGCTGCCCACTCCGGTATTCTTGCCTGGAGAATCCAGGACAGAGGAGACTGGTGGGCTACAGTCCATGGGGTCGCAAAGAGTCAGACACGACTGAAGCAACTTAGCATGCATTCTCCTGAATTGGCAGGTAAATTCTTTACCATGGAGCCACTAGGCTCATGTAAAAATTAATTTAAAAAATGAATCAGAGGGAAGGGGAGGCTTACTGGCAGACATGTGTTCACGTACGGGCTGTAGCATCCTTCTCTACAACCAGGTCCTGTGACATCTCTTCTCCCTTATAGCTGTAGAACTTGGAGTGTGTACCAGCCCAACTGAGTGAAAAGAGGCAAAGAAAGGTAGAAAACTCACCTGAAGTCCTAACTGACTAGGGGCAGAATTACGGGCCAGAACCTGGGCTTCCCAGGTGGTGCTAGTGTTAAAGAACCTGCCTGTCAATGCAGAAGACATAAGAGATGTTGGGTTGATCCCTGGGTCAGGAAGATCCCCTGGAGAAGGGAATGGCAACCCACTCCATTAATCTTGTCTGGAGAATCCCATGGACAGAGGAGCCTGGCAGGCTATAGTCCATGGAGTTGCAAAGAGTCAGACACTACTTAGCAACTTAGCAAGGCTGGACAGTGTGGCCACTCCCTAAATGGTGATGCTTGGGGTTTCCTGAACCACAGCTAGGGTGGAAGCAGCAGGGACTCTGGATCACAGCCTCACTCTTTGCCAAGTCGGGCCCCCCAAAGCCCTTGTGCACCCTGGGGTCTGAGAACTCTGGAAACAAGCCCCAAAGAGAAACCCAGACTCTACGAGGCTCTGAATTGCCTGAAATCCCTAACTGATAATGATAGGGCTTAACCTGCAGGCTCAGGTATATGCCCAACAAAAAGGGGAGACCACCCTTCACAACTGGACATTAGTAGAGACTTTTCCCCTGAGGAATTCCCCAGGAGAACTAGTCAGTTTCCACCGGCCTTAAACCAGTGGACCACAGGGATGGGGCTCCCAGACGTGTTGTTCTGAGACCCCTCCCCCATCACCTGCTTCTCCATGAGCCTGTCTGTTTCCTGAGATGACCCCATGGAGGCAAATGGTGCTTGCGGTCCATCACTTTTCCCCATGTTTCCAGGTTATCACTGATACACAATGTGCTCTTTCAGAATCCTTCTGACAGTCCATTGACTCATTTCCACAAACCCAAGGACATGTAGTATTTGTCATTTTAAAAAGTCCACTGTTAGGGACTCCCCTGGTAGTCCAGGGAAGAAAATAAGACTCTGTGTGAGTAAGACTCAGCGCCCTCAATGCAGGAGGCCCAAATTTGATCTCTGGTCAGGGATCCACGTGCATGACACAACTAAAGATCCCATGAGCCGCAATTAAGACCCAGAGCAGCCTAAGTATATAAATATTTTTAAAAATCCACTTTAAATTTATTCATGCATTACCTTTACTTTTCTCCCCGTGTCTAACCCAATGTTTCATCTTACTGGTGTTTTCAACACCTTCTGCTCGAATGAGGCCCTGGACTTGTTGAGCTTGATGATGTCTATAAGATACTTCAGTGGCAAAGTCCAACTATAAGCAAACTGGCCAAACAACCAATCCAGGACAATGGCCGGGCTACAGTGTATGAATATCAGGCGGCTTCTTTAATAGCAACCCGGATGGATGCCCTTTTGCTCTGGACTGTAGGGAGTCCTGCTTGTGATGGACATTATTATTTGATAGCTTGTAAGCAGAAGAGTATCCATAACTGAGTAGTAACAAGCAACAAACAGGCCCTGAGATGTTTTGAAGAGTGAGCAAGGCCGTCCCACTCTGGGGCCAGGGTTCCTCCAACAGGTATAGCATATGTCCTTACAACCTTCAGTCTTGCATTTACCTGAGTCCTGTAACCAGCCAGAGGACAGGAGGTCAGAACAGCAGTGCCCTCCGCCCCTCCATCCTCAGTTAAACCCTCCTCCTGCGGGCCTCGCAGGCTTCCTGGTCATCTCTGCTGCCCTCTCCACTGTGAGCTGAGGAGAGGAGGGCATACTCCTTACCAGGCATCTGAAAGGCCAGCTCTTGCCTTTACTCCTGCCAATCCCTCTGTTTGGGGCAGATTTCAAGAACGACCCCAGCTCTTTCCACTTTTTTTATTCTCTGTCATTTGCACTTGCGAAGCTTCACCTCTATACTCTTATCTAAGATTGGACCCTTGATTTCCACATCTGTTAAGTAGGTATAACAATACCAATTTTAAAGTATGATGATGAAGATTCCATAAGATACTATTTGTAAATGTGCTTAGCACTACCTTTTTACCCAAAGTATTTCAAAATGGTTTTGGGTCTAAGTGTCACAGAGATTATGTATTTGTCATGGGTTGTATTTCTAACATTAGGAACTAACTTTCCTTATCTGTGTTAGTATTTTATAATTTATTGCCTATTGTGAAGATTGGGCTTCCCTGATAGCTCAGCAGATAAAGAATCTGCCTGAAATGTGCGAGACACAGGAAAATCGGGTTTGATGGCTGTGTCTGGAAGATCCCCTGGAGAAGGAAATGGCAACCCACTTCATATTCTTGCCTGAGAAATCTCATGGACAGAGGAGCCTGGCGGACTACAGTCCACAGGGTCACAAAGAGTGGGACGCGACTGAGCACCGGGTGCATTATTAAGGTTGACCCCTTAGTCCTACTTTTATTGTTCATTTACCTCCTTTGTTCCTGCTCACCCTACCTCATCCCACCCATCAGCCCTGACGGCTTTCCGTGTCATTTATTTAGATGTGTCTCTTGTAAGAAGTATATTGCTAACTGGGCTGGTGTTTTTGTTTGTTTTGCTTTATTTTTTTAATCTTTGACTTTGTATTTTACCAAGAGAATTAAACCATTATGTATTTTGGTTTCAAAAAAATTCAGTCTGAAATTATTTTGCTTGGCATTTCATTGTTTCCTTTGTGTTATGTGAATTATATGCACAGTATTTCCTTCCCCCTACTAGTAATTTAAATAAAAGTTAAATTTCATAATGGTTACCTTTAAGTTTTTCTAAGCATACATTCAAGGCTATTATTTCCTCAATTCTTTTTTCTTAAGATTCTTTTGATGTGGACTATTTTTAAAGTCCTTATTGAATTTGTTACAATATTGTTTCTGTCTTATGTTTTAGTCTTTTGGCTGGGAGGTATATGAGATCTTAGCTCGCTGAGTGAGGATCAAACCTGCACCCCCTTCATTGGAAAGCAGTCTTAACCACTGAACCACCACAGATGTCCGTGTTTCCTTACTTCTTGATGCAAAAATGTCATTTCCTCCTAACATGACTTCAGAGAAATCAGCATGGTTTTAGTCAAAATCGCCCCATCCTCTTGGCCCCTCCAAGGAAACCCTGCTGTGAAGGCTGCAAGGTTGTGTGGTTGTGTTCTGAGACCTCATGGAAAGGAAGATTAATTAGTCCAGTCTGATTTTGTATTAGCAAGAGTTTAAACACATAGTTTTTCCTGGTTTGTGTTTTCATGTATCAAGAAGTTGAGAGGTGGGACTTTCAGGACGAGTACAGCTATTCAAGGATGTTTTCAAGATTCCAGATGACTGTCCTCTAGCTTTGTCTTTGTGTTTCCGGCCTGATTGTTGACCTCAGAATGCAAAGATCAACAAGGCACATTTTTCTTGCTCTCAGAGTAACAGGTACAAAATAAGCCACAGATTCTTTGACACTGTTCTTCTTTTGGAGTCTGGGCTGGTATTGGCAATGAGAACATGGCAGAACTGATGAGGTGCCCGATTTGGGTCCAATCCTCAGAGATCGGCGGTTTCCAGGTCCTTTCTCACACAGAGCCCTGAGTCACCACACAGGAAGTTTGACTCCGCTGAACGGACCACGGGGAGAGCAGGGCACTCCGTGGGGTGGATGAAGCGCCTGGCTGAACCCTGCCTTCCAATTACCCCCACATGGTGCAGATGTGTAACCGAAACTGGCTGGACTTGCCACACCAGACAAGTTGCCAGCTGCCTGCTACCAGGTGACCCCACGGACACCATGGAGGGCAATCAATTTGTGCAGCCCTGTCTGAGTTCTTGACTCGTAATATCACCAGATAAAATAAAATGATCCTTTCAAGTGACTTAATATTGGGATAACTCGCTACACAGAAATAAATCACCAACAGAGACAGGTATATAAACATACACATATAAAACAATATGAAAGGGAAATGGTAGCTGCTTAGCAGAACAGAGTTCAGTGGTTAATTAAACAACTGTCTCTAACTACAACTCTTTTTAACTAATAAAATGCCTAAAAATATAAATATATGTATACCATCGAACACACAGATTTGAACTGCCAGATCCATTTATACATGGGTTTTGTTCAGTTCAGTTCAGTTGCTCAGTCGTGTCTGACTCTTTGCAACCCCATGAACCACAGCACGCCAGGCCTCCCTGTCCATCACCAACTGCTGGAGTTTACCCAAACCCATGTCCATTGAGTCAGTGATGCCATCCAACCATCTCATTCTCTGTCGTACCCTTCTCCTCCTGCCCTCAATCTTTCCCAGCATCAGGGTCTTTTCAAATGAATCAGCTCTTCGCATCAGGTGGCCAAAGTATTGAAGTTTCAGCTTCAGCATCAATCCTTCCAATGAACACCCAGGACTGATCTCCTTTAGGATGGACTGGTTGGATCTCCTTGCAGTCCAAGGCACTCTCAAGAGTCTCCTCCAACTCCACAGTTCAAAAGCATCAATTCTTTGGCTCTCAGCTTTCTTTATAGTCCAACTCTCACATCCATACATGACCACTGGAAAAACCCTAGCCTTGACCAGATGGACCTTTGTTGACAAAGTAATGTTTCTGCTTTTTAATATGCTATCTAGGTTGGTCATAACTTTCCTTCCAAGGAGTAAACGTCTTTTAATTTCACTGTCTGCAGTGATTTTGGAGTCCAAGAAAATAAAGTCTGACACTGTTTCCACTGTTTCCCCATCTATTTGCCATGATGTAATGGGACCAGATGCCGTGATCTTAGTTTTCTGAATGTTGAGCTTTAAGCCAACTTTTTCACTCTCCTCTTTCACTTTCATTAAGAGGCTCTTTAGTTCTTCTTCACTTCCTGCCATAAAGGTGGTGTCATCTGCATATCTGAGGTTATTGATATTTCTCCCAGAAATCTTGATTCCAGCTTGTGGTTCATCCAGTCCAGCATTTCTCATGATGTACTCTGTGTATAAGTTAAATAAGCAGGGTGACAATATACAGCCTTGACGTACTCCTTTTCCTATTTGGAACCAGTCTGTTATTCCATGTCCAGTTCTAACTGTTGCTTCCTACTTGCATACAGGTTTCTCAAGAGGCAGGTCAGGTGGTCTGGTATTCCCATCTCTTTCAGAATTTTCCACAGTTTATTGTGATCCACACAGTCAAAGGCTTTGGTATAGTCAATAAAGCAGAAATAGATATTTTTCTGAAACTCTCTTGCTTTTTTGATGATCCAGCGCATGTTGGCAATTTGATCTCTGGTTCCTCTGCCTTTTCTAAAACCAACTTGAACATCTGGAAGTTCATGATTCATGTATTGCTGAAGCCTGGCATGGAGAATTTTGAGCATTACTTTACTAGAGTGTGAGATGAGTGCAATTATGCGGTAGTTTGAGCATTCTTTGGCATTGTCTTTGGGATTGGAATGAAAACTGACCTTTTCCAGTCCTGTGGCCACTGCTGAGTTTTCCAAATTTGTTGGCATATTGAGTGTAGCACTTTCACAGCGTCTTCTTTTAGGATTTGAAATAGTTCAACTGGAATTCCATCACCTCCACTAGCTTTGTTCATAGTGATGCTTCCTAAGCATTTGTTAGTAAATATTTGTTCAGTAAATACCAACTAAGGTACCTGTAGTTGGTTGAATCCCCCAGAGGCAGAGGAACCCTGGATACATAAGTCACAAGTATAAAAGTTACACCTGGCTTTTCGACTGCACCCCTAATCCCCACATTGTTCAAGGGTCAGCTGTATTTATTTAAATGTTCACTTATTTCTGTAATTATCAGTCAGCTGTCTTTCCATGGGAGGTGGTAGAGTGCCTGCGTGCTCAGTGATGTCTGACTCTTTGTGACCCCCATGGGCTGTAGCCTGCCAGGCTCCTCTGCCCATGGAATTCTCCTGGCAAGAATATTGGAGTGGGTTGCCATTTCCTCCTCCAGGGGATCTTCCTTACCCAGGGATCAAACGCACATCTGCGTCTCCTGCATTGGCAGGCGGATTCTTCACGCTGAGACACCCGGGAGGTGGAAATCTAATTCAAATCCACATGAGCAAAAAAGACTAAGAAGATGAAATTCCGGGGTAGCACCCGGAGGCCCAGGGAAGCTGCAGGTCCAGGCTACAGGCACTGCCCTCCCCTGGGTCCCAGCTGCCTTCATCTGGATCCTTCTCTGCTTGCTGCCCATTCAGAACTGCTCTCTCCATGGGGATGGGGTGGGAGGGAGGTGGCTGATGTCAGACGGGCAGAAAGAGAACTCTTCCCCGTGAGGTATTTGTATAAATGGTCTTGGGGAGGACTGGCCAGGCGGTGGTTCACACATTCCTACGCTCTGAGGGTGAGGAAGGGGTCTGTGAGATGAAAGTCTGTGGGCAAATCCCAGACACAGCTTGAAACAGTGCTGCGGCAACAATTCTGCGGTCTCAGGGATGCTGGCCTGGAACTTACACACTCAGGAGAATTTCCAGAAAAGAGATTTCTGAAAACAAACAACACTCGATGCATTACAGTGCAGAAGTTCATCAAAAGTACAGGTTGTTAGGGTACATTAAAATGATTATTAAGTTCCTACTACCCTGCAAAGTACAGTATGGACACTAAGCAAGATTAAAAAGAAGAGTTTGACCTTAAGAATCTTTGGATCCAGTTTTATCACGATCCATTAAAATGTAACAGTTTTAATAGTCATAAAAGATGTAACTGTGAAAAATTATAGCCTATTTTGGACCAATTTCTGAATATTGTTAGAAATGTAGTTTTATGAAGGGTTCAAAATGTAATTACCTTGAATAAATCTGTGCAAGAAATGCTGGAGAGGCAATACCTCCATGTTTTATTTCATTTTATTTTTCGGCTGCATGGCTTGTGGGATCTTAGTTCCCTGACCAGGGATCAAACCCAGCCCCTGGCAGTGGACCTAGGACCCAGTTCAGAGTCCTAACCACTGCACCACCGGAAATTCCCAATAGTGTCCATACTGTAGAAAAGAAAACAATTATTTTATGGATGGAACATTGAATATTGAGGAAAAAATGAACGTTCTTTCAAACATACTAATGTTTCATCACTTTATTAAATTATTTTAAACTATTTTCATTAAAGAGTGATGCTCTTCTATAAAAATCCAGCAAAAGGCTGCACATGAATGAAAGCTCTGTAACTGCGGTGTGTGTGTACAGAGCTGGCTGTCAAGTGTGATATTAAGGTAGCTTGTAGAAATAGTAAGTTTGTTGGTCTTTCATGTATCATCCACTTTAGGGGAGGTCAGGTGAAGAGAGAGAGAGTGTAACAGAGAAGAACAAAATCTGACTCCGTGTTGGATCGGTTTCCTTTTGCTTTAACCTTTGCTCCCCATTGCTGTTGTTATGAATACTATAATTACTACAGTGATGCTGTTTATAGCTTTAAGCCTACATAATGGCCTGTCTGGGAGAAACCCTGACCCTCTGCCTGAATGTTAAGCTAGATTGCCGTTGTTCAGTTCACAGGGAGACATTCTGACCCTGAGCATCTGTGAATGGTTGAAAGATAAAAGAAATTAATACATCTTCTCCCCAAGGCTGGCCAAGCCAAGAGATATTTTTCCAAGACGTATAGTCTTTCTACTTTACATCCTCACCTCCTCCCCCTCTCTATTAAAGAAACAAGCACCCAGACTCTGAAAAGATGGTACTCTAAGACTCTAGTCCACCAGATTCCGGGACGCCCAGCTCTCTGAATAAAGTCACTATTCCTTGCCTCAAGACCTCATCTCCTGAGTATTGGCCTGTCATATGGCAAGCAGACAGAGGTTGGACTTGGTAACAATAGCTTTGTCTGAAAACTCTTAGAATTTTTGACTAACTCTTTAAATACAAACCTTTCATGAGAGGCATATCTGCCTTTTGACTTGTTTTCACCTATTTTACCAGCTTTCACTTAACGACCTTGGTCAATCTGTGCCTTGTGTCTGTCTGTATATTTATGAATGTTTGTCTCCGATTATATGTTTGCTTATTGCTTCTGTTCCATTTGTTCCTCTTAACGTTAGTTGTTTGCATCTCTTTGCACTTTTAAAATCCACAGGCAAGTGGAGCTTTGGAAATGCATCTTCCAGATTGCTCTTTTGACTTTTACAGTGTTGATTCTGTCTTTGGGGACTTCTGATGCAGATGGCAATTCTATGATTGCATTTCAATTGTCTATAATCTTTCCTTTTTTCATCTAACAACTTTAAAAAAAAATCTCTTTCTGATTTTCAACTACATATTTTTCCATCTCAATTTGTTGTCTCAACAGCTAATCTTTCAATTTTCCTTTTATAGAGTGTTCCTATTCTTGGGTATTATGGAGAATTTAAGCAACTTTAAGCAATAGATTTCAAAAGAGATTTTTTTGTTTCCTGCATTAGAAAATGAAAAAATGTGTGTTTGCTCTTTGATGTCTCAAAATATATTTTTGGGTCCAATGTTTTCTTTTTATTGCTACTCATCCTTAACTGGGACAAGAGCTAGTATGGTCTATTGCTTGCCCTCAAAAAGAATGGAATTTCCTAATTCCCCTGCTTTTACCTGTTTGAATTTGCATGTTAGATTTCAAGCAGAAGGATGTAATGAAGTTTAGAAGCCTCAGTCAAATTTCTGGTGGCTGACATTTATTTGTCTAATGGGTACCCCGTAGACCTATACTGTTCAATACAGTAGCCACTAGCCACATGCAGCTACAAATTAACTAAAACGAAATAAACTTAAAATGTTGTTTGCCATTTGTACTAGACACATTTCAAGTGTTCAGCAGCCTCTGAGTGCAGACATGGGAAGTTTCCATCTTTGCAGACAGTGAGATTCATCTGCTTTTACACTGCAGTTATCTGATGGTGGGAAGGTGAGTTTATTTGTGTAAAACTAAAATATTCCAGTTCTTTTTCTTTGCAAGAAACAGAAAATGAAAGACTACAATCCCCCATGGGTATTTCTCCCCTTGTTCGTCCCACCTCCTTCAGAGTATTACAGTCTTCCAAAGGGTAAGACAGGCCCATTTGCTTACTTTTTTTGTTGCCCTCTGCTAGGGGTTTGATTCTCAGAGAGGATGTGCTGAGAAAGAGATCAATTCCCAGGAAGAAAGTCTGGCTGAGGGATGCAAGTGTGGGCGGGAGAACAGGAAACCTGAAGGGCCAGGCCACTGCAGACCCAGCAGCTACACCTTGGAGGAGGGGACCTCGCTGGTGGTTGACAAAAGACTATGTGGCTCAGGAAGGGACACGGGGGAGAAATGAAAGCCTCCTTGG
This sequence comes from Odocoileus virginianus, assembly GCF_023699985.2. Lineage (NCBI taxonomy): Eukaryota > Metazoa > Chordata > Mammalia > Artiodactyla > Cervidae > Odocoileus > Odocoileus virginianus. The sequence goes on along the minus strand of NC_069705.1, from coordinate 673,166 downwards.
TGTCTGCACGGCCATAGATACTGTACCTCAAATCTTTCTCTGGTTGTTGCTCAAAGCAAGACCATCCACCAACTTCCATGTCTCTAGAGAGATTGTAACTCCACTTGTCTTTCATATTTCAAAGGTTGTTCCACTGGAAATGGAGAAGGAAATGACAACCCACTCCAGTACTCTTGCCTGGAAAATCCCATGGATGGAGGAGTCTGGTAAGCTACAGTCCATGGGGTCGCAAAGAGTTGGACACGACTGAGCAACTTCACTTTCACTTTTCTTTTCACTTTCCTTTGGGGAGTTTGGAAGGGCAAACAAGTGTTGGAATCCAGAGGTTGCTCTCCAGATTCAAAATTGATAGTTCATTAGGCCCCCAAACAGTTCACAAATATATATTGAAAGTTAAACACACAATTCCCTCCCACAATAAAATATGATCATGCCTGAAGCAATATCCCAAGTCACTGGCCTGCCTGCTAAGAACATATGAAGGTTGGGCTGTTTCCTGACATTGAGAGTGAGCACCCAGTTTTCCTGCTCAAGAAAAGCCTTCTTTTGTTTCTGTTGTAAAAACTGGCATCCCGTTCTATGTCAGGTGGAACGGATGTGCAGAACAGAGACCGACCTTGGTGACAAGAAAGAAAACACACAGAATCGGATGGGAGGGTTTTACCAGGGAGGCAAACGCCCTCCTCCAACTCATCTCAGAGGAACGGAGACAAATCTTCCTCCATTATGACTTTACAAATCCCTCTGTTACTCTATTTATTTATTTGGCTGCATAGGGTCTTAGTGGTGGCACACAGGATCTTCATTTCATCATGTGGGATCTTTCCTTGTGGAGCATAAACTGGCTAGTTGCAGCTACAGGCTTAGTTGCCCTGAGGCATGTGGGATCTTAGTTGCCCAGTCAGGGATCGAACCTGCGTCCCCTGCATTGCAAGATGGGATTCTTAACCACTGGACCACCAGGAAATCCCCATGACTGCTGTCTTTATTTCAGCCCCTGTGTCAGAGGCCAGAAAACATTTTTTTTTTTTTTCTCTAAAAGGCCAGATAGCAGGTATCCCGGGCTTTGTGGGTCAAGTGGTCCTGATTTTGTATTATGGAAATAGCCCTGTGTGTATTAAGTCGCTTCAGTCATGTCTCCTTTTGTGACCCTATGGGCTGTAACCTGCTCATGGGGCTCCTCTGTCCCTGGGATTCTCCAGGCCAGAATACTGGAGTGGGTTGCCAGGCCCTCCTCCAGGGGATCTTCCTGATGCAGGAATCGAACCCAAGTCTCGCAATGGCAGGCAGATTCTTCACCACCAGTGCCACCTAGGAAGCCTGGAAACAGCCCTTCTTCAGTACATATGTTAATGAGTGCCTGTGCTCAATTGCACTTTGCAAATGAGGACAGAGATTTGGATTCCCTATAACTTTCAGGTATCACAAAACATTACTCTTCTACCTATATTGTTTAACCCTATAAAATTGCAGAAAGTTTTCTTAGCTTGCAGGCTGTACGAAAAAGTTGAAGGGCCCCATGTGAGCTGTGGGTCATCATTTGCTGACCTCTTCCATTAAATCACTGACCTCTCCCATTAAATCACAGACCAGAAGTCTTCTGAGACAATTCAGAGCCTATTGGAGCAACAGACAAAGGATGCAGAGTACACAAGAGTGTTTCCAGCCCTGCTACACCTCATCACCCTCCCCCCCATCCCCACGCTCACACCCTGCTCTCATCTCAGGCTTTCCTCCAAAACTGTGGCTTTCCAAGAACTCACGCTGCCTTTCAGGCTATGGGAACCTCCACAATGACAATGATTGACTCAGAAAGCTGCCTTCCCTGTCTCTCAGGATGGGGAGGATCCAGAGGATTAGCAGGAAATTCGTCTACTTTGAATACATTGCTCAGTCAGATCTAAGATTGCCTCTTCATTTGGGTAAATCTCTTCTCCTTTGAAATGCAACTCATTTTTGGATTGGTCTACTGAGTTGAAAATCATTAGAGTAGGGGCCAAATTCCTCTTGCATAGGCCCTCTGCTTTCTCAGAAAGGAAAACAGGTAAAAAATAAAGACACCTCATTTCAGAAAAGTTACCACCTCATCTCCGAATTCCTGCTCTTTCTCAAAGGCCTGGAGCTGTGCCTTTCTAACCTGTTCAGCCTGGCAGGACTCGGGGTGCAAAGTGTCCAGCACTGAGGGTCTCCCAAGACAGAAGAGGGGGCCATCCTGTTTAACTCCAGCTGCAAACACCCCTGCTTCCTGCACAAAAGCCGCCCAGGATTTGAGGAGCATTTCCTTGCTCGCCCCAGGTCCAGGCAGCCCCTACAGCTGAAATACACCCATGTTGGCTGCTGTCACTACAAATACCAGCTAGTAATTAAACCTGGTAGGGGCCAGGGGTGGTAGCCCCCACAGCTGGTGCTGCCTTGAGAGCCCAAAGAAGACAAAAACAATAAAATATGGTGAGCTGGTGTTCTAGTTCCAGCCTACTTACTAAATAAAGAGCATCATAGTCTACTTATTCTGTCTGATCCTTGACCATCTATAAAATGAGAAACTGGATTAAATCAGTGTTCTCCTTGTGGAGCAGGGTGAAGGGGACACACCAAATTATGCTGGGAAAGATTGAAGGCAGGAGGAGAAGGGGAAGACAGAAGATGAGATGGTTGGGTGGCATCACCGATTTGATGGACTTGAGTTTGAGAAAACTCCGGGAGTTGGTGATGGACAGGGAAACCTGGTGTGCTGCAGTCCATGGGGTTGCAAAGAGTCAAACACAATTGAGTGACTGAAATGAACTGAAAACTTTAAGAACTTTGGAATAAACAAAGAACGGATGAGTTAAGATTTACCTGGGAGACCAATGAGACACCCAAGCCAAGATGCTGAAATACCCAAAACAGGGAGGAGAAAAGAACAGTTAGGATGGAAATTAGTTTTTATTTTCCCTAGCCATTCTTCTACCTTTTCCCTCTGTAAACCATGAACTTTGAGCAAATAATCTCCAAAGACTGGGATTGGTTTCCCTAGTGGCTCAGTGGTAAACAATCTGCCTGCAATGCAGGAGACTCAGGTTTGATCCCTGGATGTGGAAGATCTCCTGGAGGAGGGCATGGCAACCCACTCCAGTATTCTTGCCTGGAGAATTCCATGGACAGAGGAGTCTAGCAGGCTACAGTCCATGGGGTCTCAAGAGTCAGGTAGCACTGAGTGACTAATACTTTCGCTTTCAAGGGTGAAGTGGGCCAGAGAAAAGGAGGAAGGGGTCCTCACTGACATGAGATGCTCACTTCTGAGGTTTCCTGTCCTTGAACCATTTCCCTCCTCCTTCCCTGTAGCCTCATCCTCTGCAGCTCAGCCGGTGCTGCCCGTCAGCACTCGGGGGTTTTCCACGCCGGCAAGGCTAGTATGAAGCCCTGCACATACAATGGAAGAAGTGACTTCAGAGTTCTTTGGAAATACTATACCCACGGAGGGAAATCAGAAGAACAAGGAAAAGAGCATTTTAAAATGAGTTGTCTTGTATTTATCTGTATTTATCCAAGTTCACAGTGCTCTTAGCAGGTTGCAAATTAATACTTCGGGCCAGATTCTGAATAAGCCACAGGGGACCAACAAGAACCTTCATGCCTGGAAACTAAGAAGGCCTAATGGATCAGCTGTCACTGACTCTGTTTGGCTGGCAGTTAGACTTTGTGCCAAGCCATTTCTCCACATTATCAAAGTCATGGGGTATTTTACATCTTTCAATAACACTCACCATTTGGCAGGCTAATGCATGCCCTTTTCCCTGCCAGTTTGCTAGCTCATGTCTTTGCTGGTAACCCAACACAGTCCAGGTTTGTTATCTCTCCCAGCCCAGCCGGAAAATAATGGGGAGAAGCAGAAGATACCTTTACATGGTGATCAGGAAAAAATAAAACAAAATAAAATCTTAGATTTCAGGGACTGAAAAAGACTTCCAAGCAGAGGGGACCAAGAAGGAACAGAGGGAGGGGTCTGAGCCTCCCACTGATGGAGTAGGCCGGTAAGGAGGGTGTGTGCATTTTTTGGAAAGAACTTCAAAAAAGAAAAAGAATAATAGTCGGTCTGCTTTTTATTAGCCAGGCACCAATAATTCTAAACAATTCTTCCAGCTGGGTGGGTGCTCCCTCAGCCCCCACAAGGTGTAGGTGCTTGAGAGCCGAGTGAATGAGCCCAATCCTTTTATTTACTGAGGAGGGCCATGAAGGACCTGGTATCTCGCCAATGGCGTCTGAGCTGGTGCATGTCGTAGAACCCGGGCCTCTCTGCTGCCCCCCCAGAGGTCTTTCCGCTCCATTACACTGGCAGACCCCCAGTGAGAAAACCCTGGATGAACGCAGTAAATGGGCAAAATTGGATCGTGCTAACCAAATGAAATCTGAGCATCTGGGAAAAAAGCCCAGAGCAGCTGCCCTCAGTCCTTGTCTTGTTTACGAGCCATATTTGAGAATTTTCAATCTTAAAACTCCCTTTCTCTATCCTATCCTTCATTTATATAAAAATAGATTTCCTTTTCATATTGGAAAATATGACTACACTCATATAGGTTCATTTCCTTTTTAAAACCATGGTGAGACCTTTCTGATTTCCTGTGTGATTGTGTAGTGAGTACGAAGCGCAGTTCTCAAAGACAGGTGTGCAAAGAATATTGCTGTTGTTGTTGTCATTTTTAATTTAAAAACCAGTTTAATTTAGACTCACAGCTTTCATCCCACCCAGCAAGCAGGAAGCTCAAATTCAGGTATTTAGGGGCTCTCCTGTTTCAAGGTTTTACTGACTTTAAGATAATGTACAATGTGAGAGTTTTAAGTTACATTTTATTGGGGGCAAAATGAGGACTATAGCCCGAGAGACAGCATTTCAGATAGCTCTGAGAAACTGCTCCAAAGAGGTAGGGGGAAGGTCAGTATATATGTGATTTTCATGAAGGGGGGCTACATGCAATCAAGCACTTGTTTGTTTTTTTTTGCTGATTGTTTCTTCTAGTCTTGTGAGAATTAGTGTCAGCCATGAGGAGCAGATGTCACCATGAAGGAGCTTAATGATTTTCTAGATATAAGGAGATTTAAGAACCGGGTTTATAAAATCAGCTCCTGAAAGTATCTAGCTTCAGACCTGTTCTGCCAGTTTTTCCCCAGAGCACAGAGTGCCTCATTCCTGATCTCCATCCTGAACTCCTTTCAGGGGGTGTTGCAAGTCAGCTGCAGAGCTCCCTGATTTAATCCCTGTAGAGTAAGAGTTAACCCTTATAGAGGTAGATGGCCGGCTTCCTTGGTGGCTCAGTGGTAAAGAATCTGCCTGCCAATGCAGGAGACACAGGAGACGCAGGTTCGATCCTTAGGTGGAGAAGATCCCTTGGCGTAGGAAATAGCAGCCCACTCCAGTATTCTTGTCTGGGAAATTCTTGCCTGGTGGGCTACTGTCCATAGGGGTTTCGAAGAGTCAGACATGACTAAGTTACTGAGCAGGCAAGTATGACCAAGGTAGGCGGCAAGCGCCCAAGGCAAGTGCCAGTGTGTAGTTGACAGTGTCCACCCTCCAGTCCCTTCTTTGCAGTTGGGTCATCCTGCTACGAAGTCCCACTGCCACCCACCTCACAGCCCCTTCACTTATTTTCACTCCGTGACCTCCTTCCAAGAGAGTTTCCAGTTTCCCGGATGACATTTCTCCCCTGATGCAATTCAGTGGGGGATTTGTTGTTGAATTTCCTGGCATTTTAATATTAATTATCACACGTGTTTTTTTTTTTTTCCCTATTGAAGTGAATTATTTCTCTCCTGGGCTTTCCTGCTCAGAGACATGTTATTTAAGGGCCAACTGGAAAAGGAATTCATCCAAGGAAATGCACCCAGAAGCCAAGAGAAAGGTGTGCGTAGGAGGAATCTGACCAACACCCACGTCAGGAGTGATTTCGTATTTGATTTATCCACATGAGGTCGATGAATTCGCTACCCAGGGAGTCGTATCTCCTTGAGTTATTTTCCAGTCTGACATCCCTCTGCCCACATCACCAACTTTCCACCGAAAAGTGAAAATCACTTGTTTATTCACAATCTTTGCCTTCCCTTACTCCTTCCACCTGTCAAACATTTGTCAAACGCCAAGCCTTCTCCCACCCCTGCTTTGCCAACCAGAGGGAAGAAATGGAAGAAAAGAATTCTAGGTCACAGGGAGCTGGCAGAAACTGGGGACAAACAGGAGCAGGTGATGAGGTCAAGCGGCAAAGCTCAGGCTCTGATGACTGTGTCACTCTGACCCTCTCCCCTGAGGTTCACATCAGGAAGGAAACACTGAGAATGCTTTCTACTCCTGTTCTTTTTTCCCCCCTAAACAATTTGCATAACAGCTTCACATAAATAATCTCCTTTATTTCTCACAATAGCCCAGTAAGGCAGGCACTTTATAGATAAACAATTTTTTTTTGAGAGGGAGAACAACTTCAATTTATATTTTATTTATACAAAAGAGGCATATTTAGCAAAAGACATGCTGAGAAAAGAGTCACCATGGCCCAGAAGGAGAATGGCAGGGAGGGGATAGGCCCTCTGAGGCCCTGCTAGGGGAGAAGGGGCCTGGGAAGAGTGGAGAGAAGTCCTGGGTAAGTGCTGAGAAAAGAATCAACTCCAGTTGGATCAACACCACTGGTAGGTCATGGGTGGGATCCACAGTGGCCTCGCTGCTAAACAAATAGGACTTTAGCAAGAAGTGCCCAGCTCTGGATCATTCATTAGATTTTTAAAAATGTATATGTATTTAAATATGTGTTTACTTGACTCTTTGGGTCTTAGTTGTGGCACGTGGGATCTTCACTGCATCACGTGGGACCTTACAATATGGCGCATGGGCTCTCCAGCTGTGGCACTCAGGCCTAGTTGTCCTGAGGCATGTGAGATCTTAGTCCCCCGACCAGGAATAGGACCCAAGTTCCTTGCCCTGCAAACCAGATTCTTAGCCACTGGGCCACCAGGGAAGTCCCATTCATTAGATTAATAGCAGGGTGGGACTGAACGACCAGCTCCTTTCTCCTATGATCTAGGGATTGGAGCCGAGCATGGTGAGAAAACCTAGTTTTGGAACCAGCAAGACCTCAAGTCAAATCCTAACTTCAGCCCATAGTAGCTCTGTGACTATGGGGAAATTCTTTTGTGATTCTCTGTTGAGAATTATCTGTTTTTCATGAGTTTTCTTGTGAAGATTAGATGAGTTGATAGAGTATCAGTAAGTCCTCAGTACAACAGTTGGTGCTTAAGATGGGCTTGATCTCTAACAATAGGAAAGACCCCATTCATTCCAGGATCCAGAGACACACAGACAGTTAAAAACAAACAAGCAGAGATTGGATAAGAAATGAATCAAAGTGTGTTATCCATGCTGGGATTTCCTAGTTCCGCAAATGAGTGCAAGAAGCTTTAGTCTTTAGATAGAATCCTTGCTTGGCATCACGTCTGGGGCTGACACAGAGGGTCCCGAAAAACGAGTACATGTCAAGCCTCTGCTGCTTTGTACACATGCGCACGGTTCTGCTATAGGGTTCAAAATCCAGGTGGTTGTGTTGAGCTCGTTCCATATGTTTGCATAAGCTCTTCTCCGGAATTTAGGATAGAGCTATTGGCTCATTTATGCTTTTATCTAGTCCCCATTTTGGGAAGCTAGCCTGGTTTTTCTCTTGAAACTGCTAGTCCTAGATTGAATATTGCTTTCCAACCTTGCTTCGGTGAGGAACAAATTAGAGAGATGAGGAAGTAGTAACTTAAACGTATTCTGAAACTCGCTGGGGACCAGATGGATGGAAACTTGGAGTCCGGCGCTGGCACAAGGATATCCTCGGAGTGCCGTGTTTTATTTCCACACCTGATGTTTCCTTCCACGAGGGAAAGCTTAGGGAGTATAGCATTCCTCGCTCTGTCATACTCCTTGGCTTACTCTGCCTCAGGGAGGGAGAGTGGTAAATCTGATCGGAAACTCTGAGCAGAATAAATTATCTGTCTATTTCATCTCCTCCGTATTCCACTATGAGCGTTTACTTTTTACTGTGATGATCTCTGCCCTGGCAAGGCAGCTAGGTACCCAAGTGGCCCCAGGTACCGAGGGCTGTCTTGGTTCAGCAAGGCCATCCCAGGTGTATGAGTTTGCCTGATTTCGGCTAAAATATTAGGAAGACAAAATGCCCATACATATATTGGTAAAAAGGTGAAATTTGGCAGCTGTCTGTCTGTTTAACTGCTTAATCTGTTCAAAATTAAGGCAGAGAGAAAAAAATGTGTTATTTTCCTCCTTCAAATACTTGGTGGTCTAGCCTTCATCCTGTGTCCTAAAGCAACCTACTTCAAAAGGTCTATTGGAGTGTTCCGGCCACTTCCATATTAAGTGGGATATAATAAAATAAGAATAGGCTAGAAGGGGAAATGGGGGTGTTGGCTTACATTGAATGTGCCTGTGGGCATGATTGTCCACAATCATGGGCTCATATCTATAAATTGTTCTCATTATTAAAAATAACTGCACCAAACTGAAGTGTGTCAGAGCCCATATGCCTCTGAGGGTTAAATGCATTCTGTTAAAGTGGGTTCAAAGTCCACTCTGCCTTGCTAGTTCCATAGAAGCAAAAACCTCTTTTGAGACATGGTAGCCTTGGGAGACCATCTCACAAATCCATTTTATTCATCACTGGGGACACCTCCTGTGTAAATGGATCCATACATATCCATTCCCACCGGAAGGAAAGCAGTTCAGAGTGCTGTCTTGTGTATAACAAAAATAGAAATGATCACAGTATTGCCTATATCCAATAGAACAGCTATATCCATTTGCAGACATCAGTATGAAAAAGGAGAGTATTTATTAAGGAAATATCTCTTGCTTATCTGCTCTGGAGATAGGTCCTCTAGTAGAAACAGACAAATACACGCTGGGATCCCCAGGAATGCTTAGCTACCAGGATGCAGTCTGAGAAAGTGAAGTCGCTCAGTCGTGTCTGACTCTTTGCAGCCCCATGGACTGTAGCCTACCAGGCTCCTCCATCCATAGAATTTCCCAGGCAAGAGTACTGGAGTGGGTTGCCATTCATGGACAATTAGCTAGAGAAGTAGATATGAAAAGTAGCAGGATGGAAGAGATGGTAAATACTAGGAAAGTTCTTTGCAAACTGGGAGGTTAATGGACGTTCTGAGAAGAGGTGAGCAGGATCTTAGCAGTGAGGTGGCGGCAACAATACAGGAAAGTACGGCTGGGAAACAGTGTCTGAGTCACGGGTACCGCAGAAGCCGTAGGATGAAAATTACCAGGAGTTCTGCCTGTGGGTGGGCTAACTTGATGGCCATGATTTTGTTAAGACTGAGCAAGAGATTAAGTGAGAACACTGCCTGGGGACCAGCTCCTGGAATGGTTTGAAAGCTGAGTTGAAAGGATTTGAACTTTACCCAGGAAATAATGCTGAGTCATAGAGGGGAGTGTTATGATGAAAGTATATAGATTTTTAGAGGGAAAAAGGATAGATTGATGGAAGAGAACCTGGAGGGAAGCTATTAAGTGGATGATGGATGAATTGAAAGAGCAGGAGATTAGCTAGCATAGTTTAGGCTTGGAGAGGACTTAATGATGGCTTACCTATGAGAAGGCAGGGGATGGAAAGTTAGACCTAGCAGAAACCTTCAGACGAGATGTCTGAGAACGTGACGTCACCGTGGGAAGCTGGGAAAATTTCAGTTCAAGCAGATGGCGCATCCATTGGGTGCTGCTCACCTGCTCTCACGCTCTGTGGCCAAAGGCACGAAGGCTTTCTCTTGCAGACTCAGCACCACTGAAAACCCAGAACTCACTCAACCTGCACACAAGCCCCCTCTTTCCAGTGGGGAGATGTTGCCCTTGTCTGCTGGTCTCACAGCCCTGACCTACATTCCCCACATTCTCACAGCCACCTGAGTGGTCGGGTGATCTAGAATCAGAATTTGATGTTTCTATTCCAGGTCTGCATTGGCTCTACGAGGTTTCATTTCTGAGACCATTTACTTCAATGACCCTTTGCCACGTCCCTGCTACCTTTTATCCTTTTATCACAGGGCTACATCTTGCTTCTGGCTCATTCTGCCTCCCCTGGATTTACCACCCTGATTTACCATCATATCATCTTCCTGATGCTAAGAACTGCTGCCACTCATCCCTCCGGTCCCAGCTGAATCAGGTCCTTTAATGAAGGAAGCCAGTTTGGGATGGATTTGAGCTTGGATCTCAGTCCTTCTCTTTCTCCAGAGGTGATTAACTCTTCTTTTTTCACTTGCTCTACCAGTCTTTGGTATCAGAACAAACCCACTACTTGGTTCCTTGAAATGTCTGTGAGACGAGGAACTATGGCTGTTCCCTTCATGATGGTTAATGATGAAAGTGTAACACATAATCAAAATGTCAGGGAGGGGCTTCCCTGGTAGAAAAGTGGTTAAGAACCTGCCTTCCAGTTCAGGGGACGCAGGTTCGATCCCTAGTGGGAGAACTAAGATCCCACATGCACCAGTGCAACTAAGCTCCACTCAGCCAAATTACAGAAGCCTGCACTTACCACACGGAGAATCCCATGTCACAATGAAGAACCTGCTGCTGCTGCTGCTAAGTCACTTCAGTTGTGTCTGACCCTGTGTGACCCCATAGACAGCGGCCCACCACGCTCCTCCGTCCCTGGGATTCTCCAGGCAAGGATACTGGAGTGGGTTGCCATTTCCTTCTCCAATGCATGCATGCATGCTAAGCTGCTGCAAGCCCCAACAAAGACCCAACATATCAAAAAAAAAAAAAAAATGTCAAGAAGGTAGTCAGCCTAAGATATTGAAGCTGACACAGGAGATCAGGGTTTAGACATACAGAGTTTGGCATTATCTCCATAGATATGGAGATTATCTCCATAGATTATCTCCATCGTTATGGTTGCCTGCTATATCAATTCAGTCATATCTGACTCTTGGCAACCTCATGGACTGTAGCCATCAGGCTCCAGTGTTCATGGGATTCTCCAGGCAAGAATACTGGAGTGGGTAGCCATATCCTGCTCCAGAGGATCTGCCCAATCCAGGGATTGAACCTATGTCTCTTACACCGCCTGCCCTGGCAGGTGGGTTCTTTACCACTAGCATCACCTGGAAAGCCCTTCATTTTGATTCCTGTGGCTCAGATGGTAAAGACCCAAATGCAGCCAAATAAATATTTAAAAAGTTGCACATGCCATTTATTCAAACAGTGCTACTGTACGTCGGTGGCTAAGTTGGAGAAGAATTTGCCTACAATGTGGGAGACGTGGGTTCGAGCCCTGGGTTGGGCTGGGAAAATCCCAGTACTCTTGGGGGGTGGGAAATCCCAGTATTCTTGGGGAGAAACTCCCCCACTTCAGAATCCCCAGGGACAGAGGAGCCTGGCTGGGTACGGCCCATGGGGTCGCAAAGAGTCGGATGCAACCAACCACAGCACAAAGTAAATGCCAGGTAGACATGGACAACTGAGCAGCGAGCACTAACAGAAAAATTCAGCATCACGGATCATCCCAATTCTTATTATCTTTTTAGAAATAAGACACTGGTGAAAAGTTGCTGTGCTTGGGAAAGGACAGAGCGTTATTTCTACCTCCATACTTTTCTAAGAAAAAGAGAGTTAAAACTGAGCAGAGATTAAAAGCCTGAATGGTGAGAGAGTCTAACGTTAGGGACCCAGGAGGGAGAAGAGGAGAATTAGCCATGGAAGAAGGATGAAGAGAGGTGACAGGCATGCAGCTGTGCGGGGTCAGAGGGGAGAGTCCTACAAGGTGTTGGGGAGACCGGCAAACCCACTTCCCTGCCTGGAAGGCATGGCTCTTTCCCATTCTCTCTGCCCTTTTTCAGAAGAGTTTGCAATGGCAAAGCAATGTAAGAAGACAGCCTTTGGTCTTGTGTGTCTCTCTTTGGACAGAAGATTCCAAGCAGGAGTCCCTCCCCTCCCAGAACTGATGATGAGAAGACAGAAGTTCAGTGGGGTCACTACGCAGGGCACCTTGGCCAGAGGCTCCCAGGCTCATGTGCCTTGTCCAGAGGCTCCCAGGCTCGCCGAGGTTCCCCGGGGGAGGAATAGAGAAGACGTGAAAAGCTTCCCATTCAATATCAAACAAAAATATCTCGTGGTCTCAAGCCGGTAGATATTCTGGGACCAGCCTTTATTCCAGCCTCTTACAGGTAACCAGCTGGAAGTCTTTTTGAAGAGCTGGACTATTCAAACTCTGAGATGAAGGATCTGCTATTTAACGGGGAGGCTACCTTTCACTGCAGAGGTGGAACACAGAGTCCTTGGCTTATTCTCCAGGAATTCTCATACATTCTTGATATAACAGGCTTAGTGGAGAGAGACCTATCAAGGAGCAATGTTTTCAAAATATTGTTCTTGATGTGGACCTGTTAAAGTATTTATTGAATTTTTTTTACAATATCACTTCTGTTTTCTGTTTTGGTTTTTTGGCACGAGACATGTGCAATTTTGGCTCCCGGATCAGGGGTCAAACCTCTTTCACCTCTATTGGAAGCTAAAGTCTTAACCACTGGATTTCCAGGAAAGTCCCTGGGAGCAAATATGTTTTAAGTGTAACAATAAATAGGTATATAGACAGGCAGATTTGAAGAGTAGGAGACAGAATTCTGTATCCCCAGGGTAGCCAACCTCTCCTGATGAAAAGTCAAAAGGAAATACTTGAATTCTTGTTTCCCAGCCAGGATGGATTTATGTTGATGAACTAGAGAATACAGGATCAGATAGTTTTAGTTATTTAATTTGACTCTGAGTAGAGGAAGGCTCAAGTGTGATGAGGGAAGGGCTAGATCGCAGGGTCTGCCGCTAAACTTGGCACTCTCACATGTCTGCCCACCTCAGGTCTGCTTAAAATGCACGTATAAGGTACTGGGCAAAGCACTGCATCTGGATTCCAACCTCTCCATAGTATTTGGGGACCCAAGGCATCGGATGGATAAATACAGGGCGAAACCTGACCACAGAGGTCAAAAGACATGAGTTCAAGTTCTGTGTCTTTACTGTTCGTGTGATTCTGCAAATCACTAAAATTCTTTGAATCTTCATTCACAAATCTGAAAAACGAAAAGGTTCCTGTGTGCCTTAGGGTTGTCACCAAGATTGAATGAGTTAATACATAAGAAAATCTTCGTAAACTCTACAAGCACCAGGAAAGGGGAATTTAAAAAATTGGCTGGAGTATAGTTGCTTTACAATGTTGTGTTAGCTTCTACTGTACAATGAAGTGAATCAGTTGCTATGTGTACACGTATATCCCTTCCTCCTGGACCTCCCTTCCACCCCACCCGTCCACCCCTCTAGGTCATCATCACAGAGCACCAAGCTGAACTCCAGTGCTATGCAGCAGGCTCCCGTTAGCTATCCATTTCACACATGGTAGTGCATATATGTGAATCCTAAGCCCCATTCACCCCACACAACCTTTTCCCCGCGCCTTGTGTCCCCACGTCTGTTCTCTACATCTGTGTTTCTAGTCCTGCCCTGCAAATAGGTTCCTCTGCACCATTTTTTTCTAGGTTTCACACATATGGATTAATTTACTGTATTTGTTTTGCTTTCTGACTGACTTCACTCTGTATGACAGATTCTACATCCGTCCACATCTCGACAAATTTTTAAAGCACCGGTGGCTCTTCGGAAACATTCCAGCTTGACAAAATCAAATCACTAACATTATCACCAAAAGCACTGGGAAATCGCACTGTCCCGGTGGCTCGGCAGTAAAGAATCTGTCTGCAATGCAGGAGTTATAGAAGACCCAGGTTTAATCCCTGGGTCAGGAAGATCCCCTGGAGAAGGGCATGGCAACCCACTCCAGTATTCTTGCCTGGAGAATCCCATGGACAGAGGAGCCTGGCGGGCTACAGTCTATGGGGTCGCAAAGAGTCAGACATGACTGAAGCGACTTAGCACAGCACAGCACATGGAGATAATTTATAAAACAATTGTTTGAGAATATGATTAATTGTAACTTTCAATTACTCAATAAATGATTGAAGTTATTTTTCATAAGAAATAAAAATAAAGCACAATTGGCTAGAAGGAGATCTCAAAAATTCAGAATCCAGCCTCCAGGAATCTAAAGGGCCACCACGTCCTGGAGGAAGAAGTCATACCATTAACTTCATTTCCAAAACAACAAAGATCTTTAGTACTGAGTTTATTGATAGGTTAGTGAAGACTTCTGCTAGGAATGGTGTTGAGAAGCTGACAGTTTCTCATTTCTCACTCACATTCATTAGTCAAGATGGAGATACTGCTGATGTTTGCCCACTAATAATGAGACTGGTCACCCAATCTGTGACACAGGGTTTCCCTTATAAAAACCTTAAGTGGAACTCCTCAGAAGAAATTCACATTTTCCATCTGTTCTACTGACTGCCCAAGTTGCACATAAAATTAAGGCAAACTATCTGTGATTGCAGCATATTTCAAGATTGATAGTCATTTATAAACTGATTGACACCTGGTAAGCTATTTAACTGCTTTATTTCTGTTACTTCTTTCATCTGCAAAACAATTAATAAATGACACAACCAAGAAGGTTGTAGTGAGAATTAAATGTGATGACACAATGAAGTCCAGGCTACTAAGTGCTAATAAGGCTAAAAACACAGAGGATTTTTACCATCAACTTCCTGCCCTTCTTCCTCCACTTACTGCTCAGAATTTACATGTCAATGAGCTACGGAATTTACAGCAAATTTGATTGCATACACTATTCTAAAAGTTGCAAATTGTAGTTGATCTTTTCTTTTTTAATCTTTCCTTCCGAATGTCTTTTCACCTCTCCATTGACACAAAATTGTGAAATCCACAATGTTTGGGCCATGATATATACTTCCTATTTCATGGACCTTGAAAGTCAGAATTGTCTTTTCCAAATGGAGTTTTTAGGATTTCTTGTGAAATGTCCCCCAAATCACCTTAATCAGGATATTTCCATTTTAGTATCAAATTTTTAATTGATCCAGAACAATAGCAATCACAAAATAGCAGATTAACTCTGAGTATCTCAAACTATTTGGTAATTTTTTTCCTGTTTAAAAATAAAGTCTTCAATAGGATAGTCAGGGCTATGGTTTTCCAGTAGTCATGTATGGATATGAGATTTGAACCATAAAGAAGGCTGAGTGGTGAAGAATTGATGCTTTCAAACTACGGTGCTGTAGAAGACTCCTGAGAGTCCCTTGGACTGCAAGGATATCCAACCAGTCAATTCTAAAGGAAATCAATCCTGATTATTCATTGGAAGGATTGATGCTGAAGCTCCAATACTTTGGCCACCTGATGCAAAGAGCTGACTCTGGTAAAGACCCTGATGCTGGGAAAGATTGAGGGCAAGGGAAGGGGACAACAGAGGATGAGATAATTGGATGGCATCACTGATTCAACAGACATGAGTTTGGGCAAGCCCCCAGAGACAGTGAAGGACAGGGAAGCCTGGCATGCTCCAGTCCATTGAGTCACAGAGAGTCAGACATGACTGAGCAACTGAACAACAAAATATGTACAATTGAATCACTTTGTTGTACAGCAGAAATTAACACAATGTTGTAAATCAACTATACTTCAGCAAAAAAATAAAAATAAAAAGAATGGTCTGGAGTATAGAGAAGTGTCCTGGCAGGCACCCACTGGGAGAGTGGGAGAGGGCTGCTGGAGGGCTGAATGCGGAGAATAGTGTTAGGCTTTGGTAATTCACCGTATTTTGACATTCTTAGCTTGTGTTCAAGCATTTGGGCACTGGCCAAAAAATGGGGCCTTAATGACCAGCGTGGGCTCAGAAATGAGGTCCCAGCACCCACTGTGGTCTTCATCTTTGTGAGTAAGACATCCACAAATGTTTTTAGGACAGAGTCAGGGGATTCCTGACAAGGGAGCCATGGGATCCTGGAAGGCATTGGGGGCTGAGAGTCTGTCCCTTCTTCACAGGCTCTGCTCCCTTCTTTAATTCAGTCTTTTAGAATCTTACAATATTTGGGGGGGGGGGGGGCAGAAAAATCAACACACAGGAAACGATTTATGAGCACTTGATGGCAACATGTGAATATGATGAGTAAGATTCTGAAAGTTATGCAGTTAAGCAAAATATTAAAGAACTCTGTTGTTAAGAGGATTTCTCCCGTAAAATTGGAATCTTGTGAATCAGATTGCATAGGCTGAGATCTATTGTATAGATACCAGCCAGGGTCCCTGGCCTTCCTCAATCAATAGAAATTGGCTACAGGCCAGACAAAAAAAACTCAGGCAAGGCTTTTTTGGGGCCCTTGTTAAAGGGATCAGGGAGGAGGTGAAACCAAGTAATAGGTTCCCTCGCTTGCGCCCTGAAGGCGGGCAAGCTGGGTCCTTATAGGGTACCCTGCTTTTGCTCCAGACATCCTGTTTTTCCTCCCAGCTCTTCAGAAGTGGCAGTTGGATTTTTGGGTCTTTTTGTATCTTTTGTCCATAATTTGCCCCAGTTGCACATGCATGCAGTTATTTTTAGTCCCATATAGTTTCTTTGTATTTTGTTGCTGGAAGAGATGTTTATCCAGGTGCAAGCACTGCAGCAAAGCATTCTAGGTCCCAGCCTCTCTCAGTATTTGTGGAATGAAACATTAAGTGAAACTTATTGGGCCTATTCTCTGCATCCACCACCGCCTTCCCAGTTCTGGCAATCCCCCAAATCCCATGATCCTCTGCCTCTCTCATCTCAGAGGGGCAGGGATCCATTGCTTCTAGATCCTGTTCCATTTTGCTTCCTCCAAGCTCTGGTCAAACCTAGGGCAGCCTTAGTGATGATCCCGAATATTCAACTAAACTTTGCCAGAGGGTGTTGGGGAAGGGATGACCCATCAGTCATTTCAATCACTTTGGTTGTTCTGCATTTGCTTAAGGAAGTGAGACCCAAACATTTCGAGGTAGAAGGAAGAATCCTGCCATCAGTGAAGCAAGGTCCCCTAACCTCTTTATAGCTCATTATAAACACTGCTTAGAAATACAAACGTGAAGGTGGGCGGATAAGGTGAAAGATGGGGACTGACATTCATGTACTACTGTAAATAAAACAGATAGCTAATGAGGACCTACTGTGTACTCTGTAATGCACACTCTGTAATGATCTATATGGGAAAAGAATCTTTAAAAGGGTGGATATATGTCAATGTATAACTGATTCACTTTGCTGTGCACCTAAAATGAACACAACATTGTAAATCAACTATACACCAATAAAAATTTTAAAAAGAAAGAGATATAAACATTGTTACACAGGACTTAATTTTCCTCACTTTCCTTCCAAATCAGTGGTAATGTACCAGTCCCCAGTGCTCAATTTGGTGATTCAATGAACTCATACATGGAAAATGAATTGCATCACAGTTACATCCTGAACCCTTCTGAAGCTGTTAAGCCTCAATATATATGTTTTTAATATTAGTTGATGTGGATTTAATAGAAACCAAGTATCCTAGTTAATTAAACGTGTTGCTCAGAATATTTTCAAAGCTTAATTCAAAGTCATATTCAGTGGCTTTGGGCACCATTTTCATATTGCTGAAGTATTATCAGTTCATCTTGGATGAGTAATAAACACTAGGAAATAGACAGTGAAGAGTGTGTGTTTCTCATTTCCCCAGTACTAGCAAATTACAAAAGAAAACAAAAATAGTGAATCTTTAGGGAGCCGTCTTCCTGGTAATCCATACAATTTCTCTTTCTCTCTCTTAAAGAATACATAACAATGCTTCAATAAAGCAAGTCTGGAAAGCCCATTTACAGTGGCTGGACCCCTAGAGACTTTATGACTTTCTACCTGCCCCAGTATAACTGGTAATGCTTGGAGATACTTTTGTTCATTACAATTGGGCAAGAGGTGGGTTGCTATGACATTGAGAGAGATGCTAGACATTCTAAATGCACAGGACAGTCTCTGCGACAAAGAAGTATCCTGGGCAAAATGGTAATGGGGCTGAGGTTGAGAAACCCTGCTGTTGGGAATCCATTTGTTGAGCGTAAGATGTCCCGGTTGTGTTAAGGGCAGCATCTACTAGAGAAAAGAGGACTTCCTCTCCTGAAGTGTGGGCACGCTCCAGGGTCCGCAGCCACACACATTTGCAGACCCTTCAAGCAGTGGCCAAAGCCCAGCTTCCTTCACCAGCTTCCTCCGCTGTTCCTGAGCATGTTGATAACTCCTACCCCGGAGCCAGCACGCTTAGCAACAGACACTACAGAAGGTCCTCGCGTTATGATTTCTCACCTTTCCCATGTTGTGAAAGCAACACACAGTCAGTAGAAAACTAAGAACTGTGATCTTTTCTCAGGCTAACCATCTGCGGTAAGACCCTCTCTGGCGTCGGTGAGCAGCCCAGGGAGCCACGCCTCCCACCCCACCACGAGGTAAACAGTCCATATGCTTGTTACTCTTCTGTACCCGGGCAAGCATGCTGTTTCCCACTGAAAACAGTATTTAATAAATTATATGAAAATCAACATTTTATTATAAAATAGGATTTGTGTTAGCTGACTTTTGCCCAACTGTAGGCTAGTATAAGTGTTCTTAGCACCTTTAAATAGACCAGGTAAGGCTAAGATGTTTAGTAGGTGAGATGTTTCAAATCCATTGAAAAACATTTAAAATTTTCAACTTACAACATTTTCAACTTACAATGAGTTGTTGGGGTATAAACCCATTGTAAATTGAGGAAGATCTGTAATGCAATGTGATGTAAATCAAATCCTACATTATTAATCTTAATTAACCAAGATACATACGTGTCTAAATTTTTTTCAGCTTTATCTCTCCACTTATACCATAGGTACCTTCTCTTTCTGACCTAACAGGATAGTGTCTCCCCATGACCCAGCACGGAGCTAGCATAAAATAAGGTTTCAGTGCATACTTTTTTGTTGATGGAATGGCATATAGTTAACTGCAGGTGCTAATTCACTTAAATCTACAGATATCTGCTCCCTTAAATAAAGCACAAAATCAAAATAATCCAGTCACAGTGGAAGATATTTAAACAAAACAAAAAAACTCCCAAAACTTGTGATTAGATTGAGAGACATAATCTCACAGCATTTGAAAACCTGGCAGAAGAAATCACTCATTCATTCATCAAACACTTAGAGAACAACTACCAGGAGATTGCCTGTTGGGAACACAGAGAATAATGAATAGTTTTCCCGTGTGATTCACAGGGTCGCAACAGATAAGAGGGCAAATAAACCACCAGTTAGATGGAAGTATGATCATACATAGGTGGGTGCAAATGTCGTGAGAGTCTAAGGGGGCAGGGTCTGCCCTTTGGATCTGGGACACAGCTGAGGCTATTAGGTAGAGAAGGATGGGCAGAAATGTTCCAAGTGAATAACAGCACAAAGAGGCTATATTTTTGGCAGAGAAAAAAGAAAACAAAGATGAAGGAACATAAACACATGGCAAGGTCAGGCAGTTATTAGTCTGGTAAAATTGAACTGTCACATGAGTTGGGGTGGTGAGAAAGCTGAAATTATAAATTAAGAATGGCGAGTGAAGAGTCATATAGACCATGCTGATGGCTTTGGGTGTTTGTCTGTGTGTGTATGTGTGTGGTCAGTCTCTCAGTCATGTAGCCCACCAGGCTCCTCTGTCCATGGGATTCTCCAAGCAAGAATACCAGAGTGAGTTGTCATGCCCTCCTCCAGGGGATCTTCCCAACCCAGGGATCGAACCCATGTCACCTGCAGCTCCTGCATTGCAGGCGGGTTCTATACCACTGAGCCACTGGGGAAGCCCGGGTTTTTGTCCATAGTCAGTGTGGAAGAAGGGGAGCTCTCCTTCCACAGGTTCAAGGTCTTATGGGCAATGCTGGGGCAGTTTGCATCTGAAGAAAGCTTTGGAGGCTGGGGAGGGGTTTGTTGGATAAGGGAACTAAATTTCAACCAAGAAACATCAGCTTGTTTAAATAGACATCAAACCTGCACGTCTAGAGGGTTCTGCATTCTATGTCGTGGTAGACAGTCAAAGAGGGATAATGAAGACCTCAGAGCAGTGTCACTGGCCGAGCTTTCTTTCGCGAGCACCTGTGCTTTCCTATGACAGGAATTCATGCGGATGCCTGTCTGCTGCGAAGTGGGCTCAGGGATGAAGGGAAGCTGCAGAATCCATTCTCTGCTGTCAATCCCTTCCTGCTTTCTGTCTCCCCTTGATAAAATGAATAAAGCAAGCTGGAGCTATTGGGCTTCAAAAAGCTGCACGGAAATGTAGGGATGAATAACAATATCATAGATGTGGGTGAGATGTGGCATTCAACCTGCTCTGTCACTTGTAGGTGTTTGGGCTTTCTGCCAAGAACTCTGGTGATGTCAACTTTCCTCTCTTCATCGAGAAGGAAGTCCTCATTTCTTCTTTTACCTCCCTGTCCTTCTTTGAAAAATTAGCAGTTTTAAAAAAAATTATAAAAATGATATATACTTATTAGTGGGCAACTTGAGATACCCAAAAAAAGATAAAGAAATAATACAAATCACTCATATTCCTGACTTCCAGAGGCAATCAGTGTTCATATTTGAGGGACACAGGATCATCGGATGAAGGCTTCAGGTTCTATTGCAGATAATGACCAAAGTTAATTTGATCATTTTGTATTTTACTGGAAACCCTATCACTACATAGAGTCCGTAGACTGGAAGGAAAGGAAAAAGGTATCTCTGCTATTAGAAGATCTTTTCCTACCTTTGTTCAGGTCACCTAACACCAGGTAGTGATGAGTTACCCCAATAAAACTCACTAACTCTCAGAGTGAGGCCTTTAGTACATCTTCAGAAATGATAATAAGGAAATGGATTGGCTGTGAAGTCACTGCTTTCACTCTTTGGTGAAAGAGTGTGAGTCCTTGGCTTTGAATTTAAGGTTCTGGGGTGGAACACAGTAACTTTTGAGGACCCGATGGCTGCCTGGTCACCATTTCATATAGTCATTGGTCAATAATGTCAAGTATCATAGGGCCATTTTATACCAATAGGGATTTTTTCTTCCTTTTTATTGCAGCCTGAAGAGAAGGCACATGAAGAATTGATCTTCAGTTGTTAAATGAGATTCCTTTCACTCAGTCACTGATAGATTTGGGAGATCATGTTCCCTCTATAACACCTGATGACTTCTGGAGCCATCTCTTTACTCATTCAGATCAAATTATTTCCCTGTTAGACACAAAATCACAGTGAGATCTGCTGGAATCAAGATGAGTTATTGCTCTCTTAGTTTATCTGCTGGGGAGACCTGTGGTTCAATCAATTACCAGTGGCTCTGAGAAACCTGGAGCTGCTCACTGCTGGGTGTGGGCAGCTCCTGGCATTGCAGTGGGGGCATCAACCTTCACAGCATGACTCAGAGAGCTTTCCCCTCCCATGTACCTTCCTAACTTGATTTGTCTAAAATGCTTTGCTTTGGTGGTATAGGAAGCCCCATATTCAATGTGAAGAAGCATTAAAAAAAAGAAAAGATGCATAGAGAAGGCAGGAAGCAGCACTTCTGTGCCCATATTGTGTATCCACGGTGTCTTCTGACCCAGGTCTTTAAAAATCAGGGAACTGAGCTACAAATAATGCCTGGACATGTTCATGCAGTCCATGGGGTCACAAAGAGTCGGACATGACTAAGTGACTAAACAACAACTCATGGTCAACTACAACATCCTAGCTCCCTGTTTGTCTGTGATTTTCTTACCCTTTCTTTCCTGACGTGGTGGCCCCTTGTCCCATCTGCTGGATTTGTTCTCTGACTCTGGCTGTTCCACTGATCAGTGATTAGAATCCTCCTTGATACACTGAATCTGCGAATCTGGCTCTTTTTCTAGTCTCTCCATTTGTTCTGCACTGTTTGGTGGTATTAGGTAGAGAACTGTTCACTCCAACCCTAAAATCCTATGGCTGGGTTCCAGGGATATTCTACCTCAAGCTCTAGGTTACCCATCCCCATCTCATAGAGCATCACTGGGGGAAATGACATGAGCAGGATTTTTACCACTTCATTACTGGGCATTATCTCACCCTTCACTTAAACAGTGAAATTACCGGTCCACTCCTGGGGTCAGGCTCAGTAAGGAACAGGCATAGTTCACCCTCATTCATAGGAAAGAGGGCTTGGCACAAGGGCACAGACGGAGGTTGTGAGTAATGGTGGGGAGGGAGATGAGGGGTGTTCTCTCTGACTGCTTCTGTTGCTTCAGTGAAATGGGAAGCTATCATCAGTTGGGCAAGAGGAAGGTGGAGGAGGTTTGGAGGCTTGAGGAAAGAGAAGGAATGAAACAGTCCTCTTGGAGAGCTGGGGAATAAAAAGTAGCATGACTCCTAGACAGCACGAATGGTCACATTGAGATCTGTGTACATAAATTGAAAGTGAGATCAGTCAGCATGTTTCAGGGGGTTTTGTGTTTGTTTTAACCAGGTTCATCTGTTTGATGCAGGTGCTGAATAGAGAGTCCCGTTGAACAAAAGATGGGATTTGA
Source organism: Odocoileus virginianus (assembly GCF_023699985.2). NCBI lineage: Eukaryota > Metazoa > Chordata > Mammalia > Artiodactyla > Cervidae > Odocoileus > Odocoileus virginianus. Next base: position 650,651 of record NC_069705.1, on the reverse strand, counting down.
GGCAAAGTGATTATAATGATGCGACAAAGGGAAGAAGGGTCAAGACAGTGGAGGGTCAAGGAAGGGAGTAATTATTCTAAGCTGAGTTGGGGAAGGTATGAGAGTAGGTATGAAAAAAGAGACTACAGACATGCTAAGACCAGTGCCTTGCAAGGAGTAAGCACACAGGAAGTTGTGCCCTGAAATATGCTGCTTGGTACTCATATGATGAAAGTTTAATTATTGATAGTGTTGAAGTCCATGATGTATTGAATTTGAGGTGCTTACATGATATTCAGGTTGAGATCACTGGAAGTGGTTAGCAAGATGGATCAGGAAGGTTGGGGCTGAAATATGGGGTTTGGTATTCAATGCAGGTGATGATTGAAACCATGGAGATGAGTAGTCAGATGTGTCCAGGAGACCAGAGAGGGAGAAGGTACTGACATCTCTTGTCTGTTGATCTGGAAAAGAGATCAGGCTTTTCTATCATCACCGAGAAGCAGAAGCAAGACTGTCAAACGCCTTTGGAGGTGTCACCATCTGTCCACGTGCATTAGTCCATGACGTCATGAAGAAGGAGACCAGGTCCGCTCGGGCAGGGACCCTGGGGGAACTTATATGAATTATGGGTTTGGGGAGTGGAGTGAATTTGTAGTTTTTGGGCTCTAAGCTTTCATTTTCAAACTTCACTCTTTGCAAAGTTTCACCAAAAAGACTCAGTGGCTTTTCACCTTTCCAGAAATTGCACATTTTATCAGCAAAATCACTCATTAAAATTGCCCATCCAGAAAGAGGAAAACCCCTGAGAAGCCTCAGATGTGACTTTCTGTTTCCTGGTGATGGAAAGCAAAGTGCTCTTCGGACAAAGGGACCCAGTGAGAATCTTGCAATTAGACAAGGCTTGAAGCACTAGAGATTTTTAGAATATTCTGTTGCAATAGAACTCAATTTTTTATTGATATCCTTTAGGAAAAAAGCTAATTATTCTTTATTCTCTTGACTGAACTGCCAACAGTATGTTTTCTCAAGACTATTGCTTCCAAGTACATTTATAAGCATTGAACTTTCAGTTGAGTTTATTGTCTGCCTCAATACCAGATAGCCTTGCATTTCTTAATCTTAAATGAAGTCACCAGTAAATGACACTCTTCTCATTGTTTTACCATGGCAGTGCTTGAAAGGAAGTGTGGCAACTTCGAGATGGGGCAAATGGCTAAGCCGAGCTTATGGGGATGAAACCCATACCCTACAGCTTCTTCCGCAGTGACCCTCAAATATGCATGTGACTGAGAGTCACAGGGGGTCTCTTTAAAACAGTCCCCAGGGTTCCATTTCCAGAGAGTTTGGTTCAGCAAATCTGAAGTAGGCCCCCTGAATTTGCATTTCTTGCAAACTCACAGTCGATGCCAATCCTGCTGCTCCAAGGACCACACTTTGAGAACTGCTGCCTACACCACTCTAGGGGAGAATAGAACTTTCATCGTCTTGTCTACAGGACTTAACCCTCAACAGAACCCTGAGGTTAGGCCCTAAATTCTTATATCCATGTGTATTAATTTACTCAGGCCACTATAATAAAGTAGCCCAGACTGGGGGGCTTTAACAACAGAAACTGATTGTCTCACAGTTCTGAAGATGGGAACGCTGAGATCAAGGTGTGGGCAGGATTGCTTTCCTCTGTGGTCTCTTTCCTTGCCTTTTACAAGAGATGGATGTCTTTACTTTGTGTCTTCACGTGGTCTTTCCTCTGTTTGTGTCTCTTCTTATAAAGGCACCACTTGTGCAGTTCAGTTCAGTTCAGCTCAGTTCCGTCACTCAGTTGTGTCCGACTCTTTGTGTCCCCATGAATCGCAGCATGCCAGGCCTCCCTGTCCATCACTAACTCCTGGAGTTTACTCAAACTCATGCCCATCAAGTCGGTGATGCCATCCAGCCATCTCATCCTCTGTTGTCCCCTTCTCCTCCTGCCTCCAATCCCTCCCAACATCAGGGTCTTGTCCAATGAATCAACCTCATTTTAACTAAACTACTTCTATAAAGACCGGTCTCCAAATACAGTTACATTCTGGGATTCTAAGGGTGAAGACTTCAACATATGACTTTGGGGGCAAAATTTAGCCCATAACAGCACCCCTCTGTGGTGTTAGCTCCATGAAAACCAAACCTTTTTCACAAATGTTGCTGTGAAAGGGCGGACCTCTTGGTGATCTCTGCAGATTCTGGGGGGAAGCGTCACCTGGAAAGCTGAGAAGGGACCCGGGCTGTCTGAGCAGAGAGATGGACAGATTCAGCTTCATGCTGAAAATCCTTGTGCTTGGGTTCAGTTCTGGGGCTTCCAGCCCAACTTTCCTTTTTCTGAGTTTTTATTGGAATACAGTTGCTTTGCAATGTTGTGTTAGTTTCCACTGTACAGCAAAGTGAATCAGCCATACGTTTCATTTATCTCCTCATTTTTGGTTTTCCTTCCCATCTAGGTCACCACAGAGCATTGAATCGAGTTCCATCTGCTGTAAGGTAGGTTCTCAATAGTGATCTATTTTATACCCAGCACCAGTAGCACATATATGTCAAGCCCAGTCTCCCAATTCATCCCACCCAGCTCAGCTTTTCCTAAAGCTTGCCTTCCTCTCAGCCTGCACTTTGCTAGCTTCATCCACTCAGTTCATGTTTCCTAAGTGCCAGTCACAGACCAGGCCATATTCTAGGAGCTAGGATGCCACAGTGAACAAAGACACCCCTGCTCTCCTGAGGCTTACAGTCTGATGGGGAGACAGATCATCAACAAGTTCATTGGTGGATGTGAGGTCAGAGAGTGGTACATATAGAGGAAAACAAGAGGTTGGGGAGTGACAGAGGCTGAGAAATGACCCTCTGATGCTGTCCTTGTCATCTCATGAATCCGATGCTCTCTCATTTCTTCAGGTGAAGCACAGTCTAAGGGATAAAAACTCTATATATGGAAAAAACTTGAGCAGCCCAGATCTGAAAAAGTACAATAAAAATATAGAACGTGCTTTCAAGCTAAGCCCCTCATTCTCTTCCTCAGAATCTTCAAAGCCTTTATTTTAAACTTGAAGTTAAAATCATTTGGGAAGGGTCCTCTTGGAGAATCCGGCTTCCCAGGTGGCGCTAGTGGTAAAGTGGTAAAGAATTCACCTGTCAAGGCAGGAGATGCAGGAGACACAGATTCAATCCCTGGGTCAGAAGATCCCCTGGAGGAGGAAATGGCAACTCACCCCTATTTTCTTGTCTGGAGAATCTCATGAACAGAGGAGCCTGGCTGCCTATAGTCCATAGGGTCACAAAGAGTCAGACACAACTGAGCAACTGAGTCCTGTTGGAGAATCTAGTGAAATCTCTGAATGTTTTACCCAGGAAAAATGTACGTGAGTTTTTGCAGCAATTTCATGGATAGCTTTAGGGACTTTGCAGATTTTTCTGAAGTCTTCTGTGGACTCAGATTAGGGACCTCTCTTTATGGTCATACAAAAGATAATTAGAGCTACAACTTTTGAACTTGGTGAGCTGTGTGCCAAAGCCATTCAATGCTTTGTTTCATCTAATCCTCCTGAGAGAACCACCTATAACTATCATTATCCTGCAAGCCTATTAAAGATGAGGAAATTCAGGCTCTAATGTGAAAAACAATGTTGTAGAATAGTTAGTGATGAAACCAAAGTGTGATTCAAGGAGCCAAGAATCCTAGTCATAGTCACACCTGGCCTCTGCTTTTTCTTCTTTAACTTTTTATCTTGAAATATGTACAGTTTTACAGAAGTGTAATAAAGATAGTACAGAAACATCTCATAAAACCTTCACTCAACTTCCCTAAAGTTAACATGTTGTATAACTGTGCTAGATTTATTAAAAACAAAACAAAACAAACAAACAAAAAACCAATGACACTGGTCAGCTTAATTAAGAAGACCAGAAGGGACTTTCCCCTGGCAGTCCAATGGTTAGGATGCCACACTTCCACTGTAGCAGGGGTAAGTTTGATCCCTGGTGGGGCAACTAAGATCCCACATGCCCCATGGCATGGCCAAAAAATAAATAAATAAAAAAGAAAAGAAAATGTATGAATGACTTAAAAAAAAAAAAGAAGAAGAAGAAAACAAGGGAAACTTCCAGATAGTCACAGAATGTCAGGCACAAGTGAATTGTCAATTGAGTTCTCTGTGAAGTTTCACTGAATGATATCAGGGTGTTGGGGATTCACCATGATGATTACATAATCGTCAAGAGAAGTTTAAAGAGATTCAATATGCTCATTTGGAATTAGCAGAAGTTTCTAGAACTTGCCTCTTGACAGTACTATTTGGGAGCACAGGACACAAGAAACTTAGCGGTATCTGAGAGAGAGTGAGAGTGCAATAGAATGTGAGAGAAATTGTACGTGGTCTGGGATGGGGGCTCTGGAACTGGCTGTCTGGGCTGAGTTTATTAATTCTGTGACTTTTGGCATATTATTTTTCATTTTAGTGACTCCATTTTCTCACCTATAAAAGAAGAAAAATGGTCCTACTTCAAACTCTTATTGAGATTAACTGAGTTAATATATATTGGAAGCACTCACAACAGTGCCTAGAATATAGTGGATTCTTAATAAATTTTAGTTATGGTAATAATAATAATAATATAATAGATGAATGTAATATGAATTACCTAGAAATAATAATATAATATAGTATCAATAGCTTATCATGGACACTCTCAAAGTCCAGCATGAGTTCCTTTGTCATTTCTTTATATTTCTCTCTGGATCTCTGATAAGTCCACTGGAACAAACCTTGAATGGACACCCAAGGTGTCCACGGGTCCCTTGTTCATTGCTCAACCCCTTCCCCTTCTTTTCCTTCACATTTCTCCTTTCGTCATCTCAGCTTTATTCTGCCGTAACCGCCAACTCTCGGGCCCTAGTATTAGCATACATTTTTCACCTTGGCGCATCGACAAGATAAACAGAAGTCTCTTTCATTGATTTTCTCTTGGAATGACTTTAAAATGTTATTAAATTAAAAGAAATTGTTTGCCTCAAATAAGGAGGTAATACACTGAAGGGCAGGAAGGGTGACCTTTTCACTCTATCCACGAGTATAATTTTCTGAGCTTTACAACCGTGGAGACCCACTCTGTCTCCCAGTTATTACACAGAGCTGAGTGGAAGGAGTTTTTGCATCAGTGCACCTTGAAATGTCAGGCAGGATGTAGCCACAGGGGAAGTGTAGCAAAGTCAAGGCTCTATCATCTTGACCCTGTTCTCCTTCTGCACTCAGGGTGTGGGGTGTGCAGGCTCGGATTCTGAGACTCCTGAGCTCTGGTGGTGGGGAAATCCTGCCTCTGTGCTGCGGGAGGAAGAGAACCAACCTCCCTTAGAGAAGGAGCACCATTTCCTCCTCGATCCTGGGAGTTGCTGGTTCTCTCCATCTTCTTGCCCAATTTACTGTCTCCTCACTGAGGAAAGAATGCAATTTGTGCCCTTACTGCTTCTGGTAAGGCCCATGAAGGCTCTGAGATGTCTTCTTGCTGCAAACCAACAAGTTAACCTTCTATCCTTTCATAGGCGTGGGGAGGAGACACAAAATTCCCGGGTCAAAGACAAAAATCAAAGTCACTCAGTCGTGTCTGACTCTTTGCAGACTCCCTGGACTATACAGTCCATAGAATTCTCCAGGCCAGAATACTGGAGTGGGTAGCCTTTCCCTTCTCCAGGGGATCTTCAAAACCCAGGGATTGAACCCAGGTCTTCTGCATGGCAGGTAGATTCTTTACCAGCTGAGCCACAATGAAGCCCTAGGGTCAAAGCCCTAGGGTCAAAGACAGAAGACATAGGGACAGCAGACAGCATGAACTTCATGTTCACACTGGTTCCTCTTGCCCCCAAAGACCCACGGGGGTGATTTGGTGATGGGTCCAGGGGGATGCTACCCATGTAATGGGCTTATCTCAGCTGGGGAATCCCAAGTTTAGTAAACACCCAATCTGTAAGGAGGCTTCTTGCCAATGTGCCCAAACTTTTCCTGGAGGAGACATTATCTTCATTACCCTGGTCATGAAACAAATATTCCTTCTTATTTAGGAGGAGATACTGTTTCTATCTTCAAAGGCGATTTGCTATGCAGCCATCCTTTTAAGATACTCTGGAAATAAGCTGTTGAAGCCTTATCAGAAGATGTACTGACATGTAAGACACCCAGAGAGAATTGCTTTCCAACATTTTTTCAGGGCACTGCTGGCCAAGCAGATAATGATGGTTGCAGACTAGGGATTGTGCTGGACTCCTGCATCAAGGACGAGCTCTCCAGAGAGCTGTAGTTGGATATGTCTGAACATGATGGCAGAAACATATGTGTTAGGAAGTTCTTACTTCTTAGGTCTAACTTTGAGAATCATTGGCTTCTTACTGAGTATCTAAAACCTCCTGAACTTGGAGAAATGTGTATGACTCAGTCTGAGATCATCTGTTCCATTTCAATTAATTCACACACCAACATCAGAGAGGCAAACTGAAGGTAAGGCTTGACTATTATGCAATCCGGAGAGGTCCTTGACATGAGCTCTGAAATCATTGCTTTCTGGCAGAATGACTCATCTAGAACAATTGGTCAGTCTTTGGAACATTACTGTTCCCATAAGGAGTTGTTTCAGATTCTTTTTTTCCTAATCGCCTCTCTTCTATGTAATTTTGTTATCACAGAAACAATCTATCTCATAATTTGTGGGCCACAATCACTTGTAAGATCAAGGTTTTCTTGTGCATCCAGATCCAATTTTTACCTCCTTTGGGATGACATCACCCATGTTGAGAATGCATGGTCTAGAAGATTCTTGTACAGTAAGTCCCCGACATACAAACCTTTAAGTTGTGAACTTTCAAGGGTGTGAACGTGTATCCAGTTCCATCAAGGAGCCAGAACCTGTGTCATCAGCATCAGCTGTGAGTGACACTGCAACTTGTCTTCTGTCTCCTGTTGCTGATGATCCTGCAGCTCTGCCACCTCCCACATCCTCTCCCTTCTCCAGTCAGTAACTCTTCTTGCCTCTTCATGTGATGTCAGCCCTGGATGCCAGCTGTTGTGTTGTACTGCTATACTTTTCAAGGTACTATTGTTGCCGTTGTTCACTTGCTCTGTCGTGTCTGACTCTTTGCGACCCCATGGACTGCACCATGCTAAGCTTCCCTGTCCATCACCATTTCCCAGAGCTTGCTCAAACTCACGTCCGTCGAGTTGGTGATGCCATCCAACCATCTCATCCTCTGTCGTCCCCTTCTCCTCCTGCCTTCAATCTTTCCCAGCATCAGGGTCTTTTCCAATGAGTCAGTTCTTCACATCAGGGGCCAAAGTATTGGAGCTTCAGCTTCGGCATCAGTCTTTCCAGTGAATATTCAGGACTGATTTCCTTTAGGATTAACTGGTTGGATCTCCTTGCAGTCCAAGGGACTCTCAAGAGTCTTCTCCAACACCACAGGTCAAAAGCATCAATTCTTGGGCGCTCAACTTTCTTTATGGTCCAACTCTCACATCCATACTTGACTACTGGAAAAACCATAGCTTTGACTATACAGAGTTTTGTTGGCAAAGTAATGTGTCTGCTTTTTAACATGCTGTCTAGGTTGGTCATAGCTTTTCTTCCAAGGAGCAGCATCTTTTAATTTCATGGCTGTAGTCACCATCTGCAGTGATTTTGGAGCCCTCCAAAAATAAAGTCTGTCACTGTTTCCACTGTTTCCCCATCTCTTTCCTATGAAGTGATGGGACCGGATGCCATGATCTTCGTTTATTGAATGTTGAGTTTTAAGCCAGCTTTTTTACTCTCCTCTAGGCACTATACTGTCAGATTAAAAATTTTGTATTTTTTATATGTTTGTTTGTCATGTATTATTTGTGTGAAAATTATTATAAACCCTTTACAGTACAGTATAAGCTGATTGCTGTAGTTGGGCATCTAGGCTAACTGTGTTGGACTTAACAAATTGGCTATATGAACTTGCTCTTGGAAAGGAACCCGTTCATATGTAAGAGACCTGCTGTACAAGTTAGGAAAGATATTAGTTGGGATCTTCTGAAAAGCAGATGCCAAGACAGGCTAAGCATACAAGGATTTTATTAGGAGAAATAATTGTATGAAAGCGCCTGGAGGGAGGGAAACAGATAATGCGGTTTTCTACGCTCAGGCCTCAGAGGCCCTATTGAATGTGGAAGCTGAACATGGACCAAAGGTTAGTCATAGATGATCGGTGTTTGTAAACACCTGATCCTTGTTGTACAGTCCTGCTGGCTCCCCTCTCCCTCAGTTCACATGTGGCACCACCAGCCGCATAGAAAAGAACCGAAACCCCTTCTGAAGGAATGGGTTGAGGGCAGAATCCAGAGCTTCTCAAGGCTGTAGGCTTCTTACAAGTGCCCCCAGGACCTTTTCCTGACTGCACTTAAACTTCTAAATGTTTCCACGATGCCAGCAGGGTTTTGTTAATGCACTAGAAGTATAAGATGGGGCCTCCCCTGACAGAAGAGATTCCCTGAATATGTCCAGGTGTTCACTCTTATTATGAAAGGAGAAACTTGTAAATTTGCTGCTTTACAATTTCTCCTGCTTTCCCCCTTCATCCAGGAACCCTGTGCGGTTTGTTTCCCTGATGCTGGGACCTTCTTCTCCTCCACCGGAGTCAACTGAACTAAGAGAGTCAACTGAACTAAGAGAGCGAATCCTTTTGCACCTCTCACAGTACACATGGTTGATAGGAGAGCTGGGACTTAACGGAGTTTCCACCAGCACTTGCTAAATTCGCATGGAATTTATCTCACCTCATGAATCCTTCCTCTCTTCAATGTCATATATAAAAATATTTCTAACCTCATCAAAAACTGCTAGTCCTTTTTCTGCCAGGTGGTCAATAATTTAGCACATGCTTCCTCAGCAGTTTCTAATCTGCCAAAGAAAAAATGCTCCAGAGCAAGCAGCCTTCAATTTCATGACTTTTACACCATGGACCACCTTCCGACTCTCCCTAGTCTCCTGCGTTTCCTCACCTTAGTGACCTTTTATACCTTCAATAGTTTCTCGTACTGTTTAAACAATAATTCTGATTCCTTATCCCCTGGGACCAACTGTTTCTCCCCTGACCCACCCCACTAGTGTTGGCCACTCTGTCAAGTCTGACTCTTTTGCAACCCCGTGGACTGTAGCCGGCGAGGCTCCTCTTTCCATGGAATTCGCCAGGCAGGAGTACTGGAGTGGGTTGCCATTCCCTTCTTTATCATCTGAGTCAGCAAGGAACCACCCCTCTGCCCCACCAACTACAGGATCCAAAATCATCAGCTTCCTGTTTCCGGTAATTCAAGAACAGTTTGCACGAGTGATCCTATGTCTGTCAACCCAACATTCTGAAGAAAACGAGTTTGGATCTGATGTGAGTCGGGGTCCTTTGCCCAGAATTATATCACTTACGGCCTTTTCTGAAGCAACACAACCTTAAAAAAAATTCTTTGCAGAATATTTACCATCTTTCAATGTAACTGTTAAAAATGTTAGTAATCTTTTCTCCACCAGTTCAGAATGGGAAAGAAATGTAGAGGATGGAGGGGACAAAGAACTGGGTCCAGCTCAGCCGCCTTTGTCTCTGGCTAAGCCTAGAAATTCCACTTGCAAACAAAGACAGAGATGCTTTGACACTGCGTTTTCATAGGACGTAAGGAACCAGGCAGTGCTGGGTTGGAGGATGGGGCAGGGAGATCTGCTTCCTGGGAGGGGGAAGGAGGGAGGTCTGTGTCTAATTTCTTGAAAGATGCTAAAATTTCTAAGTACGCCAGCCCAGGGGTTCTCTGAGCTGAAAGGTGAAGTTACAACCTTCCCTTGGTATAAGATTCTCTTGCACATAAACAGGCGGTTCAGCAGCAGAAAATATATCAGTGCACGAATAAGCAATGCAGCAAAAACAGAACATCTGAGTAAGAGTAGTGAAAACATATGACATACATATTTTGCACTTATTATAATAATAAGTGTAGGGCTGGCTGGCTTCTCGATTGGCACAGTAGCTCCGCCCTGGAGCCTGTAGAAACCTGTGAGATTTCTTAGTGTTCCCATGTAGTTGCTGTTCAGTCACTAAGTCATGGCCCGACTCTTTGTGACCCCATGGACTGCAGCACGCCAGGCTTCCTGGCCCTTCACCGTCTCCCAGAATTTGCTCAAACTCACGTCCACTGAGTCAGTGATGCCATCCAGCCATCTCATCCTCTGTCGTCCCTTCTCCTTTTGCCCTCAAATTCCCCAGCATCAGTGTCTTTTCCAGTGAGTTGGCTCTTTGCATCAAGTGGCCAAAGTATTGGAGCTTCAGTTTCAACATCAGTCCTTCCAATGAATCTTCAGGGTTGGTTTTTAGGATTGATTGGTTTGATCTTCTTGCAGTCCAAAGGGCTCTCAAGCGTCTTCTCTCGTAATGGTGCCAAATGGGCAGCTCATCCTCAGTTGTTAGCTCCTTGTATGATTGTGCCCCCTAAAGTGGGAATTAGGCAAGAGGCCATCACAGTAAGAGAGAGAGTAAGCAGTGAGTAAGAGAGCAAGTGAGACGGAGTTCTTGTGACCCTCTCTTACATCAGAGAAAAAAATCTTTTCCAGAAGCTCCCCTATGGATGTCACCCTACAGCTCGCTGGTCTGAACTGAGCTAACATGACGCCAGATCAATCATGGAGAGAGGGCAAGGGGTCTGATGCTTGATGAGGCTCCATCACAGTTCAACTCCTGAGACCTGGCACATGGCCACCTGAACAAAACTGGGCATTTTCGGCAAAGAGGACATGGAAACAAACAACAGTGTTGTCTGTGATCATAAAGGTAGTGAGATCTCTTCAGTTTAGTTCAGCTCAGTTCAGTCACTCAGTTGTGTCCAACTCTTTGTGACCCCATGAACTGCAGCACGCCAGGCTTCCCTGTCCACCACAAACTCCCGGAGTTTACTCAAACTCATGCCTATTGAGTCGGTGATGCCATCCAACCATCTCATCCTCTGTCGTCCCCTTCTCCTCCTGCCCCCAATCCCTCCCAACATCAGGGTCTTTTCCAATGAGTCAACTCTTCGCATGAGGTGGCCAAAGTATTGGAGTTTCAGCTTCAGCATCAGTCCGTCCAATGAATACTCAGGACTGATCTCCTTTAGGATGGACTGGTTGGATCTCCTTGCAGTCCAAGGGACTCTCCACAGTCTTCTCCAACACCACAGTTCAAAAGCATCAATTCTTCGGCACTCAGCTTTCTTCACAGTCCAACTCTCACATCCATACATGACCACTGAAAAAACCATAGCTTTGACCAGACAGACCTTTGTCGGCAAAGTGATGTCTCTGCTTTTTAAAGAGGACATAGAAACAAACAACAGTGTTGGCTGTGATCAAAAAGGCAGTGAGCTCTCTTAACCTTTGTTAAATGTTATGAAAATGACACCTAAATAAAAGGACTTTGGGGATTATCTAGTTGAAAGTCTCGAATGCCCATCCAAAAGAAAATCATTGCACTGATCTTAATGATAACACATATCATTCTGTAGAAGAACAAGGACTTCCTTAGTGGTTCAGGAGTTAAGACTGTGCTTCTAGTATTGGAGGCACAGGTTTGGTCTCTGGTCCAGGAACTAAGATACACATGCGGTACAGCCAAACAAGCAAACAAACAAACAAAAACACACCATAAGCTAAGCAGCAATAAGGACCCAACCTTCACCTTCATTTCCCCAGTGTCTTTTATTGTGTTTGGCACAACATGCAAGACACCCAGAAGATGTTTTAAGCTCGAATTAATGGAGTGAATCTTCATGGATTAAGTGAGCAAACTTAAGACCTATCATAGAAGAGAAATGACAAGTCCAAGGTCACTCAGCTAGTCTTCCTAGAGGCAGAGCCACAATCTGGCTCTTCTGACCTGTGGTTTGACTAATTTTCCCATTTTCATATGCTACTTGTTCAAAGAAGGTATGGGAGGACCTCAGGTGGATCCTGAAAACCAATCGCTCAGGAAAAACTGAGGGTATTTCTGTCACTAAGATCACAAGTGGAGCTCGAGGGTGAATCAAACCCTTCTTTTTGATACTTTTTAATGATTTTTCCAGGATGTGTGAACCCTTCGTGGGTTCTCCTAAACCAGGGGCTACTTGATGAGGGGTGAGAAAGACCCTTCACAAAGTCCTTCATCTATTCCAAATTGTCCCCTGATGGCAGAATGATAATTATTTTATTTTTTGGAGTGCATTTATTGTATTTTTATTGATGTATAGTTGATTTACAGCATTAAGATAGCTTCAGGTGTACAACATAGCAATTTAATATTCTTATACATTACATTACACTTAAACTTACTACAAAATAGGTGTTATATCACATCTTCTTTATCCATTCATTTGTTGATGGGCACTTTAGGGTGCTTCCATATCCTGGCCATTGAAAATGATGGTGCTGCGAACATTTATTTTATGAGACTGCTGGCAATTAGCATTTTTAAGATGCTATCATCAACACAGCCTGAAACAGGAGAAAGTTTATGGGGGATAATTTCAGATTGTCATTTGTTTTCTTTATTACAAAGCAACAGTAGAAAACAACTCCCTTTGGCTGCCTTGAGGAAACACCGGTAACCCTTCATCTCTGGGTAGAAACTTTCCTGGAGAAACCCTTTTCCTATCCCTGTCCACATTCAGCCCTGTCAACTGAAAAACAAAAAATTTAAAAAAAAAGCACAACCTAAAAGTTGAGAATCACGTTTTAATTGGCAGATATTCTGAGGACTTCAAGCCTGGGACACAGCATCTCAGATAATGCTGAGAGACTGTTCTAAAGAGGCACCGGGGTTGGGGTGGGGTGCAGTAAGATAGGATATATAGGAGCTTTTGCAACAACAAAAAAACAGGTAGTCGGAACATCCAAAGATTACTATTAATTAAAGAAAACTGGACATCGCAAGTTAGTGAATTTAATGTTTTTCTGTGCATGTGCTAAGTCGCTTCAATCATGTCCGACTCTTTGCTACCCCATGGACTATAGCCCTCCAGGCTCCTCTGTCCGTGGGATTCTCCAGGCAAGAAGACCGGAGTGGTTTGCCGTTTCCTACTCCAGGGGAATCTTCCTGATTCAGGGATCAAACCGACGTCTCTTATGTCTCCTGCATTGGCAGGTGAGTTCTTTACCACTAGTGCCATCTCGGAAGCCCTAGGAAGATGCAAGAGTCTGGGCTCACTGAAATCATTCCTTTGACCTGCCCCTCATCTATCTGGGCTAGAATTCTGTGCTTTCCCATCCTGAGACTCCTCAGGGTGCCCGGCAACCCAGTGGGGAGTAGGGGGTTACTGACTGCTAAATGGCGGGCATTCTTCCCTCATCCTGAGTTCCCTCTGGGCTTACCTTCGGGGCAGCTGTAATGTTATGGCAACGTCCTCTGTTTACTGACATGGCAGGCAATATTTTTCATTCACAGCACCCACCCCTTGGAATGGATTATCTTCTGTGTGACTCCCAGACTAGCCTGATCAGAGCAGAGGCCTTGCAAGACTCATCACTGCCCTCTTGTTTTTACTTGTTTCTTCTTGGAAATTCGTGGTGACTGACAGGTGCGATGATGCTATTGGAATCAGGGTACGGACAGAATAAGATCTGGGCTCCTGGGGGGGTGGGGTGGAACTAACTTATAAAGACTGAGGACCCAAGTCTTTGGTCTACCTTTGCATCTGAATAACGAACTGTAAGATACATTTCACCCTTGTTTCCAGTAACGGGTTAGCTAATTAAAAACACAGTGCAAGTGAACGGATCCCACTAGCTGTATTCTGCTCAAAGCTGAGCTTTTGTGCCCTGGGAGAACCAGCGTTCACCACCTTTTCCAAAGCCTGTGATGGGCTTTATGTCTCTTCTCTGCATCTTCCGCGTGCCATTTTTCTTCTGAAATTGGTTCAACCAAGCTGCTGCCTTTGCTGGGAACACCAGGCGCCCAGGGTCCTCTTGCTATGCTCCCTGCACTAAACATTCCAGGGTGGCTGCATCGGGGTCCCTCCCCTCCAGGCCCTTCCTGCTGCAGGTGTATGCATACAACTGTAGACACAGGCCCTTGGACCCTAGAAAGGAAGGATATTATCTCACTTCAGAAGCCTTCCTTGCCCTACCTGTGGCCCTGAGTTGTGAGTTCTGCTCTGACCTTACCAGCACAGACTCATGAAAAACTGGAAGACTATTTCATTTGTTTTTCGTGTGAGTGCTCTCAAACCGTCAAATGAACAGATACTCTCAACCCTTTTGAGTCACATCAGTTCAGTTCAGTTTAGTCACTCAGTCATGTCTGACTCTTTATTCCATGGGCTGCAGCATGCCAGGCCTTGCTGTCCATCACCAACTCCCGGAGTTTACCCAAACTCATGTCCATTGAGTTGGTGATGCCATCCAACCATCTCATCCTCTGTCGTCCCCTTCTCTGCCTGCCCTCAATCTTTCCCAGCATCAGGGTCTTTTCAAATGAGTCAGCTCTTTGCATCAGGTGGACAAAGTATTGGAGTTTCAGCTTCAACATCAGTCCTTCCAATGAACACCTAGGACTGATTTCCTTTAGGATGGACTGGTTGGATCTCCTTGTAGTTCAAGGGACTCTTAAGAGTCTTCCCAACACCACAGTTCAAAAGCATCAACTCTTCGGCACATCAAAGAGTGCTGATTCAGCATCCAAACAAGCGGCTGGGCAATGTGCACCCCTGGGTCCAGGAAAGGCTTCTTGGCAGTAGGCAGCTTGGAGCTGGCAAGGCGCCCTGGACTGGAGCTGGGTGGGGGAAGCTGGTGTCGGGTATCTGAGGGTATTCCCCTCTGGATGCCCAGTTTGCACTTGTCAGAAATGAGAAAACAATTTATCCCAGAAAAACAAAAAAAAACCAAAAACCCTACACATAACAATTGCTGTAGAAAGAAAAATAGTTTCCAGAGCCACGCAGTCCTGCTTCCCCAGCCCCTCTCAGGTGCAGACTGTTCCACAGGCCAATTCTTTCACACCTTTAAGGAACAGGGAATTCTCAGATGATATAAACTGTTCCAGTACATGGAAAAAGAGGACATAGTCCAAACTGATTTTCTAAAACCAGGGTAACATTGATAAGAGAACCTGACAAAGCATTGCTAAAACACATATATACCCATTCAACTAGCTTATGACTATGTATTTAGTTTAAAAACCCAAAATTCCAAAGTAAAAAACCTATGCCTAGGATCAAGTAGCATATTAGCAGATTAACATACTTCATCAAAGAATGGATCATTTGCAGAGATGTGGATGGAGCTAGGGTCTGTCATACAGAGTGAAGTAAGTCAGAAAGAGAAAACAAAAATCGTGTATTAACACATATATGTGGAATCTAGAAAAATGGTACATATGAACACATCGGCAGCACAGGAGTGGGGACACAGACATGTGGACACGGGGGAGGGGAGGGTGGGATGAACTGGGATGTTAGGACTGACATATATACACTGCCATGGGTAAGACATAGCTAGTGGGAACCTGCTATATGGCACAAGGAGCTTGGCTTGGGGCTCTGATGACCTAGAGGGGTGGGTTTGGGGGGTGAGGTCCAAGAAGGGGGGACATATGTACACACATAGCAGAGTCATTTCATTGTATAGCAGAGGCTAACACAGTATTATAAGGCAATTATACTCCAATAAAAAGAGAGAAAGTCTTACCAAAAACAAAAAGGAATGTTAAGGGTTGAATATTGTTAAACACATCAACATTGTTCAACACATCAACATGTCACGTTCACACTAGTACCTTGGGTGAGGTGTGGTCAGGCCAGATGAAGGTCAAGAGAGAGAGAAACCAGAAAGAGTTTGTATTTTGCTCCTTACAGGACCCTGCCGAGATCCTTAAAAGAATCTAAAACTTAAAAAGAATTTTAAAATCTAATAAAAGAATATATGTACATATATATGTGTGTGTATATATATAATCACTTTGTTGTACACCTGAAACTAACACAACACTATATATCAGTATATTTTCAATAAATTAAGGAAAAAAACCAGCATTTAAATAACTATGTTATGTAAGTAAAAGAAAATAATAGCACATCATTTCAACAAATCTTCACAGATATTAATATTTAATAAAATATAATACCTTTACTGATTAAAAAAGTAGACTTAATAAAAAGGAATAAAAGGATTAAGAAAAAGTTATTAATAAAATTTAAACATAATTTTGACATGACTTTTTGTTATATAAAACCAGCATCAGACTTGGTGAAAAGATTAATAGAGTTCTTATTAAAGTTAGAAACAAGATAAAGATGTCTATTATCAACACATATTGAGTAATATTCTGAAGAATTATCCGATATATGGAGAAGAGAGAAAAGAATTGGTCTGAATGTTAGAAAGAAAGTTACTTTTGTACATAATGTGACTGTCCACATGGAAAATGCAGGATAACTATTAAAATATCAAAAGTGATAAAATTTAATAAGGAGGTCAGTTATAAAATTATTATACCAACACATCTATATCACCAATCAGTTATCAGGTATAATTGACAAACGGGGTGTTATCTGAAGTGACAAAATCAAATATAGGAGAAATATGGAGGAATTAAACTAATGACAAATACATAGAACCAAGGGCTTCCCTGGTGGCTCAGAAGGTAAAGAGTCCACTTGCAATGCAGGAAACCCGGGTCCAATCTCTGGGTTGGGAAGATCCCCTGGAGAAGGGAATGGCAGCCCACTCCAGTGTTCTTGCCTGGAGAACTCCATGGACAGAGGAGCCTGGTGGGCTACAGTCCATGGGGTCGCAGAGTCTGACACGGCTGAGTGACTGACACTTGTCAACCCTAATCTCCCAACTCATTCCACCCCTCCATGTCCACATGTCCATTCCCTACACCTGCATCTCTAGTCCTGCCCTGCAAATAGGTTCATCTGTACCTTTTTCCTAGATTCCGCACATATGCGTTAACATACGTTATTTGATTTTCTCTTTCTGATTTACTTCACTCTGTCTGATAGACCCTCTCTCCCCTCCTGCTGTCAGTCAAGAACATATTGCCCCAGGGAACAAGATATTGCCCATACAAGCAGGCTTCACCTCTGTGCCAAAACACACCACGTTCTGGAGTCTGATCTTGCTCAGCTGACCCTGGAGTCTGGCAGCTGAGGTTGCCTGGGGCTCCCAAGCCCATCCCCCTCCCCATCCTCCCTCCCAGGCCCTGCCTTTCACCCTCCCCATCCGTCCCTTTCAGCATCCTCTCTGCTCCTTCCCTCCCACAGCGACAGGCACTTCTGCTTTCGCCTTGCACGGGGGCCTTCCTTCCCAGCAGAGCTCGACAGTCAGCCCAAGTGCAGACAAACAGGTCACTTTTCTTAAAAGCCAGACCATGTTGCCATCTTCAGAGAATCCCAGCATGTGCGTCATAGTCTCCCAGATTCACAGGCCTCCTTCCGAGCCACATGGAGGTGTCTGAGCTCCTCTCCCCAAGGCTGCTTTGCTGTCACTAGCCCTCCAGCCTGTGGAAAGACCACTGCGTCAAATCCCTCTCAGGCTCGTTTCTGCCTTCCCAGCGTTCTTCTCTCCCCAGGGATGTGTTTCATCATTTTCCCATCTGATTCTTTAAGGATCATTATATCAGTGCCAGGCAGTCACAGGGCTGTGACAGAAGAGGGAAGAAGAAAAGGTTCACTTCTAAGATTTTTTTTAGCCGTAGCACTTGGCAAGTGAGATCTTAGTTCCCCAACCAGGGCTTGAACCTGCGACCCCTGCATTGGAAGCGCAGAATCTTAACCACTGGACCACAGGGGAAGTCACAAAGCTTCATTTCTACAACAGACATTCTGGTGCACTAGGAGGACAGGCATTACTGTCCTTAGTACAGAAGAAGCCCTTTTCTTATGGAGAAGTCTGGGTTTGTTTTGCTTCTGTTGTATTTTTCCTGTTGCTCTGTCTCCAGAGATATTTTCTGACTTCAGGGCAGGGGTGCTGGTTGTGCTGCTTTGCTTGAGGTGGGGGAAGTGGCATGTGTGTGTGTGTTTGTGTGTGGTGTGTGTGTGGTAGGGGGCTGAAAATCTGATTAGCAATTCCTCTGCACCAAAGTCAGCAGATTTGCCCCGTGGCGACTGGCTCTCTCTGCCAGGGGTGGGCTGGGCCGCTGGTGGGGTGACTGCAGGACTCCGGGCCCCTGCTTTGGTTTCCAAATGGGATCCTCCCCAGGGCAGCCACGCTGCTGCCTATTGTCAGTCTCTCCGGCCGCATCCTTTACAGATAAGTGGGCTGCAGCTCCTCCATATGGGCCATTAATGGTGCAGCTGCCCCGGCAGACCAGTGCTCTTGGGGCTGAGGGAAAGGCCTGGCACAGAAAGACTGCACATTGTTTGTTTGCCAGGCTCCCTGGGGCTTAAGTACGTGCTGATGGAAGCCCAACAGAATGTCTGAGAACTCTGGCCTGCTGCAGACCAGATCCGCCCGCTCTGAACCTGAGGTCTCAGCATCCCACGCCATCCTCCTTGGGCAGCAAGTGCTGTTTAATTGGGGTGTGACATACACGTGACCTCTGGACCAAGCCTGAGTGGGAACGCCCTAGTCACTTCACAGCAACACGGACTGGGGCAAGTGGATGGATTTTTCTGCATCTCAGTTTCTGCATTTGTAAATCGAGGACGCTAATACTCATCTTGGAGGGTTGTTACTGTGATGCGTTGAGAAAGTATATATAAAGGAATGAGGGGATGGAAGGGAGGTCCAAGAGGGAAAGGATATGGGACTTCCCTATAGCTCAGATGGTAAAGAATCTGCCTGCTATGCAGGAGACCTGGGTTCGATCCCTGGGTTGGGAAGATCTCCTGGAGAAGAGAATGGCAACCCACTCCAGTATTCTTTCCTGGAGAATCCCATGGACAGAGGAGCCTGGTGGGCTATAGCTCGTGGGGTTGAAGAGTGGGACACGACTGAGCAATTAACTACTACACTACTATAGCTGATTCACTTCATTGGACAGCAGAAACTATCACAATATTGTAAAGCGATTATCCTCCAATTTTAATAAAAGACTTTGTATGGGGCCTGGTAAAAAGGGCCTGGGCTCTGCAATCAGACAAACCGAGGCTGTAATCTCCGCTCTGACACCTACTGGTTGTGCACCTGGGTCTTGGAAAAGACCTAACATCTTAAAACCCTGAAGGATGGGGTGGGGAGGGAGGTGGGAGGGGGGTTCAGGATGGGGAACACATGTACACCCATGGCTGATTCATGTCAGCATTTGGCAAAAACCAATACAATATTGTAAAGTAATTAGCCTCCAATTAAAATAAATTAAGTAATTTTAAAAAATACACCTCAGTTTATGCATCTGCATAACGGCTCAATGATCATCTCCTAATCGGTTATTAGAATTAAGTGACAATCCTTGAACCTAGGAAAACATCTCGCAGGTATCAGAGGCGTGAGGGCGCTGGCTTCCCTTCTCTGGGGGGCCACGGATCGCGCTCACTTATCTGGCGCCCGCGTAGGGAGTGGTTTTCCTGTCACCATCGCCAATTTATCCAGGCCGGCAAGGACTGATCTGTCATGAGCTTGCTGAGTTCACCCATCCAGCTCATTCTTGCAGTCTGGAATGGATTTTACGCCTGAGGTGGCAAGAAGAAAAGGTGAGTGAACGTGGAACTTTCTGCTTATACAAAGACCAATAACCACCACCTCCCCCCCACCCCCCACCCCCCAAAAGAAGGCCCAAGCTCAGGATGGTTATGCGTGGTTGAGTCACAGGTTTGCCTCATTCCTTCCAGGCCGCCGCCATGAGCTCAAAAGAGATCGGATAAAAGTCATTTCCTTTTGTTAAAAAATATGGGGTTGAAGCTGTCGAATATCAAACAGCATTTAAGTTATTCCTGAGGGAAGAGGCATTTGATGAGGGAAGAAAAAGAATCAAACGGCAGGGAAAACAAAGGGAAACTGAAGGTGGGAGAGGCGACGGAAACAGAACGAGTTCGGGTCCTCGGAGGCAGAGAAACTGGCGCAGCGGCAGAAGGGCAATGACAGGACCGGACGGAAGAAGGAGGGGGGTCAGGTGACTGGGTGTCCTCTTCTAGCTTCTTAGATGACGGGCTCAACACTGGAGAGAGGCCACCTCGGAAGGGCCTCGCCATCACAAGCGTGTCGGGTTTCCCCGAGGGTCCGACCCGCGCCTGCGCAGACGAAGCCTCGGGGGGTCCCAGGTGTCTTCGTGCGGCTGATGTAGGTTGAGTGTAAGAAAGATACAAGGTAAATTCCGAGACTAAACCTCAAAGCAGATGGCAGAGCTGGCTCGAGGAGGGAGTCTGGTGATGATGAAAGTCAGTTCAGCGAGGAATCCTTTGGGGCATCCCAGGCCTGTCGGTGGTCAAGGTCAGAGCTCTGACAACACAGGGCACCTTGAAGCCTTTCTGAACTGTGATTAACGTCTGATGCTTCAGCGTACCCGAGATTCAGCATCTGGGCGAAGAGAGCTGCAGGAATTGCTGCTTATATTTTTCAGATGGGAAAAGCAAGTTTTGGCATTATTAGAATCATAATCTTAAAAATGAAAGGAATCTTGGTTGTATATGTTACGCAAGGGATTTGCAATGGCACACCGTAAACAGAGAGACCCATATACACCGAAGCTGTTAACACAGCGTGAAAAGGTAAAAGGGACAGAGCTAGACAGAGAGAGAGATAAACAAACCCAAACCCCAAACTCCTTTTTAAAATCGGCAGCAACTGGAGCTTCATGCTTCCTAGCAACCAAGAAAAGGAAAACAAGTGACCTCAAGATCACCTAATCCAACCCCATCATTTTATGGATGAGGAAATAAAGGTCTATATTATTTTTAAAAGCTTTTCATCAATGAAATGTGTTTCTGGAGTTTCTGTAGCTAAGCATGGAGTTATTTCCACTATAATGTTGCAGATTGATTTTTTTTTTTTTCAAATGGGCTTTTTTGTGAGGCACTGCTGACCTCCCAGAAACCAATTACACACCAGAGCAGCACAGGATGCAACATGAAAAGTTAACCTTCAAGGAGCTGAAACAGTTCACACAACAAGAAAACAGTCCCTTTGTGGGAGTACCATTCTCCCGACTATCTGCAAGCCACATATTCTGGACACTCTCTCCACTCCTCTTCAGTTAAATTACCCCCAAGCCTACAATCCTTTTCTCATCCTCACTGTGCTGTCCTGACCTCACCCCAGTTTTCCACTCTGGCTCATGGTTGCTGGGCTTCAGGCAAAGTGGGAGGGGCCCCACGGAAACCCAGCCTGGATAGTGATTATTTGCTGAAATTTGCCCCAGGAGTTAGGCAGTCAGTTTAGCAGAGCATCAGGCAAGGAAGTGATGCGCCTGAGAGAACAACCCCTGCCACCTAGTACCGGGTGTAGCGAGCAGGTTTTGAGAGGCAACAACCAAAATGATGGAGCCCTGGAGCCTCCAGGACAGGAGAGAGAAAAATGCTATCAGAGGGGCCCTGTTGTGTCTCTGAAGCGATTGGACTCAAGGCTCCATCATGAAGTCTACCCCCATGAGTCTCCCTACCCAAGGCATGGTATCTGATCTGTTCCACCTCACCTGCTTCTTGTCCCAGCTGGTATGGCAGCAACTGGCTCCGTGTGGATCAGACACCTCCCACAGGCACAGTTTGGCAGCATCTCACATCACCCCTTGCTTCCCATTTCAGGGCATCTCTGCTCAGTCCATTGCATCTGTGACCTGCAGAGTAAAAACCTTTGATTAGGGGGTGATGGGGGCGATTTACAGTCCTTCTGGGCTTCTCTGGTGGCTAAGATGGTAAGGAATCTGCCTGCAATGCAGGAGACCTGGATTCAATCCCTGTGTCAGGAAGATCCCCTGGAGAAGGGAATGGCAACCCACTTGAGTATTCTTGCCTGGAGAATTCCACAGACAGAGGCGCCTGGTGGGCTAGTGTCCATAGAGACATGAAGAGCTGGACACGACTGAGCGGCTTACACAGCCCTTCTTGGTGGATGGCCCTCAGGACAAGTTACGTTTCTGGTAAGGCTCACTGAGAGAGTAAGTTAGATTCTAGGATTGATTTGACTTTTCATTTTGATTTTGGCCACCTAGAGTGGCCAGTTAGATCAAGTTAGATTCTGAGAGAGTAAGTTAGATTCTAGGATTGATCTGATTTTTTCATTTTGATTTTGGCCACCTCAACTTGACTTTCTCTTTTGGAGAAAGAAAACTTGATTTTTTTTTTTTTGGTCAGTTATCCCTTTACCACCTCTGATCATGCAGGCCCAGTGTTCATTCCCAGTCCAACTTAAGGAGTACATGTGTAGTTTGTTTCTAGCTAATCAGAGCATTATATACCCACTGGCCAATGACTGATCCAGGATGGTAGGGTGATCCAAACTGAGCCAATGCGACATGATAAAAACTTTTGCTAGGTCTACTAGATAAGAGGCATATTTTCTTTTCCACTGTACTTGAAGGCTTGAACCTAGAAAATGTGATAATAGGGCTGTGACAGCCACCTTGCCAACCCAAAAGGGAGGCTGTCTCATGACAGACACAACACAGAGGAAGCGGAGCTCAGAGAAATCAGGACCTGGAGACATAGTTTGACCACACTCTTCCCTCCCATCAAGCAACGGCTGGGATCCTAGACTTTTCATCTATTTCAGCCAACATGTTCCCTTTTTGCATAAACCAGTTGTTGCTTGTTTGGTTGTTAGTTGTTCATTTACAAACCAAAGAATCTTGACTGATTTAAGGGTACAGATTTGCCACTAGTAGGTTAAGTCTTCATGATGTAAGGCATAGTATATTGACTACACACAACAGTACTAGATGCTAAATTTCAAACTTGCTAAGAGACTAGATCTTGACTCTTCCTACTATAAGACAGAAATATAATTATGTGACATGATAGAGGTGTTAGTAACACTAAAATGGCGACCATATTGCAGTATGTAAAAGTATCACATCAACTCATCCTATGCCTTAAACAGAGTTACATTGCAAATATATTTCAGTTTTTTTTTTGTTTTTTAAAGAATCTTGACTGATACACAAAGGTCTGTCTGCCTCCAGTTCCTTGTTTTTGCAGTCCGTTTTGGTTGTCACTCTAGATTGTGTTCGAAAATTTATGTGTGTTAAATGTTGAAGATAAAAAAATGAATAACTTCAAAATAGCTATCAATCAAACTCCCAACTTTTGCCACCCAGTTTAAGAAAGAAAACATGACTTTTTCAAGTTCTCTGTCGCCTCTCCTAGATCCTCCATCCTCCTCTACACCTTCAGAAGTAGCAACTATGCTGAATGTTGATGAATGTACTATATGTTTGTATCTCTAAATAACATATAGTGGCTTTGCATGATTTTTAGCTTTATATAAATGCAGTCATGGTGTATGTATTCTTCCTTGACTTGCTTTTTAAATTCAACTCTGTAGAGGTGATCCCTGACTTACAATGGTTTGACTTAGGATTTTTCAAGTTTAAGATGGTTTGGAAGCACTATGCATTCCATAGAAACTGCACTTCAAATTTTGATCTTTGTTTGGGCTAGGGATATGCAGTATGATCCCTTTAAGATGCAGAGCAGCAGCAAAGAACCATAGCGCGTAATCAACCATGCAGTCAAGAAGATAAACACCTGATACACTTACCATCATTCATTCTCACTTTTGATAAATCACGTGAGATGTTCAACACTTTATTGTAAAATTGGCTTTGGATTAGATGATTTTACCTAACTGTAAGCTAATGCACGCTTGAGTAGACTAGATGTTCAATAAGTTAGGTGTATTAAATGCATTTTTTACTTATGTTATTTACATCTGAAGATGGGTTTATGAGAAAGTAACCCCTTTGGGGGCTTCCCAGGAGCAGCAGGTGGCGCTAGTGGTAAATAACCCACCTGACAATGCAGGAGACTAAGAGATGCAAGTTCGATCCCTGAATCCAGAAGATCCCCTGAAGGAAGTCATGGCAACTCAATCCAGCATTCTTGCCCAGAGAATCTCATGGACAGAGGAGCCTGGTGGGGTACAGTCTATGGGATCACAAAGAGTTGGACATGACTGAAGTGACTTAGCACGCACACACACAACCCCTTTATAAATCTAGGAAGATATGTATTCTGGAATTCTTCCATATGGTTGCATGCAATTATAATGAATTTATTTTTTATTTTCCATTCACATACTATGATTTTGTCTGCTGCTCTTAGACTTTTATCTCTAGATTTGTCTGCTATTGCAAACTACTGTTATGAACCTTCTCATATGTGTCCTTGTGAATCTGTGTATAGGTTTCTTTAGCGCTTATATCATCAAGAAGAATCTTTCTTCATCTACAGGTACATATTTACTAAAAAACTACAAATTGTTCTTTAAAGTGGTTTTACTAATGTACACTTCCATCAATCAGTACAGTTTTTAAATACTTTGTCTAAAACTTGGTATTATCACATCTTATTGTTTGCCAGTAATGATGTGTGTAAATTTGTATCCTTTGTGTGGTTTCAGCTTACATTTTTTCTTGTGGTAATATTGTTGAAATCACAGTGACATCAAAAGGATTTCATCCATGTTTCCTCTGAAGGTAAAATATATATTTTACACGTCTTTTATTTTAAAGTGAACATCAGACATATCATTTAATGAGAAAACCAACCAAGTGGTGAGGTTGTTTAAAGAGAATTGAAGAGAGTGGAGAATTTGTAGTGGCTGATGCTTTGAATGAGGTGGCTAATTTCCATACAAAACTAGTTAAAACCCTACAGTGTAATAAAACTTCCTTTTGGGGGATTATCATTTCTATATATGTAAACCTTTTGCATCTCTACCAAATAGGAAAAAAAAAAGTTTGCATTCATATCAGACAATAATCATATACGTTGCTATACATTTTTAGTAAGCTTTTATCTATACTTATAGACTCGCAAACTATCCTAATCAACAGTGAATAATAAATAAATGAAGAAAAACATTCCAAGTGGAGAAGCTGGCACGATTTTTCTGTAGAGAACCAGATAGTAAGTGCTTTATGTTTTGTGGGCAATCTGACCTCTGGGGTAACTCCTCTTTTCTATCTGTGAAAGCAGTCATTAACAATATGTCAATAAGTAAGTGTGGCTGTTCCCATTCAATATTATTTCCAAGAGATGGTTTTAGTGTCTGACTTGCAGGCATAGTTTGCCAACCCCTGACCTGGAGAATCAGATAATCCCTGAAATTAAAAGATGCCTGCTTCTTGGAAGAAAAGCTCTGACCAACCTAGATAGCATGCTAAAAAGCAGAGACATTACTTTGCCAGCAAAGGTCCATCTAGTCAAAGCTATGGTTTTTCCAGTAATGATGTATGGATGTGAGAGTTGGACTATAAAGAAAGCTGAGCGCTGAAAAATGGATGCTTTTGACCTGTGGTGTTGGAGAAGACTCTTGAGAGTCCCTTGGACTACAAGGAGATCCAACCAGTCCATCCTAAAGGAAATCAGTCCTGAATATTCATTGGAAGGACTGGTGCTGAAGCTGAAGCTCTAGTACATTGGCCACCTAATACGAAGGGCTGACTCATTGGAAAAGACCCTGATGGTGGAAAAGATAGAAGGCAGGAGGAGAAGGGGATGACAGAGGATGAGATGGTGGGGTGGATCACCGATTTAGTAGACATGTATTTGAGTAGGCTCCAGGAGTTGGTGATGGACAGGGAAGTGTGGCGTGCTGCAGTCTGTGGGGTGGCAAAGAGTCAGACACGACTTAGTGACTAAACTGAACTGAACTGACCTGGAGAATCAGGTAATCCCCAGGGGACCCTGCCAGAAAACACTCAGATACTCGGAAAGAACATTCAGTAATACCTCTGGTCTATTTTTTCTCAGCACTGTGGGTATTTTTCTTAGCAGTGTTTCCTTTGATCATAAATAATCTCCAAAGATTATTTTTGATCACAAAATGCTGGCCTCATTGTGTTTGACCCTAATTCATTTACATAGTTTCAGTAAAAATTGCTAATTTACGCATATAAGCCACATTTTAACACTGTCAGCAAATCTAGAGCTTGTAAGGCCAGAAAATTAACTTCAGTCTGAAGAAATGGAATAGGTTCTACTATTTTTCATTGCTCTCACTGTTTCTTTTAGTTTAAGGCCATGGAATCAAACCCAATGTCTACAAATACTGGTGAAATTCTCTCTCCTCTGACTAAGGTTCATGGCCAGCCAAGAAGTAGCCTTCCTTACTACCTCTAAAGATTGGAAGCTTTAAGCCAAGGGGTCAGTAAACTTTGTGTAATGGACCAGAGTAAATACTTTAGACTTTGAGGCTGTAATACCTCTGGTTCAACGACTCACTCTATATAGCCATCAACAACATGTAAACAGATGGATGTGTTTGTGTTCTGATAAATCTTTATTTACAAAAACAGTTGCTGGGCTGAATTGGATGCGTGCCCATGGTTTGTTAACCATTGCTTTCAGTCATAGACCAGGTACTAGCCCAAATACATTAGAAAGTAGAGGAGAGTAGACCAATATTCAAAGATAAATTTAACATTTTAACAGAGTAAACCTAATTCTAGTTATGCATCAATATAATATTTGCTGCTAAAGGTATCAAAGCTCTTTTAAAAGAATCTTTTGAATAAGGTCATCAAAACTGAGCCACTTGTGGCAAAATGTTAGCATATTTTGTTGCTTCTTTTCAGATTCATTATTTGCACGTATCATAATCCAAGGAAAATAAAATCATCTTCTGCAAAAGAAATTCAGGTTTTTCTCATCACTATATATGTGTGTGTGTGTGTGTATAAACATTTTACAAGGGCCAGTCATTTACTTTTAAACAAAACAATCATACTTTTTTAGCTAAGCAAACAAGCACATCTAATGATCTTGCATACTGAGTTGTACCTATATGCTATTATTCCTCCTAGTAGAGCATTCATGAGAGATCAAATTGCCAACATCAGTTGGATCATCAAAAAAGCAAGAGAGTTTCAAGAAAAACATCTACTTCTGCTTTATTGACTACACCAAAGGCTTTGACTGCGTAGATCACAACAAACTGTGGAAAACTCTTCAAGAAATGGGAAAAGCAGACCACCTTACCTCCCTCCTGAGAAATCTGTATGCAGGTCAAGAAGCAACAATTAGAACTAGACATGGAACAACAAACTGGTTCCAAATTGGGAAAGGAGTATGTCAAGGCTGTATATTGTCACCCTGCTTATTTAACTTATATGCAGAGAACATCATGTGAAATGCCGGGCTGGATGAAGCCCAAGCTGGAATCAAGATCTGGGAGAAATATCAATAACCTCAGATACACAGATGACACCACCCTTATGGCGGAAAGAAAAGAACTAAAGAACCTCTTGATGAAAGTGAAAGAGGAGAGTGAAAAAGTTGGCTTAAAGCTCAACATTCAGAAAGCTAAGATCATGGCATCCAATCCCATAATTTCATGGCAAATAGATTGGGAAACAGTGGAAACTGTGAGGCTTTATTTTCTTGGGCTCCAAAATCACTTCAGATGGTGACTACAGCCATGAAATTAAAAGATGCCTGCTCTTTGGAAGAAAAGCTATGACCAACCAAGACAGCATATTAAAAAGCAGAGACATTACTCTGCCAACAAAGGTCTGTCTATTCAAAGCTATGGTTTTTCCAGTAGTCATGTATGGATGTGAGAATTGGACTATAAAGAAAACTGAGCACTGACGAATTGATGCTTTTGAACTGTGGTGTTGGAGAAGACTCTTGAGAGTCCCTTGGTCTGCAAGGAGATGTCACCAGTCCATCCTAAAGGAGATCAGTCCTGAATATTCATTGAAAGGACTGATGCTAAGGCTGAAACTCCCATACTTTGGCCACCTGATGTGTAGAACTGACTCATTGGAAAAGACCCTGATGCTGGGAAAGATTGAGGGCAGGAGGAGAAGGGGATGACAGAGGATGAGATGGTTGGATGGCATCACCAACTCAATGGACATGAGTTTGAGCAAGCTCTGGGAGTTGGTGATGGACAGGGAAGCCTGGCGTGCTGCAGTCCATGGGGTCACAGAGTCAGACACGACTGAGCAACTGAACTGAACTGAGAGCATTCATGTATGGTAAATAAAACTTTTTACCAAACTATGTAACATCTGTTTCACAGAAAGAATTAGGAGGTAAGTGACATGTCAAATATAATCATTTTAACAAAATTGCAAGTTCATTTTACATTTATAGCATGACTCTTGGAGCCACAAATACCCTGTTTACACCTTTTTAACCTTTTTTTTTTCTTTTTAACTTTTTAAAGCAGCAAAAATGAACAGTTTTGTTAACATTACTTAGGGATATATACACTCCAAACTGCATAAAATAAGAAGCTCCAAAGTAAAACTATATTATATTATACACACACACACACACACACACACACACGTATATGTGTATTTTTTTCTTGATAGTATTCTGTCTTAGAAATTAGTCAAATAGTCAAAGATTGTATACATTGGTTAATTCAATGAATGTTGGTTTAAGACCTTAAAGTCACCTATGAGATTTTGTAATTATGTCTAAATTGACATAATTACTATTAATATGAATAGCATTATATTCATAATATAATTTGTCAGAGTTACAATTAATTTTAATACATACTTTTATATTATTCAGAATCTGAAACATTTGTGGCAGTACTTTAAATTTCTGTATTTAGTAAATCAGTATAAGACATTTAGGAAGATTAAATTCACCAAACTTGTCATCAAGAAAGTAGAAGAAAGGGAAAAAAAAACACAAAAACCCTACATCTTCCTTAAAGAAACAGTGTGAATTTGTATATACTTCATACTGTTAAAGTCAGGGAAATAAATATAGCTTGTTTTTTTTTTTAAATATAGCTGTTTTTTTAAAGCAAATTTATTGTACCAGTCTGATTTGCTCAAGGATTCATTTTTATCACCTGAGCTTAGCTTTTGATTTGGCAGTTTCTATGAGACATTTTCTTTTCTTTACATGTTAGCATGTTTAAAACATTAGAAGTTCAGTTCTTTTTAAAGTTTCTAGTAACTGTGAGAATATGATATTTAGATAAGTTTTATTAAATTTGTTTATTTTTTAATTGAAGGAAAATTGCTTTACAGAATTTTGGAGAGATAAGTTTATTAATGTCCATAAATCAAAGAGAACAGAGCACATTTACTTTAAGGGACTTTGTAGTTAAATTGATTATCAAACCCTGTATATTAATACACGTAATGCACTCATGTATAGGCACACACACACTCATGTGTGTGTGTGTATATATACACACATATATGCATGTATATATATGCATCACACACACACACAGTCACACAATGAGAGGTGAGGCTTTTCTCAAGTGCAGGCATAAGGAGTTTCCAGCTTAAGCTTTTCTGCTACATCATGGGACAGAATGGCATGGAAAATAAAAATGCACCAATCCTGGTCTCAAAGATCTCTTCTCCTTTCCATTGGAATCACTACATGTTCTTGCCCAAACACACACACATACATGAAATTAAAAAAAAAAAAAACAACTCTAGTATTTCTCCTCCAGTTAGACTAGATCCCTCTCTATCTGTTAGAGATTATCTAATGGTCAGACCATAAAAACAACCTACCAATCGTGGTTGCTACCAGTGGATGTCTTATTTGCATGAGATGTGAAAATGAGAACTAGAGATGAACTCAGCAAAGAGCCAGAACAAGCAAAACCAAGCCAAAATAGAGAGTTAGGGAGAAAAACAAGAAAGAGAGAAGAAAGAAAGAAGGAATGAAAAGAAGGGAGAGAGAGAGGGAGGGACAGAGGGAGGAGGGGATGGAGGGAGGGGGAAGGAAAGAAGGAGGGAAGAGGAAAGAAATCTCAGGGTGAATCCTAAGATGTCAAGACATGCATGTTTAGATGCAAACAACTCATAAGGGCACTTCTTGGGCAACACAGTTTAAG
The DNA here is from genome assembly GCF_023699985.2 of Odocoileus virginianus. Lineage (NCBI taxonomy): Eukaryota > Metazoa > Chordata > Mammalia > Artiodactyla > Cervidae > Odocoileus > Odocoileus virginianus. The sequence continues at coordinate 620,723 of NC_069705.1, read as the reverse complement.
TAGTCCTAGAAGGTAAACCAACTGGTCATCTCTGTCAAATATAATTTTCAAGAAAGTAAAAGCCAGGTTTCTCAGGCAAACATGAAGTCAGCATATGTTAAGATTTATGCAACTCATTAATGATAGAGCTGGCTAGATGATAAGGTTTTCTCTGATCATCATTTAAATATTTATTGGCTCATTTACATGTTCAAAACCTTCAGTAAACTGCTATTTTCTTTGGTTTCTTGCATCTGATCAGCATAGAACAAAAAAAAAAAAAGATGAAGAAAATCATGGATTTTGTGGAAAACAACATCCACAACAAATTTTCTATCTCCTTATCAAGTCTTTTGATGACAAATCCTGAGTTCTTTCTACTGTACTGTAACCATCTCTGCTACGACACAATGCTTGTTTTCTAGGAGTCTGCAAAAACTTTGGAAACAGGACCAAATAGTGAATAAATGAGGAACCCAAGGTAGAAATACAATGGTCACTGTGGGCTGATTTGGTCAAATGATTCATGTAATGGGCAGGAAATGAATGGATTCTGAAAGTCAAAAGTCCTTCAGTGAGAGATATTCAGAGGAAATAGAAAGGGTAGAATTTCACCTGTAGTATATTAGGGGCGGGATTTAGGACAAAAAAGAAAGTGAATGCTCAACTGATGGCCCCAAAGTTGTCCTTTTGTGTTTTTTACCTGCGGTAAAGTTTTACTGTTTCAGAAAAACAATTAAATTATAAAATATTTCCTCTAGATCTGTATTATCTACTTCTCACTTCTATTGTGAAAGCTCCAGACTTAAGCAAGTGGTAAATTAATCTGCAAGACTTCTCTCCCACATGTGAAATAACTTGATATAAGCTTTAAGACAATCCAAGAAACACCTCATTTGAAACTTTGTCAACAATGAGAAAGAAAAAGAAGAGACAGAGAGAGTTGAAACAGACTTTCCTGCAAAGCATTAAAAAAACAAAGGAAAAAACCCATCTTCTAAATAAAGAGCTTAATGCTAAGCAAACTGAATCAGAAATTGAGTAGATCTGTAAGTCCAAGTGGCCAAATTGACTTCAGACTTCAACTTGTAAGACCTTGATTAACACCAGTTCATAGATGGGTCAGATCAAAGTAAACATGGGGTGTTTATGGCGAGTAGGCAAGGAGGGGTGATGGTATAGAAGTAAATTGTTGATCAGGAGCCTTTCTTTTCTTGTTTTCATCTTTACAGGAGAAAGGAAATGAGATCTCTTAATAAGGCTCCTATGAAACCACCTGCTGTGAAGCTCCTCTTAAAAATACAGAAGCACTCTTCATGTGAAAAGTTAATAGCAAGTAGGATAGAAATCTTTTGTGGAACAATATTTTTCCAAGAATATGAAACAGATAAGACTTGACAGTTCTTTCCGTGAAAAAAATGTGAAGTTTACGTTTTGTATTATTGTAGTTCTCCTGTCAAGTCCAAGTTTAGGCATTCTAAATTTTTAATTTCCCATTGGTTGTAGTCAGAGCCTGTAACCTGCAAAGGATGTTGATTATGGCCCATGATAAAGAGTTGAATTCATTAATGACTTATGGAGAATCTTTAATGACAGGGGTCCTGTTGGCTCAGGATTTCCTGATTCAGTAGGTCTAAAATGGGAAATCAGAATGTATTTCTAAATACTCTTTAGAATTTCTGTTGCTCCACAACTTTGGGGACCATGACCTTGGGACTGAGGGAACAGACTGAGGATATAGATTAGTCTGCTTGTCGTGGAGTATGTCTCCCAGAGGATTGCAGAGATGAGTTTTAGAAGCAGGCGAGCAGGAGGAAGTTAGATCAAGAGAGAGGAAGGATGGTAAATTTGAGGATGCATGTAGAGGAATTTGGGAAAAAAGAAGATCTGAGGGGTTATAGCTTGGGCTATAATGAAGATAGCATAGAGATTTTTCAGTTAGCCTTGAGACAGTCAAGATCAAACTCTTGCTACAGAGCTGCAGCCTGGTGAGACAAACTGGATGTGGTGATGATTCTAGAATTTCCTTCTCCTCCTCAAGAAGAAGGGCATTGGGTACACTGTACACATACTCACTGCATTGAATATTTGCTGGCCATCAGACTGTGGTCAGATATCAAATGATATCTGATAGGCATTCTTTGCTACCTGCATACCTTTCTGGAAAAAAGCTCAAGTTTGAGAAAAAAAAAAAAATTTGGCAAAGTACTTTTTTTTTTGTATCATCTTATAACTCAATACTTGATGTACCTTAATTGAATTTTCTTGGCAAGAACATGGGAGAAACTGACAAGCAAGTCAGGTAAGAGTCGCTAGAGTGGGCGTGTGGATGTTAACTAAGAAAATGAGACCTTTTGATGCCTTGCAGTGGCTTGCATCTTGTTCCTCCCCCCGAACAGATTTGTCCATGTCCTAATCCCAGTCTGTGTCCTGGAATCTGTACATTTGACCTTATTTGGAAGAGGGGTCTTTGCATGTAGTGGAGCTCTGGACCTTGGGATGGGGTCACCCTGGATTATCTGAGAGCTGGCATCTCTGTGAGAGAAACATGGAGGAGAGGCCAGGCAAGAAGACTTTGTGAAGACAAGGCAGAGATTAGTGCCAGGTAGCCCCAGGCTGAGGAATACCTGTTGCATCAGAAGAGGGGACAGGAGGGGACAAGATTTCTCATCTGGTGCCTCCAGAGTGAGCATGACCCCATCAACATTTTGGATGTGGACTTCTCGCTTTCAAACCTGGGAGAGCATCAATTTCAATTGCTTTAAGCCACTCAGTTTGTGGTGATTTATCACAGCAGCTGTGGGAAACTATGCATGTTGTTATTGTTCAGTCAATAAGTCGTGTGCAACTCTTTGCGACCCCATGGGCTATAGCACACCAGTCTGTAGTACGCATAGGAATATGCATACTTCTATCGTAAGAGTGTGGACGTGGTTTTGGCTCACCACTGTCTCGTCCAACATGTATGATGGAGAAAGAGGGATAAAGCCCACGAGGAGAGAAGCAAAGGTCTCAAATTACTGGGAATGTCAAGTTCCCATGAATTGGGAGGTGTGCCTTCTGAGGGCCGTGGGAGGAGATGAGATGCTGTTAGTGAGGTGGACTCACTAGTCACGTAGCCAAACACAGAGGAAATGGCACAAAAGGCGAAGGAAGCAGAGCTTTAGGGAATTTCAGTGGCCAATCCAATGACTGAATCTGTCCCGGATTTGTTCCTTGGGAATGGAAGTTTCATAGGGATATAAAGCTCCCATGACCCTTCTAATGCGAACCTCACACTAGAGAGGATTATGACTGCACCTTTCTCTCAAATATCAGGGGAGTGGAAGGGTCACAGCATCCAGCTATACACTCAATGCTTATTCATTAAACATTAGGTGTCAGTTTATACCAGAATATCTGTGCAATATATCACTGTGTCAGGCAAAATTGAAATGCTTCCAGAAGGGATAATTGCCAGAAAAGAAAAAGAGGCTTGAAAGAAATCCACATTTTGGGGTGTTTATTCAACCTTTTCCTTTGTTGAACGGCCAGAAGGAACATTTCTCCAAACAGGCATCTCAGAAAGATTAAGGCTTGGGTCTCATCAAAGCCAGATAAACATAGGAAAGACACCTAGACAGGAGAATATCTTCAAGGTCATATTGCTTAAATTTGTTTCACTGTTTATTTAGTAGAGGAGAGGACAAGGGATTTCTGTTAACAACTATATTTAACAGAGTTGGATACTCAATTTTTCACTGAAGTGTATTTGATTGACAGTGTTGTATTAAATGCTGCTATAGAGCAAAATGATTCAGTTATATGTGTGTATACATTCCTTTAAAAAATATATATTCTTTTCCATCATGATGGTTTATCATAGGATATTGAACATAGTTTCTCTGTGCTCTGCAGTAGGACCTTGTTGTTTATTCATTCTACATATAGAAACTTCTATTTGCTGGCCCTAACTTCCCACTCCATCCCTCTCCCAGCCCCCTCTCCTTAGCAACCAGCAGTCTGGTCTCTCTGTACGTGATTCTCTTTCTGTTTCACAGGTAGGTTCGTCTGTTGATTTCAAATTTTTTAAGGAACTCTTCTGCTTACTAATTTACTTCCCTTTGCTAAAGTGGAATCAATATGCATGTCTAGTGTTTTCTATTTTTCCATAATTGTTCTCCACTTTGCTTTCATTATTTTCAAGGAGTGGACAAGTTCTTGGGACACATATAAATGGTTTAAAACGCATGTAATTTTATAAATCATTAAATTTTTGTAAAGCTCTATTACAGCCTGCATTGTTGTTTAGAACACTGGCTTGCCTCGATTGCCAACGTGAGTGACACAAAAAAATACTCAATAGGCAAGGTCAGCACTAAAAGGGAGTGTTTTAAAATGTTAGCTCCACATTTTTCTCCTGCTGCTTTAGAAGTAATTTGTGGTTGACCAGTTACATGAGAGGTTGTGCCTGGAAATGAGTTAAAGTGAGACTATCTTTTGCCCTTTTGTTTTTACAAACAGCTGGGGCAACAGCCTTTCCTTCTGCCCCTCATTCTGGGTTCGGGTCTAAGATCTCTGTCTGCCTTAACCAAAGACTCACACTTACCTACAATGAAAGCTTGTGGAAAATGTCCTCCTTGTCCAGATCTTCTCCATCCTTTAATGCATGGTGCGCACCCTGTGAATTCCAATAAGTCTTTCACAGTGCTGTAATTCACACTCAGTCTTTTCCTATCAAGGCAACTCTGCAACTTAGCGGTTAACTTTGAAGCAACACATTAACATTTGCTACTGGAACTCTGAGTTTACCAAGTGCTCATCATCAACGCCGTATAGTAATCATGATGAGAAAACTTTGAGGCAGCATTTATGATTACTGTTTTCTAATTTCAAGATCATGGCACTTGAAATGATTTCCTCAAGCTCACAAATGCAGTGAGCAACTGCCCCAGGATTCTAACCGGAGTTTTTCATTTATTTATTCATTCACTGTGAACATACAGTAGTGAATATATATTCAGTGTGACAGTCTGTATTTCAGTGATTTTTAAGGTGTGTTTTTGGGTTACTGTTTACATTTTAACATTTCCAACACTGGTATATGGTGTTTAATTGGCACTGTTTTTGTTTTTCAAGAGTACAAAATACAATGTCATATCTTACACTACCATATATTAGATTGAGTATTTATTTAATAAGGGCTTACCATATGCCAGGAGCTGTGCTGGGCACAGAAATAAAACTGTGAGCAACACAGTCATAATTCCCACTCCCGTGGTGTTTCCAGTGTTTTACTCTGCATCATTACACCACCCAACCCTAGCCTGTTCTAAATAGTTTTCTATTTTGTCCCATGTGTTCAAAACAATAGTCAAAACAAGATTACAGGCCATTTGAGGAGCTGTGGCTGGCCAAATTGCCTTCCTTGAATGCAACCCTTGATATCTTTCCAGTGTATTTTTTTGCTGATGCTTATCTTGACTTTCCACACCAAATAGAAGAGGTCTCATGTGGTAGGATCGTTATATTGATTCATATTTTGACAACATCTTTTCTAGAACTTGCGGGAAATCACAGCTGCACAAGGGATGGTGGATTCTGCAGTTTTGCTACACTATTCACTTATCATTGCTTAGGATTTGATGCCTTAGGAGCACCCTAGTACTTAAGAGCTTAATCCCAACCCCCCACCCCCCAGACCGGCCACAAATGCCACTACCACACTGCCACTGCCCCAAACAAGACAAAATGGAAACAGACTCTGTTTCTTTATAGCAGGTTTACTTTGGCAGCTGCCACAGGATCAAACGCAGTGAGGTTCTGAGACAGCGTAGCCTGGAAACGCGCCGTCTAGCCTGGCTCTCCTGCTAGCCAGCTGTCAGTCTTGGAACCTCTATTTACTTGTCTCTGAAATGAATGTGTCAGACCGAATGATCTCCAAGTCCCTCCCGGCTCTCACAGTGCAAGAAGTGGAGGCTAGCCAAGGCTAGGTTTCCTTTTTCTATCACATTCTTCTGATTAGGGATAACTATTCAGCAGATGCCGGTCCTGCATTTAAAGGGATGCAACAACAGCTGGATAAGGATGGACTCTGCGAGGTCCCATGTCAGCAAGACAAGTCTCAGCTTTCATGATTATTTATTAACCACTGTAGTGGCACGAGGCAGAGGAGCCTGGTGACCTAACTCTCTCCCTGACCCCGTGTCTCCTGGTGAAGGAAAGGGAACATGGGAAAATCAGGAGGGATGATGGTGGACAGAGAGTCTTCTGTTACAGAGATCCATGTACAATCTCTGTGCCTACATGGGTCATGTCTCACAACCAAGTAAGTGACTGATGTGTGTGAGCAAGCCACAAATCCATCTTCTAAGCCAGGACTATCCTAGGGACCTCAGGGGAAGTCACCACTCATAATTAGAATAGAAATACAGACTTGCAATTTTACTGCTTTCTTTTTATTTTTCTTAATTCTTGAAATGAGAATGTACTTGTGTGTATGTGCCATTATTTGAAACTGTACTCCCTAGGAAATAACCAGATTGCTTTATGTGTGGGGAGGCTGCATTTTTGGGGGGAGGGGAGTGGTCTGGACATCTCATCTCTGAGAAGGGACCAAGGTGTCAGGAATCCATGATAAAACTTGATGCTGATGAAGTGACTGATGACATCCAACATAGCCTTGGTCATTGAAGGCTGTGATGTAGAGCAAATGATACCACCCAAAGACAAACCAAAGCCAATCAAAGAGCTGGGAGGCAGTTTGAAGATGCTCTGGTCTGAACATTGCATTTTAAGAACATGGTGAAATGACTTTTCCAAGCTTGGGTAATTCTTGAACTTGCATCTCCCTGATCTCAGTTCAGTCTCCTAAGTCTGAACTTAGGAGTGAAACTCCCAGAGAATGTGCTCACGTGAAGGAATGAGGTGCCAAACTCTGGCATCAAACAAAGGCTCCCGGGATGTACACGCATACTCTCATGAAGCATTGAGCTGGGAACAGATGTTGTCTAAGTATCTCAGGAGTAGAGATGGGGAAGGAGGTGGGAGAAATGAAACATGAAGTTGAAAACACATTAATCAATTGAAAAGCAAAACTAGAATGTTCCCCAAGACTTTTGATTTGGTGTGGTTTTTTTTAATCTTCTCAAGTGAGAAGGAGAAGTAACTTTGTTTTGGTGGGAAGCCTGCCAGACTTGATATCAGATACTCAGGTTCTAGTCCCAGTCTTTAATTTGCTAGCTGAGAAATACAGCTTAGAAGAAAGAAACTTTGTTTTGGGATTCAAATGGAGCTTAGTGAGCCATTCTGTAGTATCTGCCATAAATGCATGCACAAAAATTGCCAGTGGGTCTATCTATATCATGCCTGTTCTGTCATAAACATGGTATATTTAATATATGTATATATGTACATGTATTCATCCATATGATATATCTATTATATTTTCTCTCTCTCTCTCTCTATATATATATATATATATATATATATAAAATGATATATATTGTTATTTAGTTGTTAAGTTGTGTCTGATTCTTTTGCGACCCCATGGACTGTAGCCTATCAGGTTCCTCTGTCCATGGGAGTTCCCAGGCAAGAAGACTGGAGTGGGTTGCCATTTCCTTCTCTAGGGGATCCTCCTAACCCAGAGATAGAACCCACATTGCCTGCACTGGCAGGTGAATTCTTTACCACTGAGCCACCAGGGAAGCCCATGATATATATATGCATAGTATATATTATGTATATATATCAGTATATAATCAACATATTAACTGCATGTTAATATATAATAAAAAATATTAACTATATTTATAGTCTAAGATAATATGTGGATTATTTTCTCTTTCTCTACATATGTTTCTATGTATTTTTTTGACAAAACTCATGACAGTCACATATTAGTGAGTATGCTGCTGCTGCTGCTAAGTTGCTTCAGTCGTGTCCGACTCTGTGCGACCCCATAGACGGCAGCCCACCAGGCTCCCCCGTCCCTGGGATTCTCCAGGCAAGAACACTGGAGTGGGTTGACATTTCCTTCAAGGCATGAAAGTGAAAAGTGAAAGTGAAGTTGCTCAGTCGTGTCCGACTCTTAGCGACCCCATGGACTGCAGCCTACCAGGCTCCTCCGTCCATGGGATTTTCCATGCGAGAGTGCTGGAGTGGGGTGCCGTCACCTTCTCCAATTAGTGAGTATCAGTTCAATCACTCAGTCGTGTCCGATTCTTTGCGACCCCATGAATCGCAGCACACCAGGCCTCCCTGTCCATCACCAACTCCCGGAATCTACTCAAATCCATGTCCATCGAGTCGGTGATGCCATCCAACCATCTCATCCTCTGTTGTCCCTGTCTCCTCCTGCCCCCAATCCCTCCCAGCATCAGGGTCTTTTCCAATGAGTCAACTCTTTGCATGAGGTGGCCATAAGCACTCTCAAATCCCCTTTCAAACAGGAATGACAGCAGGAATGACAGCAGAAATAACTATATCATTACAAAGGATGATATGGCATGCTTAGCATATAGTAGTTGCTCAAGAAACATATTTTCATTCCCATGAGAGACCTTGCATAAATCGCTCATTTTTGCTATCTCCATTTCCTCATCAAAGAAATGCAGATGATAATAATAAAAAGACATAAGGCAGGAAAAATTAAATGTGATTAAAATGTGCGAAAAGTGCTATGGAAGTGAAAGGCAATGCTGGGGCATATAAATGCTGAATATAATGATATAAACAATTTAAAACTACCATTGAAATTATAATGCGGTGCTGCACAAATTGGCATAAAATGAAGCCTATCCACAGTAAACTACCACTACACCCTTATCAGAATGTCTACCTTTTTTTTCCTACATGATAATACCAAATGCTGGCAAATGTGCAGAGAAACTGGATCACTCATACATTGCTGGCAGGAAAGTAAAATGGTACAGCCACTCTGGAAAACATTTTGGCCCTTTATTGTAAAACTAAATATGTGATTACCATGTGAACCAGTAATTACACTCTGAGGCATTTATCCCAGTGAAATTAAGCCTTACATTTACACAAAAATCTGCATGTGAATGTTCCCAGCAGCTTTACTCATAATAGCCAAACACTGGAAACAATCCACTCCATGTGTCTTCAATGGGTGAAAGGTCAAATGAGACATCCAGATCATGAGTTACAACTCAGCAATAAAAAGGAATGAAGTGTTGATACACGCAGCAACTTGGATGAATCAATGATGTATTACATTGAGCAAAAGCAAATCCTTGCCCTAAAACGCCAAACTTAAAAATTCATATACTGTGATTCTATTTATATTATATTAAGCAGTCTTGCAATGACAGTGTTACAGAACTGGAGAACAGATTAGAAAGTGAAGGGGTCAGAAGTTAGGGAGGGATTTGGAGGAGGGGTGGATATGGCTACCGAAAGGTAACATGAGGATCCTTGTGGTGCTGCAACTGTTCTGTACCTTGACTGCAGAGATGAGTCCAGGCACCTACACATGTATCCATAAAAATGCATGCAAAACGGGACATCTCCATAAAATAGTTAGATTGCAACAATGTCAATGTCCTGCAGGTGACATTGCACTATAATTTTCCAAGATGTAAAAGTTACATGAAGTCTCTCTGTTATTATTTTCCACTGAAGGAGACACGTGCTGAGAATTAGGAGAATACACTGTTAGTTAGGACTCAGTTGCACATAACAGAATCCACTCTAGCTGGTTTAGGCACAAAAGAATTTAACAGGGAATCAATTGATTTCAAAGTCACTGGAAAGTTATGAGGAGCAGGCTCCAGCCTGAGTTTCCAGCCTTGAGTTTCCAATATTGTAAAAGAGGCCACCAATAAAGCTGCTGTCTCCACTTCAATCAACAGCCACATCAAGAAGCTGCCAGAGCTGCCGCTGGCTGAAGACCTGCTGCTTCCGCTGCCATCCTACGAGGAGCTCAGCGTTTGTGACCACCATGGACCAAACCCAGCACAGGTTCTGTGCTACCGTTTTCCTGCTTTAACAACTATACTGCTGTCAGGAGAAACCACAGACACAGCAAAAGCTTCAGTTCCATCTCATTTTCCAACCTTCAACGGTGCTTTGGCTTGGGGACAGGTGCATCACGTGGCAAACCTGAGGCTGAAGGGAGTCTGAGAATATGCAATTTACATTTCCAGCTTCCAAGGTGAATGAAGACTTGCTATGGGAATTTGAATGGAGCTTAGAGAGCTTTTCTGCAATAGCTGCAACGGATCTATGCCAAAATTTCTAGTGCATTTCCACGTCGTGTGACAATATGTCTTTCTTTTTTATTTCAATTCCTTTTTCTATGTCTGTTTTTAATTTTTAACACAGAAAATATATGATATTATTAATGAAATTAAAAAGTATTCCATTTTTGCAAAAGCCAAACAAAACAACTATCCAATGAGCAAATTTGGCAGGTGTACATGGGGCTACAGGGATTGGACCAGCTCATCATTAAAGTACTTTTAGAGGGACATCTTCGGTGCTCCAGTGGTGAAGAATCCACCTTCAAATGCAGGGGACACAAGTTTGATCCCTGGTCAGGGAACTAAGATCCCACATACCACAGGGCAACGAAGTCCTCTTGCCACAGCTAGAGAAGCCCTCGAGTGGCAAAGAAGACTCAGAACAGCCAAAATAAACAAATAAAGTACCTTTAGATGCCTAGAGGCTGCTTGTCCATAATAAAGTGAAAGTGAAAGTCGCTCAGTCGTGTCCGACTCTTTGAGATCCCATGAACTGTACAGTCCATGGAATTCTCCAGGCCAGAATACTGGAGTGGGTAGCCTTTCCCTTCTTTAAGGGATCTTCCCAACCCAGGGATCTTAGCCAGGTCTCCTGCATTGCAGGCGGATTCTTTACCAGCTGAGCCACAAGGGAAGCCCTCCATAATAAATGGCCATCTCCGTCCAAAGAGCTTTAGGTCCAGAGCTGAAAATTGAAACGTCTGCAATAGAATGGGATGTAAGTGAGTGAGACAGGCCAGGTGAGACAATATGGAGTGGAGAGGATTAGGGCAAGTATGTTGTAACATGGACAACCCTTATTCTACTCCCAGTAATTATTGCTATATGGAAATTCAGGCTCAGGTTATGCAAACCTCTGGTTACTTTTTAAAGGGAAGTGATGAGTGAGAACTTTTATAAAAGATATTATGATTTCTTTTTTTAATTTATTTTTTACTATGATTTTAAATGTTGGTTTTAACACGTTTAAATCTTGGTTTCTGCTAATTGCAGCAGAGACAACAACTTCTAATAGCCTTTTGTTTGGGGAGTCATTATAGGGGGGTCAAATTGAAATATTTTTGCTAACATTGTGAAGTCCAAATGAAAAATTTCTGCAAGCTAGATATGCCCAGAGAACCCCCAGGTTATGGAAACTTTGCTTTAAGCCCTTGCTACACCCACATTTTTCTCTCTTTTTTTGAAGTATTGTTGATTTATAATGCTATGTTAGTTTTTACTGATTTATAGAGAATCACTTTGTTATACAGCAAAAAATAACATAGCATTATAAATCAACTATATTCCCTCTATGTATATATTATATATAGGTACACAGATACATAATATATACTTTTTATGTTCTTTTCCATTATGGTTTATTATAGGAGAGTGAATATAGCTCCGTTGATATACAGTAGGTCCTTGCTGTTTATCTCTTCTATATATAATAGCTTGCATTGCTTCACCCACTTATGTCTCTGAACTTCTTGTAGATACTTTTCTGAACAACTCCACTGGAGGAAACCCACTCAAGCCAATGGGTGTATCTACCATGATAAGAACTCAGTAACTTTTTCCAGAGCACCTCTTGGGACCAAGGTGGAGATGAGTTGGGTGGCTATTTGGTGGGATTTGTCTTGTTTCTCTCTCTTCCTTGAGGATCCTATCAGCTGGTCTGGCAAGGGACAAGGCACGGGGCACAAGGGACATTGATGCTCTGAGACACCATTCAGTGCCAAACTCAGACCTTACAGCTCCACCTCCAAATGCATCCCTCAGAAGAAATGTAAAAAGCTGAGATAAGGTTGCCAGGGAAAGGTAGAATTGGATACAAACAGGAACTAGCATTTGACGATGCTGTCTGTGTGCCAGGCATTGCCTACATTAGATTCCATATATTAACTTGTTCAATCAAAGCCAGGCAAGGTACTGGATGCAGTCCCTGCCTCACTGGAGATCCAGGCCCTGTCTAGCCAGAGCCACTCTAGCGATGGCCAACACTGCCCTCAGCATCCAAGGAACCCGGCCACTGACGCTGCTGCATTTACACCTGCAGGCCAAGGGGCCACCTGCAGCGGCTCTTTCAGCCTTTCCTGTGGCTTCTGAGCACAACCTCAGACCCGGCCTCACACTGGGCTACCTGATCCTCAGTGCCTACCTGGGGTTCCCTGCGGTCTCTACAGGCTGAGGCCTGCTAGTCCCCCAGGCGTGGGCAAGCCAGAAGGTCAGGGCAATTAACTCCCAGCAGGTGTGAGCTTTGATCCATGGCAGTGAAGACACTGCAGATAAAGTCTTTTCTTCAATCCTTGGGAGTTAGTTGCACACAGTCTCTTAAAAGCTATCAGCAAAACAGAGAGACCAGCTTGCCCTGAAACGGATCAGTCCAGTTCCACACATCCTTGTATTTGGTCTCCACCTTTTCCTGTCTCTCCTCTCTCTCTCTTTTATTCCACTTGTGTATTCAGCAGGGCCACGTACACCCCAAACATGTGAGTATGTCACTTTATGCCTTGTATTTGCGCTTCTAGGGAACCCAGTTCACTCAAGGCTTTAAAGCAAGTTAAGTGCCATTGTCAGGGTTACAACCCAGGAGTTGATCCCCAGAGTTGGTGATTTTTAACCATTTTATATACTACCTCTAAAGGAAAAAAATAGAACCTGGGGTTATAAAGTTAACATCATCTTTAAAAATAACCTCTCCTTCTCTGCCAAACAGTATGGCTGCTGTTTCTTTCTCCAAGCTTAGATCTAACCTTCATTTTGCTCCAGGCTGGGTGCTGGAAGATTCCCACACAAACTGCTAACTGTTTATTCCATATCAACCCACCAAAGGACATCGGTGCTCAGCGGGAAAGGTCTACTTGATTGCAGTGAGACAATTTGAAATGCGGAATGTAAAAGCCATTAAATTATAACCACACAGCTGTGTTTCAGAGTACAGCTCTGTTTAGGTTGGCAAAAATTTCCTAGCTTCTCTACAAAAATACTGCATTCTTGTTATGAGCCAGGTACAAAGTCAGATACAAAGATATAAGGGGGTGGGGCAGGGTGGTCACACACAGTCCTTATGCTCCCAGAGACCTCTTTCTAGCAGAGAAGACTGTATACCAAGACACAAGTTTAGCAGAATAGTCAAGTGCCACACCTACAACTTCATTTTTTTTTTTCAGTTTTTTCTTAAAAAAAATTTAAAAATGCCTTTAGGGGCTCTGTGCAGCATGTGGCACCATAGTTCCCTGACCAGGGATCAAACCCATGCCGTCTGCATTGGAGACATGGTGTCTTAACCAATGGGCCTCCAGGGAAGTGCATCTTATTAATAAAGAAATCTTTGTTTTTGTTTGATCAATTGAAAAGCTGCAGGCATATATGGATCCTAATCTTTTCTTTGTAAAGAAATGGCTTCCCAGATCTGTGTAGGGCAGGAAAAGCATGGGCCACTCAGAGAGGATCCGCAAACCCAACACATATTGGGTCTTACTGACAAGTAAAGTCACATCCAGCTACCAGTCCGATGACAAATCCTGGCATCTATCAAATTCTTGTTCCAGGCTTTTCAAAGCATTTTACCTACCTTAGCATCTTGGTGTTTCCCAAAGAAAGTATGAAGTAGGTGTGATACTGGCTTCCTCATTTTACAGTGAGACACTGGGGCACAGAGGGGTTAAGTACTTAGCCCAAGGACACACAGGAAGCAGACTGAGATGTACGAGCGTGTTCAAGTGGCCATCTGCATTCATGCTACCCACCCCCTTCGCTGAGATCTGAACATCCCACTGGGCATGACCACCAGTGGTTGGGTATCTTCTAGCTTCTCTTCAGAAGGATGTGTAACTTTCTTTCTTTCAAAATTATGCCATTAATCTTTTAGAAATAACTTAGAGTTTCTCCATATATGACCTCTTGAGGTGATAAGACGAATATGTGTATAATGCTCAATCTGGGCCACGTTTGAGAAGGAAAAGGGAACACTCTTAATAGTTAAACCACTACAACTGGTGAAACCAGGACTACTCCAGGTAAACCAAGGTGACCAGTTTCCTGAACACACATCATTTATGACCAGAGAGAAACAGCTGAACCTGTGTGTAATATTATTAAAACATTTTTATATTGGTCTCTGTCTCCAGGGCTTCTCTGGTGGCTCAGTGATAAAGAATCCACCTGCCAATACAGGGGACATGAGTTCAATTCCTGGGTCAGAATATCCCGGGGAGAAGGAAATGGCAACCCACTGCAATATTCTTGCCTGGAGAATCCCATGGACAGAGGAGCCTGGTGGGCTATAGTTCATGGGGTCACAGAAGAGTTGGACACATTTTAGCTACTAAACAACAACAACTCTGTCTCCAGTTCTTGGCACAAGGCTCCTAATACCTTGCAACTTCTTAAGTGGTAAAAACAATCGGGGCATCTCCTGTTCTAATATTTGTCTTTGATCCCATCCCTGATATAGGGCACCTAAAACTCTGGTAAATTCCTGAGTTATACAAGTACTAGGAGCATCTCTTGTTCTAAAAGCCTTTGGAAATACAGTTCGCAGGGTCGCACAGAGTTAGACGCGACTGAAGCAACTTAGCATGCACGTGCGGACCGTAGCTCGCACACTCCACTGTCCATGATATTATCCAGGCAAGAATTCTAGAGTGGGTTGCCGTGGTCTTCCCTAGTGGGGAAGCTCATTATTGTACTAACATATTTCAGAGGTAGAGATTGAACCAACAAGGTGTTCTGAGCTACCAGTGGTTTCAGAGGCTGTTCATTTCTCAGCTGAATTCTTGAGAATACCAAGTTGTCCCTGGGATGAGACTCTCAAACTCTGATACACTATTAAAAAAAAAAGAAAAGAAAAGAAAATACTCTCTCTATATCTAGTATGGGTTTGGTTAGAAAGATGTTATAAACTTTTCAAAAACTTACCATTTTGTTTTCTTGGAGTTTGGTCAAGGCCCCCCATTTATCTTGAAAATGCTAGTTTGTGCACAATTTTTAATTGAAGGGCTCTAGGGCAAATTCAATTAAGTTGTGGTATATGAACTGAAACTTGCAATATATTAAAAATAGTCCCCTGCACAGTTCACCCATTAACCAGTTTCTAATGTGAGGGCCATTGTCATTCCAAATTTGTACTTGAACTCCAAAGAGATGACTGAGGGCTTCAGCAATCACAGACAAACCCCAAATCCATTTGTACTTACTTATAGGCAAGCTTGGAGAAGGAAACGGCACCCCACTCCAGTATTCTTGCCTGGCGAATCCCATGGACAGAGGAGCCTGGTGGGCTAAGACAACCTGGCTGAAAGGGTGCCCATCCTAACTGGGACTTATAGAATTGAGGGGAGGGGCCTCAGAGATCTTTGGTCAAGTTCTCCCTCCTCTAAATGAACCACCTGAGATCCAAAGAGAGTGACCCATTCAACAAAAGCAGTAGAGCTAAGCTTGAACACGGAGGGTCCTGCCAGCTGCCTGTTTCTGCCTTGTCCCAGGCTGACCGGCATCTACTTGTGTCTGTGGGTGACGCTGACTATCTAGCCACCTCATAATGAGGGGCTTCGTGTTTTAGGCTGAAGCAGTGGAGGAGACTCAGTTAGGGATGGAGCCTTCCTGGTTCTCTCCGACAAACCGAGGAAGTCGTCACGTTAATACTTTCTCACCACCAGCCTGAACCCAGCCTTTTCCATGAACCGTGCTCCCAGATGGGCTTCTGGAACTATCTCCCCACAAGGAGTCCAGTCCAGGAGGTGGAGTCCGAGGAGAGGAAGGGAATACATATGAGGTTCTAGATCCGTATTGAAAAGTCTCTCCATGTACTGGCCATACCTAAAGGCACGTGAAGGCTAAATTGTGATTATCTATTAGCAATTGTTTTTCATTAACCACATCTGTCCACCTCTCATTAGCAAAGACAAAGCTGAGCGAGTGAACAGCTGCTTCACATCCCCATGCAATTGTTCGGTCAAATGTCCATAAATCATGATGCAAATTTGCCAACTGTGACTGTTGATAGAATAGTCTGCAATTGAATGTGCTGAATTCCATGGGTCTAGAACTTTCTAGCCAGATGTGTCCATATCGTATCCAGAAAAAGGTTTTGCAGAAATGACTAGGAAGAATTCACAATATGGAGGACAGTATTCGTTTCCCACCGCTTAATAAATACTGTCACAAAAACATCTTTTCAACTAAAATAAAATTTTGATAAAGAAAATATAACACTGATAATCCCATTGCTCAATGCACCTGCTATATTTTTGCCTATTTACTTTCCAGGCTTGAAAATGATCTTGAAATTTTAAAAACCATCCTGAATTTGTCCTTTCACAAATTTGGGTTTTAAAAACTTAACACATAATAAATATTTTTCCTTATTTCCAAGTTTCATTTATTTTAAATAAAACAATATTTTATCACCTTGAAATATAATTTAATGTGACAATTTGTCTCTTTTAATTGTATTGGTATTATACATTGCTGTCATGAGTATTTTGATGCTTTTGGTTTTATGAAATTGTTTCCTTAGGAAAATGTTTATGTTTGGGCTCAAGATATGACACTTTTATGGTACAGGCAGTACATTATTATATTGCTTTCCAAAAGGGACATACTAATTTACAATACCACCAACAGTATATATGTTTGCCAGTTTTCCAGAAATCTTGTCTTTAACTTATTTATCTTTAAAAGTTTTGTCAATTTGCTAAGTTGTGAGAGGCACTCAGGTTGCTGTAGAGAATTTATTTGTTGAATTGATTGATTGATTCATTTAACTACCCAGTCAAGAACTATTTATCAAATAAATGTCTTGCTAGGAGCTGCAGAAAGAGAGAGATAAAGTTCTAATAAGACCTCAGCACTGAAGTTAGTGGGGCAGCACAGCAGAGTATTTTAAGAGTAATGATAGGGGGACCTCATCGGTGGTCCAGTGGCTAAGAATCCACTTTGCGATGCAGGGGATGTGGGTTCGATCCCTAGTTGGTGGACTGAGGTCCCACATGCCAGAGAGCAACTAAGCTTGTGGCTGCAACTAGAGCATCTGCGTGGCATACTACTGTGCCCCAGCATCACGACTGGAGAATCCCTGCACCACAAGGGAAGGGCCCACAGGCCACGACTAAGGCCCAGCGCAGCTGAAGTAAGATGAATAAATAAATATTAAAAAGAGTGCATTGAAAAGATTAAAGATTTTTAAAAGACCCTGATGCTGGGACAGATCGAAGGCAAAAGGAGCAGAGGGCAGCAGAAGATGAGACGCTTAGCTAGCATCACCAACACACTGGACGTGAACTTGAGCAAACTCTGGGAGACGGTGGAAGACAGGGAAGCCTGGCATGCTGCGGTCCGTGGGGTCACAAAGAGTAGGACACGACTTAGCAGCTAAACAGTGACATGAAAGAATAATGATAGAGTTATTAGAGTTGTATACACTGGGCACTTCACTTAGTCCGAGGACTTGTAAAAGATATCAGAGAAGTAGTGATAAGTGGGGGACATAGGTACTATAGGGAAGAACCAGAGGAGAATCGTGGGCAAAGGCATGGCTGAAGGCATGAGAGGGAAGGTCAGCTCAGAAGAAACGGAGCCAGGTGGAGTGATCTGCAGAACCACAGTGCCCTTGCCTGGAGCCTGGGCTGCACGGAGTTAAATGGAGAGAGAGCCGTTGGGCTTCTTAGTTAGCACTATTTTGGTTTCAAGTGTCATAAATGTCAAGTAGAAACAGCTTAAGCAAGAAGGAAGAGACAGAGAAGATGAAGGGGGAGAATTATTTGCTATAAAGAACTGTGGTGTCTCTGGGAGCCTAAGGACAGAAACAGCATCAAGTCTTAGAAGTGACTATAATCAGAAAAGACAGGCATGCCGCTCCTCTCTCCTCTCTGTTTCTCTTTGGATTTCTCTCTCTCTCTCTCCAGCTCCTCACCTATATTCTCAGCTTTTTCATTTTAGAGGGCAGGAAACTTAAACACCAACAGCTTTGCCACATACAGTTTAGACATCAGAACAGAGATCAGCACGCACTCTTGGCTGTAGTTCAAAAGTTCCCCGGGAAGTCCTCTGCTTGCTCCAGTTTGGGTTCAAAGACCCACCTCTGAAATGATGTATCAAGGCTATGAAGCCAGAACGTCAGGATTCTATATTTAGGAGCTTGAAAATTCCTGTTGAAAATACTATCATCTTGGATAGAAGAGAGGGTTAAGTGAGTATTGAGGTTGCAGGAAAACAAAACAACTCTCCGTAATTGAAAACAAAGATCTACTATTACTGAAGAGAACATCTAGGATGCCATCATGAATGACATTGAATAATGGGTCAAGGCCTTCCAATTTTGTTTGCCAACCTGTGTATCTTCTACCCTGGCATTCCTGAGCCTTCTGTTTGCTTCGGATGATTTGGTTTGTGTGGCTCCACTTTTAGGGGAGCTAGCAGAGAAGAACGTGGGAGCTGAACACTTCTTAAGTTTTTAACGTTGTCAGAGCAGCTCCCAGCTCTTCTGGGATCTTGAAAAACCAGCACATTATAATTGGAACATGCCTTGATCTTGACCTCAAAAAAGACCTATGGGGTCTACATGCCTTAGCTTCTGCCCACACAGTTGATTGAGAGACTTACTCAAGCTGGACCAGAGTCATTCCAAGAGATTACTTTACCTTCTGGTAGCTGGGGCTTCTAACACTCGGTCTTGACCTTGATTAAGGCTGATTCCTTCTGTCTCTAATCCCACCCTTTTCTAGAGCTTTCTAAATAAGTGTAAACCATAAGGTCATTTTGCATTAAGTGGTAGTTGAAAAAGGATAAATCTGAAGAGATTTATATTTTTAGCTGGGGCCCTGAGATAAGCAGATTGCTTTTTCTTTTGCCTTTTTTTTTTTCTTCTGTTAGAATGATCACTCTGGCAGCTGGAGAGGATAGATTGCTGCAGATTGAGCTTAGAGGCAGTAACACCAGTTGGGAAGATTGTTCTATTAATCCAAGTGAGAAATGATGAAAGCTGGAACTAAGACAGTGGCCATGGAGACAGTGATGGGGAGATAGATATTAGATATTTGTGAAGTATGATGGATTACTTAAGGAGCTTTTTGCAGCAAATAATAGGAAAATAAACAGCACACACTAGCCTCAACAGTTGTTTGCTCATGAGATATTAAATCCAGAAAGAGGGTAGACTTCAGGAGAGGCTTTCAGTGACTATGACTCTGAGTGTCCATTTCATTTTCTGTGCTTACATTTTTCATTTTTTAAATTTATTTTTTAATCAGTTAATTTGTGTGGCTGTGCTGGGACTTAATTGCAGCATTCAGGATCTTTAGTTATGATGCATGGGGTCTAGATCCCCGCCCAGGGTCCGCCCAGGTCCCTTGCATTGGAAACTCGGAGTCTTAGCCACTGGACCACCTGGGAAAATTCCTCTATGCTCACTTCTTTGTGTCAATTTTATTCTCAAGATGAGAGCAAGATGGTTACAGCAATTCCAGACCTATTATCTATCCATGTATGACATCATCCAGAGAGAGGATCACTTCTAGAAACTTGCTCAGCGAACAGGGACAAACTTTCCTGATGGCTCCTAATTAATTTTTCTTTGATTCTTGCATGATTGGGTCATGTGCTCAGCCCTAAATCAACCACAGACAAGGGGGATAGGATGACTGTTAAACCAACCAGGACTTTCTTAAAGTTGATGGTCAGATTCACCTCCAAAGGAGCAAGTGAGCTATGTTGAATGGGGATGAGCTATGTTGAGTGGGGAAGAGGGGAGAAAGCTGAACAAAGTCAGAATTTTCTGGAAATGGGGAAAGTAAAAGTGGGGGTGTAGTAAGTCAACATTATTCAATACAGGAAGGAATTGTTTGGGCGTGGGGAAGTGGAGGTGGTGACCATTACATTTCTCAGGTTTGTTGAACTGAGTGATCAGTTAGATTCACCAGGATCAAAAGTTAAGGAGGATAAATGGGGTTTGGGCAAAAGGTCAGTATTAAAGGGTATGGGTTACATCCATGTAAAGATGTCACATAGACAGTTTGAAGCTAAGGAAAGAGTTTGCACTAGAGATAGTTATTTGGAAGTTATTGGCGCATGGAAGTTACATGATACACAAGTACTCAGGGAGGTCATTGCTGGATAAGAAGGCCCAAGGAAGTGAGTGAGGAGAGACAGAGAGAAGAATTCCTCCCTGGAAATGCCGAAGTATATAGGCTGGAATGGAACTAAATGCACTTGCATGTCAAAGAGGTGGTTCTTGAATTTGGATAGCTTCTTTGGTAGTGAACATTTCTGCATAATCATGTGATTTCGAAGCTCCATTGGACAACTTACTGCTTTTATAGCAACATCTCCTCACCCAGCAAAATTCACTTGCACTAAAGTGTATGAAAAGAGCTTTGGAGTTGGTAGCAATGTGATTGAACCTAAAGTAATAGGTACTTCGTAGATCGTCAAAGTGTTTGGAATCCATTTATGACACAAATAATCAGCTATGGTTAATAGGCTGCACGGCTTCTCTTGGAGGGAAAAATGTTTGATGATGGAGTTACTGCAGGGGGCACAGTTTTGATCCCTGTTTGGGAAACTAAAATTCCTGCATGCCACGCGGTGTAGCAAAAAAAAAAAAAAGTTTGGTGAGTCTGTCATTGGTGACTTTACTGTAATAACTTAAGCTTGGCAATCTTATAGGAGGACCTTGGCAAAAGCTCAAAGAAGGTTAAGGTCAGATCTAACTGGACTTATGAGGATTCTCATTCTACCAAATGGAAAGTGAAAGAACGAACATGCAGAGGGAGAAAGCATCGAGTTTGCTCGACTTCTGGGAGGCGTGCAGACTACAGGACTGGCTCTGCTGCTGTAGTCCCCCACCTGGCAGCCTGTCCCCCCAATGCTGGGGTGGAGAGAGCCTGCTTCCATGGGCACAGGTGCAGACAGGAAGAAAAGCCCTCCCCTCCCCTGCAGGAGCCAAAGAGTCTGAGACCAGGGCAGGAAAGCTCAGCAGAGGGTCCCAGCTTCAGAGCTTCCTAGTCTTTTACTTAGAGGACATTTCCCATGTCCAAGAAAAGAACCCCCTGGGTGGTTTCTCTCAGCCAAAGAGAAAGCGTCATTTCAGTGCTAGATATTCATAGAAACAATGAAAGGGTCGGTTTTGGCAGATGCTTTGGGAAATTCAGGAAAAGTTTAAAGGTGAGGACTGTCTACCGTCTCAGGGTGGAGGTGAGCTCCAGGCTTTCCTTTCAATTCTGGAATTCTGAGTTTCTGTGCTTGACAGTCTCTGATCTGTAGAGCAGGAGAAATTGACCCGGACACCCGAGGTCATGACTGTTCAGTTGCTCCCCGGCCATGTGACTTTGTCCCCTGCAGCATTTCTGGGATTCACTTTCTCTATTTGGAAAAGATGTGACTCTCTGAGAGATGGTCAGTGCAGTAGTTAAAGGCAAATTATCCCCATTTACAGCCTGGCTTACCCACTCCTGGGACAATGGGAGGGGATGGCAGGGTGTGGGAGGCAATGGCTAGTTAACCTCCCTGTGCTTTAGATTCTGCACCTGGAAAAAGAGTCCAGGGTCTCCATAGTGCTCAGATTAACACCTGCTCCATACTGAGATCATGTAAATACTGGCTACGTTTAGCCTGGCTCTAATTTTATGGAAATCTGGGTAATTCTAGGCCCGGCACTTAGCATGACTTTTACCCCATATCAAGATTCCTAGGGATTAAACATGTTTCCATAGATATGGACATGGCTTGAGAATATTCCATAGCCAGAAGTTAGTGTGGCTGAGTTGCCTTTTTATTACTTTTAAACATCTCTAAACCCTTTTAAAGAAAGTTGTTTTCAAAATAAAGTAAAAGATTGTAATTAGGCTTTGCAGTATCTTGTAAAACCATCCCCTCAAGGATTTACCTCTTTTGTATTAAATGGAGCTGTATAGAATTAATTACCCGAAGAGATGGCTGAAAGTCCATTGACTGCTTGATGAGAACTGTCACTGCCCCCAGCTCAATAACCTGGGCTCCCCGAAGGGAGGTCCACTAGGACTGGGGGCAGCTGGGAGGGTGAAAGGAAAGGATGCTACTTAAATCTACCAAAAAGAAAAGTTGCATTTAGATTCTTTCATTCATTCTTTCGCCCCTCTTCAGCCTCATTTGATAATCCTTCAGCTATTAATAACTCTTGAGATTAGGAGTATGTTTAGATTAGGAGAATTACTTGTTAAAATGAAGATATCTAGTTTTTCCCTGCTGACCTAATAGCGCTTCCCTTGGGCCAGCCATCTGCATTTTCAGCCAAGACAGTAGAATATCTGAGCTTCAACTTGGAAAACACTTCCTGACTATGAGGAATTGTGAAACCGACACTGGACAGACTTGTGGGCAATGTAGCCAGAAAAAATTTCATGCCTTTCCAAGTTGATGTTTGTAACACTTCAACCTTTGTACTATGACATTTATTTGGTGATATATTTATTTGGAAATTTATATAATTAATATTTATATTAATAAATATTCCAAAAAGATCTCCCTAATAATTCACTTCCACTGTCTGAAGCTAACTTTGGGCTATGAAGAAAGCTCAACCAACAGGATTATAGCATGCACTCTTCTGATTTGGAATTTATATCTTGTATGCCAGTTGCAGAAGACCAGCATCTGATTTATCTAAGGTTTGTACTTGCAACATGGAAGTATTTAATTTATAATTTTTAATTTTAATTTACCTGCAAGGGTAGTCTGGAGGACAGTACCAATTAAAATTTCACCAGTTGTCTAATAAGTCCCCATAGAAACCTGAGTTAATTGGCATCATAATTCCTATTTATTGCAGTGATATTATAATGTCCTTTTCAGATTAGGATGAGAGGTTGTCCAGCTCTTCTTCCCTTCATCCAACCTGGGTGAGACTATTGGATGTAAGTAGAAAAAAAGAGTAAAAGAGGGAAGTCTGGGGCTTGGACCAGGCTGTAAAAATTGGTCAATCTCAAAGGTCGTGGTCAATGACTTAGAGGGGGTACTATTATCCAGGCTGTCCAAGGTGTGGCTGGGTCAGGACTCTCCACAGAGCCCTCAGGAAAAGACGGTGGCAGTGGTTCCTTGTAGACTTCTCATCTGGAAAAAGAGCCAGCAGTTAGTATTCTAAGAGGGCAGGAATTCTTGGAAGAGACGTTTGCAAGGGTTAGGCAGGTATTTGTGTTCTGACACCTGATCTGAGCTCAAGGCAGAGCTCAGCCGTGGAGTGACCAGCTGGGGCTCAATACAGATGGTATGTGTCCAGGGCTGCAGGACCAGAGGGTACCTGAGTGTTCCGGGTTCAACCTCAGGCCATAGGCTCACATATTAAGGCAGCTGGCCAAAGGCCTCACTCAATCCTTTGTTGGGGATAACTTGCTTAAGTTTAAACTCTTTTCTTTCTGGTTTAGAATATTCTCAGGATGCAGGAAGGCATGTCTTAGAATTTAAACTAATGCTGCTAGTTCCCATGGCTGGGAAAAGAATAAATGGATTATTCCCCAAGAATAAGGTTTTATAAAGCCTCTAACTTGTTTGGAGGGTGAATGTTGATCCCAGAAATGATAACTTCCAAAGATCAAGTGTTAAGGGAATGGTGGAATCTTCAGGTCTAAATATGGTCCTCTCCTCATTGGATGGCTGGAAAAAGGAACAGGATTTCATTTCAGCTCCCACACCTGCAAAATTTCTCCTCTGCCTTCTTCAGAGCATTTACTCTGATCCAGGAACATTGTCAAGTGAAATGTGTGCACCACACACATGCTTCTGTCTTATCCCTCGTAATAACCCTAAGACTTGCAACGTTATTACTTTGTTTTGCAGATGAACAGAATGAGTCTTAAGAGAGGTTAAGTAACTTGCCCAGCCGCAAAGCAAGGCAAGAATCAAAACTCTTCCAGTCTGAAACAGGAGGGACCGGGGCAGGAAGCAACCTTTAAAAGAATGGCGTAACATAGGATACGACATAAATGGTTAGACCCAACTAGGTCTTTGATGGCAGATGAGGATTCCACTAGACCTTGAGCCTCAGCATACACCTATCGTAACACGTCAGCAAGCTAAATGACATACCTACAGGCACCATGATAGTTCCAAGTTTGACCATAAAAAGGTCAATGCGTGAGAGGTGGCCCAATTCCTGGAAATCCTCACCCCTTTCCCAGAAATTTCCCAGAATTTCCTAGAATACTCCTCCCACTCATTATCTTATGAAATTGCCCACCCTTATAAAAACTGATAACCTCATACCCTGGTGCCACTCTCACCTTTTGAGATGTCCCACAGACTCTGTCTGTGAAGTGTGTTCTTCTCCACACTTCTTATCTATCACTCCAGTACTCTTGCCTGGAAAATCCCATGGACAGAGGAGTCCGGCAGGCTGCAGTCCACGGGGTCTTTGAGAGTCGGACAGGACTGAGCGACTTCATTTTCACTTTTCAGTTTCATGCATTGGAGAAGGAAATGGCAACCCATTCCAACGTTCTTGCCTGGAGAATCCCAGGGACAGGGGAGCCTGATGGGCTGCCGTCTATTTGGTCACACAGAGTCGGACATGACTGAAGCGACTTAGCAGCAGCAGCATCTATCACTTTGTTTTTACTAAATTCTTTCTGTGATGAGACATCAGGAACCTGAGCTTCAGTAAGTCCTGAGACCAAGCATGTGATCTCAGATAAAAGACAGTGGGTTTAAGTCCCAGTCTGGGTTACATGGTTTCAAGTCTGCTTCTAGATCCTTCTCCTTAACCACAATGCTCTGCTGTTCAAGGCTACATCCTACAGAGAGTACACAGTGAGGGCTACATCACATGTAGTATGTACAGTGAAGGTTATGTTGTGTACAGAGTATATAATGAAGCTAAAAGAACACAGAGGTGGGAGGAGAGGATAGGGTTTCAAGTGACAGATCTGCCCATAGTAAGCTTTCTCAACATACTTATCTTCCATTCATTAAAAAAAAAAAAAATTTTAGAGTGTCTTCTGTGCTCCTAGCATTGCTTTAGTGAGTTAAGTTGGCAAGGATTCCTGTCCTCATAAAGCTTCAAATAATGGCAGAGGCCACAGACAATTAAAAAAAAAAATAGACCTAGTAAGTACATTACACAATATAATGCAAAGTATTATTACCCCCAAACAGGGTTCACCTGTAGGTGGGTATGAGGCCAAAAGACAGTCAAGCAGAGTGGGAAAGGGAAGGATTTCTTACCACAAGTAAGGAGAACACTGGGGATCTTTCCAGAAGCAGTGTCTCCCCAGGCAGCAAAAATGGGGGTATTTCTGAGCTAAGGGTACATGCATATTCATGAAGGGACTTGGGCGGTTGACAGAGTCTGAGGTTTAGTTGATCGAGGTCACGAGGGTCAGGAAAGGTCAGCTTCATCCTCCCTTAGGTTCCGGTTGATCTCGTTGTTGAACACTTCGGGCCAATCTTTACCCCACTGAAACAGAACTGAGAGTCTTTTTTTACAGTTTTGTTTTTAATTAATTAACTTATTTTAACTGGAGGCTAATTACTTTACAATATTGTGGTGGTTTTTGCCATGCATTGACATGCATCAGCCACGGGTGTACATGTGATCCCCGTCCCGAAACCCCCTCCCACCTCCCTCCCCATCCCATCCTGCTGGTTGTCCCAGTGTACTGGCTTTGAGTGCCGTGTTTCATGCATAGAACTTGGACGGGTCATCTATTTCACATATGGTAATATACATGCTTCAATGCTATTATCTCAAATCAACGCAAGACAACAAAACAGACACAGATGTGAAGAACAGACTTTTGGACTCTGTGGGAGAAGGCGAGGGTGGGGTGATTTGAGAGAAGTGGGGGTCTTTACAACTGACACATGATCTTTGCTATCGTTGCTTCTCTTGCCTGATAACTGTCATTTGCCTCTGCCTTCTTTTGTTCCCTTAAGATCATTAACTACTGAGACCTGTCTAAGGACAAGCATTGCAGTCAGACCTCAATCCCAAAATGGCTTAGGCCCAAAGTGGCTTCTCTTCTGTCAAAAAATCCATGCCTGGCACTCTTTCTCTGGAGACCCCCTACTCTATCTGTTTACACTATGATAACAAATTATAAAAATTAATTGCAAAATAAAAGTAAACCTGATAAAAAACAAATATTATATTGGTTATCAAGCTGTAAGTCTTATAAGGAAAAGAAATGTGTTGAAGGGACTTTGGGAACATAGGGGATGGCTAAGTCGCTTCAGTCGTGTCCAACTGTGCGACCCCATAGACGGCAGCCCACCAGGCTCCCCTGTCCCTGGGATTCTCCAGGCAAGAACACTGGAGTGGGTTGCCATTTCCTTCTCCAAGAGGATGGCTACATAATTTTAAATATGATCAGGATAACCTCAGGTTCACAGAGAAGGTGATATTTGATTAAAAAACAAACTTTAAGGGAATGAAGGTACTAATCAGGCACATGTGAGAGGGGAAAATTCCAGGCAGAGGGCCTGAACAGTGTGAAAGCCTTAAAACTAGTGGTTTCTTGGAACATCGGAAGAATGGCAGGGGACCAGAGTGGCTGGCATGGCTGGAGTTGAGCGATGGCAGAGACGAAGGGACAGACCAGCCATGAAGGGCCTCCCGGACCATTGTAAGGGATTCCACTCTTACTTGGTGGGAAGTGGGTGACCGTTGCAGGGTCTTGAGCCGAGAGGTGACTGACACAACGTGAAGACTTTTTTTTTTTTTCCATCCACACCACATGGCTTGTGGGATCTCAGTTTCCTGGCCAAGGATCAGAACCCAAGCCACGGCACTGAAAGCCAGGAATCCTAACCACTAGACCACCAGCGAACTCCTGAACTCACTTTTTTAAAACAAAAAATACTTTTTAAAATGGAAGTCTAGTTATTGTACAATATTATATGAATTATAAGCATACCGTAGAGGGTTTCACAATTTTTAAAAGCTAGACTCCATTTGTTCATGGTTGTTTCAGTATTGAAGTTGTGTCTGACTCTTTTGTGACCCCGTGGAGCAGCCAAGCCATTACCGCTCTCAGGACTGAAGGGCAAATGGGGAGAGAAGAGAAGTCCTGAAACCCGGTGAGAGGCAGAGCTGAGAAAACAGCACATCCTGCTGTTACCTCGTACGGATCAATCAGAAGGAAGCCAGCAAAGGCGCCCGGGGGTTGGAGTCTGCAGCGCCTGACTCCTGGAGAAGACAGAGGACCTGGCCTGGAGAGAGCAGAGTGCCAGCAGCACAGATGATGCCTAAAGCCCAACGCTGGATGTGATCGTCACGAGAGTGAGCGCAAATAGTGAGGCTAAGAGGACAAAGAACTGAGCCTGGGCCTGTCCATCAGGAAAAGCAAGCCAAGGGCATTACATACAAAGTCCCTACATGTGAACGAGTTCCATTCCGAGAGCAGGTCTATGCATCCAATTTGTTTGGAAATCCAACAGTTAGCCTTCAGGTAAGGTAAGGTGTTAGTTGCTTAGTTGTGTTTGACTTTTTGTGACCCCAAGGACTGTAGCCAGCCATGGAAGGCTCCTCTGTCCATGGGATTCTCCAGGCAAGAATACTGGAGTGGGTTGTCATCTCCTTCTCCAGGGGATCTTGCCGACCTAGGGGTCAAATCAAGGTCACCTGCATTACGGGATTCTTCTCACCTTCTGAGCCACCAGGGAAGCCCCAAAGTTAGCCTGGTGGTTTAGTAGCTAAGTCGTGTCCGACTCTTGTGACCCTATGGACTATAAATCCTGCCAGGCTCCTCTGTCCATGGGATTCTCCAAGCAAGGATACTGGAGTGGGTTGCCATTTCCTTCTCCAGTTAGCCTAGGTACCCAATCAACACAATCAGCTATCTAGTACTGCAGGGTAATAGGTTTACAATACTTTTCACACAAACAATACATAACAAGCAAACACAAAAAATAAAGAAAACATTTCTAATCTTATAGTACAATTCCTTACAAAATGCAGTAGGACAGCATAACAGCTGGTATCCAGGGGCTGGAATGGAGTGAACAGGCAAGAAGAGTTATCGACTGGGAGAAGGAGCAGAGGTGAGAGATGGTAGAGCTGAAGGATCAACAGCAGGAGGAGACCGAGGGCAAAACACAATGTCAGTCACGCCTGATTTTGATGGAACACACGTTTGCATCTTTGAAAGTTTACAACTTGAAGGTAGGGGACCTATCAGACAAAGAAACAGCTTTGACATTGGATCACAGCAGAAAGTAGGGAATCCTGGAAGCCCAAAGAACACCATTCATTAAGGGAGAGAGCGTGATCCACTGGGTCAAATGCAGCTGATGAATTGAGTGAGATGCTGGGAGAGAGTTGACCCATAGATTTAGCAACACGGAAGTTATTGGTGTCTTTGTCAAGAGACATTTCCAGGGTGTGCTGGAGATAAACATCTGAGTGGAATGGCCTTCAGGGAGAAGAGAATGAGAGGGCTTTCTGACAGCAAGGTAAGCAATCCTCTCTAGGATTTTTGCTGCAAAGAGGAGCATAATACTGGGTTGAGAAGTAGGGAAGAAATGAGGGTCAAGAAAAAATATTTGGGGTGGATACACAGCAGCATGTTTCCAATGATGATGGCAATGCTCTAGTGGAGAAGAAATGAATGATTCAGGAGAAAGAGGAGGAGAATATTATACCTAGAGCCAAGTCTTAGCTTTTGTTTCTTCTGTAGAAATGGGGTCAGAGTCTTCCTGTCATTTTTGAGGGGCTATTTGGTGAATGAATGAGATACAAGAGGACTCAACAGCATCCCCCCACCAATGGGCATTCTTGGCATCAGCATTTCCACCTCCTGTCTGACTTTAGAGCATCCATGAGTCCCTCCAGGGAAGGAATAGCCAGGTTCTTGGCACCTCCTGGGCCCTGGGCAGTGTACTTCATAAACATTAACTCTAATCCTCACAACAACCCAGAGCTTTATCTCTCACTTACAGAACTGAAGAGTTGTATGGTACTGCCTCAGAGAGGCCAAGGAATTTATCCTGGGCCATAGCTCGCGGGACACAGAGCCAAGACACAAATCCTGGTCTTTATGACAAAGCCAGCAAGTCTAGTCTCTCTCCCTGGCCAGCCTCCTACCCCATTTTTCTTTCCCTGCATCACTGTTCTCTCCTCCCCTTCTCTTTCAACTCTACTTTCTGCACACTCTCGTCTAGAGTTGATACCTACTCACTCCCGGTCATTCAAAATCAGCTCTGATAACATTAACACCTTACAGCGTTAATACCTAAAGTCACCCTCCTCTCGGCGTTGATGATGGACAGGGAAGCCTGTGTGTTGAAGTCCACGGGGTCGCAAAGAGTGGGACCCGACTGAGCGACTGAACTGAACTGACTCTCCAAGAAGTACTATTTCTCTTCTAAAAGGGACCCCTAGCCCACCCTCGCCCCCGACCCTTGCCAAGACAGACCTCCATCCCATTCCCACAATAAGTCTCTAACAGTGGACTTTCACATGTGGCGACTGCTGGAGGACAGAACTGAGACTTGAAACAGCTCCTGAAGCAGCACTATTTATAGTAGCGGAGACATGGAAGCAATCTAAATGTCCTTTGATAGATGAGTGGATAAGGAAAATGTGTAACATTTATACCATAGAAGACTGCTCAGCAGTAAAGAAGAATGAAATAATGCCATTTGTAGCAACATAGATGGGCCTAGAGATGATCATACTCAGTGAAGTCAGACCAAGACAAATAACATATAACATATGATATTATTTATAGGTGGAATCTAAAAAATGATAGAAATGAGTTTATTTACAAAAGAAAAATAGACTCATGAACATAGAAAACAAACTTGTAAAAAAAAAAAAAGAAAACAAACTTGTGGTTAATGGGTTAATGGATAAATTAGAAGTTTGGGAGTATCAGAGGTACACTACTATATGTGTGCTTGCTCATGTTGTGTCTGATGTTTCTCGACTCCATGGACTGCAGCCCACCAGGCTCCTCTGTCCATGGGGTTCTCCAGGCAAGAATACTGGAGTGGGGTTACATTCCCTCCTCTAGAAGATCTTCCCAATCCAGAGATGGAACCCGAATTTCCTGCATTGCAGGAGGATTCTTTACCACTAAGCCACTAGAGAAGCCTCCACACTACTACATATAAAATAGATAAATAGCAAGGACTTACAGTATAGCACAAGGAACTGTATTCAATATCTTGTGATATTTATAAAGAAAAGAATCTAAAAATATATATACACATTCACACACACACATATATATATAGAGGAATCATTTTGCTGTACATCTGAAACATTGCAAATTATCTATACATCAATGAAAATTTTTAAAATTAAAAATTTTTTTAAGTAAAAATTTTTTTAAATAAAAAAGTGAAAATAAAAATCCCTGAAATCCAGCTGCAAAGGCCAATCTCTATACCCCTGAAAGATTGTTTTGTCCCTTCATGCTGTTTGTGTAGACTGCCGCTTATCCTTCAAGTTCCCAAAACTTTTATGACCTCAACCTCCGCCAGGTCCACGCTATCAATAGCTGTTTTTCCTGATCAAGTTGACCAACACTATTGTCCACCCCATTCTAAATACTCTTCTCGCCCTTTCACTCTCTCCTGTCCTCCTCTTTTCTCTTGCTCTCTCCATTACACACACACACACACACACACACACACACACACACACGGACTGCTCTCCTCGGAACTCGGAGAGGATTTGGGGAGGATGAAGTGACCTGCCACCGTTGCTAATAGGTCAGATCAATATCATGTAAGGCGCCCCATCCTTCTTCATTTTCTCATCATGAGGCGATCGATAGCCTTGCCTGCCTGTAAGCCTTTCCCAGAGGCTCCGCACTTCTCATTTCTCCATGTTGTTTTCAGGGCTGAGCCTCTCCTCCCTAAGATGCTCAGGACAGGAAAGGAGGAACTGATCCTAAATTCACCAGACTCGAGGGGCTCATGCTCACTGCCGTGTTGCCCCCGTGGCACGTGGGTGTTCACAGGTGTGTGCAAAGGGGTGCGTGTCCATGGGCACCCATGAGCATCTATTTCTTAAACGTAAGGAGATCAAGCATTACTTTCCTGCACCCTTAGGGAATGTCACCTACTAGAGGAGGAATGAACTGCAGAAGGATTTATTCATCCCTATAAATTAATGTCATTTGGAAAAACTCCTTTACGCTAATGAAGTGTTGCAGCTGGCAAATAACATGACCTGGTTTCCAGGGATGCTGTTCAGTCCGTGTACAGTGTTCACTCTGGATCCCAAAGCTTTCTGCTCTGATGGAGGGCATGTGGACATGCCTCTGACCTTACGCAGCACAAGCAAATGTCAGCATATTGTGGCTTGAAGAGATAGAATGTTCCCTTTGGGGCTTCCCTGGTGACTTAGCAGTAGAGAATCCACCTTCCAACTCGGGGGACACAGGTTCCATCCCTGGGTCAGGAAGAGCCCCTGGAGGAGGAGATGGCAACACACTCCAGTATTCTCGCCTGGAGAATCCCACGGACAGAGGAGCCTGGCGGGCTACAGTCCAAGGGGTCGCAGAGAGTCAGACACGACTTAGCAAAGAATCCATAACAGCAAACACTCCCTTTACCCCAAATGGAAGTGACACCTCCATGGGCCCAGCACGATACCGCCAGTTCCTCGGTGAGGGCTGGATGCTGAAGGCAGTGGCTGAGGTGAAAACTTACTGTGTGTGTGTTTAGGGGACACACAAACCCACTCACCCCGCCTCCATGGCTCCTGTTTCAGAACATTATCTTCTTGTTTCAGCTCCAGCATTCAGTCTGGACCCAGCATCTGATGAGGGCTGTCAGAAGCAGGCTGCAAAACACTTTTTCTCAATCCTGGCAAGGGTCTCACTCAGCCTCTTGACTAGATTCTGCAACCCACGTTGCGAGGTTTGTCAAATAGTTTCACGGCTGAAAACTGAGGGGAGCAGGGTAGACACCTGTTTTCCAAAAGCAACCTGTATTTCACAACCTGGCTGGTTCAGAAAAAAAATATTACACTTCAGATACATACGACACAGTTTGGGGGTTGCTGAAGCCAACAGTTGCAGGCGAATAATTTCCAGTGACTTGGAACTTGTAGCTTCCAGGGAGAAACTGCCTTCTGTTCCTTCCTGGATCTTAAGTGCTATCTGGAGAGTGAACCCTTGATGTGAGGTGATACCTGGTGATGAATAAAGCTGGCAAAGTATTGCTCTTTCTAGAAAGTCTCCTCCACACACCCGAACCAACTGAACGAGTTTGGAAATTCTACGAAAGGAGGGATGCTTCTTGCATTTTATACGGTGACAAGAGGCTTACAATCCAAGCAAGAGGAATCTTTCTCTTTTCCTCCTTAAAAGTCCTACAAGTGTAAAAAGGAATGCATTGGAGTCAGTTCTAATGAGGTGAATGAACCTAGAACCTGTTATACAGAGTGAAGTAAGTCAGAAAGAGAAAGATAAATACTGTATTCTAACGCATATATACGGAAGCTAGAAAAATGGTACTGAAGAATTTATTTACGGGGCAGCAATGGAGAAACAGACATAGAGAATAGTCTTACGGACATGGGGAGAGGGGAGGAGAGGGTGAGATATATGGAAAGAGTAACATGGAAACTTAGATTACCATAAGTAAAATATGGCTCAGGACACTTAGACAGGGGCTCTGTATCACCCTAGAGGGTGGGATGGGGAGGGAGGTGGGAGGGAGGTTCAAAAGGGAGGGGATAGATGTCCACCTATGGCTGATTCATGTTGAGGTTTGACAGAAAGCAAGAAAATTCTGTAAAGCAATTATCCTTCAATAAAAAAATAAATAAATTAAAAAAACAAACAAATACACACACACACACACACACACACCAAATCCTACAAGTGCCCTGTATGGAAAAAGAAAGGATATGTATATATATGTATATGTATATCTGAATCACTTTGCTTCCCACCTGAGGCTAACACAACATTGCAAATCAACTGCACTCCAATACAAAATTTAAATAAACTAAATGAAAAGAAACGCCACCAGTATATAGCGTCTGACTCAGTGACGGTGTGACACGAATTTCTCCAGGCCTTGGACTTCATGGACTTTGGGCAGTGACCATCCCTCATCCCATCTCTGCCCTCCTGAGAGTGACTCAACTATGGACAATGCACAGTTCTCACGAGGGAGTGGTAAGAAGTCCAAGGAGCATAAAGTACTACAGGAGTAGAAACAGGTGATAGAAACGGACAATTCCTAGTAAGCTTTGGATGTCAAACCCACTTACCTCACCCTCTCTCCACGGATAAGGTGCTTCTTTCCAGATGGACATCTGAAGCCCGGAGATGCACTTGTTCTGGTGTACAGCTTTCCAGCCCTGAGGATGATCCCCTTGAAACTTGTGCTCTCCCACCTGCCCCCTGCCTCTGGGATAACAGCCCCCTCCCTCCAGGCTGGCAGGGCATCCAGGGTGCCCTAACTGTTATCGCTGGGCAGGAAACCCTCCCAGGCAGGCTGTGGAGAGATCCCACCTTGGCCACCCTCCAGAATCCATGGAGCACAAAGTGATGGCCCGTGCTTAGCTGACACTGTCCCAAGACCCAAAACCCTTTTCCTACCCCCAGGGGATGAGACTGGTCACATCCTACTGCCCTGCCCCCTTCTCGTCTCCCTCTGCTTTTGCTGTATCCCTGCCTTTTGCCCTTTGCTTACCAGAGAGATGCTCTTAACCCCTGAAGGCTCCCTGTTGCACTTTCCTGGGCTATCACCTCTTCTCCGCGCCTTTGGTTTAGGTATAATTTGGTTCCTCTGCTTCTTCGTCAGTCTCTGCAGTCTGGGGTGGCCTGGTGACAGTATTCCAGTCTTGTTTGTTGTGATCCATCTGGTTTGAGAAATTCAGCAGGTTTTGGCCAAGTCCCTTGACTTTACAAGGTCAGAATTTTTCACACCGGCCCAGTTGGTAGAATATAGGGGGATGAGAAAGAGGCGGGGGGAGTTGGAAAAAGGAGGCAGAAGATGGAGAAGGAGGAAGGGGAGGAGAAGGTGAAGGGGGAGGGGAAGAGGGAGGAATAAGCAGAAAAGGGAGAGGAGAAAGGGAGGGCTTTTTTATTTTGTTCTTTTATGTTTTTGTTTAAGTATTAACTTATAAATCTGGAGAGGAAAACATATAAAAAGTATCAAAACCAGTAACCAAATCTAGCTGGAACTAGTCCTTAGATTTGGACTAGTCCAAATCCATCCACAGGCTGATTAAGAGCATCAGTGCTATGACAGGAGTATGTTTCCCCACAAGACTGGGCTTCTGCCTTATGGATGATCAGCTCCAAGGAACTTACCGGTCCCCTTGCCCCTGGTCATGACTTCTGGCATTAAGGGGGGACCCCCGCCCAGGTGCCGGGAATGCAGTGCCATCTGCAGGTACCCTCACTAGCCCGTGGACGTCTGTGCTCTGTTCTCCCTAAATGGAGCTCACCACATGCCCTGTTTCTTTCACTCTGACTCCATCTCCATTTGCACCCTTCCTCTGTTCTAATTGGAGCCTCGGGCTGTAGAAAATCCCAAATATCATAATCACACAGGCCTCGTAAGTCTGCAGGGAGCTGATGGGTAAATGAACCACTGCAAGAAAAGCCGTAGAAAATAGGCATTGATCCGAACTTGGAGGTGAAGTGTGTGAAATTGTTTATAAATTGTCTGGATAATTGTAGGCGCTGGAGTGGGACATGAGGACTTCCATCCTCTCTGGTTTTTGAGCAACTTTAATTAACTTCCAGACAGGAGATAGCATACTCTCCAGAGCCAAGCAGGGCTGGATTCAAATTCTCACTAGTCTGATTTGAGGGCTTCCATTGTGGCTCAGCTGGTAAAGAATCTGCCTGCAATGTGGGAGACCTGGGTTCAGTCCCCATATTGGGAAGATCCCCTGGAGAAGAGAAAGGCTACCCACTCCAGTATTCTGACCTGGAGAATTCCATGGACTCTATAGTCCATGCGGTCGCAAAAAGCAGGACCCTACTGAGTGACTTTTGCTTTCAGTCTGATTTGAGAGTGCTCTCATTTTCATCAAGTCACAATTTCCTTATCTGTGACATGGAGATAAAGTTTCTTTGAGTGTTGCAGGAAGACCTAAAATGAGGAAGGAAATCAACCCTGAGTGTTCACTGGAAGGCCTGATGCTGAAGCTGAAGCTCCAATACTTTGGCCACCTGATGTGAAGAGCTGATTCATTGGAAAAGACCCTGATGCTGGGAAAGACTGAGGGCAGGAGGAGAAGGGGGTGACAGAGGATGAGATGGCTGGATGGCATCACCGACTTGAGTTTGAGCAAATTCTGGGAGATAGTGAAGAACAGGGAGGCCCGGCATGCTGCAGCCCATGGGGTCACAAAGAGTCAGACACGACTGAGCGGAGCAACAATAACCCAGAGCAAAGAGAACACGGTCTGGTGTGCACCAGCTGCTCATTCAATGGGGACTCCCTGGTATTCCTGGATCCTCTTAGAACAGGGCCCAGACCTCTGAATCCTCATCCTGTTTGAACTCAGGGTGTCATTTTCTCCCCCAAGCCGGCTCTTCCCTGCTAATTCCTTGCCCATCTGAAGACTGAAGATGTTTAAAAAAAGTTAAATTTTTGACTGCGCTGGGTCATTGTTGTGGTGCGGGCTTCCCTGTCTGTGGCTTCGTTCGCTGCATGTTACACTTGGTTGCGGTGGGCAGGCTTCTCATTGCAGTGGTTTCTCTTGTTGCAGAGCATGGGCTCTAGAGCCGGCGGGCTTCAGTAGTCATGGTGCCTGGTCTTAGTTGCCCAGCGGCATGTGGGATCTTCCCAGACCAGGGATCGAACCCACGCTCCCTGCATTGGCAGGTGGATTCTTAACCACTGGACCACCAGGGAAATCCTGGCTGGAGATCTTACGTCCCCACTTTCCCTGGCATGAGGTCCTCTCCCCACCCTTTTCCACTCTGCTCTCTGTCCCCGGAGACCCACTCACGAATAAGGCTGACAACAAGCACTTTGTTTCTGGCTGAGGGTGTTGATAGGGAGTAAGAATAGGAGATCGGATCAGGGTGAACAGATCAGGGAGGTGAGGTCAGGGCATTTATTCCCTGGTTCCTTCCCTCGGGGGTCGACCTGGACTGGCACCGTCCCTTCTCAGAAGATCAACACTCCTCTCTAGGGCTCTCTCTGCTGAACTTGCCCGTTTGGTTCTGATAATAGATTCCTCCCCTGTCACTTAGAATCTAGCCTCAGGGTCCTGGACAGTCCCTCGTGGTCCTCTGCCCCTTTGTAATTAGGTCCTTTGTAAAGCAAAACAAAGCCTACTCAGATTATCTTAATTGGATGGTCATCTGTGCCCCGAAGGAATTCTAACAGCTTCAGGGGCTCTCTCTCTCCTGAGGCTCAAATCAAGAATCTAGAAGTCATTTTCACCCACCCTTTCCTATACCCCTAATTCCCACTGGCCATCCAGCCCTGTCAGATGTTTCACCCAAATATTTCTGGACCTGGACTTTTCCTTTCTATCCCCAGTGATGGTCTCATCAGCTGAGACATTGATTATTGCATGTCTGGGTTTTGCCAGCTGCTGGCCAGATGATTTCCCTGACTCCACTGGTACCCACTCCTTGATCCATCCTTCCTGCTCCCAACAGGATGGTTTGCAGATTCTTTCCCAGGTCACTAGTCCTTAAGAGACAAGAACTCAGCGTGGCGCACAAGACTCATCCCAGCATGAACTTGACCTACTCCCTCTTCAATGCCTCCTCCCCTCCTGTTCTCAGATCTGGGAACTCAGGCCACCTATGGACTCTGCAGCCCAATCACGTGTGGCCACATCTGAGGCAGATTCAGCGGTACCACCTTGGCATGAGAGAAACGGGGCGGGAGAGGAAGCGATGCTTCGGATGGATGGTGTTTCTGGCTCCCGTCATCCTAGAACATTTGTCCCAAGATGCGGAGAGAAGGCAGGCAGCTGTAAACTTGCACACCACCCCCTTCCCCGCCCCCGCGCCCACGTACTCCCCTGCCCATCCCCCAGCGTGAGCTCCGCCATTCAGCCTGGGGCTTGGGGAGAAACACGTTTTGTTGAACATGACTTTGAAACTCAAGCCAACTCCTTCATCTGCTGCTTAGAGGGAGAAACACAATCTTGTTTCAATATTGGGAAACAATCTCTCTTGGATGGAGTGAGAAGCGATACATCAGCTTCCTAATGAGTTTCCAAGATTATCTTGAGTGTTGCAATCTTCCCTTAAAGAGAGACAAGTGACTTGCCTACCGTCCTTCACACCAAGGCTCTGTGTCCATGCAGTGCCTCTGCCGGGAGCATCCTGCCCATCCTTTTCTTACAGGGAAAACCTACGCGTCCTCCAAGAAAGACTCAGCAGAAAGCCGGCAGGCACTCCGTCCTTCCATCCCTGGAAGCCCTTAGTCATGGCATCTGTTTCAGGACTCATCTCACTGTGTCCTAACTGGTTGTTGGAACGTGGGCCCCTTGAGGGAAAAGGTGGATCGGAGTCTGTCCCCCCTTTCCTCTGTCATCAGCCCTCTGGTCTGCCGGCGGCTCCACCTCCAGTTCATATCACCTCCCTAGAGTAATGCCCACAGTGAGGCTGCAGGGCTGTGGTTGTTTATTGAACAGTCCTGCCTCCTCTCCTCTGCGTCCTGGGACAGACGCAGACGCATCGGGGAGAGACCAGGCACTTGGCTGCATCCTGTCCCAGGAGAGGAGAGCTCTGTCATGATGTCAAACCCCGATCCTGCAGAGTCGGGAGACAGGCTGGTCCCCCTAGCATCTGGGAAACTGAGGTTGAAGCTTTGGAAGGAGAATGCAGGGTACACTGAATCTGGGCAGGCCCGACTTACCAGGAAGAAACTGGACGAAAGCCCAGAGTTCAAGGCGGGGACCCAGGAGACACTCCACAGGCAGAGGAAGGTGAGCTTAAAAGCGGGAAGCACTGTGCTAGAAGCAACCTGTCTGGGGAGTCTGGGGGGTGGTGGTTGTCCCAAGAGGCAGCTTAGGAATCCAGACCAGACCAAGTTCCAGCACTGTGTGTGACTGATGCAAACTTTCCCGAAGCTCTTGAGAGTTGCAGCATGCTCCAGCCAAGCATCAGTGGATGGAAGAAAATATTTTGTCAAAGACAGAGTAATATTTTTGGTGTATTTATGATATCAAGCATGGACATAAAGAGGCATCGTTCTTATGAGGATGTATGTCTAACAGGTCTCTCAGGTCCCGGAGGCATTTTATCTTTGGTTTTTATGAGCCGCTTTGAAGGGCAAGTTTACAGAGAAATCCCCAAAGTTGCCAGTGACATTCAGCGTTTTCTGAAAGTAAAATATTATGCAGACAGACTCAGGTAAGCTTTCCGAAGGATGTCAGCCCACTCTGAGAGATGAGGGGTCTTGAGATGAAGGCCAGATGGCTCTTTACCAAGCTGTCTCACAGTGAGGTCTCACCTTGGGGGATTCACTGTGCCCTTGAGATGCAAACTTTGTCCTCATCCTGGAATCGAGTGGAAGCCTGGATGCTGACTTGCACTAATTGAATTAAAAGTAAAGTCCATCAGGAGATGGAAAGCTTCTTTGGATTCAGTGGAAGTTATTTTGATCCGATTGCAGGAATTCTCATTTTTCCGGCTGGGGTACAGTCCCTTTCTGGAGAGGTAAAAATAATAACTCCAGTTGTGTAGTAAGCACAGAGTCAGAACAACAGGAGGTGGAGAGTCTGGGAGGTTTTTATCCAGGCCACGGTATTGTGTGATGAATCATCCCTACCCTTTGCTATAGAACACCTCTCTAGTAATTTAATTAAAGTTGTCTTGCAGATTCAGTGTCTTCTTAGCTTGCTGGAAAAACACTGCCAAGCTGTGTCCTGTTGAGTTTTTTGTGATCCAGACTGTTCCTTTATGTCCATGCATTAGCAGACAATTGATTGGGCTTTTGCTTCCTAAATAGTAACCACATTCTTGTCCTGCCTCTCTGAGACACAGCTCACCTTGTATGGGATTAGAGGACATTGCAAATCCTTTGCTCATATATTTACAGACTGTCTCTTATTTATGTATCCAGATTGCTAAACATTTTGTATGGATTTAATAGTTGAACCCTTGGAAGCTAATCTTATTTCCCTTATCTCCAAGTTCTTAGGGCACATCTCTGACATCCTCCCCACCCCAGACCCACAGTCACAACATAATGTTCTGGTGGAAGGATGACAGAGAATATGCATGTATTAGGGTTAGGGTACACAGCATCATTTGTAATCCACTCTAAACAAAGGATACCACTTAAAGTCTGAAAGAGAGTAAAATCATGAAATCAATTTTCCAAATAGGTGATACAGATTAAATATATAACAGACACCCAAAGGTCTTGTTAAGTTCTTGGTAGACCTTATAAATTATTCAAAGTAATCATGGGGTTCAGAGGTCAGCCAGAGCCTCTGAAGCAGGTACCAGTGAAGGGAACCAGGGACCCCCGCAGGGTAAGCCCTTGGTCCTGCCATTAAAAAGATGATGCTGGACCACATGAATCACGAACCACAGAGGCAATTTCTGCTTTGCCTTCTCTCCCCCAGGCGGGTGCAGGTCACATCTCCTGAAAAGCAGATTGAGACTTAGATCTGGGTACAGACATTTTACTGGGGACTCACTTTAAAAAACAACACCTAAAAGAAATGAGGGCAGTGGGACAGAGTGGAAGGAAATGCTGGGCTGTGATAAACACATCTGAGTCCTGTCAGAGACTCTGGGCCTGTAATGACCTTCGCAGGGTCAGGCCTCCATCAGCCCTCCCAACCCTGGGGAGAGGGTGTCACCTTGTATGAAGTGGCTTCCTGACTGAGGACAAATCCTGGTGGGGTCCTCAAGGAAGAACTTTTGGCCGCTGAGGCTCCCAGTGGCTGCAGATACGAGTGTCCTATCTGGGACGGGGCATGGGAGTGTCCAGCAAAGGTGGGGCTCACAGATGCTGAGCAGATGACAGCCCCTGGTCCCAAAAGGCAAGGACAATCCATCTTTAGATCTTAGATTATCAATGGTCTGCTGTATTATGTGCTAAGATATGAAATCCCTGGGGGAAAGCTATCATTCTAGAGGCAGTGTGGCCATTTCACCATAAAAGGAATACATCTTCCATGTTACCTCCATTCAACAGCCCCCAAAGAAGCCAACACATGGTATCTCCCAGGACCGCCTCTTGCCTCCCCCATATTCACAGAATCAAGATGGTGCAGCACCAGTGATCCAGAGGGCTGCTTGGGGAGTAACAGACAGGGCCAAAAAGATGCTTTTCAACTGTGGCTGTGATACTGGCGAGACTGTGTGGAAGGGAAGCTGGTCACCTTCCCCATGACCCTGGCCAAAGATAGAAAAACAAATGGGATCGTCTCTGGTGTCTGATCGCTTCTCTGCTCCGAAGCCCAGTACCTCTCCTTCACTCTCTTCTTTCTCTTACATCCAACCACTGTTGGGAAAGAATGTGAAGTTTACTGGCATTAGATGTAGGTGGCTCATAATCATTGTCTCCCTTCCTCTCCCCTACCCCATGAAATACTAGCTTCAGCTTGTTGCCAATGAGTTCTAATGCAGATGGGGCACTGCTCACAGCCCTGGCAGTACAAGTGAAAGTGTGAAAGTGAAAGTCACTCAGTCGTGTCAGACTCTTTGCAACCCCATGGTCTCTACAGTCCATGGAATTCTCCAGGCCAGAATACTGGAGTGGGTAGCTTTTGCCTTCTCCAGGGGATCTTCCCAACCTGGGGATCGAACCCAGTTCTCCCGCATTGCAGGCGGATTTACCAGCTGAGCTACCAGGGAAGCTCTGGCAGTACAAGGCAGAGAGGAAAGAACATCCGGAGAACATGGAAGACGTGGAGAAGAACGTGAAGAACGTGGAGAATGTAGTAGCTTGTCCCATCTTCTTCCTTCTCTTCTGTTCTGCTGACAGAGATCCAATTTTACCTTGCATGGCTGAGTGCTAAGCTGAAAGACTGCATTTCCCAGGCTCCCATGCAGTTGGGTGTGTCCGAATTGACCTA
This sequence comes from Odocoileus virginianus, assembly GCF_023699985.2. Taxonomy (NCBI): domain Eukaryota; kingdom Metazoa; phylum Chordata; class Mammalia; order Artiodactyla; family Cervidae; genus Odocoileus; species Odocoileus virginianus. The sequence goes on along the minus strand of NC_069705.1, from coordinate 579,557 downwards.
AGTGAAGGTCCCTGGGAGACAGTCAGAGGAAGAATTTCAAATCAAGCTAACACCACTCGTAGGCTTTACTTTTCATTCAGCACCCTGCTGCCCTTCTTCTTCTTGCTTGGAAAATGCATGTGGTGGCTAGATGAGTCAGCAAACATTTTGAGCAATCAGGTCACCTTGAGGATGATGGAGCAGAAAAGTAAAGCAACACAGTGCCTTGGAAATCCTAACACTAATACACCCATCATGGACCACCTGCTTCCTTCATGTGAGAGCGCAGTGAATCTCTACCTTGTTTAGATCATGTATTTAGGCTTTATGTTAAATGAGGCTGTACCAACCGTGACTGATACAGAATTCTAGAAGTAGGATGCTACAGACAACAGAACCCAAAATATCAAATGGAGGAGGTGGGGAGCCTGACATTCAGGATTCAGGTCTTATAGTCTAAAATCCCTCCTGTCCTTGTTACTGCGGTGGTGAAATATTTTGTCAATCTGTTGCCTACTGTACCTTGAAAATCAGACCTCATGCTGACCACAGTCGAAGTGTTGGGAAAAGTGGTAAGAAAATTAAAAATTGTGGTGTGTGCTATTGTACTCCTGCTGCTCTCAGCAAGAGTCCTACAATAGAATAAGACACTCGTCAGAGAGCTAGCCACACTACACAGATGGAGAGAAAGACCAATTTACTAAGAGAGACATTCCTACCTACAGCCTGCAATCTGGGTTGAATAGGAGCCTCATAATTTAGATCTTGCAGGGTTGGAACAGCCGAATGCATTTGCACCCTGAAAGGAAGCAGTTTTGAGAAGCGCCTGCACGATTGCTGAGAGAGAAGATTGAGATTGTCTCCCAGGAAGTGAGGAACCTGCTGACAAGTTAAAGGTAATACATTGTCATCCAAGTTCAGGGTATCAGATGAGTCCAGGAAGTGACTGTTAATTTGAGAAAGCAAGACTTCGCAGAGCTCAGAGGCTAGTAAATAAAAGATGAGACCCTTCCCAATAAAAATCTCTTTTTAGCCTGCAATTACTTTACGTGTGACTGAATAGATGCAAGAAGGCTGGATACTTGGTCAATTTAAAAGAAAACAGGAAAGGGGGAGGAGTAAGCTCGGAGTTTGGAATTAACAGATAGATACTACTATATATAAAATAGATAACCAACAAGGACCTACTGTATAGCACAGGCGACAATGCTCAATATTTTGTAATGATCCATAAGGGAAAAGAATCTATAAATATATACATGTATGTATATATGTGTGTGTATATATATATGTATAACCAAATCACTTTGCTGTACACCTAAAACTAACATAAAATTGTAAATCAACTATACCTCAAAAAATTTTTTTCAAAAACAAGATCATGATTATAATAAACAAGCATGGCAATCAGCAGGCTGAGACTTTCTCCTTCCAAAGGGATCCCTGGGCCCCTAGACTACACATGCAGGCTTAGATAAGGAGCCCCCCACCCCCAGGAGTCCTCTCTAGTACCTGATTCAGATGTGGTCATAGATAGTGTTGAACAATGACAAGAGCTGTAGCTCCCGGGGGCAAAGGCAACTGAATTAAAAGGACAAAGAAGGGAGTTCTTTCCAGAAAGCAGAACCAAGGCTACCTTTTGAGATAGCTCCTCACACACTCCACTGACAGGGCTGGGGCTCCTTGCTATTCTTACCCAGAAGGATTTGATAGTGGCTCTGGATCAGCGTTTCTTTTTCTCCACTCTTCCAAATGGATGGTTGTGCTTATTGGTTTGTTTTTATTGCTGCTGTCCCAATTTTTTTCTCCATCATGGTGCATTAGCTTCTTAGGAGAAGATCACTTGCTTGTGAGTTTATGTGCCTCTGGACCATAAGGAGAGACACTGGGATACAATGGAGTAGACTGTACATCATCCAGATGCCCTGAACGTTGAACTGGACACAGCAATTGGATTAAAACTTGGACCTAACTCTTTGAGGCAGCTGGTGATTGCATGCTCTGTGTCTCTCCTGGATATTGGGGAGCAAAGGGGAAGACTGTGCCAGAAACAGTTGCCTACCCATATCCATTCTCTCTTTCTTCCTAACAGAAATTGATTGTTCTTCTTTGAGACGGGGTTTCTGTTTAAATGGCTTCCCTGGTGGCTCAGATGGCAAAGAATCCACCTGCAGTGCAGGAGACTGGGGTTCATTCTCTGAGTCAGAAAGATCCCCTGGAGGAAGGCATGGCAACCCACTCCAGTATTCTTGCCTGGAGAATCCCATGGACAGGGGAGCCTGGTGGGTTACAGTCCCTGGGATGGCAAAGAGTCAGACATAATTCCGTGACTAAGTGTGCGTGCGCATGTGCGCACGCATACACACACACACACACACACACACACACACTGTTTAAAAATAAGCAAAGAAAAAAATAGAAGTGGAGGTCATGGGGGTCTTCCAGGAAAGCTAACTAAAGGGGGATAATGCTTCTGGGAGGTGTGTCCTTTTACATTCTCTCTTTTTCTTTTTCCTGATAAAAACATGTAGATGATGACTGGTGCTCTGCCAAGCAGCTTGGACAGCAAACCAACCTAAAGCGTGAAGCCATGCTCCAGTATGGTGGAGCAGAAAGGTGGAAGGAGGTTGGTGCCCTCCTGCTCCTAACTACGCATCAGTCTTTCTTCCCTGGCATCAGTTCTTTTTTGCCTTTAAGAGAGAGAGAAATAAACCCACTTTATTTAAGCCACTTGTGTTTTCTATTATCTTCAGATGAATGGAATCCTATTTGGTACCAAGGATGAACACAGCCTTCACACTTCAGAAGTCTTGGCTTGCTTATATGGCCCGTCCATAAGTCAGACCATCCAGCCTTGGACAACCTTTACACTCTGAGAGCAGAGATTCTAAAAGCCTATGTTTAGAATAAACCAAGAAACAAACCCCTTGGGGTACAATCACTGAAGCAAAGCAGGCTGAGTCTGGGCTTTCTAGGACTGCTGGGCAATGTCTCTGTGGATAGATCAAGTTCAAGTGCACACAAGACAGACAGACATGGGGACAATTTGCATTTGAACCAGCTTGCTACAAGTCTACAAAGTCTAAATGTTCAATCCCCTGGCTTAACAAAAGCATAATGTTGGTTCCTTTGACTAAGAGTTATAAAACGCATAGCCCAGCAGATAGAAAAATCCCTGGGCTTTTCCATTTTAGTTAAGAACATGTGTGATGGGAAAGTATAGCCTGTTGCCTAATTTCATTTTTCCAAGTGTGCTAAGAATCCTAATGCTGTTGTAACAAATTGCAATAAACAGTGATTATAAATAATATCCATTCTCTTATAGTTCTGAAGATCAAAAGTCCTAAAATGGGTCATCAGGGCTGAATTCCTTCTGACCCTAAGAAGTGATCTATTCCTTTGCCTTTTCCAGCTTTTATAAGCTTTCTGAATTCTAAGCTTTTGCCCTGTTCTCCGTCTTCAAAGCCATGGCCTCTAAGTGATTCTAGCTTTGCAAGCTCTCTCTTAAAATGATCCTTGTGAAGACATTGGGCCCACCCAAAACATTGAATCCCCCAAGATCATTATCTCAGTCACAACCGTGAAGTCCCTTTTGCCACGTAAGGCGACACATTCACAGTTTCCAAGATTAGGACATGGAGATCTCTGGGTGGTCATCATTCAGCCTCCAAGCACCAAGGGCAACTTAATAGTCTCTTGAGTGTACTTAGTGGCCTGTATTTCCCACATCCCAACATAGTAGGCTCTCCAAGCTTACTATATTGTCTTTTTTTTCTTTTTGCCATTAAAATTTCTATCAAGAGACCTCTAGAGGTGTAGATGAACCTGGAGTTTGTCTTACAGAGTGAAGTCAGTCAGTTAATATCATCTATTAACATACATATGTGGAATCTAGGAAAATGGTAAGTAATCTAGGTAAACAGATGCACCTATTTCCATGGAAGGGATAGAGACAAGGTGTAGAGAATTGCTATGTGGACGTTGGGGGAAGAGGAGGGTGGGATGAATTGGGAGATTGAGCTTGACATAAACACACTACCATGTGTAAAATAGCTAGCTAGCAGGAAGCTGCTGAATAATACAGACAGCTCAGCCCAGTGTTCCGTGTTGACCTGGATGGGCGGGATGAGAGGGGGTGGATGGGAGGTTCAAGAGGGAAGACATATATCCAATTCACTTGTTGTAGAGCAGAAACTAATAATTTTAAAGCAATTATACACCAATAAAAATCAGTAAATAAAAACTCCCCATGTTAATGTATAAAGTTGACAGCTTTTCTTTTGATTCCTTGTCAACCTGCATCTATTTTGGAGATAAGGAGAAATTATCTTAGGGCAATTCAACTTTATTAGGGGAGGAGATGAATTGAGAAGCTTCACTGCCAGTGTGAGCTTGCATGGTACACTGCCGTGGGGTCCTAAGTGAGGTGGGGCTGTTAGGATGGGAGGGTCACTTTATAACATAGAAGAGTGAGAATGTAAAAAGGCTCTTGCTCAAGAAGAGCAAGAGAAAGATGGCAGACGTAGAAGGCAAGGAGAACCTTCTATGATGAACACGTTGTTCTATGAGGAACAACGTCACTCCAAATAGCTAATGTTGGCTGGACTTTGATTACATATCCATGTAGTAGATTAAATTATTGGTCCTAATTCGTCATACTGCTTCCCATTCAAATCCATGTCCTTGGCTACAGAACTTTTTAATTCCTCCAACAAAGACAGGGTATATTTCCAAGGCCCTTGAATTGGGACTCATCCACATAACTTCTTTGGCCAGCAAGATGTCACAGATGAGAGAGTCATTGGCTTAGTGAACTTGCTTGTTAGGGTTTGCCCTCTTGTGCTTCTGCTGAAGGAATAGGAAGGAAGACTGTTCCTGCCCAGCCCACTGGCCCAAGGAAGATGAGCAAAACATGGAGCAGCCCAATGCAACATGGACTTGAAGTTGCCCGTCGTGATTTGCAAACACATGAGAGACCAGAGCTTATCATTTTAACACCACCAAGAGTTTAGTGATTGTTTATGTCAGGTTGCTTACTTCCTGATCCAGTCAAGAATCTTTCTAAATGTTACATATATTCATTCACCTCAGTTAATTCATCTACTTGCAGAGTAGAAACCATTCTCTGTATAATTATTATGCAACTATTATATAATTATATTATTTCTCTCATCTATTGCAGATGAGAAAACTGAGGCATTGAACCATTAACATACTTGCTCAACGAAGGTCAGGCAACTAACAGGCGTTAGAGCTACAGCTTGAATTTAGGTAGTAGGTCCACTGAGTTCTTTTTTTAATCAATTTTTTTAATTGAATGATAATGGCTTTACAATATTGTGTTGATTTCTGCTATACACCAACATATTATACTCTGGTCAGCATAAGTTTCCTTTCTCTCTTTTTTTCTTTATAGACCATTTTCAATCTGCTTTAAACTATTGGGGTGTTAGATCCTTCTGTGAGTGTATAAAATGAGAAATTCATGGGCCGAGTCTTGGGTCCTGGATTCTAATTCCACTACCAATAAGGAATTGCCTTATTTGCCACTGCTGAAACAGCCAAGATAGGAACACTCTAGAAGGGGGAAAAAAAAATTGGTTTGCCAAGTCATGATCCACATTTTCAAGGTGTGATCTGGTGGACAATATAGCAGAAAACCAAAAACATGAGCCCAGAAATAAACTGTCATTGGATGGCCAGGAGATGCCCTGTTCCAGAAGACTGGCTGTGTTTGAGATTTTTTATAAATAATGCTTTCTCTCTTGGCCTCAACTCTTGGAAAGGAGAGTTTTATTCTTTTTGGAAACTTTTGGAAGCTGAGTTCACAGGCAGATGATAGACGCCTAGGAGGTCAGTGATCATTTATAGATGAGACTTCAGGAACCCCAAAATGTGAATCTAGACGCAAGCACCAGGGAGCAGGGTTTCCGTGAAGCAAATAGTTGATAAAGACTAGAAAGATACCCAAGGAGGTTCAGATGTCTACTGTTCCCAAAAGGGAACAGGAGGCTCACAAGTCTACTGAGACCCAAAGAAAGAAAAGATTTAGGAATTACTGATGAGGACAATGAGAACCAGAATTTTGTAAGTTTAAAAAAATTGCATGTGCGTCACATATATGCTGCTGCTGCTGCTAAGTCTCTTCAGTCGTGTCCGACTCTGTGCAACCCCATAGACGGCCGCCCACCAGGCTCCTCCATCCCTGGGACTCTCCTGGCAAGAACAGTGGAGTGGGTTGCCATTTCCTTCTCCAATGCATGAAAGTGAAAAGAGAAAGTGAAGTCGCTCAGTTGTGTCCAACTCTTAGCGACCCCATGGACCACAGCCCACCAGGCTCCTCCGTCCATGGGATTCTCCAGGCAAGAGTACTGGAGTGGGGTGCCATTGCCTTCTCCAACAAATATGCTACCTGCTGTCTTTTGTCTGGCAGTAAACAAAAAAATAAACAAAAAAAAAGTAAAAAAGCAAAAATAAGCAAAATTAAAAACAACTTGATAATGTTACTGTGGGAATTTTCAAGGGAGTTGAGAGCTGGGAAGACTACTTTTACTGTTCAGTCTTGGATGATGAAGATGGTAATAGTCATGATGATGCTAATCAGCATTTGTTGTATGTTGGTCTTTATGGATTATTTATTTTCAAAGCAACCCTGGAAGGAAGATATTAATATTGTATCTCTTTGACAGATGCAAGGTTTGAGACTTAGACTGTTTACATTATTCTCTGAAGTCACACAGTCTCAATGATGGGACTAGAATTCAAATACAGAAAGTTTGACTTAGTGTCTCTTAACAAACAGGAAAACGAAAACAGAGGAAATGGTTTCCATTTGGGAAAGAAAAGTAGAGGTGACCGACTCCCTTGGAATTTCCGTGATAGATGAACAGGCACACATATAGCTGGCCGGTGAGGAAACCTGTGATATAGGTGGAAAAGGATAACCTATTAAGCTCTTGACAACCCCAACTCCCTGCCTGGCACCGGTGAGTATACTGTACTAGGGACCTCTGTCTTTCATCAGTCCTACCGCACTGATTCAGCTTCTCTGACAGAAACTCTGGCCTCCAGCTGCTGGGCACATTGCCTCTTTGCCTTTCAGAATGCACCCTCATGCCAGGTGAAGGCTGACAAAAGCAGGAATAGGGTGGGCATTAGAACAGGGGCAGGGGAAGGCTTCTGGAAGGAGCCGGAGCAGGAAGTTCTCTATAAGATAGTGAGAGGTACAGGGCAGCAGGAGCAGGCTAAGCCAAAATCAGCAAAAAACCAAAAAACAACCAACCAAGCAAACAAAAGTCAGAGTCTTACAAGAGTCAGAGGTGGATTTAAAAGTCAAATATTTGGAAAAAAAATAAATTAATTAAAAAAATTTTTTAAAAAGTCAAATATTTGGAATCAAAACATCAAAATCAAGAAAACCAGGGGCAAAGTGTGTTTTCAACCTGGGTGATGATTTTCAATGCAGCTTGGCACTTAAAATGGGCTTTTGCAAGCCTGGAAGGCATGATGCACGAATGTATTCTTTCTGCACAAAGGACCGAGCTGAGATTGGCACTGTTGAGACTGGAGCTGAAGATTAAACCCTGCTGTATATGACAGAGGCCTGAATTCTGGGTTCACAGTTTACCACTTGCTCCCCCAGGAAGCCTGTTCCCTCAGTCACTAGCTACTAGCTGGAATCACATCCCAAACTGAGCTGGCCCTCAGGACCTTCAGTGCAGTCATAACACCTGATCCAAAGGATCTTCATTAACTCACATTTCTACTGCAGCCTCTTTTCAACCAATGCCATCAGTTTGTACTCCCAGATGCCAATACAAGTCCACGTGATCACAATGCTCCCCTATTCCCACCCGTTGCCCAGACTCAAGACTGAAGTCACACCAGCTTCCCTTCCACTTCAGCCATCTCTGGTCATAGGCGTGTCCTGCACACAGAAGCAATCTTCCCAGGACAGTGGAGATTTCTTGAAGGTTGTCAGAGGTTGACAGATTGAACTGCTGTCCAAGGTACCTCTTTTTTCTCTCTCTCTTTTTGCTTGTTTCTCTCAAATTATTTTCCCCCACTTCTTTTCTCCTCTGGCTTATATTACAAGAAGCTGACCTATGAAAATTTCAAGCCCAAAGCTCTCTTGCTGATTGGTTTGGTCCAGCTAATGGGAGTCATTGGCAGAAGCCTGGAGGGCGGAAGGAAGTGAAAGGCCAGAGAATTTCTCTCTTCTACCCTCTCTGCTGTGGGCTGCATCTTTGGAAGGGACTGTGTCTCCCCCACAGTACCAGCTCACTTCAAACTACACCCATCTTTGGGCTGAGTTTCTAGAGGTGGCCACTAGCCTGGGCTTTCTCTACTGCATAGCTCTGCCTTGCAATCTCCTCATGTTTCTCCAGATCTAGGCGTGATGGATGGTGATTTCTGAGACTGCTGAGTATCTGGGCTGCCTCCCACTACCCTCTGTGAAATTCCAAGTCCTCAAATACCTTCCAACTATTTCCCAATGCTAAAATACTTCTATTGGCTGGGACCTGCCTGATACACAATAAAAGACCAATCAACTGGTATATAGGACAAGGGAAAAGGAAATGCGGAGAGAAAACAAGACGCCAGGGCACTAAAGCAGACTGTGGACTTGCCGGTTTTTCCCTTGCATTTGACCCTAGAGCTGCTGAGTGGCCAGGAGGCTGAATGGAGGAATTCGTGGGTCCACGTGTGGTGATCACGTGCTTCTATAGACTGCCTGGGTTCCTTGCATCCCTGAGGAACAGACCTATCCCAGGCATATTTCCCAGGAGGAAATCAATCTGGGCCACCTTCCCCTCCTGCATAAGTGGTTTCGAAATGCCTTGTTTTCAAGAATCTTTTGTTGTTGAGATTCAAATACCATCATAAAATATCTTCATCACAATAAAAATGCAAACTACAAAGTTGCCTCTCTGCACCGCACCACTGAAGGATGTGGGGACATTATTCAAATGTGTTCAGGGCAATTGCCACTCAGGCACTTGCAGCCGGCAGACAGGACTTAAAAATAGCACATTCCATTAAAAAGGAAAAAAAAAGACTCTTTGGTAACAAAATAAGTGACTGTTCTGTTTGTCCCTGTTTTGCACAGACACGAGTCCCCTCCCCAGACTCTCTGCAGAGTTGCAGTTTTTCAGAAAATGTGGGGGCAAGCCGTGGTGATGCTAAGTGGATCTGGATCCAGGGAAGAGGCGGAGACAGAGCTATGGACTGGAGAATGTGGGACTGCCACCCCCTCCTCTGCCTGCATTCCCCCAGCCCCCACCCAGCTCCCCGGCCTTAGGGAGGGTGCCTGTGATCACCGGCATACAGGGGGCTCTCTGCAGTACATGCTATTGGAAGGAGAGGAGAACCGAAAGACTTCCAGAAAGTTCAAGATGCCAGTGATTTAGAGTGTGTTTTGTTGCTGTTGTTTTGGTTTTTATTAAGTCTCCTACCAGAGTGAGTTCATTAGTCTGATTTGTAAGTCCAACAAAGTTAGCCTACGTAGCCAACTAACACAATCAGATATATACCGCTACTTTTGTGCTTGTTTCTGGACATCTGGGGATTGAAACAAAGATACTGTACTATTATACTATACACAGCAAAATGCATAAAAGCACAACCGTTTGTAGAGAATGCACACATGTAGCAATGGAAGCTAGATATGGAGCCAACTTAGTGATTGGACATGTTATCACATGTTCACCTCTCTGAAAGTTCACCACTTGAAGGTTTGCATGTAGACGGTTTACTGTGTTTGCCCATTTACATTAGAAATGGAGAACTTAAACCCAAAAGAACCAATTGACTTGGCCAAGATCATTCAGCTACTTAGGGGCACGGTCAGGACTTGGAGTCCCAAACCAGTGTTCTTTACACTCTAATTTAGTACAGTGTTGAGTTTGTGGACTGAAAAAGAAAAAAAGCATGATGTGAGAGTTGTGAGTTAAGTTTTATTTGAGAGCAGAATGAGGACTGTAGTCCAGGAGACAGCCCGTCAGATAGCACTGAGGATCTGCTCCAAAGAGGCAGGGAGAGGTAGTCAGTGTTACATGTGATTCTGGTGAAGGGGCTGAGGGCGGTCAAGCACACGTTTTGGCAGAAGGTTCTGCTAGTCATGAGGAGCAGATGTCTCCGTTCATGCTTTTAATGCTTTTCTAGATGTGAGATGATGCAAGAATTTGGGCTCATAAAATCTCTTGGAAATATCCAACTATCTGAAGGCCTGTTTTGCCAGTCTTTCCCAGAGCCCAGAGCACCTCATTCCTGATCTCTACCCTGAACTTCTTTGAGGGTGTGTTCAAGATCAGTGATTGCCATGGCCAGTGACATCATTCTTATAGAGGCAGATGGCAAGTGACAATTTTTCACCTAAAAATGAATGTGTGTAATAACTTGAATTTCAGTCCTTCATCCCACCTATTAAAAAAAAAAAAAAAGCTAGGATGTGTAGATAGTTAGATGGATCACTAGATTGCTAGATCACCAGATAGAAAGATGATGGATTATTCATTCCTACACATACACGATAGGAAGGCTCCCACTCAGAAGCTGATGAGGAGTAGGAGTGCCAGAGGATCAGACAAAATGGGAAATCTCACTGCCAGTCCCTCCTGGCTACTACTTCATGATGGAACTGGGGCTAGTCCTATGACCTTGCTGAGTTTCCTCTTTCTCATCAGCAAACTGGGCATTAAGACTCAAGCTATATGTACTTCATAGGGTATTATGCTGTTAAAATGAATCAAAGTATAGAAGAATGTGGATATTCATGTTTACAGATATTAGAGAAGAAGCAGGGATTAGCCAGTTTGATCTGAAGGGCCAAAGAATAAATATTTTAGGTTTTTAGGGCAAATACATTCTCTAATGCAACTATTCAATTATGCTATTATAGCATTAAACCAGCAATGGACAATACCTAAATGAATGAGTGTGTTGGGTTCCAATAAAACTTTATTAACAAAACAGGCAGCCAGTCAAATTTAGCCCATGGGTTATAGGTTGCCAACCCCTAAGAGAAAGTCCTCCCATTGTGTTCAGGGCTCTTCACTAAAAATGCCTCCAACTTCTCCTCCACCACATCCCTTCCCGGGCCCAGGGCTTGATGACTCAGCCCCAGCCTTATTTTTGGAGCACCAGCTTTTTAAGGCAAAACATAGCTCACTAGAGTGGTTTTAAGACACATAGTCATCTGCATCAGAGGAAGGAAAAGCTAAAAGCGCATTTATAGCCATTTATAGCTACAGTCACAGCCAGCCTTCTTTATGAATATGTTTATGTCTGCATTTCGACTCACAACCATGCACATAAAGTGGTGCAGAGAAGGGAACAGAGTCGTGGATGGAAAGACACATCAGTGGATTTCATAGGACGAGATGTAAGCATAAACAACAACGCTGGATATTTATAGCCCAGCTCTAACTTTTTAAAGCACATTCACATTTATTTTCAGTTATCACTATGAGATTAGGAGGGGGTTTTGACAGATTTGAAGGGAAGCAGATACTTAGCTATAGAGTCACAGTCTGACTGGCTTGTAGATCTTGGAGTGAGGCAAGATGAGAGACTTTGTGAACCCAATGGAACACTTTCTGCTCAAGCTTACACCTGAATTGGCCAGAGGACACTCTCCAGTCACGGTCATGCTTTTTCCCAACACCCTGCTGGAGAATCTTGGAGTTGGTCTTCCTTGAGGACTTGATCTTCTTCCCTGATTGAGTCTCCTTGATTAAGTAAAAATGAAGGGGATTTTAAATGCTCTGAAATTGATGGGGGAACACAGAAATCAGTCCTCACAAGACACTGGGGATTGGATGGGGCTGGATTGAATATTTCTCAGATCATCGATGGGTTAGTCATCCTTGGATGAGCTGGAATCAGAAATGCTACTCAGGCTAAAAGGTGAGTTAGATGATTTCCACTGAACCTAGGGTAGTGTAGCTGAAAGTGGGGTCTGGCTGCTTGCTGCTCAAAAGCCAATAAAGAGGCCAGGTTGGTAGAAAGGAAACTTTGTTTTATTTTGGAAGTTGGCAAAGGGGATGGGATGTGGATGCCTGTCCAAAGATCGACTGCCCGCGCGCCTCCCCCCCCCCCCCCCCCCCCGGCCCCGACACACACACACACACAGTCAGTGAGCAAAAGCTTTTATAGATAGAGGGAGGGCGCTACATGCAGAAACAGCACAGTCAGCTCTGACAGTCATCTTCAAATTGGTCATGGGTGATCTGAGCAGTGTCATCTTGATTGTCTTAAGTACGGTTAATCTTCAGTTCCAGGGTTCGTTTGTTCCCATTTCCTTGAGGCCAATTCCTGGAACTGTGGCAGCTGATGTCATGGCTAGAGTCTGGTCATCACGTAGCTAACTTTTCCACCTGGTGGGGGTTTCAGTATTTATAAGAGAGCTCACAGGATATGGCTCAGAATATTATTGATAGCCCTTGAGGAGGAACTAAAGGTCCTTGACTTTGCTTCATGACTAAACTATTACTATTTGGTCTCCTTTGACTGTTTTCCTTTGTTTTTGTATTTTCTCACTTTTCCGATATAACGTATTCTTTGGTTAAAACCCTGCCACAGACAAAAGGTAGGCAGAGGACATTCGGGAAAGGACCATAGCATCCAGCCCCCTTTCAGTAGAGGTCTCCAGCCCTGGAATGGGAGAAACAGAAATCTGAAACTGACTTCAGAGGAAGCATAAGGGAAGAGTTCAGATACTGACTTCATCTTGAAAGAAGAGTGAAGATGCTTCTCAGTGGGGACAGAACAAATAAATCAGGCAGCTGATGAATACACTTCGGAAAACTAAAGAAGACACCAGTGTGGAGATTGTCCTTCAACGGCTGGGCCACCGAATCCACCCAGAGGAAAATAAATTGCCTGTAACATATGTGCAGGGTACTTTTGACCCCAGTAGAAGAAGCATACGACCTCATATAAGAGTATATTCTCATCCCAGGGCACTTGATGTTGGGGGACCGCCTTGGGGATCAAATATAAATAAAGATTGAAGGAGTTCTGGAAAGAGCCAAGAAGGCCGTCCAAACATCTAAGCTAATACCCACATCTATATTAAGCTGTTATCCTTTACCTTTTCCTGGCATCCATGTGAAACCAGCCTTCTTTGAAAACTAAGCTGGGAGTCGTGGGGAAGGGAGGATGCAGCTAAGCCCAAATCGTAATAATGTGTGGTCAATGAGCATTTATTGGAATACACTGAATTTAAATACACAATTTCTCCAGCGCTTCTTGTACTTAAACTTTTTCATGATTCTATTTCTTTCAGTATTTACTGCTTCACTTAATCCCTCTGGTTTACATGTAATTAATCCTTGCTTTTCTAAGGCAAAAAAGCCAGGGTTTTCTGATGTAGAAAGCTGAAAGGCATTTTCCCTCAGGGACATTACCATACATTAAAATTCCTCAAGAACATTGGTATTTAAGAGCACGTGGGCCTTTATGACCCGTGCAAGCTGGCAAACTCTGCTGCGGTGTATTGTTTCTCTGAAAAGTTGCTCCAAACAACTGATTTATAAATGGCTGCTGTCTCTGAGATTTTGCTGCTGTTGTTGTTAATTAAGGACTGTAGGTCTGTGCACACAAGTGTATGTGTGTGTGTGTGTTTATTCAATACCTCTCAATCCCCTTGCTGTCCTACACACAGAACAAATACCCACTCTTTCAGAAACTGGATCCTCAAATCCTTGTTTTGTTTTGTTTTTTAAGACTTCCTAGAAATATATTTACTGATTCCCATTGCTCACCACCCCCCATCAAAATGAGGAATTGTGTGTCAGAAATCAATTCTTCCAGCAGCACCTTTTTCTCTTAGCCCATTGTAAACCCTGAAGGAGTCTGTGGTGCCACCCATGCCCACGGGCTTCACCTCTATTGTGTGGAGCAAATAGAACCACTGAAGCTATATTTCTTGTCTTCTTTAAACAGCAGCAAAAAAAGAAATGGGGGAGAAGACGACCCATGCAATTATTTCCTGATTATACTCACAATCAGGGAGACGAAACACCATCCCTCTCCCACCCTTCCAAGTCCCTCCCATTGTGAAATGAGTAAAAGGCTTCAGTGCACTCAGGTCAGTCAGTTGGATCAGTTCAGGGTGTAGAACACCTCATACACCAAAGGATCTGAGGAACAAGGTTTATCCCCCAAACCCTGCCTCAAAATTGTGAATCTCCACTTCTGGGAGGTAAGGGGAAGAAAAGGAGGCTGTCGGAAAATATGAGTTAAAAATATGTCACGTCATCAATATATTTTTTGTGCTCCAAAGTTTTACTGCTGACTTGTGATCGGTTTACAAGTTAATTCCAAAATTTGAAAACAAATGAACAACATTTGCCTTATTAACACTATATATTTAAAACAATTCTATTGGAGTAGAGACGTTTTACAGTGTTAGTTTCTGGTGTATGGCAAGGTGAGTCAGCTATATATACACAGACGTATAGCTTTATCCCTCTTTTTTTTTTTTTTTATTTCCTTCTCATTTTCATTTGTTTTCTATTCTGTACATAGTACTGTGTTTATGTCAAGCCCAGTCTCCCTATCCATCCTACCCTCCCCCCACCTGGTGTCCATACATTTGTTCTGGACATCTGTGTTTCTATTTCTGCTTTGCAAATAGGTTCATCTGTACCATAATGTCTGACAAAATGTTATTCTCATCTTCCATGGACATATTTCAGATTTCCTGACTCTTTTTCTTTCAACGTTTCTGATCTGATTTTTTTCCTGATCTGATTAAAAGTGAGATTTAAAAAGGAAAGAAAAAAGAAAGGGTACAAAAAGAAAATTCACTTTTCTCTTCTACTTAGAAATCTCTTAAAGACGTAGGTGTCAAGAATAAGTCTTCTTTGCTACCTGCTTTGGTCTTACCCTGGCTGTGCTGAATCATTTTTGTCATCTCCAGCTATATTTCTGGGACAAATCAGAGTCTCTGCTCCTCAGAGTTCCTGGGGATAAATTCATCTTCACAGAAAGTCTCATAGAATACTACAATATACAAAGATTGGGGATACTGGAAAATTTTCCTTCTTGTTAAAAAAAAAAAGATAAACTTCTTGTGATTTGAAAAGTTATCCCAACTCAGACCTGGGCAAGAGAACTTAGTGGATTTTCCCCCAGGGCCAAAATAAAATGGTGATTTAAGTTAATTTGCTGAGAGGGAATGACTGTGTGTTTGCTTGATAGCCCAGGGATGGGAAGAGAGGCTGAATAATCAAGATCGCTCATCCATAGAGTTCACAGTATCTGTAGTGTAATGGAAAGTATAAAGGACCTGAAGTGAGAAAACCTACAAGCAAGTCCTCACTGCACCACTGGTGCATAATAGTCATATGACCTTGGAATGACATTCATGCTTTCTGAAACTCAATTTCTTTACTTGTATATGCATTGGGATAGATATTCAGTTAGCATTAAAGTATTTTATGATAATCAAAGGAGTAAGTGTACTGAAAACATTGTGAATACTAAAGTGCAATGCAAATGTTGTTGTTGGTCAGTCGCTAAGTTGTGTCCAACTCTTGGTGACTTCATGAACTGTAGCAAGCTAGCCTCCTCTGTCCTCTACTATCTCCTGGAGTTTCCTTAAGTTCATGTCCATTGAGTTGGTGAGGCTATCTAACCATCTCATTCTCTGTTGCCCCCTTTTCTTTCTGCCTTCAATCTTTCCCAGCATCCGGGTCTTTTCCAGTGAGTCGACTCTTCCTATCAGGTGGCCAAAGTACTAGAGCTTCAGCTTCAGCATCAGTTCTTCCAATGAACACACAGGACTGATCTCCTTTAGGATGGACTGATTGGATCTCCTTGCAGTCCGAGGGACTCTCAAGAGTCTTCTCGAGCACCACATTTCAAAAGCATCAATTCTTCAGTGGTCAGCCTTCTTGATGGTCCAACTCTCATATCTGTACGCGACTACTAGAAAGCTGTAGCTTTGATAATATGGACTTTCGTCAGCAAAGTGATGTCTCTGCTTTTTAATATGCTGTTTATATTTGTCATAGTTTTCCTTCCAAGGAGCGTCTTTTAATTTCATGGCTTCAGTCACTGTCCGCAATACAAATAGAGATTGTATATATTTTCACACTGTTTATAAGAGGCCCAAACAAATCAATCGTTAATAAGGCACTGATTTCCAATCTTTCAAATAGTAATTCTGAATAAGATTGCTATTAAGACTTAGCAAACATATAGGTAGTTGCTTTAGCTGTAGAATGAATCTATTATTTTGCTCTATTCCTGTTCATTAGTTACATCCCATAGCATTGCTATTTGGATACTTAGCATACAAACTGACAAATGAACCATCCTTCTAATTTAATTAGATTTGGAACAATATTTTTAGCACCTAATGACTTTCTAATTTGTAAATTTACATGTAGGTTTTTTGATTGATCGGGCTGAATAATAATAATCCTTCATAATTACATAGCATTTCATAGTTTACCAAACACTTCCACATAATATTAACTCATTTCATTCTCCTAAAAACTCTGTTACATAGAGCATGGAATTATTGTATCTATCTTTACAGATGATAAAGCTAAGACCTAAGGAGACTAGGATTTTTCCAAAATCACAAAGTAAGGGACCAGACCCAGGGTAGGGATCTATAAAGGCAAGAACCCCTCTGGTCCCAAGACCCCAATACCATTACCTGACCTTGCCACACACCTGAAAGATTTAGGTTACTCTGGTCAGGATGAACTTGATGGGTTTGTGAAGTTATGAATTTGCTGAATCACTGACACTCAAATAATAGCAGTCATTTCTCTTCTTGGTATAGGAGAAAAAGTTGTGAGACTGGCCATCAAACACCTGGATTTCTAGTTCATCTGGATGAATGTTTGACCCCCAAGCTGTCCCCTTACCAGCAGGTTCCCTGGAACAATAACACCCTTGTTTATGTGACTCTACAACTCCTTCCCTGGGGTCAAGACTGCCAATGACTTAGAGGCAATTTATTTTCCTCTTAATGGGTTAGATGGCTCAGCAAGCCTTGAGAGAGACAGAGAGCATCCGAAATGGAGCCGCTGTGCCTTTTGTTACTTGATGTTTGAAGGGACATACCATTGTTTTCGTTCTGTTCTACTGGCTCCAAAAGGGGGCTTCCCTGGTGGCTCAGTGGGAAGAACCTGCCTGCAACGCAGGAACCATGGGTTTGATCCCTGGATCAGGAAGATCTCCTGGAGGAGGGCATGGCAGCCCACTTCAGTATTCTTGTCTGGAGGCTCCTTTGGACAGAGGAGCCTGGAGGGCTATGGTCCATAGGGTCACAAAGAGTCGGACACGACTGAAGCAGCTTAGCACTGGTTCCATAGACCCACCATGGTCCACTATGGGAGGGGACTGCGTAAGGATGTGACTCTCCGGAGACAGAGATGATGGCGTCCACACTTAGGTATTATTAGCATCACAGATGGGACTCAGGCCATCACAGGGTAGGGGCTGTTAGAGGAGACACGTCCTCTCTGGAACCCAGGAAAGCAGCCATCATTGGAGCATTCCTCCTGGCACCGCAGTGAGGAAGAATAAGAGAAAAAGGTGTACACAGAAGGTCCCACGTGGCTGTGGGGAGCTGTGCAATCATTTTTACTGTGTGTGACAGGCCGTGTCAGGATCCCGAGAGGCAGAGGGCCGTGGCCATCTCACAGTGGTGGTGAGTGAGCTGAATGCAGCTCCAGATGCTGTGAGCCCCGGTCGCGCTGGAGGCCAGACCCTGACCCACTGCTGTGACACTCCTTGAATCTGTTTGGGTTCCTCCTGGTGGCTAACAGTAGCTGCCAGGCAGTCTGAGATGGCTGAGCATTAGCTTCAGCTTCACAATCTTGCCACGGGATTATGATGAAAGCAAAACAAACAAACAGAAGTGACTCAGTCCTGTCCCACTCTTCATGACCCCATGGACTGTAGCCCACCAGGCTCCTCTCTCCATGGGATTTTCCAGGTAAGAATACTGGAGTGGGTAGCCACCCCCTTCTCCAGGGGTTCTTCCCAACCCAGGGATCAAACCTGGGTCTCCCACATTACAGGCGGATTCTTTACCATCTGAACCGCCAGGAAAGCTCAATGAGAGCAAGTCTTAGACCAAATCCTAACATTTGGATATTTACTAAACAAACAAAAATGCCAAACATTTGGTAGCAAGTAGGCAAGAAACAATGTGATAGGGACTTTTGCTGGTGGTCCAGCGGTTAAGAATGAATATGGGTTCGATCCCTGGTCGGGGAACTAAGATATCACCTGCTACGGGGAACCTAAGCCCACCCCACAAGTAGAAAATTTGTGCACCACAAAGGTCCTGCAGGACACAACGAAGATGCAAAGATGCGATATGCTATAACTAAGACCCAATGCAACCAGATAGATAGATAAAAAGAAACAAAATGATAAAGGCCAACTTTGTAACCTTAATGCTCATCAAACGAACTCTGTACAGAAAGCTCACCTAGGGCAGACAACAATATTCTAAAGGCCGGATTCTGTTATCTGTAGAGCAGAAAATATATAACCCGAAACTTCTGATCCTAAAGCTAGTCACAGGAACATGCAGAGACCAGCTCCAACATTCTCCCTTAGAAAAAAGGTTGCAGATGTGATGAGATATTCTAGCAGCAGTAAGGGGTGTCTCTGCAATATTCTAGCCATGACACATTCTGAATACCCACTAATCTCATCTATAAGAACCCATCATGCCTTTGATGCTGTTGGAAAATAAAGATAAACTAAAGCATTCTGGTATTATTCCTGGGTTATTTTGGCTTAGTATTTTCAAAGCCTAAAGTAAACACTATGTGTTTATTCAGCTTAAATAAAAGAAACAAAATAGCAGCGACCTCCAGTATGTGCCTACAATGCTAGGAGTGTGAGTTCCAGAATAAAGCATCTGACTGCACTAAAATATAGTTTTCACCAACACACAAATAATACCATGCTGTTTAGGCCGATGCCATTATAAGTAAATTACAGATCTCAAGGCGGTGCTAACAAGCCTAGATGAACTATGCAGATAACCAAAGATCAGATGTGATGAACTGCATGTCAGGAGATGCCAGTGGAGGAGACAGCACAGGTGTGGATCCGGTCCCTTCCACTGCGTGATGTCAAGAAGTGCCCCCGAAGGTCTGGAGAGAAGGGTGAGCCTGACTAAAATGACAGTTTCCTGAAAGTGACTAAATGTGGTTCTTTGCTCCCCAGGTTTGGAAAAAAAATGCAGTAACTGCTCTAGCATGCAAAGTTCTTCCTTAAGACATTTCAGATGCTTCTGTGGCCTAACAGTCGTTACTTAAGGGGTGGACTTCACACCATGGGATTCTGTGTGTTCTGCAGTTCAGTGAACCCTCACCTGAAGGCTAAGGGCTTTTATCAGCTCTTAATCCCCAACCCATTACCATAAATCTGATTTTATAATCCCTTTATTGAGTTTCAGGTGGGAAAAGACAACTTCCATTCTTTATGCCCTTGAAACGTTCTCTCTGAGTAAGTCTTCACTGCCCCCTATCTCTATGGTGATCAGCAAGTCTCTCCCCCAACCCAGAGACAGCAGCTGTGTCTAAACCACCCATCTGCTGTCTTTCTGGGGCTCTGCCACATTCGCTTCATGCCCACTTGCAAGTGCATCACATTTCTATTTAGAAACATTCTGCCTACCCTGGTTATTTTTGGCTACTTATCAATCACCGCACATCTCTGTGGCAGGCACTGGAACTGCTGAACTGTCCTGCCTCCACTATGCCCAGCATCTTCTGTAGGCTGGACCAGCAGTGAGTCAGGGATGCCAAAATGTGAGGGTAAGTGAAGTCTCGAGCTTGATTCGTGGGGACTGGAGCTGGTAGGATGGTGGTGAGGTGGCAGGACAGAACACCATCCACTGGGTGGCTTATCAACAAGGCGAAGTGTGATTTCCACAGTCCTGGAGGCCGGAAATCCGAGATCAGGGAGCCAATATGGTTGGGTACTGGCAAGAGCTGTCTTCGGGGATGCTATTGAATTGGTCAAAAACCTCCTTCAGGTAAAATGTTATGGAAAAACCCGAATGAAATTTTGGCCAACTCAATGTTTCTCCTTCTAGCCTCTCATGGTAGAGAGGTCCAGAGAGAACAGGGGAGCTTCATGATGCTTACTTTTTTTTTGATGCATAATGGACGTCTAGCATTGAATTAGTTTTGCGTGTACAGCATAGTGATTTAATACTTGTATGCATTGTGATCATTATAAGTCTAGTAACCATCTGTCACCACACATAGTTAGATTTTTTTTCTTTTTTTGTGATGAAGGCTTTTAAGAATATACTCTCTTAGCGATCTACATATATGCAATACAGTATTGTTAACCAGAGTTGTCATGCGGTACATTGCATTCCTTTGACTTACTTTCTCTTTTTTAAAGATTACTATTTATTTTTGGCTATGCTGGGTCTTCATCGCTGGGTGGGGGCTACTCTCTAGGTGTGGTGTGTGGGCTCACTGAGGTGGCTTCTCTTGTTGTGGACC
This sequence comes from Odocoileus virginianus, assembly GCF_023699985.2. Classification (NCBI taxonomy): domain Eukaryota; kingdom Metazoa; phylum Chordata; class Mammalia; order Artiodactyla; family Cervidae; genus Odocoileus; species Odocoileus virginianus. The sequence continues at coordinate 559,068 of NC_069705.1, read as the reverse complement.
AGACTCTAGGCATGCAGGCTTGAGTCGTTTCTGCTCATGGGCTCAGTAGTTACTGCTTGCAGGCTCCAGAGCGCCAGCTTAGTAGTTGTGGTACCTGGGTTCTGTTGCCCCATGGAGTGTGGGATCTTCCCAGACCAGGGATTGAACCAGAGCCTCCTGAATTGGCAGTCAGATTCTTAACCACCAGGGAAGCCCTGACCTATTGGCTTATAGCTAAAATGTGTACCTGTCCACCCCCATCACCCATTTTGCCCACCCCTAATTCCCACCTGCTCCAGCAGGTAACCACCTGTTCTCTGTATCTATGAGCTTAGGTTTTGTTGGTTGGTTGGCTGGTTTCTTTATTAGTCTTGCTTTGCACTTTGCATATATAAGTGACATTACACAGTATTTGTCTTTCTCTGTTTGACTTATTTCACTTAGCATAATGCCCTCAAGTTCTATGCATACTGTCACAAATGCGCAAATGGCAGGATTGCATTCTTTTTTATGGCTAGTATTCCATTGTATGTATACACACAGTGTGTATATGTATGTGTGTGTGTGTGCACGTGTGCGTACTGATCGCAATCCTGAGGGCTCTACCTTCATGACTTAATTATCTCCCAAATGCCCCACCTCTTGATACCACCATATTGGAGGTTAGGACCTCAACACACAGGTTCTGAGGGGACACGCTCATCCCAGAACATGGGGCAAAAGGAGGAAATAGGAAGTATAAGTGTTGGAATCTCTGGTCATATATCATCGGAATAGAACTTCACATGGGTTTGGAAATATACATGGAACTTACATTTTTAAATGCAAGTAAAATTTGCATAACTAAATGAACCACTTTAAAATTTACCATTCAGTAACATTTAGTGCATCCATAAAGTTCTGAAAAGGATCGTCTCTATTTAGTTGCAAAGTAATGTTATCATCCTAAAAGAGAATCCCGTGCCCACTAAGCAGTGGGTTCCCACTCCTCCCTCCCCAAGGCAGCCTGAAGCCTACACTCTGCATTCTGCGTCTGTGAATTTGCCTATTTTATGTACTCCATGTAAATGGGCTCATGGAACACATGGCCTTTCTGTGCCTTCTTTCTCTCACTTAGCATAAAGTTTTCAAAGTTCATCCACATTGTAACATGTATCAGAACTTCATTCCTTTTTATGGCTGAATAATATTCCATTGTGTGTATAGACCACATTTTGTTCCCCCATTCATCCATTCATGGACACATGGGTTATTTTCACCTTTTGGTTATTGTGAGTTATGCTGTGATGAATATATGTGTGTGAATACTTACTTCAATATCTGTTTTCAATCCATTTGGTTATATACCTGCATGCTTTCTAAGTCACTTCAGTCATGTCCAACTCTTTGTGACCTCGGGACTGTAGCCCACCAGGCTTCTCTGTCCATGGGATTCTCCAGGCAAGAATACTGGAGTGGGTTGCCATGCCCTCCTCAGGGTATATACCTAGGAGTAGAATTGCTGGGTCAAATGGTAATTCTATGTTAATTTTTTTGAGGAATCTCCATATTTTCTGTTGCCGCTGCACTATTATAAGGACCCACTAGCTATGCATGAGGACTCCCATGTCTCCACATCCTTATCCTTGCCAAAACTTATTATTTAAAATTTTTTTATTATTATAGTTATCTACTGCATATGAAGTGATAGCTCACTGTGGTTTTAATTGTTATGGATTGCAAGCTTGTAGTCCTCCAAAATTTTTTTGCTGAAACCCTCACCTCTGGCATGATGGTATTTGGAGAAGGGAATATTTGTAAGGTGATTCGATCATGAGGATGCAGCCTTCTGCCAGGAGCAGACACAGCAAGAAGACAGCTGTCTGCAAATCAGGAGAACGCCCTCACCAGAACTCAACCAGACTGTACCCTGATCTCAGACTTCCTGGACTAATAGTTCTTAGGAGGGTGGGAGGAGCTGATGAATTTAAAGCATGCGTTCCTCCTCAGGAAGGGGCATAAAGACTCTTTCCTCCTGTTACCACATTGCCAGGAGTCTGAGTGCTTCTCAGGGTGAGTGTTACAACAGAGAAACAGGGTTGATACTGGGGTGTTTCGGAACAGGTGGGTAAGTTGATTATCTAGTAGTAATAATGGTGATGCTACGGGCCCCTGTGGACTCAGGTAGGATTAAACCCTCCCTCCAGAGACTAAAAGTGATGCTGAGAACAGCTGTGAGATTCACGTGGTCAGTAGGACTTGGAGTTTCGTTCCTTCCTGTTGTTCTTTAGCCGCTCAGTCATGTCTGACTCTGTGAGACCCATGGACTGTAGCTCGCCAGACTCCTGTCCATGGCATTTCCCAGTAAGAATGCTGGCGTGGGTTGCCATTTCTTCCTCCAGGGGATCTTCCTGATGCTGGGATCGAACCCACATTTCCTACATTGCAGGTGAATTCTTTACCACTGAGCCACCAGGGAAGCCCTTCTTTACTTGCTACTGCTTAACAGACTATGCCATTTGCTTTTTCTGACTGTGAATTTAATTTTCTTTTCTTACATGGTGGCCAGAGTACTTAGCGGTCATGGAAAAGCAAACTACGGCATGGATGTCCCTCTCTATTGGGTGGGGGCTTGCTCCTAGAGACAAGCTTAGGGTTACCAATCGGGAAGGTTGGGGAGGGATAAATTAGGAGGTTGGGGTTAACAGATACACAAGGACCTACCAGATAGCATAGGGAACTGTACTCAATATTTTGTAATGACCTCTAAGGGAAAGGAACGGAAAAAAGAATGTATGTGTGTGTGTGTGTGTGTGTGTGTGTGTGTGTAATTGAATCACTTTGCTGTACATCAGAAACTAACACAACATTATAAATCGACTCTGCTTCAATGAAAGAATTAAATTAAAAATTTAAAAAATCAGCATAATGTTACAACTTTCTTCAGGAGAGAGGTTATATAAGACAGCCATCCTGCCCCTCCCAGCCTCCTGTGACTAAAACAAAGGCAGCTGTGCTGAATGCAGACAATGTCCTGGTGGGTGAGGGGGTGGGGGTGGGGTTCCCCTGGGGGTTCCCTGCATTAAAATAAAGGCATTGTGTGAGGAAACCAAATCCCAGATGCATTTGCAAGTCTTTCTAACAGACTGAGGCTCCAGTGCCGATTTTCCTTGAAGAGTTCAGAAAGAAAGAACAATCTCAAGGGAGGAAAAATGTAGGTACCCTGGAACATCTTCCATTTAAAGAGAGGAAGAAATTGGTTCAGAGCAAAAAAAGTGGAAACTTCCATAGTTCCTGCACCCACTGCTGGAAAAGGTACGTGGAAGCAAACAAAAGCAAGAAGACACATCTAGCTGTTCAACTAAAAAGAACGGGCTAATGATCCCTAGTGAGGCTAAATGATGTCCTTATACACGTGGAAAGCGACTACTCTTGATTCGGGGGCTGCACGTTTCGTCCACCCCCGCTGATACCAGACCTCCTTCTTTGCTGAACGCATCTGTCTGCTGCTCTAGGGCCATGAAATGATTTGTCATTTCTCCCTAGTGAACTGTTAATGGAGAGCACTAAAATTCAATTTAAAAGTGGGAGTTACCACATAATACTGTTGTTGATGATGGATTATGGGACTTAAAGGAATGTCCACACTGTAACTTTTTCTTTTCAAGTTACAGACCGTCAGAAAGAAACGGCCTCTGTGATACGCTACTGCAGCAGCAGCCAAACATGTTCTCGAGAAAAAAGTTATTTATGAGACTTTATCATCATTTCACTGCCAAGGTAGGCTGAAAATCCTACCATCTAATCTCAAAGCCCACCACCACCACCACCCCCACTGCTCAGGACCAAGGCACTGGGTCTAGGTGGGAAAAGAGTTCTTACATGTTTGTGGTACAGTAGAAATTAGTGCAAGATCGTTAAGCCACTATATATACTCTAATAAATATTAATTTACAGAAAATAATAGCAAACGAAGCAACAGACAAAGGATTAACCTCAAAAATATACAAGGAAGTCCTCCAGCTCAACTCCAGAAAAATAAATAACCCAATCAAAAAATGGGCCAAAGAACTAAACAGACATTTCTCCAAGGAAGACATACAGATGGCTAACAAACACATGAAAAGATGCTCAACATCACTCATTATCAGAGAAATGCAAATCAAAACCACAATGAGGTACCATTATACGCCAGTCAGGATGGCTGCTATCCAAAAGTCTACAAGCAATAAATGCTGGAGAGGGTGTGGAGAAAAGGGAACCCTCTTACACGGTTGGTGGGAATGCAAATTAGTACAGCCACTATGGAGAACAGTGTGGAGATTTCTTAAAAAGCTGGAAATAGAACTGCCATATGACCCAGCAATCCCACTTCTGGGCATACACACCAAGGAAACCAGATCTGAAAGAGACACGTGCACACCAATGTTCATCGCAGCACTGTTTATAATAGCCAGGACATGGAAGCAACCCAGATGCCCATCAGCAGACGAATGGATGAGGAAGCTGTGGTACATATACACCATGGAATATTACTCAGCCATTAAAAAGAATTCATTTGAATCAGTTCTAATGAGATGGATGAAACTGGAGCCCATTATACAGAGCGAAGTAAGCCAGAAAGATAAAGACCATTACAGTATACTAACACATATATATGGACTTTAGAAAGATGGTAACGATAACCCTATATGCAAACCAGAAAAAGAGACTCAGATGTATAGAACAGACTTGTGGACTCTGGGAGAAGGCGAGGGTGGGATGTTTCAAGAGAACAGCATTGAAACATGTATATTATCTAGGGTGAAACAGATAACCAGCCCAGGTTGGGTGCATGAGACAAGTGCTCGGGCCTGGTGCACTGGGAAGACCCAGAGGGATCGGGTGGAGAGGGAGGTGGGAGGGGGGACTGGGATGGGGAATACATGTAAATCCATGGCTAATTCATTTCAATGTATAACAAAAACTACTGTAATGATGTAAAGTAATTAGCCAAGAAAAAAAAAAAAAGACAAAAAAATAAATAAATAAAATAAAATACCATAAAAAAAAAAAAGGATAAATCAGAAACAATATCATACCCTAGGCAGGGGACTGGAAATTAGTGACAGTTTTAAAGATCTAAGTGATGCAGGGGAGATGGTCCACATCATATTCCATTTAAAAAAAAAAATTTAAAAAAAACTGGTAGTTAAAAATCTAAAAAAAAATTTTTATTAAGTCTCAGATGGGATATTGACATCCAGACTTCTGCAACAGAAACTCCTAGATGTTACCAGACCTGTTCCCTCTACTTTCTGGAGTAACACTAGACCACATTCCCAAGGTTTGTCTCTGCCCAGCATGACTGTGTGACTGGACGCTGGGACGTGGCCTCTGATTGGGAGCGATGCCCATCAACATCTCTGCTTCAGTGTACTCCGTGCTCTTTCCACGCACTCCTTCCTTGGTGACCCCATAGAAACATAGCTGAGCCAGGAGATAGGAGGAACCAAGTCTCTGGATACCTGGACAGAAGGCATCACTGATTAGCTATGCACATTTGGATTTTCCATGAGTGAGAAGTAACCTCTTGTTGGAGCAAGTCACTGAGATTTTGGAATTCACCTATTTATCAGGGGCGAATACTGCCATCACTTCTGTGGCTTAATTGGCAAGTCGTTTTAAAAGGTGGTGAGGAACATGGACTTTCTGCCGTACATCAACATGAATTGGCCACAGATATACCTACGTCCCCTCGCTCTTGACCCCCCCTTCCACCTCCCACCCCATCCCACCCTTCTAGGATGCCACAGAGCACCAGCTTTGGGTTCCCTGCTTCATACAGCAAACTCCCACAGGCTCTCTGTTTTACATATGGAAATGTGTATGTTTCAATGGTATTCTCTCACAGCATCCTAACCTCCTCTTCTCCCACTGTGTCCAAAAGTCTGATCTTTATGTGTAGGTCTCCGTTCGAGCTCTGCAAGTTGGATCATCAGTACTATCTTTCTAGATTCCTTATATATGCCTTAATATATGATATTTGTCTTTCTCTTTCTGACTTACTTCACTCTGTATAATAGGTTCTGGGTTCATCCACCTCATTAGAACAGACTCAAATGTGTTCCTTTTTATAGCTGAGTAAAATCCCATTGTGCACACGTACCACGATTTTCTTATCCATTCAACTGTCAATGGATATTTAGGTTGCTTCCATGTTGATGTATAGCAGAAACCATCACAATATTGTAAAGTAATTATTCTCTAACTAAAAATTTAAATAAGAGTAATAATAAAATTGACAGATACAGACTATAAACAGCAAGGACCTACTGTATAGCACAGGGAACTATATTCAATAGCTTGTAATAACCTATAATATAAAATAATCTGAAAAAATATATGTGTGTATGTATACCTCAACTGGGCTTCTCAGGTGATGCTAGTGGTAAAGAATCCACATGCCAATGCAGGAGACGTAAGAGATGTGGGTTTGATCCCTGGGTCAGGAAGACCCCCTGGAGCAGGGCATGGCAACCCACCCCACTATTCTTGCCTGGGAAATCCTATGGACAGAGGAGCCTGGTGGGTCCATGGAGTTGCAAAGACTAGGACACAAGTGAAGCGACTTAGCACGCACACATACCTGAATTACTTTGATGCATACCTGAAACATTGTAAATCAAATCAATAACTGAGTTAGTTAATTAAATAAGGAATCTTCAGGAAATAAAAATAAGAATGTGGGCTTTGGCTCGAGATCCGAGCTTGAATCTCTGCTCTGCCATCTTGGCCACGTAAATTTGTACAAATTGCTTAATTTCTCTGAGTCTCAGTCCTTCCATCTGTGAGAAGATGACGAGTCCCACTTTCCACGTGATTCTGAGAAAGTAATAGAATCATATTGGTAAAGTGTTGGCATGAGGCTGGCACACAGCAGGTCCTTGCTGACCTCCTTCTCACACCCCTTCCTTCCTTTTAAGATCTAGGTGCCGCCCTCCTTCAAACTGACTTTTCTAAGACCCAGAACTGACATGAAATTATTCATCTACTTTAGATTTCTCCAAATCAGAGATGCTAAAACTAGCGGACTGGAGGCTGAATTCCACTCTCTGCCATTGTTTTTTTTTCCTGGTGTGCGTATAGTGTTGAAGGTTTTTAAAAAAGCATCACAATAAAAATTCAATTTCTAGCTTTTCTTAACTGAATCATCTGGAACACTGACTCTGCATCTCTACCTCACTGACAATGAAGTGACAAAGATAGAAAAATCCACAGAATCTTCCCATGCACCAAGTACTGGTCTAAGCATTTTGCTTATAATACACTTGTGAGAGAGGTATTCCTATTATTCCCATTTTTCAGAAGAGAAAACTGAGGCACGAGAAATTAACTGATGTGTCCAAGGTTATAGCAATGAGAAGTGGCAGAGATGGGACTTGAACCCAGGCCCTGCAGCTTCCAGGTTGAACTCTTAAACTGCCTTCCCACACTACCTCTTATATTACCTGGACCTTTGTTGGTGCTAGAGACACAAGGTGTGTGTGCCATACTCACTTCTGCTATGTCCTCTTCTCAGCTGGCAACTTGCAGGTAAATCTAGATGGAGACTCATTTCTTAGATTAATTCCCGAGAAAATACTGGGGAGGACTTCAGTGACTTAGTGGATGGAGGCTAAGTACCAACTGCCATGGAGAGAAAGTCAAGTTCAGACAAAAAAAAAAAGTCAAATTCCACCTATTTCCAGCTCCTTGGGAGAAAACCAACAGCATTGCAACAAATACCCAGATTCTTTTATCTTGTGATGAGAAGGTAGTTTCTGAATTATTTGATTTATCAGCCCCTCATTTCCAATTATGCCACTGACTAAGAACAAAACAGTGAGGGAAAAAAAAAAATCAAGTGCTCACGAGATAGCCTAATTTGGGGAAGTGAATATCCTACAGCCCTGTGAGGCTGATGATGTTAATAATAGCATCATGTAGCTTCTGGAAACCCTGAAGCACCAGTAGTTTCGCCAACTCCTCTAGTTCTACAACTGGCTCCTACCCAATGCTCTGCATTGTCTCCCCATGATTCCAATAATGATAATAATCCATAAATGAGTATGCCGACTGTGCAATTGCTTTTTCAAAACTGGAAAATATTTTTATTTGATTTTGAATCTTATAGCAACTCTATGGCCTAGGTAAAACCAATTTAGCCCATATTTTCTAATGGTAAAGCCTGATTCTAAGAGAGATGACTAACTTGCCCCTAGTCAAAGCAGAAAATAATGGAGAAATAACCCCACATTGTCTGATTCCAGCTCCAATATGTATATTATTATATTAACTTGCCTACCGCTTTCTTCTTAATGTCTGAACTTCTGGAGCTGTTTCAGAAGGCTGAGAACAAAGGAGTTTTAACAGAAAGCACTGTGGGGTCAGGAAAGTGGCTGCAGTTTCCAGGTGGGTCATTGAAAAAGATATAAATCATGGTACCTGGATATTGGAAGTAGGAAGGACGTGAAGTCAAAGACTGGAGAAGCCATTAAAAAGACTGAATTGTGAGACATCAGAAGAGGAAAAAGTTGGGAAAATTAAATAAGCAGCCAGCTTAATGCAAGCTGGATTAGAGAAAAGTGCTCAGTGTCCGTTAGAGTTGTATTGGCTGCATGTCACAGAAACCCAGCCACAGAGACGCCTCCAAATATGGATCCATTTTTTTCTTCTTTATTTATTTGGCTGAATTGGGTCTTTGTTGCAACACACAGACTCTCTAGTTGTGGCGTGCATGCTCAGTAGTTCTGGCACTCAGGTTTAGTTTCTCAGAGGCATGTGCAATGTTAGTCCCCCGACTGGGAATCAAACCGGTGTCCGCTGCACTGCAAGAAGGATTCTTAACCACTGGACCACCAGGGAAGTTCCTATTTTTCTTATGTAACAAATAATCTGGAAATTGGAAGTCTGAAGCTGCAACCACCATCGCTTCAGTGCCTTAAGCTTCCCAGATTCTTTTGCTTTCAGCTCCTCTCTCCCTAGCATGTGGCTTTCAAGTTCATCCTCAAGAGGTGGGCGTGGCACCCACTGTCCTCAAAGAAAGAAGGTCAAGGGCTAGAGAAATGGAGAGGCAAACCAGCTGAGCTCTCCCCCTTGTAAAGAACATTTCTAGACAGCGCCCGCCCCTTCAGCACACATGGTTGCCCCTTCTTGGCCTCACCTATGTCACAAGATCACTCCTGGCTGCAAGGACCGAGGGCAAGCTGAGTTTTGGGATTTGTCTTGAGACCATCACATTGCGATACCGAATAAAATTCAGATCTGTAGTTGTAACAGGTTACAGTTGTAAAAAAAACATTAAGACTATATGCAGATTGCACCCAATGGTGTGGCTTATGTAGGACATCTTCAAGGACCAATACAGTGACTTCAGACTATCAACAGAGCATCCTTAGACCTTGATGGATGAGGACAAGGTGGCAAGAGCCAGGAAGGGCTGAAGCAGGTAGAGAATGCCACTTTAAAGGGACAGAGATTTGATCAAAGGACATCATCAATTCAAGACCATCCCAGAGAGAAAGAGAAAAAGGACTAATAGCCTGAACTCACTTCACACCCGCCCTCTGATATCTGCCACAACTCCCTATTGTCCAAACCAAAGAGAAGCTGGCTAACTAGGAGTGCTTAGGGGAGGAGCAGAGGGCTTCTGTGTTTTAACCATCGCATGGTTTCCACCCTCGCGTTTCAGGGCTCCGTTTTCTTCCTTTCCTGTTTAATGCTGGGCATCTCCTCCATTTATGTTTAGGGTTCTCTTTTTTTTTTGAGGAGGTCCATTTTTCATAAGGTGAAAAGATTTCACTTGTCCTATATTTTAATCAGCTAAAATGTTTTACATTAAAATGTTTTACGTTTCTGCCTTTGGGGGAAGTTTGCCCATCAGGAATGGCTGAAAACCAGCAGGTTTACGGAAGTGAACAGAATGGATCACAAGGCAGGATGAGAAAGAGGATCTGCTAAATACAAGAAAGGCATTGCCTTGCACTGGCTCCATTGTAGTAGAAAAGTCATCATCCTACTCTTCTTTACTCTTTACAATAAGATGGATTTATTGCAGGTGGTGGTCCCGTGGTTAAGAACCCACCTGACAATGCAGGGATGCAGGTTTGATCCCTGGTCAGGAAACTAGGATCCCACATGCCATGGAGCAACTAAGCTTTCCAGCCACAAGTACTGAGCCTGAGACCCCTGGAGTCCTTACGCCACAACTAGGGAGTCCATGTGCTGCTATAAAAAGATCCTACGTGATGCAACTTAGGCCCGATGCAGCCAAATAAATAAATAATTTATAAAGGGGTCCCTTGGCTCAGTCGGTAAAGAAACAGCCTGTAATGCAGAAGCCCTGGGTTTGATCGCTGGGGCAGGAAGATCCCCTGGAGGAGGGCATGGCAACCCACTCTGGTATTCTTGCCCAGAGAATCTGATGGACAGAGGAGCCTGGTGGGCTACAGTCCATGGGGTTGCAAAGAGTTGGACACGACTGGGTGACTAAGCATGCATACAAAAAGGATTTATTGCAAGAGCCTTGCCACGCTCCCACACTGTGATTGAATTTATGTGCACTGAACTGACCGGCACCTCTCCCAACATAAGATACGAGGGAAGCTAGAAATGCCAGCCAGTTGTCTACATGCTGGAGTAAGCACTCATGGGGACCCTCCAATCCACCAGGACCCCCACTTGAGTCTTGGTGGTCAGCAGCTCAGGGATATTTGAGCTGGAGAACCTGCCCATGTTTATCAGACCCACAGGAACTGGATTTGTACTCCAACAGACAAAAGCCTTCTAGGCCTGGAATTTTAGAATAGGGCATCTCCCCACAGCCCTGACCCTTGCTTGCTCCCTGTGTTTCCTCTGCTTGGAACACCAGTATTCCTGCCGCTGCCTCTCTCTCAGTAAGCTCCTCTCAACCTTCATCTTGAGAATCACTTCCATGGGGAGGCCCCTCTTGGCCCCTAGGCTGGACCAGCCCTTCTGCCATAGGGTTTCAAGGCATCAAGGACTTCACGGCTGAAGCACTCATTACTTCTAATTACTCACTTAAGGGGCATTGACCTCACCAGGCTGCAGGTGTCTTTGTTTATTCCTTATGGCCCAGTGCAAATACAGCCCTAGATGTTCAGTAAGTATGTGCTTTGACTTATTATTTGGAATCGAAATTGCTAAATTGGCCGCAGCTTGGGGAGCATGGGGCATATAACATAAACAGTTGGTTGTCCTGTGCAATGCTTCATTTCAGCCTGGAGGACTGGCCCTGTTCTAACGCTGAGAATAGCTCTGTGAGAGACCAAAATAGCGGAGCTGGGTCTCTGCCCTCAGCAATGCTGGGGAAATACGGACTCACATTCTTCCAGGGTTTCTTGCACAGCTCTGTCCTCTGCTAATGAACTTGTGGCTCTCTTCTCTCTCTGGCCTGGCTTATGCAGGAGGGTTATGAAGGAGGCAACGCTTGTCCCAGATTAAGAAATGGCTTTGGCAGGGGTGTGTGTGAGCGTGCACGTGGGTGTGTGTATGTCTGAGTCTGTGTCTCTTCGGGAACACAGATGGCAGTGAGCAGGTGTTGGAGAGTGGGGCTTTGTCAAATGGTCCATGCGTATCCCTCCGGCTATGAAAGAAGGAATGATGTGTGAATGATGGAGAGAAGCTCATCACAGCCCTAGCCCAGGCCTTAGCAGACTTGTCCCCTGGAGTTGTCCAAGGGTGACAAGAACTTCTGGCTACCTCTTAGGAAACAGCAGGGGGATTTTCCAGTGATGCGCTGCCCGCGTGGTCGCAGCTGTTACACGAACAAACTCTTTGCTCATCTTGCCCCTGGTAAAGACAGGGTCCCTCGGTACTCTTTTTATACTCTTTTCAATACTCTGTGAAGATGCCATCCGCTTAATCATACAATATGAATTAGTCAAGTAGGCTAAGCATGTGTTTACTTTTAAGTTATTATGTATCTTAATCATGTCACAGAGTAAGCAACTGATAGGTGCTGAATTAATATAGATTCAACACATTGTCATAATATCTGGGGACCCTGATAAAGCCCCCTCGCTTTTATGTTAATGCTTTAGACCCTTTTATTCTTCACAGTGACCCTTAGAGTCTTATAATCTTATAGTCCCATCATCCCTTTTCCACTTCCTATGTCCCACTTTCTAAATCACCACTGGTATCTTCAGTTGGGAATGAAATGATCCCAAAACATATGACGATGCAAATGTGTGCTAAGTCACTTCAGTCATGTCCAACTCTTTGCGACCCCATGGACTTTAGCCTGCCAGGCTCTCCTGTCCTTGGGATTCTCCAGGCAAGAATACTGGAGTGGATTGCCATTTCCTTCTCTAGGGGATCTTCCCGACTCAGGGATCAAACACACATTTATGTCTCCTACATTGGCAGTAGGGTTCTTTATCCCCAACACCACCTGGGAAGCCCTATGATATGACGCAATGACTCAGTTACAGCTAATCTTGCTTTGGTTACATTTTAGCCTACTGGATCATATTTGAAAATGTCTGGATGAATATTAGGAGACAACCGAGTTTTATTAGAAAGTGGATTTTCAACATTTACTACGAGATCCTGGGTTTTTTTTCCCCCTTGATTCTGAGATGCTGGGGAAGATGTAACTCAGGCCCGGGAACTGTTCTGGATTCTAAATAAGAGGTGCTTGTGTTTATGTGGGTGCCCAATCATTTAACTTACACAGGACTAAGTTCCCTTGGACATTCTGTGTGTAGATTTCTACAGCACCTTTAAAGCTCGCCGGGATTCCTAAATCCTGTGTGTATGGTAAACACACTGAGATTTCGTTCATTGATGACCATTTTGCTGCTGCCTCTATCTGCCTGGCCACTTCCCGTTCAGCCTCCCAGGCTCTGTCCAACTGTGGATCCAGCTCCTATGGATGGTTCTTGTACTCAATTCTGTCTCTATGTTTCATTGATTTCATCCCAGGAAAGCCTATTTTCACCTATTTCCCTATTTCCTGCTTGCCTATAATGGGCAATTTTATATTTCATTATCAAATTCCATTTGCTTTATGGACATGCACATCTTATGCCCCAACTAATTATAAAGGCTTATGTTTATGGAGCATATTCCCTGTGTTAATTCATTTCATCTTCCCTGTAATTCTAAACGTATGGATTTTTGTCATCCCCATTTTATCAGATGAGGTAATGAAAGCAAAGAGAGCTTAAGTAAATTTCCTCAGGTCTCATGCAATTAGATTAATTCATCTGTTCCTTCCATAGTCATTAAATATTCATTTGTATCAATGTTGCATTAGGTGTTGTGCATGCCAAGTCGTGCAAACTGCAGGAAATGGTGAGAGACAGAGAAGCCTGGCATGCTGCAATCCGTGGGGTCATGAAGAGTCTGACACAACTTGGCAACTGTACAGAAAGTGCTAAGTCACTTCAGTTGTGTCCGACTCCTTATGACCCCATTGACTGTAACCTCCTAGGCTCCTCTCTCCTTGGGATTTCCCAGGCAAGAATACTGGAGTGGGTTGCCATTTCCTTCTCCCGGGGATCTTCCCAACTCAGTGTTCAAACCCGGATCTCATGAATCCTGCAGTGAAAGGTGGATTCTTTACCACTATCACCACCATATTAGGTGTTAGGCATCACATTATAGGTTGTTTCTGAGCAGGGCCAGCACCTGGAAATTTTGCAGCTATAGGTATGCCTATAGCTCTAACCGTAGGCTGCCTGGCACGTAGCAGCTGCCAGATAGAAACTTGTTGACTGAGTCACTGTGGACTGCAATATTATTGGGTTGGCCAAAAAAATTCACTCAGGCTTTTCCATAACCTGGTACGGAAAAACCTGAGCGAACTTTTAGGCCAATCCAATATATATGCCATAAGGTTTTTAACCTACTATAAGATAGTCTTGTGATAAAGGTCACATTAAGCTAATGCCCTTCCTAAGATCACATACCCTTTGAGATCTGTTTTTTTCCCAGGGAGTAGAACTGGATGGTTGCACAGCTCAGCTCACCTTGCAGAATGCTGCCTTTTGAAGGAATCCACTCCTCCCAGAGAAATCTGCTGTGGGATTAAGAATGCACTTTTAAACCAAACTGTCCACATCCTGCGGAGAAGGCAATGGCACCCCACTCCAGCACTCTTGCCTGGAAAATCCCATGGATGGAGGAGCCTGGTAGGCTGTAGTCCACGGGGTCGCGAAGAGTCAGACATGACTGAGCAACTTCACTTTCACTTTTCACTTTTATGCATCGGAGAAGGAAATGGCAACCCACTCCAGTGTTCCTGCCTGGAGAATCCCAGGGATGGGGTCACACAGAGTCCGATACGACTGAAGTGACTTAGCAGCAGCAATCCACATCCTGCTGTTTGATTTTGTAACTGCGTATTGACCTCAATCCTGTAAATGTCAAGGTGCCTGTGTCCGGCTCTCTGCGACCGGGGACCTTCTCGTTGGGATCTGACCCAACTGATCAAGGGCTTCTTCAGCCTTTGTTTTCCTTAGAGCCAAAAGATTTGTTTCTGTCAAGTCTTTTAGTGGAGGGGAAGGTAATATTTTCTAGATAAGGGTTACATAAAGCAGTCCTCCACTGCTAGGAAATACAGCTTTGCTAGTACTTCTGCACATTGGAAAGAAAATAAATAAATAGATGAGGTCCCCATTCCAGCATGTATGGCAAAGAAAATATAGTTGAGCCTCTAACAATTCCCAGCCCAGACTCACTGACTAGGTAACACTGAATGCTTTGTTAAATAATTTATCAAACTGGGTGCTTTCTAGCTGTCAGCTCTTCTCACTTTGCACTTAATTAAATAAAAGTCTTTGTAGGTTGTGACTTGGCCGGAGCTATGATTATAGAGCGAGGTAGTATTAGAATGGGTAATAGAATACATGCCTCATAATTCCTGTTGTAGAATTATTTCCTCAGTACTCAGATACTCTTAACTGTTTAGAGTATTCCACACTTACTGCATTGAAAATACATTGCACTTAGGGAAATTCTGATAGAAACAGAACTATTTCGAAGCACAATCTGTGAGGCAAAGTGATGCATGCCTCCAACATAAACTAATATACAGTTATGTCGCCTGAAACTGAAAAGAAATTGTTAGTCGCTCAGTCGTGTCCAACTCTTTTTGACCCCATGGACTCTAGCCAGCCAGGCTTCTCTGTCCATGGGATTCTCAGGCAAGAAGACTGGAGTGGGTTGCCATTTCCTCCTCCAGAGGATCTTCCCAAACCAGGGATCGAACCCCTGTCTCTTACATCTCCTTCATTGAGCCACTGGGGAAGCCCACATAAAGCCCGAGGATTGGTTCATTACAGAACTGGCATCTTTCTCAGACCCTGCAGAAAAAAAAGCAAGATAAAACTAGAGAAAGCTTTGAATGTGGTACCAGAATAAAGCAGCTGAATAACGTTTAAGCAAATACCCACTGATTGCATCTGACTTGCCAGCATCTTTCTCTTGCTCCTGACTCTGCTTGGCTCCGTTCTTTTAGCGGCAGTACTAGGAATTCTGTATATGTGGAAGCTCTGGAGCACTCCTACTCTCACCTAAAATGTGAGAGTCAGTGGGTGAGCACCCTAGAAATTATATGACCTCTACATAAAATTTGGGAACATGTAGAGTCAAGTTCCTTTTATACTTTACTGGCTGATGGATCCATCTCCTGAAGACCAAATCCAGGCCAGAACTAGAGCAGTTCCCAGTCACATATTCTCTGTATGCATGTAATGCAAATATGTCAGGGCTATCCTCACGTTTGTCCCACGCTCCCCTTCCCACCCAGTGTCCACAAGTCCTTTCACACTGAGAGCTCAGCTCTGTATTTTGTGACGATCTAGCACAGTGAGATGAAGTGGTGGGAGAGAGGCTCAGGAGGATGTATGCATACGTATAACTGGAAAAGACCCTGATGCTGGGAAAGATTGAAGGCAGGAGGAGAAGGGACGACAGAGGATGAGATGGTTGGATGGCGTCACTGACTCGATGGGCATGAGTTTGAGCAAGCTCTGGGAGATGTTGAAGAGCAGGGAAGCCTGGCGTGCTGCAGTCCATGGGGTTGCAAAGAGTCAGATACGACTGAGCAACTGACTAACGTAACTGGTTCACTTTGTGTAGAGCAGAAACTAACACAACATTGTAAAGCAATTATACTCCATTAAGAACTAATATAAAAAATAAATTAAAAATATATATATTCTCTGTAAAGGACAGGCTGCTGTTCTTCCCCATGACTTGCAAAAACAAACAAACAAAAAGAATAGGAGTCAAAATCCACTGAATTTCAACCAGAAAAGACTAGTCTGAAAGATTTAGAAGCCATAATTTTTTTTTTTTGTACAGGAGAAAACTCGGGAAAAAAATCTCAGGTGGGCATGCATATCTTGCAATGTTTCTTAAAGAACTGAGCACGGTGATTCAGAAAAAACTGCAAGAGAAAAAGTTTGATTTTTTTTTTTAATGGAAGTGTGAGTCTTTTAAATGTTTATTTATGATGGTTTTCATATGAATATTTGAGACCATTGCTTTCTCTCTTACTCTGTATTGATTATGCGGATTTTTCTGAAGATGATAATGTCCAGAAAGATAACTTCCATGGTTGGGAAGGAAATATCTTACTCAAAGTTTTGATGAGGTGAATGTCCCATCACCTATATGAGGTACCTCTTATCACTACACAGTTAGTGGTGGCTGTCTCACATTCATCTAGCCTATTTCCTTCAGGATATGCACATGCTCCTGGTCCAGTCAGCTTTAGTTAGAAGAACAGGGCTGTGTCCTTTCTTTTACATGCCATGACTGTCCATCACTCACGCTTAAATGAACCCTCAAAGTTGCCTTTCTCGGAAGGGCTCGTGGTACCTGGCAGATGCTGTGAAGTATTACGGACTTCTGCTGCAACTGGCCCAGTAGAATGAAGAAAAGAGACAATTCAGTTTCACTTATGTTGGCTTTGAGAAGCCAGTGGGACCTCTAACTAGAGCTGTTCAAGAAGCCTTTGGTTGGGACTTCCCTGGTGGTCCAGTGGCTAAGACTGTGCTCCCAATGCAGGGGGCCTCCCTGGTCAGGAAACTGGATCCCACACGCCCGCAACTAAGAGCTCATGTGCTGTAACTAGGAGTTCACATGTTGCAGCTGAAAGATCACACGTGCCTCAACGAAGAGTGGAGATTCTGAGTGCTGCAAAGAGGACCTGGCATAGCCAAGGAATAAATCATTTTAAAAAGAGGCATTTTGTACAGAGATGAGAGCACACATATAAAATAACTCATAACTCAGGGGCAAGAGAGAACCGGGCTGTGCAGTGGGAAGAATTCTAAGATTATCTTTACTAAGATTTCCACCTCCGGGTGTAAACATCCTGTATAATCTACCCCCTCACCCTGACGTGAGTGGGACTTGTGTGTGTAATGATATTTCACTTCCATCACTAGATTCCTAATGAATTAACTCTGAGTTAATCAAAAGGGAGATTATCCTGGGTGAACCCTTAAAAGAGGGATGAGGTCCTTATAAACAGAGAGATCCTCCTGCTGGCCTTGAAGAAGTGAGCTGCTTTTTTGTCAGGGGACCTATGGAGAAGGGCCAGCTGGGAAGTGGCTCAGTCGGTAAAGAATCTGCCTGCAATGCAGGAGATGTGGGTTGGATCCCTGGATTGGGAAGATCCCCTGGGGAAGGGCATGGCCACCCACTCCAGTATTCTTGGAGAGAATCCCATGGACTGAGGAGCCTCGCGGGCTACAGTCCATGGGGTGGCAAAGAGTCAGACACGACTGAGCGACTGAGCCCACATGCGTGCTGGGGAGAAGGGCGCGTAGCAAGGACCTGAGGATGGCCTCAGGACATGAGATCCGTCCCATGTTGACCTACAAGGAAATGGGCGCCTCAGCTATGCAGTTACAGGGACCTGAATTTATTTTCACAATATGTGAGCCCAGAATCAGAGCTGAGTTTCCACTGAGCACAGACTCAGCCACCAGCTTGACGTCAGCCTGGCGGGAATAAGAGCCGAGGACCCAGCTAAGCCACAGCCAGACTTCTGACCCACAGAAGCTGTCTGATAATACATCTGTGTGGAACACTTTAATAAAGAAATGCATTTGTGGTGATTTGTTCCCCGTAATAAGAAGGCAGATTTTGGAGTCATCAGCATATTGATGATAATTGAAAGCCTCGGGGTGTACAAAATTAAACATTAAGAGGGCATGTACACAGAGACAAGGAGAGGGCTTAAGTGAATTGCTAATGATGAGAGACATTTAACAGAGGGAAGAGGCAGGGAAGCTGTGAAGGAGTGGCCAGCCAAAGAGGAGTAGAATCAGACAGATGAAGTGGGAGACATTAGGGTCTTTCTCTCCTGCCCTTTCTACCTTATCTCTTAAGACAGGGGCTTCTACACCCTCAGTCATGGCTCTGTGTGGTGGGATTGGCAGAAGTGAGCCTGCCTGCTCCAACCTTCGGGGGTGCCAGGGCCACAAGCACAGAATCCTCGTCCCCATTCGGCACGCAGCCTGCGATGATGAGAAAGAAGAGGGCAGGCGGTCTGCAGTTATCAACTGGGTCCCTTCCTGGGTGGGAGGGAGCTATGGTGTCTTGTGGGTCCAAGCGCTGGGGAAGTAGTGAAATTCTCATTCTAGCCATGAAGCATCCAATGGGCTTCCCAGGAAGCTCAATGGTAAAGAATTCACCTGTCAGTGCAGGAGACGCAGGTCTGATCCCTGGGTCAGGAAGATCCCCTGGAGGAGGAAATGGCAACACACTTCAGTATTTTTGCCAGAGAAATCCCATGGACAAAAGGAGCCTGAGAGGCTACAGAAAGGTTACAGAAGAGAAATGACTCAGTGATGAAAAAACAAGACAACACAAAAAAGCATCCAATTGTTTTCCTGTGATAAAGCTAGTGCATTGATTCTGGTTTGATTTCTATTATATTTCTCAACTTTTTAGAACTCATTGGGGAATTCTGCAATCATCATTGTTGGAAGAGACAACAGCATTAGTGGGGAAGGGGAGACAGAAGGTCAAGGACGAGGAAGGGACCACAGGTTCAAAAGGTTCAGGGAGGTCTAGGGCAGTGAGCCCTTGGTAAATGGCAGCATATTAGTCAGGACCTGAGCTCAATTCATTAAACGGACTTGCCCACTTAATCATCATGACAGTCTTCGGATAAAGCACTTACATAGGCTGAAATGCGGCTTAAAACCAGGCAACTGCAGGAGGTCAAATGGCTTTGGAGGAGCTGGAATCCACACCCGAGAGTATCTGAACCCAAAGGCACGTCCAATCTCTGAGGGGTTTGACAAAAGAAGTTCTTGATGACCTTGAGCACTGTTTGCTCTTTCAGGGGGGTGTGGATGTTGCTAACCAGGTTGTAACTGGAAAACCAAATTGTGGGTGGTAAGAAGAGCAAGAACAAATGTATTTCAATATTTAAATGAAGAGACGTAGTAGGGGAATGTGGGGTGCCAGGTGGAGGGATTTTTTTTTTTTAAGGTAGGAGAAATTGTGAAAATATTTCAATGCTCTTAGGAGGGAGAGCAGGTGGGAGGGGTGAACATACCTGAGAAACTGAGGCTAATTGGGAGAGTGGGGTCTCTGGTGGGGAGGAAGTGGGGAGAAGGACATGCAACCATGTAAGTTTCAAGAGTTCCTTTTCCTGTTTTCTATTTTCTTGGTGAAGCAGAAAGTGAGGTTATTTGCCCAGAATAAGTGAAAGAGGAGAGGAGGTGGAAATGATTGTCCTTTGAGAGATGACTATGAATTATGGACAAGTTTCTAACCAGACATGACTACAGAGAAAATGACCCAAGAACCAACTTGTCTAGATGGGCTGATTTGTTGATTCTTTCTCTACAGAAATTAGGCTTGGAAAGGAATAGTGTGCTCATCACTACTTTCACTAAAAGTTTAATAATTTTGTTTTCTTTAATTTTTCTATCATTTCCTTTTAACTATAGACACATTTTTGTCATTGTTGTTTTGTCTATAGTTTGTGCTTTATTGGTTGTGGGTTTTGTTTTGTTTTGTTTTGTTTTGTTTCCTTTAAGGGAAGCCATCTTTCAGGAATGCTGATTTTGGTAGGATTGATCTGTTTCCGTTCTACATCATCAGCTTTGTCAATGAAAGACATTGACTGAGGTCTAATGTCTAGGCTATGACTTCAGTGCAATCTATTCTGACTCTCACTCACTGGCCTTGGAGAATGTAGTTTCAGAGCTTCCCACTAATGCTGTAAACTCTAAATTTTCCCATTGAGTCCCCCCTTGATTAAGCATCAACTTTTTAAAGAAAATAAATAATCAAATGTGAATAAGTTATTATAATGTGTCCATGTTTGTGGTATGCGCCATAGCACATAAAAAACTAACAAAACAAAAGCCAAAATACACAGTTTCTAAACTTAAGGAGCTTGTATGCTGAATGCCAACTCAGAACAGCCTGCCCTGAGTAAGAGCAATGTTAAACAGAAAGCGCTACACCCTTTAGGACAAAGGATGATTACTGTAGGCTGCCGAGGTCTTCACGGAGGAGTAGAACCGAGGTAGTATCTTAAAGGTCAGTAGAACCAGACCAGCCAAGAGAAAGAGACAGACAGGGAAGACGGAATGAAAGGGACAGAGGAGGACATGTATGAAGGTGAGTGAGGAATCGGTGCAAGACTGTTTTGTATTAGAGAAGTCTGGGTAAATGAGTTTGCCAGCACATAGACTCACAGGGTGAAAGAACTTTGGAGCCAACCTATAATATCTCTCCTTTTAAGAGTAAGGCTGAGATTTATGATTATGATTGAGATTATGATTGTCCAAGGATGCCTCAAAGGTTATGTTGGCAGAACTGGGTTAAGGATTCAATTTTTTTTTAATTGAAATTCTTGATTTTAGAATTGGGAACTTTGCCATATACATTGCTGCCTCTTATAGGGCTGGCTATAGGGTGGTGTTTGTTATAGAACAGGGCTTAAGCTTCCTGACTCTGATATCTCCAGCTGAAATACTGGTTTTGATCACTCTAGTCACGTACCCTTGGACAAGGTTGTTGTGTTTTAACCTCTCCGAGTGCCCGTTTCTTCATCAGTGTCATGGGGACGCTAATAGTCTCCTCCTAGAATGGTTGGTTCTTGTCTGTCTATTAAATCATCGAGGCAAAATGCTATCATAGAACATAGTAAGTATGCAATATATGTTATCTGCAGTTTTATTAGTTTTCATTCAACATTTATTTGAATGCTGACTATGTCTGGTAAGGTTGTTTGAGATGTATAAACGTGGATTAGATAGAATACTTACTGCTTAATAGGAGAGATAAGACTTATACATAAAAATTTACAATACAAGTAAAAAGTGATCAGGGTTGTCAGTAAGTCTTAGATAAAATAGACAAAATATGGTAAGCATTAAAAAGCAAGAGGGATTTCTTTCATGTGAAAACAGTTTTGTGGAAATTGTAGACTAATTTTAAAAGCATGATGATGCGATGTAAACAGATAAATACTCTCAGTCACCTTGGGAAGCTATATTATGTATTATATGACATATTTATTAACAGACGAGACTGTAGTTAACAGTCAAGAGATATTTGGACACCCCTCTGGGGACTACTCCCATAGACATTTACACAGCCACCCCAGAAACTCTTTTCCAATCTCAGAAGGGTGCAAGCACTGCTTGGATTCTGTTGTTTATTCATTTCTCAAGACTCTTCTTTGTGGTGGCTTAATGTTTTATTCTCTCTCTCTCTTCTCTTTTTGTTTTGGTGGTCAAATTTTCCCTTGAATTATAAGGAATGGAATGCTTCAAGGTTTGGGCTTAGGGTTCTCCATACAAAGAGAATTTCAGTTTGCTTCTGCTAGGCATTTAGGAATTTGAGCAAACTCTGTAAGATAGTGAAGGACAGGAAGCCTGGCGTGCTGCAGTCCATGGGGTTGCAAAGAGTCAGACATGATTTAGCAACTGAACAACAGCAACAAAAAGGCATCTGGGAGCCCTGTTAACCTGGAAAGACTTCAGACTTAACTTGACACCTGGTATTTTTCAGATCACATCATTATTGTAATTTCCAGATCCAATTTTATGTGAAAGTTGACTTGGAGTTAAGAATTCTCAGGTAAGGAGCTGTTTTTTGTGTTTTTGTTTTTTCCTCCCTGAATCTGGAGACAAGTCTGAGAAGGGCACATTTCTTGATCATTATCTGCTGTAAGGGGGAGTATCTTTTTTTCCATTTACACCACCTGGTGTTGCCTTTTGTGAGTCCTCCTCTATGTCAGAGTCTCTGGCCCCATGTCATCTTTCACTGTCATTAAAATTAAAGCTCTAAGCCATAGGGACCAACATCTGGCCCTGAGGCAGTGCCAGCTTCCACACTCTGTTCCCGGATTTGTGTTCTCTCAACACTTTTCTTTTGAAATAGTTTAGTCAATGTTTTCAGGAGGTTTTCACCTGGTGGGATTTGGGGGACCTCTAACCTGCTGTGTTATCAGAAATGGCAATCAAATTGGTCAAATTTTCAAAAGAATAAGTGACTCCCACTTCCCCCACCAAAAAAAAAAAGGACTAAGATTATTACAGAAAAATGCATTTAGAGATATTTTAAGAGTCAGCTAGACCTGGATTCAAGTTTTTAAAGTTTGGGGTACATTAATGAGTTATTGTTTCTCTATTTGAAAGTCACAGTATAAAAAATTGTAACTCTTAGGAGGATGTGGTATTACATGATATAATCCCACATGCCATGCTTAAAACATTGTACCTTTTACATATAAGAGTTCAAAACACAATGCATATTTTTAGTGACATATGGACTGGATCACTAATAGTATAAGACATTATGCAACTATAGCCAACTGAGAGTAATAAACCATAGATACTGTAGTGCTGAAAAATGAGAGAAATCCATTGCCTGGAATAGCTAAGGAGTTTTCTGAAAGAATCTACTATTTAACTTAAACTTGGAAATTGGAAGAGCGTCTGAGATAGACAGACAGGTGGAGGAGAGTATACCAAAGAGTAAGAAAAAAGTTTTGTTGTTGAGATGGGATAACGTTTTCAAGTACTGTTCTTTGTATTACTCAGATTGCAAGTATATTTTAAAATTTATTAATGTGCCATTACTCTCTAGTTTCCATCTGTTGTCTTTGTCTTCTCTATGAGTCTATTTTCAAAAATGATGGCAGAGCCCTCATCTTTTACTTCTTGTGCGGTTCCCCACAGCATACGGTGCTTCTATGTAATAAGCACTTAAGCAGTACCTATTGAGTGCATGAGCCCTCACTTTTGAGAAGCACCTCTTCTGTCTTACTTTCAGCAGCTTCTTCTTCTCACAGTGAAGGTGCCTGCATAACACCCAGTTACCTTTAGGTGAAACCTGGCAGGACATCGTGCAGTGGTTATTTGGGATCAAGTCACAGAAGGAAACACCAAGAGACTGCTGCAGCCAATTGACACCCCTTTGGAAATGTTTTTTGGTCAGGAGCTTCTTCAACGTAAAAGAGAAAGCCTTCTTTTCCCAATAATAGCAAAGAGCCATTTCTGTCAGGTTACACTAGACACTGAAGGGACTGATCTAAAGACACTGGATTTTGTTTCCAACCACAGGAGCCAGATGGACAAAATCTTGACTAACTATAAGGAAGAACTATCTAATAAGGAATGGAGAATGTTACATTATTTAGGATATAGCTATTACAGAAAACCTAACTTACACATTTAATGTCAATTTAATAGTATTTAATGAATTTCTTGGAGAAATGGCAACCCACTCCAGTGTTCTTGCCGGGAGAATCCCATGGACAGAAGCGCCTGGTGGGTTACAGTCTATAGGATAGCAAGAGCCGGATACAACTCAGCAACAACCACCACCAATGAATTTCTAGTTGCCAGTCATGTTGTCGGTTCTTGGAGACAAAATGTTGATGAAGAATCTTGCACCAGGACTTCCCTGGTGGTGCAAGGGACATGGGTTCGATCCTTGGTCCGGGAGGATTTCACACGCGGCAGAGCAACTGAGTCTGTGAGCCACAACTACCGATCCCGAGTGCCGCGACCGTGGAAGCCCGTGCGCCTAGAGCCTGTTGTCTGCAACAGGAGAGGCCATGGCAACGAGAAGCCCCTGCCCCACAACTAGAGAGTGGCCCCTGCCCTCCACAGCCAGAGAAAGCCCGTGAGCAGGGACGAAGACCCAGCACAACCAAAAATAAATGGGTAAATTATAAAAAAGAAAAGAATCATACCCTGAAGATGTAAAGAACTTGCATCCTTAAATATCTTTTTTTGAACAACTAGGGCATCTCACAGGTACGTGAACTAGAACACAAAGTCAGACTAGGCCCAAGGCAAGGATAGAGAGATAAATGGAGTGTTATGGGATGGGTAATCAGGGGAATTAATTTTGAAGTCAAGGAAGATCTAGAACAGGAATACTGGAGATAGTTCAAGTACTAGTAGAATTAAAACATGTGTGATGCTAGGGAATTTTAAAAATACCGTGAAAACCATGGTGTGTATGTGGAATGGACCAAGGACTGGCAGAGCTGCAATTGTGGGTTTATGGAGGAGATAGTAGCATACAAAATTTGGGGTAGGATTTAGAAGGTTGTGAGAAAGTACAGAATGTTGGCTATGAGAATAACTGTGAGAACATATTTGCTGGAAGTTGACAACCAGTTGAATGAGATGATTGAGACACAGGTGAGAGAGATGAAAGGATGAATGATGAATAAACTTTGTAGCTTGGGAAAAGTCCAAAGTGATATCTTTACTTGGGATGAGAAACCAGACAAGAAGAAACAATTAGAAGTGAGATAGATGAATTAAAGTTCAGATAGATTGAAAATGAGATATTGTGAGATTAATGTGGCTACAGAAAATCTGAGCGGGGTGAAATATGTGGTCCTAGAAAGAAAAAAGAACTCTTACGAGACTACTAGTAAGTTAGGAGAGGTGAAAATTAGGCTTGCATTTTATTTTATTTTTTTACTTTTTTAAGATTATTTTTTGATGTGGACCATTTTTAACATCTTTTTTGTTGCAAAATTATTTCTGCTTTATATTTTGTTTTTTTGGCTATGAGGCATGTGGGATCTAAGTTCACTGACCATACTCCCTGCATTGGAAGGCCAAGTCTTAACCACTGGACCACCAGGAAAGTCTCTCTTGCTGTGGTTTAGTTGCTAAATTGTGTCTGACTCCTGCAACCCCATGGACTGCAGCCCACCAGCCTTCCCTGTCCATGGGATTTCCAAGGCAAGATAACTGGATTGTGTTGCCATTCTCTTCTCCAGGAGATCTTCTCAACCCAAGGATCAAACTCACATCTCCTGCATTGGCAAGTGGTTTATTTACTACTGAGCCACCAGGGAAGCCCAGGAGAAATCCCTAGGCTTGTAATTTAAATGGGAAGAAAGAGAGTTGATAGAATTTGACATACATTACCCCTGTTGACTCAGATGGTAAAGAATCTGCCTGTAATGCAGGAGGCCTGGGTTTGATCCTTGGGTCAGGAAGATCCCTTGGAGAAGGAAAAGGCTACCCACTCCAGAATTCCTGCCTGGAGAATTCTGTGGGCAGAGGAGCCAGAAGGGCTACAGTCCATGGGATTGTAAAGAGTCAATCATGACTGAGCAACTAACACATTTTCATTTTCACCTGAAATACCAACTCTACCCACTGACTCTAAAATTTATGTCTAGACAGACTCTTCCGCTCGAACAAATGGCTGTGGATTCAACTAACTTCTCACCATCACTACTTGGTTATGTGATGTGAATGTCAAGCTTAACATTTCCAAGTCAAAGTCTTGATGTCTTCCATCCCCACCCCATAACCAGCCAGCTCCTCTCTACATCTTCTCCATCTTGTAAATGACAAGTCTATTTTTTTCAATAACTTAGGCAAAAACATTGGAGTCCTCTTTTGCGCTTGTCTCCAATACATCAGCTACTTGACACTTATATCAGTTGTACTTAGCTCTAATTAAATGTAAATTTCCCTTGTTATCTATATGATTTATAGCATCATACTCCTGAAAGGTGGGGTCTGACTGCTGACCACTCAAACAGGCCAGGTTTGTGGGAAGGAGAGTTTGCTTTATTTCAGATGCTGGCAACTGGTGGGAGAGGTGAGACATCTCTTTAAGCCCACCCATGCACCATGCAGGGGCAAGAGCTGTAACAGACAGAAGGGGCTACATGCAGAAACAGTACAGTCAACTTTAACAGTCATCTTGAAATTGGTCATCCAGGGTCTCATCAGCATCATCTTGGTTGTTCTAAGTGCAATTAATCTTTAGTCCAGCAGTGCTCTGCCTCCATTTCATGAGACGAATTCTTGGAATTGTGGTAGCTTATATCACAGCTACAGTCTGGTCATCAGATAGTTAACTTTTCCACCTGGGATTTCAGTATCTATGAGACAGCTCACAGGATATGGCTCAGAATATTATCTATGGCCCTTAAGAAAGAACCGAAAGGTCCTTGACTATGCTTAATAACTACATTAGTATTATTTGGTCTCCTTTGACTGTTTCCCTTTATTTCTGCATATTCTCACTTCTTTGATTAAGCCTATTCTTTGACTAAAGTTTTCCACGGACAAAAGCAGGCAGAGGACGTGGGCGGGTGAGGAGAGCAAGGAACATAGATAGGGTCCTGGCTCGTTTCACTCATTCCTTTCAGATGTCTTTCCCAAATTCACCTATAAATACAACTTTCCCTCATAATCCTATATGTAATATATATCCCCACCACCACTTTCTATCCCCTTCATTCTACTGTATTTTCTCCATAGTAGAAGTTGTTCAGTCATGTCCAACTCTTTGCAACCCCATGGACTGTAGCCTACCAGCCTACTCCATCTGTGGGGCTCTCTGGGCAAGAATACCGGAGTGGGTTGCCATTTCACTTAAAATACTTCAAAACTCCCAGCCCTGACAAGTTCTGGAACCTTTATTAGATTCACAAATCCCCAGTAGTTATTTTCTGCCCAGCACCATGGAGTCTTCCCCTACACCGGAGCAGCTTAGAATTTGCCCAAGATTCAAGGAAACTCCTTCACTGTTTTATTTGTCAGTTTCCATGTTCTCTACTAGCATCTAGGACACAAATAGTTTATTTTATCCTTGCTACCTGGAACAGTGCCTGGCAACCTAAGTGTTTAATTCCTTGTGGTTGACTCTGTACAGTAAAATTTCTCATGGATTTGGAGTGAATGTCATCTAATTTATAATCATGAGTGAAAGCAGGATATTGAGAAAAAGTAATAAATGTGTGGGCTCATTACAGGGAGTGTTAGAGGAAGCCAACTAGAAATGATTAAGGGAACTTTTGAAGAGCATTGAGAATCTTTGTGCAGAGGAAATCATACATTTGGAACTGGCCCAATTAATAGAGTGAAGTCTCTCTTTTCCCATCAAGACTCGGCTTCTCAGGAACGGGAGGAGACTGAGTTGTTCCAACAGTGGCAGTTAACAAAGTTGCTGGGGCAGAAAGACAAGGAGGGAAAAGTGTTGTAAATCCTGAAGAGCAGGTTAGGCTGGTCATCAGAAGTGTCGAGAGTCTAGGAGGGGAATCCACACTTGCATAGTGGGATGGGATGGAAGATGGGGTCATGAAGAGGCAGAGAGCTTCCAGGGTGGGAGTGAAGATGACATCTAGGTGGAAGACAATGGTAAATCTTTAATTTCTCTGGCTTATCTTTCAAGGGATACTCATATCGTAGTGATGGCTTGACCTAAGTCGCTCATTTTATCAATGAGCCAGTTAAGTCCCCAAAAAGCGAAGTGACCCCTCCAAGGTCTATCTGAATATAGCCCAAGTCTCCAGCAAACACGGAAGAGCCAGACCACTGGGCAGCTTCTCCCACCTAACTTCCCTTCCAGCCGGGTCTGCCCCAGCTTCCATCACTCGTTCTCCCTCAATTTCAAAATTCTCAATGATAAAAAAAAAAAAAGGAAATATCTAAACGAGAGTTCTGCCCTGTCTTCTCTGTGATTCAATGAGTTTTTGGCTTCAGGGGCCTTGGAAGTCTGTCTTTCAGACAAGTGAAAATGTAACTGCCTCTAAGCGTTTCTCTCTGCCAGCAGGATGCCTGTCTCTAGCTGACAGTTCTGGCTGCCTCGTGCTGTTTGGGTTTCTTACCAGGTTGTCTGACAGCAGGATACTTTTTAGCTTGATCAAGGACAATAGGCTCTAGATCAATGCTTATCATTTGTCAGACCTGGAAAACCTCATCGCTCTGATAACTGTTGGTTCCGCTGGGACTATGTTAACTATTGGTCCGGCTGTTGGTTGGCTTGGGAGAGGCAGAAGTGAGTCCCCCGGATGATGAGTTACACAGGTGTCTTCTGAATTCAGAGTGGTGTGGAGGAGCAAGGTCTGGGGGTGAGTTAGGAGAGCTGCTTTCCAGTTCTCCTCTGCTATCTATGGGGTCCACACTGTAAAGGAAGGCATTTTCCCCCACCAAGCCTCGGTTTAATCTTCCCTGAAGTGAAGGAATGGAAGAAATAATTCATTTCTTCCATTTCAGGTAGGGTGTATGCCTCTTCAAAAATCTGACATCGCCTGGGAATGCACAGGAATCTTTTCATGTGAGGACTTCTGGAATGAAACATAATGAAGGGACATGCCCTAAGAAATCCCTGTTATTGATTAACTGCTGGTTAATGATCGTCTTGCAAAATACAGTAAGGGATGGGACCATTGGAAGATTCACAGAATAGGGAGGTGAGTGGACAAAGCCCTCTCCTCCACACGTTTCTCTACGCCCTCCCTACTGTTATAGCAAACTAAGTCAAAAACCAAATATCAGTACACAGAGTTGTCTGCTAGATGGGACATTAGAAATCAGCTCAGCTAGTTCCTTCTCTTTAGGTTAAAGACAACAGTGTGCATGGAGAAGAAAACTATTGGCCAATGATAGTTAAAGCTGAGATTCCAGCTCTTACTGGGGGTCTGGGAGACTCAGAGCATCCTGGTCAAGAAGAGGTTAAACTCCTTCATAGGAAGAGAAAGGTAGAGAGGCCTGAGTCTGGACAGTCAGCAAGTAGAGAAAATAAGCTCATTTCTAGAAACGTGCTTTTGCTGATTGCTCTGTTTTACACTGGAGATGAATTGCTTTGGTTCCTCAGATGTTAATTGTAGCCAGGAAAAGGCCAGAACACTGTGATAGCATGATATATTTGGAAAATAACACATGATTTGGAATTTTGCAGGCCTGGAGTCAAATTCAGTTCTAACTATCCATCCTTTCTGAATCCAAATTCTATCATGAATAACTTGGGGATAATTATATCTGCCTACATTTGATGAGGATTTAGAGTTAATATATGCAAATTTGCTAACTGGTATCTAATTTATCAACAAGATACGAGGGAAAAGGACAAAAAATTTCATCCCAATTGCAATACAGATACACTGTAATTGCCAAATTTGCCACATTGAGGGATGCTGCCAGACCTATACTGATTTTGTGGACAGGTCCTTCACACACCCACGTGGGGAGAGCAGTGTTCTCAGAACCAAGGTGGCTGCTGCGACAAGATGAACCATCTCAACTCTTGGAGTTTCCCTAGGGGATTACAGAATTTGGTGACTCCAGAATTTCCCTAGAGGAATCTTAAAGTTGGCAATTTACTTGGAAATGAGGCTTAAGGACTTGCCTTGATGTTTGCACCTATGTTTGCAAATGATTGAAAAAAATGTCAATTGTGTGATCAAGGACAGAAGACGTATAGAGTTGGAGGGTGGTGAGGTTGGACAAAACTCACCATATTTCTAGATGCCCTGACTACTGTGATAGCAAACAAAGTAAAAAAACATAATTCTGACAGGCAGAGGTTCCTGCTAGCTGGGACACCAGACGTCATCTCAGTTAGTTTCTTCTCTTTATGGTTAAAGAAAACAGGGAGCATGGAGAAGAAAATTGGCCAAATTTTCATCAGAGTCAAGGGATAAATACTTACAAACTCTAAAGTGTGACTTTGGTCTCCCTCAACTCCCATATGTATGCATATGTACACAATCACACACACACACACACACACACACACTCATTAGAAACAGGGCAAAAAAATAATGCTCACAAATTATTCATTTGGGCTTCTTCCCTGGTGGATCAGATGGTAAAAAGTCTGCCTTTGATACAGGAGACCTGGGTTCGATCCCTGGGTTGGGGAGATTCCCTGGAGGAGGGCGTGGCAACCCACTCCAGTATTCTTGCCTGGAGAATCCCATGGACAGAGGAGCTATACAGAGGACAGGCAGGCTATATAGTCCATGGGGTCACAAAAGAGTAGGACCTGACTGAGCAGCTAACGTTTTCACTTTCACTACTAGTACCATTCACTTAATAAGCGTGATGATAAAGAGTCTCTCCTTGACCAAACTGTAGTTGGACTCCTCTGAGCTCTTTTTCAATGATACATGTCCTTCAGAGCTCAGTTTTAGCAAGAATCCTATCATGCTGGTGGTTTAACCCAAAATCCTTTACCCTCCATCTCTCTCATATCTGACCAAATTCCTCATCCTCCACCATCCCCCCAGGAGATGTCTGATCACTTTGGCCTGCCTTGAGCAAGAATTCTGTTAGGTCAGTTTAGAAAAGAGTAGTTTGACCCTCTTAGTAATTGTCCATCTACAGACAGCTGGCCTCCCCCACAAAGTCCCCTGCCCTGCACAATTCTGCTCCTTATCACTAAATTCCCACCTTTTAAAAAAAATGTTTATTTGTTTGATTATATTCACAGCTGAGCCCAATCTCTCTCCCTTACTTCAAAACCCTGTTATAGAGGTGCCTATACCTGTCACAAGAGTCCTAAGCAAAATCTGACTTCTTGTTTTAACAAGAGTCAGAACAATTTTTTTTTTCTACTGAAGAAATAAACTAAACTTCAAAGTAAAGATGGGCAGAAAATTGAAAGCAGCCTCTTTAAATGCAAGTAACTGTGGTGACAAAAAAAAAAAAAACATTATGTTAAATGTAATAATTAATCAAATGTAACAGCAATAATATAATATTTGCTAATTGCTTTTATGGGAATTCAGAGATAAAATTTACTATTATTTCTCTGAAAGAGCTACAGTCCAATATACCACTTAACTGTCAATGTTTAGAGTGGTTTGATACCAATGGTGCTACTTCAGAGAATGGAAGGGCTGGATAGTCTTATATGCTTAATAGATGAGAGGCCTGGAGTGCCTAGGACAGTGCTTTGAGGATCCGTGTCCTTATCTCTAATAAAAAAAGAGATTACTCAGCCATATAAAACAATGAAATGGTGCCATTTTCAGAGACATGGATGGACCTGGAGACTGTTTTACAAAGTAAAGTAAGTCAAAAAGAGAAAAACAAATATATAATAATGCATACATGTGCACTCTAGAAAAATGGTACAGATGAACTTATTTGCAAAGCAGAAATAGCGACACAGATGTAGAGAACAAATGTGTGGACAAAAAAGGGGAAGGGAGCTTGGGATGATTTGGGAGATGGGGACTGACATATATGTATACTGTGTGTGTATGTGTGTTGGTTGTTCAGTTGTGACCCCATGGACTGTAGCCTACCAGGCTCCTCTGTCCATGGAATTCTCCAGGCAAGAATACTGGAGTGGGTAGCCAATTCCCTTCTCCAGTGAATCTTTCCAATCAAGGAATCAAACCCTACTATGTAAAGAATGGAGCTTCCTGGGTGGTTCAGCGGTAAAGAATATACCTGCCAAGCAGGAGACTCAGGTTCGATCCCTGGGTCGGGAAGATCCTCTGGCGAAGGAAATGTAACCAACTCCAGTATTCTTGTCTGGGAAATCCCATGGACAGAGGAGCCTGGTGGGCTGTAGTCCAAGAGGTCGGAGAAAGTTGGACACGATTTAGGGACTAAATAACAACAGCAGGGAGCCACAGATACCTACCAATTCCTAAGGTGGAATTGAGGCTGGACTACAGCCAGGATGATTGCTAAGTGAATTGCTCTGTGGATTTTTTTGTGAAATTCCCTAACATTTAAATATTGTCAGTTGATGAATTAAAAAAAAAAATGGAAAGGTCCAATGATGCTGGGGTACAGAAAACACAAGACACCATGCATCTACCTTGTGATCCAAGGAGCTAGAATAGAAGGATAGAAAGTCACCAGCCCAGGTCCAGCCTCACTTCTGTATATTAAAATAATTCAGAGTATATATCCTACTGAAGGTATGTGAAATGCAACCACTCTGGCCTTTCAGGGTCACTTTTATTATCCTATATAAACACTTATGCTGACACATTTATTCAGCTAATACATATCTTGTTTTGGTTGAGAACAACTTATGCTCAGAGACTAAGATTTGTCTTCGCCACTCACTTATTTAACACAGGCTCGTTGCAGGAATTACAATAATTTAAAAAGCCAAGAGCACATAGGATAATGTTTCTAATCAATTAAAAAAAAAAAAGCATTGTCCAGACCAATAACAGATTAATCACACTATTGTTCCAGGCAAGGGGGAAATGAAGAGACTGAAGTGCAAATTTAGTTGAGATGAACATTTTTCTAACTCCAGGGGAGTTAGTTTTAGCCAACCAAGAACTGGCTTCCAGCTGTCAGAGAAAAAGTGAAAGTCTCTTGTTGCTCAAAAATGTTGCCCAGGAAAGAAGAATGTGTTGGCAACAAGATGCACAATTTTCATCACTGCCAACCAAGAGTCACTTTGTCCAGGAAACAGCTAGCGCCCTGAGTCTGTGAAGAGCTGTTTATTGCTGCAAGTAGTAGCCTTGCCCAGACCAAACACTCTGAAGTCACTAATCAAACCTCCTGGTACTTAAAGCTTCAGCTTCCCCCAGCCATAGTCACTCCCCCCATGTGTTTTTATTGGTAAGCTCCTAGCAGCACTTGTCAATAGCTGAGCTACTGAGTTCTATTGATGGTCACAGATGTCAGTGTCAACATCCTGACACAGCTCCTCCATGTAAACAATCCACTCTTAGGACAAAACAGCTTCATTCTTGAATCAAAACAAGTGGATCTGAAATAATAGCAGACTAATACACAATGTATCTATTGGGTCATTGTAGATCTCTGAAAAGAAAACTAGTTCAAGAAGATTCAGACAACACTTGGGTTCTAGTCCTCAGGAACACATAATCTAAAAAGAAAAGTAAGGCGTGTACAAGTGAAAACAAATTATAAGAAATAATATGTTCAAGTAATTTAGTGATGACTACCATTGGCCATGGAATCAAATGAACATGTCATCAAGTTCTGGCTCCTTCTAGGTTTTATGCCCTTGGCAAATACTTATCCTTGGTCTCCTCCATCTAGATGAGGTATAGTAAGGGAATCTCTGTAAAGGGATGTGAGTGTTAAATGAGGTAATACCTGTAAATTTCCTTGTAGTGCCCAGTACCAAGTTGAAAACATATACACAAGCAACAATAGTATTGGTAATAATAATAATAATAATAATAGAAGCGAGAGGACAGCTCAAATGTCATAGGCAGCAAATGAGGAGAATCACCTGGGTGGTACAGGTAATATGAACCAGACCCCTTCAAGGGGGGTCCATTGGACTGGCAGCACTGGTATATTCTGGGAGCCTGTCAGAGCTCAGGCCCCACTCCATATGTACGGCATCAGAATCTTCATTTTATTTAGCATTTTTTCCTGGATGATGGGCAACCTACACTGAAGTTCAAGAAGCATTGTACAAGGAGATATCAAAAGAAAAGTGATTCCACTGGTGAATGCAGATGAAAGGGGATCAGCGTGGACTAGACATGAACTAAAGCCTCCAAGATGAGGCAGAATCAGACTCTAAGTCACCAAACAACTTGGTCCCAGAACCCCTGTACTCTCTCAAAAATTATTGAAGACCCAGAAACGTTTGTGTGTTTTGTCTGCTTGATGTCTAACCATAGGAGACAGCTGGGTTCTCAAATTCTTCAGCATTTAATCTGTTGTGTTATTTTGGATGAAGAGCAAGAAGAAAATTTGTCCTCACACAAATATGTAGGTTGAAAATGTAGTAGTATTTTAATACACTTTTAAGATAATTGTGGATATTCTCTTTTGTTATACCACAAAAATGCTAAAAGTGGTGGTTTCTTAAATGTGTGGAATCTCAAATGTAATGAATCAACCTTGAGAAGACTTGGATAAATCAGTGAGCAAATGTTTTCCAAATGACCGATGCATGCTGTTGCAAATATCAGAACAAAAGTAACAAGTCTACGCAGAGTAGACTAATGGATTTTAATGTGCCAGTATGAATATAGACTAATGGATTTTAGTCTATAAAGACTAATGGATTTTTAATGTACCAATGCAAACATTTATTGCCGTGTTTTTCCTCGAGATAACCATTGTATGCATCAGATCTTTTTTGTGTGTACTTCCTATTCAAAATAATGAAAAGAAATATACTTAAGGGTCAAAATGAATGACTTCTGCTGTTTCATCTGGGGCATTGTTAAGTGAAACCGAATGCACAATGCTGGGCAATGCAGTGAGTACCCGTCTACTTGGGACCACTGCCTTCACTGACATCAGACACTGATGGTTTTACAGCTAGGGCTTTTGCACCATCAGTGAGAATTTTAACAAAGTGAAAAAAAGCGGAAAAGATCTCAGTCATACTGTAAAAATAGTTTTGACCTCTCAGATGGCCTTGAGAGGATCCTGGGTAGTGTAGAAGTCTCCAGAGCATATTCTGAGAACCACTAGACTACAACATTGTTGTTGTTTTTTTTTTCCATTTATTTTTATTAGTTGGAGGCTAATTACTTTACAACATTGCAGTGGTTTTTGTCATACATTGAAATGAATAAGCCATGGATTTACTTGTATTCCCCATCCCGGTCCCCCCTCCCACTTCCTTCTCTACCCGATCCCTCTGGGTCTTCCCAGTGCACCAGGCCCGAGCACTTGTCTCATGCATCCAACCTGGGCTGGTGATCTGTTTCGCCCTAGATAATATACATGTTTCGATGCTGTTCTCTCGAAACATCCCACCCTCACCTTCTCCCACAGAGTCTACAAGTCTGTTCTATACATCTGAGTCTCTTTTTCTGTTTTGCATATAGGGTTATTGTTACCATCTTTCTAAATTCCATATATATGTGTTAGTATACTGTAATGGTCTTTATCTTTCTGGCTTACTTCGCTCTGTATAATGGGCTCCAGTTTCATCCATCTCATTAGAACTGATTCAAATGAATTCTTTTTAATGGCTGAGTAATATTCCATGGTGTATATGTACTACAGCTTCCTCATCCATTCATCTGCTGATGGGCATCTAGGTTGCTTCCATGCCCTGGCTATTATAAACAGTGCTGAGATGAACATTGGGGTGCACGTGTCTCTTTCAGATCTGGTTTCCTCAGTGTGTATGCCCAGAAGTGGGATTGCTGGGTCATATGGCAGTTCTATTTCCAGCTTTTTAAGAAATCTCCACACTGTTTTCCATAGTGGCTGTACTAATTTGCATTCTCACCAACAGTGTAAGAGGGTTCCCTTTTCTCCACACCCTCTCCAGCATTTATTGCTTATAGACTTTTGGATAGCAGCCATCCTGACTGGTGTGTAATGGTACCTCATTGTGGTTTTGATTTGCATTTCTCTGATAATGAGTGATGTTGAGCATCTTTTCATGTGTTTTTTTGCCATCTGTATGTCTTCCTTGGAGAAATGTCTGTTTAGTTCTTTGGCCCATTTTTTGATTGGGTTATTTATTTTTCTGGAGTTGAGCTGGAGGACTTGCTTGTATATTTTTGAGATTAATCCTTTGTCTGTTGCTTCGTTTGCTATTATTTTCTCCCAATCTGAGGGCTGTCTTTTCACCTTGCTTATAGTTTCCTTTGTTGTGCAAAAGCTTTTAAGTTTCATTAGGTACCATTTGTTTATTTTTGCTTTTGTTTCTAAAATTCTGGGATGTGGGTCATAGAGGATCCTGCTGTGATTTATGTCAGAGAGTGTTTTGCCTATGTTCTCCTCTAGGAGTTTTATAGTTTCTGGTCTTACATTTAGATCTTTAATCCATTTTGAGTTTATTTTTGTGTATGGTGTTAGAAAGTGTTCTAGTTTCATTCTTTTACAGGTGGTTGACCAGTTTTCCCAGCACCACTTATTAAAGAGGTTGTCTTTTTCCCATTGTATATCCTTGCCTCCTTTGTCAAAGATAAGGTGACCATAGGTTCGTGGATTTATCTCTGGGCTTTCTATTCTGTTCCATTGATCTATATTTCTGTCTTTGTGCCAGTACCATACTGTCTTGATGACTGTGGCTTTGTATAGACTACAACATTGGAAGACAGAGGCCAGAAGAGAGGCTGAGAGGAATGAAGGGCTGTATTAGACAAAAGGAGTTCTTACAGAGGAGAGCTGAAAATAGGGGCAAGCAAACCGCATTCCACTAGGCTGTGTGAAGCAGGGCTCACACAATTCAGAAACAGCTGCTCAACATGAATCAGCCACAGGTATACCCGTGTTTCCTCCCTCTTGAACCTCGCTTCCTCCTGCCTCCCTCCCAGTCCACCCCTTAGGTTGTACAGAGCCCTGGTTTGAGTTCTCTGAGTTCAGTCCAGTTCAGTTCATTTGCCCAGTCGTGTCTCTTTGAGACCCCAGGGACGGCAGCACAAGTTCCTTGAGTCATAGACCAAATTCCCATGCTGACTATTTTGCATATGATAATGTATATGTTTCCATGTTCCTTCCTGCATACGTCCCACCCCCTTCCTCCTCCCTCTCATGTCCATAAATCCGTTCTCTACGTCTGCATCTCCATTGCTGCCCTACAGACAGGTTTGATCTTTTTCAATTTTGAATCATGTGAAAATCATATCTATTTTAAAATAATAAACTAAGAATATAAGAAAAAAGAAAAGAAACAGCTGCTCCACCTGCTTTGTTCTGTCCTGAAAACAGAAGCCTACACAGAAGGACATTTTCCTTTCAGCTTGTCTATTGAATTAGCCTCAACTTCAACTGGTCTACAGTTTGCTACTTGAACTTGAAAATCTGGGCAATCAATTAAAGTTCAAAACTCAAAGAGAAGACACACATGAGTCAATCTCTTTTGCCATTCTAACTGAAGAAATGCTGTTACTGTCTTTTTTAAAAAAGGAGGGCTGATAATGTATTTTTTAAAAGCAAAATGCTACTTTAGTTTTATTATTTATATAAATGCTGTTTTCTACATAAATTACACTCCCTACCCTCAAAACCCAAGGGGTTGGGAATACCATTACTAATTTTTATTTTATATACTTTAGAGAAAATGTTCATAGCTTGGAAAATCTAAGGCATTAGATTTGAGAGTGCAGGCCACCTTAATTTTGAAATGTTTACCAATAATCTTCATGTACTGAGAGGTTTATATTGTTGACTATGGGAAACACGATAGAAGACTAGAAGGCAAATGCCAGTGTCTTGACATTTTTGTTCCTAAATTTCAGCCAAAGATAGAAGAATTCTGTGAGATAGCAATGAAATGAAAGCTAGATCTCAAAGGGTCTGGCTTGACCTCCAGCCAAGCATCTCCCATTGAATTGATGAGCACCCGTGAGGTCTGTAACGCAGAGACCATCCACCAGGTAAAGATATACCAGCCTAGGATCTGAGGATGCCTGGGAATCTCTTGCCCTCTTGAATCAAGGTCATCTCAGACCATTCTAATCTGGTCCAATCCTATAGGGACTAGATGTGGTAACTTCTTGATCTGCCACCTCTTCCACCACCAAAACTCTGCAACTCAAGCTCACGTGGCTATCTCATTTCCCTGTGTGATTATTGGTCCTGGCCCAATAGCTCCAGGAGATAGTGAGTAACTCAGAGAGATGAATAGTGAAGCTCCTTCTTATCCAGATGGGGCTTGTGCAGCTCATGTCTGGAATCGCTCTCATTTTCTCTGCATTAGACTTTAAGAGATGCTTGGCTGCCTAAAATCATTAGTGGAAATAACTCATTGAGGATATCGGAGTTAACACAGCTGAACATACCGTTAGAGTCCTGTTCAAAATCCTGCTCCGTGTGCTTTTTCTCTCCTAACCTGACTTAGCTGCTCTGTATTCAGAGCCAAGTGCAACAACTTTTTTCAGCTTACAAAATCAATGCTTATCTATCTTAGGAGATTTTGTAAAATTACAAAACAAATGAAGAAAAATAAAATGACTCATACTGCTGGCCATAAAAATTATTTAAAACTTGGAAGCATAAATATACATGGCATGTCCTTTCAACATCATAGAAGGACAAAAAACAACCCAAGGGCTATCTAGAATCAAGAAAAATATCATGTGAAACACAAATGCCAACTGCAAAATTGTAAGTGTCCTACTAGCTATATTAAATAAACAGGTAGAGTTAATTTTATAATTAATTTAATCCAAAATACCAAGAAATATTTTCAATTTAATGTGTAATTGGTGTAGGAAATTATTTATGAAATATTTCATATGATTTTATTACACTCAGTCATTGAGATCTGATGTGTATTTTACAGTCACAGCACATCTCAATGTGGACTAGTTCTAAGGCCTCGTGTGGCTGGTAGCTACCATCTTGAATAGCACAGATCTGGGGAAAAATAGTTTGTTCAGCTCACTGTTTCAGTTCAGTTCAGTCACTCAGTCGTGTCTGACTCTTTGAGACCCCATGGACTGCAGCACGCCAGGCTTCCCTGTCCGTCACCAACTCCTGAAGCCTACTCAAACTCATGTCCATTGCGTCGGTAATGCCATCCAACCATCTCATTCTCTTCCCTTCTCCTCCCGCCTTCAATCTTTCCCAGAATCAGGGTCTTTTCCAATGAGTCGGTTCTTCACATCAGGTGGCCAAAGTATTGGCGTTTCAGCTTCAACATCCTTCTGATGAG
Organism: Odocoileus virginianus; assembly: GCF_023699985.2. NCBI lineage: Eukaryota > Metazoa > Chordata > Mammalia > Artiodactyla > Cervidae > Odocoileus > Odocoileus virginianus. The sequence goes on along the minus strand of NC_069705.1, from coordinate 520,260 downwards.
GATTCAGCTCACTGTTTACTCTTAATTAAATTTCCAGTCTTAATGAAGCCACATGTTAACTTATAGATTTGTGTCCAGTAGAGATCTCAATAATTTCTGTCTAGTAGGAAAGATAAAATCACTCATCATCTTATGCTGTAGAATATTACCCAATTACCCAATTTTGCGTCTACCCCAGCATTTATATCCTAGCATTTTGTTGTTAAATTGACTATAAACATCTAGCTCCTTACATACTCTTTGAATTAGTCTTACTGGCCCCCTCATCACTTACTAAATTAAACAAAATGTTGGACATGTGCTCATTTTATACTTTCATGAGTCATGGATTTTACCTTGTTGAAGATTATATGTTAGCATTTCTATGACCCAGCACTGCTATCAACATGTAGCTGTCTTATTGTTTCTCTATAGAACCATGCATGTACATTTTACACGTGGAGGTCCATTATTTCAGCCCCACCTATATAAATATTGAAAACACTGCACTAAATGAACTCATATATATTTTTACTTATTTTTATAGTTTTATTGATATATAATTGACATATGTCACTGTATATATTTAAGGTGCATTGCATAATGATTTGACTTACAATGGAAGTTTGGTGAGCATTATGTCATAAAGATGCAAAATACAAAATAAGAAAGAAAACATATTTTTGTTGTGATGAGGACTCAAGATTTACTCTCAATGTTCAAATGTAACACACAGCAATGTTAATTATATTAATTGTTGTGTTAATAAACTGTTGAATTAAAAAATAAACAATATGAGAGTTGCACATTAAGTTTTATTTGGGGCAAAACGAAGAGTGCAGCCCTGGAGCTCGTGTGCATGCTAAGTTGCTCAGTCGTGTCTGACTCTGCGACATGTGGACTGCAGCCTGCCAGGCTCCTCTGTCCGTGGGATTCTGCAACAAGAATACTGGAGAGGGTTGTCGTGCCCTTCTCCAGGGCAGCCCTGGAGATAACACCTCAAATAGTTCTGAGAAACTGCTTCAGAGAGGTAGGGAGGAGAATAGTATATACGTGATTCTGGTGAAGGGAGAGTACATGCAAAAATCAAGCACATATTTTTCCAGAAATTCTCTGCTGGTCTAGTGAAGCTTTTGCTAGTCGTGAGCAACAGTCATCACCTTGAAGGATTTTGGTGCTTTTCTAGATATGAGAAATATAACAATCAGGCTCATAAAATCAGTTCCTGAACATATCTATCTGAAGACCTGCCCTGACAGTTTTTCCCCTAGCACAGAGTGCCCATTTCCGCTCTCCATCCTGAACTCCTTTCAGAGGGTGTTGAAAGTCAGTAGCTGCAGCAGCACCTGATTTAATCCTCGTGGAGGTAGATGGCAAGCGCCCACAGCAAGTGCCAAATTGTGGTTGATAATGCCCACTACTAATTTATCTTATAACTGGAAGTCTGTTCTTTTTGATGACACTCTTTCGATTCTGTCTCCATCCTCTTGCCTCTTCTGCTAACCACAAGTCCAATCTCCTTTTTCCACCGTTTTGTTTGAAGTATTAATATAAATGACCTACATCCCTACATTAGCTCCTGAGGCCCAGTATGGTGATTTGATATTTCTATACATTATAAAATTATATATATATATACTTTTGCTTGTCTGAAATGAAAGTTTCTTGATAACCATTACAATTTGGGTACCAAATTGTCCTTCTGAATGTTTTATCACATTCTTATTACCAGATTATGAAAGTGCTCAATTTCTTGTTGTCTAGAAGACTCCTAAAAAGAATTGATAATATCACTCTCCTTTTTTAGAATTTAGATTTATTTTATCTTATTATGGACGATAAAATGTTCACAACAGTGACGAAAGTGTCCATAATAGTAATAGCAAAGAGGGCTTTGTGTGTTTTACGTCTAACTTGGGCAGAATACTATCAATATTCTCATCATAAGGTAAGATGTTCACTACTGTCTTTGCAATTTATTTATTTATTTTGACTGAAGCACAATGCATCCTGTATCTTAGCTCCCCAACCAGAGACTGAAACTGTGCCCTCTGCAGTGGAAGCTCTGCCAGGGAAATCATTTAACTTACCTTTAAAATCAGATTAAGAACATATTTCTCTACTCCTATTTTGCCTATTAAAATAAAATATGGAATAAAATTTGAACTGCAGCAAATGCATTTTTCCTTTGTTCTCCTAATATTATAAATTATGTTCTAGTTATTCTAACATTCAATTAGCCATCTGTTTTTAGATTAAGACTTACTTGACAAAGTATATTATTCTTCTAATATGCTGATATACTGATATACTCTAATACATTGGAGAATTTGACTAGCTATAATTTTTTAGTAACTTGGCATTTATATTCATAAGTAACATTGATCTACTCTTTTATCTCTAAAGCAATTTAATCAGATTTTAATGTCATAGTCTTACTAATTTATCAAAGTGAAATTAAACACCTTTTACCATTATGAATCCTTAAGAAAGTGTGAAAGAGTCAGTGGCTCAGTTTTGTCCAGCTCTTTGGACCCCATGAACTGTAGCCTGCCAGGCTCTTCTGTCCATGGAATTCTCCAGGCAAGAATACTGGAGTGGGTAGCCATTCCCTTCTCCAAGGGATTTTCCCAGCCCAGGGATTGAACCTGGGTCTTCTGCATTGCAGGCAGATTGTTTACCATCTCAGCCACCAGGGAAGCTCACAAATCCTTAGGCATCATTAAATGGTAACAGATAATAGTAGGAGTTATCTATTCCTTCAACTTTTGAAATAACTATCCAGTAAAGCCTCCTGGCATCTTTCCTAGAGGTTATTCTTTGATAAATTTCTAAAATTTCTTTCATAGTCTTGGTCTATTTCAATTTACTTCCTCTACCTTCTCTACATTTAAAAAACCTTAAATGGAGTTAAATTTCATTAAGATTTCAAATTTAATTACTAAGATTATATATATATATATATGTGAAACTATATATGTATATCTGTATAAATGTGAAAACATCTGTATAAACATATATTTATATATTCTTTCTTCTTTTCTTAATTAAATAAGCCAGAGATTCATCAATTTTATTTGTTAGAGCATCCACTTTTTGTTGGAATAGGTCAATCATTAAATTTCCCCTGGTTTCATTTTCTTTAACCTTATATTTTATGTTGCAGTACAGTCGATTAACAATGCTGTGATAGTGGACAGCAAAGGGACTCAGCCATACATACACACATATCCATTCTCCCCCAAACTCCCTTCCCGCTTTTCCTCAGAGTAGAAGACTTTTTAAGTTTTCTCTGGCTTTCCCCTTCTGATTATTCTTCCTTCCGAGGGCAGTAAGCAGTAGTGGCCTCTGAGGAGGTTTGAGCTTTTGAAAGAACGTGACGCCCACTGCGGTGGGGGTGCTGTGGAATTGGGGGGGTGGACACAGATCACAGATTGAACTCAGACCCACTGCAACCTCTAAGAACAGCTTTTGGGCAAGAGAGACTCAGGGACAGGACCAGAAGGAGAACTGACTCACACCAAAGTAATACACTTCCCTGGCGGGAGGCTGAGGTGTAAGGACCTACAGTGTCGGGAAACTTTTGCTTGAATCAGGCATAAGTTGGATACACATTGGATACACACAATGCAACTGGCAATTTTCTGAAACTGATGAAGCAAACACAGCGACTTGTAGAGACAGGAGCCTTGCCAAGATCTAGGATTAAGAGGCTTAACCCCTCCAATTCACCATCAGGTGTTGGAATGTGCCCACAAGACTATCACCAAAGGTCCCAGCATCTATGTAAGCATGATTCCAAGGAGGCTATGCACTCGAAGGGCATCGATTAGAAATGTGCTGGGCTGTGGGCACCCCTGATCTGGGAATCTACACAGGACTCCAAGCTCATTAAGCAGCTGAAGATAGGAAAAGAAACCTGTCCACATTAATGGAGATAACTGAGGGAGAGTCTGGGAGAAGTTGCAGATCATAAAGTGTCAAGGAGTCCCGGGCTCCCTCCAGGGGCAAGGTGCTACCAGAGAGAGACTAATGGACACTTCAGCTGCGATGATGTTGAGATTTCTGTTGAAGTCTAAGCCCTAGGTTTGGACCAGGAAAAAGGCTGACTTAGTAAACCTGGGTGAAAAGAACTTGAAAGATTACAGTTGAGAGGGAGGATGGGAGATAAAAGTTCTAAGGGTCATGCTCCCACTTCTATAAGCCACATGCCTTCTTTTTCTTCCTCCTTTCTCTGTTTCTGTCTTTCCTTTCTTCTCACCTCCTCTCCCATCCATCCCCCTTTGTCCACATCTTTGTCTGACTTCTATTGTCCCAAACACTACTGTGGTCTCTTAGCACTAATAGTAGGAATCACCTATTCCTTCAACATTTGAAATCACTCTCTATTAAAGCCCGCTGGCGTCTTTCTTAGATGTTATTCTTTCATAAACTTCCAAAAGTGCTTTCACTTTTTTTGCCTATTCCAATTTTTTTTCTCTCTACTTGAGTCATTTAAAAAGCTGTAAATGTAGTAAAATTTCATTAAGCCTTCCAAGTTGAGTGATGAGATCATGCACATATATCTAAAACTATATAACGATATATGTGTATCTGTATGGATATGAAAACATCTGTGTAAATATATATTTATATCTTCTTTCTTATGTTCTTAATTAAATTAGCCAGAGATTGATCAACTTTATTTGTTAGAGCAGACACTTTTCATGAGAATAGATCACCTTTTAAGTTTTCTCTGGTTTCATCTTTTTGATTATTTTTTCCTCCTGAGGGCAATAAGAAGTCACAGGAATTTTAGGCAAGCTCAAGCTCTGGGTACTACCTGAGTTGATGGGGTCCTTGCTAACAGGCAAGGCTGCCTGGAGACTTGTTTCAAGACATTGATTGGCCACAGAACAAACAGCATCTGCTGCTGAGAAGAAATGAAAGCCACTGGTGAGTGGAGCAGCACCGCAGAGAATCCTCTTGTTGAACAAGGGAAGGGCTGGGAAGCTGGGGCCCATCACGGCATCCTCTGCGATCCCGAAGCAGCTGGTTCTGCAGCTGCGGGGGAAGCTGGCACCCTCTACCCGGCTGCGGCGGAAGACCACATTCAGGTGTTGGGGGAAATCCAACCAGGCAGGAAACAGCTTGACCAGGGGGCAGGCTCTCTCTGCATATCAAAGTGAAAAAGCTGGGAAGGGACAGTGTGCAGAGCAGGGGACTAGGTCAACCAAATTCGCTGTGGTGAGATCAAAAACAGGATGCGAATAGGATGTGACAACTCTTCCCATTAAAACAGGACCCTTGTCAAGTAAAATAACCCTCATGAATTGGCTGAAAAGCCCACAGCGGGGCAGCCGACCTCTTGGTCATTTGGCAGTCACAGAAGCTAAAAACTAGCTCCAATTAAATTCTAAAACAGGACAAAAAGCACTGTGAGTAACCAACATTGTTATTTCTCTGAGGCAAAGGCATGTATTTTTCCCTTCAGTGACCTTGGAACAATGGATTGCTGAGTTCCTTCTGCAGAAGAGAAACTGTGAGGCTTCAAACTTGGGTGCAGACCTCCAGTGGAGGGTGGCAAGTGTGAGTTTCTTGACCACAAACATCAGTCTGGGGTGGAGGGCAAAAGGGCAGGAAGCTGAGTTTGAGGATCAATTTCCTCACAGATTCGCTCCAGGGCTTTGGTCTAATAAATCACTTTAAGATAATCTTGTTTGTTCAAAGTCATAATAATAGGACTTCCCTGTAGCTCAAATGGTAAAGAATCTACCTGCAATGCAGGAGACCTGGGTTTGACCCCTGGGTCAGGAAGATCCTCTGAAAAAAGGAATGGCAACCCACTCCAGTACTGTTGCCTGGAGAATCCCATGGACAGAGGAGCCTGACGAGTTACAGCCCATGGGGTCACAAAGAGTCAGACATGACTAATAATCATATACATCTCATAAGGCTGAGGTGAGGATTCATTAAAATAAAAAAAGAAAAGATGTATGTCAAAGCATTCAGCACAGTGCCTGGGCTATTTCAGACAGTCAGTTCAGTTCAATCACTCAGTCGTGTCTGACTCCTTGTGACCCCATGGACTGCAGCACGCCAAGCCTCCCTGTCCATCACCACCACCTGTAGCCTGCTCAAACTTATGTCCATCAATTCGGAGATGCCATCCAACCATCTCATCCTCTATCGTGCCCTTCTCCCCTTGCCTTCAATCTTTCCCAGCATCAGGGTCTTTTCCAGTGAGTCAGTTCTTTGCATCAGGTGGCCAAAGTATTGGAGTTTCAGCTTTTGCATCAGTCCTTCCAATGAACACCCAGGACTGATCTCCTTTAGGATGTACTGGTTCCATCTCCTTGTAGTCCAAGGGACTCTCAAGAGTCTTCTCCAACACCATAGTTCAAAGGCATCAATTCTCTGGCACTCAGCTTTCTTTACGGTCCAACTCTCACATCCATACATAACTACTGGAAAAACCATAGTGTTGACTATGGCAGACCTTTTTTGGCAAAGTAATGTCTCTGCTTTTTAATATGCTGTCGAGGTTGGTCATAGCTTTTCTTCTAAGGAGCAAGAGTCTTTTAATTTCATGGTTGCAGTCACCATCTGCATTGATTTTGGAGCCCAAGAAAATGAAGTCTGTCACTGTTCCCATTGTTTCCCCATCTATTTGCCATGAAGTGATGGGACCGGATGCCATGATCTTAGTGTTTTGAATGTTGAGCTTTAAGTCAGCTTTTTCACTCTCCTCTTTCACTTGCATCAAGAGGCTCTTTAGTTCTTTGCTTTCTGCCATAAGAGTGGTGTCATCTGCATATCTGAGGTTATTGATATTTCTCCCAGCAGCTTGATTCCAGCTTGTGCTTCATCCAGCCTGGCATTTCACATGATGTACTCTGCATAAATGTTAAATAAGCAAGGTGACAATACACAGCCTTGACGTACTCCTTTCCCAATTGGGAACCAGTCTGTTGTTCCATGTCTGGTTCTAATTGTTGCTTCTTGACCTACATACAGATTTCTCTGGAGGCAGGTAAGGTGGTCTGCTATTCCTATATTTTTCAGAATTTTCCAGTTTGTTGTGATCCACACAGTCAAAGGTTTTGGCATAGTCAACAAAGCAGAAGTAGATGTTTTTCTGGAACTCTTTCTTTTTTGATGTTCCAATGGATGTTAGCAATTTGATCTCTGGTTCCTCTGCCTTCTCTAAATTCAGCTTGAACATCTGCAAGTTCTCAGTTCATGTGCTACTGTTGAAGCCTCGCTTGGAGAATGTTGATTACTTTGCTAGCATGTGAGATGAGTGCAATTGTGTGGTTGCTTGGACATTCTTTGGCAATTGCCTTTCTTTGGGATTGGAATGAAATTCAGAGAGTCAGCAAACACGAATTCTTTTCATCTTATTTGGTAAAAAGAATCTCCATATTCTCGGAAACTAACACAGCACTTGAATAAGTTTGGATTCAGTACAGGAATATATAGCTTAGTGTATTGGACAACATGATAGTTTCCAACAACAAGCCAGGATACTCTGTTTAAAAAAAGAAAGAAAGAAACCATGGTAGTTTCTGAATATATTGCATTTATTTAGTCCAGTAAGACAACAAGAGTGCACAATTGTAGCTTATTTATTCACTCAAAATTATATCTTGGTTTTTGACTTTGTATTATCCACTGTGCCAGGCCCTGGGGATATTGCAGTGACAAAGATAAACATGGTCCTTATCTATGTCACTAGACAGCATATTAAAAAGCAGAGACATTACTTTGCCAACAAAGGTCCGTCTGGTCAAGGCTATGATTTTTCCAGTGGTCATGTATGGATGAGAGAGTTGGACTGTGAAGAAAGCTGAGTGACGAAAAATTGATGCCTTTGAACTATGGTGTTGGAGAAGACTCCTGAGAGTCCCTTGGACTGCAAGGAGATCCAACCAGTCCATCCTAAAGGAGATCAGTCCTGAATATTCATTGGAAGGACTGATGCTGAAGCTGAAACTCCAATACTTTGGCCACTGCATGCGAAGAGTTGACTCATTGGAAAAGACCGTGATGCTGGGAGGGACTGGGGGCAGGAGGAGAAGGGGACGACAGAGGATGTGATGGCTGAATGGCATCACTGACCTGATGGGCATGAGTTTGAGTAAACTCCAGGAGTTTCTGATGGACAGGGAGGCATGGCGTGCTGCTGATTCATGGGGTCGCAAAGAGTCGGACATGACTGAGCGACTGAACTGAACTGAACTATCTATGTCACTCAGGATGCTTTTGATAACATATAATAGAACACCTAGGCTTCCCAGGCGGTGCTAGTGGTAAAGAAGCCACCTGCCAATATAAGACATGTAAGAGACTTGGGTTCCATCCCTGGGTTGGGAAGATCCCCTGGAGGAGGGCATGGGAACCCACTCCAGTATTCTTTTCTGGAGAATCCCACGGAGGAGACTGGTGGATTACAGTTCATAGGGTCGCAAAGAGTTGGACACAACTGAAGTGACTTAGCATGCACGCATGCACAACATAACTTCCACTCAAAGCAACTTAAATAATAAAAAGGATTGTTAAAAAATAAATAAATAAATAAATAAAAAGGATTGTTGCCTTGCATAACCAGCAAAGCTGAAGGCAAGCATCTTCATGGATAGTTTGACCCATCAGCAATTTGAAGTCCTTGGAGACTCTAGGTCTTGCCATCTCTGCTCTGACTTCTGCAGTGTCTGCCATACGATAAGGCTGCTTGCTGTCAAGGTTGTAAGGTGGCCACCAAGGTTCATGCTTTCTCTTCCATAAGAAGAAGTCCCTGTGTTCTTAAAGCTCCTGGTCAATCTCCCCTTGTGTCTCATTGGTCTTAATGGGGTCATACTCACCGCTGAATATGCAATAGATGGGATTGCTATGATTAGTTGAGGCCAGAGCCACACGCCCTTCTCTGGAGCCAGTGTCTATACATTGAGGGCAAGGACCAGTAATATTCAATAAACTGAGGAGGGGAAGGGAAAGAAGGAGTCACATAGCATCTGCACAGAGCTTCTGGTCAGGCTTGGCAATTTTGGAAATTGCACAATTTAAGAAACAAAAAATAAAATCTCGTGCTGCATTCCTGGGGAGAAAAGTGTCTCAAGAATGAGTAATGTCATTTCACATTTAATTATGGAGTCATTTAGTAAATTGAATAGCTAATATATTCAATAAATGGTGCTAAGCACTCTCAGGCACACAGAAAAAATGTGCAATTAGAGCCACCGATATTAAGAAATCAATGGCACAATAGACTAAAGATTTCACTCACATGTGAGGTGACAAATAGAAAAATGGGGCCAGGTGGTGAGTGTCCAGTGAATTTAGCAGACATTCATTTTTGTAGGTTTGTGAGTTTCAAACTTAAGATGGCTTAAGAATCACCAAGGGTGCTTGTTATAAATGGAGATTTTTAACCCAGGAATTCTAACTCAGTAACTTGAGATGGAGCCCAGGAACCTGTTTTTTTGTTTTTTCCCCTATATGAAACATTTCAGTGATGCAGTACAAAAGAGCTACTGTGGTTAGACAGCTCCATAAAGGAAGCAACGAAAGTCCGTAGAACAGTTTTGTGAAGCGAATGTCAAGAGTTCTCAGGATTCTATGGAGAGGATGTAGGTTTTGATTTCTTTGTTATTCCTTGCAGGGCACCCATCACTTAGAACAGTGCCTCCTCTAAGGCAGATACTTGCAAAGGAATGGAATGGAATGTATGAGCTTACTGTATTTTTGAAGTTGGGATGGAACGGAGATATAGCAGAAGCAGGGAGATGAGTTGATTGCATAAAATGATACAGAATCGGTCTAGAAGACATAAAAAGAATGGAAGAAATCGCTACCCCAATGCTCTTCAACAGGTTGTAGTTACTCAGTGGATAATTTATACTACATAGAAAAGTGAGCAGAATGCTTCAGTTTCTTTAAAGAAAGTGTGAATGAGTGAGAAAAAGAAACCCAGAATCCCGTAGTAGCACGTTACTGTATTTCACTCTGTGTTGGTGTAAAACAGAGGAAAGAGAGTTAGACTGGAAGACAGGACTCTTGGGTTCCAGCATCAGCTTTGCTTCTCAGTAGCTGTGTGACCTCTGGGAAAACCCCCTCCCTTCTTCAGAGCTGTTTCCTCATTGGTAAAATGAGGAGGCTGAACCAGATAATCTATGTTCTTTGTCACTATCACTGCCTGCACTTTGATAACCATATTGTAAATTTAATTTACTGTTTAAACTGTTAAAATGACTATGGTAAAAAACAAAAAGCATATTGTATTCAATGTAGGAGTAATGGTGTGCTTTCTAATTATCTGCCCAAGCAATGTAACCATAGTTAAATTTATGATGAGAATAGCACATCCATTTGGGGTGATCAGGTTGTAGTAAATTAAAACTTACAGCTGCCCTTTGTATTAAGTTAAATGCACCCTTCTGCCACCAGCAACAGAAGTCTTATCAGCATATGAATGAAGTGCATTAACACAACAAAAGATGTGTCACATAGTGTTAAAGCCCTGTGTTTCATGGCTAACCTTGTAAACACTGTGCTTATATCTAAGGAGAAATTCATGTTTATTGTCTCTGGGGCTGGTCCAGCTTCTCCTCTATCTGTTGCTGAATTAAGAGGCATGGAGTACAAGATATATAATTTTTCATGAGGGCTGCAGGCACCCCTTGCTGGCATAGATGTGTTACACCCCATTCAAGGCCAACTGAACATTTAAATTTCTAGACCAACCTGTTGGTCATTTGAAGGTCAGAGTTTCCTTACAGAAAGATTATTCTCCTTTCAAAATATTAATAGAAAGTTAATAGAGGATTTTATTAGAAGCAACTTCCTAAGTGTATTTTAAGTACAATTTAATATCTAGAAAATTTATATCCAAATTTTCAGAGAGAGAGTATTACCTCAATAACCATCAAGGCTAGCTTTTTTGAGTCCCTACAAGCTAGCAGGACCTGTGCTAATAATGTTATTAAAATTCTTTATTTTCTTTCTGGGGAACCAGCAGGATAGGTACCATCTCCTATGTATAGCTGAAGCTCAAGAACTGTCATTTGTCCAAGGTTAAATTCAAGTAAGGATTCAAAACTGCACCCATTTGACTTCAACATGCATCATTCCACCAAAAACTGGTGATTAAAAAAAAAAAATCCATACCATCCCCTGAATCATTCTTAATTGTAAATGCTGCTGCTGCTGCTAAGTCGCTTCAGTCGTGTCCGACTCTGTGCGACCCCACAGACGGCAGCCCACCAGGCTCCCCTGTCCCTGGGATTCTCCAGGCAATAACACTGGAGTGGGTTGCCATTTCCTTCTCCAATTGTAAATGAGAGAGGCAATTCTCACTGCTTCCAAGACTAGTGTATATTTTCTTTTTTTTCACCGTGAATACCTAGAGTTACTGATGCACATTTTTGGACTGTAACTAAAGGTATGATAGCCTGGAAAATTTCAAAACAGAGTTCTAATATTTTCAAGGACATTTTTAAAAATAACTAACATTTTGTATTTTGAATGTTTCTATAATGCTGAATAAAACATGTAAAATTTACTAATTTAATGTAATACCTTTAAATTATTTTAATATCTATGCAATAAAATCATTCTACATGAAATTCCACATAGCTGACTCTGCATTGGAACTACACTTTACTTTTTCAAAGTGACATGGATTAAATAAGTGGTTTGATCATTTAGTTACAGACCTATACACAGGAAAAAAAAAAAGAAACATGAATTATGCCAACCTACAGTATCTTCTCCACAATCCTCAAATCCAGAGTTTTGAAAAGTTTTCTCTTATTTTTATTGTTGTTCAAGTGAATTTAATTGCTGTTTTTCTAAAGAGCTTCTTTCTAATGAATGGAGGAAAAACAAAATATTTTTACCATTTTTTTAGATTTCACATGTAAGTGGTATCATATGATATTTGTCTTTTTCGGTCTGACTTCCCTCAGTATGATAATCTCTAGGTCCATTCATGCTGCTTCAAATGACATTATTTCATTCTTTTTTAAATGCAGATAATAAGGGCCCACGATATAGCACAGGGAGCTCCTCTCAATACTCTGTAATAACCTAAATGGGAAGAGAATCTAAAAATAAGTAGATTCATGTAATACATGTGCACTGACTCACCTCACTGTACAGCAGAAGCACACCATTGTAAATCAACTATACTCCAATAAAAAAATTTAAGAATATTTTTGTATGTATTAAACTATTTCTTAGTACCAGGAAAAAAAAAATTAAAAGACTGTCATCCTCACTTCCTCTCATTTCAAACAGAAATGGTTTCAAAAATTTAAGTTTTTAAAAATAAATTTGTGGTAAATTCCTTAGGTTAAAACAAAAAGTAACTCATGAAAAATATTCATGTGCTTTACAGAAAATAATTTCAATGGATTTGAGGATGAGTGGTATCCCCAGATCCTTTCCGGCAGTTATGAGCTGTACAGACAAGTACAGGTATCCCTCTAAAATCTACACAGGACAGAGGCGCCCTGTGTAACCATAAAGATATTACAGAAATGCTGGTTTGTGACTTCAAGACTAGGTGGTAAGAAACTCTGTTGCTCTGCATTCCTCTTTCTTCCATTACGCAGCCTGTGGGAAGCCAGTGGCCTTGTTGTGAAATCCACAAGCCACCCTATGCAGACTTCTAAGTAGTGAGGAGCTGCGGTCTCCTGATGGCTGCCAAGGAGTGTGACATCTTGAAGGAAGATCCTCTAACCCCAGTCAAGCTATCAGATGGTTGTAGCCCCAGCCTACATCTTGGCTATAATCTCTTGAAAGACTTGGATCCAGAACCAACTAGTGGAGCTGCTTCCAATTTTTGGACCTATAAAAATTGTGTAAGATGAACTTGTTAGTGTTATTTAAGCCAGTAAGTTTTAGATAGCTAACAAGTTTTAGATAGCTGATTTTTTCAAGCTGCTGCAAATTTCCTGATTCCAAGATTAAAAAGCAGAAATGTGGGTGAATACATTAATTGGGCTATTCAAGGAATAAAATACATAGACTATACTGTTTAAGAAGGAACTTTCAAATTTTGCATAATACCAGAATAACTGCTGTTGGACCAGTCAGGAAGAGAATGAGATTCATTAGCTCCCATTATCTCCTTGTTGACACATCAGGACATTCTTATACACAATGAGTTCTTGACTTCGCTTGATCTTTTTTGTTGCAGATTCTTCATTTGCTGCAAAGGAAGGTGGAACAGAGGGTGATTTCCAGCCTCTGAAGCTGCTTTGAAGGTAAAGAAGAGGTGAGAGGATCTCTGAGACAGGAAGTGAGGGGAGCTCTGAGGGAGGAGGTGAGGGGAGCTCTGAGACAGGAGATGAGGGGAGCTCTGAGGGAGAAGGTGAGAGGATCTCTGAGACAGGAAGTGAGGGGAGCTCTGAGGGAGGAGGTGAGGGGAGCTCTGAGACAGGAAGTGAGGGGAGCTCTGAGGGAGGAGGTGAGGGGAGCTCTGAGGGAGGAGGTGAGGGGAGCTCTGAGGGAGGAGGTGAGGGGAGCTCTGAGACAGGAGGTGAGGGGAGCTCTGAGGGAGGAGGTGAGAGGGAACTTTGTGGAACCCTATAAGGCTAGACCTCCACTCAGGTCTTCAGAGTCAGCTGAGTGATTAGCTTGTTTTTTTGTTTGGTTGTTTTTGCATATTTTAAACGGAAAGAATTGTCAAGGCTAGATGGAAATTCCTAACTATAATGGTGACTAAATATACCTTCAAAGAACGCCTTTTCTATTTGGTTAAAACCATGTAGAGACTGACTAGTGGAGTAAAACTGACATTTTTTACCCATGCTCATACATCGCAGGATTTCTTCCCTTGTCCCTGTTTTTTCCTACCACCGTCCTCTGTTATTTTCACCTTAAGTTTCTATTTTTTCATAGACCCTGTTAGTCAGAGCTCTGTTCACAGATTAAGTGTGTCCTGAGTTATGTTTGTTCCATTGATGGTAGGAAAAAAAGCCAAGGAAAGAGTTGGAAGGCAAAAGGAAATGGAGGTTATCTAAGGAGGCATTTTTTTTTTTAATAGGTTACATACATTACCCAAGAATCAGTGCTCTTTCAAATCATCTTTACCCTAAATTTCTAAGCAGGAATTTAACTGGACTGTCCCAGAAAATTCTTCATTGTTTTTGATAAAATATTTTTCACCCCCTTACTCTCCCACCTCTGCCCAAATATTTGGACACAGTATATGAGAAGACACGGTGGTAGGTAACAAGCAAAGCCAGCAAAGATGCTGGAGGATGGGAAAGACAATTAGATTCTGGGTTATTTAGCACTAAGCTTGTTTTTCTAATAATAGCAATCATGTCTTGTTAGGAAACTGTGGTAAATGCTAAAATAAGTTAAGGGAGGGAGCTCACTTCATGCTCAGAATGAACATTTAAGAGATTGAAGCCCTCTAGGCACTGTCCTTCTCAGCCCACTGTAGACATGCCAGTGTTTTCAAAGGAGCTTGATGGTCTCAGAGGCTCAGAGGGACATGACACCAGTTGTCAGATAACTACCCTACCTGCTCTCTCCAAGTCTTCAGAGGAAGAAAATCTGAAAAGAAAAAGCTCAATCTTTGCAGGGAAGGGCTAGAGGCATCCAGCAGCTATCTGGGCTCTGCATGCACCCTTTGGGTCCCTGTCCAAAGCTGTCCTTGTGATGAAGGTTTCCGCAAAAGTCCAGATGGACCAGGCCGGTCTGAAATGCAAGACTAATCCCTGACCCACCAATAAGAGAAAGGGAGTGTGGCCGATACACATAAATCTACAGAGCTGTCAGGAAACTCCCAATCAATTTTGAAGCCTGTGGGTTGCATCTTCTCTGCTGGTTAAAAAGTTCATTCTACGTGCCCCTTTCATTTCATTATTCATGCAACACAAATTAAATGGCTTAGCTGTTTCAATACAGATTAATTACATTAGGCACAGAGCACATTTCCAGTTCAGGCCATGGTTTCTACTTCATTTAATTCATTATCCCATGTGCAATCCAGTGGCGTCCTGAAGATAACAGCTAATTTCAGTCACATATGTCTTTTTCAGCACTCTCTTTGCATTCTTTCAGGTTTCTCAAAGAAAACTGCTAGCTAGGATAAAAGTAAAAGTATGTACTTGGACCAAAGGAATTTTATTCTGAAGGGCTTTCTCTTTTCTTTTATATTATTGCTTGTGTTTATTTATTTATTTTTGTTTCAGTGTCCTGTGACCTCTGATTGAAGTGACATAGAAAGTCATCCCCTGGCCTCCTGAAGAAAGATGCTACTTCTGTTCCTATGATGGTGTATGCGCCAGGCAGAGAAACTGGGGTGTGGGGGTGAAGTCTCATTAGGGCTGCCAATGGTGTGGACTGAGGCCACTGCTTGTGACTCCTGACAGGAGCAAGAAGTTTCAGTCCCAGGCCGATCTCTTTACCTTGGCACACTCCATGCAGGGTATTTGTCATTCAACAGAAAAAAGTCAGATGCAGGCATCTCCATGCATATTTTCCACAGCTTGCCTTCAAATGATGTCTCTTTGAAGATTAGCTACTAAACATGCTGAAATGTCTTTTCTCTGCAGCTGTGAGCACAGGTTTATAGCACAGAGGAAGAGCCTGAAATCTAGAGTTGGAATACTTCCATATGCCCAAATTTCTTATGAAAATGAAGTTAAAATGCCAGACACATGGACCAATTCTTACTGAAAAGCATCTTGGAAGTTGCTCTCCAGATTGAAGTCATAATGGAAGAAAATAAGTATATAAATAAAATAAAAACCTGCTCTGTGGTTTAAATCTTGAAAGCTTTGTCAAAGATGGGGAAAGATGATTCTGCAACCCGAGAGGATGGCCAGAGTAGAGAAACCAAGACAAATGCAAACTTTATTTGTACTCACCTTTGTCAAGAGGAAGAAAAAGAAGGGGGGGGGGGGGATTATTTGCTTTTTTACCTAAAAAAAGTTTCTGAACCTTGCAGTTTAATCTAAAAGGTCCTTCGTGAACTTTCATATCTTCAACTCAGTACCAGTTTATTTAAGATAAGTAGATTTGGAAATGACAGTACAAAGTGGATAAGATTTGGGGAATTACAATGAATTTTCTGGAGTGTTTCCCCCCACCCCCATGAGGGAACTAACTTTTCCCACTGATTAACAGCTTTCGAACTTACCCCTAAATTTTGTACTATATATTCCAAAGAAAGGCTGTAAGAAAAACCCCACCTCGTGCTGCTTTGTTTGAAAATTCAGACTCCTAGGTGATTTAGATGCCTGATCTTGTGGGTTCCAGTTCCTTTTTGTAACTCCTGCCAAAACATCACAGGAGAAAGCGAAAGACAGGAAGAAACCATCTAAAGACAATCAAACAACCATTAATCCCCTACTCTTTCCACACACAATAAACATTGGCTGTAGCTCAATTAAACTCAACAGTTCACAGATGTTCACAATAATGACGGCCCCACAATAGCATCCTTCTCATTAAGGTGTTTTGGAACTGTGCTCACGCCAGCGCCCCCCACCAGGGAACTGGGACTGGGGGAAAACAGGTAACCAGCAGGCCTGGCATAGGAAGCAGAACACAGATGCCTGCTCTTTTCACAAAAGAGGCATCAGCAGGATTTATCATTATTATTATTATTTTTTTTTCCCAGCAGATCACTCCCCTGGCCCCCGTTTGAGTCATTACCAGTGAAAATATAGGAGAACTTGACAAAGGCAGAGACCAAAAATGTGTCCCTGGAGCCTGGAACCATCTGGAAGAAACACAAGTTTTCCCTGTGCCTGGGTGCTGCCAGAACTGAAGCCAGCACGGCTCACGCAGGGAATGTGCTTTTTTGCTTGGCTCCTTCAGACACCCCAGACGCCTCCAACTAGGTTTCCTTTGGGGAGATTAGTTGCATAACAGGGGTAAGGAAGGTACCAGAGGCGAATTTTAAATAGTTCATTACAAAGGAAGTGTCAGCAAAAGTGGAATCACTTTCTTGCAAAGCCCAGTGAGGAGGGCGCTTCCATCGCAGAGACCAGACGTTCCCCTCTCCAGCCACCCACACTGGCACTTCCGGGTACCCAGCTTCCGGGTACTGAGCTTCCGGGACACAACTCTCCCAATTCCGGTGACCCAGTTGTGGGCACAACCATGGCATTACCTACATCAGAGGTCCCCAACCTCCGGGCCATGGACCCATACTGGTCCCGTGGCCTGTTAGGAACTGGGCTGCATAGCAGGAGGTAGGGCCACGGAGTAAGGCTTCATCCGTATTTACAGCCGCTCCACGTCACTCACATTACTCCCTGAGCCCCCTCTCAGCTCTGCTTCCTGTCAGAACCGCCGTGGCATAATAAATGTAACTCACTTGAACCATCCCCAAACCGTACCCCACCTCCACTGTCTTTGAAAAACTGTCTTCCACAAGACTGGTCCCTAGTGCTACTAAGGCTGGGGACCGCTGACCTAGTACCACAGAGCAAGGTTCTCTGATCTCTGTATATGGGCATGGTTACAATCGCAGGATGGATTTTTTCATTGGTCGGACCCTATGGAAATCCCAGAGACAGAGGACCCTGGTGGGCTACCGTCCAGGGTCACAAAGAGTTGGACATGACAAGTGACTGAGCACACATGGACATGCACGCCTATTCTCTAAGGAGAGTTTTTCCAGCTTTCCTCAGCCTCCAAGGGCATCTTGGCCCTTCAGCTGCCTGGGCCCTGAGCAGAGCCGACCTCACCTCTGCCCCAGACATCCTAGACACTCCTCAGGGCCTTCTTTGTGACCTGTTGGTCATCTCACCTCTGTCAAAATTCACCTGACATATGGTTATGTGAGAGTCGAGGAGAAGATAAGAAGAACATGAAATACTACAAATACTATGAATGTGAATTTCCTTAAGAATAAAGGTTGAAATGGAATACACCAGGAAAAAAATAAATAGTTTTGACAAGTCTGGAGAATGATGCCTTCCTCATCCTCACAGTTGGTTAAAAAAACTTAATGTTGTTTTTACTATTAGAAAGTGAAGATGTGAATGCTGGGCATGCCATTGTGATTCTCCTTCCAAACGTTCTGGAAGCTTAATGATCTCTTGCAATAACTCTGCTACCCATTGTATGGCTGATTTTCTTTTCCTAGTCTATAGTTTTCATCATTTTATGACCATTGCAGTTCATACAAGACTTTCATTGTAAGTCATGTTGGGTTTTTATTTTTTATTTATTTTATTTTTTAAGGACTTTTAATGTTGATCATTTTAAAAGTCTATTGGATTTGTTACAATATCACTTCCCTTTTATGTTTTGCTTCTGTGGCTGCAAGGGATGTAGGATCTTAGCTCCCCTAATAGGGATTGAACCCACACCCCCTGGTTTGGAAGGCTAAGTATCAACCAGTGGACCACCAGGGAAGTCCCTGTGTTGTATTTTAAAAAAAAAAAAAAAAAGAAAGAAAAAAAGGAAAAGCAGCTTGCAGACAAGTCTAATGAATGAAGTCTTCTTGGTTTACCGTGAAGATGGCAAGTGTTCTGCTGCTGGAAGCCTGTGACTGCTTCACATTGTCACAGCCCGCCTGGCTCGCAGACACATCCTCAGAAGGGTATCCAGCCATGAGAGAGAATGGGAGGAAGGTGGATGGAAGGCTGTATCATGAACTGTCTGTTAATTGTTTTCTCATGTGAACCATGTTCCCTCAGAAAAACTGGAATGATGATCATTCCCAAGTTCCTTGGAACACTTGGAAATGCCTTAAAAATGCACTTGTGCCTCTCACCTAGCATGAGGATTACTTACCCAGGGCAACACCAAGTCTGGTCAGTGTCTATCCAATTCAGTTGGGTTTGGGAATCCTGAAACTCACTTTGCAGCTCCAGCTTTAAGCTGGACATGTGCCCCCTGATACTGTGTGTATGCTAAGTCTCTTCAGTCATGTCCAACTCTTTGCAACCCTAAGAACCATAGTCCACCAGGCTCCTCTGTCCATGGCATTTACCAAGCAAGAATACTGGAGTGTGTTGCTGCGACCTTCGCCAGGATATTTTCCTGACCCAGGGATCAAACCCTTGTCTCTTAGTCTTCTGCATTGGCAGGTAGGTTCCTTCCCACTAGGGTCACCTGGGAAGTCCACCCCCTAGTGAGGACCGTTTATTTTCACCAGAGAACTTGGCAAGGTCCTCAGAGAGGATCCTGGTCCCATAATAGTGGTTCATCCTGGCTAAGCTAAAAGCTTAGAATTGGCAATTCTAGTTTGTTTTTTTCAACACAGTTCTTTCTCTTTGCTTGGGGGAAAAAAAAAGCCGACATAGTTATAAATATTTACATTTGAAACTGAAACATTTTGACAACAATTGCAGCTGCTAAATGATTTATGAAACTTGTGAAATCAAATAGAGAAAGACAGAAGACAAACACGTTGCTGCTAAGAAAGAAGGTCTCCCTGACTTTGATTTAGGAGATAGTGCAGGTTTCCTAGAGCGTAATTATATAGTAATACTTCTTAAGGGAGTTTGGTTTAAAAATATGATACACTTAATTGCCTTGAGTCATTAGCATTGCTATCATTAACCTTCAGCTGACAAATCACCTGCTTAGGAAAGACATATTTCAATGTAAACTGTTAGAGTGGCTGGGAGTACTCTAAGAATTTGGGTCAAAAGACAGATCCTTGGAGAAAAATTCAACTCTGGGATTCAGAGGAAGGAATATCTCAATATGCCTTAAATTTTCCAAATTCCATAAGTAAATCTTAAATAGTTAAATGTGTTAATCGACAACAAAGCCCCTCTTTTTATATATTTTTAATATTTTTGGTCAAAGTGGACCATTAACTGGGTAGTCTCTGTTCCACCCTGAGGCACCCTCCTGTGGAGTTAAATGACTGGCTTTGTAAACTGAGAATTATAAATCCAAACCCGCCTGGAGATTTTGCTTCTCACTGGGAAACAGGCCTGTCAGAGCAGAAGCAACATGCAAAGCATAGAATCAGAGGACTAGACTTCTAGTCGCTTCTTGGACTTTTATGGACTGCGTATCCTGGAGCAAGCTAATGACTTTCTCTGACTCTGTTTCCTCACATACAAAATAGAAGAAGAAAAAAAGAGTATTTGCCCTATGGTAATACTGTAAGTATTTGATGACCTAATTCAAGTAAAGAACTCGGCAGCCTGATAGAAGCTGGGCAAATAGTAACTTTAATTGCTGCAGGGGTTTTGAAAGAGAGCTTTGAGATGATTGACCTCAACTCACATTTACTTAGAGTCCATCAGGGCCAGCGGCTTGGATGAGCTAAGTGGGGGCTCTTGTTAGTGAGAAAGATGTTTCTCCGCACCCCCACTTCTGCCAAAGGGTGAGCATACATCTCTGGGGCCACAGACACGGGCAGAGGTCTCCAAATCCAGGTGGAAGGAAATTTAGCCTTGCAGTGGAGATGGATAGATTAAAAACTGCCCTACAAAGAGAAGAGAAAGGCAAAATGGGGGTGGGAAGGAGAAGAAACCAACATGCCTTAGCCAGCAGCAGGTGGCCAGGGATGCAAGGAGAGGAAAATTGGATGCCAGCAGCCCCAGTAGCTGGACCAGGAGGGGCAGTGATGCTCGGAGGGAGGTGTGAGGGAAACTAGTGGAGGCCCAGGTGAGCTAGAGGACCTTGTATGCCCTGCATCTGCACAGGTATGGAACTGCCATGTCTGTGTGTGTGTGAGTGTGTGTGTGCGTGTGCGCATGCATTAGTGGGGAACAAGGGACAGAGAGGGAAAGACAGCCTGCTTGCCCAGGGCAGCAAGTGGACATGAGGCTCCAATATTCGAGCAATAGAGAGGAGAAGAATGAAGGTTAAAAAAGAAAAAAGTTACTTCGGATGAGGAGACTGAGGGGCCCTGCTAGCAAACCCCAGCCAGGTTGGCTTCTGTGAGTTAAGGGCACTCCAGCTCCACCCCATCCTATGCCAGGACCTGAAGAGCGAAACATGAGCCCTTGCCACAGAGATAGTACGTGCCCAGAATTACGAACTACCCTCCTCTTCCTCAGGCTGGTGACCCAGAAGATGCTCAGGACAAACAGACGCAAAGTCACAACACAAGATATCCGTGCTGTGGGTCACGTGGGCAGTCAGCTGATGCAGGGTGAAATCACTTTGGGCCACTGCAGTCTAAGAGAAGCTTCATGTCAAACTGAGTCACAAAGATGGATGGCGTCGAGATGAAAAAAATACATTAAAGATGGAAATCATGAGCCAAAACTTGAGGGCTGAAACTTACTAGCCATATTCAGAAGTCAGCAGCAGCCCTATTAGAGTCAAACACATAAACTGGGAAGGGAGCTGTCTGCACAGAGACACAGACTGGGGCTCTTCATTAAAAGCCAGAGAAATATGCAAATATTGATTTTAACTGGCCATCAAACTCTATTATATAGTACAAGGAAATGCAGTAGCTATATAATTTTTTTCACATGGTTATTCATTGTTTTAATTGACAATGATATCAATTTCAGCAAATACTGATTGTAAAAAAGAAAATGCAACGTAAGAATAATTGTGAAAATCTATTTCTATACCTAGCGTTGCCAGTTTCTCCTCAAATGCCTGGCTGTGCACAAAGAAAGATACTGTTCACATTTAGTAGCTGCTGCGGTCACCTTGGCATAATAGAGGAAACACAGCCTTTAATGGAAGTTTAATTAGATTTACCACGGGGAAGTTGTCACATAGAAGATTCGATGCTTTTATATTTAGAAACCTGTATAATGACATGAATAAATAAAAAATGCACACAAAAGAAAACATGGTGAAGACTGTACAAGTTCTTTTTCTTTCTTTTCCCCTCAAAGTTTAAATACATATGGTGAGGTTGTCCTGTAATGCAAATATCTAAGTGGATTTAATGCTTATGGGAGGCTTCCATTGTGGCTCAGCTGGTAAAGAATCCACCTGCAATGAGCAAGACCTGGGTTCAATTCCTGGGTTGGGAAGATCCCCTGGAGAAGGGAAAGGCTACGCACTCCATTATTCTGGCCTGGAGAATTCCATAGACTGTATAGTCCATGGGGTTGCAAAGAGTCAGACACAATTGAGCGCCTTTTACTTAATACTTATGGGAAGTGGCTGCATATGGAGAGGAGGGTTATCTGCCATGTTTTATATTTTATGAGCAGCAGGATATCTCTAAGAAAGATTTTTAATTGATTCTTTTTTTTGTGGAAGAAGAAGAGAAGGAGGTTTTTATCTATACTATGAAAAAGATGTAGAGGTTCCCCTAGAAACTTGAGAGGCAGTAGAGAGTCCCTAAGACCAGGAGAACAAATGATATAGACATCATTTTCCCCTAGGACTATGGAGACTGAAAGCTCAAGAGACCTAATCATTCTTTTTTAAACCTGTTGCCATATAAAGAGGCTAAAACTTGCTTGGAAAGATGCAGGGATGAAAGAGAGCATGTGGAACGAATAAGTTCTGACTTATTTCTGTAGTTCCCATTTTAAAATAGGGCTAGTCACTCAACAACTATGTCTGCATCTGCAGTGGAAGCCAGACACCAAATCCAGCAGGTTGCAAACTCTATTCAGAAAGCTATGGATGCCACCTGAGAGCTTTGGAAAAAGACTCAGGGATTCTGAAATGATGGTTTAGGTATACCACTGGGACTCTTCCACAAAAGTTAGATTATGTGTGGAAACTGCCCACACAGAAGGTGGAGATTTCTTAAATCTCTTGAAAGAGCTATAAACATCCTCAACACATCAATTACTGAGAAAATTAATTTAGTAGCAATTCAGTAAACACACTGAGCCTATTGTCAGGCTCTAAGCTCCTCCATGGACCCGCTGCAGGGCAATGGGGGGGCACGATGGGGGTTGGAGGCTGTTGGTAATACAAATTCCTGCCCCTTCTCCAAGACTCCTGAAGAAGAATCTTCTGAGAATGGGCGAGATGATCATCTGCACTTTAATCACCCCTTTGCCCCAGGTGGTCTCATTTATAAAATTTGGGGACACGGATGTTGGTGAGGGCTGTGCAACCACGTGAATCTACTTAGTGTCACTGAACTGTGTGGTGACATATGGTTCAAATAGTACATCTTGTATTATGTGACTTTCACAATTGAAAAACATGTCCAAAAAATAGAAAAGAGGGCTTCCCTGGGGACACAGTGGTAAAGAATCCACCTGCCAATGCAGGAGACATGGGTTTGATCCCTGATCTGGAATCCCACATGTACAGAGCAGCAACTAAGCAACAATTGTTGAGCCTGACCTCTAGAGCCCAGGAGCTGTGACTACGGAGCCTGTGTGCCCTAGAGCTCCAGTGCTCTAAGAAGGGAAGCCACTGCGCTGAGACGCCTGAGCTCCGCAACTAGAGAGTAATCCCCGCTCGCCATGGCTGAAGAAAAGTCCATCTGGCAAGGAAAGCCAAGCACAGCCAAA
Source organism: Odocoileus virginianus (assembly GCF_023699985.2). Classification (NCBI taxonomy): domain Eukaryota; kingdom Metazoa; phylum Chordata; class Mammalia; order Artiodactyla; family Cervidae; genus Odocoileus; species Odocoileus virginianus. The sequence goes on along the minus strand of NC_069705.1, from coordinate 496,906 downwards.
AATAAACAAATAAATAAAATAGGAAAGAATAGCAAAATCTCTTCAAGATTTCATAGTGACCCTTGCAAGAACAGAGGAACATACACTTGGATTATTATTGTTTTTGCTGAAATCTCTAACTTGATCAGAAGTGGTGTGAAAGAATTAGCAGTACTTTTTTTGTTTTTTTTTCCTGTTTGATGACTTCTTGAATTTAAAAGACACTCCTTGAAAGAAAAGCTATGACCAACCTACACAGCATATTAAAAAGCAGAGACATTACTTTGCTGACAAAGGTCGGTCTAGTCAAAGCTATGGTTTTTCCAGTGGTCATGTATGGATGTGAGAGTTGGACCATGAAGAAAGCTGAACGCTGAAGAATTGATGCTTTTGAACTGTGGTGTTGGAGAAGACTCTTGAGAGAAACTTGGACTGCAAGGAGATCCAACCAGTCCATCCTAAAGGAGATCAGTCTTGGGTGTTCATTTGAGGGACTGATGCTGAAGCTCTAGTACTTTTCCACCTGATGCAAAGAACTGACTCACTGGAAAAGACCCTGATGCTGGGAAAGATTGAGGGCAGGAGGAGAAGGGGACAACAGAGGATGAGATAGTTGAATGACATCTCCGACTCAATGGACTTGAATTTCAGCAAACTCCGGGTGTTGGTGATGGACAGGGAAGCCTGGTATGCTGCAGTCCACGGGATCGCAAAGAGTCAGACATGACTGAGCAACTGAACTGAACTGATGACTCATTGCCAACATTTTTAAGAACTTACTCTGTGCCAGACACTGTTCTAAATTCTTTGCAGGTATTATCTCATTTAATCCTTATGGCAACCTTATCTCATAAGGAAGTGCTTTTATTATCCTCTAGTTTCTTGTTCAATCACTCAGTCATGTTTGACTCTTTGTGACCCCATGAAGTGCAGCACCCCAGGCTTCCCTGTCCATCACTATCTCCTGGAGTTTGCTCAAAGTCATGTCCATAGTGTTGATGATGCCATCCAACCATCTCATTTTCTGTTTCCCCCTTTGAAAATTAGATGAGATTTCTGAAATCGGATCCTGTTCAATGCCAGTGGCAGTCAGGGAGATAATAAGTCTGAAAGGAAGTGAAAGTCTCTTGGTCCTTGCCCAAAGTGGTGTATCTAGCTGATTTCCCCTCTGAGTAGAGAGATGACCAATACAAACTTAAAAAAAAAGATAATAAACAAAATAATGTTGCCTTTTAAGTCCTAGAAACAAAGATAACAAGTTCTTCCAGATCGGAAAAAGATCTAACATTCTGTGTCTGTCATTAATTGTTATGTGTTTAGGAAGGTGAGTTACTATAGGGTGGTCAAGCTGCCTTCAGTTACTTGTTTCTACATATAGAATAAAACACAGGAACATTCCCATAAAACCCATGACACTCCTCTCCCCAGATTTATTAAAAAGACCCCCAGAGAAGAGAGTTATAAAATCTGATCAAGTCAGCAGTTCCAGCTGTGTAATTGATATCCATTATTTTCTACTGACTGCTAAGAACTTCCATTTCTGTAGCATAAACAGAATTCCCATTTCTTTTGCAGGGAGACTGCCATGGGGTAAAACTAAAAATAAGGTTCATCAGCAAAATCATTTCATAAATTCCCAGAGACTTTCGGGAAAGCTCCACAGAGAATGGTTTGTTATCAACTTATTTCTTCTCTGTAAGTCATTTTTATATTTCAAGTCATTACATTTGTTCTACATGATTCTTTTCTATGTATAACATATAACATAGGCAGAATATTAATCTCTTGAAGCATCAGGGAACAGCTAAGAAAAAGCAGGAATGTTGAAAAATATCCAAGGCTACATTTTTCCTTCTCTCTTTTGCAGATTCCTCTGCTCAAATGATACACATATGCCATCCTTTATAATTATTATTGCTTCCATGACCTGAAAACATAGCTTCATGTTTTATCTTGGAGGTGAAGAGCATACATGAGGGGTACTAGGATACACTGCACCAAAATATGCCTTTCTGATAGAAGGATTATTTTGAGCTGACTATTTCAAGAGATAGCAGACTCAGGAGAAGCTCTGCAAACCACAGTAGAAGCTATGCTTTTGTAAAGAATTTTATATTGATAAAGAAAACGTCCATTTGTAAGGGTGTCTCCTTCTCTGCATCAGGAAGGGAAGGCTGGCTGGATCACAAGAGCATCTCATCAGTGGAGAATCTGTTGCTGTGCTGTGTTTAATTTCTCAGTCGTGTCCGACTCTTTTCGCCCCATGGACTGTAGCCCACCTGGCTCCTCTGTTCATGGGGTTTCTCCAGGCAAGAATACTGGAGTGGGTTGCGACGCCCTCCTCCAGGGGATCTTTCTGACCCAGGGATCAAATCCAGGTCTCCCGCATTGCAGGCGGATTCTTTACCATCTGAGCCACTGGAGAAGCCCAAGAATACTGGAGTGGGCAGCCTATCCCTTCTCCAGGGGATCTTCCTGACCCAAGAATTGAACTGGGATCTCCTACATTGCAGGCGGATTCTTTACCAGCTGAGCTACTAGGGAAGCCCCAGTGGAGAAGATACCAGTTTCAATCTGCAATAGCTAACCTTACCCTTGTTTACCAGGCTTTACCTGGAAACCTCCCAAAATATCCCACCCCCACCCACCCCCCATACTTCCTTTCTTTTGCCTTTAGCTGAGGATGGTCTTTAAGGTCGTGGTTTAGATTATCTCCCTAAATAACTCAGCAGTAAAGAATCCCCCTGCAATGCAGGAGACCTGGGTTCGATCCCTGGGTCAGGAAGATCCCCTGGATGAGGGCATGGCAACCCACTCCAGTATTCTTGCCTGGAAAATTTCATGGACAGAGGGGCATGGCAGGCTACAGTCCCTGGGGTCACAAAGAGTTGGATGCAACTGAGCAACTGAGTACAAATATGTTAATAAACTTCTGTTTGTTTTTCTTTTTTTTTTTCTTATAAATCTGTCTCATTACAATGGGTCTCAACCAAGAACGCAGAAAGTAGAGGAAAATGATTTCTCCTCTCCTACTGGAGAAAAAAGATTAAATATTTCCCTGAAAAAAAATTGTAAATTCTGTAGCTAAGTTGCAGAGAACTGAGCAGCTACCTTTGTAAGTACCTGAAACAACTTAGTAAGACCTATCCTTTTCCCATGTTAATCATTTCAAAAGAGAGTCCTATGGTACAAACAAAAGGCTTCAAGCTCCATAAAGGTAATAAAGTTTCTGTGAATTCCTCTGAATCATTGAGACTGGTTAATTCCAGCTGTGATCTGTAACCCTTTCAGTCCTTATATTTGCCTTTTGAAAAAAAAAATTTTTTTTTGGCCACATGGGATCTGAGTTTCCTGATCAGGAATCAAACTGGGACCCCTTGCAATGGAAGCACAGAGTCCCAACCACTGAGCTGCCAGCGAATCCCCTATATTTTCATTTTTGATGGTTTCATGATGAGAATTGTATTAGGCAGACATATGATGTGTGGGCACGCCATTCAAACCCCTTGTGCTCTTAATTTTTCTCCTGAAGCCATTTGCCTATTGTAATTTTAGTTTCCTGGGTGGAATGTTAGTGAAATTACTTCTGATAAACTTTGGGGGATAAAAATGTGAAGTCAGCACAGAGTGAAACTGGTAAAGACATTTTTCAAACCTTTTGACAGCAAGCACTGTTCGGCTCACAATCACTATTTCTCCTGGAGCTGAAACTGTTCCCCCGTGATTAGTTTCCTCGGCTAAATACCTCCCACGGCATTGCACTTTGGGAGCACAGGTGGGTTAGCTGCTGCCAAGGCGATGTGATGAGCTCCTGGTTGCCTTAATGTGGTTTGCTTGTAGTTTGTTTGTCTTCAAGAGGTTGGAGCTGTTTGGAGAGAGCATTTTGGGTTCCAGCCTGAGAATTCACAAAGTCCTGCCTCCAGGTTAAGTGTCAGATAGGAAGGGCCAATATGGGTCTCTGTTTTTGACACTTGCTAACCTTTTATACTTTCTCTCTCTAGGGCCCTTGCTGTTCAATCAATGCCTCTTCTCCCAGAGAACTGACGTCTTACCTACTCACCCTAGTGTGTTACGGGAGGTGGTGTCCTAGACTGCCGTCCGTGTCCTTGAAACAGAGCAGGACGCTGTGGTCTCCTCCACCCTTCATTCCCCCTGTGCCGTGTCCTCTGCCTGCCTTTTGTCTGTGGAAAAACTGTAGCCAAAGAAGAAACTTAACCAGAGAAGTGAGAAAGTGCAGAAAGAAATGAAAATGGTCTGAGAAGACCAAACAATAATACTATAGTCACTAAGTCAAGTCAAGAACCTTTCGTTCCTTCTCAAGGGCTGTAGACAATATTCTGAGGCATGTCCTGAGAGCTGATTTACAGATACTGGAACCCCACTGGGGGGAAGTTAACTAGGAGATGACCATGACATGAGGTGCCGCAATTCTGAGAACTGGCCTCAAGAAATGGAAACAAACCTATGCTGAAACTGAAGGCTAACTGTGCTTAAGATGATCAAGATGCTGCCGGTCAGACAACTGCATGACCAGTTTCAAGATGACTGTCAGAGTTGACCGTGCTGTTTCTGCATGTAGCCCTTTCCCTCGGTCTGTAAAAAGCTCTAGCCCACTGATGTCAGTGCGGGGAGTCAGCCTTTGGACAGACATCTGCCCTCTCCTCTCCCACACCCCATCGCTGGCATCCAAAATGATGCACACTTTCTTTTCCACCAACCTGGCCTCTTTATTGGCTTTTGAGTGGTGAGCAGCTGGACCCCACTTTGAATAACATCCCGACAGACATCCATCCCTGCTCTATATGATCCATCTCCCTTGGCCACTCTATACCCTTCCACCCCACTACCCACCCCTACACATCTTTCCCACTGCACCATGTTCAGGGCAAAAGGGGTTAAAAGATGAGGCATATTAAAAATGTTGGGCACATTTGAGCAAAACTTGATTTGTATCAGGCAGCAGTCAGTCTAGCAGATGGAAAGGCGCTGCAGGAGCTGTATAAAATGAGAGCTTTAGCAAGCAGGAGGGAGTGGGAACAAGGGAACCATACTGGCTCCAAAGCAGGTTGGTTATGGCAAGGTTACTTTCCTTCAGAGGGATTGCAGGAGTCCATGAGACAGCTCACCCAACCAGTGCTGGCCCCGGGATTCCTGACTGACAGCTGAGATTCCATTTCTGGGAGAGCCAGTACTGCCATTGTTAAGTCTCCGTTGACTTTGACTCGGGGCTTAGCATAAACAACTCCATTTGGGGTCTTTTTGGCTTGTTTCTAACAATAATTTAATGTCTCTTATGATACCACCTGGGTCACTGTTGGTCCCTCCGTAATATAACTGAAACCTTTCCTTCCTCCTTTCCTTTCTGCATCTCTGCAGGGATCTTTGGGGCCTAGGACACCCTGAGAGGGCAATCTAATCATTAATATGAAAGAAAGTCACCCAAAGATGCACTTCAGCTTTGGGGGAACTTGGATGTGGGTAAGGGAGGGGAGAAGGGGATGTTAAATCACAGATTTGTGACTTAAGGGTTTTGTATTTCTTTTGAGTGTAAACAATTACGTGCACTGATCATTTGCATTATGCTTTAAAAAAATTTTTTTTAAAGATGTCTTTAAAAAACAGTTTATTTATTTATCTATGGTTACGCTGAGTTTTCTTTGCTGCGTCAGGCTTTCTCTAGTGGTGGTGCATGAGTTTCTTATTGTGGCGGCTCCGCTTGTTGCAGAACATGAGCTTCAGGACGCGTGGGTTCAGGAGTTGTGGTACACGGGCTCAGCTGGCCCATGGCATCTGTAATCTTCCCGGACTAGAGATCAAACCCATGTCCCCTGCATTGGCAGGCAGATTCTTAACCCCTGGACCACCAGGGAAGTCCCTCATATTGTGCCTTGTATGGACAATTCAGGAATCTCCATGTCTGAGACAGAAACAGACAGGAACACTGGTCTATGCACCCAGTGGAGAGCCACCCTCTGCTCTGACCTGCCCCTTCCCAGGACAGGAAGACTAGCAAACCAATGAGTACTTTCATATGTAGCTCATTTCTCATGTACCCCACCCTCTGCTCCGTCAGCCCCAGGAAATATTTTCTATGCATTTCCCTATCAGTCCTTCCCTTCTAGGCCTCTAGCTTCTCAGCAGAAGAGCCACTCATTAGGTCTGATGAGAGGTATAAATGGTCCTCTTCGCTCTGAGCAAAGGGAAGCTGTGTAATTACCCACTTCACTCACTCAGCTGCTGTTAGAGGATTTCAAAGGCTCTTCTGAAGGGGGCGAAGAAAGGACAGGGCAGGAGGAGGTTTTCCTCTGTCCAAACACGAGTGCCAGTCAGGAGCAGACATGCAGGGCTGGGCCATGGCGTTGGTTCACATAATTCTCTGACATGAGGCTCCTAGAAGGGGCAAAGATACCAAGCGGGTTAAACTACAAGTAAAATTCTGCAGGAAGTGAAGGAAAGAGCAAGAGCAGTAAGCTACCGAAGGTCTCCAAATTTTTCCATATTCCTCCTCATTCTGGTCTCTGGGCACCTGGTTTTGTCTTAACTGTTTTCATTAGTTAGGATGTCAACTGCCTGAATTCAACAGTAGATGCTACTATAGTGGCTTAAGGAAGTCGGGAAAATTTTTCTCTCCTAAGAAAAAGTCTTGAAGCAGGAAGTTCATATTTAGAGCTTACTTGGTTAGTGATTCTATCATAGCTCCAAACTCAAACTCTCTTTTTAACTTTTTGTTTCATTGTTAGCAAATTGCCTTTTGGTCTCATGGTCTTCCCTTTACAGATGGTAGCTGGCTGTTGTTGCTTCAAAGGCCATGTCCACATTCAAGGGAGGATGAGAAGATAGCTGGGGAATGTCCAGACACCTTTGCTACTTTGATCTGGAAAACAGAAACCAATTCCAGAAAATGTCTTCTTTTATTTCATTGGTCAGACAGTGTCACATGATCACACCTCACTTTAAACTGGCAAGGGGACCATGGGTTGATTTTCCCAGTCTTTTCTTGTAGAAGGCAAGGGATTGAGCACCATTATACTATGCAGAATTATGATCTGATTTTGTGACCTTGGTCTTTGCCAGAGAGGGAAAAAAAGAAACTCTTCATCTCTACTGTTTTAATTTATGTTCTGGAGGGATAGCAAATTAAACTGACAAAAGACTTTAACAGGTGAAAATGCAGATTTTTATTTATTTACATAGGAGTTCAGAGGAGAATGTGACTGGGAGGTGATTAGAATTCAGAGCATTTTTTTACCATATTAATAAGAGATGGGATGGAGAAGGGGGACTTCTGGGAGGTAAAATAACTTTTTAGAAGGGAGAAAAAAGAGCATTTATGAAAAAACAAATGACTTTTTTGAAATATGGATAAGTAGACACTTAGAATAGGCTGAAGCTATGATAGTCTTGTGACAATGGTTGTTCGGGTACAGTGTCCATTTCTCATCTTACAGAAGGCGAGGTGAGAGTAGCTTCCAGAGACGAGTTTATGACAAGTGAGTTGTTGGGGAGGCTCTGCTTTTAGGCAGAAGAGAGATTTTAGGAACTCACATAGCTTCAGCTCAAAATAATCTTTATGCTACCATGGCTTACTATGGACCCTTCATCCTCAATCTGATTCCAATTTCTCATTTCAGTCAACTCATAGCAACTTCGACTAGTGACTCAGAATTCTTAATCCTGAACTGTACTCACACTTCATCAAACCCCACAACAGCATGTCTTCAAGAAGGACCTGAACCATGCCATTGGGTTAAAATAAGTAGTTATACAGAAATTAAATTAAAAACTTAGCTTTGGTAAGAGCATCAAAGATAATCAAGGTTTGACACCCTCCGTTGAAGGGGAGTCATACATGAAAGATAGATTCATTTGAGTGAGTGTTACTATTTTTTCCCCTTGCAGTTATTTCATAATCCACAAACTATGCAAAAAATAAGTGATTATTTGTCACTAAAGTGATGAACCTAAATTACTTCTTGGCTTTGTTACTGTTGAATTCTGTCTCCTGTTTCTGACTATATTTAACTTCTTATTCCAGGCTATTATCCTGTCCTGGGGGGAGGGGGGCAGTTACTTCTTCTCTCCACCTTTGGTTATCAATGCTTGCCTAGAGAAAAAGTGAATTCTTTTAGAAAAAAAAAAAAAATTCCTGACAATTATTTGCAGTTAATTGTTGAATTTTGTGGCATTTTGCTTTCTCTAATGAACACACAAAATCCTTTATTAACTAGCCTTTCCAGTGCCAAGCTATTTAGGAAACAGTTTATGGCAAATCCATTATTACAAAAACTAGAAAACCAGTGAAATTTATGCTTCTGTTCAAGGTGGAGCAAAGGGGATGTCCTTTAAATGTATTATCTACCGCTTATCTAAAAGTAATCATAACTCAAGGTCACAGATGACACAGCCCTATGTCCATAGTCTGGAATCTTCTCGCAGTCCGAACCAGTAAGGTTTACACTTTAACTTTATGACTCCTGTAAACTCACTGTGGCTTCCATTTTATGGATCAGCTCCCAAATAGCTTGTGACAGGGGGAAGCCAGATGGTGAGAATGTGCTATTTACAGCCTTTTTTCAACAAGGGTTCCGCAAGAGAATTATGCCCTAATGTCCCAAGGCATCCACTGGATGCTATGAATTAACTCCTCTCTTATTATTCTAAATTGGCACTAGCTCTGTACCATCTTTGAGTAAATATCATGCACACATTATACTTTCTGAGGTTTGGATGGGTCCCAGTTGAGAAAGTCTATCTGGGAGTCAGTTGCAGCTGAGCCTGTGAGCAGCCTTATGACTTGAGGCAAATGGTCTATTTGGTAACCTTACTCTACTTATCAAAAACTGAATGGATTGTTTCAGGTGAATTCTAAGATGCCTTTCAGTTCTGATAGAAAATCTGCTCTCCAGAAAGCAAGATCTTAGGGAAGCATATTGAATACTGTGTTGAGTCACACATTCTTCTTTTGACAACCCATTCCAAAAAAAAAAAAGTGGGGTATAAATTCAAGAAAAATATTTTCTGAGTCACCTCTCTCCTTCCCCTCTGTCCTCAGCACACCTCCAACTCACCCCTCACTTCTGCTTTGAAATCATGTGTGCTGAGGGTACCAAAATCTTCATTCAGTTGAATACTCTCTGTCCTATATAAGTTGCAAAAGGTTGAGCTCCTTGATGCTGGCTGGGTTGAGAACAAATTCTCTTCTTCCTCCTCTGCTCACCTGTTTCCTTCTTCAGGCCTCCCTCTCTACACTTGCTTAAATTTGGAAATCCAGAGCTAGCAGTTCCCCAGGGTTCCCCCTAATGTGCAAATAGAGGCCTGGAGACATGAGCAGGGGTAGAAGCTACAGAAATTGCCAGATCGTTTCCTTTCTCTTTTTTCTCTCGTCTTTCCATCTTCCTCCCTCCCTCACCCTTGTCTTTTCCTTTCTTTCTTTCCTTCTTTTCCTTTCTTCCTTCCTTTCACCAAAGGTGCTACCCTAATTACGTGCTTGAAATAAAGGAAAGAAAGAAGCAGGAAAGAAAAGAGCTTCTGATGTCAAAACCATATCTTTGGTTCAATAATCTGCATATTGTGTTCCTGATTCTATTTCCCTTGTATTTTCAGGGTCAGAGGTGGACTAACAAAAAGAGTGAACAGTGAGATATTTGAATATAAGCCACTCCTACACTGATTCCTCTGCTGTTTTGAATTAGTCGGTGTTCTTTGGTGAATGAGGGGCTTCCCTGGTGTCTCAGATGGTAAAGAATCTGCCTGCAATGCAGAAGACCTGGGTTTGATCCCTGGGTTGGGAAGATCCCCTGGAGAAGGGAATGGCAACCCACTCCAGTATTCTTGCCTGGAGAATCCCATGGACGGAGGAGCCTGGTGGGCTACAGTCCATGGGGTCACAGAGTCAGACATGACTGAGTGAATAACATTTTGGTGAATAAAGAAGTGGGCTCTCTAATCAGGGAGATTAGATTAGTCTAAACAGACTAAACAGATCTAAACATTACAACCTGATCTCGCATAACCAGTGGGGATATGTGTATATGAGTCTGATGGTAGTAGAAAGAGCTTAGATATTCCCCTAAGGTTTCAGTCTCCATTCTAGAGATAAACTCTTAAGAATAACCTAGGAGAGTGATAAATGAGTTTTGAGAAGGATTCTTTGTTTCATTTTGTTTTTTGAGAAGGATGCTAAAGTTGAATATGAGTAATGGGGAAATGCCATTTGTTGCTTATGGATGTCTGCTACGGCTCAGGTTAAGAGAGGAATGCTATGAAGCTTTTTTGGCCCTGCAGACTCTCTGATTGGCTGCCCTCAAATAAATTATACTTAATCTACAGAGTAAAGCTGATGAAACTCTGATAATGCACGGTCTTCCTTGTATGTAAATGATTCAGATTTTGTGTTCTGAATCCTGAAAATTACTATTGTATCAATAATACCTACGAATAAACTATTACATACTATTAGCCACAGTGGTTGTGCAAATGACCTTGAATATTGTTTTTGCCTAGAAATTCTATAATTCAATGAAAGACTGATTTTCTATCAGTAGTTTCTTTTTATTTGTTGCCCTCATTTTTATCTTAACACATTTTTAATAGGACAGTCTGTCTGAGTGTATCAAAAAATATTACCTACTCAACAAGACTAATAGTCAATTTCTCATCATGGAAACCAGATATAACATTTAAAATTCTAAAACAACAAAAATACTCTTAGTCAATAATTCAATATTTAGCAAAACTATCATTCAAAACAATGAAGGAAGAATTAAGACATTCCCAGCTAAGAAGAGCTGAGGGGTTTTGTAGGTAGTAGACTTGCCCTGTAAAAAATGCTAAAAAATGTCTTTCAGACTGAAATGAAAGGACATCGGGCAGTAACTCAAGGACACCAGTAAAGGTAAAGTTACTGCAATTCAAAATATAATGGGAAAAATATCTGAAAGAGGTTTGACTTATAGATTATTAACTTGTCGCTTCAATTTTGGTAAAACTTTTAGTGGGGAGTTCTAAAATTTTAAAATAGAAGAAACAAGTGTGGCAACATTTAAAATAAATTTTTATATCAGGGGTCTCAATGTTTTAGGGGAAAAATTATAGCCAAATACTGTATCAGATATAGAAAGCCTAATTTTTCATCATTTTTATTGTTGCTTCCTTTGCTTGCCATTTACAAACTAATGGGTTCTGAATCTGTGTGTGTGTGTATGTGTGTGCGCGCTTTTAAAGTGTAGCTCTCTTTTGCTGTGCTCTTGTTTCTCTGTTGAGAGACACAAAAACACAAAATCCAGTGACCCTCCAGAGGGTAGCAGAGACTAAAGCCATCGACCAAAAGTCCAGGCCTGGCAATGTGGGAGGGAAAGTCCAGGACTGAGTTATTCCACCTTTGAACCCTTACGCATAGACACACAGACTAACCTGGTGATAATGACCTCTGTCATGTTACATGAACAATGCATAGCATCTGTCAATCTCTATGTTTCTCCTATGAGTCAACAACATACAAAGATGCAAATTCTAAGAAAATTTGAGGAAATTTATAGCCAGTAAAACAAAGTATGCTTGAAAATCTACATAAATATTCTACAGTACAATACTAAGATTCTCTCACTCATTTTTTATAAAATAAAAGGAGTTCTCTTTAAGGATCGATAGAGCCTAGGTTTTAGCTTCAGACTCTTTTGGATTCCAATCCTGCTCCCACCATTTATAAGTTGTTTAGCTTTGGCATTTGATCTCTCTGTATGATGTTTTCCTGGTTTCAGATGGTGCCAGTAGTATCTTCCTCATAGAATCTCTGTGAAGATAAACCATACTATGCATGCATATTAGTTAGGTGCTGCTGAATTAATCCTGCATGACAAGCAACTTGCAAATCCCAGTGGTTTAAAGAAGAAAACATTTCTTTGCTGTTCATATTCTCCAGGTGGACACAGGCTCTACCAGGCTGGATTGACTTGGGTGCAGATCCGTTCATGTCTCTCATTCTGATCCAAGCTGAAGGAACAGGAATTACCTAAAGTCTGTTTATCTCACATGAATGACAGAACAATGAAAGGATAAGCAGAAGTAAGTAATGCCATTGGAAACTTCCAATCGAAACTGGTACAGATTACGTTGGTCAAAGCTAGAATATGGCTAAGTTCATAGTGACGTAGGGATATACACACTATCCCTGGGAATCCATGGCAAGACTGGAGAAAGAGTAAAGTTTTATGAGCTAATAGGACACTATGACCATAGGTACAGTGTGTTACACACAATTGAACATACACACTCGAGTATTTCATAACATGGCTGCTCGCAGGACTCTGTCCACTTTTGTTCAGTCATTCACCATTCTGTTGGCACAGTTCCATGTACCAATTATAAAACTAACTATTGTAAAGCCAGAGTAGACCCTATCAGCCCATTTACTTGGGTCTGTTTCCCCAAATCAAAATAGGGTCTCTAGGAGGGGAGTCCTCTTCCCATATTGCAGGCATCTTAGACAGCATCCTTCTCCAGTCTTTCTTCTCTTAAGCTTTCTTTGATCACCAAGATTAAGAAATACATCTCTTTTCTTTCACATCAGCATTGTCCCACTGATGTATGATGTTGACCACATATACGAGACAACGTTTTCTAGTAGTCACATTAAAAGAGTATTCAAAAGTATTCAACAAAAATAAACCAAACATGATCATTTTAGCATGCAATAAATATAAAATCGTTGAGAAATTTATTAATGAGGCATTTACATTTTTATAATTCATAATGTCTTCTGAATTCAGCACATCTTTACATTATGGCACATCTTAACTTGAATGCTCCATGTTTCAAGTGTTCGATAGCCATAAAAAGCTACTGGTTATATTGAAGAGTTCAGCTCTACATTTTTTCCTTTCCTTTGTCATTTATTCTTGTGTGTCCAGCATTTTTCTTTCCATCAGAATGGATGTTTTCACTTTTGTCTCTCTCAAAATACTTCTGATGTTTGTTTGGCTGTTGGTCTTCATCTTGATCTGACCAGGAGTTAAATGAATAAATAAATACATACATAAATAAACCATTTAGAGTAACAGCTAAAGAAATAAAAACACCAAGGTACTGATTAAATAATTTACAGACTGAACATCAATCGTGTCTACAAATGTGTTATTCTAGCTTGGTCTTCCTCAGATCATCCTAGATACGATTTAGAGGCTAGAGTATCTTAGAACGTAACACTCACTCAAATGATTTTTTAAGTCATTAATTTGATCAACTTATGAAGCCCAAAGTTCTCTCTCTCACACAAGGTAGCTGAGGTTTACTGAAGCAATTCAACACTGCTTATTTTTTTATAGAAACTACTTAACTGAAATGACTGCAAGGATGTTATGTGCCTATAAATAAATCCATAAGAAGCAATAGCGCATGTAAGGCAGTAACTTGTGGGAAGAATGAATGCAATTTCTAGTGAGATTGCACAGGAAATCAGGAAGACAGCTCATGATCCAGAGCAGGGGTCCCCAAGCCCCTGTCCCCCTGTTAGCAACCAAGCTGAACAGCAGGAAGTAAGCGGAGGGCAAACAAGTGAAGCTTCATCTTTCCCCATCACTAGCATTACTATCTGAACCATCCCTCACCCCTTCTATGGAAAAACTGTGTTCCACTAAAACGTCTCTGGTGCCAAAAAAGTTGGGGACTGCAGATCTATAGGTTAGGTCGTGTTTGATGTCAATGAAGAATGGTTTTCTATAGTCATTTGGGTTACTGAAGGTCATGATGTTGAAGTCTTTCTTTCCACGCAATCTGCCTATACATGTTTTGTGAAAGACTGGTTAACTGTGTGTGATGAGGGCTACAGAGGCGTATGAAAAAAAGTGAAAGTGTTAGTCACTCACTTGTGTCTGATTCTGCGACCCCATGGACTGTAGCCAGCCAGGCTCCTCTGTCCATGGGATTCTCCAGGCAAGCATACTGAGGTGAGTTGCCATTCCTTTCTCCAGGGGATCTTCCCAACCCAGGGATTGAACTCAGGTCTCCTGCATTGCAGGCAGATTCTTTACCGTCTGAGCCAGCAGAGAAAGCTACAGAAGAATATAATGGAAATATAACTTGTTTTCCATGTCTATTTCCCAAGCTTGCAATTTAATATACACTTGTCTCATGGGGTGAGACATAATGTTTAATATTGATGAATATTGGTGGGAAATATTAAGACTTTTTATTTAATAAAACACATAAATCTGCATATAAACCTAAAGAATATCACAATATTCTACCCTGTGTGAACTCAAAATGTAGACACACAGATTCCCATGGATACATGTAAAGTTCTTTGTGAAGAGGGGCTGGTAGAGTTCACCAGCTTTGTTCGGGCCCTCTGTTCTTCAAAACTCACTCTTCTGAGTGTGAAAAAAATGAATCACTTTGCTGTATTGCAGAAATTAATACAATATTGTAAATCAACTATTCTTCCATTTATTAGCTGTGGGTCCTTGCATAGTCAAGTTAAGCTAATCATCAGAATCCTTTTTTAATTTTTAAAATTGATATAATAATGAAAGTTATTTGCTTCTTGGAAGGAAAGCTATGACAAACCTAGACAGCATATTAAAAAGCAAAGACATCACTCTGCACACAAAGGTCCATCTAGTCGAACCTATGGTTTTTCCAGTAGTCATGTGTGGATGTGAGAGTTGGACCATAAAGAAGGCTGAGCACTGAAGAACTGATGCCTTCAAAATGTGGTGCTGGAGAAGACTCTTGAGAGTCCCCAAGGAGATCAAACCAGTCAACCCTAAAAGGAAATCAACCCTGAATATTCACGGGAAGGACAGATGCTTAAGCTGAAAGCTCCAGTACTTTGGCCACCTGATGCAAAGAGCCGACTCATGGAAAACACCCTGGTGCTAGCTGGGAAAGACTGAAGGCAAAAGGAGAAGAGGGCGGCTGAGGATGGGTTGGTTAGGCAGCACCACTATCTCAGTGGACATGAATCTGAGAAAACTGAGAGACAATGAAGGACAGTGTAACCAGGCGTGCTGCAGTCCATGGGGTTGCAAAGAGTTGGACGTGACTTAGTGACCGAGCAACATCAACGAAGTCCCTCATTCGCAGGGCTTGCCTTGCACGTACAAGCATTCAGTATACATTAACCATTATTAACAATTTTAGGAAAGAAAAAAAAAATTTTGGCTATTTTTTTTTTCCCTGAAAAATCTCTTCATATATACCTGAAACAGAGAATAAAATATCTACTGCAATGGAAAGCTTGAAAGATACCTGAACATCTATAGCTATCTTCACGCTTTTTGTGCCCTGATTTCTGAAACTTCTTAAACTGACGCATCTATGAAGAAATAAGAAGCTACTAGGCACATTTCAATTAACTTTTTAAACATTTTGAACCTGGGTATTGTTATTCATCATCTATCATTTGGTTTAAAAATTGGAAGAAGCAGAAAAACCCAATGACTGTGGAAATTTACAGTCATCTCTCATTTGTTTTCTTGGTGTTTCACCCACGGCAGCAGCTTCTGACTTCTGCATCTTAGAACTGTTTCTCAATTATTGCCAGTCATTATTTTGTTGGGATCTATCCATTGTGTGAAAGATACAGATGATGATTGTATCAGCTTATACATCTCAGATGCATCTCAGATCATAAGGGACGGGGAAAGTTGGTCTTAGAAGGTAATTAACTGCTTTGTCCTCCATGAGCTGAATTAACAATCTAGTTCTCATATCTAGTCTAGTTTATTGTTTCTATTTGCAGCTTGATACTTTGTTTTCAGATTGTTATGTAGTAAAGGATAATTAAAGACACGTACACTTATCTTGCCAGTAAGAACACTGCTCTTGTTGTTAAGGAATAATTCTAATCTAATGTGATTTCTATTTGCATAATATCCTGTGGCAATAACAAAAAACACTTCACTGCAAAACAGAGGAAGGTATTAAGATCAGGGTTTATAGAAGAGAACGAAAGGTCATGAATAATCACTGTCAAACAGAACAGTTAGCTTATTCTATCAGTTTGCTCCAGCAAAATTAAGCCTATTTTCTCTTGGAAGTAGTTAATACATAATGGAGGCAATGCTGTCAAAAATGTGTTGCATGGCATTATTCAGACACCCGACTGACTTCTTAACTCAGTGTTCCACTTTTCACCTGGTTGGCTGTAATGCCACAGACAAATGGCATTTTAAAGTTCAATTTTTCTTTCTCTACCCCTGGGAATCAAAAGTCAACCAAAATAAGTCATAAAAATGCTATTTTTTCCAAGGAAGGACAAGTTTCCTCAGGAAATAAAAGTGAAATTCATAATCATCAATCATTTGAATTCTAATTTTTGAAGACCTAAGTACCCCAGTTTAAAATCATGTTAATTAATTTTGTGGTTCAATTATAATCATTTGGATAATCTTAATAGACATCAACCTCACAACTGAAAAAGCATTCGATTCACACAATTCAGTTTCCATGTTAAGCTTTTAGATGCAACCTGAGAGGTTGAAAGGTGACCTCCATCTTAGTTTGCCCAGGAATGAAGCGTTTCTTAGGATGCGGGACTTACAATGTCGAAACAAGAGCAAAGTTTGGTGGTTGGTACTCTATAACGGAAAACGCAAATATCTTAGGATGGCTCAGAACTTAGAATGGAAATCTCCTGCAAAGTGAAGAAAACCTGAGTCATTCATTAAGTGCTCATATTTTGTTGTTTTTTGGTAACAAAGCCATGCCCGACACTTTTGTGACCTCATGTACTGTAAGCTACCAGGCTCCTTTGTTCATGGAATTTTCCAGGCAAGAATACTGGAGTGGGTTGCCATTTCCTACTTGAAGGGATCTTCCCAACACAGAGATCCAACCCGTGTCTCCTGCTTGACATTTGGATTCTTTATCCCTGAACCACCTGTGTTCATGTAGTTACACTTTATTTAGCACCTTCTGTACTCAACTATCCGCCTGGGCACCAGAGACTGAGACTCAACTCTTGTGCCAGATATGTGTATAATAAGAGAAATAAGCAAACAAAACAAAACAAAACAACAGCTTCAGAATAGAGGTATGTACAAGGCCCTAAGGGCCACAGAGGAGCAGGATGAGGATTTAACTTGTATATTTCTGGTGTCTATTTTCTAAGTTTGATTTCTGATATTTATACCTGTGAAAGTGTCACATATTTTTAATATATAATTAAAATGAAATTTTGGCAACTTAAAAAATCTACATGCATAATCAACAAACTCAGCCACTAAAATCATATGTGGAAATCAAATAATTCCTTAATAAATCAGCTCTGGGTTTAGGATGCAATTAATCTTACTTCACAAACAACCTAAAAGTTTATGAATTACACAGCATTTTTGACCAGAGTTATATACTGATAAATAAAGGGGTCAATTCGCTGAGTAGACATACCTTTTCTAAAAGGAAATAACCTAACAAAAGAATTTCAAAATATGTGAAACAAAAATTAATAGAATTGAAAGGAAAAAATAGATTCACAATTACAGTTAGAGAATTCGATACTCTTTTCAATAACTTATGTAACAAATAGGCAAAAGTAAATACAGAGATAATTGAGACAGCACTATCAACCAGCTTGACCTAAGTGGCATTGGGAGATCAGTCCACATCTTCTCAACAACAGAAGCACATATATTCTTTTCCTGAGTCCCTTCACTGTTCACTTGAAGCCATCACAGCATTGTTAATTAACTATATCCCATTACAAAAAAAAAAAAAAAAAGTAAAAAAAAAAAGAATATATGTCCTTTCCAAGTGCTCATGGAAAACTTTATAAGGTAAGTAGTATTCTCAGCTTTAAAACAGTCCTTAATAGATTTATAAGAGCTGAAATCATTCAAAGTATGTACTCAAGGCAAAACAGAATTGAACCAGAAATCAATAGAGCAAAGAAACCTGAAAAATCCCCAAATATCTGAAAATAAAACAGCACATTGCTAAATAACACTTGTGTCAGAGGCCATTAAAAACATTCTTTGAAAATATTTTGAATCATATAGAAATAAAAACACAGTATTGTCCATATAAAACTGTGGGATAGAGCTAAAGCAATGTTTAGAGGAAAATGTATGAAAGTGAAAGTCTCTCAGTAGTGTTCAGCTCTTTGCCACCCCATGGACTGGGGCCTGCCAGACTCCTCTGTCTATGGAATTCTCCAGGCAAGAATACTGGAGTGGGTAACTGCTCCTTCTCCAGGGGATCTTCCAAAACCTGGGATCGACCCCAGGTCTTCTGCATTGCAGGTGAATTCTTCACTGATTCAGCTACCAGGGAAGCCCAAAACCCATTAGAGAAAACTGTATACCTATAAATGTTTCTATTAGAAAGCAAGGACCATTTCAAACCAATGATAAAATCTCCTACCATAAGAGACAGAGGTTGTGTGGAATGTAGGATAAACAATTAAAGATAAAAGGAAGATAATAAAGAAAGGAAGAAAAGAGATAATAAAAAAGAATAAAATAAAGAAGAAAGGAAATAATAAAAACAAAAGCAGATATTAGTTGAATACCAACACAAACACTAGTGAGGATCAAGGAAAACAAATTTGATACTTTGAGAAAAACAATACAATCAATAAAATATTGCTAATGGGAATGCAGAGGTAGCCAGTTTAGAAAACAGTTTGGCAATTTATTGTAAGCTAAATACTTACTTGTATTATCTAGCAATCTCACTCCTAGGTATGTACCCAATAGAAATAAAAACATATATTCACAGAAAAGCCATGCACAAGTTTTTCAAGTGGCTTTATTACCAAAATGGGAAATAAGCAAATTTCCATCATCTGGAGAATAGATAAACTTTGGTATATCTATACAATGAAACACTAATTAAAGAAAAAACCATATGAAAAAAACCAGTGACAGTAACTCAACAATGATATATCTCAAATGCACAATGCAATATGAAAAAAAATCCAGGCTCAAAAAGTCATATGTTATATAATTCTATTTATATGACATTCTGGAAATACCAAAACATTAGGAACTGAAACGAGATCAGGTTTGTCAGGAGCTGTGGTTGAGGATAAAGAATTGGCTACAAGTGGACACAGGGAAATTTTGGTGATAGAAACATGTTGTATCTTGATCATGGTGGTGGTTATACAACACTATGTATTTTTTGGTATTCATAAAATTGTACACTGAGAAAGGTTAATTTTACTGTTTGCAAATTTTAGTTCAATAAACCTGATTTTAAAAGAAAAAAAAGGACATATGGATAAAGAACAGTTTATTTCCTTTCTGCACAATTCCAAAAGGACCTTGTAATGTAGAATGCAGTTACCTTCAAACTAGTAAAAATTAAATCATATACTTAAATTTCATGAAACTGTAGTTATGGATAATATTGTAAAGAAAATTCTCATATAGACAATGAAGCTGCATACATTTGTTTTTATATCTCAGTAATTGATTCTCTTTATATAGTTTTTATAAAAGCAGGAACTTGGCTAATGCAATTATTAGATGTTGTAAATAATAAATGAATAAGTGAATTAATCAATGAACAAGTTAATTAAGATAAACATTCTGCAACCACTCCAAGGTACATGCAAGGGGTGGATGCTTCTTAAATGAACTTCATAATAAATCTTTGTATAAATTAATAATTAAAACAGGAAAAACAAAAATATCTGTTTTAAAAACTATGTATTTAAAAGATTGTGATATATTTATTTGATAGAAAAGATTGTATTTGACAGAAAGATTGTATTTGATAGAAAATTTTAAATACTTCTACTGCAAAATGTTTAAAGTCCAATTCATTGAGATTTCATCACTTTTAGAGTAACTATTGATTTTCTTTCTTTAAACTCCAATGAAGAGATTTCTAAATATAACACATAACGTTCATGTTTACCTTATGCCTGGCACCCATAAGCATTTTACATCTGCTGCTGCTGCTAAGTCTGCAGTCGTGTCCGACTCTGTGACCCCATAGACGGCAGCCCACCAGGCTCCGCCGTCCCTGGGATTCTCCAGGCAAGAACACTGGAGTGGGTTGCCATTTCCTTCTCCAATGCATGAAAGTGAAAAGTGAAAGTGAAGTCGCTCAGTCGTGTCGACTCTTCGCGACCCCATGGACTGCAGCCCACCAGGCTCCTCCGTCCGTGGGATTTGCCAGGCAAGAGTACTGGAGTGGTTGCCATTGCCTTCTCCGTTTTACATATAGTATATTATTCATTCCAATTTTTATTGGCCTATAGTTGCTTTACATGTTACATTACTTTCTATTGTACAATGAAATGAATACATATATCCCCTCCCTCTGAAAATTCCCTGCCATCTTCCCCCGCTACAACCCACCCTCTAGGTCATCACAGGGCAGGGCGAGTTCCCACTAGCTATCTATCTGACACAAGGAGGAGTGTGTCTATCAATCCTAACCTCCCAGTTCTTCCCATCCTCCCCGTTACCTCTTGGGTCTGCATGCCCATACACTGTCTGCATCTCTCTGACTGCCCTGAAAATAGGTTCATCTGTGCTATGCTTCTAGCTCCCACACATAATCCTATACAATATACAATAGCTTTTTTTTCTCTTTCAGACTTACTTCACTCTGTATGACAGACTCTAGGTCGATCCATGTCTCTATCATGTGCGTGATAGATCATGTATCTATCAGTTGCTTCAGTCGTGTCTGACTCTTTGTGACCCTAGGGACTGCAACCTACCAGGCTCCTCTCTCCGTAGGATTCTCCAGGCAAGAATACTGGAGTGGGTTGCCATGCCCTCCTCCAGGGGATTTTCCCCACCCAGGGATGGAACCTGCATCTCCTGCATTGCAGGCAGATTCTTTACCCACTGAGCCACAGGTAGCCCCTGTTTCTACCATATAATTCAACAATCCCACTACTGGGCATACACCCTGAGAAAGCCATAATTCAAAAAAAAAAAAAAAATACCCCATGCACCCCAGTGTTCACTGCAGCACGATACAGAGGTCAAGACACAGGAGCAACCTAAATGCCCATCAACAGAGGAACGGATAAAGACGATACGGTACATATAGGCAATGGAATATGAATAAAAAGGCATGGAGTTGGTTCATTTAGAGAGACCTCATCTGTATTTAGCATCAATCCCATTACACAGATTTCTATTATTGTAATTTACGGCTGGGGAATATGGGCAGAGGAGATTCAGAAACATCTCCAAAGTCACAGAACTACTGTTCTGAGGAGGATCTGGGCTCAGTAATCAGCAAATTATGATTAACTGTTGCCTTGGTGTTTTTAAATAGCAACCATCACTGTCTGCCTCCTCTATCATCTACACAGGGATTATTGGGTTCGTGGGTGCAAGGACCAAGACAGATTGGCTTTGGATAGTATGCAAAGCCTTCACTGTGGCCATTTATGCATTGTTCAAAGTCAGCTTATTTATAACATGCTTTATCTCCATTTAAGAAACGTATAAGCAGCACTTGTATCCCATTGGTATGCTTCAGAGCATCAGAAGGATAAAACAATGTATTTTACCTAAAAGTTCTGTGATTTTGCCCCTAATGCCTTTAGATTTTCACTCTCCAGAAGCTAATGTCCACCCTCAACAATGATGGGTATCTGCTCATGGTAAGAAGGAGCATCTTCCCTTATCCCATTTGCTGAATCAGAGTGTCTCTGTCATTCCCTCCTGCTCCACCCCGAAATACTGTGACAAACCAATTCTTTCTTACTTGGCTCTGATCATCCATCTTTCTTCCATTAAAGATTCTTCTTACAATATTTATCTTCTTTCTTTTTAGTCATTGCTTCTTACTGATTACATTTCAACCTGACTTTGCTGGTCTTTACAACCATCTAATTACCTTCTCCTTTAGAGCTGAGTGGTCTAAACTCTACTGCATCCCTTTTTCTCTGAATCCTTGCTACTGAGCATCTTCCTCTCCCACCTCACTGAGACTCCTTTCCCACTGGCAAATCCAATCATGATTTTCAGTTTTCATACTCCTATGCTTTCTCCAGAAAGTGCTTTCATTCAACATCAGGGCTTCAACCATTTAATTAATACCGGCGATGTCTTCTTTATTAGTTCACCTCTCACCTTTCACTCAAGCTGAAATTCTGTCTTCCTTGCTGGTTCAAAGACATGCATTTTAATATATCTGGTTATCCATCTAATTAAGTAACATATTTTATTTGAAACTAAACATATGCCCTACTCACTTTTGAAATATCTGTTAAAGGCAAACTTTTAAATCAGTTTAACTTATTTCCTTTCCTATCACCTCAATCCTTAGCCACTTAATCTTACTTTTCTTCACATTTTTAAAATGGACATCCCAGATGCTCATCTCATACTTGGATTGCCAATCTGATTCTTGCTTAAGAAACCCTACAGACAGAGGAGCCAGGTGGGCTATGGTCCATGGGGTTGCAGGAGTCATACACGACTTAGAGATGAAATAATGACAACAACAACTTTGTACTCACTGTCTTCCTCATTCTAATCCACAGTGCACTTTATCATCGTTATAATTCTTACATCATTTTATTGCCAATAGGTTATCCACAATAAGAGACTATTGCTTGTTTATTTTCTACCATACAAATCTCAACTCCTCATATGTAACTGAAATTAAAGTGCCTATTCTACCCTTTGGTAATGGACACCTTTGATTTTGGCCCGATCAGCTGCCTTTACCCCAACCCGTGTAGGAGCTTTGGGCTTTTCTAGTGGCTCAGATGAAAAAGAACCTGTCTGCAATGCAAGAGACCCAGGTTTGATGCCTGAGTCTGGAAATCCCCTGGAGAAGGGAATGGCAGCCCCCTCCAGTATTCTTGACTGGAGAATTTCATGGACAGCGAAGGGTGGAGGGCCCCAGTCTATGGGGTCGCAAAGAGCTGGACATGACTGAGTAACTAACATAGCTCTCCATCCTACCCCTTGCCACAGGTTGGGACAAAGACCCAGCTTCGGTCAATTGTCATGTGGCACCATTTCCTGCAAAGCTATAACTGGATCAAGAGTGTTGACCTAACAGAACTGAACCAAGCAGACTCCTTCTGCTAGAAAGCTTACAGACCTATGAGGGAGAAGATGTCACCTACAGGA
The DNA here is from genome assembly GCF_023699985.2 of Odocoileus virginianus. NCBI lineage: Eukaryota > Metazoa > Chordata > Mammalia > Artiodactyla > Cervidae > Odocoileus > Odocoileus virginianus. The sequence continues at coordinate 473,867 of NC_069705.1, read as the reverse complement.
ATTTGAGCTGTGAACCATTTTGCCACATTTCTTTCAAGAAAGAATGCACATTTCTGGGTGTATCCATAAAAGAGAAGAAGAAGCAGAACACAAATTAATGTTTGAGCTTGCTGATCAAGACATAAATAAACTCAGACCTTCTCCTGCACTTAGTTACGTGAGCTGAAACACTCACTTTAGATCCAAATTTTTATGTTGGTTTCAGTCACTTGCAACTAGAAGAGCTTGCTCATTACACAATATCAATATACCCAGTGTTTGGTTTACTACTGAAAAGCAATGTATAGTTCAGAGATAAAGATGAATCAGTGCCATCTGGAGTACACAGTCAACTTGGAAGAAGATTGCCCTGCGGCAAGGTAAGATATAAATGTTTATATTTGGCAAGTGTTCCAGGAGAAGTAAAGAGGGCTAAAAAACTGCAGAGAATGGAGTGATTCATTCTGACCAAATAGAATGAGAAGGCTTCTGGTCATAGGTGTTTTCTCCCCCATCTTATTCTTTATTATTTTTATTTTTCAAGAAGGCATAATTCAAGACAACTTTCACAAAGACTGAAAAATTTGGTCTTTACACCACTGCTCCTTCACAATGGAATGACATTTATTAGGATTTGTTCCTCTGCAAAAGAGTCACAATAGGATCATAATTACAAACATGGATTCTGGAGTTAGTCAGCTGGGGTTCCAATTCCAATTCCATTAGGCATCAGCTCTGTGACTTCAGGCCAATTGCTTTACTTCTCTGGGGTTGGGTGCTAAGTTGCTTTAGTCGCGTTTGACTCTTTGTGACCCTATAGACTAGCCCACCAGGCTCCTCTGTCCATGGGATTCTCCAGGCAAGAATACTGGAGTGGGTTGCCATGCCCTTCTCCAGGGGATCTCGCCAATCCAGGGATCAAACCCATGCTTCTTATGTCTCCTGCATTGGCAGGTGGGTTCTTTACCACTAAAACCACCTGGGGAGCCCATATATATCTATAACCATATCTGTATCTGTACAGTATCTGGCATGTGATAAATACTGTGTGTTTGCTATGTATTTCAGAAGCAGAAATAAAGTTATGCACATTTAGTCAGTAAATTTTAGAGAGTGATGTGGAGCCACTGTAAATAAGTTTTCAAACATCGTCAATGATCATAAATGAAGCACAAATGACTCCTCACCAAGAAGCTAACCACGCATTGAAGATAGAATTTCATTGTCTAGTTTATGGTAAAATTCACTTTCCCCTCCAGTTTTATGAAGATATAATTGACATTCCATACCATATAAGATGTAAGCATAATGATTTGACTTACATACATGATGAAATGATCATCACAGTAGGTGTAGTCAGTATCTGTCATGTCATATAGATATAAAATTAAAGAAATAAAAAGATTTGTTCTGATGAGAAGTCTTGGGATTTATTTTCTTTACTGTTTTATATATATATATATATATATATATATATATATATAGTACAGCAGTGTTACAGTTATCACATTGAATATTACATCCCTAGTACTTACTTATCTTAAAACTGGAAGTCTGTACCTTTTGACCACCTTCATCCAATTTCTCCTCCCCCAACACCCCTGGGCATAAGGTGCTTTTTGAACTGAACTTGTGAAGATAAGTAAGTTGTCAACACTACTCTTTAATTTGATCTCCAAACATATTGTACTATGGTTTTACTAGCTCAAGTTGATTTTTTTAAATCCTTTCCAATCTTGTTTGCTATCCTGATATGATTTATCCCAAGGCCCCAGTTCCTGGGAAGCTCTGTCTCCTTCTTGTTTGCCTTGCTACCAGCTTGTACCCGTTTTAGTTACTCATGTGTACATACATCTTCTCCTAATTAGACCATAACTTCCTGAAATTATAAAGATCATGTTATCATCTATTAGTAGCTACCATATCACCTAACACAGTTCTGGGCACAGAGTATTCAGAAAACCATAGAGGCAAGTGGATGCCAAGTTTGTGACAGTTTGATTAAGTGTCTGTATATGGTGTGTGAAATTCATTACTCAATGATCCTGAAAGCTTCCTGTTATTTTCAAGTACAAAAACCTAGTAGCTGGAAGAATTCCTTTCTCTTCCATGAAATTATTTCAAAGCATGCACAGGAAACTAGATTAAATTGTGTTTGACTGACAGGTCTAAATCGAGACTACTTTTTTACCTGCTTTCACCTCTAAGCTTTTAACTGGCATCTTGGGATTAAGGACTTTGAATAACTTAGTTATTGAGAAACCAAAATGCATATAAAGAGGATGATAGAAAGAGACAGAAATAAAAACTGAAGGAGTATTCAGTTTAGACGATTAGATTGAAGTAGCGAATGCAGTAAAGTATCTGTAAAAACGTATGAACATAGGTGATTCCTTTTGCTACAGTACAGTAATATACCAAAACCATTAAAGCACAATAGTTTAAAGTCAGAGACTTAGCAGGCCAATATTACTAAGAGCTTGGAACTGCTCTGCTATGGGAGACATAATTGAAGGTCGTATCCTTGAGATTAAATGTGTGGAAAATAGTTCTTCCCACAGAAAGGGTAACACCAAGTGATGTGAGGCCAATCAATGTGTAACAGTAATTTCACAAATAGAATTACTGTGTAAAGATATGACAAGATGGAGCTACAGAAAAATTGTGTCTTAGCACAGATAAGACAGAACCATCAGAGAAGAAAGGAAAAATCAGCAAGTATCTGATTAGGTTTTGATTAGAGTGGATCCAGGTTTTAGGGAGCCTCATATTGCTTGGCGTGACACCGCTTAAAAGCAACATCAGGAATGAACACTTTGGTACAAAAGTGCTTATCTAATTAGAATAAGAGAAGAAATCAAAACAAACCACAAAAGTATAAAATGGTACAACTATTGCAAAACCCAGAAAAAAATCATGACTAATAATTAACAGCTTGACACATCTCTTTACTGAATTTTCTGCATTTTTTGCTGTGAGTTATTTGATTGCCTTTTCATATGACAAAGATTTTCTTATAATATCATTCTGTATGGACAGCCTAGAAAGATAATTACTTTTTTCCTCTAGCCTCATTGGTGAAAACATTTTTGCTATCAATAGCTCAGAGAAGTTTTTCTGCTTATTAGCTCAGTGTTGGTCATGTCATATGAATTATTAGTATTGTTGACAAATTTTGGAATCCTCCTCCCAAATTTCTTTCATATGTGAGCTGTTACAAACATAGTTTCTGTCAGTACTGTTATAGATTCAAGCCTTAGAAATGAGAATTTGGATAAATTCTGTCTTGCACAAATTCCAGGAAAAATTTTTTAAAAATCCATGATGCTTTATAATTATATAAGGTGCTTATCAATATACAGTTGACATGAGGCAATTCTTTACACTAGATTTTGTGAGACAGAATTCTTTGCTTGTAATTTTATATAGGAAATGATTAGAAACAAAAAATGCCACAGGGTAGCTTGTAGTTCTTCTATTGGGTTGGCCAAAATGTTTGCTTGGGTTTTCCATAAGATGCTATGGGACATATTTCACATGTCTTTCTCTTTTACTATCTCCATGCCTCCCATGGTGGACAATTTCAGATTTTAATACCAATATTCATAGCATGATATAGTCTATGACCACAGGCGGCCAATGATAACTATACCCCGAAGTGACTGGGAACCAAAAAGATAGGTCCCACTAAGCCTAAACTAAATGTATCCTCAGTTCAACTGTGACAGGCCAGATCCCCAAAACACCACTTCACTGCAACCTAGTGGACATCAGGGAAGGTGTGAAGGGGACCAATCTCCATAGATTACAGCTACCCTAGGTTTTCAAATTTCACAAAAGCATGTTAACTATGTGAACAAATTGTTAGGAGGACACCTCCCGAAGCTAGACAAACAAGGGTTCCCAAAGCCTAATGGTTAAAAATTCATCTGTTTAGAGAAAAAAACACTATTTAAAAAGGACATGGACTTCGCTAGTGGTCCGGTGATTAGGAATCCACCTGCCAACACAGGGGCCACAGGCTCCATCCCCTGTCTGGGAAGATCCCACAATGCCCTGGGCCCACTCAGCCCATGCACCACAGCTATCGAGGCTGGGCTCCGGAGCCCTGGAGCCGCAACTGCTGAGTCCACCTGCATGCCCTAGGGCCCAGGCTCTGCAACAAGAGAAGCCACTTCAGTAAGAACCCTGTGTTCCTGCAACGAGAGAGGAGCCCCATTCACTGCAACCAGAGAAAAGCCTCTGCAGTGATGAAGACCCAGCACAGTCAAAATTAAATAAATGTTTTTAAAAATGAAACAATAAAAAAGGACAGTACAGAGTGCTCTCTTTTTATAAAGTTTGCTCTTAATAAAATCTCCATTTTTAAATTATCAAATTTAACCTGTAAACAGGAAAGTGTATGGATTAGTCCCTTAGGGCTGCCATAAGATTCCGCAGACTAAGCGCTGGCTTGGACTTCCCAGGTGACTGGGTAAAAAAACCCGCCTGCAACGCAGGAGATGCAAGAGATAGGGATTCGATTTCTGGGTCGGGAAGGTCTCCTGGAGTGGGAAATGGCAACCCACTGCAGTATTCTTGCCTGGAGAATCCCATGGACAGAGGAGCCTGGCGGGCTGCAGTCCCTGGGGTCTCACAGAGTCAGACACGATTGAGCGTGTGCAAACACACCTCTTTAAAGGTCCCATCTCCAAATACAGTCACGTTGCGTGTTTGGGCTTAAATGTATGAACTTGGGGACAACAAAATTCAGTCCATAATTATGCAGAAAACATATATGTGCAGTTTAATAAATAATCATAAATCAAACATATCTTTAGGCACCACTCAAGAAATAGACCATCATTATCACCAAAACACGCTTCTTTCACACACATAGCCCATAAGTCCTTCCCTGATCACAATAAGCTTCCTCATACCAGAGACAAGAACTCTTCTGATTTTTGTGAGAGTTATTTTCTTCGTATTTTTAACAGAAACATATGCAATTTTGCACAGTGTATGTATGGCTTGGTCTACTTTTGAAATTTGCTTAATGGAGTCAGGCTCATATGTATTGGTTTGGGTCTTGCCTTTTTGGTACAACATTTTATTTGCAAGATTCACTGTAATGCATTACGTTTGCTCATTTTTCTTAAAGGGAACACTATTAAATATTTAGGCTTGAGGGCAGTGTGATCTCTGTCACAGCTCTCCTAAATCTGCCGCTGTATTGTGAAAGCACTATAGACAATATGTAAATGAATGGACATGGTTGTGTTCTAGTAAATCTTTTCTTAAAGACTTTTTTTTTTATGCTGTGGACCATTTTTTTTTTAAGTCTTTGTTGAATTTGTTACAATATTGCTTCTGTTTTATGTTTTGTTTTTTTTGCCAGGAGACATGTGGAATCCTAGCTCCCCGACAAGGGATGAAACCCGCAGCCCCTGCACTAGAAGGCAAAGTCTTAACCATTGGTCCACCAGGGAAATCACTAATAAATCTTTATTTGCAGAAATAAACACTAAGTGTGCAGGCCGTAGATTACTTGTTTCTGGTCTATGAGCATCTTCTATGCCTGATACTTCTATTTTCCATGATCAGTCTCAAAAAATATTAATATTAATAGTATTTAAAATAAAACTAACTGTTGACGTGGTTGATTCTCTGGGCATAGATTTTCCAGATTAGCAGCTGTTTTTCTTTCAGCAAATGGAAATTACCATTGCATTATCTCCCAATTTCCACTATTGTTATTGAGATGTTGGTGATAAATTTCACTGTTCTCTTTTGAAGATGATCTCTGATTTCTTTGGCTGTGTTTAAGATTTTTCTCTTTGTCTTTAGAGTTCTGAACTTTGTAATGTCTTTAGATGTGAACATTTTTAAAGATAATTGCTTCTAGAGATTCACTGGAATTCTCTTTTTTTTTACATCTTTATTGAATTTGCTAGAGTGTTGCTTCTGTTTTATGTTTTGGTTTATTTTGGCCACGAGTCATGTGGGATCTTAGCTCCCTGACCATGGATGGAACGCTTATCCCCTTCATTGGAAGGCAAAGCCTTAACCACCGGGCCACCAGGGGAGTCCCATCACTGGAATTCTTGAATGCCTTTTGTCATGTTTGGCAATTTCTCAGTCATCATCTCACCTTGCATCTGCCCTTTTCTCTCCTCTCCTTCAGGAACTCCAATTAAATACAAATTACATTTTCTCATTTTATCTTTCATATCTCTTGTATATAGATGACTTTTCATTTCTCTACTAGGCTTTCTTCTGACTTGTTTGCCAAGTCACTTATGCACTCTTATTTGTGTTCTATTTGCTTTTAAATCCATCTAAGTTATTATACTTCAAAATTGTAATCAAATCACCATTTCCAGAATTCTATTTGACACTTTATAAAATGCTAGATCACTTTTATAGTTTCCTCTTCTTGATAAATATTGCAATTCATCTTTATTTTCATAGCATAATCTAATTTTTATAATCAATACTTTGATCAGATAAGCTCTATCTGATAATACTACTAGAAAGGGTTGTAGATCTGTTTACATATTTGTTTGTGATCTTTATTTGTACCTAGTTTCTTTTTTCCTTATGTGCTTAGATACATTGTCTTTGTAATTTTACTTATGAGTGTTCTTTGAAGCCTAAGATATAGGATAAATGTCCATTTCTACAAAAGATGGCTCAAGGAACTATTCTCAATCATTTTAAATTAAATTCACAATCCAAAGTTTTTTTGTTTATATTTTTGGTTTTTTGATTCTTGTTTTGTTATGGTTACTCAGGTAAGATGAATTTGATCTCAAGTTATAGAAGGGCCAGCATCTGTTTACACCTTCAAGGGCCATATTCTCCATCCCTTATTTGGGATAAAGGCACTTTTCCTAAAATACCATGGGGTTTAATGGTGAAGGTGGATTGATTTTTAGCCTATTCTTAATTTGAGAGGATGGTTCTTACGGCTCCAGCAGAATACATGAAGGTCACCTCTTAACTCTGTAACTAGACTTCCTGGGTTTTGGGTTTCCTCCCAAGAGTTGTAAGACCAGATAACGGAAAGTTCAAATGTGCTTTATAGACAAATGCTTCCACAGGGTGGGGGAGGGAATTCTATCTTTTCCTGCTTCTCAAGATTCTTTCCCTTTGATTATATCCTGACATTCCCTTCTACTTGCCACATCTTCAATAATTTTAAGACAAAAAAAAAAAATGTTTTCAACTCATTTAGTCTTTTTTTTTTTTTCCCTCAGTGGGTAAGTTAGTCCAAATGATCTAGACCACGTTAATAGAAGGGAGAGTTTGAAAAATCTTTGGTACCTATTTTGGTATTTTCCTCTTTACTTTGTATTTAGAGGTTTAGTAGAAATTTTTTGAATTTTTCCCCCTGTGCTCAATTAGTAACCTATTGTGAACTGAGACTGCAAATGCTTATGTTGGAAAGTTATGTATGCGGGATTTGATGCTACTTTCAAAGCTCCACAGCTGAAACTAACACAGGGAGAGTCTATATTACTATGTTGCTATTTTTGACCCGTGGCACTGAGCTGGAGCTAATGGTAGTAGTGATAGCAGTCAGTGTCCTGAAAAGTCTGTGTAGCCTGCATCTGTAAACGCCTGCAAGCACATCTTCCATCACATGACTGTGTCTCTAGAACTGTCTGCAGTACAGGTCCACTGGAGAAGCTTCTGGTCTGAGTTCCCATCAAAGGACACCTGCTGTGGTCTGCTTTCAAATTCTGAAATGCAGCTTTCCCTGTCATTTTCTTCTGAGGGGAACAGAATCGTCCACCCCCAAGTATGCCTCTTTGACACATGGATAATTTGAGCTGAAAGCAATTTAGATTCAGCAGACTCAGGAAGAACTTTTACCTCTTCCTTAATATCTATGGGAATTTAGGCAGGGGTAGAGGAGTACCAGAAAAAGAATATTACCAGATACAGCATTTTTTTGGTCATTGTTGTTGCCACTGCCTTTTTGGGTTTGTTTACATTTTTTGGTTGGCTTTTATTTTGTTTACATTTTTTTTTTTAATATAAAAGAATTACCTGCATGGAAAGGTAAACTTCTACCTACATACCAAATATCTGTTCTTCTCATCTTCCCATGAATTACCCTCCTGCCCTTTTCTTTAAATATTTATTTTTATTCATTTATTTGCTGTGCTGAGTTTTGGTTGCTGCATAAAGAATCTTCCATCTGTGCTGCGGCATTCAGGATCTTTAGTTGTGGGAAGTCCCACCCTCCTGCCTTTTGAAGCCCAATGCTCATCCCATCCCATGAGATGGATGATAAGCCTTAAATTGCTTGACTTGCCCTTGGGTCTTACATTCTGATGGGACTCCATTTCTTCAAAATCAAATTTGGTTTTCTCCTGTTCATCTGTCTTATGTCAGTTTAATTATTAGACCTGTCAAAAATCCCAGAAGGGAAGAAGGCGAAAATTTCCACCTTTGTCTCTTGAAGCCTAAGAGGAACTGGCTGCAGTATTTATGCGGCACTGGGAAGAGAGAAAAGAGTCCAGGCTTTTCCAGGAGCTTATAAGTGTAAATACGGTAACATGACTGAGCACACACACTACCTACTACTACTAAGGTAACATTAATTTTTTCTCTGCATAAGTTACAGCGATTCAAGTACCCTGTTTCTGAGTACAGAAACCCAGTGCCTTATTATACCCCATCATTCCCTTTGTGCTGAGGAACAAGGCCCGGGGCCTCTTTTTGGCTTCTCCCCAGCTCCGGGACACGCGGTGCAATCAGTGGCCTGGCCCTTGTGGGTTGGCTGCCCCCCTGGGCACTCCAGCCTTTGTGGAATCAGGTGCCGCTACAGTCTCTCTGGTCTCACCTGCCAACTACTGTTCTAGGCTCTCTGGCTCTGTCCCCGGCAAGCAGGAGACCCTAACAAGGGTATCTCATTCATAACTAAGATCAGGCTGCAAGTTCTGATAAGACTTTATGGAAATTTCAGGTATATGAGAAGGAAAGTGAAGCAAAAAGAAATTAAAAGTGCTTCTGGGAATGGCTGCTTTCCGAGACTACAGGTTCAGACTCATTCTCACGGATGCCCACGGTATAGCTGTGTCTCTCTGCCTAGGTGCTCAGATTACGTTAACTCTCTGTAAAGCCTCCAGGACTTTGCTACATTCATCGAGTCACTGCCTTCCTCCTGGTCATTGTTTCTGTTCTGGAATCTACGCCTTCCCCGTAACTCCCATGTTGGCAGGACTTCCCACTCATCCCAGAGGGATATAATCGGCAAAGGCCAATCATTTGTGTGTTCTGGATTAGTTATAATGACACCAGCAGTACATTTCAAGCTGAATGTCATGAATTTAGGTAAGCATCCACTTTATGGGGACTTTATGCTATGTCAGGCAGCTTGAGGCTAAGATTTTACCTCTCTGTCCTTGCTGTAGTCTCAGAAGCATTTCTAGGCCTCAAACAAACAAACAAACAAACAACCAAAGAAAACCTCTACTTGAGCAACATCATGCACATATCCACTAAGATGAGAAGTAAGTTGTACTCTGAAGCTCTACTTGGAAATTGAACATTTTCTCTAGGCAGGATTGTTTGTTTGTTTATCTTGGATTATAGATTGCAACCATAGGGAGAGATAAAAAAAAACTTTCCTCTACCCAGTTAGGTTTTGTATTGTGGCCTGTGAATTAAATTGACAAAAGACATATTACTGGGAGAAGTGATTTATTTCCTATTGCTGCAGGAGTTGTCACAGAAAAGAAGTGAAAACCCTAAAGAAGCAGTTACATATATATATGCACATATATAAATAATTTTAACAAAGAGTGATAAAATGTGGACAAGAGACTAGATCAAGGGAGGAGGAATTGGGTAAACTTTGAGCAAAGGACTGAAAGTGAAAGTGTAGTCACTCAAGTCTTTCTGACTCTTTGCAACCCCATGGACTGTAGCCTGCCAGGCTCCTATGTCCATGGGATTCTCCAGGCAAGAATACTGGAGCAGGTTGCCATTCCCTCCTCCAGGGGATCTGACCGACCAAGGATCAAACCTGGGTCTCCTGCATTGCAAGTAGATTCTTTATTGTCTGTGCCACCAGGGAAAACCAAGCAAGGGACTAGGAAATGTAAAGTAAATGTGTTGTTTAGTGAGGGAGGCTATGCAGTCTCAGTTGATGAATTGTTTCTGGGGACAAAGGAGACAAGAGGACATGTTTGCAAATGGAAATTTCCAAGTTTCTTTTACAAAAGGGAAACTTATGCCCTGATTTTAGGCAGAAAGTTTAAGACTGAGAGCTCCTCCAGTGTTTGCCTTAACAGCCTTCAGCTCACATAATCTTTATGTAAGTAATTCTTTGCCAAGAGAATCCTTTGGCAAGCAGGAGATTTCAGGGTGGTGTATTCTGATGCCCTTCACCACCCAGGGGAATTCTTGAAGTCCATATAATGGATCACTGTAGGCATTTAAAAGAATAGAAATGATGAAGCCCTTGTATTTGATAAGTGAAACTGTTTTCTGAAACAGGCGTGTGTTTGTGTATTGGGTCACGGGTAAATTATGAAATATACTTCTGAGACAGGGTCTGGTAAAAAGTTTGAGAAATGTTTCCATGGAGCAGCTCATCTGAATATATAACTTTTAGCTGCAACAGAGGTGACCCTCCAGATTGTTATTCTTTACAGAAATTTAGCTTCTTTGAGCCTGGATTTCTCGTGGGTCTCTGCAACCACTTTGCATCACATTTGCATTACTAAAAGTACCCAAATGATTTTCCAAAAAGAAAGTGACTCCCAAAGGAGTACTGGCCTCTACTTCTAGAGAAAAAAGCCTTGCACCCCACTTTAAATCCGTGTTTCTTTTTTTTTTTTTTTCCCCTTCTTCTCCAGCTTCTACCTATCAACATTTCAAACATCGTCTTAACTGAATTTCAATCAGACGGCCCTACGTATATTATTTTACCTTGTTCTTTTTTTTTTCCACAGGTCTTTTTCCTGAGTTTATAACTTGATCCCCAACTAATATCAATTTCTTGAGAATAGATTCCCCAATGTTGATTTGAATTTCCCATTAGAAACGTACTTAATAAATATAATTTATTAGAACCATAATGTGATGAATGGAGTTCAAGGATTAAAAGGCAGGTGGGCATCACTGAAAAGTTAATGAAATGAATGCATGAGCCAGCTCAGCTACAAAGCTACAGTACCCAAGAAGAGTCCATCTGTCAGTCTCTCCCTGTCCAGGTAGTATTTGGTGCCATCCGGTGGCTGCTGTCTGCTCCATGTAAAAAAATCGACAGAGCTGATTCTTGGTCCGGTGACTGGCTAAAGATCAACTTCCAGGATTTTAACAGGGATTAAAGGGCTGTCCAGGTCAGCTGATACACACTTCATTGCCTGCTTCCATGACAAGTAGAACAGGAGAAAACTAGAAGTGTTCAGACTCAGCATCTACCTCCTGGCTTCTAAGCTGGGGTTTTCACCTTTTTCCCAACCGATCCGACATCTCATCCTGGATACATCTGCTGAAGTATGGAGACCAAGAGGACAGACGATGTTCCATTCAATTTTAGTTCATTTTAAAGAGGAGTTTTGGGGGGCTTCCCTGGTAGCTTGGCTGGTAAAGAATAGGCCTGCAATGCAGGAGACCTGGGTGCGATCCCTGGGTTGGGAAGATCCCCTGGAGAAGGGAAAGGCTACCCACTCCAGGATTCTGGCCTGGAGAACTCCATGGACTGTATAGTCCATGGGGTCGCAAAGAGTCGGACATGACTGAGAGACTAAACTGAACTGAAAAAGGAGTTTTACAGTATAGGTTGACAGATTTTTAAAATATACAGACTTGGTGTGTGTGTGTGTTAGTTGCTCAGTCATGTCTGACTAGTCCACCAGGCTCCTTTGTCCATGGAATTCTCTAGCCAAGAATACTGGAGTGGGTTGCCATTTCCATGTCCAACAGACTCAGTAAGGAGACACTTTATTCAGAAATATTATTGGAGGAGGAGGTAGGGGGGGAAGGGCGAAAGGAGAGAGAGATCAGGGAAAAAGAAAGCTATGACATCATATCTGCAAGCCTCTCAAGAACTAGGCAAAAAAAGCTTTTATTTAAAGAAAGGCATAAACAAGGCTAGAAAGAATGGAAGGAAAGGGTGGTGTGTTGAAATAGTAGACAAGAGCAGGTTTCATCCTGAAGCCAGCTTATTTCCTGGGAGGGGTTTCAAAGGGGGCTGTGTGCTGAGGTAAGAAATTTCAGGGCCAAGGGAGGAGAGATTTTTTAAAAAATACATTTGTTTATATTTCTGTCTGTGTCAGGACTCAGTTGCGGCATGCAAATTCTTAGTTGCAGCTGGTGAGATCTGGTTCCCTGACCAGGCATTGAAGCTGGGCCCCCTGCATTGGGAGCGTGAAGTCTTAGCCCCTGGACCACCAGGGACATCCCAGAAGGAGAAACCCTTAATCAGCATTTGGTTTATAAGCATTTTGTTCTTACTGGTCAGTGGGAATAAGCAGTCTTCTCATCACTTATGAGGCCAAGAATAGGACTTTGGAGTGTGAGCTTGTCATAGGAAAACAGGGGACAGCCCCAAACCTTAAATAAATCGGGGGGGGGGGGGGTGATGATTCTTGGCAATAAGCCTTCTCAGGAACATACCAAAGGGTGACGGGGTTTCTGAATCTTTGTTATTTTCCAGGAGGTCGGGTAAAATTCAACATTGCTGACATGGAATGATTGATATTCAGGCAGGAGAAAGGAGGCTCCTTCGTTACAGCCCTGGATTTCCTTGGTGGCTCAGAAAGAATCTGCCTGAAGTGCAGGAGACCCTGGTTGGATACCTGGGCCTGTAAGATCCCCTGGAGAAGGAAATGGCAACCCACTCCAGTATTCTTGCCTGGAGAATCCCATGGACAGGGGAGCCTGGTGGGCTACAGTCCACAGGGTTGCAAAGAGTCAGACACAACTGAGCAACTGACACTTTCACTTAGAGCCCTAGAAGGGCGGGGTCCGACTAAAGATGGGGTCAGATAGGGGCTTCCGGACCGTGGAGGAGCTGGTGTGACATTGTTGCCACAACTTGCTGATGATGGTAGCTTTTCTATACTGATTTCCATCATCGAGAATCTCTCTTGGGAAAAATACATGATCTCCACGTGCTCCTGTCTGCAGACAGCAGATGGAGCACTGTTCCAACTGTCAGTGACAACCAGAGGACCCGGCGATAGTGATGACTTTGTCCTAGGACAGATATGGTTTCAAAGGGAGTCCCAGGCAAGAGAATGAATAGAAGCCCCTAATTTAAGGTCATTTGTTTAATCATTTTAATATTTTAAGATTATCTTACAAATTATCTGTTCTCATAAATAAGAGACTGTGTGCATTGCATGCTAAATTGCTTCAATCATGTCTGACTGTTTGTGACCCTATGGACTATAAATAGCTTGCAAGGCTCCTCTGTCCATGTGATTCTCCAGGCAAGAATCCTGGAGAGGGTTGCCATGCCCTCCTCAAAGAAGAGACTAGGCAATAACAAATTTCCTAAATCACATTCTGAGGAATTATGTAAATTGCTTAGGGGAAATGTGCACCATGGGGTAAGGAAGATAAGAAAAACATTGGCTAAGAATATCATTTTTTTTTTAGAAAATGTAGAACTAAATCATCTATAAAAAAATTTTTTTTTAATTTACAGGATTTGTGGGGAAAAAAAATCTTTGAGAGGAAACTTCTTGGCATTTTCATACATATGCCACCTGAATTACCAAGCTATGAAACCAATCTGTCAAAATTTAAGAAAACCCTTGCATCTAGGACTGCAGAAATATTCATTTTTTAATTTCCTCCTTAATTTTTATCCTTGCTTTTGCTCTGTTCTCTCTTAGGCTGATACACGAGCAAAACTCTTAGAATTTATTAATTTTTTGCTGTAACAATAGAAAGCTTTGTGTTTATTAGTAATGAGATTTTTAACTAATGACAGAAAGAAGGTCAGTAGGAATCAAAGAGGATAATTCCAAGAGCTCACATCTGTTTATGAGTCAGTCAATGGCCTAAGCAAATTGAGAAAATTATTCGTTTAAAAAAGGAGGCACTGAGCTTATGTTAAAATGAGAAGTTAAATCCTGAATTAATGGAAATGCTCTCAGGTAATGGAGAGACTTGTTTCTCTCCCCCAAATATTGTGTACATGTGTGGAGCATATGGAAAGCTTTAGCCGTAGGAAAAGAGACCTGTTATGATATAAATAAAAGGAGTCATATGAGGTTGTAGCAAGGGAGAATTGCACACAGACAATTCTAAATTATTAGAGCCAATGACCGCATGAATTTCACTGCTTACTGGGTAAGCTAAAAAGGTGCTCAGACTGGAGTATCAGGAGCAGGGTAAATCTCTGGGTTGACTGATGTCTTGAGGTCAGAGTAAAGGCAAAGTTTTGGGCAAAGAAGAAAGCATTATGCTAATCATAAAATATTTACTGGTTATAGTTGTCGAACCCTAGGAGGGGATCATTCAGACTCACAGGGATTTTAGTGTGTTCTACCTTGAAACGTAAGGATTAAAACCAGAATCCAGAATCTATTTCAATATGTACATCACTCTTATGCATTGTTCATCAAGTACAAAAGGCAGGATGAGTTGGTGGTCAGAAAGTCAGGCAAGATCTAAAGCAATTTACAAGCTCTCTTAGCCCGGTATTGATACAGTTCAAACACACATTATTTTGATGGCTACTTTGCGCAGCACACTTACCTGGTTATGCAATAACATCTGATCAGACAGTAAGCTATACTGCCCTCTTACAGGTCACCCATCAAACAGTCAGTGGAGCAGGAAGCATAGAGAGAAAAAATACCTGATATTAGCATTGGTAACCGGTAACTGGCAAGTCAGCATTTTTGAGAAATCTCTAAATAGAGTGCTGATGAGAAGAAAGTGAGGTTGTTCAAGAAAGGGTGACTTCCAGCAACCTCTCTGAATAAAAGTAAGTGTCAGTAGGAAACGTGTAGAGCAGCTCTTGGGAAAATCCCCCTTAAACCTTTTGATTTAACAAGGCTCCGGCCAGGGCCAACGATTGGCTCTCAGAGAATTGGGGAGAGTGCTTGCTAGAGATTTATTTCCTTGCGCTGAGGAACAGCACATGAAAACTCTGCTTCTCTGGGAGGCTAAAGCAAACAAAAACAACCAAATATTGGACGCTTAACCCCATCAGTCCAGGGAGCAGCTTGGTTTTAAATATCAGAAACCAACTCTGAATGATTTAAGCAAAATGTAAAATTAGGATAATAGATCATTCATGGAATCACTGGGACTGCTGAAGAACTGGGATTAAAAAAAAAAAAAACTGTCAGGAAACTTTGTAAAACTGGACATGGCACTTTGTAGCATGGCTATCAGCAGCTGTGAGGCACCAAGGCCAAGGTTAGCTCTGTTCCTTCTGGGGCTTCCTGGAAGAGGAATTTACCATTTTCTTTATCATCACAAAGTATTTCTCACAATCCTGGCTTCTTTGCATCTTTGGTGAATGACTCAAGAGCCCAGGGAAATACATCCCATTGTCTTAAGTTTACACCAAGAAGAAAAAAAGCTAGCCAAATTGACATACTGTTGCTTTGCTTTGCCAGTTATCCTAGGAAAACAAAAATTTCAGATATACTCTTATTGAACATGTCATCAATCAAGCTTCAAAACTCGTAAATAAGAAATTCATGACATAAAAAGATCAGTGGTGAGAATCACAACTAGTTAGGCATAGCATTGAATGTATATATATGTATGTTGTATATGTATATATATATATTTAAATTTTGCAGCAATATGGAAGGCAAACATAATTCCTTAACTAGAACATATGACATACAAATTAACAGTAATAGTAATAAAGTTTATCACTATTTTCCCATAAAGTAACAAATTTAAGGGAAAAAATTGGAAAGTTGATGGAAGGAAAGCAAAAGTATGCTAATTTTTATATAATATGATTCTTTATATAACATTTATATAAAGAAATGCAGTTTCATTATTGCTATTGATAGCTATAAATGCATAGATTCATTTTTATTGAAAAACTAATAATGAAATAGTAATAAGATGTATAAAATATTGACTATAATACGGCTCATAAAATAAATGATAGAATACTAAGAATAAGCACAAAAAACAAAAAGTGATTGGAACAAAATGCATTAGTATTGACAATAAAACAGAATTAATGTAAATATAAATACTTTTCTATTTAAAGCCAAAGTCTTTTTCTTTTTTAGTTGCAACATATGGGGACTAGTTCCTTGACCAGGGTTTGAACCTGGGCCCCTGCATTGGGAGGGAAGAGTCTTAGCCATTGGACCACTAAGGAAACCCCTTAAAGCCAAAGTCTTTCAAGTTGAGAAAAATATAGTGGACATTTGACTGCAATCCTAATATTCATTTATCACATCTTTTCTGAAAGAACTCAAACATTTTGATATTCACATTATTCCCCCGACTCCTGAAGATAAGCCCAAATAATTTAATTGGTGCATAGAATTCCTTCCAGGCTTAGTCCCCATACATACACAAGATCTAAGTTGTCTCTGATCCATTGAATGAAAGAAATTACAGGCTTTGCTATAGGCCATCTTGAAACTATTAGGAGAACAAGATTTAAGGTGAAGTCACTGCTCAGATAGAATTATTAGGAGATGGAAATATTATGGGTGCTTGGTGACATAATGGAGCCACTGATTATATCTAAGTTTCCAAATAGGTGAGATACTACATTTTATATCTTGAAAGCCAGAGATTTCTGTTACTTTGAGCCTACAACAGAACTGAAACTATAAGCCTTGTTTGATTTCTACAGTCAAGAATCAAAGTCTAATTATATGCTAGATACAAAGTATACATATTCATAACAGGGGCCTATTAAAAAACTAGACGTAGGGACATAGACATAGTTATTAACAACATAGACTTCATGACAGGTGATGGGCCAGTTAAAGAACAACGTGTGTGTTTTGCTAACGTGTCTGTGAAAATTGTATGTATAATCCATTTTCTTATGTATTTAGAGATTTCTGGAAGGATTCACTAATAGCTGTTCAAGTGTCTGCCTCCTGGGAAGGGTGACGCACGATTGGGCCAGAGGCAGAGGAGGTGTACTTTTCAGAGTGTATTGCTCTGTTCCCTTTGAATTTCGTACAATCAGCTTGTATTATCTAATCAACACATGAAATTAAGAAGGAGATAAAAAGATTAAAGCCAAAAGGACAGAAAAATAAATAGAACAAATGGGGGTCGCAAAGTTAACATCAATATAGTAAACTTCAGAGAAAAAAGCACTAAAGGATAAAACACTAAATAAATAATAGAAATAATCAAAAATAGTAGTATAAATGTCAAAAATATTTACGTGCCAACTAACATAAATTAAATGAATCTGCTAGAAGCTTATGAAGGTTGATAAATGGATTATTCAGGGCAGATTTTAAAGTCTCTGTTCATTTTAACTGGTTGTATAGGTAAAATACAATAAACAAAATACAGTAAATAATAATATGATGGATCTAACTATATTATTTTTAATATTAATTTAATATATACATAAATCTTATGTTAATATTTTGAATACTACAGAAGTAACTCTTTAACAAATGCCCACGGAACACTTACAAAGAGTCACCATATGTTAGGTCTATGAAAGTGAAAGTGCTAGTCGCTCAGTTGTGTCCAATTCTTCCAGACCCTAAGGACTACAGCCTGCCAGGTTCCACTGTCCATGGGGTTCTCCATGCAAGAATGCTGGAGTGGCTTGCCATTTCCTTCTCCAGGGGATCCTCCCGACACAGGGAATCAAACCCGCATCTCCCACATTGTAGGCAGACTCTTCACGGTCTGAGCCACCAGGTCTATAGTCATATAGAAATATTTAAGTATCTTAAAATGTGCCTAAAAAGGCTGAAAGAGGGTTCTGGTTTAGTTTTTTGGCTTTTGTTTCTTCAAGTGCATTTTGTTTATTTTTGGCTGCTGTGCATGGCACATAGAACCTCACCAACAGGGGATCGAACTTATGTCCCCTGTAGGGGGCCAAGTATTAACCAGTGGACCACAAGGGAAGTTCCTATTCCTTCAAGGTTTTAATATGGATACTTCCCTATGAGGGATAAGGCTTTCCTACTGGTCGTCTTTTTCTGCTCTTTTGTAAGCTCAAACTCACACACTTAGTGATGAGGGGTTTTGTTTGTGTTCATGCCCACATTGTGCATCTTTTCAGGCCTTCTAACCATGTTCATGGCTTTCATTACCACCTACAGTCTGATGATTCAAGTTTGCATCTCCAGTAGAAATTTCTTTTTTTATTTCCACATACATATATTCAATAACTTTATATCTCCATTCAAATGTCGCAAAGACGACATACCCAAGAGAGCTCTTTCCTTTCAAGTCTATTTCCTGTCCAGCCCTCTCTGTCTTGGAGAATGGGGTCACCACTTGCTTTATTGTTCAAGACAGAAATCTTATAGTCACTTAATTTTTTCTCTGCTTTTCTCTCTACCTCCTCAGTACTCAATCCTGCATTAAACTAATTTTAAATGAACTGGGTCATCATTAAATTTCTTTGAGCAATTTTTGATATCTCTATCTCTTTCAGTTCAGTTCAGTCACCCAGTCATGTCCCACTCTTTGCAACCCCATGGACTGCAGCATACCAGGCTTCCCTGTCCATCACCAACTCGTGGAGTTTACTCAAACTCATGTCCATCAAGTTGCTAATACCATACAACCATCTCAGCCTCTGTAGTCCCCTTCTCCTCCTGCCTTCAATCTTTCCCAGCATCAGGGTCTTTTCCAGTGATTCAGTTCTTCACATCAGGTGGCCAAAGCATTGGAGTTTCAGCTTCAGCATCAGTCCTTCTAATGAATATAGGACTGATTTCCTTTAGGATGGACTGGTTGGATCTCCTTGCAGTCCAAGGGACTCTCAAGAGTCTTCTCCAACACCAGTGTTCAAAAGCATTAATTCTTTCGTGCTCAGCTTTCTTTATGGTCCAACTCTCACATCCATGCATGACTACTGGAAAAACCATAGCTTTAACTAGATGGACATTTGTTGGCAAAGTAATGTCTCTGCTTTTTAATATTCTGTCTAGTTTGTTCATAGATTTGCTTTCAAGGAGCAAGCGTTTTTTAATTTCATGGCTGCAGTCACCATCTGCAGTGATTTTGGAGCCCAAGAAAATAAAGCCTCTCACTATTTCCACTGTTTCCCCATCTATCTGCCGTGAAGTGATGGGACTGGATGCCATGATCTTAGTTTTTTGAATGCTGAGTTTCAAGCCAGCCTTTTCACTCTCCTCTTTCACTTTCATCAAGAGGCTCTTCAGTTCTTCATCACTTTGTGCCATAAGGGTGGTGCCGTCTGCATATATGAGTTTATTGATATTTCTCCCGGCAACCTTGATTCCAGCTTGTGCTTCATCCAGCCCAGCATTTCGCATGACGTACTCTGCGTATTAGTTAAATAAGCTCTCTTATTCTATCTCGTCACCATATGCCCTATTTTCAAATAATCATCAACTTCTATTGGTCTTAATACATATCTTTGGAAAAACATATTATCTCTACTTGGTCTTTTCAAGAGCCACTCTCAGACTTCCCTGGTGGTCCAGTGGTTAAGACTCCACACTTCTAATGCAAGAAGCACAGGTTCGATAACTGGTTGGACAACTAAGATCCCACACGCTGCACAGGCAGCCACAAAACAAAAAAGAACCAGTCTTACTAATCAAACCTAGTTTGCCACATTTCAACTTTAATGATTTTTACCCAAATGTACCTATAATGACATTATCCTTAGGCGTAAGACCCTTAAGCAGATGGTCATTTCGTTTATGATAAATACAAAATACTAACTCTGACCTAAGACTGTGTGATGGAGCACACACCTGTCCCATCAACCTTGTTGTGGCGCACCTTTTCCTTCGTTCTCTGTACCTCCATACACAGGTCTCCTTTTCAAGTCTCAAATGTGCCATTTTTCCTTCTGGGTCGGATCCAGATCTTTGTAACCTCTGTCTGGATTCTGCTTCTGCTTCTTCATTTGATTACATCCTACTCTTTATTCAGATTTTATCCCCACATGTCTCTTCCCCAAAAAAGCATTTTCAACCTCCAGTCTGAATCAAGTTCCTTGGATACACTCATATAGATTGCTTCCAGTGTTTCCTTTGTAATATTGCCTAGCAATATAAACATCATTTAAATTATCTGCTTTATTTCTTCTTATTGCTGTCAACTCCATGATTCTAGGAAGCCTATCTATTTTGTTTTCTGCTGTATCCCCACTGTAGAGTACAATGCCTTTGACATAGCAGAAGTTCAATATTAAACAAAATCTGCTATTTAACATTTTACTTTGGAGACATATACTTTACAAGTGCTACCAGTATCATACCCTTGAGAGGATTAGTCACTGTTGAGGCATTAAAGGGTCAGTGGTGGGTGGGGAATAAATTTGCTTCCTCTTTTTTTAATCTAGCTTGAGTGACTTGCATGATCTCAGTTCTCCAACCAGAGATTGAGCCCAGGCCATGGTGGTGAAAACAATGAATCCTAAGGACTAGACCTCCAGGGAACTCCCTGAATTTTCTTCCTGTTTCAAAGATGTACCTCCCTCCCATCACACATAAAACCACCTTTTGTGAAATTATCTCCACTGTCCAAGTAGGGTGTTATAGACAGTCTCTTGTATGAATTAATAATCAAAAAGTGGATATTGTTTGCTAGACATATGATCCCCTAACACAGCAATCAATCAATAAGTCTCTACTTTATTTCAAAGTCTGCCCTATTGCAGTTGCTCAATGAAAAGGGAGTATTAGCACTCTTTACCTTTTGAGGATTAGAAATATATGAATATGTTCATGGTAACAATCACCAGGATTAGAAAAAGAGAGCTGAGATTTCTTAATGAAACTGCGGGGCTTGGGGCTTCCCTTGAAGATAAGTCGGTAAAGGATCTGCCTGCAGTGCAGGAGACCTGGGTTCAATTTCTGGGTCGGGAAGATCCCTTGGAGAAGAAAATGGCCACCCACTCCAGTATTCTTGCCTGGAGAATCCCATGGACAGAGGAACCTGGCAGGCTATAGTCCATGGGGTTGCAAGAGTTGGACATGACTTAGCAACTAAACCACCACCACTGATGAACCTGTGAGCTAATCAAGACAAAATATCCCAGGGGGAGCAGCAGATATGTGTATAAATAAAAATATGAACCTTAAGAAAATCCAGCAAAGTAGTACTAAGCAAGTGAAGCCACCCTCCTCCTAAAGGCTTTGCTTTCTAAGGAGCTGGGCTGGGGAGACTGTTCTGCCAGTGAGTCCATCAGGGAAGGAGAATAGTGTTCACATCAGTCCTGTGGGCCAGCAATGATGATGGCACCTAATTCTACTAAGGGAGTTAGAAGAATGTCATCTTTGGAAATCTCTTCAAATGCCTGGTAGGTACTTCTCCTTATGTTTCTGACATCCCCCTGTTGCGAATGCTTTAGTAATTCTCCCAAGGTGCCGCCGTTGTGATGTTCAGTGAGTCGGGAAAATGTCTGACTGGAGAAATCAAACTCTCAGGTTCATTAAGGATGTCACAGAGGTTGTTTGTGATGAGACCTTTGCGGGGATGTGCTCAGTCTCAGAGAATTGCTAACTTATTTGTGTCTTATTTTTCAAACAGAGATGGATGGTGTAATACAGATCTCTGTGGCAAAGGGTAAAGATATATAAAGGCAAGACATTTAAGCAAATCTGACCAATTATAGGCTGACCACCACATTTTATTGACCCCAGATGTGACCTGTAGGAAGCTAGATTTAAAAATGCAACCAAGAACTTAGAAATAAACAGGAGAAGACAACTCATAAGCCACACATTGGAGAGAAAATAGAATGTACAGATTTAGTGCAGGGAAGTTGCTAAATAAATAAGCACCAATTAAAAACAAAAACAACAACCATAAGCCAGTAAGAACAGACATAGGGGGATGATACCAGAATTGAAAAATTATATTACCTATATGTACAGTTTTCAATAAAAACATTGTGAGAAATGCAAGAAAACAGGGGAATATGTCACATACACAGTTGAAAGAAAGAGCCAGCAGAAAATGTCCCTGAGAGCACCCAGATTATGGACTTAGTAGACAAAGGCTTTCAATCAGCAATTATAAATAAAATTTGCTTAAAGAACTAAGGGAAACTATGTCTAAAGAAAAGTACAACAATAATGTGTGATCAAATAGAGGACATCAATATAAGGGCAAATTTTATTTTAAAAAAGTAGAAAATTCTGGAATTGAAAAGTATAATAAGTGAAACAAATATTATCTAGAGGGGCTCAGCAACAAATTTGAGCTGGCAGGAGAAAAAAATCAGTGAACTTGAAGATAAGTCAATAGATATTATCCAGATTTCGAAGGTGGGGGAAAAATGAGGAAAAATAAACAAGGTCTTAGAGACTTGTTGGAAACCATCAAGTGTATTCATATAGGCTTAATGAGACCCAAGAAAAAGGCAGAAAAATATTAAAGAAAGCAATGATCAAAATCCCTCATATCTGATAAAAATATTAATCTACATTCAAGAAGCTCAACAAACTCCAAGTAGAATAAACTCAGGGAGAACCAAGCCTAGACTCATCACAGACATTGATGAAATCAAAGAAAAAGATAGAATCTTGAAAAGATTAAAAGAAAGATGACCCCACAGACAAGGGATCTTCACAGAGTTTAGGCTGATTTCTCACGGGGAACCATGGAGAGTAAGAAGCCCTGCTGGACGACATCTCTTCACAGTTTTGAAAGAAAAGCCCCATAAGCCAATATTTGTATATTTAGCTACACTTGTAAAAATTGAGGGAGAAATTATGCCATTTTAAGAAATTTAAAAACAGAGAATATATAGCTTATAGAAAACAGTAAAAGAAGGCCTTCAGGCTGAAATGAAAACACATTAGATGGTAACTCAAATTCACACAAAAAGGTAAAGGGTACAAACAGAAGTAATATAAAAGGATCTTGAAAGACATTGTAAACACATTTTTGTTTATGGAACTTTTTATCCAATCTATTTTGACAGACAATTGCATAAAGCAATCATTATATAACCATTTTTATAGCTGCACAATACATAAAAACCTATTGGGACAAAATTTTGTATATTATTAAAATTAAGCTTATATTAATCCTAAATAGATCACTTTTAATTAGTTTGCTAAATATAATCACCAGAACAATTACTCACTAGGAAAGTAACTTTAAAAATGCAGTAAAAGAAAAACAATGTAATTAAAATTATACACTAGAAAATAACAATAACAACAACAAAAGGAAACTGAGAATAGGGGATTAAAAAAGACATAAGACATTTAGGAAACACAGCAAATGGCAGAGAAGAATCCTATTTTATCAGTAATCATATTAAATAAAACTATGCTAATTAATCAAATGTCTGAGATAGACAGAATGTGATAGCTTACTGTGAATGATGGTGGATTCGTGATCTCCAAAGAAGATTTAGCTTCAGGATCAGGGACCAGGCTTCATCACTCAAGAGCTTTTGTGTAGCAGAGTTTTATTAAGGTAAGGAAAGGGACAGAGAAAGCTTCTGACATAGACATCAGAAGGGGGATGGAGAATGCCCCCCTCACTAGTGTTAGCAAGGGAGTTATATACTTTTTAATTAATTATTAAAATGAATCAAAAGAATGTCTCAAGGTTATAAAGGTCTTACTAGACCTACTCCCGTAATATACATTTTAAGATAACAGGATTGGTCAGAAGGTTTTCAGGAAGGAGAATCTGTCCTCAGGCAGGATGCATTATTGTCATATAATCCTTAGTAGAGTTTAAACTGAGTTGTTTGTTGTGTAATCATCAGTTCCAGGCTTAAAGAGAAAAACGTTTTAAGTGACTAAAGCTAAGGAATGTAGAGAGAAAAGATGTTTGTCCTTTCCTCCTTCTTGAGAACTCCAGACCCCTCTCTCCTGGGGGACCCCTGGACTTCTTATCAACCTGCCTAGGCATTAACTTTCTCATCTTGCCCTTTTCTTTTAGGAGAATTACGTTGCCAAAGGAAAGAGGCATCGTTTTCAGTCCATAACTACTTCCTGTTGTTGAGGGGTGTGGTCCCTAAATTGCTGAGGCAACATATTCTCCTCACCCTCATATTGAGGGTCTCTGATCCAGGGGTCCCAAGTAATAGTTGAAAGAGGTTGTGGCACTTGTAAGAGCTTGGACAACCATTTGTAACTTAAAAGCTTTCAGATGATTAGAAACAAACTCCGTTTTACAGTTTCAGATGTAAGGCAAAAGAGTTGTTAGACTGAGTTAAAACCTAATCAAAGTTAAAAGTGACATTATGTCCATAGTTACATCAGTCCATCTTAGGATTGAGAGATGTCATCAGATCAAGAAGAGGCATCACATGTGACTTTTGTTGAAGAAACATTCTGAGAGTTGAAGAAAGGCCTTTCCTTGAAGTGGAGAAACCCACTATGGGAAGTCTTCAATTGATGAGGAGGGGAGTGCTCTGAAGACCCATGAATTATGTCAATTGTGGAATGCAGTATAGCAAGGAGTCCAGGAGAGGAAGTAGCGGCTGTCTTGAGGGTCACAGCAGACTCAGCAGAAGTCAGCAGAGGCAAGGCTTTTGGAGTCAGCAGAAGCAAGCCCACCCAGACTCTCACGCCCATCTCGGTTCATGGTTCAAACAGCAGCTTGTTTGACTCAAAGGCTGGGTCAGGAGTTAACCTCCCAATAATGTCTGTTGAAAAGCTAAAAGCTGAGTCACATAGTTAATTTTAAGGCTTCAAGATCTATGACAATATCTGTGCACAAAAACAGTCTGTCATAGAGACAGTCCTTTCTTTTTTCGGGGCGGGGGCCGGGGGCAGTTTGAGCCCTCATTAACGCTATGGGTAGAACTGTAAACCAACTGTCTTGTGTTTCCTGAGTTAGCTTACACGGCTGCCTTTTAATAATGTCATTAGCCTTTTCAACTTTTTCTGAAGATCAGGGTCTCCAGGAACAGTGTAAGTGCTATTCTATTCCTAGAGCTTTTGACACCCTTCGAGTTACAGCAGCTTTAAAGGTGGAGCATCATTGCTCTGAACTTTAGTGTTTAAGATCCCACTTACATCATGAGAAGTCAGTACAGTTAAGATTTCACCTTTTCATTAACATCTGGCTTTAGTGGATACTGCTTTTGATGTGAAAATAGGTGAGGGTCACTGAGGCTGATAAAGGCAGGAACAGAATTTTGTGTTCGACTCACAGTTTTTCCATCAGTCCACACTCTAGGATTTACAGTTTGTTCCATTAAAAAGAGCTGGTTCCATATCCATGAGGCCTGGACCTTGTTCAGTATATCCCTCCCCAGAAGGGGTGAGGGAGACTCTGGCATGATTAGAAACTCGTGAACATAGCACAGAGTCCCAGTTATAGCTTAAAGGATGACTAAAATAACAGTGTTTGTCTTGTCCTGGCAGTTCCATTACAGTAGTGGATCAGGAGGAAAGTGGACCAGGGCCTTCAGTGAGCCCAGAGAAAGTTGCCCCAGTGTCCAAAAGAAATTGACTGATTGACCCCCCACAGTTATTAATACCCGGGATTCCTCAGGTGTAATTAAGGCAGGAGCTTGTGTGGGGACCCCCGGGCACCTTCAGCCCCGATTGTCTTGAGTGCCTGACCGCTGGGGCCTACACCTCGGGGGCCAGTCTATTCTCCAGTATGGTCCTTTGCAGACCAGACCTGGAGCTGGAGGCAGCTTAGATGCCAGAGAGCAATCCCACTTGAGATCTTGAGATGCCCCTCCTTTCCACAGTAATAACAAGTCCATCCCTTTTCACCTGGGTTCCTCTGGGGGGTTTTCTTCAGGCTGTTTCTGAGCAGATCTAACAGCCGTTGTTGGGGCTTCAGTCTTTTGCCTGGTTATTTTTTCCTATTTTCCTGCTTATCATCTCTACTGTAATATACTGTCTGAGCCAGCTGTGACAGTTTTTTCTAAAGACTGATTTGGCCCAAATGCCTGTTCTTGTAACTTATGGCAGCTGTCTAGAGCTGACTGGGTGAGAAATCTATCTTTTAAGATCATGTCTCCCTCTGTAACTTTGAGATCAATGTCAGTAAACTTGTGGAGATTTTCCCATAGTCCATCTAGTAATTTACAAGGATTTCCTTCTCTCCCTGTTCTATGTCAACCAACTTAGCATAGTTTAAAGTCTTAGCGTGCTCTTGCTTAAGTCCTTAAAGAATACATCTCACAAAGTGACTCTGTTATTGGAACAGCTTGGCTCCCAGTAGGAAGCAGTACTATTTTGTGTTCCCTCTTTCCCCTTCTCTCACGTTCAAGCCATTTATCTCCAAAAGTAGTAGCTTCCCCCAAAACTCGAGTTCTTGAGTCAGGAGTCAGCGTCTGTCCCAAGACATACATTACATCTCTTCAAGTAAGCTCATAGGGTAAAGTTAGTCCCGTAAAGGCTTCCATGTACTTTTTGGATTCTCTAGATAGTCTCAACCACAACTGGCACTGTTTGAATTTCCACCAAGGCAGAGGCAACCCCTCCAGG
Organism: Odocoileus virginianus; assembly: GCF_023699985.2. Taxonomy (NCBI): domain Eukaryota; kingdom Metazoa; phylum Chordata; class Mammalia; order Artiodactyla; family Cervidae; genus Odocoileus; species Odocoileus virginianus. Next base: position 447,333 of record NC_069705.1, on the reverse strand, counting down.
AAGGGTGCCCTAACTCTCAGCCTTTTCAGTTGGGAGTCCCAGATAAAGGGGCGATATATGAGAACAAGAGGCAGCTGAAGGTTTCACACCCAAATCTGCACCCTTAGGACATAAGTCTGGCATGTCTCACAGAGAGAAAAAGAGCAACACATATGTCACTTCCACCACTTTCCCTTATTTTCTATGGACCTGATCTAGTTGTAAAACAGTAATAATTGAGATCCTTCAACAGGTCAGCATTCCCTGTCTTCCAAAGGATACTGTGCCCATTCAGTATCACAGAAGATGATCAGGCGTATCTTTTTAAATTCTGGGGATCAAACTTGTCCCAGCTTTAAAAAAAAAAAACAAAACATTTTAAAGGAGTGGTTCTGGAACTGCTAGCTCCCATCTGTAAGAGAGAAAAAGGCGGCATCCACAGCCGTGGCTTCTTTCCACCAGAGGAGTCCCTCTCTGCTCTAGATGGGAGTGTAGACAGACTAGACAGACTCTCCACGGAAGCTTTCCTTCCCTGGCTAGATGACACAGGCGTCTTACTCATCCCTCCTGGTTCTACCACCGAAGCGGGGTGGAGATGCACCAGGGCTAGACCCGGTGGCATCCCAGATTGATTTAGTTCCATACCATCAAGACCTTGGTTTGATTTGCCAGAGTAATTTCCCAGGATGTTTCCCAAACTAGGACTCCTAGGGGACGCATCCATCTTAACGTGTGCCAGGGCACATTCCTCAGTGTGGTCCTGACCGCAGTAGAAAGGGTGACTCATATGGGACGAACAACAACCAAGATGTCCCTTCTGAGGGTCATCACGCCAGCATATGTGGTAGCAAAGGAGGTTGTGGAGGGTTGGCCAGCAAGGAAAGAGTGATTTCTGTCCTTGAGCTGCTAGAACCAACCCTTCCAGTTCATTTCCACAGATTCCACAAAAAGAGTATCCAAGGAGTCGAGACAAAAGCTACCAGGGAGCCTTTTCTGGTCCACTTGGAGCGAGGGCTACCAAAGGAAGAAGCTCCTTGCATTTCCAACCTGACCAGATCCTGCAATTCCCAACCTATGTTCTCAAAAACCTCATAGTCATGAGCAGTGCTTATATCCACATAGACAGGAGACACAGCTGTGACAGAGACTCACTTTCAGGTCACTGGCCCCTGGGGCAGGCAGCCAAAAGAGTAACCTCTAGCCTGAGAGATGTTCCTGGAGCTAGAATTATGCCTCGCTCCCAAACATGCTCTTAGTAACTTTCTAGCAAGGCTTGCCTAGTCTAGCAAGGCTAAGTGCTCGCATACTTGGGGTCTAAGTAAAAGTGCATAGTAACAGCACTTTTACTGTAACTGTAACAGTAACAACTTTCAATTCCCTTGAAAGTCTATGATCTGACAAATTAGGGTAGTCATTCTAATCTGCCATGCAATTACAAAATGGTCAAAGAGACCAGGAAAAGCTGACTGAGAAAGGGAAGTTCGGTCCACACATTTTGCCCATTTCTGGCCGCTCCCCTAGCAGGGAGGTTGGGTGTCTCTTGGCATTGGCAGGTTGGTATAACCCCCTGACGAGGCTCCCCTTATTGGGGGCTGCCTTTAGTCATTAGGAGGCACCTCGAAACTGCAGAGTAGGGCTCATCACTTGTTCCGCGCAGGGCATGTCATTCATTCACACAAGCACACAGTAGAGTTAGTAAAGTAAAGCAGAAAACATGTATACTGAGAAAGCAGAGAGGCTAGAGCTTGGAGTGTTCTTACCTTGTCCTGAAGATCCTGGACGAGCCCCCACGATGATAGCTTATGGTGAACAATGTCAGATTCTTGATCCCCAAAGAAGAAATTTTAGCTTTGGGACCAGGGGCCAGGCTTGATCACTCAAGAGCTTTTGTGTAGCAGAGTTTTATTAAAATAAGAAAAGGGACAGAGAAAGCTTCTGACATAGACATCAGAAGAGGCACAGAGAATGCCCCCCAAGGTGGCCTTATCAAGGCCTCACATACTTTTTTCAGACCCACCCCCACAACATACATCTTATATTAACAAGGTTAGAACAAACAATACTAGACCCACTCCCATAATATGCATTTTAAGATGACAGAATTAGAAGGTTCTTGTTAAGGAGAAACATGTTCTTGAGCAAGAAACATTGTTATATTGACTAAGACAAAGCAATGTAGGAAAGAACCTTTGTCCTTTTCTCCTTGAGACCCCCAGACCCCTTTTTTCCTCCTCCTCAGGAACCCCGGACTTCTTATCAACCTACCTAGGAATTGACTCCCTCAAATGGGTAAAAATGATCGAAATACAGGCTATCTATAAGACACACACTTTAGACTAAAAGACATAAGCTGAAAGTAAAAGGATGAAAAAAGATAATCTATGCAAACAGTAACTAAAAAAGAACCAGAATCATGATATTAATACAAGAAAATGGACTTTAAGATTAAAAAAAAAAAAGCATTACGGTAGATAATGAAGGATGTTTCATATTCCTAAGAAGGTCAATACACAAAGAAGAATATAGAATCATATTAAACATACATGGATTTAAGCACAGAGCTCCAAATATGTGAAGGAAAAAATGACAAAATTGAAGAAACAAACAAGGAACTTAAATGAAAAAATAAAAAGTAATGTGAGTGACTTCAACACCCACATGCAATAATGGAAATAACAGCTTGTCAGAAGAGCAATGAGGAAAAAGAATATTTGAATAGCACTATAAACCAACTGGATGTAACAGACATTTCTGGAAGACTCCCAACAGTAGCAGAAAACATATTCATCTCAAGGTAAGACCATAGGGTAAGCTATAACAAGCCTGAATAAGTTTAAAAGAGTTGAAAGTATACAAAATATGCTTTCCAGCCACATTAGAATTAAATTAAGCATCAACCAAAGAGGAAATCTTGGAAATTAACAGCTGTGTGAAAAATTTAAAGTTCTTAGAAATAACCAATGACTCAAATAAGAAAGCATATGGAAAATTACAAAATACTTTAAGCAGAATAAAAATGAAAATGCGAAGTATCAAAACTTACGGGAAGCAGCAAATACATTGCTCACAGGAAACTTATTGCTATAAATATATATGTAAAAAAAGAAGAAAGATCGTAAATGAATAACCTAATTTCTCATCTTAAAAATAAAGAATAAACAAAACTCAAAGCAAACCGAAGGAAAAAAAAAGAATAAAGTGTGAACAGAGTTAACAAAACAAAAAATAGAAAAATGATAGAATGAGACCAAAGATTTTTTATTTAAAGATCAGCAAAATTAATATACTTTTGGCTAGACTCACCAAGAAAAAAGAAAGAAGATTCAAATTGCTGAAATTAGGGATGAAAGAGGGACATCATTACTGACTGTGGAGTAATGAAGGGTAATGAGAGGATATTATGAATGATCATATGCCAACATATTAAATAACCTCAGTGAAATGAGAAAATTTCTGCAAAGACAAAAGCAAACAAAACAACTTAAGAAGAGATAATCAACTTAAGAAGAGATAATCAGAAACAGCCTAAAGTAAACAACAAAATTGAATTAGTTCTTTTAAAACTTTCAACAAAGAAAAGCCAAGCCCAGATGCCTTCACTGGTGAATTTTATATAAAACACAGACAAACTGTTATCAGCCCTTCACAAACACCTGCTAAAAAATCACAGGAGTAAGTAATATTAATACTTCCTAACTCTTGTTATGAGGCCATTATTTTTCTGGTGCCAAGACCAAACAAAGACAACAAAACCCTGAAAACCACAGACACACATCCATTTTGAAACAGATGTAAAATTACTCAGAAAATAATAGCAAACCCATGAGGCAACATGTAAGAGTAATTATACATTATAACCAGAAAGAATATCCCAATACTGGGATACCTCCTCAGAACAATAAACGTATTACCCTTATTAATAGACTAAAGGAGTAAAACCAAATAATCACCTCAATAGATGCAAGAAAATCTTCGGACACAATTCAATGGCCTTTGAAGATAAAAACGCTCAACAAACAAGGAATTGAAGGAATTTTTCCACCTCACACAGACTATCTGTGAAAAGCCCACAGTTAACATAATAAGTGGTAGTGAATGTTTTCCTTATAAAATCAGGGGCAAAATTAGAATATCTGCTCTTGCCACTTCTATCTAATATTGTACTAGTGATTCTTGTTGGGAAAAGTGGCAAGAGAAAGAAACAATGTGCATCCATATTGGAAAAGAAGAAATAAACCATTTCTATTTGCAGTTGATAAGATATTGTATATAGGAATTTTTAAGGAATCAACTAAAATGCTATGAGAACTAATGAATGAGTTCATAAGAATGGCAGCATAGAAAATCAATATACAACCATCAATTACATTTCAATATTCTAGCAATTAACAATCTGGAAATGAAATTAACTAAATAATCCTGTTTTTAATAGTAAAAAAAAAAACAAAGCCAAAACAAAACAAAAATCCAGGAATAAACTTAACAAAAGAAGTTAAAAGCTTACATAAATCTATATACTGAAAACTATGGAAAACCTAACACCATTAAGATGACTTTTTTCTCCATATTGATCTACAAATTCAAAGTAGCCCCTATCAAAATTCCAGTTGTTAATTTTTTATGGAAAGTGACAAGCTAACTCTAAAACTTGTATGTAAATATAAGGCACCCAGAATAGCCAAACAATCTTGGGAAAAAAACAAGCAAACAAACAAACAACAACAACAACAACAAAAACACACACACACACACACACACACACACACACACACAGATCAACATTGAAGGATTCACAGTTTCCATTTTAAAAATCTACAACAAAAGCTACAATTATTGAGATACTGTGATGCAGTCATAAAACAGACATTGATGTAGATCAGTGAAATAAAATTGAGAGTTTGGAAACAAACCCTATTACTTGTGGCCAATTTGATTTTGACAAAGGTGCTAAGATAATTCAATGGAGAAAAAAATGATTTTTTCAACAAATGTACTGGGCAACTGCATATTCATATTGAAAAGAACAAAGTGGACCTCTGTCTCACACCATGCACAAAACATAACTCAAAATGATTCAAAGACCTAAATATAAGAGCTGAAACTATAAAACTCCTGGGAATAAATTTAGGAATAAATTTTGTGACCTTAGGTTAGGAAATGGTTTATTAGATATGCTGCCAAAAAGCACAAGTGACCAAACTTTTACTTCATAAAATTTAAAACTTATGTGTGTCAAAAGATACCATCAATAAAAGAAAAAGTGTGTACAGAGTGGGGAAAAAATATTTGCAAGTCATGTAACTGACAAGGCATTTGTAGACAGAATATATGAAGAAATCTTACACCTCAATGATAAAAAGACAAACTAATTTTTAAATGGCCAAGGATTTGAATAGAGCTTTATCAAGGGAATATTTGTACATGCAGTAAACACATGACAAAATGTTCAACATCAATCATCTTCAGGGAAATGCAAATCAAAATAGAAAATAAGAGTTTCTCAAAATGTTCAGCGTAGAATTGCCATGTGATCCAGAAATATGTTGGCTACCTGATGAGCTAACTCATTGGAAAAGACCTTGATGCTGGGAAAGATTGAAGACAAAAGGAGAAGAGGGAGGCAGAGGATGAGATGGTTAGATAACATCACTGACTCAAACGGACATGAATTTGAGCAAACTCCAGGAGACAGTGAAGGTCAGGGAAGCCTGGTGTGATGCAGTCCGTGGGGTCGCAAACAGTCAGACACAACTTAGCGGGGGATCAACAACAACCAGAAATTATGCACTTATTTATAGACCCCCAAATAAGTGAAAAACATATGCCTATATAATACTTTTACACAAATATTTCTAGCGGAATTGTGTATAATGCCTCCAACATGGAAACAAGCCAGATGTTCATCAGGCGATGCATGGATCAGCAAAATGTGTTTCAAAGCAGAGGAATATTATTCAGAAGTTTAAAAACATTAATAAAGCACTAATACATGTTACTACATGGATGAACTTTGAAAACATTAGACTAAATGATAAAAGCCAGTCACAGAAGGCCACGCATCTAGAGCAGGCAAATCCATAGTAGACTGGTGGTTGCTTAGCGCTGCTGGGGAGTGGGTGGAAAGGAGATGGGGAGGATTGTATGTATGTGGGGTTTGTTTGGGGCCTATTGGAAATATCATAAAGCTAGTTCGTGGTGTTGGCTGCACAATTCAGTGAAAATACTAAATATATTGGCTTTTTTCCAGTTGGTAAATTTTATTATATCTGAAAAATATCTCAACTGAGCTGTAAGAAAGACTGCATGAAAAAAGATTGACCAAACCTAAGTCATCTTATCAGAATTCCATAACTGATTGGTAAAGTGGAACATATCTTTTCTTCGAAAAAGTAATGTGTAACCCTGGAAATACACAAACATCCAGTTGTATATTCAATGGTATATCAAGTCTGGCCTACCTTCCCTATAAGTGAAATTGGCAAAAAGATGCCCTTAAATAAATTTTTATCTAAAAAGGATTTTCTTTCCACTCACTGTCCATCTTTTTTCCCTTTATGTTTTGTGGTTTTTCTCTTCAACGTTAATAGCTCCAGTTCTGACACTACCATCCAAAATTCATGCGTTCACTATAGTGTCCCTCCCAGCTTCACTGAAGCTTCCAGCTTCTTTATAACTGTCCAGATTCCACCATCTACATCAGACCTGTTGGTACCAATAAGAGACTTTCAGCAAACCAAACTACTACTACTAGAAAATCAAGAGTCAACCATTACCTTTTCTTTGATTTGTTCTAATAGAGAGTTGTTTTTTAAATTCTCTCTGGCAATGATCATATAGCTCTATGTCTATAGCTTACTGACAAACAAATAAGTGAGTCAAAATGAAAAATGGTGACAGAGGTGCCTCAGAATTTGAAAAAGACCTTTTAAAAAGTATTCTGCAGTTTTTTGTCCTGCCCTCTTCCCTTTGTTGTGCACTAAGTGGGAATGATGGGTTTCCTAGTATGTGCAGGAACTGAGACCCAGCCCAGACCACTTTCCTAGATATGGATTTTATTGAACTGAAAATGGGATCTTTCTGAGAGCTTCCAAATGAATAAGCCACTAGATTTCTAAAAATTAGAGAAATCGTAATGGGGTATCAGAAAAAGCCACATGGCTGTGATGTGAAATTGATTTTCCATAAATTGAGCATGTACCTGACTGGTCATGGGTGAATGAAACACTTCCATTTTATATTGGATTATTTCAGAAACAGCAAGCCCAGAATCTGGTTTAATTTGAAAGATGACAAAATTATATTTCTCTGCTGATTCTCCAGGTGTTAGAAGTAGATGAGGAGTGTTTTTTTGTTTTTTTTTTTTTCCACCCATCTTCCCTAAGTTAATTTGAAGAAATTGCTTTTACCACAAGACAACATGACAGGAATTGCATCAGGAATAATAAAATTGTCAGGCAAATGGCAAAACGTAATTGGGGTAGCTTGTTTTGTTTTTCCTGAAATTGTAAAACATTTGACCAACCAAGATGTTGTATTTATTATGAAAACATCACAAGGACAATTTTCTGATAGGACTAGCTAGCTGATACTAATTAATAACAACAGAAAGACTATTCTAAGCAAAATTGATTAGCATCCTAGAGGACAAAATTGTATGAGCAAGGCTAAAAATAAGTGCTTTTAGTTCTTTGGATAAGAAAGCGTGGTTTCAATTGAGAATATCTTAAAAATAATTAAGAACATAAATGAATTTTTCATAGGTGTTTCTGATGTTTTTCTCTGTTTAGCTCTGTGGTGATTGACTATATACCCCTAAGCAAAATATTTTTACATCATCTTTGCACATGTGCACATATGTGCACATCTTTGCACATAAATGTTTCAACATTTATATATTTTTTGTATTGCGTGCCAGGCCTTTTTCTAAATCCTATTTACAGAGATCAGTTAGACAGTTCTTCTGAAGTTGAAGACGTGCTTGCAGGAGCTGAAAGGGCTGAAGGATTTAAAGAAGTTGGTACAATCATGAGTGTGCTCAGTGGCTCAGCTGTGTCTGACTCCTCTGTAAACCTAGGGACTGGAGCCCTTTAAAGTCCTCAGCCCATGAGATTTCCCAGGCAAAAATAAACACAGGAGGAGGTCGCCATTTCCTATCCCAGGGTATCTTCCCCACCCAGGGATCAAATTCATGTTTCTTGCATCTCCTGTATTGGCAGGCAGATTCCTCACCACTGCACCAACACATTAAAACTAGAAAACCCATAATTGAATAGTTTAAAAGAAAAATTCAGTCAGTTCAGTTGCTCAGTCGTGTCCGACTCTTTGCGACACCATGGATTCAGCATGCCAGGCTTCCCAGTTCATCACTAACTCCCGGAGCTTGCTCATACTCATGTTCATCAAGTTGGTGATGCCATTCAACTATCTCAGTCTCTGTCGTCCCCTTCTCTTCCTGCCCTCAATCTTTCCCAGCCTCAGGGTCTTTTCCAATGAGTCAGTTCTTCACATCAGGAGGCCAAAGTATTGGAGTTTCAGCTTCACCATCAGTCCTTCCAATGAATATTCAGGACTGATTTCCAATGAATATTCAGGACTGATTTCCTTTCTGATTGATTGGTTGGATCTCCTTGTGGTCCAAGGGACTCTCAAGAGTCTTCTCCAAAGCCATAGTTCAAAAGCATCAATTCTTTGGTGCTCAGCTTTCTTTATGGTCCAACTCTCACATCCATACATGACTACTGGAAAAACATAGCTTTGACTAGACAGGCTTTGTTGGCAAAGTAATGTCTCTGCTTTCTAATATGCTGTCTAGGTTGGTCATAGCTTTTTTTCCAAGGAGCAAGCGTTTTTTAATTTCATGGCTGCAGTCACTATCTGCAGTGATTTTGGAACCCCCCCAAAATAAAGTCTTTCACTGTTTCCATTGTTTCCATTCCCATGAAGCGATGTTGAGTTTTAAGACAACTTTTTCACTCTCCTCTTTCACCTTCATCAAGAGGCTCTTTAGTTCTTCTTTGCTTTCTGCCCTAAGGGTGGTGTCATCTGCATATCTGAGGTTATTGATATTTCTCCCAGCAATCTTGATTCCAGTTTGTGCTTCATCCAGCCCAGTGCTTCTCATGATGTACTCTGCATATCAAACCAGTCCATCCTAAAGGAAATCAGTCCTGAATATTCAGTGGAAGGACTGATGGTGAAGCTGAAACTCCAATACTTTGGCCACCTGATGAGAAGAACTATCTCACTGGAAAAGACCCTGATGCTGGGAAATATTTAAGGCAGGAACAGAAGGGGATGACAGAGGATGAGATGGTTGGATGGCATCACCAACTCGATGGACTTGAGTTTGAGCAAGCTCTGGGAGTTGATGATGGACAGGGAAGCCTGGCATGCTGCAGTTCATGGGGTTGCAACTAGTTGGACATGACTGAGCAACTGAACTTATTGACTTTTCATATAAGTTAAATAAGCAGGGTGACAATATACAGCATTGATGTACTCCTTTCCCAATTTGGAACTAGTCTGTTGTTCCATATCCAGTTCTAACTGTTGCTTCTTGACCTACATACAGATTTCTCAGGAGGCAGGTAAGGTGGTCTGGTGTTCCCATCTCTTGAAGAGTTTTCCACAGTTTGTTGTGATCTACACAGTCAAATGCTTTGACATAATCAATAAAGCAGAAGTAGATGTTTTTCTGGATTTCTCTTGCTTTTTCTATGATCCAACAAATGTTGGCAATTTGATCTCTGGTTCCTCTGCTTTTTTAAAATCCAGCTTGGACATCTGGAAGTTTTTGATCCATGCACTATTGAAACCTGATTTGGAGAATTTTGAGCATTACTTTGCTAGTGTGTGAGATGAGTGCAACTGTGCAGTAGTTTGTACATTCTTTGGCATTGCTCTTCTCAGGGATTGGAATGAAAACTGACCTTTTCCAGTCCTGTGGCACTGCTGAGTTTTCCAGATTTGCTGAAACATTGAGTGCAGTACTTTCACAGCATCATCTTTTAAAACTTGAAATAGCTCAACTGGAATTCCATCACCTCCACTAGCTTTGTTCATAGTGATGCTTCCTAAGGCCCACTTGATTTCACACTCCAGAATGTCTGGCTCTAGGTGAGTGATCACACCTTCGTGGTTATCTGGGTCATGATGATCTTTTTTGTATAGTTCTTCTGTGTATTCTTGCCACCTCTTCTTAATATCTTCTGCTTCTGTTAGGTCCATGCCATTTCTGTCCTTTATTGTGCCCACCTTTGCATGAAATATTCCCTTGGTATCTCTAATTTTTTTGAAGCAATCTCTAATCTTTCCCATTCTATTGTTTTTCCTCTATTTCTTTGCATTGATCACTGAAGAAAGCTTTCTTATCTCTCCTTGCTATTCTTTGGCACTCTGCATTCAAATGGGTATATCTTTCCTTTTCTCCTTTGCCTTTTGCTTCTCTTCTTCTCACAGCTATTTGTAAGGCCTCCTCAGACAACCATTTTGCCTTTTTGCTTTTCTTTTTCCTGGGGATGGTCTTGGTCGCTGCCTCCTGTACAATGTCACAAACCTCTGTCCATAGTTCTGCACACTATGTCGATCAGTGGCACTCTGTCTAGCACATCTAATCCCTTGAAGCTCTTTGTCACTTCCACTGTATAATCATAACGGAATTGATTTAGGTCATACCTGAATGGTCCTGTGGTTTTCCCTACTTTCTTCAGTTTAAGTCTGAATTTTGCAATAAGGAGTTCATGATCTGAGCCACAGTCAGTTCCCAGTCTTGTTTTTGCTGACTGTAAAGAGCTTCTCCATCTTTGACTGCAAAGAATATGATCAATCTGATTTATGAAAAGAAAAATTACATCATTTTATTTCTCTCTCATGTGCAAGTCTCACTGAGACCCACACTGTTCAAAGGAGAATTGAGTCCTTAGCAATCTAACATAGGGCTTCCCAGGTTGCACTAGTGGTAAAGAACCCGCCCATCAGTGCAGGAGACTTAAGAGACATGGGTTCGATCCCTGGTCAGGAAGATCCCCTGGAGGAGGGCACAGCAAGCCCTCCAATATTCTTGCCTGGAGAATCCCATGGACAGAGGAGCCTGGAAGGCTATATATAGTCTATAAGGTCACAAAAAATCTGACACGTAACCTAGCACGCAAGCACTCACAGTCTAATGTATGCGTGTTCCAAGTCATTGCTTCCCCATGTCCCTATGACATTCTTGCTGTCTAAGCAGCGAAGGTTGGGACGCTCTCACAGGAAGATGATGTGGGTGGTTGGTGACCAAAAGCAGAGGGTGGAGAGTGTAAGCATCACCCCCTATTCCAGTGGCATGATCCTATCACTCTGCCAGATCTAAAAGCAAGAGAGCCTGGACCTCAGTGAGCTAGCTGAGCAGCCATAATGGTTAAGAAAAATGGAAGGCTGAATGTTTGTGACAACCAGCTATCTCTGAAAAAAAATGAAAGAAGATGCAGAAAGCACACTAACTGCTGTATTTCTCATCTGTAAAATAAAGTATGATTATGTTAATTTGATTTAAGCCTTTGGAAAGGATGTCTCTTTGGCACAAGGCAATCTCTAATGTTCTCATTTTGCATAAGGACAGAGACATTCAAAATTAAAAGATTGCAAGTTTGAAAGAACAGTACAAACACACTAAAAATGGGACACTGTACACATTCTAAAGCAAACAATAATTAAACCGTGGACCAAGGGATGCCCTTATGGCTAATTACTCTTTCTCTCTCGTTATGGCTGTCAACCGTCCCCATCCAATACTAGAGTTAAGTTTATAGCATTCAAGGCATATAAGCTATCATAAATTATTCTTTCTTGGCAAATTTAATATATTTAACCTTTGTTTGGCTAAGTTAAGTGTGGTTGCATCTTGAATAGCCCCAACCCTATAGTGTAGCTAAGGTTTGAAGTCATCTTAATGACCTTTTCAGTGATCTCTAGGTCCTTTTCCTTTCAGAAAACCTAGATATATACAAGTAGAGTTCAATGCTTAGATTGAATTTTACTATTATTATTAATCAATACATTTATCATTGATCAGAAAAAACACATCAGAATCACCTATGAAAAATTCCAAACATAGACACTTGGTACTAAGCTGAGTTCAGTGGTTCTCTGCAAGCTCTGAGGGCTTCATTTCTTATCAATCCATAAACATGGTTGAGAATCACTATCATTGTGATTTACCTCAGAATAGAAAGGAGTAAGGAATTATTTTTCCCCAAGTCTGAGGTGTTTCAAAGGTCTTCAAAGACTTAAAGTGAATTGGACATAGGCCATTAGAAGGGAGAGTTGGAGAGACAGAAATTGGAAGCTCACAAAGTCTCTGTTTGAAGTTGCACCCCCAGTCTCCCCATCCCTAACTCAACACTGATAGCCATTCCCATTGCTTCCACATCTCTCTTTTGAATTAGATTTGGGAGATGTCTTTTCGCAAGAATTCTTTTTACATGTTGGTCTATCCAAGCTAGAATGAAAACATTCCCCTCAGAGAAACCCCAAAGCTTCCTGGTTGAAGATTCCCAAGCTTTGAGCAGGTTTGACACTTCACTGTTGAGCTCAGTCCTGCAGGACACTGACAAGTTGGGATGGAGAAAGGAAGCCCGCTCCCCATGTAACCTCTGAGCTCTTTCAGAGAGTAGCACAGAAAAAGAGTTCTCCCCCTTCTCCAGAACTTATCAGTGTTCCTCCATAAACAAATAATCTAGCATCAGGACAAGATTCAGGTTCATCAGCATCTACCCCAGAGCTCACTAAGCCATAATATTTCAATTGGCCATGGGCTTTAACTTAACAGAAAAGTGAAAGTGCTAATCACTCAGTCATGTCCTACTCTTTGCAACCCCATGGACTGTAGCCCCATCAGGCTCCTCTGTCTATCTAATTCACCAGGCAAGAATACTGGGGTAGGTTGCCATTCCCATCTCCAGGGGATCTTCCCAACCCAGGGATCAAATCCAGGTCGCCTGCATTGCAGTTGAATTCTTTATCATCTGAGCGACCAGGGAAGTACCTTAATATGAAATATTTTATTAATAACTCAAGATATACGAATATTTAAATTCTTGATCCTGATTGATTATTAGCCTGTCCGTCTTAGAAGGAGGCAATGATATAGAGAGGAGAAGCTGTGTAAAACAAGAGTCCCCAACCTTTTTAGTACAAGGGACCAACTTCATGGAAGACAATTTTTCATGGACCGGAGGGTGGGGGGATGGTTTTAGAATGATTCAAATGCATTACATTTATTATGCACATCATTTCTAATCTAATGCCTACACTGATCTGACAAGAGGTACCAGTCTTGGACCTAGAGTTTGGGGACCCCTGGTGTGGAGGTTAAAGCAATTGGAGTCAGAAAGTCATAATTTAGCTTCCTAGTCTCTGTCCCCCTCCCCACTTTCGTTTTCTCTTTGCCCTTCTCCCCCCACTCCTTCCTTCCTCCTTCCCCTAGCTATTCTGGAACATCTGTATCCTAGGCATTTTTTCCACTGAACTATGTTTGGACTTAATACCAGTGGGACAGTTTCCATCCAAACAGATCATGTAGCAAGCCTTGCCTATGGTATTGGATTGCTTGCATAGGGGCAGTGTTTAATTTGATTTCAAAAGAATCTACCCTGCTGTGAAAGGTGATTACTGTATATACTCATATAATTTCACTCTTTAGTTTACTACTGAAAAGGAAGATTTTAGTGATGAATATACATGAAGATTCTGTTGCCCACATAGAAAGAGGCTCCTTATTATTCAAGATTCAGTTAAATGTCTCTTTGTGATATCTTCACAGTAAGACTCCCACTTTCTCCTCTCACAGGAAGTTATTTCTCCCCCTGCCTTGTAATATTTTGGCATTCTTTTGTTACATAACTGTACTTATTTGTATGCCCATCATCTACTCTAGACTGAGTCATATCCAATTTTGAAATTCAGCTACAAGGCTAGTTTGAAACTTTTTGGACTGATTTACTGAATAAACATAAGGATACATTAAGGATTTTTCTGTGGGGGCAGGGGGTGGCATAGGGGAGGAGCCGTCAATATGGTGTAAGTAAAAGCTAATTTTCCCTTTTTCCCCCTTAAGTTTGATTTTAATTGAATGCAGTTATCAACTAGTCTTCTAAATTTCAGGGCTAAGGAAATAATGGAATGCATTCCCTATTCCATCTCCTGGGGCTAGAGAAGCAAATAAAAATATTGTGGATAAAGAAAGTGAAACTATTCAAAGCTGAATAACTTAAGAAAATAACAAGTGGTAGCATTCTATGTGCTCTACTTTTTAATCCATTGCTTAATTTGACTTTAAGACCAACTCTTTGAGGGAAGTAAATTAAGTAGTATTTCACCATGCTATAAAGAGGGAGGGCAGGGATATTAAGGGACTCATCCAGGCTACATGGCAAATAGCAGAACCAGAACAAATCTAATTTTCAGTTCCTAGTGCAGTATTTATATCACTCCATCTCACCATAACGTCCAAGTGTGGGAGCTTAGCTGGCGTACTTGGTGAGGAAGGCAAGCATCTTCTCCCCTTCAATTCAGAATCTGTTTGTTTTGCTTTATTGTGTGTGTTGTGTGTGTGTGTGTGTGTGTGTGTGTGTGTGAGTGTGTGTAGATAGTCAGTGGTGTGGATTCAACTGCCCATTTGGGGATACCATTCAGGTTTCAACTTTATAGACAGGACCTTGGGCCAAGTGAAGAAATCTACATATTTACAGTTCTCTCTGAACATCTAACAGAGAGAAACAGAAAACCTCTAATTTTTTTTCTTTCTTTTTCTTTTCCTTTCTCTCTCTCTCTTTGTTTTTTAAGCCACCAACTCATCATTCACATAGTTCCAGAGCTGGCCTCACCTGGGCACCTGGGACTGCAAAGATACATGCTCCTCTCTGCCAAGACAGAGACTGGCAGACCTCCCCAAATCTAAAAGTGCAGTTGATGATGCCGCAGAGTCTGAAAATGGTGCTTTTTTTCCCCAGGTTTAAAAGCTAGCTCTTGGCATTTGGAGAGCTGCAGTTCCTTGTCTCTGTTGAATTGCCTGAGATAAATTATACTGTTAGGGCCCTTCCCTTCTGCTGCCTACATCTTGGTGGTGTCTTATTAAGAGACGTATCAAGGATAGCTTCAAAGGGGACAAGAGACTAAGAAGCGCTTGTCCTTCAGGACAGCGGGTCCTGAAGGGGGATGCGGAAGTGTTGAGACCCTAGTGCAAAGCAGTTAGCTCCAGCTCTATCGGTGTGACTTTGATGATTTCGGGGTGTCTGTGTGAGTGGAGGTGGGGACGTTGGTGGCAGCTTGGCCACAAAAAGTTGAGAGGGCAGCATATAAATGCTAAGTAAGCATCATGTGCTTGTCCTTATCTACTACCACTATCTCCACAAAGATTAAATCAGGTGCTGGTGCAGCTGCTGACCTTCCCTGAAAGGAGTTGAGGGTGGCGAGCAGAAGTGAGGCACTCTGTGCTGTGGAAAACTAGCCGGACAGGTCTTCAGATAGTCAGATATTTTCAGGAGCTGATTTTATGAGCCCAATTCTTGCATCTCCTCATATCTAGAACTGCATTAAATTTTTTCATGGTGACATCTGCTCCTTGCGACAAGCAGAAGCCTTCTGCAAAAATACATGCTTGATTGTACGAACTCCCCCTTCATCAAAACCACATATATGTTGACCTATCCCCACCATCTCTTTGAAGGCGTTTCCCAGAGCTATCTAAAATGCTGTCTGCCATGCTGCAGTCCTCAATTTGCCCCAAATAAAACTGAACTTGCAACCCTCATGTTGGGCATCATTTTTAAGTCAGCATCATCTGCCCTACAGCCTCCCTGTGTTACACAGCTATCCAGGGACTTGAGGCTCAGAGCAATACAGAACTCACTTGGATTTTACCAGTTCATTGAGTTGGTTCATGCCCAGGAGAACCTGAGTACTCAATTGGCTTTTCAAACAAAAGTACAGGTTTTCCTGACCTGATTAACAAAGCTCAGAATAACTGTACTTACTGTGAGTTAGCTTTTTGTTCACAACTTTCAGGCCATTATGGGAAACAGGTTACAAAACAGGAAATCTTTTCACATCCCTGGTGATTTCCCAGATTTATTTGCCATGAAATGTCACCTTCCCAGGTAAGAGCAGAAAATTCATCACAGTTAAAGAAAGCATTGATATGTGGCTTTACGTGGTTAAAGAGCTCCTTTTAACATTCGAACTCTAGGCTATTTGTTACACCCCCACATGTGCATGGAAAATTTATTCCAATGACAAACGTTATGTGTTCTTCAAGAATGATTACATAATTTTTATTGCTTTCAGAAGTGTCTGCTGTAGAAAACTTTCTTGTCTTTGGGCAGCTAATGAACCATGTTTATGATCTACAAATATGTACTGAGTAGTGTAGTTGTACGTGCTGACCTGCTGGGCCCCCGTTTCCACCTCGTTCTATGTTACAACACAAAGTGAGCAAAACAAATTAGGATAATTATTAGAGACAGAAGCACACAATGCTTTCCCAGTGTAATTTTCTCCAACCAATTGACAAGGTGTGAAGACGTTAAAATCTAATTAGACTAGATGAGAAATGCACTGCAATTGGAATTCCTGCACGGCTTTCTTAATCTGGAATTGTTATATCAACTTCTAGCCAACTTGAACAGATACTGTTGCTGTCTAGAGTCATCAGCTGTAGAATTTGATTCTTAATTGCTCTGCGAGCTTCTGTTGATTTGGAGATGCTAATGACATGCGTTTTCTCTTTTGTATGTAAGCACATTGAGAAATAGGGCTTCCCTGGTGGCTCAGATGGTAAAGAATCTGGCTGCAATGCAGGAGACCTGGGTTCAGTCCCTGGGCTGGGAAGATACCCTGGAGCAGGGAATGGCAACCCACTCCAGTATTCTTGCCTGGAGAATTCATGAACAGAGGAGCCTGATGGGTTACAGTCCATGGGGTCGCAAAAAGTCAGACACGACTGAGTGACTGCCATGCGCACACACACACACATTGAGAAATAGTTAAGAAACTAACAAGAGCCAACTATGGTATTAGTTTATCAATAGCTTCCCAATAGCTCTCAAAGCAAAGGGCTTCCTAGCGATTGGAGAATGAGAGAAAGATTAAGGGCTTCCTGCATCACTTCAACTGGACCTCTACAATGAAGTTGGAAAAAAAGGAAGAGAACACCCAAAGAGACCAAGCTTTCCAAGGGGAGCTTTTTGCAGGGAGACAAGGAACAAAGAAGAATGTTTAAGCCATCTACAAAAGATCCAACAACTGGACCCTTTGCTATTTCAATGCAATGGCTCCAGTTCCTACTTAACACTGGCCACTGGAAGCCAATATTTCACCAGTCTGCTCTATGGGGAAGACTGAGTAATGGGATAAAGAGGAGACTAAGATACGCTCCATCTCATGTTGGAGAAGACAATGGCACCCCACTCCAGTACCTTTGCCTAGAAAATCCCACGGACAGAGGAGCCTGGTAGGCTGAAGTCCATGGGGTCGCTAGGAGTCGGACACGACTGAGCAAATTCACTTTCATGTTTCACTTTCATGCATTGGAGAAGGAAATGGCAACCCACTCCAGCGTTCTTGCCTGGAGAATCCCAAGGATGGGGGAGCCTGGTGGGCTGCCGTCTATGGGGTTGCACAGAGTTGGAGACGACTGAAGCGACTTAGCAGCAGCAGCATTTCATGTGGCTCCTTCTCAGGGAGAAGACAAGCAATTGTTATTAGCTCTTCTTCAAAGGGTTGGCTTGTAAGCTTTGTACTCTTTAAGAAATCTATAAAGCCTGGGTTAATCTAATCTGAAATTAACACAGCATTGTAAATCAACTATTTCAGTAAACTTTTTTAAGTGATACTGAAAAAAAAATTCATGTCATTGAAATCAAATGCACTAGGTTGTGAACACAGAAAATAATATAAAATAACCTAAAGCTAAAAAAAACTTTGCAAATAGACAAAGAGCAACTCTGAGAAATTTTCAATCTAATCATCTATGTGAGATCTCTTTACCCTTGGAGAATTAGGAATCATCAGGTCCTACTCCTTCAGCTCAAATGGAATCACTGTTTTAGAAAACAGTACCAATCTAAGAGAAAACAGGCTGCAGGGGCAGTTGGTGACTGTGGGTCAGAGTAAAAGTCCTTCTCCTCTAATTTTCACAACTAAATGCAAAACTCTGGTGTTCATTATTTGCTTGAAACACATTGTTGCCAGTGAAATATCACTGTCAAATATTTGTGTGACTTTAAACAGATTTCTTTAGTCCAAAAGCAAGAGAAAATAATCAAGTAAGCCAAGATGTAGTCCCAATAAAAAACAATTATACCCAGAGAAGGGTACTTCCCTGGTAGTCCAGTGGATAAGATTCTGCACTTTCAATGCAGGGGACATGGGTTCAGTTCCTGGTTGGGGAGCTAAGATACCACATGCCATGTGGCCAAAAAATAAAATGTTTTTAAAAAATGAAATAAACTATTAATAATAATGGTAAAACATTTCTTTTTTAATTAAAAAAAAATGCCTAGGAAGAACACTTTTCAGTACGATTCAGGGGACCTGAGTCTTTCTCTATCTCTCTCTAAATAGATGACCCTGGATGAGTTATTAAAAGCCTCCAAAGTGGAGATTCATAAAATGTTAGTGCTGGAAGAAACTTACTGAGGATATATCAAAGAATGGCATTCTACAAAATCTAAATGAGCATCACTAATGTTTGCCTGAGTATCTTTGAGGCAAAATCATAAAGACTGAATTTCCTGCACTGGACTGAAAGGGATCTGGGAAGTTGAGTTTATAATAAAGGGAAAATGGGTATCCTGTAAGGATTTACTTAAGGAAAAAAATTAAATCCTGTAAGGATTTATTTAAGGAAAAACCATCCACTGAAATATTTACAACCACAGTCAATTTCTTTCCACTTAACATCATTATACATACCTTCTCACTTGCATACATTCTGCCTCTTTGAATTAATTCCAGCTCCTTTGATCGCTGCCAGTTTAGCTGGAAATACAATGAGCTGGAATCCAAAAATTGTTTCAAGACATACTTTAGTGATAATAATGTGAAAAGACCAAACCTCCAAATTGTGCTTTAAAGGTTCTGGAGAAAGATGGTGTTTCGACACATGTGAATGAAGGCTGTCATTACTTGTATAACTGATGCTCATGACCCTTGGCTAACTGATATTTTGCCATAAAAAATAAAAATTCAGTAGTACTTTTAATGAGGAATTGCAACAGTCACCGCTCGCAAACCTCACTGGCAGCGTTCCTATGAGCTGCAGTGTTGTTTAGATTGCCCTTGTGGGTGTCCTTCATGAGATCCCTGGGCTCCTGCCCATCCTCTGTACCGCACTCACACCGATCAACTGCTCATTTAATTAATGGAATCCAACCTTTGGTGGCCCTGGTCTTCATCTCTGTCCTCAAAACCAGTCTAAAAACAACCCCCACTGATATTTCAAGAGCCGCCACGATAGGAATTCTCAACTGCTGGCAAGTTTTGCTTTACTCGGCCAGTGTCTCCAGAAATTGTATATGGACTACATTCTGGAAAATTAAGTCACATTTTAAATAACCTGGAAAAACTCACTTTTTCAAAAAATTCCATAAAGGACTACCCACCCTCACCCCATCCCTCAAATCTTTAAAAGACCTGAATTACAGCTCAAGATTCTTATTGAAAAGTGAGGTCAACCATATATCAGCTTAATTGCAAATATAGTCTTTAATTGATTAATTCAAGCTAGTTCAGGACAAAAAAATTGGTGTGGTATATTGAGAAAATTCAAAGTATTCAACTCAACTTTTGGGTTATATTTATTAATGTTTGTAGCTTCTGCATGAAGCTGGTTCTTGACTACACTTTATTAAATGACTAGTAATAAAAGAATAAATATCATTTTAAAAGAAATATGTGAAATTTATCACATGGAGGCAAATTCTCAAATAACTTTCAGAACAGGAATGCCATCTTATGAATTTCATTTAAACTCATGATAGTTTTGCTATATATTGCTAATGAATTCAATTTGCTTTGCAAAGCATGTTGTTTCATTTAACTATGACAGTTGTAAAAGGTTAGGGACTTTACAGAAATATTTCATTATATTTGGCATTTATCACTTGATTGAGCAAACCTTTTGCCAACAATTTGAGGAGGTGAGAGATTCAAAAATAAACTCTGAATTCATTCAGTTTGAATTATCTGCTTAATGCTATTTAAACTTACAGGGAAATTCAATTTTATGTGAAGTTGTGAGTTCTCTGTCAACAGAAATATTAAAAAGAGGTAGTTGAAGAAGTGGCTGAATATCAAGGAGGATGTTTCCCACCCAAGAGCTTGCAACACCTGTTATACTTTGGAATGACAAGTAGAGCTTTAAAAAAAAAAAGAGAGAGAGAGAGAGTCTGGTATTTGATTGCACTGTCTGTGATTGGGCCTGGGTATTAGCATGTTTTAAAGCTCCCTCTGTGATTCTAACATGCAGCTGTGTTTGATAACAATTCCTTTACACAATTTTCTCTATTTCCTTCAAACTCTTAAGATTCTGCTAATCCAAGGATGAGCTGTACTTTATAGTAGCTTAAAAAACAACAAAAAAAGGATGTATATTTTAGATTTGCAGTTGAAAAATATAAATCAGGATATAATGCGTCTTCTACAACCTAAGCAACCTAAAATAAATATAATTTAAAAATCTAATATTTATACAAGTGTCTGCTATGTTGCGGGCATGGTCTAAGGGCTTACATATGTTAACTCCGCGAACTCTTAGAGTAACTCTAGGGGACAGTACTATCATCATCACCATCAGCAGCATCATGACAGGTCAGCTGATAGGCACACGCCTATCTGCTAATAGGTAGAAAAACTGAAATAGGCAATTTGGCTCCAGGGGACACATACTTAGCCAAAACACTGTACCATACTGGTTTTACAAATTGGACCTGACACAGCTTCCACACCCAAATAATTCATCCAACTGAGTAGTCTCCTTTAGGACACTATAAGGTAACTGTTATAGTGGGAAACCCTTGTTATGTTTTGAACAAATGAGTTCAAAAGGCATTCAGCCCTGTTGTAAACAGGGAGCGTTCCTCTCCGTTACCATCTTGGCATTCCATGAGAAACATACCCACGACAGACGGGAGTTCATCCTCCTTGGGAAACACTCCAGAAAGTGAGAGGCCTAATTCCCCCGAGGTAATACATTTTAACATCTAACCTCCTTTTCTTTCCAGAAATTTCCTTCTCTACCTAATCCAAACCACTCATGTTGTGATTTAGACTGTTTTATTTTATTGTATTGTCTTCTGTCTGCAGAGAGGCCGGTGGGTGGTGGGGGAGGGGACGTGGGCTTAGAAAAGTGCTGTTTCTCTCAGCCAACAGCTAGAGTATATGGGGGAGCTTCTTGCTCTCTTGGCATAATGCAACTAAAAGTCCTGCACCTGAGGTTGTCAACCCTGAAGGGCAGGTGCATCACCTAAGGGAGCTTCCAAAAGCGATGCCCACCCACACCCAGAACAATTTTACCTCCTGGTCATCCTTTCATGTCAATAACCATCTACTTACTCATTGCCAACATCTCTCAAGTTATTTGCATAGCTGACACTTTTTTTTAAAATTGATTTTCTTTTCAGTGAGTACTGGTCATTCTTTAATAAATTCCATAGATGGTTGCTCCCTTCACTTCCCCATGGGACCAGCTCACCCTGGGAGGACCATAGATGTGGGTAACTCACGGTGGGCATCCTGAGGAGTCCAGCCATTGCTGCTTCACAAAATCCCAGACCTATGTTTGATTTCCTCAGCTTTTGTTATCCGTGGGGGTTGTTGTCTCCATCATGGATGAAGATTCCTGAAATGCCAGGAGGAGTGACTGACACTTTGCTACCCCAAGTGATATGGTATCTGTGATGCAGCATTTGAGATGAAACCCTCATCCAAGGGGCAAAACCCCCCTAGAGTTTCAGCTGCTAAAAATGAGCACTCATGAAACAGGGTATGAACTGAGAAAATAAATCTCCTGATTTTGATTTTTCCCAAGTTCCACTCCACTCACCTAAATGTTTTATGTTTATCCCCAAAATGTCAGCTGAATCCAGTGCTCTCCCTGCGATGCTAAAAGGAGGCGAAAGGAGAAATTCCCCTTGCTTTTCTTGCAGTTTCCCCTTAAGACAACCATGTGTCTTGTCCTTAAATAAAAGGCAAGTTCTCTCCTCTGCCTTCAGAATTACACCAAGGAACTGATTGGGAACATAATTTTCAAATCTTAGAAACAAAAATCATCTGACGTGTGCTATGAAGTTAGTGGGTTGGCAGGTAGATGGATACTGTATTGTTTGTTTATTTACAAAATAGCAGGATTTGGGGAAATTCAAGAGTATATGTACAATACAATTGTGCAGAATAACAATAAACCCACATGGGATGTAGTAGGGCTATTTTGAAGAGCTTTAAAAAAAAAGTCTTGCCATAACAATAGCATCAAAGCTGGTGCTCCATGGTTGCCAACAGTAGATCTGTTTGCGGTCATATGGCCTTAAATCAAAATGATTCTGAGGCATAAAATAACAAGCGAACTGAAGCCGCCACACCTGTTCCTGGGAGGGCAAGACAGCAAGAACCCAAAAGCAAACAAATAAACACCCCAACATGAGCAGCAATACCAACGGCACCAGAGCGCTGACGGGTCTCAGAGTCAAGGGCGCAGAGCAGCCTCCGTGGGGCGGCCAAGGGCACACGGCTGTGCCCGGGGCTGGATACCTCAAGCTTCTTCCTCCCTTCCTTTTTTTTTTTTAAGAGCTGCCAATTCTTTCCTCAGTGATTTATTACACTCACTTCAAGGGGGCTAATTTAATATTTGGTTTAGGAAAGTGGCAGGAAATTAAAGCAACACTCTCAGCTGCTCTTGGGATGAAGGGAGATGTTTGGGAGGTGTCTGTGGGCTGCAGGTTCCTTTACAGGATGGGGGCAGACTTTGGGAAAGCCTAGGGTTTGAGTTTCAGGTTTCTGTTCTACTTTAAAGAAGAGATAAAAATCACAGGCTTCCCCTGGAGAGCTGGGAGCCTTTGTAGAAGGGGGACGCCTTTGTCCGCTCACCTTGTGCTCAGGTGGTGGTGGTTAAGTTGCTCAGTTGTGTCTGACTCTTGTGAGCCCATGGGCTGTAGCCCACCAGGCTCCTCTGCCCACGGGATTCTCCAGGCAAGGATACTGGGCTGGGTTGCCATTTCCTTCTCCAGGCCGTGTGCTCAGAGGTGAAGGTTACTAGGAAGGTTATGCTGGTTCTCGGGGCCAGTGTCTCTGGAAGGCTTACTGGGGCCCTCTATTGGCGGCCAAAAAGTTCGTTCAGAATTTCCCATCATAAGGTGTGGCTAACCTGAACGACCTTCTGGGCCAAGCCGCGTTTCTGTGAGCCGAGCTACCACCATGCTCAGCATCCTCCCGGATGTCTAAGGCGAGGGTGTGGAGGCCCGGAGATGTGCCACAGAATGTCTGTGCAAACACAGCCTATCAGTGCCTGCGTTCTCTCCATCGTCAGCATCCTGCAGTGGTCCCAGTGAGACACATTTATATTTCAGCTGCGTGTCCTGGGAGCTGAGAGATCTGAGTTCAGGAAATGTTGATTTTTCTGTAGGCAAATCACAATATCTCTGGGCCTCTGATTTCTTACCTTTAAAACAACGGGTAAGGGAATTCCCTGGTGGTCCAGTAATTAAGCGTCTGTACTTCCACTGCAGGAGACATGGGCTCAATATCAGGTTGGGGAACTAAGATCCCAGAGGCAGCGTGGTGCAGCCAAATAAATTAAATTAAAAATAAAACAGCTGTTGCAGAGCTGATTTATATCTAGGATATAAATTGAAATAAAATAAGTGATTGCACAGGAAACATGGTCTTCCGCAATGGCTCAGAAGTAAAGAACCCCCTTGCAATGCATGTTCATTGCAGGTTCATTGAACAAAAGATGCATATTTGATCCCTGGGTTGGGAAGATCCCCTGGAGGAGGGCTTGGCAACCTACTCCGGTATTCTTGCCTGGAGAATCCCATGGACAGAGGAGCCTGGTGGGCTACAGTCCATTGGGAAGCAAAGAGTCAGACACGATGGAAGCAACTGAGCATGCACACACAGGAAACAGTTTAAAAAAATGAGTAAGAATGGATGAAAGTGAAATAATCTCTGCTGGGGTCTTCCCAACCCTGACATTGTCAAATTAGTGATTTAGCATGTCTTTTTTACACATGTACATCCACACACTTTCACAGTTTGAGAAATTATGGTCCCGGATGTTAAGAGCTCCAGTTTTTCATTCACAGGGACGCGGAGCTGAGTCAAGCAGAGAAGGGCTTCTAAATGTTCGTATTTGCTGCCTCTGTGTGACCATGCAGCCTCAGGGCTGGCTTCTCCTGCACCTGGGCCAGGAGCGAGGGCAGTGGGTCACCACGATCATTCTTAGTCACTAACTCTGGCTGCCTTTGCACATCGGATATATGTTTAGATAAGATGTTTGCCATCACTCTAGCCTTCCCGTCACCCTCGATTTCATCCAAAGTCAGTTCAGAGTTTGCCTCCTCTGGTTCTTTCTCATTCCCAGACCTCTCCTTTCTTCCTAGGTGTCCACCAGACTTGAGTTTTTATAAGACAAAAAGTGGTAACCTAAATGAAAGAGAGCTCAAGGCCCTAGGAGAAAAGGAGGACTTCAGAACATATCAGCTGAAGGAAATAACACAATAGTGAAAGGCAGATCAGAGCTGAGTTTCAGGGGCTGGGGTAGAGGATTATTTTGTTCAGGGGCTTTTAAGAGAAGAGTGTCTTAGCAGCTGCCAAAGGTGATGGAAGACCTAGGAAGGAAGAAGGGGGGTTTATGAGGTTGTCTTGAACAGTGTGTCTGGATCCTCTTTAGACTTTTGAAGAAAAGCAAGCCAAAGACGTGAGCACTTTTCATGTTTTATTGATGGTTTCATTGCTCTGAGGCTAAGCCATACAGGACCAGGAGGCAAGAGGATTTCTGTTCTTTTTAACGGGGTAATAAAAAAAGTATCCCAGAAGATTGGAACTTTGTTTAGCTCCCGGGTTGTGCCAACTTTGGTTTCTGATGAAAATGTAAACCCCCTCACCCCCAAAGGAAAACGCAAGCAACCTGCATTTATTAAATCTTGGTTTCAGGTAATATCCTTGCTGCTTAAGGCTTGTACCGTCTTAACAGAGGTGGCCCTTCTGCTTCCTCCCTTGTCCTTTTGCCAGTGGCGATGATATTATGGGGACTATAGGAAGCTGCTCTGATTGCTCCTGTTTGGGGTATAAATGCATGAGGGTCATTATGCCATAAACACCCCAAAGCAAATGAAAATGGGACCAGTACTTAACTCCACTCAATCTTACACCGTGTTTCCTGGGCCATGAAGTTCCAACATGCCATTTTTTGCTTCAGCATAACGATCAGGATGTTATCCCCAAATCCCCAGCATATCCAACAGGACTGGGGATGTCTCTGCTGAAACAAGAGGAAGGCAATGCACTGAAGGGAAGCTTAGGAGTCCAGGTCTCCACGTTAATGTCAAATCAGCCATCTAGAGAGGCTACAAGTCTGCTATTTCTGTGAATTCATTATCTGGGATTTATTTCTTAGGGGAAGGAAAAGCTGTTCTACATTAAAATATTCATTTAGAAGCTGATCACTTATAAAATTAGAACCCACTCAGCTCTCCCTGCCTAATGAAATTGTGCAGTTAAACTACCCATTTTTCAAAAAAGGCAGATTACATGTAGTTAATGAGAGTGGCTCTCAGAAACTGCTGGAATCACAAACACAGGAGTCTGAGAGAAATTCTCCCCCTGAAGACTGGAGAAAATGGAAGTGGATTTGGACCTAATGGATTACTCAAAATGGGGTGATTGGAACATCAAAGGATGTTGGGGAAAATGAAGTACTTGCTCCACGTTTTACAAACTGATTTTTTGATTGTTATGTTCTGGTTAAACCTGGGCATAAAGGCATGACTGTCATGATGCCAGTAAACAACCCAGAGCAAATGACAGTGAGACCGAACTGGGTGATCTGCATTGTCTCTCGCTATCCTGTTATCTGTTTGAAAAATCAGAGTTTGGAAAAAAAAAACATAGTTTATTTAATCTCAGGATTTGTACAGAATGCAATTAGATCCCAAATCTTCCTAAATATAAAATAAACATTTATTTTCCTACTTGCAAGGTTTAATTTTTTCCCCAAGAACATCTGAAATAAATTTCTCTGTGTATGTACATATGTCTTTTCTTTTTGCCTTTTCATGAAAAGTCATGAAATTAAAAGACACTAGCTCCTTGAAAGAAAAGCTATGACAAACCTAGACAGCATATTAAAAAGCAAAGACATTACTTTACCAACAAAGGTCCACATAGTCAAAGCTATGGTTTTTCCAGTAGTCACATATGGATATGAGAGTTGGTCCATAAAGAAGGCTGAGTGCTGAAGAATTGATGCTTCTGAGCTGTGGTGCTGGAGAAGACTCTTAAGAGTCCCTTGGACAGAAAGGAGATCAAACCAGTCCATCCTAAAGGAAATCAGTCCTGAATATTCTTTGGAAGGACTGATGCTGAAGCTGAAGCTCCAAAATTTGGCCACCTGATGCGAAGAGCTGACTCATTAGAAAAGACCCTGATGCTGGGAAACCTTGAAGGCAGGAAGAAAAGGGGATGACAGAGGAGGAGATCGTTGGATGGCATCATCAACTCAATGGACATGAGTTTGAGCAAGCTTCGAGAGTTGGTGATGAACAGAAAAGTCTGGCGTGCTGCAGTCCATGGAGTCAAAAAGAGTCGGACATGACTGAGTTACTGAACAATGACAATGTAGATGTGTATGTATGTGTATGTCTGCCTGTTCACCCGGACTGACAAAGACTCAGTGCTACCCCAGAATATACACCACCTCCTTGCAGGTCTGATAAATGGTAACTTTTTGGTCATGGTAACGGGGATGGTGGATCTGAAATGAATATCAGGGAGCTGGGACCACTTCTTCTTCTCATCACTATTTAAATGGAACCTAAAGTGCTTCTCAGACACTGAGTCCTTTTTAAAAACTGTTGTTTTGTTTTGGAATACAGTTGATTAATGGATTGCCAGGTGGCTTAGTGATAAAGAATCCACCTGCAATTCAGGAGACACAGGAGATGCAGGTTTGATCCCTGGGTCAAGAAGATCCCCTGGAGGAGGAAGTGGCAACCCATGCTAGTACTCTTGCCTGGGAAATCCCAGGGACAGAGGAGCCTATAGTCCATGAGGCTGCAAAGAGTCAGACGTGCCTGAGTGACTGAGCACACAGCACGTAACACGCATAGTTGATTAACAATGTGTTGCTTTTAGGTCTACAGCAGAGTGATCCAGTTATACATACACATATACATATACCCCTTCTTTCTCAAATTCTTTTCCCATTTAGGTTATTACAGATTATTGAACAGGGTTCCCTGTGCCATACAGTAGGTTCTTGCTGGTTATCTATTTCTAAGGCTGAGTCTTCTAGCATCTTAGCTGCAGCTTCCTATCAGGAAGCTACAATCCTCCACCAGAAGGCACTGCACCAGGTCGGCCACTAGAGGGCAGCCGTGTTGCAGAGCGTGTCTGTCTGTCCTTGCCAGGCAGCTGGAATCCTCGTGATGCAGCTATCTATGTCTGCAGCAGTTTCTCAGGGAGCAAGCAGGCTGCTAGTGATGCTGTCTGGGGATCAGGAGAAAATGACTGCGTTGTATTATGTAGAACTTAGCCTATTACTTTAAGGTAAATAAATCATCTGTTTGGGTTCATTTCTTTAAAGTGCAACCCCCCACCCTTGCTTATCAGTTATGTTAACCCAAGACCACCCCTCAGCTTTTATTTATAAGGACTACTCTCAAAGGCCGTTCCCTGGTGGCTTAGATGGTAAAGCGTCTGCCTGCAATGCTGGAGACCTGGGTTCGATCCCTGGGTCAGGAAGATCCCCTGGAGAAGGAAATGGCAACCCGCTCCAGTACTTTTGCCTGGAAAATCCTGTGGACGGAGGAGGCTGGTGGGCTACAGTCCATGGGGTTGCAAAGGGTCGGACATGACTGAGCCACTCTCTCTTCTCTCAAAGGCCCCCTGCTGTTAGGAGGCTAAGGTGTGGAGGAGTCATCTAATGGGAGGTGGGGAATAGAAGGATTTGTCAAATGTGAAAAGAACACATTAAATATTGATTATCTGAAATACAGTCAGACTGTATTGATTGACTGAAATACAGTCATAGCAGAATGAGGAAGTAAACATGTTGAAGAGTTTGTCCAGGGACACCATCTCAAGGATGCAGTGAGCTCAGATGGAGACTAGAGTCCATCCCGGTGGAATTCAGGCGGATCTGGGCCAGAGGTTAGGAGGTGACACTTCTTGTCCTGGCACTCATATAAAAATGTTCCATTTTGTTAATGCAAAATAATGTCATTAGATAAAAGTGACGGTAGGTAAGTGATACCCATTAGTGATAGTGGATCAATTCCACCACAGATTGTTCATGAAAATCTTTAGTACAGACAGTCCAAGGTGTCCACAATGAAGGGCATAGCAGTTTTCATATGGGTCTGAAATAAACGAGTCAGGGAAAATGAATTTTCTTCTTCAAATCCCCATCATATCACGCATTCCAAATACTAAGAGGAGGGACTATTGGATGACCTGTTCCATAGTTTTATTTCCTTAGTGCAGATAACTGATATTTGAGTGTAGTTGAGTGTAGTTTGAAGAAAAACAAACAAACCAGAAAGTAGCACCCAAGCAGAGCTAGGGGCAGGTAGATCCGTAGATGAGCCGTCAGCCCCTCTATTCAAACGTCACTATGTGGCATTCCAGTCCATGCGTCTGTGAATCACCTGCCTGTCACATCGCTTCATTCTTCTGGCTCCGTCAGTGCCAAAGACTAGAACACAATGCTGCAAATAAAACCAAGGTCATGCGTTTGGTTCCTGGCCACCCTGGATGCTACCTGGGTGAGGCCTTCCGTTGCATTGTCACATTCTTCTTGCAAAGACTCTAGGCCACCTTCTGGCCCAACAGGGGTTTCTCTGTAAATGTGCTTATTCCAAGTCCAGAATCAATTCCATTTTCAGCTCCTCCTTTTTTTTTGATTCATGCAATGTGAAATGCAGGATTTTAGTCCCCTGATCAGGGATCGAACATGTGCCCTGCCCAGCTTTGGGAACACAGAATCTTAATCACTGGAGGAAGTTCCCCACATAACTTCCGGAAGTCTACTGACAAGCCATATTCTGTATAAACACTTCCCTGCTCTCCAGAGCTAAGTGGGAATTTTCCTCCTCTAAGTTCTTCCAGCTTCTGAGGGTCACTTTACGAAAATTGTCCTCTCTCACCTGGAATCAGATCTTTTTATCTTCCAATGCATGGTGAGTTTCTTGAACACCTGCTGTTGTTGTTTAGGTGTGATGTCGTGTCTGACTCTTTGCCACGCCATGGCCTGCAGCGCCAAGTTTCCTCGTCCTTCACCCTCTCCCGGAGTTCGCTCAAATTCATGTCCACTGAGCCAGTGGTGCTATCGAACCATCTCATCCTCTGCTGAGCCCTCCTCCCCCCGCCCTCAGTCTTTCCCAGCATCAGGGTCTTTTCCAATGAATCGGCTGTGCGCATCAGGTGGCCTAAGTTTTGGAGTTTCAGCTTCAGCATCAGTCCTTCCAATGAATATTCAGGACTGATTTCCTTTAGGACTGACTGGTTGGATCTGCTTGCAGTCTACAGCACCACAATTTGAAAGCATCAGTTCTTCAGCACTCATCCTTCTTCGTGGTCCAACTCTCACTTCCAGACTTGACTACTGGAAAAACCACAGCTTTGACTATATGGCCCTTTGTTGAGGACAGGTGTAGTGTCTTCTTTTTTATATTCCACACACTACTACTGTTTCTTTATGAAAATTAGAAGCTTCAAAAGGATTTATTGGCTGGATTAATGCATTAACTAAATTAACAAATTGATAGCTAATGATCCCCAAAGGAATAAAGTAGCTTGGGCTGATACCACTCCTGAAACACCAATTAAATGACACATTCAAGTAGCAATTCATTTGTGCATAAAAGAAACTGCTTTTCTGTTTTCTCTCCTCGTCTTAAATGACAGTGGTACCGTGTACTCACGACGGAGAGAGAAAAAGTTGCCACGGGTGAATACACCCAAGGAAGTCAGGGATAAATATGAAGACTCGCTATTCATATGTATGGTTTCATTTATCCTTGGTACATGTAGCACGCCGACATGAGTGACAGGAGGGGCATTTTATGTTTCAAACTGCAGTGTCCTCGCTGAGGAGGAGCAGAGGGCATTCTTAGAGGAGGTGGGAGCAGTTTGTGAGGCAGAAGAATCTATGACACGGAAGGAACACAAGAGGGCACCCTTTCCAATCTGTTACGGGAGAGGAACACGTCCTTGGTTCTCGGGACGTTGAGTGCACTCCTGACGCAGTGCTAACACTTGTATTCGCGTTTTGCCTTCTCAAAATTAAAAAAAAAAAAGCGTGTGTGCGTGTGTGGGGGGGCTGTGTTCAGTCGCTCAGTCCTGTCCAACTCGTGACATCATGGACTGCAGGCCGCCAGGCTCCTCTGGACATGGGGATTTCCCAGGCAAGAACAATGGAGTGGGTTGCCATTTCCTCCTCCAGGGGATCTTTTGGACCCAGAGATCAAACCTGCATCTCCTGCATTGGCAGATGGATTCTTTACCACTGAGCCACCTGGGAAGCCCTCTATTATTCATATGTGTATATAGATGTGTGTATACATGTATACATATATATAATGAAATATATTGAGCTATCAAGAAGTATATTGATATTGTATCTAATAAAAATATTCTACTAAAGTTATAGTCTTTTATTTTTATGCTAGAAGCAACAGCTGAATTTACTATTTAACAGTAAATACTTGCCTTTCCATCTATATATGTGTAAACTCTACATGTTCTTCAGCATTTCATGTGTTTTGTTCTGTGCCCTGTAACGTAAGAGAAAGTATCCTGACCTTGGCTTCAGGAAACCTGAATTTCACCCCATTTCTCCCATCACATGACTTTAAATAGACAATGAGACACTCCCTCTTTCCTTCCATTTTTCAGTCTGTAGAATCAGAGGGTTGGATCAGATGGTTTCCAAGGTCCTTTCCAGGTTAAATAGTTTACTGCATCTATGAACTATGATGTTTCTATTAAGTATTTGGTACATATTTAGCATACAGATGTGAAATGAATATAAACCATAAGTATCTAACTTGTAGGTTTCTTATTAAAAGAGTGAAATCAGTATAAGTTGAACACATATAAACTACGTTGAAGATGCAGTGTTTTTGAAACCAGAAGTGGTACTTAAACTTTGAGGTCAAAATGTTTTTGTGGATTTTCTACACAAGCGTGTTACTCATATGATTGAAGTGACTCAGTTTTGGTGACTAGGTTAGTTCTATAAATACTTGATTTTTGTGATTAGCGTGTTGGTTTAACTGACCCAAGGAAAAGGTTTTATTTGCGGGCCCTGGAGGTTATGATGGCTAGTTTTGTTTTGGGACTTTTTTTTTGGTTTCTTAGGCAGTATTTATAAACATCTCTGTTTGGAGAAGTAAATACAGCTTCACTAGATGGAAGATGCTCTTTAAAAGACTTGCATAATAACTACTGCAATTAGGGGGTAGACGTAGACTACCTACCTCCGTCCCATTCTCAGCCCATGGATGTAGTCATCATGCCAGCTCTTGTTACTCATTCTTCACTCCTTTTTGTGTGGGGTGTTCTTTTCTTCCCTCCTACCTCTTTCCCCATCCTGTCCTCTTTCTTTCTTGGGTCCTGGAAATCCTGCATTTCTCCAACAAATCCTAGGAATCTTTGATACGCCTGACTTATCCTGGGGAGGAAATTGATGATTGTACAAGAAAGCGGAAGACTCTAAAGGTTATTTTCTTGGGGGGAAGTAACAAAAATGCAGTGGCTTGGTGCTTCGGGGGGGAAAGGGATGAAGATGCGTATGGAAAACAATGCAGAATCTGTAACCACAGCCTAAATGGTACTTGGAACAGATAGTCTAAAGCTGCAGTCCCCAAATTATCTGGCACCAAGGAAGATAATTTTTCGATGGATAGCAGGGGTAGGGGGGAGAGTTTAGGGTGATTCCAGCACATTGGATTTATTGTGCCCTTTATTTCTATTACTATCACATCAGGTCTACCTTAGATCATCAGGCATGAGGTCCCAGAAGTTGGTGACTACCGGCCTAAAACTTGGCCATGAACTTCCTTCCTCCCTCTTTTCATTCATCCTCTCCACAAGCACTGAGCATCGTCTGCATGTTAGGCAGCAGGCAGGCACGTGGCGTCAAGGTTGAAGAAGATGGTTCTACGGTTTCAAGAGTGTTGGAGTCTAGACAGGAAAGTAAACAGGTAAACAGATCAAAACAAAAGAAAAAAATAACCTTATACCAAAGAGAGCGGTGGCACAAGGGAGCACGAAGGGAACACGATTCAGCTTGTCTAAACCATGGAAGCTTTGCAGAGGAGGAGCCGGTGATGTTAAGTGCCCGACGGTTACTAGTTGTCCAGGCGGGTTGAGGGACAAAGGGTGTGGCAAGAAAAGGCAACCTTTCACAGCAGATCAGGGGTGACAACAGCCCAGTGCGCCCAGGGAATGAAGGGCTGCTGGGATTGCTGGGGACCGAAGTTCAAGGGAGCAGCTGGAGGGCGTAAGACCAGAGAGTCGGGGACTAAACGGTCAAAGCTCTGTGGGTCATGTCAAAGACGCTCGTCAGCATGTGCTGAGGATGCAGTGGGTTCTATGGGGAAAGTAAGACGAACATTTTATTTTATTTTATTTTTTTAAGGCGAACATTTTAGAGAGAGCATTGCTCAAGTCTTAGAAGAAGCATTAGGGGTTACAGGCACATGAAGTCTCCAGGCAAGCACTGATGAGGATTCTCCGATGG
Source organism: Odocoileus virginianus (assembly GCF_023699985.2). Classification (NCBI taxonomy): domain Eukaryota; kingdom Metazoa; phylum Chordata; class Mammalia; order Artiodactyla; family Cervidae; genus Odocoileus; species Odocoileus virginianus. The sequence continues at coordinate 414,356 of NC_069705.1, read as the reverse complement.
CTCAGCAGGTGAAGAATCCACCTGCCAATGCAGGAGACACAGGAATCACGGGTTCAAACCCTGGATCGGGAAGATTCCCCTAGAGAGGGAAATGCTAGAGTATTCTTGCCTGGAGAATCCCATGGACAGAGGAGCCTGGAGGGCTGCAGTCCATGGAGTCGCAAAAGAGTCAGACATGACTGAATACTCATGCACTCCCCAGTGTCCCTGTGCAAGCTTCATCCCATCTGCCTTTTCTCACTTTGGTTCTATACGTGTTCACCACTCTTCACAGAGGTGTATACTTCTGCCTTGAACTTGCAAGTGCTTTGTAGTTTTAAAAGTCCCCCTTCATCTTATCCTCTTCTCTGACATGACAAAAGAGACTTTGTTTTACATATGGGGAAACCAGGTAAACAGTCTGCAGTGAAATTGAGATTAGAACTTGCACTCCTAGGCATTCATTTTCCCCTCTTTCTTTCTTTTTTTTCCCCTTTCTTTGTCTCCTTCCTTGCTTCCTTCCTTCTTTCTTCTTTGATCACAGGAAGACTCTCTCCTAAGTTGCTAAAGAAAGACATCATATAGCAATGGGAGCAGTGCCCCAAATGTGGTCAATATGGTTGTTAAAAACACAGACAATAATGGAGTGCATTTTACTGGGTGAAAAATTCAGTTGTCAAGCACGCATTGTACACATTTATGTCTCTGTGTATGCATGTATACCGGTGCACCAATACATATATACCAAGTTGCACAGAAGTTGTGTATATTCTGATAGAGAAGAATTTGGTTGCATGTGGTCAAAATTTCTTCCTGGTTTGCTATATACATGAGTTGGGAAAAAACTACACTAAGTTCAGAGGCATGTGGTCCCTGGGAAATAGAGTTTTTGTCTAGGTACCTTTCAAATGAGAACCACGGAATAAGAGCTATAATGCCATCCACGTGTTTCTCTGCTGCTGGTTTATAAGAATCCAACCAGCAATCCTATTACCCAGAAAAAGTAAATTTCTTTAAAGGCCACATTTCTCCATGAGGTGCCTTTCTAGCATTTTTTTTTTTTTTTTTTTTGGTACAAAATCTGCTTTTGCTCATGTTAGCACCTGGCTCCAATTATGAATTTTTCATATTAATGGCTATAAAGAGGCAAGTTGTGTAAGCAGGCATAACTTTTACAGCTAAAAATAACCTGATCTCCCGTTACCAGGACTTGAGGCACAAAACAAGGACATTTTCTTCTTGCAGTGCTCATTTAGTGCGTTCACCTTTTACTTATCTGAAACCATGCCCCTGGAAGAATGATTAGTCATAAAGGTTCTGGCTTGGAGTGTCAGCAAAAGCTGTAACCACACAAACCAAGGAATAAAATTCTCTGGGAAAGCAAAATAAGCGCCTTCAGGGTTTCCCAGATGTCTCGAGAGTACCACTTAAGAGCTGGTGCAGTCGTTTTTGCCCTCCTGCTTCACTAAGCTGTGGAGCCGCGGGTAAGATATGTTGGCATCATCCCAGGAACCTGGGAGAGGGAAGCAAGGAACCTTCTGGAGGCATGCTGAGTAGATTGATCCTCTCCTTTATGACTGCGGTCAGCTCAAAAGAGTGTATCTATCAGACTGAGGTGGCCCCGACTTGGGAACAAATGCTGTGCTGCCTTGAAAATTCTAGAAGGCACAATGTCTCTAGCGATAGAAACTGTTAAGAGAAACCCAGCAGGGAGGCAGCAGGGCTAAGGATTTAAGAGGGATTATTCTTTTATTTTTATTTTTAACACCAAAACCATTTTGTATTGGGGTAGAGCTGATTAACAATGTTCTGATAGTTTCTGGTGAACAGTGAAGGTATTCGGCCATACATATCCATGGGTCCATTCCCCCCCAAATCCCACCCCTATCCAGGCTGGCACGTAGCATTGGGCAGAGTTCCATGTGCGATGCAATAGGCTTTTGTTTGTTATCCATTTGAAATATAGCACCGTGCACTTGACCTTCCCAAAGTCTTTAACGATCCCATCTCCCTGGCGAACGTGAGTTCGTTTCTAAGACTGTGCATCAAGAGGGATTGTTTTCTTTGGCTCTTGTTCTCCTGTGTCTCCCAGAGCACCCCGTGTTTTTTGGACTCATTTGACACCGGGATCAGGATTAATGGATCTGTTCATTTGAGCTCAATTATGGACCATTCACCTAAAAAACTCAGGAGTGAAGTGAAAATTGCTCCGTCAGGTCTGACTCTTTGTGATCCCATAGACTGTATGGTCCCTGGAATTGTCCAGGCCAGAATACTGGCATGGGTAGCCTTTCCCATCTCCAGGGGAACTTCCCAACCCAGGGATCGAACCCAGGTCTCCCGCATTGCAGGCAGATTGGATTCTTTACTAGCTGAGCCACAATAAAAACAAACAAAAAAAAAACCCCACAAAAACTCAGGAGCAGAACTAGATCTTATAAATCAAATATTGAATTATCTCTAATTTATTTACTTAGGGAATTGAAAGCCCTGTGTTTTGCAATCTAATGTGGAAAGATTTATGATGGGAGGACATCTTCAAGGGCAGGAGGAACAAAGTTTTTCATTTTTCTGTGGGTTCTGAACAGTAGGGTTGTTAAAGCTAAACCTGATTTAGAAATGGGGTCCAAGTGGCTGGGTGGTGCCGGGCACCTCGCACCTTCAACCCCTCCTGCCATGATCCCCAACTGCCTTTCAAAGATGGAAAGGCAAGCGTGAGTCCCCTTCCCCAAAGCAGCAGAAGCCCAGTGAACCTGGGCAGAGACCACTCTAGCACTCCTTTGTCTCTCTGCTCTTCCTATGCAAAAATAGTATTTTGTCATGTAAATAAGCATTTTAATTTTTAACATTTCAGATAAATTTAGATAATAATTAGGTAAAAACAAAAATAATAACATTCAGTGAAGTTCCGTATGCAGGAGTAGATCTGGGTTCTGCGGGGCCTGAATTCAATTTTACAGATAATGTCTTTAAGAAAATTGGTATAAAGTCACATATTTATTTATGGCATGAAAATAAATTTCACTAAACACATTATTGGAGCCTTGCAAATTTAAGTCCCTTTCTACTAATACCTATGTAGTCAAGTTTCCAGAAATAATTGCATAAAGCATCCTTTATGCTCTCCCATGAGACCCTAAAGCTCAGCAATTCCCAACACCCACAGGGGCTGTGCAACCTACCTGCTTTGAACACATCATTAGCTTCTCTGTATCTTCAGCTCTGCACAAACACGTCCATTGCAGCGTTTTTGTTCTTTGATCAATGAGCATCTGAAGAGCTGGCTTGAGTTCTGGCTTTGCCACTCACCACTTGGGCGACCGTGGGCAAGTAAGCTCTTCTCACTGTGTCCCATTTCCTTAAATAGTTCGAATGTAGCCTGTCCCTTTAAGCACTTCATCTCTATAAGTTATTGCTCAATTCTCTCTGATCTTAAAAAAATGTAGATGCTCTTGGATTTTCCTTAGAAAGCTTTTATTATCTGCTATATTGCCCCTTTTCCCCTAGTTAAAAGAAAATTGGTGTCTTATGACCAATATTCATATTCACTTTCAGCTCTATTCTAGACCTAGACATTTAAATCACTCTGAATTGCCTGTCCATGAATCATTACAACTCCTTCAGAGTCCTCTCTTATGATTTGTTCAACAAGCCTACACCATCAAAACGTGTGTTTTCTACTTTGCTGCTTATTTTTTTCACGCTAAGAAATAGGCTTGAAATGCTGTATATAAGAGGCACAAATAAGTCAACTGTAAGAATCTAAGAGACATTTTCTTATTTTTGTGACGATTTTTTCAAACATTCAAGTGGCTATCAATCTCACCTACTTTTCCCCAAGTGATCAGAAGATGATTCATTCTATTGTTCATGTTTCAAATGTGAATAATTCTCTCAACTGGATTTCTTCACCCAAAAGAGTTATCAAGGGCATAACTTTAAATCAGAGTCTAATTTGAGTTTGCATGTTCAGGTCAAGAACTAAGGAACTGCAGGATTCATGCTGCCCAAGGTGCTGCTTCTGACATGGCATCAAGGAACTGAGTGTGGCCGGAGATATGGCATTGAGCGGGGATGGGAAGGTGGAGGGCTTGATGACTGCCATCATTAACATCCACTGTCAAGTTTGTGATGCTTCCGGACTGTAAACAGCATATGCACAGGTGATGTTTCCACATTACACATCACTATGACCAACCTAGATAGCATATTAAAAAGCAGAGACATGACTTTGCCAACAAAGGTCCGTCTACTCAAGGCTATGGTTTTTCCAGTGGTCATGTATGGATATGAGAGTTGGACTGTGAAGAAAGCTGAGTGCCGAAGAACTGATGCTTTTGAACTTTGGTGTTGGAGAAGACTCTTGAGAGTCCCTTGGACTGCAAAGAGATCCAACCAGTCCATCCTGAAGGGGATAAGTCCTGGGTGTTCATTGGAAGGACTGATGCTGAAGCTGAAACTCCAATACTTTGGCCACCTCATGCGAAAAGTTGACTGATTGGAAAAGACCCTGATGCTGGGAGGGATTAGGGGCAGGAGGAGAAGGGGACAACAGAGGATGAGATGGCTGGATGGCATCACTGACTCGATGGGCATGAGTTTGAGTAAACTCCGGGAGTTTGTGATGGACAGGGAGGCCTGGCGTGCTGTGATTCATGGGGTCGCAAAGAGTCGGCACACCTGAGTGACTGAACTGAACTGAACTGATGCAGGAGGAATTTACCCCTATTTCACTGACCATCATGTGTTCCCACCCAGCTCTCATCCTATCATATATTTTTAGCATAATCACGGATAAGCATGGGTTTCCCAGGTTGTTCAGTGGTAAAGAATCCTCCTGCCAATGCAGGACTCACAGCTTCTATCCCTGGGTCGGAAAGACCCTCTGGAGAAGGAAATGGCAACCCGCTCCAGCATTCTTGCCTGGGAAATTCCAAGGACAGAGGAGCCTGGCAGGCTAGAGTTCATGGGGTCGCAAAAAAGTCAGACACAACTTGGCAACTAAACAACAGCAATAAATAATCATGACTGGAAAGCACTTTGGAGAATTTGTTATGTGGGTAAACTAAAATGCAGATAATTTTAGTAAAAGCTGATTATAAGTGAATTACATCTGGGAAAGAAGATCTGAAATCCTAGTTGAAAACTTTTCTTTAATTCATTTTCACTTTAATCAAAGTCACAAAAGCTTCTAAGTATGAAAGGCTTTCAATGCAGGATAGATTTCCTTGACCAATCCCTCTCAAACCTTCCAGCCCTGATCCTCAGAGGCAGATTCTTTAGCAGATCTATTTCTTGGTATTTGCCTTGATAATGCTAAATGAGATGCTCATGTGATAATGTCCTGATTTTCAGTTATGGGAACAACTTAATGCTTGCTGGTTGTCTTAACTAGCTTGAAAACCAATACAGGGTAGAATTTAAGGGCTTCTCAGGTGGCGCTAGTGGTAAAGAACCCACCTGCCAATGCAGGAGACATAAGAGACATGGGTTGGATCCCTGGGTCAGGAAGATGCCCTGGAGGAGGGCATGGCAACCCACTCTAGTATTCTTGCCTGGGAGAATCCTATAGACAGAGGAGCCTGGTGAGCTACAATACATACAGTCTCAAAGAGTCGGACATGATTGAAGCGACTTAACACCCACACTCACACAGGGTAGAATTTAGAAGCAAGAATAGTGGAGTCGGGTGTCCTGGGCTTAGATCTTGTGGCAAGAACTTTCTCTATTTTTCTCCATACCTCATGTTCCTTGTGTGTGAAGTGGACATAAGACCTGTGCCTTTCTCAGTAGGTAGTTGTGAGTTAAATGGATGAGACTCTGTAAAGCATCCAGAAGCTTCTCATAGCACACAGTCTATGCTCCATACGCAGACCATTCTCCTTCATCCCCGTTCACCTAAAGACACAGTTACAGGTAAAAAATCGCCAGAGAGTGAACACATAATTATGATCCGAAACTACTTAGGAACTGACCCCTCCAGTATCACTTCCTTTCTCTCTTGATCAGGCTTTTATGCCTTTCCTGAAACCAAATTTTTCCAGAAATTAATAATACTTTCATTTACTTTTCATCTTCTCTCAAGATACTGATCACTTGAAAGATGCCTCTATAGTAAAACTGTTTTTCCAAGGGACTTTCTCCTAACCAACAACTCTTTACATCAAAATAAAATAAAATATACAATAAACCTTGGCAAAGTGGTCCATCTTTGTTGATTAACATTCCAGTCTTGCAGGTGACCACACAAGCTTCCTTGTTTGGGAAATCCTGTATCTTCCTTTTTTTTTTTTTTCTCTTTTCTCATTGCAAGAACATATTTCTGGTACCTTCCACAGAAGGTGTTCTCAGAGTATACTTTTTTGACACCTTGTCTGTATGCAGCTGTTTTTTTTTCTATCATCCTGCTTGAATGACAGCTTGGGCTCTATGCAGAATTCTAGGTTGAACATTGTTCCTTCAAAATGGTTAGGATGGTATTTTCTAGCGTTTGAGGAGCCCAATTCTCTTCTGGTTAATGATATGTGTTTTCATTAATGATATCATATCTGGCTAATGATAATTGTTTTCAAACAATTATTATTCTGAAATCTTGTAAGGTCTCTATCTTTAGTGACTTTTCACCATAATGTGACTTTTTCTTTAATTGTTTTTTTATTCCTTGCTTGATACCTAGTGAGATTACATTTAGAAACTCATGTGCTTCAGTCCTAGATAATGTTCTTGAATGATTCCTTTCATAGACTTTTCTCCTGTCCATTTTATCTGTTCTGTGGAACCCCTACTGCCTAGATAGTGGACATCCTGGGTTGATTTTTCATTTTTTCCCTACTTTTTACTGCATTGAGAAATTTCCTCAACTTTATGTTCCAGTTCTTCCATAAGTTTCTCTTATTTTTGCCGTCAGTTATTTTGTCTTTGATAACACTTGCCTACTCTCTGATAGCCATTTTTATTTAGCATCTTCTTCTATTTCTTGGCTTTAGGTGTGAAAAAAGGAGGGGCTCACTGACATTGTCATCAAACCCTTATACCCACTATGCTTTACACCTTGGAGATCACAGTCTAAAGGCCAGTTCTCAAAATAAAATAAAATAAAAATAAAGGCCAGTTCTCAGCTGTATAAATTGAAGATGATAAGGTTTTAAGAGATAAAAGTTTCAGAAAAAATACACTAAAAAAATCGATTTATATAGGCTAGTCAGTCAGAATGACAAGAGAATTGAGATATGTTAGGGCAATCTTGCCCTGTATCAAGATTCTTAGAAATGTTATCTCTAAGTTTGATAGGCGTGGGATTTTTGAACAAATGAACTGTATGGCATAAAATAATAATAATTCTATTCTACTCATGAAAATGTTAAACTATGTCCTTATCTTCTATTTCTGTTCTTGTTCTAGCCATATTGACCTACTTTTTGGCTCTATCCTCAGGCTTGAAAACAGCCCTGATGGTGGAAGAGAACCTAACTGGGCTTTAGAATGACCTGGGAAACTAGCTCTTTAAAATGTACATATACATATTTGTGATGGGGGTGAATGTGTTTATGTATATATTTCAGGGACAAACCCCAGACTTACTGGATCAGATTCTTCAGGCATTGGTCCCAGCATCTCTTTCAGGCACATTACTGTGATTCTCTCCACAAATACTTGAAAATCCCTGAAATAAATGCTCAGATTGGTCATCATCTGACGCTTGTGTCAGATACCAGAGTCTAGCTCAAAGTCAGGTTCTCCTGGGGGTTGCTGTCTTTTCCTTGGAGTCCTGAATCTCCTTGGCTCTGAGCTGACTATACTGTCAAACAGAGATGAATGTTCACCCCATTTTGCCATGATACGTGACCTTGGCTAAATTACTTAACCTCTGTGAATGCGAGGACTGTATGGGGGATAATAAGCTGCAATATGGCAGAAAATATGCTACATATGTGAAAGCATCTCAATTTTTTTTTTTTCATTTCCTCCCTCTTTTGATGATGTTTGGGATGTGTGCTTCCGGAGAATTAGGTGGGAGCCCCTAAACTCACTGATAATGTATCTCTGACTGCTCAACCTGATGACTTGCTTTCAAGTAGATCTCTTGCACACGACAAAAAATCCCATCCACGGGTGTGGGTCTTCCTTAGATTCAGCCCCAGACAGTGGCGCTTCCTGGTCTGAATGCCTTATCCTTTTCCTGACTTTGTGATTTCCTGACCTTGTGCATCTTGAGAGGCAGCCGTGGTCAAGCGGAAATAGCCCTGGGATTTGGATCGTGCCTTGACTTTCTCACCTACTAACTGCACAACCCAGGAGGTTTCAGAGGGGCATTTCTGAGCCATGTAATATAAAACGGGTTTCTTCTGGTTTCTTTTATCTTAACACATTTTCCTCAAGCCACTTGTCTTCTGTATAATGTGAGCATTACATATGTTTATTTCAGAAATATATATTTATGGGGTAATTGGTTTAATCTACCTGTCCTTCTGAACCTGTCCTGAGCTCCTGAGCTTATTATTATTTTTAAATTTATTGTTCATTTTAAAGCAAATCAGTTACACAGTAGCATGACAATTGCAACTTGTTCACAAAAAGTGTTTTGCTGAACCTCATGCTTCCAGCCCCTCTTGTGTGGAGCTGATCATTTGGCAGCATCCCAAAACATATGTGTTGAATGAATGAGTGACTAAATAAATGAGTAATACAGAGACAAAATCTCTCGCCCTTTCTTCCTTATATGGTGATTATGCAGATCAAATGAGATAACCTATATGCAAATGATATATAAGCAGTATTAATACAAGAATAAAATATATTAATTTTGTTAACTTATACCTCTCTGTAATTTGTTGACAAAAAGCATTTGACCTGAAGCTACACAAAGCATGGTCCAAAAGCCGGCAGCAACAGCAGTATCCGGGAATCGGTAAACAATGCAGACGAACAGACCTACACAAGACCTGTGGAATCAGAATCTTTGAAGGTGAAGCCCAGGGATCTGTTTCAACAAGCCTTGTAAGAAGTGATCAGACATGTGTTAACATTTAAGAATTACTACCATACAGGACACTCTAGAGAGAGTTTTTAGAATTGCATAAAGTAAATCACGAGTTTAAAAGTTATCCTTTTCCTTACTTGAGCAGATCCTCTGAATCTCAGCTGATCATTTAGGTCTCAGAAAGTCCATATCATCAGGAAGACCTTCCCCCTACCGTCACTTGTAAGCATAGCCCTTGATTTATTAACTTCAGAGATGGTGATTTATATTTGTTTTATTGTTTGTGGTCTTGTTTATTTGTTTCCTGTCTCTTTTCCCAAGAAAGAGAAATATTCCACAAGAGATGGAATTTGTCTTAACCACAAGTGCATCCATCCCAGTTCCAAATACAAGATTGGTGCACAGCAGAGTTCAGTATCTACGTGTTAGTTGGATCAGTGTCCTTAAGAACATATGTGTTGAAAAAAAAATGTGTTTGTGGATGGAAGAAGCACAGGTTTCATATTGAGGATGATTGTTTGGCTCATGTTGAAATTCATACCTGTGTCCACTTTCCTAAGAATCAGTGAAGATTCGATGGATTTGATTCTAAAATTCTCCAAGAGTTAGTTTTCCATTTTCTTTATTTTTTTATAAAAGGTTGAGATTTCATTTATTGGTTATGATTAAATGACACCCATGCCCAGTTGCCAATATCATTCGATCATTTTTGCAATAATATGGAGGTTTCCCAATAGAGTGTTTCCAATACAGTTAACTCTTGGTTATCTGTGGGTGGACTTCCCTGGTGTCTCAGATGGTAAATAATCTGCCTGCAATGTAGGAGGTCTAGGTTTGATCCCTGGGTCAGGAAGCTCCTTTGGAGAAGAGAATGGCTACCACTCCAGTATTCTTGCGAGAATTCCATGGACAGAGGAGCCTGACAGGCAACAGTCCGTGGAGTCACAAAGAGTTGGACATGACTGAGCAACTAACTCTTTTCACTTTTCACTTTCATTATCTGTGGGTAATACTTTTTGAAAATTTGCTTTAAGTCCTTGATAAAATTAATGGATTTGCTTTTTTCTTCCTCAGTCAGTTCAAGAAGAATTTATCCTAGCAGAGTGTCTTTTTAAACAAATGGTCACTTCGCCTAGGAAAGAAACATGTGCATAATACATAGAGCAAGTTTCTTCAGACTGGAATGAGAAAAGAGAGTGCCTTTCAATACTGTTACTTCCTTAGCTTATAATTAGGGAGGATTCTCAGCATTTCAGGTAAACAAGAAAGACATTTTCTTTCTTGTTCTGTTGATTTACTTCTCACTCCAGCGTGAGTTGATTATATTAAAAGAACTAGGCTCTAAATAGTCACTAAATATACCATCAAGTTGGGCTAGTTTAAAAAAAATTGCCACTGAATTGTAGTTGCCACTACTCTGCTCTATTATTCTGGCAAACCATGGGAAGACATTTTATATAAAGACAAATTTGGAATATTACCAAAAATAAGGAGCTTTATTTTACATTTAAGAATGAATAGCCCAATTAGAAGGACAAAACGCGCTTTCTAAGAAACCTGATACTGTTGTCTTTCAAGGGGAGAAAATTGACTTTACTGAGATCCCTTTAAGAATTGGACATTTTCACATGCCTGTGACTTCCCTTTCTTAGAACCTAGAGGGCTACCGAGGAGCCTCTTTCTTTTTAGGTGCAGACCATTTACTCATACTTAACCTGCTTCTCTTTCCCTCTTTCTAGGCTGCCATCACATAATCTCTGGGTCTGTTCTCCTAGGATGTTCTCAGCATCTTCTAGGCAGGTACTGAGGCACTTCAGAGTGAAGACTGAACTGTTACTCTCTGAAAGAAAAAGCAACAGAAAATATCAAAAGTCACAAAAGTGGAGAAATCAAGGCATGGCTGAGAACTCCCGGTGCCTGATCTGTAGTTCATACTTTCAAATGGGGAGCTGGAATTCTTCTTAGAATATCACTTTCTGTCATTATTCCTGATAATACAATTCTCTCACCAAGCTTAGCTTTTTCTTTTTTTTAAGCAGAAGAGTTGAGTCTCTTTTTCCAAGAAGTTTCCAATTCCAGCTTAAGGGAAAAGACTTAGAGGATTTACCCTAATAGATAAATCACATTTCTGGCAATGCTTAGATTGGGCATCACTTATCTTAATAGATCTCTGCTCCACATAGAAATGATCTCTTTGGGGGGATTTTTCCATATTCTTTATGGAGTATATGTCATCCCAATTTTATAGGAAGTGAAACAGCAAGGGTTTAAAAAGCTTAACTGTATTGACCAAAGTCATAGAGCTAGTTCACTAAAAGTGGATGGATTTGAACAAGAGCTGCCAGGTTGCAAAATTCCAGAGGAGATAAATCACATCACGGCCTATGAGAAATGTGTCCATGTAGTGGGGCAGGTATAGCCTGCATGGTTATGTGCTGGCCATGGTTTGACACTGAGGCTTGACTGTACCATACTTCTCCACGCCATCTTAAAGCTATGCATTCCACAGAACTGGTTTACATGGTGAGGATAACCACCACTGACAACAAAAGGACTCAGAAACAGCTATTTATATGTAAAATTAACAGACACTATTTTTAGAGCAGTTTTATATTCACAGCGAAGCTCAGTGGAATGCACATAGCGTTTCCAGACCTTCCATCCTCTGTATATACCCAGCCTCCACACTATCATCATCCGGATTGATGAGGTACCTTCATCACAGTTCTCGAACCTACTTTGACACATTAACACCCAAAGTATAGTTTACATTAGGGTTCACTCTTGATGTTGCACGTTCTGTGGATTTTGACAAAGCTTCTGGGTATTTGGCTGTTTGGCTAAAGCTTCTGAACTATTTAGCAAAATTATGTAGTGATTCATCACTGAAAGCAACACAGAAAATCGTTATAACTGAAATGTGTGTTTTTTTTTTAACCTGCAGGACAACGACCAGTCTGGTTAAAGACCTGAAGTCATGCACTTAAATATTTCTTTTAAAGGACGGTTAAAAAAAAAAAAAGTACTGTCAGTCCCAGTATAATTATAAAACAAACAGACCGTCACCAGAACACAACTCTGGTTTTATAGTTGAGAGAACTGAGGATCTGAGAAGTTAACAATCCATTAAGTTTGCATAACTACAAGAAGTAGAACCCAAATTACCCATCCCTCTGGATATAGAGGTTACACAGCTTACGTTAAAGCCTTCACAAGAGCATGCACTTTGCACCTGAACAAACCTAGATTTCAATCCCATTACAGTGATCTAAAGCAAGTTGCATAAGCCTCGTGGCCAAGGTTGCCCAGACTACATCTAAAGTGAGTCTTCCAATTTCTTCCTTGCTGCAGAATGTCACTTTGCTGAGTTGCTGGGGTGGGGATTTGGGCGAAGTTTTTCCTAAAAGGGAGAAAACAGCTCTTCTTCTCCTAAGCATTGTCTAATCTGGATGTGATCTCTAAAATGTGGCACTGGTCTTGTGATCATGAAAGCAATGAACCTAGGCTTAAACCCAGGGATGCAGAACAGAATTGTGGAAAGAACCCAGATTCTGGGCATGTCTTTGAACTATTAAGTTAACCAACTCTGGAGTTGTCCTACATCTGGATTATGTAGGGTTATACTTGTTTCTGTTATTTAAGCCAAATTATTTTTGGGGGGGGATGGGGTCCTGTCTCTTTCATTGAAAGCTTCTAAATATATGCCAACTTTAGCATACTGTTCCAGATGAATCTGCTGCAGGAATATCTGGCTTCTGTATTCCCAGAGGCTAAGAAAGGAAAAAGTGATGGCCAGAAATGTATAAATTGGCCATGTCCCAGTGATGCAGGAGAGAAGGTCTCTAAAGAACCTCCAAAGGCAATCATGTAAGACAGAGGTGTGAAGACCCTGCCTGCCCCAGGGAACACAGGTGAGGCCCTTACAGAATTGTCAGAATGTTCCAGCTCCCCATGGGCCCTTTCCCCATCCCCTGCACAAATTGCTGGCCTGATGCCTTAGATGGGAGACAAGACTGCTTCCAGTGAGGATGGAACCTTTCACCGGTGAACAGCCTAGGCATTCTCCATGCTGAATCAAGACAGTTTTGTGACATGAAGAAACTCTAGATCTTTTCATTTCTTGGGACCTATCTAAGTTCTCATCTAGGAGAATGGGGAAAATTACCACAGTGAACTGGCTTGAAGGAAAAATAAAAATCAAGCACAAAATTGCTTATCTGCTTACACTCTATGAGATGAGATCTTTCAATGCATCAGTTACACAGTTTCCTATTATATACTCATTATGTGGGCTGCGCTCAGAGAAGTGTTTCAGAGATGCATAGAATCAGACCCAGGCATCATTTGACTGAACTAGACATTGCTGAAGTCACAGAGGCTGGCTTTTAACCTATTGTTGCCTCTGATAAAACAGCTAGCTCAGGGCCCTCTTCCTAAAGCTTTGCCAGGTTTTGGTGGAGATAGAAATAGCATTCATAGGATAATTAGAAGACCTGAGTTCAAGTTTTGCAACTGAAAAGCAATGACTTGGCCTATTCACCTACCTTTCCTGCAGCTTCATCAGAATCTCTGTCAACTGAGAGTGAATGGCCTAAATAAGCCATATGCCACTTTCTGGGCTTAAAATTCTACAATTCTATAGCAGCATTATTCACAATAATTAAAAACTGGTAACAACCCAAATGTCCATTAAATGATGAATGGATAAGTAAAATGTGGTGTATCCATACAATGGACTATTGAATGTGATAAAGTACTGATGCTGTGACAACTTGGATGAACTTCAGAAACATTATGCTAAATGAAAGAAGCTAGACACAATAGACTCATATATTTGCATTCATAGGAAAGTCCAGAATAGGGAAATCTATGGTGGCAGAAAGTAGATTCATGGCTGCTCAGGGTAGGGGAGGGGAGGGGATGAGGTGGGGCAAGGGAGTGCCTGATAAAAGATATGAGAGGTATTGGGGAGGTGATGAAAATGTTCTAAAATTCACTGTGGCACTGTACAACTCCGATTATATTAAAAACCACTAAATTTACACCTTAAGTCAGTGAATTGCCTGGTATGTGAATTCTTTTTCAATAACACTACTGTATTTTTAAATCTTTGATTTTGTGTTTAAAATACAGAACAGAACACACTAAGTTTAAAAAAATATAGTAACGGGTCAGAGGAAGCAAATGTGCCATTCAAAGAGAGGCTATTGTTATTACTAGTTTTATTTGTTGCGTTTCAATAATATAGCCTAATACGGATTTAGGTATGATTTATCAGAGGATGAAAGAAGAAAAGCACCTTATGGTCAGAAGACTAATTTTATCCTCTTTGCCTTTTAACTCAAGTTCTGACAGTACGATTGCTCTCAGTTATCTTTGTTGATGGTGTACATCAGGGGTCCCCAACCTCTGGAATCCAGTACCTGGTGATCTGAGGTGGAATTGATGTACTAATAATAGAAATAAAGTGCACACTAAATGTAATGCACCTGAATCATCCTGAAACCAGCCCCTCAAAACCTCTGCCCTCCAGTCCACGGGAAAATTGTCTGCCATGAAACTGGTCCCTGGTGCCAAAAAGGCTGGGACCACTGGCATTGAGGGATGAATAATGAAAACATAGGTAATTCTTAAACTTCATTTTTTATAAAGTCATTTAAAAGGTGATGTTTTTAAAGTTGCTGTTTTTAAGGTAAAAGTTCATCTTCATCATCTTCTAAGAAAAAAGAAAAAAGACAAAAGACACAGATAATGAGGTCCCAGTATGTACCAGGCTCTGTACCAACTGATTTTACTTACATCATGTGATTTACTCCTTACAGCAATCCTTAACAATGTTGGTAGGTTGGTGCAAAAGTAATCTCATCTCGGTTTAGGATCATGAATTTTAAATCTTTATAACTAGGCTCAAATACATCTTTATCAATCAAAATAGGAGCCATTGCAATCAATACATGTTTGCCAATGAGAACTAAGTTTGTCTGTTCCTGTAGCATAAAGATCTGTGCTTCGACACAACAAAACGATGATTTTTAAAATTTTTGATCTGCTCGTGAATAAGGCACCTACTTATCAAGCTTTTCCACCTCTCCAATTTGCCTCAAATGCCCCAACGACCGTGCACTGCTTGACATGGTGTTCTTTGGCGACTTCTCCTGTAGCTGTAAGAGGATCAGCTTCGATGATCCTCTCAATTGATCCTCTCAGTTGGGCGTCATCACCTGCTGGCCACTCTGTTCCTCATCACTCAAGGCAAAACTTGAATCCACGCTGCACTACACATTCATTAGCAGTTTCTAGGCTAAATGCATTGTTGATGTTGCGAGTTGCTACTTTATAACCCATTTTGAACTCAAATAAGAAAATTGTGCATATTTGCTTTTTCTCTATCATCATTTCCCTAGACTAAAATAAGTATAAAATAAGTATAAAATAAACAGCTAGTAATAAGTCACTAGCAAAAAAAATAAAGTGATAAATGTGCATTAAAATGGTGTATAACATAACCACATTTATTTAAGTGTGTATTCCAATATCAAATGACGGAGTTCAACAGTGCAAAATAGCAATTACTGTTACACCAACATAATAAAATTACCCCATCATCACAGAAGAACAAACTGATGCTTTAACAGTGTACATTGTTTACACAAAGGTAGACAATAGCACTCAGTAGATTTGAATTTAATTCTAAATCATTAAACTTAAAAAAATGAAATACAGAAATTGACTTGAGTTTCAACTATTTCTGTTTCATCTATGGTGATTCTATGGCCTGTCAGATTCAGTATAAACTCACCAACTTTGATGTTTTTGCTAATCTGGCCCTATTTCTTATGATTTCTTAAGACTTGAATTATCATGTATTCTTCAACTCACAATAATATTTTCTTAATTTTTATTCAACTGAAGTGCCCTTTTCACTTAAATTAGTTCTATTTTTCCTCAGTGTCAGGTCCTAACATGAAATAAAACAGATATTCTGACATGTTTGAATGTGTTTAGTAAATAATGGTCAAGGCCTTCAGAGATTATTTTCATGTATATTTGGGGCTAAAAAGAGGGATACACAGAGCAGGTGGATCTGAGACAATATCTGTCTCTTTTCTGAACTGGTCATGAGTTCTATGCAGACGAGGCTATAGAAAGAAGCCCTCTCTTTCATATTCTTTTCCATCGTGATTTATCATGGATAGTGAATATAGTTTCCTGTGCTGTACAATAAGACCTTGTTGTTTATCCACTCTATCTTGGACAGTATAGAAACTTCCTGCAATGCGGGAGACCCAGGTTCAATCCCTGGGTCTGGAAGATCCCCTGGAGAAGAGAATGGTTACCCACTCCAGTATTCTTGCTTGGGGAGTCTCATGGACAGAGAAGCCTGGCCGGCTATAGTCCCTGGGATCGCAAAGAATCGTGCAAAGAATCGTATAAAGAATCGTATTGACTGAAGCAGTTTAGCAAGCATGCACACGTTCACATCTGCTAATTCCAAACTCTCAATCCATCCCTCCCCCACCCCCTACCTCCAGTCCAGGTCTTTCTGATTTAAATTCCTTGCTGAATAAGTTACAAGCGTACCATAAGTCTCTGAATCACCAGGAGGCACCCTGCATATAAACTTTTCTTGTAGCTGAGCTTCAAACATTTGTACTATCATCAAAGAAGTTCAACTGGCAAAAATCTGTCAAGCATCTCTCTAAAATGCATATTTCCCAAAGTAAACCCAGTGGCTATTAAGATTGGACTGGAGATGTTACCAAGAGATTAGGACAAACCCAGAAAAGACAATGTGAGAAATCCCTAAATGCCTTTCACATATGTACAGTGTCCAGGTTAACAAGGGAGTAGCTTTGATCTAACAACCCGATCACTCAGAAAGTAATCTGAAATTCTTCTAAATATCTATACCAACCTTGGAGCAGAACACAAGGGCATGCCCCTTATTGCGATTCACCTGAAAAGGGCAGCCTGTGCTCTAGGCTGTTCTGAGCTCTTCAGCTTCCTATATGAACCAGGCAAGTAGCTAAAGATTAACACAGTAAGCAGACTTGTTTGCTGTACAAAGTGGGGCTAAGCTGGAGGCTCACTGCAGGAATTCTGAACCCATGGGCTGTGCTGAGTGGTTTCCATAGCAACTAATGACAGAACATGAGCCAAACAGGCATGACTCATATGAAATGTTTCTACCCCGTTCTCCGGAGGCCAAATTTGGTCATGGGGAGACTTTGAAAGAATAGAGTCATCTCTGTCTTACTAATCACGCACTAATCACACGCAAAGGGCAACGCTTTCCTCAGTCACAAAGCCATTTCCATCAGTGACCGAGGATGGAAATTCCATCATTCATCTGCGGGAACACTGGGGATCCCTACTATTCACCCCTGGATGCTCCCTCCAAAGTTCCCATGGTCAAACGGCGTCACCTGGATGCTGCAGAATGTCAGATTGTTACTGCTTGACCATGTTGTATGGCTAACTGGGGTCTGGGACGTGGACAGTGAATTTTTTTTTAGAGTGTATCTGAGCTTCAAAGATTTGTATTATTATCAAAGAAGTTCAAGGGGCAAAACAAAATCTGTCAAGCACCTCTCTAAAGTGCATATTTCCCAAAGTAAACCCAGGGGCTATTAAGATTCAACTGGAAATGTTGCCCAGAGATTGGGACGAACCCAGAAAAGGCAAAGATCCTTACTTCTACTGGATCAGCGTGGCAGTGGTATAAGAAAGAGAATGCAGCAGTTTGCTCCAGATTTTTCTTTTTTCATTTGCAACCTCATGTCCTCTATTTATTTACTTTTTTGTTGTCCATCATTCTTTTATCTTCATTTACTTTTAATTGAAGGATAATTGCTTTACAATATGGCCTTGGTTTCTCTCATACATCAACAGGAATCAGCCACAGGTATATCCATATTTTCCTGAGAGACGGACAGTCTGAGGCTCAGAAAATACCAGTCTGCTCATCCCCTCCCCTCCACCCCTGTCCTACACCTGCTCCGAGTCGCTTCAGACGAGCCTGCCTCTCTGCCTTCACGGACATTTTTTGCTGTATCCCAAAGACTGTGCACAGCTCCTTACTCTGACAGATCCTTCTCACCTTCTAAGGCTCCCCTTGATGCACACAGTCACTGTGTTTCCCTTACTCTCTCTCTCTCTTATTTTTTTTTAGCTTTTCTTTTCTGTTTGCTTGTGGCCACACGACATGGCACGTGGGAGCCTAGTTTACTGCGCAGGGATAGAACTCTCGTCCCCGGCATTGGAAGTGCAGAGTCTTAACCACTGGACCATCAGGGAAGTCCCTCCCTTACTCTCATGACATCCTCTCTTGCCCCTTATCTTTCCCAGCAGTCAGGCTGAGTCCTGAAAAACATGGATCCGCTTCCGCACCCCTCTCTTTGAAACACTGCACTGACTTTGCTTTGCTCAAGTTCAAAGAGCACGGACTCCACCCCAAATACTCAGGCTGCTTCCTCCTCCAAGCCACCAAGCTACCTGCCTCGTCTCAGAGCTTTTGCCCATCCAGGTTCTCCTGCCTTTTCCTCCCATTCTTCTCCTGGATCCTTTAGAGCCCAGTGTGAGAGTCCCTTTCAGGGTAAGGACCAATCTAAACTGGGTGCTCCCTGACCATCTTCCTCAGAGCCCCACCCTGTACTTTAGATCCTCTAGCATATTCCGGAACAATAACGTTTGGTTACATGTGTGACTCATGTTTGTGCCTGCAAACTCGGCTTCAAGGTGACAGGAATCTATGTTGGATCACTTTATACCCACCGCCTAACACAGCTACACACATGTTACTAGGTAGTAGCTACATACTTACCAGTTACAGTGAATTTGCCTCATCCCATTTAAGCGTGGCGGGGGAGGTGTAGAAAGTGGTATATTTACAGTCCCAGTGCTGCTTGTCCTCAGGTAGAGAAGACAAAAGTATACCACGTAAAAGATGTGCCTTATCTCATACTACTTGGAACCCTTTGAATCAATAGGCTGTTCAGGAAAGGTCCATGATGCAAGTTCTTTGTCATCTCATGCACAGAGGAAATGGTCACACTTGTTCTGAGCAACCTTGGGCTTGAATCATTTCCTGTCAGCTCTGGAGACGCCTTGAGAGCAGAATCAGACCGGCTTGGGCAGGGTGATTTGACTCCAGCACGTCAGTCCTGCCCTGAAGCCAGGCCCTCTGTGATCCAAATGCATTTCTCAGGGAAGCCCCAGGGTTTGGACTTGGTGAGTCAGCTCCAGGCGGATTAAAACTCCCTGCCACAGAGAGGTCCTCTGAAAAAATAATTTGCCTGGTGATAGACTGTCTTTTTTCTCCCTCACTAAGCCATGGCAAAGTTACAGGGCAAATTCATTCAGAAGGATCTGAAAGATAATAAAATTCGACAGTTGAAGTACTTGGAACCTGAAAGGTTGCTTGTTTCTGTTGCAATGTCTTCTCATTTAAGTCAGGAGGAAGGGATTGGGAGCAGGGAGGAATACAAACTATTGGGTAAGTATTCACCAGCTCATTAATTAAAGAATGAACCTCTGAAATAGGGGACGTTTTCTCCATTATTTGAATCAGGAAAGTGAAGCTGAGAAGTTAAATGACTTGCCCGGTGTCACGGAACTGGGATAGAAGCTCAGCGCAAGGGCTTCTTCAGGTTCTGTTTCTGCTAAGAGTGCAGTGTTCTCAGGGAAATCCAGGCTTTCAATTAACCAGAACACACACACACACACACACACAACACACACACACAGCTTATTTTCTTATCCACTATACAACCAATACCATCAAAATGTTGAGAAATAAGATGTAAATGTTTTCGTTTCTAAATATTAACTTAGAATAATTAGAATAAAGTGTGCTAGTCTCTTTATTGGATAATGAGCTTTAGTATAAGTCATTTGAAATGGACATTTTTATAACTCAAAAGCGGCTAAATGTTGGCAGTTTCAAATTGCATTTGTCTTTGAACGGTCTGTCTCTCCTGACACCACAATATTTTATCTCTATTTTTAGTGCTCAGCATATTGGCAATTACATGGTAGAAATCCAGTAAATGTTTATTGAAGGAATGAGCCAAATTATATTATCAAAGCTACAGACATCCCAGCTTGCTACACTTTTTATGCAAAGATATAGCATTTTAATAAAATAGAAGTTAGCTTTCGAAAGAAATCTTGGTGCATCTTGGACTTTGGAGTCAGGAAGATAAGTCAGATTTTCCCTCCAGGGCCCACTATGTGAGACCTTGGGCAGGTGACTTACCCACTCTGGTCCTGAGTTTTCTCATTTCTGAGACAGAAATGGAAGTTGATCCCTGCATGGACAGCTTTGAAGATGGAATGGACCACTTTCACCCTGGGCTTTTCAGGTGACACTAGTGATAAAGAATATGCTTACCAATGCAGGAGACATGAGAGATGCAAGTTTGATCCCTGGGTAGGGAAGATCCCCTGGAGAAGGACATGGCAACCCACTCCAGTATTCTTGCCTGGAGAATCCCATGGTCAGAGGAGCTGTACAGTCTGTAGGGTCACAAAGAGTGGGACATGACTAAAGCGACCTAGCACACACTCTTACCCTAGGTACTCGGCAAATGGTACTCTAGACTCATACCCCTGCTCTTAAGTTACCATTTGAAAAGTGAAAGCATTATTTCATTCCTTTTTATAGCTAAGTAGTACTCCATTGTGTAAATGTACCACATCTTCTTTATCTATTCCCCTGTTGGTGGACATTCAGGTTGCTTCCATCTCTTGGCTATTATAAACAGTGCTGCAATGAATATTAGGGTGCCTGTGTCCTTTTGGATTATGGTTTTCTCTGGTTATAAGCTTGCTTAGAGTGGGGTTGCTGGAGGGATAAATCATGAACTTGGGATGAACACATGGACATTACTATACATAAGACAGATAACCAACAAGGACCTACAGCATAGACCAGAGAACTCTACCCAATATTCCATGATAAACTATATGAGAAAATAATCTATAAAGGAATGAATACATGTATATATGTAACTGAGTCACTTTGTTGTACACCTGAAACTACCATGCTCTAAGTCAACTATACTCCAATAAACTTTTTTTAATAAAATAAAAAGTGAAAGTAAGATATGACAGTAGAAAGGATTACCATATAAAAATAATTGTTGCTATCTAACTTTTAAAGGAAAACATGGAGTCCTAAAATGTTTGTTGTTTGTGATAATGGCTTCAGCTAAGCAATGGTGACTAAAATGCTTAATAGGCAACGAAAATTTTTGAATTAAAAAAAATCATCATTAGAATAAAAATAGGCACCAAGTATTAATTACATGAATACCTTAATATAAGAATACAGAATAATAATGTGAACGAGTTGAAGAAAATAAAAATTCTAGTTGTAAAGACATATTACATAGCACAGGAAATTATAACTTTTATCTTGTAAGAAACTTTAATGGAATATAAGCTGTAAAATACTGAATTACTATGCTGTATACCTGAAACTAATATAATATTGGAAATCAACTTTCTGTCAATTAATAAAAAAAGAAAAAAATTCTAGTTGCTTTTCCTTTGTGGGAGAGATATCTTGGTAACAAGAAATTCTATTTTTATCCTGTGAGATGGTGAACTTCCTATGTCTTAAGTTCATTACCATTGCTCCTCCCTGTGAAGATGATAATGGTCAGCAAAAGAGAGCTATTTTGGTACCAAGTAAGGCTGCAAAATCTTCCTCATCAGCAAAATTGAAGGGAGAGGCAAGGAAAAAGTGTTTATGTTTGCAATTAAGTGGATCTCTTGATATTTAATAGTGAAAGAAACAAAGCCTTTTGTTGATCTAAAACTATTTGGTATTTTAGGGAAAAGATAATTCAAATGGAAAAATGTTTTAGATTTTATTTTGCTGCTAGGTATGCAGACACTTAGTGAAAAAAAATTGTTATTACTTAATGTATATTCACTATAGGGGAAGATTTTCAAATTATTGTTGGCCTTTCTTCTCTTGAGAGTGGAAATGGCCTAAATATTGTTTGGTTTTACTTTACTTCAGAAACATGAAGATCTTAATAGGGCTTGACTTATTTCATTTTCTAGGGATTGGCATTAAGGTTATTCATGAAATTGATTTAATATCTTCTCTCTTCATTCACTGAGCATTCAACAGATACTTATTGATTATTTACTAGGTGCAAGGCCCAGGCTTAGACTTTGAGGACCTAGTGACTTACAAGAAAAAAAATGGTCTTGCTTTCATTAAGTTTATTTTCTGGGTGACTGCTCCCACTCTGATAACTAGAATACATATTTTATTATAATTCACAGTGACACAACGTTAAAATGACTTGGTTCTTCTAAGTACTTGGATCTGGTCTTCCTACCTTGATGAGGTTGGTCTTCCCTGGTTTCTCAGGTGGTAATGAATCTGCCTGCAGTGCAGGAGACCTGGGTTTGATCCCTGGGTTGGGAAGATCCCCTGGAGATGGGAATGGCAACCCACTCCAGTATTCTTGCCTGGAGAATTTCCTGGACAGAGAGAGGAGCCTGGCAGGCTATAGTCCATGGGGTCACAAAGAGTCAGACACAACTTAGAGACTAACACATTCCTACATTGAATAGGGTATACTCATGAACAGCACATTTATTTCAAACACAGTCATAATTTAAGTTCAATTCAAATTCAACTAAGCAAATATCTATGAAGCCCCAATTCTATAACAGACACCATCATAGAGTTTGGGTGCATTAGATCAAGTCTGGATGAATTAGACCAAGTCCTTACCTTAAAAAGTTAATGCCTTGGGAAGAAACTGGGGGACAAGACTTGGAAAGAAATACCTGCCAGGGGGTGCAGGGGGAAAAAAAGCACAGTCCTAAATTTTAGAAACTACCTTCATAGGGCAGATATTTGCCTTAGCCCATAAAACTGTAGAAGACTTGGGTAAATGGGGGAAGTTATATTCAGGGAGACTACAGAAATCTTGTTACCCTGAGTCAGGTCCACAGACCAGCAGCCTTGACGTCATCTGGAAGCTTTTTGATAAATCAGAACCTCAGGCCTCACCACAGACCTCCTAAGCCTCCTGCATTTTAACAAGATTTCCAGGTAAGCTGCAGGCCTGTTTGAAGACAGTCACCCTGACCAATGTGTCTGGAGTCCAGAGGGTATGGATGGCAGACACACTGCACAAGGAGTGAGAAAGCTTGCAGCGGAATCAGGGCACTACCTTTAATCAAACTGGTATGTGAGCAAATTCTAGTCCAGCTGTATTTCCCCGGGAGGCTTACCTCTTTCTTTTCTGAGTTATTGCTATTGTGTGTGTTTTTCTTACTTACTGCCTTATCTTATTTGTTTTGAGGTTTGCCCACTTCCCACCTTCCCCCAAATCCACCGCTACTATTTGTCTTTGTGTCTCCTGAACCAAGTACTTAAGAAATGATTGGAAAGAACTATCTAAGTTGTAGTTATGCAGTCATCAACAGTGAGACACTGGGAACTTCCTGGTGGAATCCGCCTTCCAATGTAGGGGACGTGGGTTCCATCCCTGGTCAGCGAAGTAAGGTTCCACATGCCACAGGGCAGTAAGCCCATGCAATTAGAGACATTCCCAAGCTGCAACAAAGACCCAGTCCAACAAAAAAGAAAAAATCAAACAAACAAAAAAAAAACAAGGTGCTGGCTTGTCCCAAATTACTTACAGTTCAATATTGCAGCTGGATGAAGCTGTCTATCATCTGTTTATTTATTTATTCAATAATTACTGAATGCCAGGCATTTTCTACCTTCCCTTCTGATGTGGATGTTCTCCCCTTCTATTGCCTGTCAGCATTTGAAGCCCCTAAGTCTAACTTACTGCTCTGAACAAAGCATGTCATTATTGATCATGTCATCAGCAACAAGCGCTGCACCTTCTCAATCGAAAATAAGGTTTGTGCTTCCACTGACACGTTAAAGGTTACTAACAATTAACGGCAAGGCCCTGGGGCATGGAGACAATGGCTAGCTATGCTTAGTCTGAGTTAAAGGCTCACGAGAAGCTTCCTTAGAAATGAGTTCTGGTCCAGGTTGAAGAAGAGGAGCATTTCCATAAGCAGTGAGAAGGGCGAGGGCATCCTCGGAAGACAGGATGAGTGCAAGTTCAAGCAAGAGAAATGCTTTACAACAAGTTGCTGGCGGTAGTTAATCCAGACCGTAATAGGTGCTGAATAAATAATTTTTAGTGAGTCCCTGCTAAAGTATTAAATAGGGTACATTAAGAAAGACAGAATCATAAAGTATTTTGTTTTTCAAGCTAAGGAGGTGGAACTTGATGCGGAGGCTGTGGGCAGACACTGAAAGTTTTGAGCTGGCAAGTTATGTGTGAAGAGTGGCATTTGAGAAAGCTAAGTCTAGCTATAATGTCAAGGACACCATCAGGGGTAAGAGCTCAAGGCAATGAACTCCATCAATAACAGCAGTGCTCCAGTGGACGGTGATAGACCCCCGGGTAGGGTGACCGTGGTGCTGGGACAAAATGACTGGTTAGAGAAACAGCACAAAGGATAAAGCCAACGCACCTTGAAGTTCTGTTGATGGCTCTGCCTCAATTACCCCTAAAATCCAACTACTTCTCTCCATCCCAGCTCTTACGTTCAACGACAATCACCACCTAAAAGACACACATGTACCCTTTCAAGCTATTGTTACCCACTGGCCCTTTCCGCTAAATGCTGCCAAACTGACCTTTTGAGAACACAGACCGGAGCAGTGCCTTCTCCGGCATGAAATCGGTCAATGTCTCTGTTTCCACGTGACCCAATGCAAACTCTGTCACCCGTGGCACTGGTCCCCGGTGACTCAGCCCTGCCTCCGTCTCCAGCACAAGCTGTTCTCACCCCTACTCTCTGGGCTCCAGCAACACCAACTCCTTCTCATTTTCTTGGACAATCCATGCTTTTCCCAACACAAAATCTAGCTGTGAATTAGTCCCGTTCTTTGAAACTCTTTCTTCTCCATCCTTTGTCAAAACGGCTTCTACTTCTGTATACCGTGGCTTGTATTGTGAGTTGAGATCTGTAAATCTGTAATATTTGGCAAGTCCCTGAAAATAGGAAATTGAATGAAGCTCACATTCAAGAAAAAGAATACCCTTATGTTTTGTTAAAAAAAAAAAAAGGATTCAGAACATGTTTTTTTAACTTCCTTTTTTATTGACCCAGTGCCTCTTGCTTTGGCAGGTGGATTCTTTACCACTTAGCCACCAGGGAAGGCCTAAATTTAGAATTTAGAAGGGTAATGATCTCACTTAGTCCTGGTCCCTTACATTATCAGGAGGTGGAAACCCAGCAAGTAAGTGACTCACCCCATGGCATCCATCAGAAAGGGACTAGAACCGGGTCTCCCGATTCCGTGTTTCATGGAGCCTCTTGGACATTGAATACAAGAGTGGGGAATAAAAACTGTTAAGCATCAGAGTAAGGAACACATGGGGGCTCAAATCAAACCAAATGTGAGGTCAAGGAAGAATTCTTACATTGTCCTTCCCTGTGTTCTTATGCGATTGGAGCCTCCTTGGAAAAGTTGACGAACCTCGCAAAGCTTTAGTTTCCTCATTTATAAAATGGTGATACTAGAACCTGCCTTACAAAGCTACTGACAAAATTACAAGAAATTAGCCAGCATCCTACAAGTGCCTGAGTTGTGTAGACATTGAAAACATATTCATTTGCCCTCCATCAGCCAAGATGTAGCCTAATAGTGGGCTCATGGCTGTTGCTCTTCAGCGATTCAGTCACGTCTGATTCTGTGCGACCCCGTGGCCTGCAGCCTGCCCAGCTCCTCTGTCCACGGGATTCTCCAGGCAAGAATGCTCGAGTGGGTTGCCGTTTCCTCCTCCAGGGGATCTTCTCTATCCAGGCGTCCAGCCGGCCTCTCCTGCATTGGCGGGCGGATTCTGTACCACTGAGCCACCAGGGAAGCCCTAATAGTGGGCTTACGTTAGGTGCTAAGCCAAGACTCGTTGGTTTGACTTGCTTTCACAAGCAACAGGGTCTCAGACTGCCTTTGCCTTAGTTTTATTCTGGTTCTTCCCTTCCAATTTCGGGTGCGTTCTAACAAAAGGTCAGAGGAACCACAGAAGCAGATGGCCTTCCGGAAACGTGTGCCAAAAGGCCGGCTGTGTGTCTTAGGGGTGACGTCTCCACCCATCACGCTGCTCCGAGGCTCGAGGGCAGATCCCCAACATTGTGGTGTCTCTTCCTGCCCCCTCCCGGGTGCCGACTGCAAGTCTGACAAGGAAAATGTGCTGCGATCATCACACGGGGAGTGGACAGCTGCTCCAAGGTGGAGACTATTGTCCAGGCCCTCCTGGTAACAAAAAGAGGAAAGGGCCTATCAAAGCGCTTCCTGCCTGTAGGAGCCACGGGCTTCCATTAATTCTTCGCCCTGAGTCAGTCTGTCTCCCCCGGGCTCGTGGACCACTGTCCCAGAGAACAGGACAGGCATTTTTAGCAGTTAATTTTACACCCTTACCAAACACTGTGGTTTTCAGGAGGGGGACCGGCTTAGCTGTTCAGGGACAATGCACTTATCTATTTAATAAAGAATGGAAGAGTATGGTTCAAGCAGTCAAGGCTTTTCTGTATTCTGCTTATACCCATCAACTGCTCTGGCCCTGCCGTGGGGTCCATGGGGATGAAAGTAAAGTCTCTATCTTTCCTGACTCACGAAGGAATTACAGAAAGCTAGCAATGAATATGCGCTGTGTAGGACATTGGTAAAACTCACACCAAGGGAGTGAATGAGCTAGCCATGTCTGCTCAGTCTTTAGTCATGTCCAACTCTCTGTGACCCCGTGGACTGTAGTCCACCAAGCTTCTCTGTGCCTGGAATTTTCCAGGCAAGAATACTAGAGTGGGTTGTCGTGCCCTCCTCCAGGGAAATTTCCTCTCCCAGGAATCGAACCCACGTCTCTTATTTCTCCTGCATCTTTTACCATTGTGCCACCTGGGAAGCCCATGAACTAGCCATAGTAGTCCTTAAAAAAAAAAAAAATTGCTAAATGAATGAATGAGTTCTGTGAAACAAAGTTCTAAATGAATGTCTTAAATTTCGTGTGAACCAAATTAACAGAAAGAGCTGAAAAAAGTATTTTTAAATAAGTGACTGAGTTTTGTGAACTAGTCTGCATTTGATCACTGGAAAGTGAGCCTACACAGTGACTGCCAGAAATAAGGTTAAAAAAAAGAAAATCTTACACTGGGTTGCAAAATAAGATGGATCCTGGGCATTGTGTGTACAAATAGGAGAGACAGAAAAGCAGAATTTAATGATTTCTTCTCTAGCACTTTCATGGTGAGAGCCCCTGAGAA
The DNA here is from genome assembly GCF_023699985.2 of Odocoileus virginianus. Lineage (NCBI taxonomy): Eukaryota > Metazoa > Chordata > Mammalia > Artiodactyla > Cervidae > Odocoileus > Odocoileus virginianus. The sequence goes on along the minus strand of NC_069705.1, from coordinate 387,070 downwards.
CTAACATTGCAAAAAAAAGTAGTGGAGGGTAATCCGCTTCTCTGGTGGGTGCGTCGGTCAACAGCCTGCAGATCAACAGGCGTGTGAATGAGGCCATCCCACACCGCCCAGCCACCAGCTGACCTGCCAGCTAACCGCAGACACAGGAGAGAACCCAGTCAAGAATGGCTGAGTCGTCTCAGGCCAGGAGAATCCCCAGGCTGCCCCACAGGATTCTGAGCTAAATTGAGTGTTTGTTGTTTTGAGTCACTAAGTATTGGAAAGATTTGTTACACAGCAAAAGCTTAATGTTGCAGTGATCAGCAGAGAAGAGATTTCTGCTGCGAGGTTAGCCCTGCAAATCTTATCAAAGCCAAGCTGACATGTGCCCTCCAGACTCTGACCCTCCCTTTTGCTTTCATTTACCATTTGCCTTCCTGCTTGACAGTTCAGTTCCTCCCACGAGGGAATACATGAGTGACTTTGTTCACACACAGGTGGTGAGTTTGATTAAGGTGAGTGAGTCTGTCTTTCAACCCTGGTGCCCACAACACTGAGCTTCTGACCTTTCTTCGCTGAGGCGCAGAGTTCTGAGCAGTAATGTGTCCAGCTTGTTCCTGTCCTGTCCAAGCAACAAGCTCTGTCCCATGTGCTTGAATTGTTACAAGCCTCCCTAACAGTGATGTTGAATTTTTAGAGTTGAAAAATGAATCTGTTTCTTACATCAGCTTCAAAATAATAAGAAAAAGTTATAAAAGAGTAAGTTAGTGTTAGTCACTTCAGTCGTGTCCAACTCTATAATCCCATGAACTGTAGCCTGCCAGGTTCCTCTCTCCATGGGATTCTCCAGGTTGCTGTTCCCTTCCCCAGGGTATCTTCCCAACCCAGGAATCAAACCTGGGTCTCCCACATTTACAGTCTGAGCCACTGTGGCTTCCATAAAAGAGTTAAGGTTCACTGGAACAGGCATGAAAGCCAATCAAGCTAATATAGGATCTGGTCTTGACATCTTTTGAGGATGATGGCAAATCCATGTGCCCTTTGACCCCATCAGAAGGATGAAGACGTTGACATCTTCAACATCCAAAGGTGTGTAGAATGAAAAGTTGGGGCTTCCCTGGTGGTCCACTGGCTGAGACTCCAAACTCCCAAAGCAGGGGGCCCAGGTTTGATCCCTGGTCAGGGAACTAGGTCCCACTTGCCTCAACTAAGACCCTGTGCAGCCGAATAAACAAAAAGGAAAGGATAATGCTTGTCCCCGCCTGTATAGTATGATTCTGATGAACTTAAAAACCAGACACCCGGATTGCTATTTTGCCTCCATATTTTCCCATGCTTACTGGGTGACTTATTTTAGTCAAATTATGTCATGAAAAGCTTGCTTAATGTTGCACTAATATAGTGTTAGCTGTTGGTATGATAATACATTTAGGTTTTTTCCTCCCCTCAGTTTCCCAACTGAAACCAGACAATAACCCGTGGCATTCCATTTCTAAAAACATACCACAGGGCTTTATTCCACAGAGGTTCCCGTGCTTCTCCAGTACAGATTAGAAAACCCTGTAAAATCTGTGCCACTCTTTCTGAAATTCTTGCCATACATGGTACAAGGTAGAGAATCACTTTGGAGATCAGCACAGTGTTTTTTTTTTACTGTGTCTATTTTTTGGGGTGTTTAAACCTTGACCTTCTCATCCCCTCCCTTCTTCAAACTTGCCCAGATGAGATGGCGATGACCTGGCAATGATTCACGGTCCATGCCTAAGGCTGGAAGGAGTCACGGAAAAACAACACTTTCAGTCTTACACCCATAACCAGAGGCCCCCAAATTTTGTCCAGAACAACAGAATTAGATGCCATCAGCAAATGCTGCTCACAGATGTTCAGAGAACGTGTCCATTTCCACTGAACATTTTGAAACCATTCACGTGTGAGGAAAAGCAGAGAAAGTGCTTAGTGGCAGAAACCCCTTCCTCTCCCAACTCTTTCTACACAATCACAGCCCAGGCATGGCTCAGTGACTCAACACCAGTGGACCCCTTCCAGCTGAGCCCCTCTTTGAGGCGTGGGGGAGATGAAAAGGAGATAAAAAGGATGCTAAGGAGTGCATGTTGATTTCAGAGACTGGTCAGGTGATAAATCAAATACCGTGTGCTTATGTGCTGTGTGTATGTTATTAACTATTTCCCCATGTTAGGCACTGTGCTGGAAATGTTTACATCATTCAACCACAGGCGTAGTGCCACACGTGTCCCCAAGGATCTTGACCTTATGGATACTTAACTCCCAATCATTTATTTCATGCTTATTATAGTCAAAAGAATAAGTCTAGGGACTTCCCTGGCCAGCCAGTGGTTAAGACTCGGTGTTTCCAAAGCACGGCGTGCAGGTTTAATCCCTGGTCAGGGGACTAAGATTCCACACGGTGCTGAGACACTTCAGAGACATTGAGGACACAGAGAAAAGATGGCAAGGTGAGAAGCCTCAGAGGAAATCAGCCCTGCTGACAACTTGAACTTGTGGCCTCTAGAATCATGAGGAGATCAATTGTTAAGCCTCCCAACCTGTGATACTTTATTATGACCATGCTAGTAAACTAATATATGTGCGTGTGCATGCTTCGTCACTCAGTCGTGTCCGACTCTTTGCAACCCCAAGAACTGTGACCCACCAGGCTCCTTTGTCCACAGGATTCTCCGGGCAAGAATACTGGAGTGGATTGCCATTTCTTTCTCCAGGGGATCTCCCCCGCCCAGGGACTGAACCCAGGTCTCCTGCATTGCAGGTGGGTGCTTTACAGTTTGAGCTACTAGGGAAGGCCTAGGAAACTAACATGGGAGGTATTATAATCCTTAGTCTATAGAAGATAAAGGAAAAGTGGTTAAATAATTTACTCAGAATTTGCACTTGGTACTGAATGGCTGAGGCTGGATTGGACTACAGTTCTTAGACCCAAAACACTGTTTATCTTCCTACTGTCCACCACATAGCACATCTGCCTAGCAGCGTTCTAACAGCCAAGACCAGTGCTGAGAATGTCGGGGCCCATTACTTTTCCCCAGATCACCAATACCTGTGCGTTCTTCCCCAGTTCAGATGCTCTCTTATGCCTGGTTTCAGTCTTCCTCCCTGCCCATTCTCCCCTTAACATGAAAACCGCATCTTCTCAACAGAGGATACTTGCTTTTAGGACAAAAGCATTTAATCACATGTTAGGATGCTAGATTATATAAGTGATTGTCAGTGATGAGTGCCGAACCTTCTTTTTGAAGAGACTGACTTGTCCAGTTTAAGGAATGAATTCTTCAGGATAGCAGGCAAGTGGGGAATATATTTAGGAGAAGAAAGGCCTTCCATCCACTTGAAAAAATGTGTATTTGCACTGCTAAGACTGTCTGCCTTAAGGGAGTTCAGCTAATGACAATCGGGTAAGATTTCTTAGAGCGTAGAATTCATGAGCAGAGTCAGAAGGACGGTATTATTTGAATAGGAGATCGGAGGCATCATGTAATTCCAGAATGAGGTAACAGACACACCTTGGGTCAACAGTGGGTTTAGTCAAAACTGTACTGAGGCCTGCAATGTACCTGGGGATTTGTGAGTGAACTGAAATGAGCCCCAGCCTCACTGTGCACGGTTGGGGACTTTAATCTGGGTCAGTGATTCTGGTTCTGACTTTGCAACAACATCACCTGGGGAGTGATTTAAGAACAGAGGTAGCAGGTGACCAGCTCTAGAAATTCTGAATCATTAAATTCAAGGACCTGGATTTTAAAGTCACCCCCGGAGATGCTGAAAACAGCAGGTTTGGAAATGACTGCCCTACTGGAGGTATCCCATGAAACTGGTTGGAGAAGATGCTCTGGTAATAGCACTTCGGATGCTGTGGTTCCTATGACTCCAGAATCAGCAGGATTCTCCAAAATCTTTCAGATGGTAAAACCTGAGCTTGAATAATAAACGTGGACAAACTGCAGGAGAATAAAAAGAAAATGTAGGGGACAGATGTTTTTCTCCTGATAAAACGTGTATGTATCAAAGCAGAGAAATATCAGACTGAAATTCAAGGAAATTCCAAGAAATCTCAGAAAAAGAGCAGAAATTTAGTCTACACACACTACAATTATTAAAGTCCAAGAGAAATTAAACTCCCCTCAAAATATATCCCTTTTGGGGTCTGTTTTTCAATTAATGACAGAATTGATGTGCTAAGAAAATATCTGACCAATGCCATCAAATCAAATCCTTTTTAGTCCTATACTAAAAGAAGACACACACACACACACACACACACACACACACACACACACACACACAGTGGAATACTATGCAGCCACAAAGAAGAATGAAATGCTACCATTTGAAATATTGTGGATCAACCTTGGATGTATTACTCTAAGTGAAATAAGTCAACAGAGAAAAACAAATATGGTATAATTTCACTCATATGTGGACTTTAAAAAAGCAAAACAAATGAACATTCACAATTAAATGAAGACAAACTCACAGATACAGGGAACAGACTAATGAGGGATCTAGGAGGGGAAGACAGTTGAGAGCAGGTGGAACGGGTGATGGGGGTCACCTGCTTGGTGATAGATGGTAACTAGACTTGTGATGATGACCACTTTGTAGTGGATACCGATGTCAGATCATGATGCTATGCACCTGAAACTTACATAATAAATAAAGTCTTAAAAAAAGAAGAATCCGCACAAAATTGCTTCCCTCACAGTCTGCCTTCAGCAACCACTAGTAATGACCAAGACTTTTAAATTAGACATTTGGTTTAGTGGAGAGAAATCCTTATCATATGTGGAATACAAACAGATCCACAAAGAAATCCTATCATGTGAGATGGTAGGTACAGCTGTTATTTCCCCTGTAAAGTTGAGATCTAAAAGAGTCACAGCCATCATCTAGTCAGATCTATTTTTTTTTCCCCTTACAGATGAAATCCAGAGATTAAAAAAGGAATTTGCTTCAGGCAGAGTTGGGAAAAACCCCAGAACATCAGACTCCGTCTGGTGGTGTTTGCTCAATACCATGCTGCTGCCCGTGGAGCTGGAATTAAAGGCTCAGGAATCAAACTTCTGTGTTCCTCCTGGGACTCTGTATATTGTGTGTGTGTGTAAGGCAGATGGAGGAAGAAGCTGCCCACGATAAAAGTCTTCCAACTATTTATCCACTTTTTTAAAAGCACTGCTGCACCTTATTGGGACAGGATTTTTATTTCCAAAATTCTATAAGGTAGTTTGTCAATACATGTCTGAACCAAATCCACTGTCAATATGTGGATACATTTAACCAGGACACATTTGTGTGTCTGTAATGATCACTGAGAATATCCAGAAACTCTGTTTGAAGAAGAATTATTCAAAGGGAGAAAGAGCTTAGTCTCCATTAATCTATAATATTTGTCGAATGATATTCTAAGATGCGTTAGGAGTCTTAGACACATTCTAAGATTCAAACATATGCACAATTTCTTACAAATTTAATTAGGAATTAGTCTGTGGTCCCCTCAATCTTGCCTCCAACACTTTTTTTCTAAAGTCGGTTTCATCTTCAGCTTCCACATACTTACTCATTTATCACTGAGTTGTGAAAGTCATGTTGGGCTTTTCATCTGAGTAGACCAACTGTGAGACAACTCTGGGAAAAACAAAATCACTATAGACTCTATGTGTTCAGTTGTCAGGCTATGCACTACTTTTGAAAATGTTAACTGCATCTTTCACGAGGCCCAATACATAGTGTTACACATACATAGTCAGGCAATAAGTGTTGCTCTTCTATTGAAAGTCCTTCATGGTTCCTCCTCCCTTTGGAGTAAATTAATACTCAGGCTTGCGTTGAAGACCCAACTGCCTCTCAAATGATAGCTCCAAATGTTTATGCCCCCTAACCAGGAATTGCCCAGAAATACTCATACAATTTACTGTCTTCCTACCTCCTTGCCTTTGCAAATACTATACCCGAATGCCAGAATGAAATGTTTCCCCTCCACCCTCCTAACTTCTACTTTGAAACTTCTCTATGGAATCTTCTGGGATCTCCTCAGATTGGGATAGGTTTTCTTCAATGTTTTTGCTACTCTCCAGACACACACACACACACACAAACACACACACACACACACACACACACACACACGCACACGCACACACACACGCACACACCTGCGTGTTCCTTCCTGTTGAAACTGCTATCGTGTATCTCACTGTATTCATTGTAAAACACTTTCTGGCTCCCTGATAAGGAGACTAGAGATGCTTTCTGACCATGATGACCCACACACTGATACTTACTACATTTTTGTTGCACAAATGAAGAAGTTAGAAACCCTGATTCTACTCTAGAGCTCCCTGAGTGTGGGAAAGGGAGTCAACTGAGTTACAAGCCCTTCTGGGGAGCCCTTATGTGGAGTTCAGAGGAGCAGGTTTAGGCATTCTGAAAGCCGACGTGATTCCTAGACCACGGCTTAATCATCTGTTTGTTAGGAAGACTCTCCAAGGGAACAGCAGTCACATTCTCCGACTGCCTTCAGACAACGTGGAAAAAAATATCAGGCAGTCACACATCCTGGGCCCTTTCTCAATAAAATTCATCTGTTGGAGACTCCTATAGATACAAACCCTCCTTTGCTGTGAGCCAGGACTGGGTGGCTGAGTAGGTCTACACTGAGGGAGTAAAACCATGAAGCCCTAGTTTCTGATTTCCCCCAACAAGCTAATCTAGACCCAGAGCTTTGACTGTCAACTCAGACGAGAACATAGATGTGACCTTAAGTTCCAAGATGCTAACCAGGTGCTACGGTAACTGTAGATTTGAAAGGCTCCATCTGAGAAATCTTTTATACAATTTATATGATTGAGAAGCATTCCTCATGGAGTTCAGGTGCCAAATAAATAGACACACAGACACAGGTCAGACTTCTCAGAGGCCTTGCTGCTTTCCTGTCTTTCTTACTATTAATAGCATATAAGTACTTGCCACTTCAAAGGATGAAAGAGAATTTTAGTTCCTCGTAGAGAAGCAGTCTAACCTAGTGGTTAGGAAGGAAGGCTCGCTGGGTTTGCTTCCTATCCTCATTCACCACGTGTCACTGATCAATTCACTGTACTTCCTCATGCTTCACTTTCATGACTACATATACATAGACACACACATGCAAAAACATTCTTTTATACCACGGTACTAAAGAAACAATTTAACTCACACACAGACACAGACACAGACACACACACACACAAAACACTTAGAAAATTGTCTGCTGAATAGTGAACATTCAGTGACATTTAGTTGTTACTATTACGATCTAATGATACAAAAATATTAAGGAAGGAATTCACCTCTGCGGCTTTTATTTCTTCAGTTACAATGAGATGTCTTGAGATATATTTGGTCATTCCTGGACCATAGAAGGATTTCTGAACTGAGTTAATCCCACCTGTTCTAGTGATGGATCCCTTCACCTCATATGAAGTAGTAAAAAATACCATGAAGTTAAAAATCGTCCTTGTGCACTGATGCCAACTTCTGTTCTCCATGAAGGAAGATCGCACATTTGAACAATAATCCATAGGAAGAGGAATTATTCTCTACACCATCATGGATCATGATCATATCCAACTGCTTTTTAATTTGCACCCCCCACCATGTTATGGTCTTGCAATCAGAAAATAATGGCAATATCCTGTGAGATAACTGAGTTAGTGCACGCTTATGTGAAAAGTGGTGAGATACGCATGCTCTCTGTTGAAAACAACAGAGGCAGAAAATATAGTTATGAGTATGTGTAATAAATGCAAACTTTGAACAACTGTTCAGCATCTGAGATGTGTTTAAAGTCCTTGAGTAGAAAATAAGTTGAACACTTTCAGTGGGACTGTGAAATAGGATACCTTCTCTGGAGGAGTTAAGTTACTAAATTTTTTTTTTTCTCAAGCAGTTCATCAGTGTCTTTGGGGGATCCTGGACGAACAGAGAAAATGTGTCACTAACAGACCCTATCAGAGATAGGAAACTCATTCCTTTCCAGAGCTTTCACTTTGATAATCTCCAAATACCATTACTAACCAAGCCTCCCACTGGTCAAAACTGTTTCTTTTTTGTTCTTATTTTGGTTTCATGAATATCTTTGCAAGCAAGAAAGAAATGATAAATACTCCTCCAAGAAAAATGCACACACATGCATGCACATAATTTTGCATATTGATTTGTGGTTTTTATGGATGCTGTCATGTAAAAAATTCCTTTTTCATGGAATGATTTATCTGTAGTAAACAAATCAATTAATATTTTAAAAGACTTAACTACTTAATTTCTTTTTATAAAATATGTTATTTAAAAACCTGATATATAGCTGTCCCAAAAGATTTCAGATCTTTCACTTTTGTTTTACTATGATCAGCAGTTTCAAAAACATTTTAAGGTGTTTTTCTGAAACACTTAGTTTCTAGGGAATTTTTAAATTTCTTTCTGCTAGGAAAGTGCAGCAGGCATTGCTATATGCCTTCTTAGAAATATTTTATTTTAATTCTATGAGGAAATAAGGAAAGAGACTGTAGTGTTATTCCCATGTTGGTTTGTAATACATAAACATTGATAAGCCACAAAATATTGATGGTAATTCAGACTTTGACCCTCAAATATATTGCTTTGGTAGAAATAAATGTACACAACTCTATAGCCACAGAGGAAAATTTTAAAAAATATGGAGAGAACAACCTTTTACAACTTACCTCCTATGGTACATAAACAGCAATATTGATGAGCCAGTCTATGCATTTCTATGTCTGTATTTTATAGTTTAAAGTTGGGACAGAGAAACTTCCTAGATACTTAAAGCAAGAATTTTCTTTGAATAAGTGTGGCAAGGAATATAAAAGCACCTCTTACTGTTAGAGTAAAATCCTTAGAAAAGTTCATAAAACTTTATAATAAAAATCACCATCTTCTTTTTCCTCTGAGATCAATCACCAACACCAAGAGCAGCTAGGTTTATATTAATTTATTAAGGTTGCATATCATTTGTCATGAATAATAAATTATAGAAACCATAGCATCTTTATAAACTAATAAGTGTCTCATATTCACTTCCTAATGCTTACTGCAGTAACTGTAAGAAATTTAGATTATGTTTTACCATTAGTTAGAAGATTAAAAAAAAAACCATAAAATTTGTTCACAGTAGTTTGGAATTATAAAGGACCCCATTATTTTAACTTTTGGGTAACCAGTTTGAAATGCATAAAAACTCCTTACGAACCAGAAGGTGGCGTACAGTTTCACCGAGATGCTGAAAATACTGCAGTTCCTTGAATTTGTTCTTATATCATATGGTGCACTTTTTAAGGCATTGTCACAAATGCAAATAAATAATCAATTACTGATCTTTAAAAAGAAAAAAAATCTACCAATAGACAACATTGAATCTTGGCAACACTTGGAACATTCTAATAAAAAATTCAGTAAATGATTGCAGCATGGAATTCCCTCTCTTATTCCCCCTCTCCATCCTCCCTCCTCCCTGCACAGTTTGTTTAAGGAAAAAAAAGTTCAGGTTGAATTTCAGTCCTAGGGCCTGACCAGGAGACCCTGGCTGCCAGTCTTTCTCAGCCATATGTCATCTTCTCATTATATCTGTTCAGACTCTCCTCCTGACATCAGCGTCAGTCTTTCTCCTGCAGGGAGAGTTTTCCAATCCCTGCGGAAAGCGCTTCTCCACTGGAACAGCACAGGCGTGAAATTGGTTGGCGTCCTTGTCACCAGTTCATTCTGTTCCTCTCCTGCCCCGAGTCCCGGAGTCCTGACGGAAGAGAAACTTACAAGGCAACAGCAAGATGCTGTGCATGTCAGGGTCTTACAGACTCACTTGGTCTTTAGATGTCCATTCCTGGATAACGTCCTTATCCATCCTCTGGTCCTCAGTGAACTTTGATGGAATATTTCCGCAGTTTCAGAAACTGGAAAAGCTTGTCTTTCGTCCTCTTCTTCAGAGCCATCAGGGCTCGTGTCTTCTCCTCTAGGTCTTGATCTATGGCAAAAATGATCTTAGCTCTCTCCTCTGCTTTCTTGTCCCCGGAGTTTTTGAAGAGTCTCTGCAATGCTTCTTGGTCTATGTTTTCGAAGATGTTGCCCACAGCTTTCTTACGTGAGGCTGTGTCGAAGTGGTACCCGTGGATGGACGGGCTGACTCGCAGCGAGGTGGACATGCTGAAGGCCGGCTGGCTTGGCTTGGCTTTCATGGATGGGGGATTCTTCGGGAATTCGGCTCCCAGGCTCTCCAGAGAGTCTGTAGCAAAATCACTCCGGGACTGCTATTTAAAGTGTGAACAAAAGCTCCAGGCTCAGATTACACTGGTGACATCAGAGTGATCTCAAGGAAGCATAATCGCAGACCAGTTTAACAGTTGAGTTGCCAATATCCTGTTCTTGTGCCCTGTTACTGAAAGCTGTGTTCAACGACGGGGCAGAAATGAGGAGGGGAGTTCTTTTTAATGCTTCTGTGGCAATAGCATTACAGGTTTGGGCTTCTCTGTAGGAAAAAAAAAAGAGCTTAAACCAGAACAGCGCAAAGCGAAGAAACACACAAGGTGAAATCTTTTAGCCTCTGAAATCTTCCCAAACAACCAAAACAAAAGGTTTTGCCAGCCACAGGAAAGTTTTAATTCCCAGAGAAGTTATAAAAGTACAGTCCAAACATTTGGCAACCCACATCAGTGCCCTCTGGACTTCCCTCGGCAGGGCAACCCCGGAGCTATTGAGAGAAAGCTTAACAATCAAAGACGTTGATTTGGAGTCTGACTGTAGACTGGGGCTCAGACACTGCAAAATGCTGACGTGACACAGCCTGAGTCAGTGACCATTCAGAGACTGCGTCTAAGAGCTAATCTGCAATTACTGGATAAAGCTGTAATTTAATAAAAATCATGACAATAGGCAGTTTCTCCTTAGGCTTGCGTATATATCAACAGCAAGGTCAAAAAAGCCAGGAGGAAGAGTTAAAAGGCGCTTTATGTACACAGCACTTAAAAGGGATGAATCGACTTTTTTTCATATTTATTTTGGCATCAGTCAGGCACAGTCAAAGCAATACATTCTTTGCAAGATTTCAAATCTGTGCTTTCCACATTCCACCACATTCAGCCAGCCACTGCCCCCAGTGATGTAGGGAACACTTATATTTTGCCCAAAGTTCAGTGTCAGCTTCAAAGTGCCCCAGAGGCTCCTCTTCAGGGACCTCCTGCCAGGTCCTGGCACTCTCAAATACAGAGCTGGCCTTCACTTTCCTCCCATCTAGTCACCTAGAAAAATGCCCATGGGCTTCCCTGGTGTTCTTGTGGTTGAGACTCTGCACTCCCAATGCAGTGGGTACATGTTCGATCCCTGCGTGGGGAACTAAGGTCCTGCAAGCCACACAGTACAACCTTAAAAAAAATTCACAAAGGGAGAGTGTGTGGAGAAGATCCCTTCCTAGCAAACTGAATTAGGGGCACTTTTCGTGTATTCACTCATTCACTCATTTATTTAATCAATATTTATTCAAGGTTGACTTCCAGCTGGGCCTCCCCATGGCTCCGTGGTGAAGAATCCACCTGCACCACAAGAGCAACAGGAGCTGCAGGTTCAATCCCTGCGTCGGGAAGATCCCCCTGGAGGAGGGCATGGCTACCCACTCCAGTATTCTTCCCTGGAGAATTCCACGGACAGAGGAACCTGGCAGGTTACAGTCCATATGTTTGTAAAGAGTCGGACATGACTGAAGCAACTTAGCACATGCGACTTCTAGCTAGAACCTTTCTAGACTTTGGAAATAAAACAGAATCACACTAGATAAAGTTAAAAACAAAACTTCCCTAGCTTACCTTCATGGAGTTTACATTCTTCTGGGAAACAGACAATAGGAAAGGGTGCATTCGTAGTCTAGATGACATCAGAAGGTAATGAATGAAGCAGGTTTTACAGGAGAGGTGGGGGGACGGTTGGGATTTGGTTAGGAAGTTCAGCGGAAGCTTCTCAGGGTGACCTTGTGCAAACACCTGAGGAAGTAGGCTATGCTGACACCTGGAGGAAGGGTGTTACAGACAGAGGAACCGCAAGTGGGGAGGCCTGAAGATAAGAACAGGAGTGGAATGAGGAAAGACATCCAGGAGTTCAGTGTGACTGGGGCAGGACTAACAGAGAAGAGTGAGAAGGTGACTTGGGGTGAGAAGGCGAGGGGGGGGGGGGCGTGGAGCAGGCAGAGTACACCGCCGCAGGCTTTCTCACTAAATTTCCTTTCTACTTTGTAAAAGGTCGGTGGTTGTGGTGGTTTAGTCGCTAAGTTGAGTCCGACTTTTTGCGACCCCATGGACTGTAGCCAGCCAGGCTCCTGTGTCCATAAAATTCTCCAGGCAAGAATACTGGAGTTGGTCACTGTTTCCTTCTCCAGGGGATCTTCCCCACCCAGGGACTGAACCTGAGTCTCCTGTGTTGCAGATGGATTCTTTACCAACTGAGCTACCCCTTTGGGAGAGCTTGGAGCTGAGAAATAACATGATTTAACTTATAGTTAAAAAAATAAGGAGCTTCCCTGACTGCCTAGCAGTTAAAACTCTGTGCTTCCAACACAGGAGGTGCAGGTTCAATCCCTGGCCAGGAATCTAAGATTGCCACATGTCACATGGCCAGAAATGAAACAAACAAATAAATGCAATGCCAATAAAGCTTAAAAGCACATCAAATTTTTAAATAAATAAATCAGTAACAATCACCTCTTAGTAAAGATTTAGGGAAGCAAATCAGATTCTGAGCATGTTGTGAAGGGTAAGTTGGAAGGATTGCTGACAACCTCATCATGGGGAAAAAGACAGACAGGGACCCAGCACACATTCTTCCTGAAAGATGCTTCCTTGAGAGATATTTCTAGGCCAGCTGTATTCAATTCCCCAGCCATGAAAGCTGATGCTTGTTCTTGGTTTTTCAAAGAAGAAGCATATGTTCTGCTGCCCCATGACTAGGGATTTAGTGGCATATCCAGCACATCTTTGTGGTAGCCTCACTAATATAAAAATGGTCATTATTCCATTATCAAAAAGCCTATAAACAATAAATGTTGGAGAGATTGTGGAGTAAAGGGAACTCTCCTACACTGTTGGTGGGAATCTAAATTGGTGAAGATATTATGGAAAACAGTATGGCTGGTTCTCAAAGAATTAAAAATAGAACTACCATATGATCTAACAATCCCACTTCTGGGCATATATCCAGAGAAAACCATAAATCAAAAGAACACATGAACCTGTGTTTACTGCTGCACTATTTACAATAGTCAGGACATGGACACAACCTAAATGTCCATTGACAGATGAATTGATAAAGAAGTTTATATATATATAAATAAATACAATGAAATACTACTCAATGACAAAAAAGAATGAAATATTGTCATTTACAATAACACGGATGGACCTCAAGATTATGGTAATTGAAATAGGTCAGACAGAAAAAGACACAGCACATGATATTATTCATATGTAGAATCTGATGTTTTAATGATCTAAATGAACTTATGTACAAAACATAAACAGAGTCACAGATTTCAAAAACAAACTTATGGCGACCAAAGGGGAAAATTAGGGGGGAAGTGTATGTTAGAAGTTAGTCATGGACACACTACTATATATAAAATAGACAACCAATAAGGAGCTGCTATATAGTACTGTTCAATATTCTGTAATAATCTATGCAGGAAAAGAATCTTTAAAAAGAGTGGATATATGTATATGTACAAGTGAATCCCTTTGTTATACACCTGAAACTAACAAAACGTTGAAAATCAATTGCGTTTCGTTAAAAAATAAAAATAGTTATTATTACAGCAATAGTATTTTTACTGAGTTTTTATTTCTTGACAAGCACAGTGCCAAGAAATTGACATTACCTGTGTTAATTGTCATCGCTCAAGGCTCCATTAACCTTTTCATGCTCTGCCCTTTGTTGAAGTGACTCATGTAGGCTTGTGCTTTTTATCCTCTTTTTATTAATCACAAATTTTGATTCCCAACATGCCACTGTCCTCTGAAGTATAGACTCATTTATTTAACTAACTGCATAATTACTTCACGGCAAATAGATGAGGAAAAAGTGGAAATAGTGGCAGATTTTATTTTGGGGGACTCTAAAATCATTATGGACGATGACTGCAGCCATGCAATTAAAAGACACTTGCAAAAAAAAAAAAAGACACTTGCTACTTGGGAGGAAAGCTATGACAAACGTAGACAACTTATTCAGAAGCAGAGACATCATTTTGCTGACAAAGGTCTGAATAATCAAAGCTACTGTTTTTCCAGTAGTCATATACAGATGTGAGAGTTGGACCATAAAGAAGGATGAGCACCAAAGAACTGATGCTTTCGAACTATGGTGCTGGAGAAGACTCTTGAGAGTCCCTTGGATTGCAAGGAGATCAATCCAGTTATCCTAAAGGAAATCAACCCTGAATTAATTGGAAGGGCTGATGCTGAATCTCCATTACTTTGGCCACCTGATGCGAAAAGTTGACTCACTGGAAATGATCCTGATGCTGGGAAAGATTGAGGGCAAGAGGAGAAAGGGACAACAGAGGATAAGATGGTTGGATGGCATCATTAATTCAATAGACATGAGTTTGAGCAAACTCTGGGAGATGGTGAAGGACAGGGAAGCCTGGCATGCTGCAGTCCATGGGGTCGCAGAGTTGGAAACAACTGAAGGACTGAACAACAAAAATAACCAAGAGCAGGGATCAGATCCACCCTTCTCTTTAATGTGCCTGAAGCTCCTGGGTCACTTAATGTGCTTCCATAATAGTGTTAAATAGCAATATGTGTGACTCCATTTAATTTTCACACCAGCCCTGTGAGGTAGGAACTATTGCAATCCTCGTGGGACCAGTACAACAAGTGAGGCAATGCTACTTCGCTCCCTGCTGTAGGCTGAATGTCCTACTCTCCTTCCAAAAGTGTCCATGTTCTAAGCCCTAGAACCTACAAGTACAGGCTAAAGGTAACTTTATATTGAAAAAGGAATTTAAATGGCAAAAGGAAGTTTGTAGGTGTAGGCAGATTAAAGATCTCCAGATGTGGAGGTTATCTTGATTACCATGGGTTGGCCCATGTAATCATAAAAGTCCTTATAAGAGGGAGGAAGGAAGTCAGAGGGCAGAGAAGATGTGACAGACTTTGAGGATGGAGGGATGGGGCCATGAGCCAAGGAAGACAGGCAGCCTCCAGAAACTGGAAAAGTCAAAGAGACAGGTTCTTCTGTAGATTCTAAGGAAGAAGCACATCACCGTAGACCCATTTTAGACTTGGAGGTCTCTTGAACTGTAAGACAGTAAGTCTGTACTGTTTTAAGCCACTAAATTTGTGGCAGTTTTGTACAGTGGCCAAAGGAAACAAATTCACTCTGTATATCCCTCAGCTGTGATGAGACGGCTTGAACCCAGGGCTATCTGACTCCAGAGCCCATGATGTTAAACTCTTTACTGGAATTGCTATCAGATCAACTGCAAGCTCTCTCTTCAAAAAAAAAAAAAAACAAAAAAAACCCAAGTAATGTTCCCACATGACACTGAGCAGGTCTCCTTGAAGACTGCCTAAGAGCATTCAGATGAATCTGAGAGATTAAGGCGCTTCAGAATTGTTTAGAGGACAAGACCACAGGGAGGCAAGGTCAGTTTCTGTTTCCCAGAAATGTGACACAAGCCCTTAGATTGTGACTTGCTGATGCTCTCTGCCAAAGGTAACTCCATATGTGCTCGGAAAGACTTCAGCTGTTGTCACTCTGTTCTTTCCCTTCTTTGTATAAATATTTTCAGTGGATGATGTGGACAACAGACTCTAAAAAATGATGGGCAGTGATTCACAAGCTGCATGTGGATGGGATGGTACCATATAGGTAGGTACCTTCCAGAATTTTTGCTTCCTGTAGTCAAGACAGGACATAAGGAGGGCTGTTTAAAAGAAGCAGGTTCTAGGCTAGTATATGTTCTTCCAAGCACCATTTTTCCAGTATTTTTTTTTTTTTTTCATCACACAAAGGGATCTGTTTGCCAGTGAACAGTATGCTTGGTTAGTTTTGTATATAATGAAAAGATTTGGGCAAACAAAGGGAAAGAAGAAAATGTATTAAGTGACATGTGACATGAGTTCGAGTTCTGGTTTGGGAAGATCCTCTGGTGAAGGAAATGGCAACCCATTCCAGTATTCTTGCCTGGGAAATTGCATGGATGTAGGAGCCTGGCAGGATACAGTCCACGGGTTACAAAAGAGTCATAAGCAACTTAGCAACCAATCCACCACTACATACATAGTTTTCTTCATATATCTAAATTATTCTTCATAACAATACTGGAAGTACTGTTACTGACCTCCATTTTCACCACAAACAAAGAATTAGGTTAAACAATTTGTCCAAAGTAAATGGCAAAAACAGAATTCATTTTCAGATTTTTTTTTCTTATCCTCAAAATCTCTTCAGGGGAAGGTTTTCCTGACCTTTTTCTGGGCTTCTTGCCACTATTGTTTGCTTCAACAAGACTCTAGATTTACCTTTACAGATAAAAAATATTATAAATTATTTTATTTATAACTTTTAAAAAGTTTATTTGATGTGGACCATTTTTAAAGTCTTTATTGAATATGTTACAATATTGCTTCTGTTTTATGCTTTAGTTTTTTGACCACAAGGTATATGGGATCTTAGTTTCCTGACCAGGGATTGAACCCTCACTGTCTACATTGGAAGGGGAAGTTTTAACCATTGGACAACCAGAGAATTCCTTTAATTATATCTTTAAGGGGCCAAAGATATTCAGTATAGTTATTGGTACAGAGAATGTATATAATGGATACTTATTGAATTATTACATGAAGAATTGAATGAAAAGAAGCATACAGAATTTACCTCAATTCTGTTTTGTATTCCAATTTTTCTCCCTGGCAGTCTCCTTAAAAAGAGGAGTATAGAAGCCAGAAACTAGAAATTTGTACCTTACACTTTCATTGAATTATCCCTGGACATTTTAACAACAAAAATTTCATACTGTATTATAATTTACCAGGTGCTTTTACATGGATTACTTCATTTGACTTTCACAACATCACTAGCATTATCATCCCTATTTTGCAGATGCGAAAACTGAGTATAACAGAAGTTAAGTAAGTTTCCCCAAATCCTGGAGCTAATTAAATGACAGAATCAGCCCTGGAACTCTCATTTTTTTAATCTTTAAATCTTATGTGGTTTTTTTTCCCCTACCATTGTATGGTTTCCTAATTACTGCTCATTATTTATTTATTTATTATAGTTTGAAATTTTTTTAACTTTCTTTTTTTTTTTGATTAGGACATAGTTGCTTTACAATGGTATATTAGTTTCTGCTATGCAACAAAGTGAACCAACTATATGTATACATTTATTCACTTCCTCTTGGACCTCCCTTCCACCTCCCCCCATCCCACCCCTCTAGGTCATCACAGAGGACCAAGGTGAGCCCCCTGCGCTATCCAGCAGGTTCCCACTGGCTATCCGCTTGACATATAGTAGTGTATATCTATCCATCCCAGTCTCCCAGTTCATTCCCCTATCTGCCCGCCATGCCCACACGTCCATTATCTACATCTGCGGCTCTGTTCCTATCCTGCAAATAAGTTCATCTGTATCATTTTTCTAGATTCCACACACATGCGTTAATATATGACATTTGGTTTTCCCTTTCTGACTGAAGTCACTTTGTATGCCAGACTCTAGGTCTATCCGCATCTTTACAAATGACCCAATTTCATTCCTTCTTATGGCGGAGTAGTATTCCATTGTGTGTATGTACCCCATCTTTATCCATTTATCTGTCAATGGACACTGAAGTTGCTTCCAGGTCCTGGCTATTGTAAAGAGTGCTGCATGTTTTTTTATGCCTTTATTCACTGATTTATAGGTTCAATCACAAACACATTATTGAATGCTGACTGTGTGCCATGAGCTTGAGGAATAACTAGGCTGGGGAAAATGGACATGGTCCCTGTGTGTGTGGAACGTGAGGCCTAGAGAAGAAAAGATACTTTAGATGGATAAGTAAATATACCAATATGTGGAAAAGATTGTAAAAGTGCTAGAAAATGAAAAGCCTCAGGTGATATAAAGGAAGAAACAAGGTGAGGCTTCATTTAAATTGTTTAAGTCGTAAGAAGTCTTTTTGAAGAAGAAAAGTTTAAGCTGAGACTTGAAATGAATGTTGAAATGAACAAGGAGAGGGCATAGTGGGGAGCTTTGTATGCAGAGGGAATCCTGTGCAAAGGCCCTGGGTGGGAATGAGTTTGAAGGACAGGAAAACAGACACTCGAGACATTGCATGTGGGAAATAGAAACCAGCAAGGCCAGGAGCAGACAATGATGCAGCACTGGTAGGTAGGACCAAACGATGGAGAGGGCTGATGACCAGGTTGAAGATTTAAAATTTTATCCAAAGTGCAATGGGCAGTCTTTAAAAGGTTATATGCATGGAAGGGAACCAGCTGAGTTTTTGTAGCCTAACTTTTTGAATTACTTTTTGGGCCATCAGCAACAACTAAAGAGAACAATTATGGTTTCAGATGGATAGACAGATTTTTCTAAATGTATTTTGTAAATAAACTCAAACAGACTTGGTGATGAGTTGAACAGGGAATGGGCTAAGTATCAACAGCTACTCCCAGATTAAGTCTTGGGCTCCTTGATGGGGATGGTTGAGCTGGAGAAGGTGAAAGCGGAGAGTTTTTGGAAGAAAAAACAAATTCAGTTCTGTATATAGTAAATCTGAAATGCCTGGGAAAAAGCCAAGAAGATAGTTGAGTATATGAATCTAGAGCTCAGAAGAGAGTTCTGAAATGTAACTTTTTAAATTTTTTTCTCAGTAATAGCTGTCAAGAAATCAGCATTGCTTGCAGCTTTCTTTATCCTATTTATGCATGAATCCAGAATCTAGAACAATGTCTGTCACAAGGTAGAATTCATATAAATAGCTGTAGAATTATTTTGCATAAGGAAAATTACTGAGCCCTAGAGAGGGCTGAATAACATGTGAAAACAATGGTTAATGGTCAATGGTCACGTGTGTGACTTGTTTTCATTGGACACTGAAATTCCCTTCATTTCTCTGTACTTGACAACTGAAATGGTCATTCTCTTCAGTAATTGCCTTGAGGGCCTTTATTTTATTCTGTGTGTGTGTGTGTACGCGTGCGTACACTCTGTCGTGTCCAACCGACTCTTTGAGACCCCATGGATGTAGCCCACCCAGGTCCTCTTTCCATGGAATTTCCCAAACAGAAATAATGGAGTGGGTTGCCATTTCCTTCTCCAGGGTATCTTCCTGACCCAGGGATTAAACTCCTGTCTCCTGCATTGGCAGGTGGATTCTTAACCACTGAACCACCTGGGAAGCCCTATGGTATTACATATGGTTGCATTAAACCTATACTAGATTTCCATTTCTACTGTAGTTGCGGTTAATCCCTTTAAAAATTAATCAGGAGACACTTTTTATTTCCATAAACTCTATTAAATGTCTTTTCAATCTTTAATTATTGCTGATGAGAAAGAATGGCAGTTTTTTTTTAAGAAACTTTGATTCTGACATTTCCTTTCCATCATACAGAGGAACAAATTAAACATTCTGAAGCAATAAAGATTCCAAGAAAGAAAAAAATCCAAACAAAATAGACAAATGCTTTCCCAAAACCTTTCAGTTGAAATGTGGGGGGAAAAAATCCACAACTTTATTGCAAAGAACGACTGCCAGGACCAGTTTTTAAAAGTGCTGCTTTTTAAAGGGTGCCTGTGCATGTGAAATGAAACAGCTGTCTTTACTTAAGCCACTGTCTATATTTGCACAGTCTCCTAAAAAAAGGAACTGAAGATAAGCTTTTCTTCTTTAACGTTTTAATTAGCTGTTCAGATTCAGATACTGAGCTCCTGGTATTAATAGCTTCTTTCAAAAGGAAACAGTTGTGAACATAAACTAACATGTTTTTCTCAGGAAGTGAGCATGAGATATTTATATGTATTTATAGTAGTGTGTATTGCTGTAATCTATGACTAAAGCTAAAATAAGTCTTTACCAACCATCTCCTCCCACTTGCTGCTCCCTCCTGCTTAGTGCGTGCTTCTAGCTAGCGTTGAGACACTGGTGGATTTCGGGTTTTCTCTAAATGGAGCTCCACAGAGAAAGGAGAACTCGTGCCATGTGCTTCTCAGGTTTTATAAGTAGCGTAACAAAGGATACACATGGCCACTCCGAAAGGCCCTTCTTGACTTTCGTTTCCTGAGAAGGATACAGTCACACCAGGCTCCCCTCTCCCTGGACTAACTTAATTCTGTCTGACTTTCTGAGAACTATATGCAGCCCAAACCCGTGAAGGATATTGAGATATCTGGCCACAAAACTTCTCAAGGCCACTGAAGAACAGCTGGACCCTTGAAATTCTTCATAAGGTGGAGCAAAAGTCCCTTAGCAGGCACGACATATCTCAGTTTAGATACTGAAAGGTGATTAAGTGTAAGAAAAAGCAGGCTTATCTGAAAAGTGCCTAGTGGTAGGAATATGGTCAATGCAATAGACAAGTTCCAGGAAGACAGATTTTGACTCAGTATAATTAAAGGCATTTATTTAATGTCTTTACATTAAATAATGTAATTCAAGTACAGTCAGGATGACCACTTGGTAGGTATATCATAGAGGACTGAAAGTAGTGAGAACAGATCAGTGCTTATTTTTATATTTATTCTATTTATTCTGTATGATCTATAGCTTGTGTTACCAAGTTACCCACACATAGAAAAGTGTGTAACATTTTTGTTTCAGTTATTATATATAAGAAACGTATATGTTTCATGTATATATAAGTAGTGTACATATACCCTTGAAACACATTTTTTAACTGTATATTTTAATATCATATTTGCATAGTGATTTAGAAGAATAAATATCACACAGTGAAAAGCTTATCATAAACTAAATGCAACAGCAAGAGGAAACAAAATCTTGTGTATACATCACCAAGGTCTTTACGATAAACTATGGTGTACAGTTCCATAACAATTTTTCATTCTATTTTATTGTATCTGTTCTTTAAAAGAATGGCTGGTTACAATCCATTAAGTTGATTTCAAACTCACTAATGTCACAAGTTACAGTTTGAAAACCACTGGACTAGACAATTTTAATGACTCTTTTGATGCTAAGCAGAGGAGATTGTAACCTCTGGTTCAATAAACTTTTGCATATCTAGTTGTTGCTTTGTGGCTGTTCTGTTGTTTTTGAAATATGCATATGGGAAAGATTTCAGCATGAACTCCCTGAAATGGTAGACAGTCCAGTACAGCTGCCATCACTAGACTTATT
The DNA here is from genome assembly GCF_023699985.2 of Odocoileus virginianus. Lineage (NCBI taxonomy): Eukaryota > Metazoa > Chordata > Mammalia > Artiodactyla > Cervidae > Odocoileus > Odocoileus virginianus. The sequence continues at coordinate 365,679 of NC_069705.1, read as the reverse complement.
TGGGGAATAGATTTTTTTTTTTTAATGTCTCTAGAACTAGGTAGTAGAATCACATAAAAATATATCAGTAGTTTAAATCCCAAGGGCAATCATTCTTTTGTTCATTTAATGCAACATAAGTTTATTTTCTTTCAAAAGCCTCCTGTCTACTTTGCCATGTTCTAAAGAAACAAATACTATATTTTCTTATTAGTCCTGTTGCCTGCAAACATACCAAAGTGTCCCCTCTTCCATTTTACAGGGATAATAAGATAGAAACTGGAGGACCAAGCATTTAAAAAGGGAGCCACGATGCAGGATAAGGATGGTACTGCTGGGTGTAGGGTAGAGGTCAAGAAGAGCCTTGAGTGGAAGAGACATAAACTTGGATTCTGCGATTGGCGTATACACACTCCTATGGGGTTTGTCAAAATGTTCGTTCAAGTTTTTCCATAAGATGTTACCAAAAACTGTGTGTGTGTGTGTGTGTGTGTGTGTGTGTGTGTGTGTGTGTGTATAGCTGTAGGAACTAATAAGGACCTACTGCAAGGCCCAAGGAGCTCCACTCAATACTCTGTGAATGACCTATATGAGAAAATACTAAAGAAGTGTGGATATTTGTGCATGTATAACTCAGGCTTCCCAGGTGGCTCAGTGGTAAAGAATCCGCCTGCAAATGCAGGAGAAACAGGTTTGATCCTTGGCTCAGAAAGATCCCCTGGAGAGGAAATGACAATCTCCTTCAGTATTCTTGCCTGCCAAATTCCACGGACAGAGGAGCCTGGCGGACTACAGTCCTGGGGGCCACAAAGAGTAGGACATGTCCTAGGGACTAAACAACATAACTGACTCACTTTGATGTACAACAGAAACTAACAAGTATTTTAAATCAAGTATACTCCAATAAAAATGTAAAAAAAAAATAGCCTGGAGTGAAAATTAACAAAGTAGATCTCACTTGAAGCCCATTTTCAAATGCATGAAGCGAAAAACTGACCCTTTGTTAATTTTCTGCTTGTTGACACTTGAATATGAGAGTTTCTAAAATGCTGGAAAAATTGCCCAGCTGCTGTACAATCCAAGCTCCTGTCTCTCTAGATAAATTTACTTTTTCTACTCAAGCAGGTCAAATCTAAGTTTTCAGACAGCCCGGAAAGGGAGGGAAAACAGCATTGAGTGTATTCACATGAGTTTCAGGATCGTGTGGACTCAGTAAGAATTTACGATGGATTTTATGACTCAAATGCAGAGGAAAACAGATCATGGTCCCTGAACGTTGTCAGTTTTTGTTTTGAACTTTGAAGAATTGGTCCACAGTCATTGAAGAAGACTGACTAAATGTTTACTGAGTCCCTTAAACTGTATTAACTTTCCTATAATCAGTCTTTTAAAAAAAACAAACCTGGCATCATTGTACTATGTTGTCCTTTTCTTTTTTTTTTTTTCTTTTCATTTATTTTTATTAGTTGGAGGCTAATTACTTCACAACATTTCAGTGGGTTTTGTCATACATTGACATGAATCAGCGATGGAGTTACATGTATTCCCCATCCCTGTCCCCCCTCCCACCTCCCTCTCCACCCGATTCCTCTGGGTCTTCCCAGTGCACCAGGCCCGAGCACTTGTCTCATGCATCCCACCTGGGCTGGTGATCTGTTTCACTATAGATAATATACATGCTGTTCTTTCGAAACATCCCACCCTCGCCTCCTCCCACAGAGTCCAAAAGTCTGTTCTGTACATCTGTGTCTCTATTTCTGTTTTGCATATAAGGTTATCATTACCATCTTTCTAAATTCCATATATATGTGTTAGTATGCTATAACGTTCTTTATCTTTCTGGCTTACTTCACTCTGTATAATGGGCTCCAGTTTCATCCATCTCATTAGAACTGATTCAAATGAATTCTTTTTAATGGCTGAGTAATATTCCATGGTGTATATGTACCACAGCTTCCTTATCCATGTGTCTGCTGATGGGCATCTAGGTTGCTTCCATGTCCTGGCTATTATAAACAGTGCTGCGATGAACATTGGGGTGCACGTGTCTCTTTCAGATCTGGTTTCCTCAGTGTGTATGCCTAGAAGTGGTATTGCTGGGTCATATGGCAGTTCTATTTCCAGTTTTTTAAGAAATCTCCACACTGTTTTCCATAGTGGCTGTACTAGTTTGCATTCCCACCAACAGTGTAAGAGGGTTCCCTTTTCTCCACACCCTCTTTTCTTTTTAAGGCACAGTGTTCTACACGAGCTCTCAAATCTTGTCAAGCTTTGTTTCTAGTTAATTACGTTTGAAGTTCTCATGGGCATTAAATAATCTTCCAGTGATAAAAGTGAGTTGAACTGACGTGCTGTCAGAGCCATGTCCCCTGCTCTATCTTACAGATCTTGTGGCCAGACTGACAGTAAGTAAAGTCGCTCAGTTGTGTCCAACTCTTTGTGACCCCATGGACTATAGCCTACTAGGCTCCTCTGTTCATGGGATTTTCCAGGCAAGAGTACTGGAGTGGGTTGCCATTTCCTTCTCCAGGGGATCTTGCCAACCCAGGGATTGAACCCGGGTCTCCAGCACTGCAGATAGACTGACAGCCCCACGCCTATTTCACAGACGGGATTCCAGAAGGGGAGACAACTTTCTGAGGGATATAAGCTCTTTTCGGTGGCTCAGCAAAGGTTAAAGCAAACCAGTGGCTGATCTGGAATTGGAGTTGTGGACAGCTTTGTCTTGACTATTTCAGATGCTCCTTCCTGTTTCTTTCCAGGCAACAAATGCCTCCCCTTCCATTCAAAGCTACTCTCCAACAGGATCGAGAATCAGCACTTTATACTTCCAAGCAATAGCTTTCTGTGTACTTTTTAGAGAGAGGTATTTCCATTTACACCTTGTTTCCCTCCCGACGTCATGCAGACCTTCCTGGAGTCAACGCGTCAAAGAAACACACAATCAGTTCTCCTTCCTGGTCAGTTTCCACTCAGCTGCTTGGCTAGTGTCCATATAGGATTATACACCTGAGCAGTGATGGTTATCAATAAATCACAAAGTATATCAAGCTAAGTGTCTAGCCAAGCTGTCCACTGTTTTTTTTTTTTTTTACTTTTAATAGAAAAGATGCAAAGCCCCGCACATACTTGAACTATGGGGCTTCTGTCTCCAATTCCCAGCTCCCTCCAACCTTCTGTTTGTCTAACCTTAAAGCACTTCAGGACACCGTGTTCCCGGACCTTCCTCTGGTCCAATCTGGCTCCACATCCCAGAGGGGACTTCAGCTCTTGGCTGGCGTGTCCACCGGCTTCTAGCCCAGAAGGAAGCAGCTGGGAAGCACGGCCAGAGACTGCAGCCCCAGCAGCTGTGAGGTTATGGCTCACTGGCCCTTTGTGCTCCCCCTGACTCCCAAACCCCTGGGGTCCATCAGAAAGGTTCATATTGTGCAAAAAGGAATCCTGCTGTTTTGGCTTCCTCACCTTCCTTCCTCTTTGCACTCCTGGCAGGAAGTCACTGACACATGCTGCCACTTAAAAAAATTAATAAAGAATCATGGAATGCTGCCTAAGTCTTGAATTTAGTTTAATGTTCAGCTTGCCTTAGTGTTAGTCGCAGAGTCGTGCCCAACTCTTTGCGACCTCGTAGACTGTAGCCCACCAGGCTCCTCTGTCCATAGGATTCTCCAGGCAAGAACACTGGAGTGGGTTTGCCATTCCCTTCTCCAGGGGATCTGCCCCACCCAGGGGTCCAACCCATGTCTCCAGCATTGCTGGCCGATTCTTTACCATCTGAGCTAGAAGCCATGAACACTGTGAAAGGCATCAGATGCGTTGTCTATGTAATAGGATTTTGAGAATGACCTTGTTGTGGAACCCCTAACACTTAAAGCCAAATATGTCATTGCATTTTAGAGCTGAGAGGGGCTGCAGGGTCTATCAGAAAAGAGACGTAAGGCAGAGTCCTGGCCCTCGGGTTCCATTTACTCTCTGTCTGCAAAGTTTGCTAGCTCTTGGAGCCCTGCAAGGCTGTAGTGGACCCAGGACTCAGTTTTTCAGAGACTTCCTTGGACCACAAGGGATCATGAGACACCTGACCAGCTGTGTGCGGCTCCTGGTTCAGGCTCCTCTGTCACCACTGTGAACAGGAAGCTGGACATTCTCCCGATGTCCCTACATGCCTAGGCAATGCTTCTGTGTTGTCTTATCACTAATTTTTTTATTTTGATGAAAGAGGTGGGAGAAGGCACATTCATTTCTCTTTTAGAAAAATTCTGCAGCAAGGTTAAAGTCTGAAAAATTGCTATGTGAACATGTAGCCCCAGACGATGATCAGAACTAGGCAGGGTTCTGGCAGGCAGGGCTCTGGGCAGAGGGAAGGGAAGTCACGTTCCAGAGGCTCCTCCCATTCCAAGCCACTTTTCTACTCTTTACAAACCAACAGAGTCCTGTAAGATTGGAACTTGGCTATTTGTGGAAAGTGAGGTTAATTTAATAACTGAATGCACAGAGTCTTGTTTCTTATTTGGGTCTATCTGTATCCAAAACCACAGAGAGCCCGTGCATGAAACTACTGCAGCCACCATATGGCTTTGGTGCTGGCTTTTGTTTCTTCCTCTATTTTCTCATAAGCTTACTTTCACAGTAGGCTTTACCGTATTATATTTATATCCCATGTATTGTTGCTACTGTTTAGTTACTCAAATATCCATATGTATTATTGTTGTTGTTTAGTTGTTAAGTCTTTGCAACTGCATGGACTCTAGGCTCCTCTGTCCGTGGGATTTTCCCAGCAAGAATACTGGAGTGGGTTGCCATTTCCTTCTCCCGGGGATCTTTCTGACCCAGGGATTGAACCTGGGTCTCCTGGATTGCAGGAGGATTCTTTTCACTGAGCCACCATGTATGCTAAGATGCTTCAGTCATGTCCAACTGTGTGACCCTGTGGACTGCAGCCCACCAAGCTCCTCTGTCCATGGGATTCTCCGGGCAGGAATACTAGAGTGGGTTGCTGAGCCCTCCTCCAGGGGATCTTCTTTACCCAGGGACCAAACCCACATCTCTTACTTTTCTTGTACTGGCAGCCAGTTTCTTTATCACTAACGTCACCTGGGAAGCCTATCTCTGTGTACACCTATATTTTTATCAGGGCTTCCCTGGTGGCCCAGGCAGTAAAGAATCTGCCTGTAATGCAGGAGACCCAGTTTTGATCCCTGGGTCAGGAAGATCCCCTGGAGAGAAGAGAATGGGCACCCACTCCAGTGTTCCTGCTTGGAGAATTCCATGGACAGAGGAGCTATCATCACTCTCTAACATCTATCGATCTCTAAGTATAAGATCTGAAATCATCCTTGTTGAACCCATGAGGATTAAGTCTTCGGGAAGCGAGTATCACACAGACCACTGGGCAGCTGAGATGGGATGGCAGTCCCAGCTCCTCTGTGACTCCAGTGCCTGCCTTTTCCTGCTGCGTTGGTTCTGACATTTGAAAGAGCAGGTAACACATGCCAATAATTTGGCAGCTGCGCTAAACCCAAGAGAGTGTAGAGAGCAGGGCATTGTGTTAAGACACATCAGTGGAATAAAGAGGGAAGGACAGCTGTGCCTCAGATGGACCATCTGATAAGGTTTAAGGAGATGGGGAACACCTATTTCAAATGCTGTTCACGTGCTTCCTCCATATTACAGCCCCACAGTTTCTCCACTCAAGAGTGTGTAGCAGAAGACAGCCTAGAAAAAGAGCTAAACTCGACCTCCACTCCACACACTTACTTCTGTCCATGTCCATCTTCTCTCAGGCGAGCGGACTAGGATCCGCCCCCGGGCTCTTCTTCCCTCCGCCAGCCTCCTGTCTCCTCACATCCAGGTCGGTGGATTCTGATGCACCAGCTTCTCAGAGCAAATCTCCCTAACTCCTGCGACCACCAGCTTCAACACCAGTCATTTTTCTCTGGGATTGCCACACAATTGTATTTACTCTTCTTGTGTGTAACATCTAGTGTTTCCTTCACAGTATAGATCTCATCTTAATTTTTTTTCTTTGAATAAAATGCCTTCAGCAGCTTCCCTGATGGTTCATTCGGTAAAGAACCCACCTGCAATGGAGGAGACACAGGTTCGATCCCAGGTTTGGGACCATCCCCTGGAGAAGGGAATGGCTACCCACTCCAGTATTCTTGCCTGGAGAATTCCATGGACAGAGGAGCCTGGTAGGCCACAGTCCACAAGGTCACAAAGAGTCAGACACAAAACGGCTTAGCACGCGTGCACACACACACAGCTTCATGCTGAAGAGAGTAAAACCTGAACTTCTTATGTGAGCTCATGAAGCTCACTCTGATAGGGTCCATGCTCACATGTACGCTCTCAGTTCCTCTCTCTCCTTCTCTCTCTCTCTCTGTGTCAGGAGGAGCGCTCCGGCTCTAGGACTTTATGCCCCTTGTGTAGACCCGTTTCTTCTTCCCAGGTTGCTACGTGGGCTTCCCTTGTGGCTCAACTGATAAAGAATCTGCCTGCAATGCGGGAGACCTGGGTTCGATCCCTGGGTTGGGAAGATCTCCTGGAGAAGGGAAAGGCTGCCCACTCCAACATTCTGGCCTGGAGAATTCCATGGACTATAGCCCATGGGGTCACAAAGAATCAGGCATGACTTTCACTTTCTTCTTTTTTCCATCAGCCAGATTCTAGTTATAATGATCTCTTTCCATAAGGTCCTTCTCTTAGCATTTATTATGGATTGAATTGTGTCTCCTATAAAGACATGCTATAGTTCTAACCCCCTAGTGCCTGTGGATGTGACCTCCATTGAAAATAGAATCATTACAAATGTGATAAAGTTAGGATAAAGCCACACTGGGTTTGAGTGGGCCCTAATCCACTGACGGTATCCTTATAAGCAGAGGGAGCGTTTGGACAGAACATTTGGACAGAGAAACACAGTGTAGAAGGCTGTGTGAAGACTGAGGTGGAGATCTGAGTGATGCACCGCAAGAGACAAGAATGCCAGACGTTGCTAGAACCTTTCAAAAGCTATAGGAGGTGAGGAAAGATTCCCACCCTGGAGTGTACAGAGACAGCGTGAATCCTCCAACACCTTGATTTCAGACTTGTAGCTTCCAGACCCATGGGAGAATAAATTTCTGTCGTTTTACCTGACTCATTTTGTGATAATTGGTGTAGCAATCTTGGAAATGAATACAGAATTCAATCAAAAGGTCACCCCAACTAATTCCCTGGCCCATAGCCCAATCTTATTTTTTTCCATAGCATTAATCACGCTGTGAAATTACCATTATTTCGTTAGCTATGCAATTAATACATTGACAATATTTGTACCCATATACTACTAATGTTTATGGTGTTTGTACCTGTTTGTATGTTTATTATGTGGATATTTCAAAGCACAAAATGCATCTACCTGGTTCACTGAACACTTAGAAGATTTTCTGTGTTCAATAACATTATATCAACATCTGTTGAATGACTGGGTAAACTGTGAGTATAGTTATAGAACTATGCTCAGATAATCTCTCAACAAAAGCCTTTATTGTAAAGTTCTTTCCTCACTGAAAGCTAGGCTATCTCATTGCAAAATATCACTCGAATGTTTTATTTGATAAATCTAATTCTGTGGACATGGAACTCAGTACTGTTCCAATGTTTCATCTAATAATCCTAATATTGTTCCATTTATTTAAGCTCCCAGAGGGATGCAGAGTGTTATAAAGATAAGAGTTTGTATTCATTAAGGAATATATATTATGTTTCAATGAGAATCTTACAGCAAAGTTCTGAACTTGAACCAATACAAATAACTCATAAAAAATTGAAAAACCTAATTGAGTTACATGTATCAAGTGAGAAAATATGATTAATTTACTTTTAACTGTCTCCAGTTTTAAGAATTCAAACAGGACAGGCCCAAGTGGATATGAGTTTTCCTATGACATGGCAAAAATAAGTTCATTTTTTAATCTGAATTTGAGTTTGGCCAAAATGAGTATGGCAGTTCATGCTCTGATTCCTCATATGTGCTTAATTAAATTTCTTCTGACGTCACTTTTGTTTCCTAAGTATGAAACCTTGCAGATGTATTGAGTATCATATCAATAGATGAGTCCTAATATAGAAAAATCAAGTTTGTTCCCTTTGGCAAAGTTTAGGCTTCAAGACTCAAAACCCTCTGATTTCAATCATAATGTACCACATAATCATGGGTAAATAACCTTAATTTTCTGAGCATGACATATTGTTTTTCATGGCATTTGTTTTCTTTTAAAAATCATCATCAAAGTAATAGAGGTTTAAAACAACAATATAGAAAATGCAAAAAATAGAACACCAAAAATATATATCAGTTCCAGTCTTACCAGTTTCAAATAACAGCTATTAACATGTGAGTTTATTTTCTTCCAATTGGTTTTGTGTCTACATATTTAAAATCAAATATGAGCATGGAAATATGGATGTGTTTCTCATAAAATTAAGAACATATGGTATACAGTATATAGCTTTTGTATTTTACTTTCATTGGTGGTTATATAAATATTGATTTCTTTTATTCACAGTCTATGTGAATTTTTTTGATGTGTGAATATGACATTAAAAGGTTGCCCAATATTTAATAACATGAGTACTATATAAATCAGCAGTCTATTGTTGAAAGTGTTACCTATTGCTAATTTATAAATGATGTTTCAGCAAAGATTGTTCTCTGTAAATCTTTGGGGCTATCGCTTTGGAACATGGTCTTTCCATGAGTTTTTCCCACCATAGCAACTGTTTTCCAAGAGAGAGTTCTCCTGATGCTCTAAGAGATCCAGACTGAAATGACAAGGCTGCTTGTGAGTTCAAGTTTCATTTCTCCCACATTCTCCTAGCTGAGTCGCTAAAATCAGCAGAGATTCAGGGGAAGGAGAATTCAAGAAAGTGAGAAGCTGAAATAAAGTTGAATGTCTGTTTTTAAACAGGATTTTGGAAAGACATAAAGAAGTCAGCTTCTGCTGGATTTGAAAATAAAATTGCTTCTTATCCCCAGCATTGCTCCATCTTTTGATGGAGGAATGGCCAGGTCAGGTTCCAGAAGATCATGTGGGATGAGATATACTGTCGTGGCTATTCTAGGTCACAGTCAGTCATATACAAATTACACTCACACTTCCTTCACGATCCCCAAAATCTGATGTATTTTCAGTATCATCGTGAAGTCTGGTCTCTCTCCGTCCAAATCACATACAGGTGCAGAGGAGGTTACTTGGGTGCAGTAACTCAAGAACATTCCCTCTCAATTCGTAAACTATAAATATGTTAGTTAGCTTCCCCATTGCCAGTGTACACACTTGATGTACAATGGTGATTGCTATTGTTGTCCAGTCACTCAGTAGTGTCCAACTCTTTGTGACCCCAAAGGCTGAACCATACCAGGCTTCTCTGTCCTTCACCATCTCCTGGAGCTTGCTCAAACTCATGTCCATTGAATCAGTGATGTTATGCAACTATCTCATCCTCTGTCATCCCCTTCTTCTCCTGCCCTCAACCTTTCGCACTTCGGGATCTTCTCCAATGAATCAGTTCTTCGCATCAGGTAGCCAATGTATTAGAGCTTCAGCTTCAGCATCAGTCCTTCTAATGAATATTCAGGATTGATTTCCTTTAGGATTGACTGATTGGATCTCTTTGCAGTCCAAGGGACTCTCATAAGAGTCTTCTCCAACACCACAGTCCAAAAGCACCAATTCTTTGGTGTTCAGCCTTCTTTATGGTCCAACACTCACACCCATACATGACTATTGGAGAAAACCATAGCTTAGGCTAGGCAGACCTTTGTTGGCAAAGTAATGTCTCTGCTTTTTAATATGCTGTCTAGGTTTGTCATAGCTTTTCTTAAAAGGAGCAAGCACCTTTTAATTTCACAGCTACAATCACAGTCTGCGGTGACTTAGAGCCCAAGATAATAAAGTCTGTCACTGTTTCCATTGTTTCCCCTACCTATTTGCCATGAAGTGATGGGACCAGATACCCTGATTTTCATTTTTTGAATAAAGAATGTTTTACATTATTTTACAATGGTGATACAGGGATGGACGGAAGCATGTCGCCTGCAAATTCTTATGGTGGTGTCCTAACCCCCAGTACCTCAGGATGGGACCTCACTTAGAAACAAGGCCATTTCATATAAGATTGACTAAGATGAGGTCATACCAGAGGGAGAGTGAGTCTTTAATTCAATATAACTTATGAAAAAAGGGGAAGGGACTTCCCTGGCTGCCCAGTGGTTAAGACATCACGCTTCCACTACAGGGGGCACAGGTTTGATCCCTGGTCAGGGAGTTAAGATCCCACATGTCAGGCAAAGCTGCCAAAAATTTAAAAATAACTAATAAAGTCAAGAGTTAATTGTTCTTACAAGACTTTATTAAAAAGGAAGGTGGAATTTGGACACAGTCATGCAGAGAGGGAGGCATACAGAGAGGAAGGCTTCCCAGGGGGTGCTAGTGTTAAAGAACCCGCCTGCCAGTGCAGAAGATATAAGAGACCCTGGGTTGGGTAGCAAGTAGTTGGACACGACTAAAGAGACATGCAAGCATGCAGAGAGGGAAGGTAATACAAAGAAAACGGAGAGAAGAACAGCCAGCTACAAGCCCCGGAGATTTCCCTGCAACAAATCCCTCCCCCCAGTTTTCAGGGAAGACCCATCCTGCTGTTATCTTTATCTTGGACTTCCAGCACCATGAGGCAATAAATTTCTGTGGCTTAAGCCACCCATTGTTGGTACTTTGTTATGACTTGCTAGTAAATGAATACAAGAAGGACTGAAATAGACATTCTCCTTTAATAGGAACAGGAAGGGGAGGAGTACAGGACACATTGGTCCACAGAAACAGTGAAATCTACCTGGGCACGTACAACAGTTTCTTAATTAGAGTCTCCCTGGGTATGATTTTTTTGCCCATCTCAGCTCTGCTCTCGGAACTGTAAGCTCTTCATTCTGAAACATACTTTCTTTGCCATAAGACATGACTCACTTTTTCCAGTTTAGTAGCTTTCTCATCCTGCTTCCTGAAACCTTGTCTCTGTTGCTTTAATCCAAGTATACAAAGCTTCTGCTAGTGTAATTATATTAAAACATTTTATAGATTTGCTATAAATCTTACTAGCATTTATTTCATTATACAAAGTCTATGCCCACTATTCTCCAGCTTGGACTGAGAGTCCGATTCTGTGAGATAACACACTTCTGTTGGTTGAAATCCTTTGGGTCTAGTTGAGAGTTTACGAGACATACCCTTAAATCATTTGGAAGTTTTAACAAAGGGTCTTACAGCCACAGTCCTGGATTTGTTCTTTGTGCTGAAGCTATTTTTCACTTTGAGAATATTTTGCCATCTAGAGAAGCTGGAAATAAGAGCTAGTTTTTTTTCAGATCCAGCAAGACCTGACTCTTTTATTCCTTCAAAATTCTGCTTGCAAACATATCTACTACTTCATTTTAGCTTTTGTATCTATGGATATCTTATCATATGTGACCAAAAGATATTAATTGGCATTTTCAAAGTTCTTCCTAAAAATTTCCTTAGCCAACCACTCTACTTCATTAGGTATCTTTTCTATTTTCCACATTATTAAAGAACACTGTTGTATAGTCGCTAAGCTGTGTCTGACTCTTTTGTAACACCATGGATTATAACCTGCCAGGCTCCCTTGTCCATGGGATTCTCCAGGCAAGCATGCTGGAGGGAATTGCCATTTCCTTCTCCAGGGGATCTTCCCTATCCAAGGATCAAACTCGCATCTCCTGTGTCTCCTGCATTGGTGGGTGGATTTTTACCACTGGGCTACCAAGGAAGCTCATTAAAGACCATAGGGCTGCCAAAATTTCTGCCATTATGTAACACAAATTTCTTTTTCTTTAGTAGCCAATAGCAATTTTCTCAGTCTTTAAAGCTTATTAGTCATCAAGAACACCCTAGATTTTGCTCACCATATAGTATAGAAGAGAATGCCACATGTTTTAGGCTTCCACTTTGGCAGTACCCCAATTCTAGGCACTAGACATGTATCAGGTAAAGTTTGATCAAGCAAAACAGAACTAAGAATGGTATGGACTAAGGGATTTATTATGGGAATTAGACTTTATAAAAGCATGTGAAGGAATCTATAATTGTAGCAATGGGAATAAAATGACCCCATAGGGTCACTAAGACACGTAGACAGGAAATCAAACCAGCAGTGAACCAGGGAAGAGTAAGGACAGATTAGAACCTCTGGGGACAGATCCAGACTATAAACTCCAAGCCACCTCTTCTGACTTTGATGATACCAGTGATCTGGGATTGAAATCACTGACCTTTTCCATGAAACTACACACACACACACACACACACACACACACACACACACTCCATTTAGGACTCAAAGCTGAAAAATAAGGTCCAGTGGAAGCGGAAGGAGCTGGTGGAGCTGCAGACACAGCTGTTTCCCCAGCTCATGAGGTAAGTCCTCAGACTGAAGTGGGGTGTGTGAGATGCCATCTCACGTGGCACCCCACGCCTTTGGAGAGTCAGAGCCACTGTGGTCCCTCCCCCATCTAATAAAATGATGCTTGAACGGAAGGTGATTGTGCCTTGTTCATATAGCCGCAGGTAGTAGGGGGACACACATGGATTTAAATCTGGTTCCAGTAATGATTCACATGATTCACTTTTTTCGAAAAAACTCTTTTTTTTTTTTTTAGAATTGAAGTATGGTTGATTTGCTTCCCTGGTGGCTCAAAAGGTAAAAAATATGCTTACAATACAAGAGACGTGGGTTCAATCCCCGGGGCAGGAAGATTCCCTGGAGAAGGAAATGGCAAGCTACTCCTGTGTTCTTGCCTGGAGAGTCATATGGACACAGGAGCCCGTGGGCTACAGTCCATGGGGTCACAAAGAGTCGGACACAACTTTAAAGAGCGGCAGTACCAGCAGAGCTGATTTATGACATTGTGCCAGTCTCTGTGGTACAGTGAAGTGACTCAGTTAGATACATATATATGTTTGTTTTTAACACATTTTTTTCCATTCTTGTTTATCCCAGGGGACTGGATATAGTTCTCTGTGCTATACATTATAACCTTGGTGTTTTTCCATTCTCTACATAATAGCTTGCATCTGCTAAACCCAAACTCCCAATCCTTCTCTCTTCTTTCCCTCTTCCCCCTTAGCAACCCCAAATCTGTTCTCTAGGTCTGTGAATCTGTTAGTCTGTGTGTCTGTGTCTATGTCTATAGACAGTCTATGTCTGTTTCTGTCTTGTGTGTGTTCTTTCACACAATGCACCTTTTATTAGGACACCAAACTTCAAGAGGAAGTAGGATCTCCTAGTGCAATGGTTTTTTCCTCCTATTAATAGGATAGTGAAGGATTTGTTTTTATGGATTTTCAACTTCTGCTTTAGTTGCAGGAAGCTCAGAGTTAAACTGTGATGTTCAGTTTTTATAATTACCTTTGCTCAGTGTCCTCTGGCTTCATAACTACTTCCCCTTCATTATTGCTTCTTCTTTTAAAAAATTTGCTCATTATTTTAACTATTTAGTATTTAATTTTCTAGGCCATCTCAAATAACTCCTAAAGTAGGTTGAGTGTGAATAGAAGGTATTATTGTGATCATTGTACATTGGCTGCAAAGCTTTTGTTTCTTTTCTCTGTCTCTCTTTGGGAGGCTCTCTTTCTCCATTTCTCTCTGTCTCCCTCTCTTTCTTCTTTCTTGTGTGCACACCTTACTTCTTAGAATGGAGAAGGAGAACTTGGGTTAAATTCAGGTGTTCTTATATGATTTTCCAAGGGGACAAGGTCTAAGGTCTCATTTTCATACAACAGAGTTTTACATACAATGAGGAAAATACTAAAAGATCCCAGAAAAAGCATGGTTTTTCCAGAGACATCACAAGACAAAGGTTTTGGATATGTCAATCAGTCTTTAATTTTTCTTTATCTTATACAATCATAAGTTAATCACATTCTGCAAAGCCAGGAAGAAGGAGTATGACGTTAGATTCTCATTGAGACTTAAAATTTCGGTACTTCCCATAAATTCCGAGTCATCTCTGGATTTCCTGACACTGCGGAACAGGACAAGATACATTGCTAGTGACTTTAAGTAAATGACAGAGTTTTGCTCATCTTGAAAAACAAAGCTGAAAGTTGTGACATTTAAAAAGTGTTCACGAGGCCACATGAAAGAACTCCCAAGTAAAGAGGAAGAAAGGGGCAGCTGTGAACCTACACATGGGTCTTGCTTCATATATATTTTTTAAAAGATCTCCTTGCCTAGAATAATATTGTTCAGTTCAGTTCAGTTCAGTCTTTCAGTCATGTCCGACTCTTTGTGACCCCATGGACTGTAGCATGCCAGACCTCCCTGTTCATCGCCAACTCATGGAATTTACTCAAATTCATGTCCATTGAGTCAGTGATGCCATCCAACCATCTCATCCTCTGCCGTCCCCTTCCCCTCCTGCCCTCAGTCTTTCCCAGCATCAGGGGCTTTTCAAATGAGCCATTTCTTTCCATCAGGTGGCCAAAGTATTGGAGTTTCAGCTTCAGCATCAGTTCTTCCAATGACTATTCAGGACTGATTTCCTTTAAGATGGACTGGGTGGATCTCCTTGCAGTCCAAGGGATAATATTGTAGCAGTCACAGAAATGGGAGGTTGAGGACACACACACACACACACAGACGCATATGCAAACACACGCAGCCTCTCAACTGTCACTTTGCACACATTTCTGCTTCCAGGCATCTAGCTTCATCTAGCCAAGTCTCAGTAATGCCAAGGGGGTTGGGAATAAGCACACACCACTGCCTTTCCTCCTTATTTATTTATTTTTTTAGTATTCCCCAATCTCTCTTAGTTACTGCTCCACTAGATTTGGAGTTCCCTGAGAACCTCATCGGGATCTCAGCCATTCATTCATCTTCCACAACGATTTCCACAGTCCAACACAGATGCTAAATACATGGTCATTAAAGGAATGAACAATATTGAATCGAAATTGTCTTAAGCATCCAAAACCTTGTGTGTTTCTGTGAGTGGTGTGGGGGCCGGGGGGAAGGAGAGAGAGAGGAAAATTTATCGAAGCAGACACCATGAAATGTATCATGGTGGGAGACAAATGAATGGTCTTCCCTTGTGGCTCAGATGGTAAAGACATGCTTTCAGTGCAGGAGATCCAGGTTTGATCCCTAGGTCAGGAAGATCCCCGGAGAAAGGAATTGCTATCCACTTTAGTATTCTTGCCTGGAGAATTCCACGGACTGTGGAGCCTGGTGGGCTACAGTCCATTGGATCGCAAAGAGTAGGACATGACTGAGCTACTAACACTTTCATAACACTTTACTGCTCCAAGAGATATCATCAGCTAGAACCACTGGATGTCCTTGACCGCTGGAGTGCATCTATGCCTGCTTTTAGGAAATGAGTTGGTTTGTCTCTGAAAATCAGTTCCACTTAGATAATAGCTGAAAAACCAAAGCAATTAAATACAGATTCCAAGACTGAATTGTAGAGCACAAAATTACATAGTCTCATTTTTTTTCTTCTGGTTTATAAAAAAGAGATTTGAAAACATTTCACCCCTTCATCTCTCTAAAGCAAAGAATAACTTTCAAGGTTCAACAATATAAGCAGTTAAACCACAGAGACAGAAAATCAAGGGTAGTAAACCCCCAAATACTCTGGTTTGATTGTGTGAAGAAAGATCCACTCTAGGGGTTAATTGGAACAGAATGCAATTGATTCTCATTATTCTCTGCCGTTATGGTCTATGGAGCCCCCGTGGACACCCAGTGAGAGAATACTGAATTACTGCTTCTAGAGGAAATATCCTGTTAGGTTCCTGAGAACCTCTGGTCACATTTTTATCAATCAATCAATCAACATATACCTGATTTTATGGTACATATCTGCTCAACAGCTTTTAACATGCATTGTAGATTAATTAACATTGAACTCACAGCCAACAACATTCTAACTCATGTGCAAAGGAAGATTATTTAGTGTGTGTTTTCTCTCTAATGGAGCTCACACTGGACAGCACTTAGCACCAAATATGGGAACTATTTTAAAATACCAAAATCACCGATAAAAAGCACAAACATGTGCCACCAAGGAGAGCCCAAAAAAAGACGCTTGCTTACAGTCTGAGCATTGCAGCAAAAAGGCACAGGATCTCCTTATTCGATCTCAGATGCAAATTTTTTTTTTTTTTTTGCCACTTTCAGTCTGCAAATGACTGTGAAAGTGCCTTGCATATTGATTTGGGGTTACAGATCAATTTTAGTGAGTCCATGAACTGACAATACAGAATCCATGAATAAGGAGGGTTAACTGTATATACATTAGTGGGCAAATTGAGATGCCTCAGATTGAATCTAATTCTCAGTTCCATGCTTACAATCATGACTATTCTGTATCAGGAGGAAGCAGAAAGAGATGGTTCCTAAGGCCTGTTTCACATAGCAATGAGAATGCTTTCTAAAATTGCCTAGAAGGTTTACACCCAGTGGTATAAATGGGGAATATGAAATGCCGACTTGACAGGTGAACAGGGCAACGAAGTTCCTCTAGGGAAAACTGCTACTTCTGTGATGTTGGAGGTGTCCCTTGGCCACTGTGAAATACTGGACACTGTTTCTGAAGGTGAGGTAATGATCCTCTAATTGGGCAAAACCACAAGAAATCTGGATCTCACTTTTGGATAAGGCCAAAAAAAGAAAAAAAAAACCACCCCAAAACTCTAGAGAAATAGAACTGCCCCTAGGTTGAGTTCTTAAAGAGTCCTAATAAGTCTCAGTGCAGAGCTTTATTTGAAAGAGCTCCTCGGAGCTAGGCCAAGCAGTCTGTAAACAAGCACTGCTAATATCTAAGCGACGCAGCCACAAGCAATGAGCATAAGACAGCATAGAAACACTCTGTGATGCCGGTGTTTTTATCTCCATTTGATACTCAAAGAATTTTGTTATTTTGAGGGTTGTTAGAGGTGTTGTAGAAATGAAGAAGTATCACGAAAGTTAAGATTAGGACATACAAAGTCATGTGTGTCGTGTCTAATTCATGGCAGTTACTCATATTGTCACTCTGCTTGTGAGCTAAGCATGAATTAATGGGAAGACAGAGAGTCTCTTGAGGTTGTTTGCTTGGCAGGCTTCTGACCAGGAATAGCCATGGCCATGGGCTTCTCTGCTGTAGTGGAGGCTATTACCTGTACAATATCCCTGCTCCATCTTTTCCTTTCTAACAGAGCCTGGATAAAATACACACTCCAAGCTTTGCCAACAGTAAAACGTGGCCAAAGTGATTGAACTCTGAACTGAATGGGACTCCCCAGGAAACTCTTTAAAGGGGACTAGCACAGTTGGTATACTGTTTTCCATCCCTCTTGCCCTACACGATGGCTCTTGAGGAGATTTTGAAAATCTGAGGACAAGGTCACACCCTAAGGATGGAGAAGCATAAAGGTCAGAGGAGACTGACTCCTGGCTGGAATTGAGAAGCCCCCATACCAACTCTGGACTGTCTATTTTCAATGGAAAAAATAAGTAACCGCTACATTGTTTAAGCCAGTCAGTTTGGAATTTTTCTTGCTAGCAGCCAAATGCAATCCCTAACTAACAGACCCATGGAAGGTTCCTCTTGGGTACTAGGACTGTCTAGCGTATCCTAGAGTGAAATATGCTCAAGACTTTCGACCTTTCCTTAGAAATGAAAGTGACGGGTTACAGTGCGGAATGTGGGGATTTACTCTGCTCCGAGGTGTGGGTTTATATGATTATTGGGCCCTAATGGGTAATGACCTTGAATCAATAAAAGTATGAGTTTAAGAAACAACATTCTTTTCTTTCATGTACTAGGTTTAAAATAGAACAATTCTGGCTGAAAATTGGTCATGCATATTTCTTATCAGGAGGTGGGTTTCTAGGTTTTAGAGTCATACCTTTGCTTTTTGGTAATCTTGTCTAAAATAGCCTATCAGAAATTTCAGTGATTCAGGATGTCACTCAAACTGAGTTAAAATGTTTTGTCTCTTTGCCTTCATTTTGTTTGACAGCAGACCCCTCCCCATTCCTGAAAAGAATGCTTCCTGATTTCCTGTTTAATAAAAGATAGTGGAGAGGGGCAGTGGGCAAGGCGTCAGGCATCCTACCTATGAAAATAGGGCACAGGCTTTGCTAAAAAAGGATAAAGATGAAAGGTCTCCAAGTGGCTGTGTCTCCATCCATTGTTTAGGGCAGGCGACGCTGACTCACCCTCCTGACGACCAGGGGAAATCCTGTATTTCTCTCTCTGGGGCTTTCGATTTAATCTTGCTTAAGCGAGGCAGGCGCTTTATTGTTCTGCTGGAGCCTTGGTGTCACTCTTCCAGACAGGCGTGTGCCAAGTTCCAGGTGGCCTCTGTAAATCATGCCACTGGAACTTGGGGACATAAATTTTTATTCTTCTATTGTTTGGATACTGGGTAGAATTGTGTGTTTAGGCACGTGTACATCTCTCTACTGACCTGGGACATTTCAGCCAGGTCTTCCTGGGAACCTCCTGCCCTGTTCACCTGTGATTCTCCAGTAGAGTTGGTTCCAGTCTTTCCATCATATTAGGAAAACTCTGCATCGATTACATTATATATTTCCTCATATAAAGGAAGCACTCTATAAATTGTCAATCTTTTGCAATATCATGCTTCCAGTGCTGTATTCAGTAATGCACAGGAAAGAAACCAGGAAAGTTTCCAACATAAGGTCTGCCTTAAATGGATGGAAAACAGAAGATAACCAACTAGAGGATAATCTGGCTTGTGTGTGTGTGTGTCTGTGTGTTAGTCACTCAGTTGTGTCCAACTCTTTGTGATCTCATGGACTATAGCCCACGAGCCTCCTCTATCCATGGGATTCTCCAGGCTAGAATACTGGAGTGGGTTGCATTCCCTTCTCCAGGGGATCTGCCTGACTCAGGGATCAAACCCAGGTCTCCCACACCGCAGACAGATTCTTAACCATATGAGCCATCAGGGACCTTACCTAATTTCTCAGTCTATGTGGATTATGGCCAGGGAGGAATTCACCAAGAAGGTATTGAGGGACTTGAGGGGTTAAAGTTTAGGTAGTTTTAAAGTAGGAGGGAAAACAAAATCAATTCCAGCAAGAAACAGGATATGCAAAAGCTTGGAATCAAAATTGAATGCATGTTGGCAGAGAACAGTAGATAAAAGTCTTGCAATAAAAGAGAACTAATAGCGTTTTAAATCCTTTGCGTGAGGCTACATTATGGAAAGTGTTGGGCTCCACACACTAGGAAACAGACAAACTCTTAGAGATGCTCAGGGACAAGGTGGAACAATGTTTAAGAAGAGAAACTTAGCAAATGTTCATTCATTATTAATGTCATGCTTACAAAGCAAATGAATCATCAAATTAAAATTTAAAGTGGGAATGTTTAAAATTACTTAAAAGGATAAGTGATTTACTTACATTAAAGAATCTATTTTCAGACAAATAAGATGCTCTGCCTACATTACAGAATGATGAAACTGGTAGAACAAAAAGATAAATTATTTATTGTAATCCTCTAATATTTCAGATGAAGAATTTCTTCTCAGCTATTCACTGCAGTTTGCTTCTTCTCATCTTAAAAAAAAAAAAGCATGATGGCAAAAACAGCCTGATGCAGGTCAAGCAATTTAATTTTTTAAAAAGTCATTGTGTCATTTAAACTTAAACTAGGTACTTTCCACTAGGCTCTCCTCATTGCTCAGTGGTAAAGAATCTGCCTGCCAGTGCAGGAGACAAGGTTTTTATCCCTAGTTTGAGAAGATCATCTGGAAATCCACTCCAGTATTCTTGCCTGGGAAATCCCATGGACAGAACAGCGCCATGGGCTATAGTCAATGGGGTCACAAAGAGACTGACACAACTCAGCAATTAAACAACAACAACAGCAAAGGTATTTTCCACTAGTTCTAAATTAGTGAGTCAGTGTAAACAAACTCTGGTTCATGCCCTAGATTACTGCTGGTTGACAAAGATGTACATACAGGGATGTCATTAAAAGGTTCACGTAAAATAAACTGAGCTTGTTGCTATGTCCATTGCATTATTTATTTCCCAATTCAGCTGCTCCAAACAATTTGCACTTGGCAGTGATTTTTGTCCCCAGTTCGGTTATTTGATAACTTTGAATATATTTTGAGTTGTTTCTGTCTCTGCCCCGTTTATTTTTTATATTGTTATTCCTTTCACCTAATTCTTTTATTATTTTGTATTGACATATAAATGTTGAGTTAGTTTCTGCTGTACAGAAAAGTGATTCAATTATACATATGTGTTCTTTCTTGTGTTTTTTTCTGTTATGGCTTTTTATCACAGGGTGTTGAATATAGTTCTCTGTACTCTAAAGAAGGACCTTGTTGTGTCTCCCCAGTTCATTTTTGTTTACTGTACTATTGCTTACTTCTTCAGGTTCAGTGATTTATCCTTTAAATCCTATGAAATCTGAGGAGTTAATCTTTCTTCTTTGGTATCTTGGTTATTTCCTGTGATGCTACCCCTGTGTGAAACCTGTCTCTCTGTCATTTTGGGAAAAATTTAATATTATAAAATCTTCCAATATCTGTCTGTTGGGTCCTTTGATTGCCACTCACGGCTGTCAGAATTCCCGGCATGCAAAGCAAAGGCCAACAGGCTCAAATGCAATAATTTTCAATTATATTCTTTATTACTGTACAAAATACCTTTCCTCAAGAACTTAAAATGTAAGACCTGCTCATCTGAGGAATAACCTGGTCAAATCTTCGGATATTAATTTTCTCAAATGGGAAAAGAAATGGTGATTTCATTCTTAATTTAAAGAACGTTTCAGCTGTGTGTGAACTTTTAGTTTTGAAATTTTTCAACTTGCGTGTTCTCTTTGTAATTTGCATATAATTTATATATCGCAGAGTCTTGTTCTCACATCAAAGTCAGTTTTAAGATGAAAAAGTTTTGCTGTCATTAAAGCTGTCTGATGGACATGGTTTGAATTGCCAGTGCTAACACTGAGTGGGTTTCAGCTCAGTAAAAAATGGTCTGGGAAACACAGAGGAGAATGACCTCTTCACTGCTAGGAAAAAAAAAAATACAGCTTCTTTCCAACTTTTCAATATGCCTTTTTATCCTTTTGAATTAGAAGAGCCATCTCTCTGCTGTAGCTCACTATGTGTTCTGATTTATTCACCCGTCAGGAAAACCCGGGAGTTTCAGTGTCCAAAATTTTATTGGGTTTTATCTGGAAACCAGGCAGGACTCTGAGGGTCCTCCCCGGGTACAAAAGCCCCTCTGTGATCCCCATTTCTTGTCCCCAGAATAAAAGGCTTTAGTCTCCTGGGCCTTCCCCAAGTTCCAAAGAGCAGACTCAAGCAGTTAGGGATTAGGACAATGGAACCACAGAACTCCTGAAAGTGAAAGTGTTAGTTGCTCAGTCGTGTCTGACTCTTTTCCACCCATGGACTGTAGCCCACTAGGTTCCTCTGTCCATGGGATTTTTCAGGCAAGAATACTCAAGTGGGTTGCAATTCCCTTCTCCAGGGGATCTTCCTGACCCAGGAATCAAACCCAGGTCTCCTGCATTTCAGGCAGATTCTTTATCCATCTGAGCCACCAGGGGAGCAGACAAGACTCCTAGTTCCTCCTAATAGATATAAATAACGATCTATCGCATAACTCTGAGTTGTTCAGTAAAAACTAATTACCCCCCCACCCCCACCTTACCGACCCAGGTGGGGGATGGTGGCGACATAAGACCACAAGCAAAGAGACCCCAGACTGTTTAGGACCAGAAGTTTGAGGTTCCTGAAACATCACCTTGTTACCTCACCACCAACCAATGAGTAGAAGGCCCATAAACTGATCATCCACCCTACAATCCTCCCCCTAACACTGTCTTTAAAAACCTTTGCCTGAAAATCATTGGGGGGTTCAGGTCTTTTGAGCATAAGTTGGCCCTTCTATTTGCTCAGTAACCTGACTTTGCTACAAACCCCTGTTGTCAGAGTTTGACTTTCTGACTTCTGACACACAGGCCCTTGCTCTGTAACAATTATACAGACACAATTGATTGAATCACTGACCATATGATTCAACTGAATCTCTGCTCCCCTTTACTCCTGAGGTTGGGAGGTTGGCCTGGCCTCACCTGGCTCATAATCTCAAGGTTGATCCTTCCCTCATGTCCAGCCCCATGATGGATAGACCATGAAACTAACTAGAGGGTCCTCATGAGTCACTAATGTCTGATCCCAGGGGCTCTACAACGAATAACAAACACATTCTTTTCACTTGAAAATGTCCAAGGATTTAGAGTCTCCCTCCCAGAAACCGGGGACAGTTCAGTTGCTCAGTCGTGTCCTACTCTTTGCGACCCCATGAACCACAGCACACCAGGCCTCCCTGTCCATCACTAACTCCTGGAGTCCACCCAAACCCATGTCCATCAAGTTGGTGATGCCATTCAACCATCTCGTCCTCTGTCGTCCCCTTCTCCTCCTGACCTCAATCTTTCCCAGCATCAGGGTCTTTTCAAATGAGTCAGCTCTTTGCAACAGTTTGCCAAAGTATAACCGGGGTTAAATACCAGTCAAATTCTTTATTATTCAACAAGTTTCAATAAATTTAGCTACTTTTAATTAAACAACAAGGTTCAATAAATTTAGCTACTTTTGGTTAACTTTATTATTCCACTGAGTATCATAATAACTTTGTAAGCTAGGGAGAGTTTTCCATACTCTGATATTCAAAGATGAGAAAACAGTACAGATGGGAGGGTGTATTCAATTCAAGATGAAATTTCTAAGCCCCTTTGGGAATCAAACTCTTTTTAAAAATTTAGTAAAGAAAGCTAGGCATTTCACACATTTTCAATCTCAGACTTGGAAGTAAAAGTGTAAAAATGTCTCATCTTTCTATAAATTATGTCAAATTGAAAAAAACAGGTAGTTGAATTCTGTGCTACTTATGTTTAACAACAATTAAAAAGTAACTTCTCTGGGAAAGCTGATAAACTCATTTTTGGAATAAAAAACAGAGACAAAAAGTAGGCCAGACCCTCCAAACATAAGATGCAGCTGTTTGCCATATGCTGTTTACAACCATTATTGTTGGTGGCAACCAAGGAAAATGAACTCTGTCAAAATGCCTTGGATTTTGCTGTATCACTATAGGTTTGATTTACCTTGTATTACTCCCAAAGAAGCAATAACAGGCTTATAAAGATTACATTAGCATTTTTATACCTTTGTAACAGTGGGCTGGATCATGGCTTTGTATCCTATTAAAGAGAAAAAAAGATATTTTAAAAGTGTTCTGCTACAGTTATAAGATGTAAAGAGTCTCCTGGTTCACTTATCCCAGCTGGACTCTGATTCAGCAAATGAGCCATACTAGAAACGAGATTTGCTTCATCACAGAAGAAGGCAGACCAGAGGGTCACTTTCACAGGGTTTTGAGAAGTGATCTGAAGAGAATCTCTTGTCCTGCCTCCTTCCTTCAGACAGTCAGATCATTCAGTAATGTTTTACATTTGAGACAAACTGAGGCCAAAACTAGGTATTTGATCACAACTCTATGGTAGATCTTGTTTAAATTAGAATATTACAAAAACAATTTAATTAGGTCTTACTGTATAGCACAGAAATCTATACTCATTATTTTGTAAAAATCTTCAATTAAAATAATCAGAAACATATACAATTTGCAGTTGCTGCTGTTTGGTTGTTAAGTTGTGTCTGACCTTTTTTGACCCTTGAACTGTAGAGGAGACCCATTAGTCTCCTCTGTCCATGGGGTTTCCCAGGCAAGAATACTGGAGTGGGCTGCCATTTCCTTCTCCAGGGGATCAACCCAGGGATAAAACCTGCATCTTTTGGGTCTCCTGCTTGGCAGGCAGATTCTTTACCACTGAGTCACCTGGGAAGCCCAGAGACATATACGTATGTATCTATATCACTTTGCCATACACTTGAAACTAACGCAACATCATAAATCAACTACACCTCAATAAAAAAAAATCAAAATTCGAGCCCCAAAGTCCATGGGTTTAAAACATTTCTCAACAATCCATCCACTCGACATGAAAGTGTGATAGAGACTGTTAAGAGACTATCTATTAGGAAGCCATGATTTCTCCAAAAGAAAATGATTGTTCTAGACATTTCAACTTTCCAATTTTGCATTACATTTAAGTAGACACTTGGCTTGTTAAGTTGCTGGTATCTGATTAGCATGATTTATTTTGATGACTATCTTCAAGTTTTAAGAGGAACTGGTTCTTCTGTGCTGTTGGAAATTCTTTGTTAATGCAATGTGTCATAACCATAAACCATCCAAGGGACTGTTTGGTTACTAAGGAACTCCAGAAGAAATTATTTTCTTTCTTTTTTTTTTTTTTTTTCTTGAAGGAAAGACTGTAGAAAGAAGTTGGGTCTAAGGACAGAGACAGATTCAAAGAGGACAAAAGCACCAAAATGTTCCCATTTCTGGGTAGAGGGGAAGATAAGGTAAAGTTCAACCACAAGGAATGCAATTGGTTGTCTTTGTAGTATAAATAGAGTGTCCCTAATAGCCCCCTTTTTGAAAAGACTTGTTTCTGCAGAATTTTTTACTAACTCATTATTTTACCATGAACTCTCTGTTATATAATCTTCAGACTAGGATTGTGAGATAGAAAGATTCACTCTTTATTTCAGATATTGTCAGGAGTGTGGGAAAGTGGTGTAAATTAGCTAGCAATAGTCTAGGAAATAATGTAACCAGAAAAAAAAATATTGGGGAAGATTGCCCGGATTGTGGTTATTCATTTTGCAAAACATCCTTATTTGCTATCTCAAATCAATTTGTGAGCCAAGAGTGTTTTTAATAAGTAAATATTATCTTCTTAAAAGAGTCCTTAATCACTAACAGGAAATTTTATAGTTCAATGAATGCAAACTCAAAACTATTGCCAACTTGTAAAATAACCTTAAGATATCTAGCTTGAGAATACTTACCATATTTTCATCTCCCTTGCTTTCAAAAGCAAAGAACATTTGAAATTAATCTTTGTTCTAGAAACAATGTAGAAAGGTTATAAAAACCCAAGGTGGATGAAGTTTGGCATTCTATTTATTTTCTAAACAGAAAGTTCCCCTGACTTATGTGAAAAAAGACCCCTTGAGATTGACCTGCAATGGGGAATAGTTTTAAGGATAAAAACAGAAATGTATTTATTAGACTCGTTTTATACTCATTTCTTACTGAGAATATAGATGAGTAGGGACCTTATTATTAAATCTCTTTGAATTGGGCTCTTTTCTCCAAAAACTCACATTTATAACTGTTAGTTCCAGTTTAAAGTCAATGTGAATTCAGATGTGAGGAAGAAAATACTTTATTCATATGAAATCTCAGCAGTGATTTATACTTGGGTGCTTCGGGCAATAAGTAAGATGAAAGTACTTCATTCCCCATTTGAAATTCTTTTCCACAGTTCATAAGTAAAATTCCTTCTCACTGTGGTTTTTGAGTTTAAAGTCACTTTAGAGTTTTGAAAAAATCATGGAAGGGGTGCCCTCTACTTGGACTCAGTCCCATCTGACCGCCATAGATGTTTAGGCAGAAGGTTTGAGTCTCTAAGGCAAAAGAGTATATAAGTTATTGGCTAGAAAGACTAGACAAGAAACCCAGTAACTGGTCTTACTTGATTTTTGTGGTGGGGTGATGGGTTAAAAGGTGGGAACAATAGGACAGGCTTGGATTTTGGAGAGCCTTGAAAACTAGACTGAAAAGTTACTGCTTTTCATTTATCAATAGTAAATCATCCCTTAGTAAATGAAATCATCAATAGTAAATGAAATAACCCAATACATGCAGTATTTTGAGATAACTAGCCTGATAAGGGTATGCAAGTTGAATTGTGTACGAAGAGGACAAAATTTGGATTAAGCAGAAATGCAGTAGGCTTACATAGTGGCTCAGTGGTAAAGAATCTGCCTGCCAATGCAGGAGACTGGGATTCCATCCCTGGGCTGGGGAGATCCTCTGGAGAAGCACATGGCAGCCTACTCCAGTATTATCGCCTGAGAAATCTCATGGACAGAGGAGCCTCATAGGCTAAAGTCCATGGGGTCACAAAAAGTTGGACATGACTTAGAGGCTAAACAACGACAGCAACAACACGTACAGCAATAACAGCCTGTATAATAGGAGGAGGAATAGACAGGGAGAGAAACTTGAACAGTAATTCAAGCTTTAAAAGAAAGAGGAAGACTTTGGTGGAAATACAGGCATATGCAGAGACGGAAGAGAAGAGCATAACTGCAAAGCTTCCTGCCTTCAAAACTTAGATGGTGGACAGAGTAAGCTCTTTGGAAATGCTTGTAATTTGCATTTAGATTTAGGTGAGGAAAACTGATTTGATTTGGGAGTGTGGAGTTTGCGATGACTGTAGGACATCCAGCTGGTTGTATTTAGTTGACTATGTGAGGAGTATGCTAGTCAACTAGATAAAAATATCAATAGTGATTAATTCTCCAGGGAAATTAGAATGAGAGAGAAGACCAGAGGGAATAAGAAAGGCTCTGAATTGAAGAAAAAAAAAATGTGCCATGAAAGCAGGGTGAAGGCAGAAGAAGAGAGGTAGGAAAGAAGCAGAATGGTGTGACTCAATGGGAACAAGACAGGTAGGAAGAGATGGATACCAGAATCAAACATTTTACCAACGTCAAGGACATGAAACTTAAGAATTGGTCACCTTGGACAGAGCAGTCAGTGGAATGGTTAGAGTGGAAGTCAGAATATAGCAGTTTAAAAAAAAAAAAAAAAAAACGAAAAACACAGCAGTTGAAAGTGGACTGGGAGGAGATAAGAAAAAAGGGAGAAACTGCAGGGTACAAAGGAGACTGCCACTACAGGGAGTCTGAAAGTGCTTATTTTAGGACTCAGAATTCCTAGGGCTCAGGAAAGCTTTTGAACCTGGAGTTGAGAGGCTACCTATTTTGAAATACAGTAGTCTAAGGTGCCATGATGGACCTTGTAATGGGTCTACTGCTGTAAGCTGATTTTTGATTTTATGCTTGTGGCTTGAAATGATGAGTTTTAAGGATGTGTTTCACATTAACAAGAAGGAGAAAGAAGAGAGGCTCAGCTACTCTTTGGACTCAATTTCATTGTGAAAGGCAGCCTCACATCCCCCTTTGAACTGGCTGGAAGCCAGCATCTTCAGAGCCTACTTACTTCCTGCTCAAACTGTAGGGACAGACTAAAACCAGATGTGTTGTAATCTTCTCAAAACCTACACACAGGCAGGAGGCTATAACATACTGTTTAAATACAGCCCACGTGTCACTAAAGCAGGTCCTCTTTTTCCATGATGTACCCCCACAGGGTGGGGGCTCAGCCCCTGGAGAGGCTCCAGGCTAGAAATTTACAAAGAACTAGTCACACTGTGTGAGAACCGCTGAGTAATAAGTGGTCCCTCTTTAACACTGAGATGTTTCACCTTAAAGCTTCAGTCACCTAGGAGAAGTCCAATGTGAAATTATAGCCCTTTTCAACTTCCTCATAATGATAAAAAGAGATGGAGATGGGTCCCTGAAAGGTCAACATGTTTAGAAACCGGAAGACGAAAGAGTGGGTTTGGGTTGTGTGTGTGTCTGTTTTTCTAACATGACTCAAATAATGACTCCTGCCACTTCCCTTGTGGTTCTGGTTCTCCATCCAATGCGTCTCTCATTGGGAATTCTACTTCTTTAAATTCAGCTTTGACATTTTTTTTCTTAATTTGTTTTTTTAAAATTTTTATATTTAATTTATTGCTTCTTTTAGACCACCCAGAACATATTTTTCTTTATTTTCTGTCTTCATCTACACATGCACACACATGCTTCTCTCTTTTATTCTTTCTCTCCTTCTGATTTTAAAAGACTTAGGCAATGTTTCATTTATACCTTCAAGTTTCAACTCAAAAAAATGTACTACATATTAAGTTAACTTTAAAAGTTCATTCTAATATATATTAAGTACAGACAAATATGGGGCTTCCCAGGTGGCTTAGTGGGCAAAGAATTCACCTACAACACAGCAGATGTAGGAGGTGTGGGTTCAGTCCCTGGGTAGGGAAGTTCCCGTGGAGGAGGGCATGGCAACCCACTCCAGTGTTCTTGCCTGGATCCCATGGACAGAGGAGCCTGGCAGGCTACAGTCCATAGCGTTGCAAAGAGTCAGACAGGATTAAAGCAACTGAGCATACATGGAAGCAGACAAATATTTATTCTGCTTATATGAAGTACCCAGAAAAGTCAAGCTCAGAGAGTCAGAAAGTACACTAGTAGATGTCAGGGGTGGCGAGTGTGGAGGAGGGAAGGGGGGTTAGTGTTTGGTGGGTGTAGAGTTTCAATCTGGAAAGGTAACAATTCAAGAAATGGATGATGGTAAGAATTGCACCACAATGTGACTGTACTTAGTTCCACTTACTGTACATTTAAATGTGGTTAAAGTATTTTTATATTATGTGACTTTTACCACAATAAATAAAATAGAACGCATGGCACAAAGCCAAAAAAGAAACATACTGAATACCAATTTATTTACCAGTCAGCCATTTATTCTTATTTTGTATCAAAATATTGATTTGTGGGGAAAATGATAAAGGGTCCCTGTTGAAAAATCTAAAGATTTTCAGATATCACCATCCAAATTTAAACAATTTTAGATACAACCACTATTAACCGTTCATTTGCTGTCTCATCATGATATTTAAAGGTACATATGCTTATAATTTTGTGAAATGGGATCATATATATTTTCTATAAGCAGCTTTTTTTTCCCACTCAATATGCCATGAATAGCTTTTCTAGTCAAAATGTATCATGAGCTAATCATTGTCAATAGCTACATCATATCACCTGATATGCACACACTGTGATTTTCTTAACTCATCTCCCAGGGTTAGTAACTGGTGATTTCTTTTCTACTTGAATTTCAAGAAGCAACCTTATACATACATAATTTTTCATGTTTTTCTCTAAGCACTTACTGATGTTGGTGGGTCAACAATTCTTTTCCCTTGGTGTTTTCTCTTCTTTCCCAAGACTGTCTTACAAAGTCTTCAGAATGATCTTTAACATGAACAGTATTCATGGAAACCATATTTTATGTACTGTTCTGGGCAGAGGAGATCACAGGATGGAAGCTATATGCAGGTAGATTATAGTTCAACACTCAGAAGTTGTCTTAATATAACTACATTAAATGAATGAGATAATGTAGGCATAAAAGAGTGCTGAAAACTGTATAGCCCAAACTAAGGTAAATACCACTATTATGATGTAATTATGGAAGGAATTACTTCTTTCTGTGGTGAATTACAAGGTCTTTGCTTTGTTTGTATTAAAGCTGGATGAATAATTTCAGCAAATGTAAGACATGTTGTTCTTAGACGAAAGCTTGAACAGGCTAACCTCTTATGTATCATTCTCCTAGAAGTTTCTAAGATTCTAAACTGGAGCAAATAGGGAATTGGGCTTTAACTTCACCACCACCTCCTTAAATCTTTCCTTCCCAAAATGTATTCATGTTTCAGCAATGGATTTTTGAACACCTTAATATTGGCAGAATCTTGGCAGGTAGACAGAGGGAGATATTTGGAGTAAGGTATGCATGCTTTATTGATTATGCCAAAGCCTTTGACTGTGAGGATCAAAACAAAACATGGAAAAGTCTTCAAGAGATGGGAATACCAGACCACCTTACCTGCCTCCTCAGAAATCTGTATACAGTTCAAGAAGCAACAGTTAGAATTGGACATGGAACAATGGACTGGTTCCAGATTGGGAAAGGAGTACATCAAGGCTGTATATTGTCAGTTCAGTTCAGTTCAGTCATTCAGCTGTGTCCAACTCTTTGGGACCCCCTGGACTGCAGCACCCCAGGCTTCCATGTCCATCACCAACTCCTGGAGCTTGCTCAAACTCATGTCCATCAAGTTGGTGATGCGATCCAACCATCTCTGTTGTCCCCTTCTCCTTCTCAACCATACAATCATCCTCTGTTATCCCCTTCTCCTCCTGCCTTCAAACTTTCCCAGCATTGGGATCTTTTCCAATGAGTCAGTTCTTCACATCTGGTGGCCAAAGTATATTGTCACCCTGCTTATTTAACTTATATGCAGAGTATATCATGAGAAATGCTGGGCTGGATGAAGCACAAGCTGAAATTAAGATTGCTGGGAGAAATATCAATAACCTCAGATATGCATATGACACCACCCTTATGGCAGAAAGTGAAGAGGAACTAAAGAACCTCTTGATGAAAGTGAAAGAGGAGAGTGAAAAAGTTGTCTTAAAACTCAATAGTCAAAAAACTAAAATCATGGCAACTGGTCCCATCACTTCACGGCAAATAGATTGGGAAACATTAAAGCAGTGACAGACTTTATTTACCTGGGCTCTAAAATCACTGCAGATGGTGACTACAGCTATGAAATTAAAAGATACTTGCTCCTTTAAAGAAAAGCTATGACCAACTTAGATAACATATTGAAAAGCAGAGACATTACTTTGCCAACAAAGGTCCATCCAGTCAAAGCTATGGTTTTTCCAGTAGTCATGTATGGATGTGAGAGTTGGACTATAAAGTAAGCTGAGCCCCAAAGAATTGATGCGTTTGAACTGTGATGTTGGAGAAGACTCTTGAGAGTCCATTGGACTGCAAGGAGATCCAACCAGTTCATCCTAAAGGAGATAAGTCCTGAATATTCATTGGAAGGACTGATGTTGAAGTTGAAACTCCAATACTTTGTCCACCTGATGCGAAGAGCTGACTCATTTGAAAAGACCCTGTTACTGGGAAAGATTGAAGGCAGGAGGAGAAGGAGACAACAGAGGATAAGATGGTTGGATGGCATCAGTGACTCAATGGACATAAGTTTGAGCTAGATCTGGGAGTTGGTGCTGGATAGGGAAGCCTGGCGTGCTGTTGTCCATGGGGTCACAAAGAGTTGGGCATGACTGAGCGACTGAACTGATGCAATTCAGACTGCCTATTTATATCACATTTTTTCTATGATTTATTTATACATTTCCAACTCAGAATTCGTGCGTTTCAAATAGGATTAACTTCTCCCCTACACATATACACAGAGTATCAGCCTATAAAATGTTCTGAAGGTCACTGGGTGGATGAAGAAGGCAATAGCAGTAAGAATGTTGACTGAAAAAAAAAGTGCACAGCATAAAAGCTGAGAATTATGTTTTATTCGACAGACATTCTGAGGACTTCAAGCCTAGGACACAGCATCTCAGATAACGCTGAGAGACTGTTCTGAAGAGGCAAGAGGTGGGGAGGAGCCAGGGTATATAGGAGTTATTGCAACTACGACCAGGTAATCGAAATATCAGAAGATTGCTGTTAGTTAAAGAAAACCAGGCATCTCAAATTAATGAAGCTAGCACTACTTTTCTATACATGGGAAGACACACACCGTCTAGGCTATCTGAATCCATTCCTTTGACAGGCATCTAAGCTATCTGGGGCCAGTATCCTGTGCTTTCTCATCCTGGGTCTCCTCAGGGTGCACCCTTGGGGGTGGCTGCAGCGGCTGACTGATAGATGGTGGGCATTCTTTGTCTCCATCCTGAGGTCCCTCAGGGCTGACCAGAGAACGGGCTGTAATGTGAAGCCTCAATGGCTGTGACGTCCTTTGTTTACTGATATGGCAGGCAATATTTTTCATTCCATAATGAAAGGTCCATCTAGTCAAAGCTATGATTTTTCTAGTAGTCACGTATGGATGTGAGTTGGACTATAAGGAAAGCTGAGCACTGAAGAATTGATGTTTTTGAACTGTGGTGTTGGAGAAGACTTTTGAGAGTCCCTTGGACTGCAAGGAGATCCAACCAGTCCATCCTAAAGGAGATTAGTCTTGGGTGTTCATTGGAAGGACTGACGTTAAAGCTGAAATTCCAATACTTTGGCCACCTGATGCGAAGAGCTGACTCACTGGAAAAGACCCTGATGCTGGGAAAGATTGAGGGCAGTTGAAGGGGATGACAGAGGATGAGATGGTTTGATGGCATCACCAACTCACTGAACATGAATTTGAGCAAGCTCCAGGAGTTGGTGATGGACAGGGAAGCCTGGCGTGCTGTAGCCCATGGGGTCACAAACAGTTGGACAAAACTGAGCAACTGAACTGAACTGAACTTTTCATTCATAAGAAGAAACATGAACACTCCAGTATCCTATTACATCCACAATCATAAATCATGGAAAGATAGGATAGCCAGACATCAAGACACAAGCAAATGAAGTTTGTTAATCACCACAACAGGGGGTGTGAGGGAAGCACCCAGTTTTGATAGTGAATTCCTCACAATAGTTGCAAGAACAGCTATCCCTTCAAGAAAGAATCTCTGCCCAGCTCTGAAGAACCAAGACTCACCAGCATGCACAGAATCTCAGTGACAATATTCTTAACCTTGTACATACAAATAAACTATGAGAAACCATATCAGAAATTTAGTATTTCCTAAAGTAGAAACTTTCTTAAATAAAGTTTTGACTTTTTAATTTTTAAGAAAAGAGTGTGCTCAAATGAGGGGCAAAATCCATATATTTTCCTAGTGGCTAGCTCTCTAGCTCTTTGTAGCCTCTTATTGGCCTCTGAGCCATTCTTGGAAGACTATGCCGAAATAAAAATGAAATAATGTATGTGCAAGTGCTTTGAAGAGATCAAGACTGTCTGAGTTTTAGGAAAGATAGCGATAGTCTTCGTTTCTGCAAAGTCCTCAGGCTGTGAGGAAGAGTTCAGAAAAAGCAAGGGGCTCCTAGAACAGAAAGAGTCTGCATTTGCCTGCAGCATTTGTTTCTTTTTAATATATGAAATGATCTGAAATAGAGTGTAATTCTCTTTTCAAAACATTTGCGATGGTTTTCTGTAATAAAGCTTATGCTTTTTAGTTGGAATTGTCTTACCTAAAGTTTGGTATTTAAAGTTCTAGGGCATCCCCTTTGACTCAGATGGTAGAGAATCTGCCTGCAATGCAGGAGACTTCAGTTCGATTCCTGTGTTTGGAAGATGCCTGAAGAAGGGACTGGCAACCCACTCCAGTATTCTTTCATGGTAAATTCCATGGACGAGGAGCCTGGCAGCCTATAGTCTATGGGATTACAAAGACTTGAACATGACTGAGACACTAACAAAGTTCTAAAATAAAATATTTGCCTACAGGTTGGATTGGCTAGAATGTTTAGTAAAAGAATGTCATAATTATTATCACAAAATGAAACCAGATATTACAGAGGCAGACATTTTGAAAATTATCCATAGAAATTGGTATCACAAAACTTCAAAATGTTTCCCTTTATAGCCAAAGGAGAACAGAAGTGTGAATGAAAAATATTGCCTGCCCTATCAGCAAACAAAGGATGCAAGGTCATCCAGCTCTCAGCCCCTGAAACTGCCAATGGTGAGCCTTGAGGGGACTCAGGATGGAGACAAAACATGCTGCCCAATGCCAAGGCCTCAGTCTCTGCAGTCATGCCCAGCAATGCCCCCTGCAGGGACTCAGGATGGGAAAGAACAGGATATAGGTTCCAGATAGCTGATTCACAGATCAAAGGAAGAATTTCCATGAGCCCAGACTCTTGCATCTTCCCTCATATAGAAAAGTTCCAAATTGCTTAGCTAGAGATGTCTACATGGGGGGAAATGACAACCTGCTTTTATGGAAGACTGACCTCCTTGGGACTTCTGATTTTATAAAGGTAACAAGCATGCATGTGTGCTCAGTCATGTCCAGCCTTTTGTGTCCCCGTGAACTGTAGCCATCCACGATCCTCTGTCCATGGAATTTTCCAGGCAAGAATGCTAGAGTAGGGAACCATTTCCTCCTCCAGGAGATTTTCCTGAACCAGGGATCGAACCCATGTTTCCAGAGTCTCCTACATTGCAGGCAGATTCTTTACTGCCTGAGCCAACGCGGACAAGATGTCTGGTTTTCTTTAATAAACAGTCATCTTTTGATGGTCTCACTCCCTGGTTTTTGTTGCAAAAACTCCTATATATCCTGGATCCCCCCCTACCTCTTTGGAGTCATCCCTCAGAGCTATGTAAGTGGCTTGGGCTTGAGTCCTCAGAAAGTCTGCCTAATAAAACATAATTCTCAACTTACTTTTAGGTTGTGATTTTTTTTTTTTTTAACCAGTTGACAGAAGCATTCCTCATATTCTCATCAGCTTTGGGGATCCTTCTGTGGAAAATTTTGAGAGGCATTAGCCTGAGAGTAGAGGACAGACTCCCAGCCTGGTACCCAAAACTGTGAATAAGGCGATCTCTATATTCCTCTTGGAATTTTCTCTGCTCCCCTTCTGAGGGAAATCTGATCGCCAGCCGGCCATCCAGCCGCTCACTGGATGTCACGTCACGCTCTACACATGCCTCAGCCAGCGTTCCTCCCAGGACTCGCTTCTTCTTCACTTCAGGTTCTCCCAATTCAGCCCCGTTCCCTGGTGGCTCAGCAGTAAAGAATCCGCCTGCCGATGCAGCAGACCCGGGTTCGATCCCTGGGTTGGTAAGATAACCCTGGAGACTAAAATGGCAGCCCACTCTGGTATTCTTGCCTGGGAAATCCCATGGACAGAGGAGCCTGGTGGGGCTACAGTCCATGGAGACACAAAGAGTCAGACAGGTAGTGACGAAACAGCAGCTCCCAATCCCTTGCTTATCCTCTCTTCTACCCGTGTCTATATATTTTTTCCCCACATCGTTTGCCATTAGTGGCAAAATACGTTACCTAGGTAAAATACACACAGCTTCTCATTTTCATCCTATTTACTGTCTTTCCAGCTTAGCCTGAATATCCCCAGAGGGGAGGACTTTTAATATTCTTCCTGACTCCTGATACACCATCAAGCACTTTGGAACTTTGATGACAATATGTGGATAGCATTTTAGGAATCATTAAACTGAGCTTCTCCTTTTATAGATTAGAAAACAGAGACCAAAGGTAGAAACAGATGAGAAGATCTGGAGGATGAGATAGAAGAGTGATTTTCATTGACTGTCTCTCCTTTACTTCTGGTAGAGATTGCTTTTCCATGAAGTCCTATAGCAACTGAGAGAGAAAGAGAGTGAGGTTTCACTACAGTCTGTGGCATATAGGTTAGGTCAGAAATATGGAATTTTGTCTAATAGAAAGATTGCTTCATTCTGGCCTCTGGGGACCTTTCCTGTAGCTCTGAAAGAAGTTCTGGTATTTCCTGAAAGCAGGAGGCACTGCATTCTTCACTCATCTCTCCCAAGCACTAGTTTGGCCTTTCATTTTTAGCATGGATTTATATCTGTCTGGAGTTCTACCCGATCCAATGCAATACCATACACCTCACACCCATCCTTTGAAACTCTCCACACTCATTTTCCAAGAGCCTTACATCACCACTAACTGTTTGTTCAGGTGTGCCAAGCCTCTTTAGTTAGGGTGATGTCATTTGAGAGGTCAGCAGAGGGTGAGCATTGAGAGAAGTGAAGATGTTGGAGACTGGAAATGAGACCTGTGGTTACTCGTGCACAGCTTGAGAGAGGGGGCAGGTGAAACGAGGGGAAAGAATTCCTTCCTCATTCTCTTTAGAAGAATAATTAGCATTTGCTGTGTTATATTGGTGTATATAATAATAGCATTGGTATATATGCATATTGGTATATGCACCCTGTATTCTTCAGCTCATTGAATCCTCATAATAATCCTATGAGAGACAAACTGGGGCCCAGAAAGGTTAGGACTCACTGATGTAAACTAGCTGAATAGCTGTCACCACCTGTATTGGAGCCCAGGAAGTCTGGACCTATGCTTCCATCCTTGATACTGTTCATGGTAAATCTGAGGTTCTTTCTTTATCATGAAGACATAAATAACATTAATCAATTTAGAAGTTTAAGATATAAGAAAATGTGTAGTCAATGAAGCTTAAACTGGTAAAGGCAAATTTTATTACTGATTTAAATTATTTATGTGCTCTAAACTGGTCATATACATACACAACTTTGGAGAATTTTTGGAGAAGAAATTCATCAGTCAAAGCAATTCACAGTTGAAGCATTTACCCAAGTCAAAATTTGAATATCCCTGGCTCACCTAAGTAGACAGTATAAGAACCTTGTGGAAAGATAGGCTATTCATCAATGAAAGAAACCTCAGATGATTGTTCGTGGGTGAAGTTCCACCTGTACCAAACATCATATATAAACTGTACTGCTTAAATGACCCAGATTCACATACTGTGCGTTTACATTTCCTGTAAGAAAGAGATTCTCAAGGAAGGAGTAGTGGGAAACCTGATGAAAGTTGATGTTTTCTAACCTGTAAGATGGATAGGATGTGAGTGAGGCCAAGAACTAGAAAAGGAACAGCCCAGCAGAAGACACTGCCAGGAATCCAGGGAAGACCTGGCACCCAGAATAGATGGGAAAAAACACGGCCATGAAAGATTCATCAGAAATCTAGGACTGACCACAAGTGAAAGTTGAAAAAAGGAGAAGTGGAAAATGACCCAAAGTTGGCAGCCAGGGATGGAGTGTCAGTGACAGGAATAAGCTAGCGTGGGGGTGCATGGACTGTGGGAGCTCCGAGGCTTGGAACTGTGACCAAGTGATCTTTGTATCCCAGTTCCCATCACTTAGTGACTTCCCAGTAAACACCGAGTATAAGAACGAAAGAATGAACTTGAAACTTTCTTTCTTGAGAAAGAGGAATCACTTTTAGGGGAAGGTGATGTGCTCAGCTTCGTGAAACGATTTTGAGGCAAGAAGGATGTATTTCAGGCTTCATTATATTTCAGGCTAAAGTACCACAGACTAGGCAGCTAAAAGGACAGACATCAATTTTCTTACAGTTCTTGAAGGCAGAACTCCAAAAGTCAGGCGTTGACAGGTTTGGTTTCTTTGGAAGCCTCTGTCCTTGGGTTCAGCAGGTTGTCTTTTCCGTGTCTTCGGAAGGTCTTCCCTCTGTGTTGGTCTGTGTCCTAATTTCCTCTTTTTATAAGAATATCAGTCATACGGTATTAGAAAAACATCCATATGTATAAGGACACCACCCTTAGGACTTCATTTTACCTTAATTATCACTTTAAATGCCCTGTCTCTAAATGCAGTCATATTCTGAAGGTATTTGACGTTAAGACTTTAACCTATGAATTTAGAGGGAGGCACAATTCTGCCTATGGGAAATGGCTATCCCAACACATATTCCACAAGAATTTGGGAATTTAAGATTATAACCTGGGGAAGAGGACCAAGCTGAAGAGTGATTTGAAGAACATAAGAGTGGGTTAATATATACAATGGAACACTACTCAGCCATAAAATAAAATGAAATAATGCCATTTGCAGCAACATGGACAGACCCAGAGATTATTTATACCAAGTGATGTCAGTCAAAGAAAAATATAATATGACATCACTTACACATGGAATCTAAAAAATAAATGATACAAATGATTTTGTTACATGATAGAAAGGGTTTTATAATATAAATAAAATGCAATAATAAAGCTTATTTTACATTTTACAAAACTGTCTATGATTTATGGACTTTAAAAGCATCTTTTTTCCTGCCATGCTGTGCAGTGTGAAGAATCTTAGTTCCCTGACCAGAGAGTCAACCTACTTTCACTGCAGTGGAAGCATGGAGCCCTAACCATTGGATATCCAAGTGAAAGTCACTCAGTAGTATCCGCCTGTTTGTGAAACCGTGAACTATACAGTCCTTGGTATTCTCTAGGCCAGGATACTGGAGTGGGTAGCCTTTCCCTTCTCCAGGGGATCTTCCCAACCCAGGGATTGAACCCAGGTATTCCACATTGCAGGTGGATTCTTTACCAGCTAAGCCACAAAGGAAGCCCAAGAATACTGGAGTGGGTAGCCTATCCCTTCTCCACTGTATCTTCCAGACCCAGGAATTGAAGCGGGGTCTCCTGCATTGCAGGCAAATTCTTTACCAGCTGAGCTACCAGGGAAACCCAAGGAAGTCCCAAAACCATCTTTAAATCCATTTCTAGTTGCATTTTATTATAATCAGAAAAAATTTTCCATATGATATTCTTTGAAATTTGTTGAGATTTTTCTTAAAGAAAACAATCTTCTTTTGCAAATGTTCTATGTACTCTATAGCTTTGGCTTATAGTATTATAATCATAACAACTTCATCAGGTTTGCTAGTCATACTATTCAAATTTTCCATATACTCATTGAACTTTTTCTTTTGTAGATTAATCAGTTACTGATAAAGTCATGTTTAACTTTCTAACTATATTTAAAAAGGGTGGATGACACCATGAGACATATAGTCTTACATACCAACCTGCTTGTAATAGAAAATGTGTGTGTGTGTGTGTGTGTGTGTGTATGTGTGTGTATGAATAAACATAGGAGTTTCTCAGGTAAGATTTGGGATCCACTGAATCTAGGTGGGTCCAGGAAATAACTCAGAGAATGAGCTAAGTCATTACTAAACTCGCAATTTAAACAGCATCTATCAGAGGAGTTCCCAGCCTCTGCCCCACTGTATGAGCTTCAGGACCATTACTCAGTCAAGCTACACCATGTTCCCAGGAAAAGACTCATAAAGCAAACAGATGTGGTGAGTTCCTGATCTACAAGAGAGATGTTAGTTATGTGATTGTCACCTGAAATCGTACTGGAACAAGACTGGCACTACCTATTCTCCTGAGACAAATGTGTGGGGTTGTTGCATCTTGAAATCAAAGGCTTCCCAGGTTGTGCGAGTGGTAAAGAATCCATCTGCCAATACAGAAGACATAGGAAATGCAGGTTCAATCTCTGGGTCTAGAAGGTGCCCTGGAGTAGAAAATGGCAACCCACTCCACTATTCTCACCTGGAAAATTCCATGGACAGAGGAGCCTGGCAGGTTATGGTTCACACAGTCACAACGAGTCAGACTGAGTGACTGAGCACACACATACACACAAAATCAAAGGCTTGTAGTCTCTTCCATTCTGATATCTTTCACTTTCCTCTCTGTTCTAATATGGCATTTGCAGAATGCAATCTGGTAGAATTGTACCAGCAGTGTTCTCCCAGCAACTAGCTCTCAGATTTGTGTCAGTCATGGCTATTATCATGACGCCAGTGTTACAAAGTTAAGTTCAGTGCTTTCTAGATTGGCTTAGTGATGAGAAAGAAAGGGGAAAAAAAGAAAAACAATAATGGCATACTACCAGGAGAAGTACTAATGTTGATTTTCCTGAAGCAGTGCTGTTCCTTGCTCATGGTCTCAGGAAGGTGTAGGAATTAAGTGTAAAATAAATACTCTATAAAGGCTTCTCCTTACACAAGAGACCTTAAACAAAGACCTACAAACATGGCTTTTGGTTTTTTGTTGCATAATCTGGCCCTTGCTGACCTCTCCTGGACACCCCTGGCCTCTCAGCCCTAAATAGAGACACTCCTGTCATCACCTGTTCCCCACCCCAGCCCATCCCATCTCACAAATTTCTACCATTCTGGAGATTTCAGCTCCAATATGATGTCACATATACTATGAACTGAGTCCTTGGGAAAGACCCTGATTCTGGGAAAGATTGAAGGCAGGAGGAGAATGGGACGGCAGAGGATGAGATGGTGGGATGGCATCACTGACTCAATGCACATGAGTTTGAACAAGCTCCAGGAGTTGGTGATGGACAGGGAGGCCTGGCGTGCTGCGGTCCATGGGGTC
This sequence comes from Odocoileus virginianus, assembly GCF_023699985.2. NCBI lineage: Eukaryota > Metazoa > Chordata > Mammalia > Artiodactyla > Cervidae > Odocoileus > Odocoileus virginianus. The sequence goes on along the minus strand of NC_069705.1, from coordinate 325,953 downwards.
GCACAGAGTCAGATACAACTGAGTGACTGAACTGAACTGATGATGCCACAATTGAAAGTCATACCAAGTAAGGTCCTTCTGCTTATATCCTTTTAGAATCCAATGTTAATTTTCCTTCTTCAGTTCAGTCGCTCAGTCATGTCCGACTCTTTGCGACCCCATGAATCGCAGCACGCCAAGCCTCCCTGTCCATCACCAGCTCCTGGAGTCCACCCAAACCCATGTCCATTGAGTCGGTGATGCCATCCAGCCATCTCATCCTCTGTCATCCCCTTCTCTTCCTGCCCCCAATCCCTCCCAGCATCAGGGTCTTTTCCAATGTGTCAACTCTTCTCATGAGGTGGCCAAAGGATTGGAGTTTCAGCTTCAGCATCAGTCCTTCCAATGAACACCCAGGACTTATTTCCTTCAGGATGGACTGGTTGGATCTCCTTGCAGTCTAAGGGACTCTCAACAGTCTTCTCCAACACCACAGTTCAAAAGCATCAATTTTTCGGTGCTCAGCTTTCTTCACAGTCCAACTCTCACATCCATACATGACCACCGGAAATACCATAGCCTTGACCAGATGGACATTTGTTGGCAAAGTAATGTCTCTGCTTTTTAATATGCTATCTAGGTTGATCATAACTTTCCTTCTAAGGAGTAAGTGTCTTTTAATTTCATGGCTACAGTCACCATCTGCAGTGATTTTGGAGCCCAGAAAAATAAAGTCTGACACTGTTTCCACTGTCTCCCCATCTATTTCCCATGAGGTGATGGGACCAGATGCCATGATCTTAGTTTTCTGAACGTTAAGCTTTAAGTCAACTCTTTCACTCTCCTCTTTCACTTTCATCAAGAGGCTTTTTAGTTCCTCTTCACTTTCTGCCATAGGGTTGATGTCATTTGCATATGTGAGGTTATTGATACTTCTCCCAGCGATCTTGATTCCAGTTTGTGCTTCTTCCAGGCCAGCGTTTCTCATGATGTACTCTGCATGTAAGTTAAATAAGCAGGCTGACAATATACAGCCTTGACGTACTCCTTTTCCTATTTGGAACCAGTCTGTTGTTCCATGTCCAGTTCTAACTGTTGCTTCCTGACCTGCATTAGTGCTTGGTAAATATGACCATTTGTTTAACACCTAGCAACTTCACAAGACCAGAAGCTCCACAAAGGACAGGCATATCTACACTCCTGACCAGTCTCTGCCCGGTGTCTAGATCATTGCAGAATCTAATGACCATGGACTAAACATGGAATTAGTGCAACTATTTCTATGCCTGTAGGTATCTGACTTGTCTTTTTAGCGTCTCAGGTTTGTGTATTTATTTTTAATAGAAAGTAGCATGGAATGGTGGAAAGACCACAGGTTATGGAACTTGACACACAAGTTTATATTGAACCACTATATTTTATTTGTCCAGATTCAGATGAGAGAGAATCCAGTAGTTGATAATCAGTTCTCATTCTCTTGGACCTTTTTGTTTTTTAAAAAATACAGTTTATTTTTAAAGAGCCACATATGTACTTTTAAAAAGCATTCTGTTTTTTTTTAAGTCTTTATTGAATTTATTACAGTACTGCTTCTGTTTTATGTTTTGGGGGTTTTTTTGACCATGAAACTTGGGACATGTTAATCCCCCAACCAGGGATTGAACCCACAACATCTGCATTGGAAGGGACATCTTAACCACTGGACCACAAGGGAAGGCCCTGACCTTTAGATTGAGCATTCACTTTTACTTGAAATTATCCCCTTGGCTTTGTGGTCTCACTGTCTTATATTCTCCTCCTAAATATCTAAGACTTCCTCAGTTTTCTTTCTTTTGTCCCCAGAATTCCATTCTGTGTTGTCTTCACACTGGGCACCCTTTATACAGACATCTCATTTTCCCTTGTAGTTTTAACATCCCTAATATGAAATTTTCAACTGCCTCATTGATACCTTCATGAGAACACAATAGAAAATATTGCAGTTAACCCCAGAACAATGCTGTATAGATATAGGCCCATCACTTGTAATTCTGTATAGTTTGAAGCTTTAGGTAATCTTTTAGTGAATTACTTGTAGTTTATTTCTAATTGCTATGGAAAATGCATTTTGCACAGTACTAGTTCAGGCTCACTTACTTTGTAACAAGAACAATTCCTGTGTGTTCAGTGTAAAACATCTATTACAAAAAGAAACATCTGATGTTTCACTGAATTATCTCAGAGATCATGGATTTCTTCTAAACCATCTATAGGATGTCTTCAGTGTAAATACTCTTCAATCACATAGTTAGACAACTTTTCAGGGCACTCAAATCCATAGGGAGGGAGGGATGTATTCTAAAAATAACTCCAATATAAGAAATGTCATCTGGACATATTTCTGTGTTACAGAAGACATCCCCAAACTTACTAAAACTCTCTGAAATGGAATAGCCTTTCTTGATGGGGAGGATAAAGAATTGGCTGATAATGATCCAGCAAAAATCAAATAGGCCATTCATCAAAGAGAAATGATTTTTATTTTGTTTGAATAACTTCTGCTAAGTCAAAGCATTTTCTTTGATAAAAAATGTGTTAGTTACACTTTGAGCTTCACATTGCAAGTTTTGCAGTGAGCCGCAAGTTATAAATAAATATGTTTTTAAGTTATTTTGCTCTCTAGAGAGCAAGAGAGACAACAAATAAGCAGGCCACTGCTTTGGGGGGCACAGCTGGACACCTTAGGCATGGAGACTCGGCATCTCAGGTACTTTGTGCTGTGCTGTGCTTAGTCGCTCAGGCGTGTCCGACTCTTTGCGACTCTGTGGACTGTAGCCCGCCAGGCTCCTCTCTCCATGGGGATTCTCCAGACAAGAATACTGGAGTGGGTTGCCATGCCCTTCTGCAGGTGATCTTCCCAACCCAGGTCTCCTGCATTGCAGGTGGATTTTTTTTTTTACCATCAGAGCATCACTGAAGCCCAAGAATACTGGAATGGGTAGCCCATCCCTTCTCCAGATGAACTTCCTGACCCAGGAATTGAACAGGGGTCTCCTGCATAGCAGGTGGATTCTTTACCAAGCTGAGCTATCAGGGAAGCCCCCAAGGTACCTGGCCCAACAATTTCCCCCTGTCATCTCTAAGAGCAGCTGCATGGAGACATCCAGAGACCAGGTAAATAAGAAGGTAAAATTTTCACTATGGCTCTTCTAAACACTCACCCACCTAAAGGCATCAGACTAGACTTAGGCTAGACATATACTAGACAAGCAGCTGTCTTCAAGGTTAAAACCTAACTTTTTTTCTAGATTTAAAAAAAAAAAGAAGGGAGAGAAAGAAATACTGAAAACAAGTTATACTTAACACTATCCCAAGTCAGAAATCAGTTGTCCAACTTAGTTACATGCTGAGAACTTGGAAGCAAAGCTCCTATGTAACTGTAAAGGATGGTGCCTCCACTGAGATTTAACCAGTTGACTTATACACAATTTACACAAAACTTTTGGGCATTTATTCAAGCCTATTTATTGTTATTTTATACCATATTAAATACATTTTCATATTTGAAAGCTTAGCCAATATCAGCTTAAAATACAGATCTTAGGATAAAGTCATGCCCCAGTTTCCACAATGACATAACTCATTTGAACCTATTTGACAGACAAAGGGAAAAACTACACAAATCAGTAGTATCTCAAATAACACAGAACATGTGACATTAGGGGACAGACAGGGATCTTATCCAGAAATATAGATGCTGAGGAAACAATGTATTACAAATAGCATAAAACCCTGCCCATCATTAGGGGGATCTGACATAGTGCAGTTCATGGAGTTGCAAAGAGTCAGACACAACTGAGCGACTGAACTGAACTGGACTGCCCATCATAAGATACCAAGAAAAATTAAACTTAGAATCTTCTGTGAAAAAAGAGTGCAATTTAAAATTTTTATTTAAGATGGATACAATTCAAAGTTTGGTGTTTAAAGAAGTCTTCAACAGGTCATAAATTTGTCTGTGCTATTTATTTGCTCTCATTTCCAAGAGCATCCTCTGCCTTCCGGTCTGTGATGTTGGAGCCAGTGTTTCCCTTGCCATTTTGCTTCTGATGAGGATCTGACAGTGGGAAGCACTGGGAGACAGAATGGAAGAGGGAAGGAAGAAGGCAATTCCTCCTGTTTCCAGTGCCCGTTAGCTTTGTTTAAGCAACAACGATGGTTGTTTTCAGCCTACTGATGCTCTTAGCACTGCTGCTACCTGCGTCTGCTGGGTTCTTCCTCAATAGCCAACTCACAAACTAGCACAATTAAATGGCTGCTGTCCTGTTTTGTTTGGGGATAACTTCTTGTGCAGCAATAGTAACCAGAACACCAGACTCTTTTCTTTCTTCCCTTCTTTTACTTCTTTCTTGCCTTTTTTCTCTTTTTGGCCACATCGTGCATGGCATGTGGCATGTGGTTTCCCCACCAGAGATCAAAAACACAGCGCCTGCAAGAAGCATGGAGTCTTAACCACTGGACCATGAGGTAAGTCCCCGAGAACACCAGACTTTCAAAATTTGTCCTCCACAGAAGATGCTCAAGTAATATTTTATTGAATAAAAGAATAAAAAGCCAAGAAACTAGATGGCAGAATCTGGGGGCAGTACCCCAATGGTATTCTCCACTTACTTCTGGAGTTTGCCTTACTTTTGCCCTAGAATGAACAATCAATCCAGGAAACAGTTCGGAAAGCAAATTCCACTATACAAAGTAAATAGGTTTTATTTCCTCTTCTTTTTAATGAAGAGGAAGACATTTGTCTTATCTTATAGTTGAGTATGCATACTTCTTAAATGATTCCCACATTTCTTATGCTTTCTTATACTATCACCTCAAATTTCCTTTTATTCTCCTCCATTCCCAAGACTAGGCTTGATTTTCATGCTATTTGAAGAATTTCTAGAAATTGGTGTTGATGAAGTGCTTATGCTATCTCATCATCCTAGAATTAGTAGTCTTCTGAAGGATGATTATTAAACAAGTTTTCATTTTTAGTTGATTAGTGTCAACGTTCCAGATGTAACTCAGATTTTAAATGTCCACATGAATAACAATAACAAGGGTCACACCTAGCACCCAGATCGTGTTTTATAATATCTTTCTCCAGCCAAATAAACAAAAGATCCCTGGAGAGATGGCAGATTATTGGATTAAGGCAGGTAATGTACAAGATGAGTCTGGGTCATCTTACAGTTTCAGAAAGTAAAAAACTGCTCAGAAGTTAAAAATTCCAAACTGATGGAGGTATGTGGAAGGAAGTTGAGTGCCAAAGCAAAGAACTCTGAACCGTCAAAGCTAGAACAGTTTGAGCAGCAGAATAAATAATGTAGTGTGTGTGTGCTTAGTCATTCAGTCCTGTCCTACTGTGTGCAGCCCTGTGGGCAATAGCCCGTCAGGCTCCCCTGTCCATGAAATTCTCCAAGCAAATACTGGAGCGGGTTGCCATTTCCTCCTCTGGGGATCTTCCTGACCCTGGGCACTGAACCTACGTCTCCTTTGTCTCTTGCGTTGCAGATGGATTCTTTACCACTGAGCCATCGGGGAAACCCCAAATAAAGTTGTATTGGATTATAGTCAAAAAAGTATAAAATAAATGTCCATGAGTTTATACTTATTTAAATAAATGGGTGAATAAATAAATAAATGGAGAGAATAGATGTTTCCTATACAGAGAAATTCCAAACACTAAGATAAATACCCCACTAACAAGCAATGTACTATGCCTCCCAGCCCTTTAAGTGTGATTTTCAAGAGCAATTTATTTCCAAGGAGGATAGTATAGAAAGAGATAAGAAAAAAAAGAGTAACTTGACAATGATGAAAGAAATAAAAAAAAATTAGTAAATAGAGATCCTATGTTCATGGATTGGAAGAATTAATATTGTTAAAATGTCAACACTACCAAAAGCCACCTATAATTTCAATATGATCACTATCAGGCTTCCAGTGGCATTTTCAACAGAAATGAAAAGTAAATAAATAAAAGCACTCCTAAAATGTATACCCTGAGCAGCTAAAGAAATCCTGAGAAAGAACAAAGGAGGAGGCATCATGTTTCCTGATTTCAAGCTATAGTACAAAGTTATATTAATTAAAACAGTGTGGTACTGGTATAAAACCTGACAAATAGACCAATAGAACAGAATTGAATGCCTAGAAATGAACCCAAGTATATACAGTCAACTAATATTTTATGAGAGAGCCAAGAATATTCAGTGGGAAATGACAGTCCTTCAATAAATGGTACTGGGAAAATTGGATATTCACATATAAAAGAAAGAACCTTAAAACCTGCCTTAGACCAATTGTGAAAAGACAATTTACAGAATGGGAAGGCGTATTTGTAAACCGTATATCTGATTTGTAAACTGTATTTATAAATCATATATCTGATAAGTGGTTAATATCCAAAATATATAAAGAGTTCACACAACTTAGTAGCAGACAGGAACAACAACAAAAAACACCTAATTAAAGACTGAGCAAAGGACCTGAACAGACATTTTTACATAGAAGATATACAAATGACCAATAGGTACATGGAAGAATGATGCTCAACATCACTAATTATTAGGGAACTGCAAATTAAAACCACAACAAGATATCACCTCCTGATTGTTAGAATGGCCATTATCTAAGAGACTAGAGATGGTAAATGCTGACATGGATATGGATAAAAGAGTCCATGAACACGGTCGGTGGGAATGTAAGTTGTTGAAGCCACTGTATAAGACAGCATGGGTGTTCCTTAACAAATTAAAAATAGAGCTAGCATATGATCCAGCAATTCTACTTCTGGGAATATATCCAAAGGAAAGACAAACACTGACTGGAAAAGATATGTGCACCCTCATATTTCCCACAATAGCTAAGACACAGAAATAATCTAAGTGTCCATCAATGAATGACTGGATAAAGAATATGTAATGTAGTATTTTTCAATCATAAAAGAATGAGAAAATCCTACTGTTTGTGACAATGCAAATGAACCTTGAGAACATTATGCTAAATGAAATAAGTTAAATGGACAGAGATGAATATTGGCATGTTTGGACTTTTATGTGAATCTTAAACAAAAACATAGAAAAAGATTTCAGATTTGTGATTACCAGAGGTGTGGGGGGAGTGAAGAAAGGGAGGGTTGGAGAAGGAGGTCAAAAACTACAAATTTCCAGCTATAAGGTAAGTACTAAGGGTGTAACATACCACATGATAACTACAGTTAACACTCCTGAATGATATGTAGAAAAGCTGTTAAGAGAATAGATCCTAAAGTTCCTATAACACAGAGAAAAAAGTCTTCTTCTCTTTCCTTTTTACTGTATTTACATGAGACAATGGATGCTAACTAAGCCTACTGAGATAACATTTAATAATATATGCCAATCAAGCCATCATTCTGTACACTGGAACTTTATGCAGGGATATATGTCAATTATTTCTCAATAAAACTGGAAGAGAAAAAGAAAAACTTTAGAACAAAGAAACTGACAGCCACGACTTATGTGTGTGTTAGTCACTCAGTCGTGTCCAACTCTTTGCGACCCCATGGACTATAGCCTGCCAGGGTCCTCTGTCCATGGAATTTTCCAGGCAAGGATACTGAAGTAGGTTTCCATTCCCTTCTCCAGGGATTGAATCCGGGTTCCTGCATTGCAGGTGGATGCTTTACCATCTGAGCTACTAGGGAAGCCCAGTTGATCAAGATTAATTTAACATCAACATCATATTCACTTGATAGTTTGTACCCTCGACATGACATGATGAGAAGGGCACTTTATCTCCATAATATTTCCAGGAATTAGCCCAGTCTGTTGGAGACTGGACTATTCAATACAATGAATTTCCTGCATGAGATCCTGGAATAGTAAAAGGACATGAGGGGAAAACTGAGGATGTCTGAATTAAGCATTTTCCATAATTAATAACAGTGTATCAACATCAGCTCATTAATTGTGACAGAGGCACCATACCAATAAGATATCATAACCATAATGGAAAACAGGTTGGAGTCTATGGGACCTGTCTGTACTACCATCATAATAATTTTGTAAATTATTAAAACTGTTCTGAAATAAAAAGTTTATTTTGGAAAGGGTTCAAATAAAAAAATGTTGACAAAAGTTTTGAAAACATAAAAAAAAAAGTGTTGACAAAACTCAAAAGAGTATCTTCACCATGTGCACAACTGTCCTGTTGACTGTCTTCTCAATGACTAGGTTGACGAGTTAGAAATCTATACGTGTCTACTTAGAAAGGGTAACATTAAAATCCTGCCAGGTTTGGTGATGAATAGTCTGGAAGCTGCCATAGCCAGCCTGTTCCAAGTATTTAGAAAAAGGAACTTAGTTATCTGCCCACTCTTTTCTTCATTAAGTTTAATTTATGGACTATGGGTTTCAGTAGAGTGAAATTTTGAAAACAACAGCGACTTGTTCTACAGGAAAGGGATGGCAGGGGGCTGCAGCCCACAATGCTCAGAAACAATGGGGAGATACAATTGCCGAAAGAGAATAAGGGCATTGCATTGTTGAGAAGGCCCAGGACAGAATAAATACACCGAACTCTGTCCCCGCCTCTTCCCACTTAGTCCAGTCTAAAAAGTAACTTGGAAGGTACTAGATTGTCTTGCTTGCATTAAGCTTTGTGAAACAAACAGTAATTAAAAAAAAAAAAAAGATTAAAGCTGAAACCTATCTTAATTGTATTCATGCAGTTGCAAGAATTCAAATAATTTTTCTATTACAATATTTAAAATAAACTCCAAAAAAGAAAGCATAGTAAGTACTAACAGGAAAAGTGTATGCCCCTTTCCAGAAGTGACCTTGAAGACCATCTTTGTATCACTTGAGCCATCTGTCTATATTAGAGGACTGGAAAAATAAATGAAGACCTCATAACTGAGGAGGGATGAAAGTCAGCATTGAGGGCGACATTTTCATCATGGAGCTTTATGGCTTAACATTTACTCAGGTTAATTTGCCTAAAAGTAGGGTCCTGAGAATGAATCCAAGTGAATGATCAACTTATTCAACAAATCATTCAATTTAACAAATAATTTAATTAATTATCTAACAGTTAAATAAATATTTAATAGTTAATTTGGTAGTTAACTATTCAATAAAGTATTTTTGAAGTTTTCCTTTAACTTGAACCCTTGCCCCTGACTTCCGCAATCCTTTCCAGCAATGCACACCTGCATCTGCTTCTACTCCAGACTATTAATTTTTTATGAAGGTAGTGGGATTTTCCTTTAATCACTGGCACAGAAAAAGTTATGGCATAGTACCAGATCCTATACAAGTGTAAAGTTTCTAATAACCTCTCGGGCTAAGGTAAGTACAGAATCGAAGGCCGTGGCAGGACATAAATCCACAAAAATAAGGAGACTAATAAGCACAAGAGGAAAGCTCTCCATTGACAAATAAAACGACAAGAACAGTAACAAGAGACGATGTTGAGGCAAGTGCTGGATAGGGGCTGTATGTGAGTGTGTGTGTGTGTGTGTGTGTGTGCGCACGCGCGTGTATGCTAAGTCACTCAGTCGTGTCTGACTCTTTGCACCCCCACAGACTGTTACTTGCCAGGCTCTTCTGTCCACGGAATTTTCCAGGCAAGCACAGTGAAGCAGGTTACCATGTCCTACCTCAAGGGATCGTCTCGACTCAGGGATTGAACCCATGTCTCTTGGGTCTCCTGCATTGACAGGGGCATTCTTTACTACTGCTCCACCTGGGAAGCCCAGATAAGGGCTGGAACAATATAAAAACTTTGAAATACTCTAACTGGCAAATAGGATTTAAAAAAAAAAAAACCACAACCCTGATCTATTGGCAAAATGACTTTTTGCAAATTGACCACTGAGTTCTCTTTTGACAACATCATGCAGTCTCATCATGAAACAAAACAGGACTCTCTGGGCTTTACCAAGAAGACATTAAGAATTCATTGGGAAATAAATGTTCAAACAGCCATGCACATAATCCTATTTCTGACTTTTCTTCCCAGCTTACTGTATGCCTTGCGTAAGAGCCCAGAGTTGGTGAGTTTCAATATTTCTGTCAACTTAAGGGAAGAAGAGGAGAGAGAGGACGTTTTCTCAACTTCTAAGTAATACCACCTGACATGTAATTAGTGCCTGCTTTTGTTGCTGGAAATGAACCCACTCTGACCTCAGAAACCTCTTTAAAAGAATAATGGGACTAATTAGTTATCTATTTTGTTTATAGTCGGGTGTATATGTCAGTCTCAAACTTCCCAATTTATCCTCCCTCCCTCTTTACCCCCTGGTAACCATAAGCGTGTTTTCTGTATCTGTGACTCTACTTCTGTTTTGTAAAGAAGTTCATTTGTACTCTTTTAGATTCCACATATAAGTGATATCATGATATTTGTCTTTTTCTATCTGAGTTACTTCACTCATTAGTATAATCTCTGACCCATCCAAGTTGCTATAAATGGCATTCTTCTGTTCCTTTTATGGCTGAGTATTATTCCATGGTATTTATGTACGTATTCTTTACCCATTCCTCTGTTGACAGACATTTACATTGCTTCCATGTCCTGGCTATTGTGAATAGCACTGCAATGAACATTGGGGTGATGTATCTTTTCAAATTATGAAGAAAACTAATAAGGACCTACTGTATAGCACAGGGAACTCTGCTCCTCAATAACGGCCTATATGGGAAAAGAATCTAAAATAAGAGTGGACATGTATATTTACAACTGATTCACTGTGCTATAGCCCTGAAAATAACACAGCATTGTAAATCAACTATACTCCAGTAAAAAATTTTTAAAAAAGAATAAGGAGATTCTTCAGTTATAAAATCATCCAGGAACTGATAAAGACAGTGAAGGGTATGTTAGGAATTTGTGCATCACCATCCATACATTTTATAGGCTAAATTCCCACATTTTTAGAATAGTAATATGAAGGCTTATCTTATTCTACCAACAGGATTCTGTTGGAAAGGAGAAAATGCTGGAAGGAGGAGAGGCAGAAGCAAAAAGAGGAGATGGAAGGACGTTGTGTTACACTCTTGATATGGCGAGGGGGGCCCAGGTTTGTGGCCGTGACAAGACATTTTCCCACTTTTTTCCACACTAGTCTTCTCCAGGAATAACCTCATCACTGTTCCCTAAACACTGTCCTTCATCTGATCTCCTGCCGCAATTGCCTTTTCAGTCTAACTTTCTGAATTCCACCTATTTTCAGGGCCCAGTTGGATGGTCCCTTTCCAAACATTTCCCACCCATTCTAGTATCGTCTTATTTACCCCTCCCATAAAGTGGGCTTAGGAAAGAAACTTGTCTGAATTTTGACCCCTTTTAGTCTGCACAGGGGCTTCCCCAGTGGCTCAGAAGTCAAGGATTCACCTGCGATGCAGAGATGCAGGAGGCACAGGTTCCATCTCTGGGTCGGGAAGCTCCCCTGGAGAGGAAATGGCGACCCACTCCAGTATTCATGCCTGGAAAATTGCATGCACAGAGGAGCCTCGCATGCTACAGTCTATGGGATTCCAAAGAGTTAGACACAACTGAAGCAACTGAGTGTGCACAGTCTGCATAACTTACTTGGAAACTGAGGAGCAACAAATGGATGGGACAAGATCTTTTCTGTGTGTGTTATAGATGTTCACTAAAGTACTATGGTTTTCCCAGTGGACATGTATGGATGTGAGAGTTGGACTATAAAGAAAGCCAAGCACCAAAGAATAGATGCTTTTGAACCGTGGTGTTGGAGAAGACTCTTGAGAGTCCCTTGGACTGCAAGGAGATCCAACCAGTCCTTCCTAAAGGAGATCAGTCCTGGGTGGTTATTGGAAGGACTGATGCTGAAAGGTGAAGCTCCAATCCTTTGGCTACCTGATGCAAAGAGCTGACTTACTTAAAAGACCCTGATGCTGGGAAAGATTGAGGGCAGGAGGAGAAGGGGACGACAGAGCATGAGATGGTTGGATGGCATCACTGACTCAATGGACATGCGTTTGGGTGGACTCCGGGAGCTGGTGATGGACAGGGAGGCTTGGCGTGCTGCACTTCATGGGGTCACAAAGAGTCGGACATGACTGAGCGACTGAACTGAACTGAAAGTGCAATGTCTTTCGAGCCCTTTATGTTTCAACGTTTACAGCTGTGCTGGACCCAGTGCACACCTGCTCTGTGAACCCCTGCCGGGTGAACATATAGGTGAATGAATTAACGAACACATGAAAGGGTGCCCTGAGCTAACAGTTGCACATAAAGGCAAGAAGCATGAGGATGCACAGCAAAGAATGTGAGCAGGAGCTTTTCCCTGGCCCAGCATGCTCCTTCCCACAGAGTGCTCAGCTTTCTTTAGAGATCAAAACTCAGGGTTTTTTTTTTTTTTGGGGGGGGGGTTCCCTGGTGACCAGTAGGTAAGAGTCCACCTGCCATGCAGGGGACAGGGATGTGATCCCTGGTCCGGGGAGGCCCCATATGCTGCAGAGCAACTAAGGTCATAAGTACTGAGCCCCTGATCCTAGGGCCTGTGCTCTGAAACAGCAGAAACCACAGCAGTGAGAACCCAATGAAGCAGCACAATGGAGGGGGACCCGGCGCACCACAGTTAGAGAAAGCCCAGGTGCAGCAAAGAAGACCCAGCAGCACCGTAAATAAATAGAATAAAAAAAAATTTTAATATACTTGAAAAACTCAGTTGTTTCGAACTCATCATGGCCAAGAAAGTGAGAGGACTTCAAAGAAAATATCAATGATTCCATAAACATGCACCGTCACATTAACAGCCCTTTATGGACAAGAAAAAGTCACCGGAGGTGAATCTAAAATAAGTTTCTTTTCCCAGAGCCCAAGAGAAAAATAACTCTTGAACATCTTTCTTTAATTAAGCCTACATTCCTAGGAATGAGGAGCTCAAACGACTCCATTTCCTGTTTGTGTAAAAATTTTTTGTCACTGGAAGCAGGGAAAAACATTCATCTTGTTAACCTTCTCATTAAAGGTATCACCCACTCACCAATGCCCTATTCTTTCAAAGTATAATTCGTTAAAGTCACCACTGGTCACCCGAAGATCAGATGAGGCAAATCTCATGTTTCCTTTGTGTCCTGCAGTTTCACAAGGGGAAAGATTGCACTTGCCTGATATTTCATCTTGTTCTGTGTCTAAGGGTTTTGGAAAACATACTGTAAAGTTCCGCCTGGCATCTGTGTGAGTGATCCCTGGACTTGGGCAGGTACAGTCTGTTTGTTTTACTTTTTCGTCACACCCTGTGGCATTCAGGATCTTAGTTTCCTGACTTCACCCACCTGCATTGGAAGGGGAATCTTAACCACTGCAATGCCAGGGAAGACCCTGGACAGGTTCAGTTTTCTGAAGCAAGTCTTCCTGCCTCGGTGCCCTGTTAGTGACCTTCTTTGTTGTAAACTGAACCAAGATTAATAACTATTTACATGGCATTTGTTCATTGCCTGCTTTCAGCTGGCAAATACCAAAACTATGCATTTGTTCAAACTATATTCTTGTTCTGCCAATGCACTGTAGAGATAGTATCATCTAAAGCTGGCTGTTGTTCCCACTGACTCCATCCTTCAGAGGACGGGGACAGTATGTAATTCTAGTAATTTGCTCAAGACAGAACATTTACAACATGCATCCTTCTGCTTTCTGTGCCCAGAGAGATTACACGATTCTTTATCAACAATGCATTTTTGAAGGAATTCGTCTTATCTGTTTTATTTGGAAATAACTTTATACTTGCTCCATGTTTTATCATTCTCTCCCTCTTAATGTGTGTATGTAAATTCTTTTTTCAGCCATTTGAGAGTAAGTTGCAAAAACAATGCCCTTTTCCCTCAGGCTGTATTTCCTAAAAACAAGAGCATTCTCTTACAAATCTAGAGTATGTACAGTTTACCAAATCAGGAAATTTACATCAGTGCATCCCTGTTATATAATCTGCAGGCCTTCGGCAAGTTTTGTCATTTGTCTTACTACTTTACAGCACAAGGAGTTTATACTTTTTTCCTGGTCCAGGAGTCAAGGTACAATTAATGTTGTTTTTGGTTTTAGTTCAGTTCAGTCTCTCAGTTGTGTCTGACTTTTTGTGACCCTATGGACTTCAGCATGCCAGGCTTCCCTGTCCAGCACCAACTCCAGGAGCTTGCTCAAACTCATGTCCATCAAGTCTGTGATGTCATCCAACCATCTCATCCTCTGCTATCCCCTTCTCTTCCCACTTTCAATCTTTCCCAGCATCAAGGTCTTTTCCAGTGAGTCAGTTCTTCACATCAGGTGACCAAAGTATTGGAGTTTCAGCTTCACCATCAGTCCTTCCAAAGAATATTAGGACTGATTCCCTTTAGGATTGACTGGTTTGATCTCCTTCAGTCCAAGGGCCTCTCAAGAGTCTTCTCCAGCACCACAATTCAAAAACATCAATTCTTCAGCGCTCAGCTTTCTTTGGGTCCAACTCTCACATCCATATATGATTACTGGAAAAACCATGACTTTGACTAGACAGACATTTGTTGGTAAAGTAATGTCTCTGTTTTTTAATATGATGTCTAGGTTGATCCTAACTTTTCTTCCAAGGAACAAGTGCTTTTTAATTTCATGGCTGCAGTCACCATGTGCGGTGACTTTGGAGCCAAGAAAAATAAAGTCTGTCACTGCTTCCATTGTCTCCCCATCTATTTGCCATGAAGTGATGGGACCAGATGCCATGAGTTTAGTTTTCTGAATGTTGAGTTTTAAGCCAGCTTTTTCACTCGTCTTTCACTTTCATCAAGAGGCTCTTCAGTTCTTCTTCACTTTTTTCTGAAAGGATGGTGTCATCTACATATCTGAAGTTATTGATATTTCTCCTGGCAATCTTGATTCATCTTTAATTCATCCAGCCGGGCATTTCCCATGATGTACTCTGCATATCAGTTAAATAAGCAGGGTGACAATATACAGCCTTGATATACTACTTTCCCAATTTGGAAACAGTTCGTTGTTCCATGTCCAGTTCTAACTGTTGCTTCTTAACCTGCATATAGATTTCTCAGGACGCAGGTAAGGTGGTCTGGTATTCCCATCTCTTTTAAGAGTTTTCAAACTGGATTTAGGAACTGCTTTTGGTTTACTTGTGTCTTTATGCTCTATAATTCAAGATATTTCCTAGCCTTTCATGGTCTTTCATGACTCTAATAGTTTTGAAGAGTACTGGCTATTTATTTATTTACTGGGAATTTTCTGAAGCTTCTCTATGTTTAGACTGGCAGAACACCCATCAGCAGGTATCTACTTGTCTCATTAATGGTGATACTAATTTCATTCACCTTATTAAGGTTTCTTATCAAATTTTCACCCACTGGTTTAGTTTCCACTGATGAGTCTTGATTGAAACAATTATTACCGTGGTGTCAAATAGGGGTTTTCTGACTTTATCATGCCTTCTATATTTGTTATTTGCCTTTCTACTTTAAAGAAGGACTTTCCCGTCAACCTGGAACTATCACAGCAATATTAATCAGCTATGCTCTGATAAAAAATAAACAGTTAACAGAAGGTTTTCCCCTCTTGTTTGTGTATTACCAGTGTACGTATTAACATTCATATTTAATATGGATTTGTGACTTCCCATTTTTCTTGTCAAAACCGAATTATTATTTGACACTCAAATTATGTCAGATTTGGTTGGAACCTGTTCAAGCAGGCTCCTGCGTCCTTCTGATAATCCCATTATTCTTTGAGCACTTCCTACTTTTTTATATTGTCGACTTAAAAATTAGTCACAGCCTCAAAGTAGAGAGTGCTTTATTGGGTGGGAAAATCTTAGGACTTAGGTAGCCCTGAGAGACTGCTCTGAGGAGGTGGGAGAGGGAGTCAGGTTATATGTGTGTGCTTAGTCATGTCCGATTCTTTGTGACCCCATGGACTGCAGCCCACCAGGCTCCTCTGTCCATGGGGATTCTCCAGGCAAGAATACTGGGGTGGGTTGCCATGCCCTCCTCCAGGGGACCTTCCCAAGCCAGGGATCGAACCCATTTCTCCCACATTGCAGGCAGATTCTTTACCATCTGAACCACTAGGGAAGCCCCAGCTATGTACAAGTTTGCAACAAAGCAGGCAGGCAGTCTGAACGGCAAATGTTAGACACCCAGTCGTGTGTGACTCTCTTTCAACCTCATGGATTGTAGTCTGCCAGGCTCTTCTGTCCATGGGATTCTCCAGGCCAGAATACTGGAGTGGGTTGCCGTTTGGGTAGAGGATCCTCCCAGCCCAGGTATCGAAACTGGGTGTTGTCACATTACAGGTAGATTCACTACCATCTGAGCCACCGGGGACATCAAAAATTATTTTAAGTAAGGAAAGCCAGATGTCAAGTTAAGGAATTTAGTGTTCTTCTATGTATGGGAATACAAGAGTCTGGGATTATTGAAGTCATTCTTTTGATATGTATCTCAGCTATCTGGGGCCAGCATCCTGTTTTTTGGTTTCTCACATACTCCCCCACCCCAAGCTCCTCAGCAATCACCATGGAGACAGGTGGCGTGGATGGTGGCGGGGGTTGGGAGGGGGTGACATCTGCCAGATCCCAGGTACTGTTTTCCCTTTGAGGAGGCCCCATTCATTTTTGGAGACCCAAAATCTCTGATGTCCGTTACATTCTCACTCTCTGATATGGCAGGAGATTCCATTTCACAGTATAAAATACCAAACTTATTAAAGATAAGTTTGGAATATATTTTTATACCAAAAAGTAAGGAAGTTCTCGAAGAATAATGGATGTATTAGAAGGACACAGGAGCCTGCTTGAGCAGGTTCCAAGGGACCTCAGGGGCTTCTCAGGTAGCCCAGTGGTAAAGAATTCACCTATCAATGCAGGAGATGCAAGAGACGCAGCTTTGATCTCTGGGTCAGGAAGATCCCCTGGAGAAGGGAATGGCAACCCACTCCAATATTCTTGCCTGGAAAATTCCATGGACAGAAGCAACCTCAGGGGCTGCAATCCATGAGACTGCAAAGAGTTGAACATGACTGAGTGACTGCACACACAATACAACATAAGGGGACGTAATTTTTTATTAGTAAGCAGTATTTAAAATCCAAGATCTGGAGCTAAATGTGCTAATTGGCAATGTAATAAGAAACTCTCAGTGGACAGGGTTAAGAAAGATGTATTTGTGTGTATACACAAATTTTCATCTATATTTATTTAAAAATCTATGTATTATACTTCAAAAACTGAGTTCTAACCAAAACCTCATTTTCAATCCAAAATATGAGTTCTCTAAATGAAAGTCCTAAAGAATCCCAAGCAAGAGAAGTGAAACGTTCATTTTTTAAAATGTTCAATTCAGTTCATATCAATTAGAATGGTTCAGCACATGAATTAGAAACTCAAAATGAAATTTGATACAATACCTGGAAAAATAAGAATATAATTAGATTTTAAAAAGAAGTTATTTGGGCTTGAAGTTCCATACCCAGAAAAGATATGTACTTTCAAGGTTAATAATATGAGCAAATCTTTGGCAACTGTGATCAAAACAGAGGCAAAAATCATGAATAAAAGGGGAATTTTCATGGAACTTGGGACACTATTTCTAAAATTCAAGTGAAAGAGAAATGTGTAAGGATAATTAAGACAACTTTGAAAAAGAAAGAGAGAGAGAGAGCGAGAGAGGATTTCTTGTTCTAACAAATATCATGATATATTATAAGCTTTTAGATGGGGAAACAGTGGAAACAGTGGCTGACTTTATTTTTCTGGGCTCCAAAATCACTGCAGATGGTGATTGCAGTCATGAGATTAAAAGACGCTTGCTTCTTGGAAGGAAAGTTATGACCAACCTAGACAGCATATTAAAAAGCAGAGACGTTACTTTGCCAACAAAAGTCCATCTAGTCAAGGCTGTGGTTTTTCCAGTAGTCATGTATGGTTGTGAGAGTTGGACTATAAAGAAAGCTGAGCACTGAAGAATTGATGCTTTTGAGTCCCTTGGACTGCAAGGAGATCCAACCAGTCCATTCTAAAGGAAGTCAGTCCCGAGTGTCATTGGAGGGCCTGATGTTGAAGCTGAAACTCCAATACTTTGGCCACCTGATGCGAAGAGCTAACTTATTTGAAAAGACCCTGATGCTGGGAAAGATTGAGGGCAGGAGGAGAAGGGGATGATAGAGGATGAGATGGCTGGATGGCATCACCAACTCAATGGACATGGGTTTGGGTGAACTCTAGGAGCTGGTGCTGGACAGGGAGGCCTCGCGTGCTGTTGGTCATGGGGTTGCAAAGAGTCGGACAGGACTGAGCGACTGAACTAAACTGAAGTATACGCTTTTAAATATCAAAGCAGTGTGTCAGTTGAATAAATAAACACAAATAGGGCAATATAAAAAAAATATCAGAGAGTCCAGAAGCAGCAATTATGTATACAAGGGATTTTCTTACATGATAAATGCTGTCTTTATATTGAAGAGAAATTCTAACACAATAGATGGTATTATAAAAACTAGTTACACATCTGAGAAAATATTAATCAGTTGTTTTCAACATTCACAGAAATATATTTTATATGGACTTTAGACCTTCATGTAAGAAAGTATGCAAATACAAGAAAAAAATGTGAAATAATATATTTACCAACATAGGGCATGGTTGTCCTTAAATTGGGTACATAAAGCAATTGATATGATGAAAACTATTTTTTTAATTTAATTTTATTTTTTCCCAATTATTTTTATTAGTTGGAGGCTAATTACTTTACAATATTGTAGTGGTTTTTACCATACATTGACATGAATCAGCCATGGATTTACATGTGTTCCCCAACCTGAACACCCCTCCCACCTGAAAATTATTGAGTTCAGTAAAACTTCAAGTTTTGTAAGATAAAACACAAGACAAAAATAAAAGAACTGTAAGTCATAGACTATAGGAAATATTGGTTGCAGTACTGTAATAAAAATTATTTTCTTACAAATATGAAAATCAATTCATAGGAAAACTAACAATCTATATTAAGAAGAAATCCAAAAGGAAAAAACATAAATGGTCATTAAACACATAAAAACTAAAAAAAAAAAAAGTTTAGCCTCTCTAGTAATCAAGAAAAAATGCAAATGAAAATAGAAATGAACACTTTCCATCCAAAAGTATGGCAACATATGAAGTTTGATAATATTGGGTTGGCTAAAAATTTTGTTTGGGTTTTCCCATAAGATGTTATGAAAAACTGAAACAAACTTTTTGACCAAACCAGCAGATCACATTGGCAGATCCTTGGAAACTGGTTGCCATAGGTGGGACACTGGCATGGCCTTTTTACTGAAAATTTAACAGTACTAAAAGAAAAAAATGTATATCTTAAGTCTCAGCAATTTCACTTTCCAGAGAATTATTTGCAATGTTCGGGTAACATATACAGCAATATCAATTGCAGATTTATTGTTGTAAGGAAATAGCAGAAAAATCTGGTGTCCATCAATATGGGAATTGCTATCAAACACCATATACAGTTAACATGTATCTGTCAGGTATATTGTTTAGTGGGGGAAAAAAAGCAAATTTCAGAGTGAAATATATAATAATCTACTTCAAGAAGAATTCAGCCAATACAAATTTTGTGGATCAAACAGATACATGTCAATATTCAGAAACTTTCTTTAAGAGTACATCTCACACAGTTGTAAAACCTGGGAATGGATTAAGGTGCGCATGTGTGTGCCTAGTCGCTCAGTTGTGTCTGACTTGAGTTTGCAACCCCATGGACTGAAACCCGCTAGGCTCCTCTGTCCATGGGAATCTCTAGGCAAGAATACTGGAGTGGGTTGCCATTCCCTCTTCAGATCATTTTCCCAACCCAGGGATTGAACGCAGGTCTCTTGCATTGCAGGTGGATTCTCTATCATCTGAGCCACCAGGGAAGCCGCATATATATTAAGGTATCGTAAAGTTTCATTTACCATGTAGCAGATTTTAGTGAAGGTCTGTATTCAAGAAGAAATGAGGGATGGCATCACCAGTAAGAAACTCAGTCACCTCCATACCTCAGTTCAAATGTATTAGTTTTACAGGCTCTCTTGTATTTATGAGCCCCACACAAGATTCCCCTCCACCACCATCAACTTTCCAAGAATTATTTTGAAATCCATAAGATTTTTAAAAAGTAAAGCCAACAACAAACAATATAAGCTTGCGTATGATTTATTTTCCTTATCTAGATGCTGACAGCATGCCTTCTCCCATCAGAGCTTAGGCTCCACAATGAAGACAGAGATATTTTTATTTTTACCAGTTTATTCCCAAAGCCTGGAAGAGAGACAGGTGCACTCATAAAAGTTTGTCTCCCATTGAGGAATTTCAGAAGAGATAAACTTGATAAATCATTATTATAGCGATAGTCCATATTATGAGTGACCCTGCATCTCTGAGGGATGACAGAATTTCTTTTGTACCCATTTTTTTCAAATCATCTGGCTTCCCAAGATCACTTGGAAATGCCACTTCTCTCAAGAAATCAATGATAAATCTGTGTCATGGAAAAGAATGTCCCTTCACATGTGTTTTAGGGGCTGTCACTGCCTCTTGTTGTTGATGGGTTGTTGAGGGCCAGATAAGGCCCATCAAGGGTTATTGGTAGAACAACATGGAGTGAAATTATATATTTGAATCCAATCCCCACATACCTTTTGAAAAGGGAAGAGATAATAAATGAAACCAGATATACAATTGGAAAGCAAGGGCAGAGTAAATAAAGTAAAATATATACATGAAGAGAAATTTTGATATCCATTTGAAAAAAAAAGATGGTCCCAGTATAATATTCATTCAGAAAGACATATAAGAATATGAAATTTAATATAGATAAAAGCATCCTGAGATTTGTTCAAGGGGGAAAACTGCAGTTTGTTTAATATTTATCTATTGATGACAGGTACACATAGCTGCAACTAGACACTCCATATTTAATGGAGCTTAGCACAGTCCTGAAAGCTCAAAACTCAATTGACAAAGCTCTAAAATGACTTTTGTTTGAATTTTATGGTCAAGAGACTCATCTGCTTGGACTAAAGGAGACTGTGTCTATTCAGTTTTTTTTGTTTATTTTAAATTTTATATTGGAGAAGGGAAAGGCTACCCACTCCAGTATCCTTGCCTGGAGAATTCCAAGGACAGAGAAACCTGGCGGGCTACAGTTCATGGGGTTGCAGTGTCTGAAACGACTGAGTGACTAACACTTTCATTTTCATAGTTGATTTACAAAGTTCTGTTAGTTTCTGGTGTACTGCAAAGTCATTCAGTTATACACATACATATGTCCATTCTTTTTCAAATTCTTTTCCCATGTAGATTTTTACAGAATATCGACTGGAGTGCCCTGTGCTATAGAGTAGGTCCCTGTTAATAACCTGTTTTATTTAGATATTGTTATCTTTGTTTTTTCAATCACTCAGTCATGTCTGACTCTTTTATAACCCCACAGACTGCAACCTGCCAGGTTCCTCTGTCCATGGGACTTTCCAGGCAAGAATACCGGAGGGGGTTGCCACTTCCTTCTTCAGGGTATCTTCCCAAAACAGAGATCAAACCTGAGTGCCCTGCACTGCAGGTGGTCTCCTGCATTGCAGGTGGATTCTGTATCCTGAGTCACCAGTGAAGACTAGGGTTTAATATATAATAATGTGTGTATGTTAATCCTCAACTGTCTGTTTGTTTTAAATGAACCCTTATACAATCCAGCAGTTTCTGGGCAAGAAGTGGAACCAAAACCAAAAAACTTCCCAGTCCCTAAAGAGGGTTGAATTCCCTAAGTTTTTTTCATTATCAGTCAGGGAGAATAATGAAAACAAAACTTTTAGAGGACCACAGAGGACAAAGGTGAAGGGACCCCAAGCTACTCCCTGGAACCTAATCAAGGAACATTCCAAACATTCCACACTCCCCAGATAGGGGACCTCTAAATATATTCTCCCCTTGGCATTTAGGAATTTCTGCAGACCTCTGCCAACTATGTGTTTCCCATTTTTCCTCTCTCAGAAAAGCAGAACTTAGTCTGCTTTCCTGCTCCTCTTCTTCTCCTGTATATTGGCTGCATGTGTTGAGAAAGGTCGGATGGGTTTGCTTTCTCTCACCTAAATCTCTGAATCAAGAAATCCCCAATTTGGACCAGGGGATATACTGGCTTGATCTCCTTGCTGTCCAAGGGACTCTCAAGAATCTTCTCAATTCAGTTCAGTCCCTCAGTCGTGTCTGAGTCTTGCAACCCCATGGACTGCAGCATGCCAAGCTTCCCTTTCCATCACCAACTCCCGGAGTTGCTCAAACTCATGTCCATTGAGTAGGTGATGCCATCCAACCATCTCATCCTCTGTCGATCCCTTCTCCTCCTGCTTTCAATCTTTCTCAGCATCAGGGTCTTTCCCAATAAGTCAGTTCTTCGCATCAGGTGGCCAAAATATTGGAGCTTCAGCATCAGCATCAGTCCTTTCAGAGAATATTGAAGAATCTTCTACAGGACCATAATTTAAGAGCATTAATTCCTTGGCATTCAGCCTTCTTTATGGTTCAGCTCCCACATCTGTACATGACTACTGGGAAAACCATAGCTTTGACTATAAGGACCTCTGTTGGCAAAGTGATGTCTCTGTTTTTTAATACGCTGTCTAGGTTTGTCATAGCTTTTTTCCCAAAGAGAAAGCATCTTTGAATTTCATGGCTGCAGTCACCATCTGCAGTGATTTTGGAACCCAAGAAAATAAAATTTGTCACTACTTCCATTGTCCCTCCATCTATTTGCCATGAAGTGATGGGACTGGATGCCATGATCTTAGTTTTATGAGTGTTGAGTTTTAAGCCAGCTTTTTTTCTCCTCTTTCACTGTCACCAAGAGTCTCTATAGTTCCTCTTCACCTTCTGCCATTAGAATGGTATCATCTTCATGTCTCAGGTTGTTGATATTTCCCCTGGCAATCTTGATTCCAGCTTGTGATTCATCCAATCTGGCATTTCACATGATATACTCTGCACAGAAAGTAAATGAGAAATTAAATTAAATATACAGCCTTGACTTACTCCTTCCCCAATTCTGAACCAGTCAATTTTCCATGTCCAGTTCTAACTGCTGCTTCTTGACCTGCATACAGGTTTCTCAGGAGACAGGTAAGATGGTCTGGTATTCCCAAGCCTTTAAGAATTTTCCACATTTGGTTGTAATCACACAGTCAAAGGCTTTAGCATAGCCAATGAAGCAGAAGTAGATGTTTTTCTGGAATTTCCTTGCTTTCCCTATGATCCAGCTAGTGTTGACAATTTGATCTCTGGTTCCTCTGCCTTTTTAAAACCCAACTTGTACATCTAGAAGTTCTCGGTTCACATACTGCTAAAGCCTAGCTTGAAGGATTTTGAGTATAATCTTACTAGCATGTGAAATTAGTGCAATTGTACCGTGGTTTGAACATTCTTTGGCATTGGCCTTCTTTGGGATTGGAATGAAAACTGGCTTTTTCCAGTTCTGTGGCCACTGTTGAGTTTTCCAAATTTGCTGACGTATTGACTGCAGCATTTAACAGTGTCGTCTTTTAGGATTTGAAACAGCTCAGCTTGAATTCCATCACCTCCACTAGCTTTGTCTGTATAATACCTCCTAAGGTCCACTTGACTTCACACTCTAGGATGCTCGACTCTAGCTGGGTGACCATACCATTGTGGTTAGCTGGAGCATTAAGACTTTTTCTCATAGCTCTTCTGTGTATTCTTGCCACTTTTCCTTAATCTCTTCTGCTTCTGTTAGATCCTTATTGTTCCTGTTCTTTATCATGTCCATCCTTGCATGAACTATTCCCTTGATATATCCAATTTCCATAAAGTGATCTCTAGTCTTTCCCGTTCTATTGCTTTCCTCTTTTTCCCTTTCATGGATCATAGTATTGCCATCACAAAGGGCTTACATAATTGAATATTGCCTATATGGTTATTTCTTTGATTAATTAATTTATTAAATATTTACCTTTGCTTGTGTCAGATTGTAGTTGCTGCATCGGGCTTATCTCTAGTTGTATTCAGACTCTAGCTGTGACATGCCAGGGTGCACTGGGGCATGTGGAATCTTAGTTCCCTGACCAGGGATCAAACAGATGTCCCCTGCATTGGAAATCAGATTCTTAACCATTGGATTACCAGGGACGTCCCTGTAGTTACTTTTTCTTTTTTTTAAGAGAAGATTCGGAGAGATGTCTTGGGCTTCCCTGGTGGTGCTGGTGGTTAAGAATCCACCTGCCAATGCAGGAGGCATGAGATGAGAGTCCGATCCCAGAGTTGGGAAGATGCCCTGGAGAAGGACATGGCAACCCACTCCAGTATTCTCACCTGGAGAATCCCATGGACAGAGGAGCCCGGCGGGCTACAGTCCATAGGGTCGCACACACTGGGATGTGACTGAAGTGACTTAGCAGGGGCACACACAGAGCGATGTCTAGGAGAGGTGAATTATAAGGAGAAAATGCAGGTGATGGCTATCTGTGGGAGCTTGTCTAGGGAAGGAACGGGCAATATGGGATTTAGCTCAAGCTGCTCTGTGACATTTTCATGGTTATCCAAAAATAACTAATTTAGCCTTCTGTTCAGCAGGTCATGTGGACAGGGACTTCCTATAACCCACTGAGCTGGGAAGATGGGGAAAGCAAAACATTAGTCAAATCTCAAAATAACAAGGGTTAAGTTCTTGGATGTTTTTTGACTTAAGAAGTCTTTGTGGTTTAACATTAGAAAAATGGATTTTCTCTCTTTTCTCACTATCAGCAAAAAATTCTGGGAGACAGGAGTGAACAAAATCTTATTTTTACATTCCTCTACCTGTAATGTCAATATATTGTTATTAAGTGGAAAAATAAATGTGAAAGGACTGATAATTGAATGAAATCTGTATTAATAGTTTGGACTAAAGACATACCATTCTGGAGTATGTGTAACTAAACTCATTTCTTGGTAGCCAAGTGAAGGATATCATGTACACACATACGCATAGGCATTTAGTTCTTTTCAAAGGCTACTGATTCCATCACTTACACACCTCACACTCACCTATTGTCCAATTCTGGGGGCTTAATTTGGAAACTCATTATCTTTTGCTTAAACAATGTCCATCGCTGGCTAACTGGACTACAAATCTCCTCCTTTACCTTGCAATCTGTCTCTTACAGCCCAATGCAGGCAAAGCAGACTAAGCTGCTTTCCTACTAAAAAACATTTTAAGTTTCAGATAAATCAATCAACTTTGACTCCTCAGCAGGCTAACAGAAAATTTATCTGCGTCCAGTTACATTGTTCAGTGAAATTTTAACTCATTCTGGGCCATGCACTAAATTTACTGCATCAATTACTGCTTTTTCTTCAGCATTTTGTAAATGTGTGTGAATTCTGTCACTGGAAATACTGTTCCTTTAGCAAAGACCTATCCTAAAGGTATCCTGTGTGTGCTGTGTTAAGTTGCTTCAGTCATGTCTGACCCTTTGCGACCCTACGGACTATAGCCCCCCGGGCTCCTCTGTCCATGGGGATTCTCCAGGCAAGAACGTTGAAGTGCGTTGCCATGCCCTCCTCCAGAGGATCTTCTGGATCCAGGCATCAAACCCTAGTCTCATGTCTCCTGCGTTGGCAGGTGGATTCTTTACCACTAGCCCACCTAGGATCCCTGGAAGGTACCCTACCTAGGACAAAGCAGAACATCAGCCAGCCTATTACAGCTATTAATTGTCTACTATGTCCCAGGCAATGTGCTATACATATATACATATATATCCTATTTTTTAATTCCCACAACCTTCTGAGTCAACTATCATTAAGGGAATTGGACAGTGAAGAAACTGATGCTTCAGTTCACTTCAGTCGCTCAGTCGTGTCCGACTCTTTGCAACCCCATGAAGCGCAGCATGCCAAGCCTCCCTGTCCATCACAAACTCCCGGAGTTTACTCAAACTCATGCCCATTGAGTCGGTGATGCCATCCAGCCATCTCATCCTCTGTCGTCCCCTTCTTCTCCTGCCCCCAATCCCTCCCAGCACCAGAAATAAGGAAAAAACTCACCTAGCATCACACAGCTAATAATATTTGAGACGTCACATAGACCCTCTGCTGACTCTAAGCCCTTTAACCGCTATGTGATACCACCTCAGACCAAGCTCAGATGCTAACTCTTATCTCTGTACTGCCTTTCTTGGCACCCAGAGGCAAAGTTAACCATATATTTTGACCAAAATTCTCTTATAGAATATAATACATTATAGCTATTTGTTACACATCTCTCTCTCTCTATCTCCCTCTAAGTAGATTATGAGTTCTTGAAAGTAGATAGTACATTATATTAAACTTTGAACTTTCTTTTTGGACATCGCCAGTGAGTATAGTGGTTAGGCAAGAGAACATGACAGGTGCTTGGGAAAAGAAAAGTGGAGAAAGTGTGAGGGCAGAAGTCTGTTTGCAACACACACAGAGAAAAAGAAAATATGCACAATTTCAAAAAAAAGTTGTACAAGCACTCTAATTCTCTTTGGGTATGAAGATAGTGTTTTATAGAGACACTCTGCATTCTCAAAGGAAGAAGATGTAATGTAGACATGAGAAATGACAATATAGGAAGTTACAGAGTTGACACACTTGGGCATTCTTTGACTTGGACTCTTTTTAAAAATATTTATTTTTCTGCACTGGGTCAGAGGTAGAGCATGCAGGACCTTTGGTTGTGGCATGCAGGATCATTAGTTGCTGCATGTGGAATTTGAACCTGGGCCCCCTACATTGGGAGCATGGAGTCTTAGCACTGGATCACCACAGGGTCCAGTCTCTGGATTCTTTTTATAAATACATTTCTGCAGATATTATAGTCTTCAATGGTTGTCACTTTAATGGAGTTTGGTAATCAAAATCATAAGTAGATTCAAAACAGGTATAAGCAGAAGAGTCATGTAGTCATTCCAGTAGTTATGTATGGATGTGAAAATTGGACCATAAAGAAAGCTGAACACCAAAAAATTGATGCTTTTGAACTGTGGCATTGGAAAAGACTCTTGAGAGTCCCTTGGACTGCAGGGAGATCCAACTAGTCAATCTTAAAGGAAATCAGTCCTGAATATTCATTGGAAGGACTGATGCTGAAGTTGAAGCTCCAACACTTTGGCCACCTGATGCGAAGAACTGACTCCATGGAAAAGATCCTGAAGCTGGAAAGATTGAAGGCAGGAGGAGAAGGGGATGACAGAGGACAAGATGGTTGGATGGCATCACCAACTCGATGGACATGAGTTTGAGCAAACTCCGGGAGTTGGTGATGGACAGGGAGGCCTGGTGTGCTGCAGTCTATGGGGTCGCAAAGAGTCAGACACAACTGAGCAACTGGCCTGAACTGAACTGAAGAGATTTCCAATGAAGCAAGCCAAATAGGAGAACTTAAACTTGAGATTCAGAACTAAGGGTACTAATGACTTGCAGAGGGAAATAATAATAACATATTGATTCTGAGCAAAGTTTCTTTGGATAAATCATTAGTCAAGAGAGCAATTCAAGTAATTTAAAGATGACATTAGATACCTCGGGAAAGTCTGTGTGTGTGTGTGTGTTAGTCAGTCAGTCATGTCCAACTCTTTGTGACCCCATGGACTATAGCCCGCCAGGCTTCTCTGTGCATGGAATTCTCCAGGCAAGAATACTGGAGTGGATTGCCATTCCCTTCTCCAGAAGAACTTCCCAACCCAGGGGCCAAATCCTGGTTTCCCAAGGAGTATTTTCACAACTGGAAGTCTTTCAATCATCGAATTGCTGTTGTTTATTTGCTAACTCACATCCAACTCTTTGCAATCCCATGGACTGCAATGCACCAGGCTTCACTGTCTTTCACTGTGTCCTGCAGTTTGCTGAAATTCATGTTCATTGAGTCAGTGAGGCCATCCAATCATCTCATCCTCTGCCTCCCCGTCTCCTCCTGCCTTCAATCTTTCACAGCATCAGGGCCTTTTCCAATGAGTCAGCTCTTTGCATCAGGTGGCCAAAAATTCAGCATCAGTTCTTCCAATGAATATTCAGGGTTGATTTCCTTAAGGATTGACAGGTTGGATCTCCTTGTTGTCCAAAGGACTCTCAAGAGTCTTCTCCAACATCACAATTCAAAGCATCAATTCTCCAGTGCTCAGCCTTCTTTGTGATTCAACTCTCACCTCCATATATGATTACTGGAAAAATCATAGCTTTGACTATACAGACCTCTGTTGGCAAAATGATGTCTCTGCTTTTTAATATGCTGTCTAAGTTTGTCAGAGCTTTCCTTCCAAGGAGAGAGTCTTTGAATTTTATGGCTGTAGTAACCATCCACAGTGATTTTTGGAACTAAGAAAACAAAATCTGTCACTGTTTCCACTTTTTCCCCTTCTGTTTGCTATGAAATGATGGTACTGGATGCCACGATCTTAGTTTTTTGAATGCTGACTTTTAAGCCAGCCTTTTCACTTTCCTCCTTCAGCCTCATCAAGAGGTTCTTTAGTTCTCTTGGCTTTCTGCCATAAGGGTGGTGTCATCTGCATATCTGAGCTTTTTCATATTTCTCCCAACAATCTTGATTCCAGCTTAGGACTGATCCAGCTTGTCATGTTGTGTGGTGTACTCTGCGTGTAAGTTAAATAAGCAGGGTGACAACATACAGCCTTGATGTACTCCTTTCCCAGGTTTGAACCAGTCCATTGTTCCATGTCTGTTCTAACTGTTGCTTTTTGATTCGCATACAGGTCAAACATCAAGAAGAGAGATTAAATAGCATATTAATTAATTTGAAGACATCCTAGCAGTGAGAGTATGTACCAAAGCTCACCCGACATAAGCTAGGGCAGACATATTCTCTGTACAATGTGCTGAAAGACTTCGCTAGAAAGTTGGCACTTGCTGTAGGCATTTGCCTTCTGCCTCTACAAAAATTCAATCAGGTGCCTCTGAAGCTGCTGCTGACCTTCAACACCCCCTGAAAGCAATTCAGGGTGGAGAGCAGAAATGAGGCATTCTGTGCTCTGGGAAAAACTGGCAGAACAGGCCTTTAGATAGTCAGATATTTTCAGGAGCTGATTTTATGAGCTCAATCCTTGTATCTCCTCATTTCTAGAAAAGCATTAAAATCCTTCACAGTGATGATTGTTCCTTGTGACTAACAGGGAGCCTCATGAGAAGAGCAGAAACTTTCTGCTTGATTGCATGTGCTTGCCCTTCACCAAAATCACATATACACTATCCTTTCCCCCTGTCTTTTTGGAGCAGTTTCTTAGAGCTCTCTGCGGTGTCGTCTCTCAGGCTGCAGTCCTCATTTTGACCCAGGGAAGACCTAACCAGCAGCTCTCACGTTGTGCACTTTTTTTAAGTTGAGAGACAAACCAACAATAAGGCCAGAATCATCTGGTGCATCCACACAATCTGGTTCCAGGAAATTAACCAAATGTGATAGAAACAGTGAAAAACAGGAAACATCTCCAATCCAAGTGTTTTCAACCCAGTTCATTTTCAAATAATCATGAATCTACAAGTGAAAAGCAGAAGCAGGAAGATGTCTTTGTTTTGTGCAGACTAGCTTCAGGGACCCTGGAATACCCTGAAGAAAGCAAATGGAATCACTCTGAGGACCAGACAGCTACTGTAAGCGGTAGGGACCATTTCAGAAGCCCTGGATTATGCTTGAAAAGGAAATTTTGCTTTGTGGAATTCTCAGCAGGGGGAAGGGCATCCAAGGTCAGGCAGAGCTGGTTGGAGAGAAATATTAGCTCAGCGTGTGAGTCGAGAGAGAACTGCCTAGAATCAGCAAATATCCCAGACTTTTCAAAGGAAGCTTTTTTAAAGCTCAATTTGTGCAAACTTTCTCATCCATTTTGCTCCCAGGTAGAGTGAAAAGAGGGCTTCCCAGGTGGTGCTAGTGGTGAAGAACCCGTCTGCCAATGCAGGAGATATGAGACGCTGGTTTGATCCCTGGGTCGGGAAGATCCCTTGAAGGAGGGCATGGAAACCCATCCAGTATTCTTGCCTGGAGATTCCCATGGACAGAGGAGCCTGGTGGGCTACACACCTCTAGGGTCACAAAGAGTCAGATGTAACTGAGGTGACTCAGCACACACGCATGCAGAGTGAAATGAAGGCCACCAGTTTCTTTTCCTAATGCAACACCCAGGAAATCAATTTTGTAACTAAAGGAACACCTCTGAATTAATACAGTTTAATTTGGTTGATTATGCTTTAACACCAGATTGTAAATGGCTCAATAAAAAGTATTTACCGAAGAGGGCCCACAACGCACAATCAGTAGGTGCCTGCGGTAAGAACCAAAGTTTGACGTGCATGTTTAAGAATATGTTGTGGTGGGTAATTTTATCACATTACCGGGCGCATTAGTCTTTATTCAGAAGAAGAAAAATGTGAATGTAAGTTGTAAAGGAACTTTTCTAGTTCTCAACCTCCTGAAGCCTCATTAAAAAAACACACACATTTCTCAAATGTGTTTTTCTTGCTGACTTTACTTCCTCATCTCCAACTTATTCTTTTTTCTCAACTTTACTTTTATTTTTATTTTATGATAGAGTCGAGTTGATTTGGGCCATCCCACGTGGCTCAGTGGTAAAAAATGTTTGCCTGTTAATGCAGAAGACATAGGAGATGCATGTTCAATCCCTGGGTGGGGAAGATCCCCTGGAGGAGGGCATGGCAACCCACTCCAATATTCTTGCCTAGAAAATCCCAAGGATGAGGAGCTTGGCAGGTTACAGTCCATAGGGTCACAAAGAGTCATACATAACTGAGCATGAATGTTTTTACTCAGTTTTTCCCTTATTTTTTTTCTTCTGGAGTTCTAATTAGATACAATTACTTTTATTTGACCTGCCATGACGTTCCATCTTTACGTTTTACATATCCCACTGAGTTATTATTTCCTATAGTAATTGCTGCAGACTATTTTTTCAGTTCACTGATTCTTTAATCATTTGTGTTCAAGATTCTTTATTTAATTGTGTTCAACATGATGTTTAACCAAAACTTTGGACATCTAATTTTGCTGATTGTACTTTTGTTTCTTAAAAGTAGTTTTGTTTTTCTTTCAGAAAACATTATTTTTGAAATGTTGCCCTTTATTATAATTTTATTATATCTTTAAATCTTTAACAATTTTAAGCATACTTTATGGTTTTTCTATTTCTTGTAACTCTTGAAAATTTATTCCTAGTATTACTTTTTAAGCAGATTCCCCCTCAGGATAGATTATTTTCTTGAGTGGTTTGTAATTTTTGTGTGTTTCCTATTTATTTAGCTGAGATGTGTGTATGTATGTGTATGTGTGTTCGCATATTCAAGCTGGGAGAAAAATCCTCCCAAATAACAGTTGGTTTAATTATCTGCTTTAGCTACCTTTTGGGGCCAAATGTAGCTCAGACAGTAAGAGTCTTCCTACAATTCGGGAGAACTTGGTTCGATCCCGGGGTTGGGAAGATCCCCTGGAGAAGGAAATGGCAACCCACTCCAGTATTCTTGCCTGGAGAATCCCATGGACTGAGGAGCCTGGTGGGCTATAATCCATGGGGTTGCAAAGAGTCGGACATGACTGAGGGACTTCACTTTACTTTAATTATCTGCTTAAATCAAGATCTTAGTATATCTTTATGGGACCAATATTTATGCTAGCTTTTTCTCCCATTTTTTTCTAGAGCATAGATTAGGGCTTCCATTTCCCAAAGAGTATTTTTTTTCCCAGTATTATATTTCTAGGAAGTAGTCAGGATCTTTGTTTCTTTAAGGATGGATATGTTTTAATTTTCCTTTCAGTCAGTGAGCAGTCAGTCAGTCCTTCCCTGTTCTGGACTTTATGCAGGAGTCTGAAAGACATACTGCT
This sequence comes from Odocoileus virginianus, assembly GCF_023699985.2. Classification (NCBI taxonomy): domain Eukaryota; kingdom Metazoa; phylum Chordata; class Mammalia; order Artiodactyla; family Cervidae; genus Odocoileus; species Odocoileus virginianus. The sequence goes on along the minus strand of NC_069705.1, from coordinate 294,079 downwards.
TTTTCAAACATGCCTGAAGTCAGGAATCCCTTGGCTAGTCAGGCACCATTGTCCCAGGTGTCAAGATTAACTCATCTCTGGATTCAGTTCCCTCCCGGTCACCAGAGCATCACTCACATGCTTTGCCTTTGCTGACCACCCCCCCCCCCCCCACTCCAAGTTCTCCTCCTCTCCCCAGATTTACAGTAAGGCTGCTCTTCTCATGCCACTCCAGTCTTCTTTTAGGTTCTCATGCTTTTTCCTTCCTCAAGGTCCTCAGGATGTAGGTTCCGGGGTCTGGAATGCTTTCCTTCTTTTCTTTGCCCGCTAACTCCCACTTAGTTCTCCAATACCTGCCTCACCACACCTTCCTCAGATATGCCCTCTCCTATCTGATGAACGAACTATAAAATCTGTATCTTCATTGTGTATCACACAATGGGCAACTCTGTGTCTCCTTTCTTTTTAAAATGTCAGTCCCATTTATTAGGGGAAATGCCTACTTCATGCATCATTATTTACGCAGAGCCCAACATTTATTAGGTAGTTCATAAATAATATGACCAGATGAATGGCAAAATAATTTAATACATAAGATAGCTGACTTCAAAAGTCAAGTTGAACCATTAAACTGCTGATTATCTAGCTTTTCATTTCTAGAAATGTTGCTTTCTCACCGTTACTTTTGAACCTGTCACCTTGACCTTTAATGATGGTCTGGGATGTACACACCAGAATCCTTAATCTTGTGTTATTCAGATACATATTGTTCTAGAGAGAGCTCTCAGAAGAGCCTGGGGGATAATTTCCTGATTCCACGACTCTACTGCTGACCAGGGGTGAATCATATTATAAAACTGAAAAGATGGAACGTCCCTGGTGGTCCAGTGGCTAAGACTCTGCCTTGCAAAGCAGGGGATGCAGATCGGATCCTTGGTCACGGGACGAAGGTCCCATGTGCCACGGGGCAACTAAGCTCGTGTACCCCAAGTACTGAGCTTGAGGGCCACAACTGGAGACTCAACATGCTGCAACGGAAGATCCCGCATGATGCTACAAGACTGAAACCGCCAAAGCAATTCAAAAAATAAACTGCTGAAAACCAAAAAAGCTTAAAAGATCACAATGAATTATACGTTAGCTCAGCAAGCCCGGGGAGCCTGTGTTGCTACTACTAATACCAACAACAACATTTTCACGTCTTGAGTAGTGCCCATGTATCAGTCATTTTATGTAGAATTTCATGCACTCCTTTTATTTCATCCACTTACTCCAGCTAACTGTGAGTTAAATAGGGTGCTGAATGTTTTTGTTTTCAGTGTTAACATCTGAAAAATGAGGAAAACAATACCAGATGAGATAGCTGAGCCTCAGAGCAGCTGATTGCATGGTGGAATTTGAACTGAGAGGGATCTGACTCAAAGGTTCATGACCCTTGACTTTAGGACGCTGTCCAGTATTCTAATCCAGGTCCTGCCCTAGCTGCCTACGCATTCACACAGTATACACACGTAGGACAAGCATCTAAAAAAGGCTTGTAAAATAAAATTCATATCTTATGGCAAAACAAGTATAATTCAAACATATAAAAAGATCTCTGCCCTGTGGCAGCCTCTTTCACCCTACTGTACATAATGTATCCGTATTAAGCATCACCAAACCTCACCCTTTAGCAGAAATATTTGCTCACTCATAGGGCAACATTCTCCTGCCATCACCAAGACAACTCCTTAAAGATAACACTCCTTCTTGAGCTTGTAAGGAGGGGGTCACATGACCCACCACCACGACACTTAGGTCTATGTTATGTGAACCGTCAATAACACATTGTTTGATGTACAGTCCTCTGTCTCAAAACACTTACATAATGGGCAGAACAGTTCTCAGAGCCTTCGGAGATGCTCTCCCTGGGTTATAATCCTCAAATTCGGCTCAAGTAAAATTTCTCATTTCTTTCTTAGATCAGCTGATTCATCTTTCATCCACGGGCTACAACCTAGGAGATATCATAAACTCTCTAACATATGACTTGTCACATCTGTTGCTAAAAGAAGGCTCATCTGGAATTGTGGGAGGAGAGAATCATTTCTAAGTCTCACCACCCTTTGTTCTTCCTTACTTGGCTGTTTTTCAGAGCCTGGAACTATTGGCATGCTTCATTGCATGTTGTATATTGCCGCAATATATTACAATTCTGTGCTCAGAAGAGGGAATTTTGAGGGAACGGGGCATTTTCCTTTTTAAGACTTCAGGAAGATATCTGACATTCCTTTTCCCTTTCTAAGTGTCTCTACTGAGGTCTGGGAATGGAAAGCCCCATGCTTCCCTGAACGAATATCACAGTTAGCTGGCCCTTCCTGAAGTGAAAGGCACTCTGGTGGAAGAATCACCAGGCTGAGTCACCTGCTATTTGCACTTTCTAAAAGGAAGCAAGTGGCTGCAGACAAGTGACTTCATTTGCAGAAACCTTTGATGTTTGTTTTGGAGACTGCTTGCTCTTGAAAATTTGAAGAAAATACGCCTTGGACTAAACACTCTAACGACCTGCTACAGTTTCTGGTACACTGACTTCTAGATTTGAGGACTGTGGTTTTGATGTCTTTTTTTTTTTTTTTTAATGTTGAAGTTGGAGTGACAAAGTGGCCACATGTTTCCGCCTTGCAAAGTTATTTCCCAAGAGTTGAACAAAGCTCCCCTTGATTTGTTTCTTACCTTAGAGACTAAGATTTGCTAACCTTCCGAGAAAGTTCATAACCCACACATATTGGTTGTGTGATGGTGTTTTCTGGTTCCATCAAACACTGACAGAAAGTAGACGAATGCTTTCTAGAGCCTGAAAGTATTTTTAAACTATTACGGCATCGAGTTTGCAGGATGCCCATCTCCAATTAAAATCATGTATTTTATATTCTGACAACCAGGTACTATGGTTAAATGCTAGTGTCTGTACTGTGCCTCATTCCATGAAAGATTCAAGCCATTTGCCAAATTGCAAGGGAAAGTTTTGATAGGAATATAAGATTGGGCTTGTGGGGAGAGTTAGAAGACAGTCTTGTGGGTTATGGGGGAGGGGAATGTGTCTTGGCTAAAAAACCTGTACAGAAATGAGGCAGGATCTCTGAAAACCCCTCCCCAGGCTCTGCTGGACTAAGGCAGGACTATGGGAAGGGTCACCTTCTGTGCCTCTCCCTCCCCACCCCAAATATGTGTCCCAAACTAATGAGATGACTTTGGGAGGCTGTGTGAGAAGGTGCCACATGAGTCCTGAGTCATCCGGACCTGGGTTGTGCCTGCAGCAAGGTGGGTGGGGCCCCTTTGCCAGCCGTGTTTTCTCTGCCTCGGGTCAGGGGGGTCAGAATGCCCCCAGTTGGCTCAGTCCTGACGTTCCAGCCACCTTACTCATTTCCTTGCTGACCCCTACACTTGTGAATTCAAAATATCTCACTAAACACCTATAAGATTAATAGTCACTATTTTTTTTAGCATCACTGTTTAGGTGTTGAGTTCCTAAACTACGCTGGTTATAAACACATTGTGTAATTTCTCTTGTGTATCGGTGCTGCCTACTAAGCCACTCAGGCATGTCCGACTCTGTGTGGCTCTATGGACTGTAGCTCACTAGGCTCCGCTGTCCATGGGATTCTCCAGACCAGAATACTGGAGTGGGTTGCCATGCCTTCCTCCAGGGTATCTCCCTGAACCAGGGATGGAACCCATGTCTCCTATGTCTCCTGTATTGGCAGGAGGGTTCTTGATCACTAGCACCACCTGGGAAGCCCCAAGGTTAGTTAGAGTCTCCTGATTGTAAAGAACGAAAAGCTGAGACTTCCCTGGTGGCTCAGATGGTAAAAAATCTGCCTGCAATGCAGGAGATCCTGGTTCAGTCCCTGGGTCCAGAAGAATCCCCTGGAGAAGGGAATGGCAACCCACTCCAGTATTCTTGCCTAGAGAATTCCATGGACAGAGGAGCTGGGCAGGCTTCAGTCCATGTGGTCACACAGCGTCAGACAGGACAGAGTGACTAAGAACCTGAGACTTGAACAGTAAGATGATTTGCTTAGTTCTCTACACAATTAATAAGTGGAAGCATTAGAACTGAAAGCCGGAGTCGTCTACACTCTCCTTATTCTACATGCCTGCTGGGAAAACAGGATTGACAGGGGTTTTGATGATTACTCCCAACAGGAAGAGAAATCTGTCTACTGCGAGATTCTCCATACTCTCCAGTAAAGAAGAAAATATGTGTATTCACATGTGGGAACTGGTCAAAAATGACCAATGGAAAGAGATCAAAGCTTCAGAATTGAAAGCAGGGACTCAAAGAGATATTTGTACACCCGTGTTCATAGTGGCACCTTTCTCAGCCACCAAAGGTGAGAGCAAAAGCTGTCTCAGAACTGACGAATAGACAAATGGATAATCAAAATGTGATCTGTGCACACAAGGGGATAGGACTCAGCCTCGCTAAGGAAGGGAAGTTTGACAAACGCCACAGCATGGGCAAACCTTGCCATGCTAAATGCAATAAATCAGTCATGAAAAAACAAATACTGGATTATTTCAGCCACATGAGTAATTAGAGTCATAAAGACAGAAAGGACTTGGTGGGGGTTGGGGAGGAAATGGGGAGCTATTGTTTAATAGGTACAGTAAGTCCCCTACATACAAACCTTCAAGTTGTGAACTTTCGAAGGTGCGAGCATGCGTTCCGTCAACATCGGGCATGAGTGAGATTGCAGCTCACCCTCCTATTGCTGACAATCTATCAGCTGTACCATCTCCCATCTCCTTTCCCCTCCTCGAGTCCCTAACTCTTCTTGCCTATTCATTTGATGCCAGGTCTGTACGCCAGCTGCTGTCTTGTACTACCATACTGGTGAAGGAACTGTACAGTAAGATTAAACTTATTTTATTTTTTGCTTTCGTGTATTATTTGTGTGAAAAGTATTATAAACTTATCACAGTATAGTACTATATAGCTGATTGTATTAGTTGGGTACTTAGGCTAAGTTGTTGGACTTACCAACAAGTTGGACTTCTGTACCAAGGTGCTCTTGGTATAGAACTCAGTTGGATGTAGGGGACTTTCTGCAGAGAATTTCAGTTTTGCAAGATGAAAAGAGATCTATGGATTGATGGTGGTGATTGTTATACAATATACACTTAAAAATAGTTAAGATGGTAAACATGATGTGTGTATTGTACCATAATTAAAAAAAAAAAAATGAGCTCATATAGCAAAGGCAAAGATCTGGGTTGGTGAGAAGGCTATAGAGGCAGGAGGGGGCGGGGGCCCGATGTTGGAGGAGACCCTTGACAGGAGATGGCTGTGGTCTGTGCTTCTCCAGTTCCAGTAGGGGCTTTGGTACAAAGCTCTAGGACCAGGACAGTCACATCCATAATCAGCCTTTCCTTTGCCAGCAGCCAGGCTGATCTTTCTGCACTGCCAAACATGATCACACCTCCTCTCTCTAAAACATAACCTTGAGTCCCTATTCCCTCCAGATGAAGTCACAGCCCCTGACACAGCTCCAAGATCTGTCATTGGAACCCCAGGGACCTCTAATTCCTGCCTTTGCCACCCCGCACTCCCTAACTTCTCACTCCAGCCCTCCTGGACGGTGTTCAGATCCTCTGTCATTCCTCATTCATTTAGACCTCTGCTGGGCTTGTACCTCCTTCACACCCCTTTCTCCCCATGGCTCTGTATCAGCCCTTATTGAAACACTCCTCTCCCCATTCACCAGGTTGTCTGCACTGGGTATGAGTGGCGTCAGCAGGGTCTCCTATCTTCATTGCAGCATGTGCATTCTTTCAGGTGTGGAATGCGAACTCTTCACTGTAGCATGTGGGAATGTAGTTCCTGAGCAAGGATGAAACCCAGGTCCCTGCACTGGGAGTGCAGAGTCTTAACCACTAGACCACCCGGGAAGTTCCAGCACCAGGCTAACCCTTTATCTTCCTCCAAGACTCTGCCTAGACATCTCATCCTCCAGGAAGCTTTTCTTGAGCTCCCTTTAGTCAGTTCAGTTCAGTTCAGTCGCTCAGTCATGTCCGACTCTTTGCAACCCCACGGACCGCAGCACACCAGGCCTCCCTGTCCATCACCAACTTCCGGAGCTTGCTAAAACTCATGTCCATCGAGTCGGTGATGCCATCCAACTATCTCATCCTCTGTCATCCCCTTCTCTTCCTGCCCTCAATCTTCCCCAGCATCAGGATCTTTTCAAATGAGTCGGCTCTTCTCATCGGGTGGCCAAAGTATTGGAGTTTCAGCTTCAACATCTGTCCTTCCAGTGGACATTCAGGACTGATTTCTTAAGCCTCCTTTATGCTCCTATTTGCATTCCTATAGCACCTTGTAGTTTATGGTGGCTACACTCCCACTATCACTACGCTTCATTAAACTTCCTTTTTTTTTTCCTTATATCCGTCAATAGACTACTAGCTCTGTGAGAACAGGAACATTACTGGTCTTATTCACTGTGCTATCTTTAATGCTTAGCATAGGTCTTGATCTCCAGTATGCAGGCATCCGATAATGCTGGTGGAATAAAGAAATTCATTGTATAATACTCTTTTCATGTTAGTTTCTCAGTTACGTCCGACCCTTTGCTACCCCACGGACTGCAGCCCGTCAGGCTTCTCTGTCCACGGGGTTTTCCAGGCAAGAATACTGGAGTGGACTGCCATGCCCTCTTCCAGGGGATCTTCCTGACCCAGGGATCCTCCAGCATTGCAGTCAGATTCTTTACCATGAGCCAACATTTGGTTCTATGTAAATATCTGCATAAGCACTTTCTCATTTTGTTCTCTTTAAAACTTCTGCCAGCAAGATGGAACCAATCTTATAGATTTTGTTTCACAGATATGCAGATTGAGATCTCTAAAAAATTCAGGCAACCGTGGAGGGCCATAAAGAAAGAAAATGATGGGGTGACCTCTTGTTGGAGCCTTTGTTGATGTCACAAGCCCTCACATCTTGGCTTCCTCTTTCATATAAAGGAGATTCCTTCTCTCTAGGTGTGTCTTCATTGATTTCTTTCCAAATGCAAACATTGTGTCTGCTGACTGCCCCTGACATGGCTGATGCCCTCTCCCTTGTCTGCATAGTCCACTCCTGACACTGCCTTTGTGGTGCCAATAGACAGCTTCCAGCATGTGGGGAACTTTCCATCTCAAGCCCCTCCAGGAGGGAGGGATGAATCGGGAGATCGGGATTGACATGTATGTACTGCTATGTATAAAACAGATTACTAATGAGAACCTACTGCATGGAACACGGAACTCTACTCAATTCTCTGCAGGGACATAAAAGGGAAGGAAATCCGAAAAGGAGGGATATAAATATATGTATACACTTCCCAAGTGGCTCTGGTGGTGAAGAACCTGTCTGCCAGTGCAGGAGACATGGGAGATGTGGGTTTGAGCCCTGGGTTGGGAAGAATCCCTGGAGGGGGGCATGGCAACCCGCTCCAGCATTCTTGCCTGGAGAATCCCCATGGACAGAGGAGCCTGGCAGGCTGCAGTCTGTGGGGTCACAAAGAATCGGACAAGACTGAGGCGACTTAGCCCGGCTCGGCATAAATATATATACTTCCTGCTGATTCACATTGCTGTGCTGCAGAAGCTAGCACATTGTAGAGCAACTATACTGCAATAAAAATTAATTTAAGAAGAGAAAAGCCCGTCCATGCCTCTTCCCCTCTGCTCTGGGTTTTCTCAGCACGACCTGTACCTGCTCCCCTGCACGCCAGCGCAACTCAGCAGCGTGTGGAGGGGGTTTCGATGATCTGGGAAGCAGTCCCCGATTACTGGGGATAGAGGCTGCTTGAGGAGTCACACCACGCTCTCTGGCAGCACAGGTAGGGGTAGGGTCCCTCCTCACGGCTCCTCGCAGGGTCTCCATCGCTGAGGTGGAGCCCCAGCTTCCTGCAGAGCTGGGCTGCTCAGGAGCACTCCTTGGGATGGATTTCCTCCCTGCCTGATCCGCTGTCATCACTCTCATTTGTGCATGGAGAGACGACGTCACAGGTAAATTGCTCCCACCTGAGTCTTTGTCTCAGGAGCTTCTTTTGGAGAAGGTATTGAGAAACCCCTAACAAGTAGGAAAAGCCGGGGAAAGGAAGCCGCTCTTGTGCCCTGTTCCCCACCTGCCTCCTCACCCAATGCTCCTTCATGGTCCCTTTCCTCTCCAAGAAGTCACCCATGCTACCCCGGGCCCTCCCCGCTTTGTCCACCAGATGCCAAGCTTGGAGAAAACTGTCCTTCCCAGTGCTGGGTTCTTATAGCCGCTCAGGGAACTGACCTGCGGCAGCCTGGTAACTGGGACAGAGCAAGCGGTTTCCAACTTCTGTGCAGTTCGCTGTGTCCTTTGTTTATCAAAACTGGCTGGAATTACCGCCTAGAAGCCCCGAAGGGAGGATAGACATTGCAAACAACCTCGGCCGTCACGGGGGCAGACAGAGCCAGCAGCACAAGACAGCGTTAACTTCCAGCCGTGCACGTGTAACTGCAGACAGTCTGTGAACAAGAGTGGAGACTGCAGGAGAAAAAACAGTCCCACACAGCAAAACGCCCAGGAATGGCACGCCAACCGCCCCGGGTCAACTCTTGCACGACGGGTTTCTGAAACCCGTTCTCCCAGAGTTGCTGAAATGTTTGTTCAAGGGGCATGTCTCTAAATTCCAAAGGTCAGGTCCACTGATGCATGTCAGTGCCATCTCTGCCCTGAAATGTGTGCTTCTGATTCGAGTCCTCTCAGCTCTCTCCCGGGAGAAGGGTGGTTGGGCATGACTTAACTCTTTTCCCCATTCTCTACGACCTTAGCCCCCCCGGAATCCTCTCCCACCACCCCAACAGGAAGAACTCACACATGCCAAGAAGCAAACGTGTTTCACAGGCAGTCGGTTACATTAGATCAGACTTTGGGCATCTGAGTAACTTTCTCTTATTTATCTTCATATCCCTTTCCTAAGTAGAGGGTCTGGCACTTAGGAGATGCTCATTAAATTCGCATTGAGTCTGTGGATGCGCAAGGAATGGATTAATGAATGTACGCCTAATTCTTTCAGTTTGAAGGATTGAGGCTAATGCGATGCATATCTTTCCTGAATAATTAGCTTTGTGTGTACTGGATGCTCTATAAATGTGAATTAATGGATCAATAATGTGCCTAGAGTAGAATAAATCTCTATGGAAGCCAGAGGATCTGCCCCCCACCTTGCTGTTGGTAGATTTTATGCCGTAATCCCCAAGTGAGTGTAGTCTCCTAGAAGTGATTTTTGTGGCAGTTTGCACTCTTGAGGCTGGTAAGGCATCATTTTAATTGTGCTTTCGCTTTTGGCATATGCCCTTTTCCCATATTCTGTTTTATATTAGTCTTTTGAGGCATCTAGGGAGAATTAGATACTGGGGGAGAAGATCAGGGTTATAATTAAGTTCCAGACAAATTCCATAATTGAGGAAGAGTTTGTCTGTGATCTTAAGTGTAGGCAATTAGTCCCCATGGGCAAGTATCAGCTCTGTTATCTATAGTACACTGTGGGCACCCAATACATTTTATAAGACCATAATAGAGTAATAGGGACAATCAGTCATTGCTATCTTTATCCATTTAGAGCAGTTTCAAAGTGCTGCATCAAATAAAGCTTACTTTTTCACTTTAGAATTATATTGTAGAACTGAGACAAATTTTCCTACTCTCATATAGCACTATATCCAGAAAGTTGTATAGCTTGAGTCAACATCTCTTATGTAATAATAATAATAATATAATAATAGAATAGCTGCCATCTTTGAGCGTTTTCTATCTGTTAGCATACATACATGCAAGCATGCTCCATCATGTCAGACTCTTTGCCATCCAGTAGTCTATTTATAGCCCACCAGGCTTCTCTGTCCATGGGAGTTCCCAGGCAAGAATATTGGAGTGGGCTGCGATTTCCTACTCCAGGGGATCTTCCCGACCCAGGGATCGAACGCATGTCTCCTGCATTGGCAGGCAGATTCTTCACCACTTTACTACCTGGGAAGACTTCTAAGTGTTAGACTCTGTACTAAATGTTTTATATGCATAATCTTATTTATTCCTTGAATTAAGTTTTTGAAGCATTTATTATTTTCAGTTTATGTCCAAAAAAGGGAATTTAGAGAGGTAAGTAATTTGATCAGTATCTTATAGATGGTAAATAGAAGTCTGTTTGATTCACATCCTTTGCTCTTAATTACTTTACTAGCATGCATGAAGGAATACTCTACAAAAGGCTGAAATTAGGACCATTATTTTAAAAACTGAGACTTGGACTAATAGCAGCTATCTTAAGATACTGTGTTGTAATATAAGTTGTCTCATGTAAAATTTAGGCTGTGTACCTAATAAGTTAGGTATGCTAGCCCCTTTATACAGATGAGAAAATCGGAGCTCCTAAAGGTCATGTGATTTGCTATAGACAATCAGAAACTAGGTGGTAGAACTCTGACCAACACCCACTCTGTCTGAGCTTGCAGCTAGCTGCACAACACACTGCTAACACTCTATTGCATTTAATAAGGTAGAAACTGCCAAAGTAGCTAATATAAGTCTACCATTACTTTGTCTGCATAGCATCTGGTTCCCCCTTCTTATCAGCATCTTGATTTGGCATTATTTTGGGGGGAGGGATTGGGAGGGATTGCCTCTTCTCTTGTGTCTGGAATTGGGATAGTGAGCCCCATGTTTCTACCTTTTACTAAAGAAACTACAGGGATCAGATTTTACCTTCAGTTGACTCATGTTGACAAAATGCAGACCAACCATCTAACTTGACAATTAGAGTACATTTTTTTTTTTTAAGGAACTTGAATCTTTTTTTTTTTTAATTGGAGGATAATGGCTTTACAATATTGTGTTGGTTTTTTCCATACATTACATGAGTATTCATGCGCCCCCTCCCTCCTGAGCCTGCTTCCCACCCCCCCCTACCCCATCTCCCTTCTCTAGCTTGTCACTTGAATGCTGACAATCTGAGGCAGGTGGAGGAGATATGATTGGAATCTGTTAATCTCAGTCTCTTCCATGAGGTTCCCTTGCTATGAGATTATTCTTGTAATTCCCACATCACTCTAACCTCACTCAGGCATAGTCCTGAAGCATAATGAAGAAAGGAACTTCTTTCATGAGTCGAATTCTAAAGAGCGCATTTCACCACCTTTGCTTAGGAAAGACGGTCAGAGACAAGACTGTCCCTTCATCCTGGGCAGTGGCAGACAGTCCGCTTAGAGGATGAGGCTCTTAGAAGGGTCCTGATGAAGGAATTGATGACAAGGCTGTTTAGAGAAGTATGGGGATGAATCCTGATGAATGGATCCTATTATATACATATTTAGGACTAGTTTCAGCTGACTTCAACAGAAAGTCCTACAGAACAGTAACCAAACAAGGTGCAAAGTCATTTTTTGGTTTGCTTTGTTTTCTGTTCACACATGAAAGAAGTTGTAGCTCTGTATCCAGGACTGATAGAATTACTTCATGGCTATCCTGGTTACTTCCTGGTCCAAGATGTGTGCTGGAACTCCATCTACCATGTCAGGAAGACAGGAAGACAGAAGCAAAAAGGGGAGCACCTCTCAGCTAAGTCTGCAATCTTCCTGAACATTCCACATGGTACTTCCACTTACATCTCTTTGGCCAGAGTTTAGTAACATGGCTACACTTAGACACAATGCCAGCTAGGAAGTAGAGCTTTATTTTTTTAGGTAGATGATTTGATAGTCTAAATAAACTCAGCCTTCTATTTCATATACATTATCACCAGCAGTCCAAAAGGGAATCTTAATAATCAGGTGGACAAACATGCTTGGTACTAAAGTTACTTTGCTGGTCACCCAAGTTTGCTCAATGTACTCTTGAACAAACTCTAATTACTTGAAAAACATAAACCACCACAACTTATCCAACATAAAGTTTGTTTCAGGGATGATTGAATATAACTACTGAAGAAATCTAATTGCTACCAAAGACAAAACCAAACCACTCAAATAGAAACATTAAGGCCCTGAAGTTTTTACCAGATAATTCTATCAGATATTTAAAGATTTGATTCCTACCTACTCTGCTCCAGAAAATCAGATAAGAGGGAACACTACTCAATTAATTTATAAAGCTAATATTAACCAATACCAAAACTAGACAAAACCTATATAAAAAAAAAAACAAAATCAAATCCCTCAAACTATAGAAACTGTACAAGGATGGTTCCTAGCAACTTTATTTGTAATAACTGAGAACTGGGAACAGTTAACATGTCCCATGATGAGTAGATGATTAAACAAACTATGCTCCATCAATATAATGAAATGTGCATGTTAGTCGCTCAGTCGTGTCCGATTCTTTGTGATTCTGCCAGGCTCCTCTGCCCATGGGATTCTCCAGGCAAGAATACTAGAGTGAATTGCCATACCCTTCTCTAGAAGATCTTCCCTACCCAGGGATCGAGCCCTGGTCTCCTGCATCGAAGGCAAATTCTTTACCATTTGAGCTACAGGGAAGTCTTTATATAACCGAACACTAGTCAGCAATCCAAATAAATAAGTTTTTGACAAACAGCGACTTTTGATGGATCTCAAGAGCATTATTCTGAGTGAAAAAGGCCATTCTCACAAAGTGACACGCTGTGTGATTCCATTTACATAGCAAGTTCTGAAAGACAAAATTACAGAGATGGAAGATAGGTAAGTGACTTCAGAGGACTAGGGATTTGGGGAGGGGGAAATGAATGGGATCATTGAAAAAAATATAAAAGGGATGCCTTGATGGTGAGTGAATAGTTCTATATTTTAATTGAATAGACGGTTACTTTAATTTACATAGTATACACACTAATATGCCAATTTCAACTTTCTGTTTCACTATATTGTGCTATTAATTACATAAAATATAATCATTGAGGGGAGCTGGTTGTAGGTTACATAGACCCTTTCTGTACCACCTTTGCAACTTTATGCAAATCTGCAGGTATATAAATAAAGTTTTGACAATGCTGGTTATCTACCCTTCCTTAGTTTCACAAGTTCATAATATCCTTTCAATAAATCCCTCTTCTGCTTAATATAGCATGCCTTGCTTTCATCCAAATTATCCTGATATGCAAATTTATGCAAATGATCCATCTTACCCTTGGAAGAGAGGTAAGAAAAAGATTTCTAAGAAGATATGCATTGGACGAAGGGATCAGAAATCCTCTTTCTTTAATGTCTTCTGAGCCAGGTTGTATTAACTTTGACTTGTGTTCTTTCTGCTGAATACAATGATACATTTTACACACACACACCCTCACCACCAAATCCCACCAAGTACCACCCTTCTTCATCTGTTCTGAAAATCAGAGTCATTGTTACATTTGGTAAGGAGACCCTACGCTTTTTTTCCCCACTAATTTTATAGCACTTACTGAACATATTAATACATGGTTGCCTGGGGTAGAAAGTCACCAAGGCAGGTAAGCACCAGGAGTTTAGTTGGGAATATTAATTTCTTTCGTGTTGAGTAGTTTGGGAAAAGGGCTTTTCATAATTATTCAAAATCAGGATCTACAAACTGCATGTTTTGACTCAAAGTGGTTTATCATGGACTTTCTTTGAAATAGTCCAGTGTTCCTCCTTCAGCCTGAGTCAACTGTTGAAGATACAGGTGTTTCTCCCTGGTTTTTTGCTGTCACCTGTTGGACTCTGGATCCCAAGAGGACAGAGTAACACAGTGTAAAACATGGCCCATTCGTAGTGGGGACGGTAGGTGGAGCAGATTTCCTTAGAAGGGAATGTGAACTGAGCAGGAAATGACTGACGTTCTGAGCGTGGCTTTGCCTGGCAGAGCCTGGGAAAGCTTCCAAATCTGCTGACCTGTCTCACTGTTTGATATCTCGTCTGCACTCCTTTCCAGTGTAACACATCTTGGGTTTCAGAATGCAGATGTCTGGCTAAAGTACTAATATAGACATACCCCTTCCATCAGGGTATTTTCTTTTCGAGGGTTACCTGATATGCTGCATGGGGGTTCAATCCCATCTGTCTGTATAGATATGATCTGTGTCTTTTCAGGACAAGTAGGAAAAGCAAAGAAAATTAGGATGAGACAGAATGTGGATACACTGGCGCTTAAATGGGCTGAGGTCACGGGGATGAGTGAGACTGTAACATTTACTTATGAAGCAAAATCAAAGCCAGGGGCATGGTCAGCAGGAGAATCCTGCTTACCACAAGTTCAGTTCAGTTCAGTCACTCAGTTGTGTGCAGTTCTTTGTGGCCCCATGGACTACAGCACGCTAGGCTTTCATGTCCATCACCAACTCCAGGAGCTTGCTCAAACTCACATCCAGGGAGTCGGTGATGTCACTCAGCCATCTCATCCTGTCGTTTCCTTCTCCTCCCGCCTTCAGTCTTTCCCACCATCAGGGTCTTTTCTAATGAGTCAGTTCTTTGCATCAGGTGGCCAAGGTAATAGACCTTCAGCATCAGCCGTTTCAATGAATATTCAGGACTGATCTCCTTTAGGACGGACTGGTTGGATCTCCTTGCAGTCCAAGGGACTCTCAAGAGCCTTCGCCAACACCACAGTTCAAAACCATCAATTCCTCGGTGCTCAGCTTTCTTTATGGTCCAACTCTCACATCCACACCTGACTACTGGAAAAACCATAGCTTTGACTAGATGGACCTTTGTTGGCAAAGCAATGTCTCTGTTTTTTAATATGCTGTCTAAGTTGGTCATAGCTTTTCTTCCAAGGAGCAGGTGTCTTTTAATTTCATGGCTGCAGTCACCGTCTGCAGTGATTTTGGAGCCCAATAAAAATAGAGTCTCTCACTGTTTCCATTGTTTCCGCATCTATCTGCCATGAAGTGATGGGACTGGATGCCATAATCTTAGTTTTCTGAATGTTGAGTTTTAAGTCAGCTTTTTCACTCTCCTCTTTCACCTTCATCAAGGGGCTCTTTAGTTCCTCTTCACCTTCCACCAGGGAAGGTATAAAACCTTATCTGGAAATCTGTGAGTGTGAAATTCTGTTGAAAGATTTGAGGTCACATCTAGCCAGGTTCACATTCCAGAACAGGTAACATGATGAGGGCAAATGGTCATAGACAACAGTTCATTGTGTCTAGGCTCTTTTTTTTTTTCCTTTTAATTTAATGCAATTTATTGGCTTAGGTAACAGGAAAGCCCAATAGCAGAGCTCGCCTCAGTGGCTCTGTCTTGGAGGGTGTTTTCTGAGCTGGTTCTCTTGCCCTCCCCACTCTTCCATGCCCCTCCCCTCCCACTCTCAACTCCTCTCCCTGTTTCCGTAGGTTTTGTCCTCAGATTAGACTCTTTCCACAGTCATCCCTAAACAGACTTTCCCATGGATTTCTCTCAGCACCCAGATATCTGAAACAAGACTCCATTGACCCTGTGGTCCCTTGTTTATCCCCGTGGCTAGGGTAACAAAGCACTCTGTTTAAATGTGATGATGCCACCTACATACTTTGTGAGCAGAAGAATTGGAACTGGACCCACTGCAATGTCTGAAATGGAAAAAAAACAGCCATTCTCACCTTGACCCTAAAGGACTCAGAGGACTGAAAGGTACTCTTACCGGTAAGATGAGCTAGGCATGTGAGGAATTAGGACTTGGGCATAAAAGCACTTGCGTGCTTGAAGGATGGCATAAAAGTGAACATAGATGCAGGAGGCTGGTGCAGACAAGAAGCATTTACTTCTGAGTTCTGTCAGAAAAAATGTGCCTGGGAGGAGACCACACATGGAACAATTTTAACATACAGATGCCCTGTTGGCATAGCGACACAGAACGTCAAAGGGGAAAACATGGGAGCTTCTGAATTTCCCTGTATCTACACCAGGCTGTCTCTGCACTTAACAGTTCTCCCTAGGGAGTGCTTAAGTGGAGCAAAAGTCATGTAACTCAGGAAGAAATGGAAAATGGATATGCTAAGCCAGTCTGGAATCCTCCTCAGCACTTGAGTGAAAAAAATGGAAAATCTGGGCCCTGGGATAGCTTTTGGTGTTGGTGGTTTAGTTGCTAAGTCATGTCCAATTCTTGTGAGCCCATGGACTGTAGCCTGTCAGGCTCCTCTGTCCATGGGATTCTCCAGGCAAGAATACTGGAGTGGATTGCCATTTCCTTCTCTAGGGGACCTTCCCAACCCAGGAATTGAACCCGGGTCTCCAGCACTGCAGGCAGATGATTTACCAACTGAGCTATGAGGGAAGCCCCAGTTTAGTTCAGTTCAGTTGCTCAGTCATGTCTGACTCTTTGCGACCCCATGGACTGCAGCACGCCAGACCTCCCTGTCCATCACCAACTCAAACCTGGGTCTCCTGCATTGCAGGCAGATGATTTACCATCTGAGCTATGAGGGAAGCCCCAATAGCTTTTATCTATGCTTAAAACATGAGAAGAAATAGCATAGCAACAGGCCAGGGATATAGCTCATAAAGCAAGTCCTATTAAAATACTTAAGTATTACAGATTGATGGATGTTTTAAAGCTTTTCATCTGGTAGCAGCGCCATAGGCTAAAATGTCATTTTATGTCTGAAACTCATGGTCTCTAGATACTAGGCGAAGGACAGAGTTAGTTCTTATGTTTTGAAGGTGCCCCATAACACCTGTAGTTGATCCACACTCTTCATCTGACTTTCTGGTAGGATCACAGTGCTTTGCAGACATGGCTTGAGACCATTGTGTATGTATAGAGTATAGAATGTACATAATCTAGTGCCTGACATATGAAATTTGCTCTAAAAATTATCATAAGATGGTTTAGAAGTGAATACTCTTTTAAAGGCAGGAATCTGAAGTGTGTCCTTGGTTTGGAAGCATAAAATCTAGTGTCTATTGCTTTTATCCCGTTCTGAAGTCACTAAATGATTTTACTGGCTCTCTATGAAAGATTATATGCTGACTCTGATTCAGCCCCTTAGCTGTAAGCAGCGCCCACATCAGACAGCTCTTTGACTGTATTGCTGAGAATTCAGTCCAGGATCTATCCTTCTGTGCTCAGGACAGGAAATCGAGATGTTTTTTCCTCTTTGGACAAAGAAATCAAGGTATATAGCTTTTCAAAAACACTTTTGCAAAGTATTTCAAAATATTAACTAATACATTTGGGTTTCAGAAATGAGCACTAAATGAAACCAAGCATGACCCTGTTGGGCTTCTGGGCAGGAAGGCCTTTCAAGCTGTTGCTAATCAGGGAAGGGATGGAGGGGCAGCCAAGGAGCAACAGTGCGGCCTTGGGGGCAGGGTCCTCGTTCCACCCGAGGGACACGCATAGTGGTTTCTTTGAGTCTTTTTTACAGAACTATCAAACCAGTCAATCCTCAAAGAAATCAACCCTGAATATTCATTGAAAGGACTGATACTGAAGCTGAAGCTCCAATACTTTGGCCACCTGATTTGAAGAACTGACTCATTGGAAAAGACCCTGATGCTGGGAAAGATTGAAGGCAGGAGGAGAAGGGGATGACAGAAGATGAGATGGTTGGATGGCATCACCGACTTGATGGACATGAGTTTGAGCAAGCTCTGGGAGTTGGTGATGGACAGGGAGGCCTGGCATGCTGCAGTCTATGGGGTCGCAAAGAGTCAGACATGACTGAGCAACTGAACTGAACTTAAAGGGTGTCCCTGGTGACTCAGATGGTTAAGAATCTGCCTGCCGAGAAGGAGATCTGGGTTTGATCCCTGGGTTGGGAAGATCCCCTGGAGGAGGGCATGGAAACCCACTGCGGCATTCTTGCCTGAGGAATCCCTTGGATGGAGAAGCCTGGCAGCCACAATCCGTTGGATCACAAAGAGTTGGACATTACTGAGAATGAATAGAAGATGTTTTACAGACAAGGTCATAGTTTGTTAACCTCAAGGGATGCTTCAGGAGGCCACCTGAGGCCAGATCAAAGGGCTGTCAGCCCTGTGCACACCCAGATCCCTATCAGCAACCTGTCCTTGAACCATTGCTATTATTGTATGTATCAGTGAAATCATTTAGTCAGGTCCTACTCTTCTGCGACACCAGGAATGTAGCCTGCCAGGCTCCTCTGCCCATGGGATTTTCCAGGCAAGGATACTGGAGTGAGCTGTCGTTTCAATCTCCAGGGGATCTTCCTGACTCAGGGATTGAAGTCAAATCTCTCGCATTGCTGGCAGACTCTTTACCATCTGAGTCACCATTGCTATAAATCTCACCAAATCCTCCTGGGTTTGGAGGCACACGGTTTTGAGAGGCATCAGCCCACTGTGTCCCCCTTTGCCTGGCAAAGCCTTAAAGTTCTTCTTTTCTGCTTCACCCAAAACTCTGTCTCCAAGATTAAATTTGGCACCAGTGTGCAGAGGCTGAGTTTTTGGCATCATAAAGAAGCCCCAAACCAAATCCTCTTCTGCTTTCTCTACCCAGGGCAGCTCCGCTGAAAGCTGGGGAAGATATTTCAAAGCCACATCTGTGGAATTCCTCTGTCCCTGCTTCAATAAATGGTGATTGGTGACGATCCCTGCCCCTGGGTACATCCAGAGCTAGGAGGACAGATTGCAAATGCATTTTGCATTACTTCCTCTCTCACCATCGAGGAGTCCTGGAGGTGACTGTGAGGATGCGCATGATGGAGAAGATGCTATATTAACAGTGATCTTCAGTGAGAACAACAAGGGACCTCTGCATCCATTTCCTGTTCTCTTTTCTCTCTGTGAGGGAACTTCTGACAATTGGTGTTGCCTTTGCCCCTGGCTTTGCTCCTGCCGTTGTTGCTGGCTTTTTAATGAGACTTCCGAAATGACTGGCGCTGTTTATGGAGCATGAATTAGAGATGGAGTTGAGTGGCCTTACTCACTGATGATTGACAGGTGACTCACTGCAGGGGACTCACTCCCCAAAGCGCTTAGTGTGGAGTCATCAGTTAGGTCCATCATGTTGGGACCTGTGTCTTTGTGTTTCTGCAGCGAACGCAGCAGACTCTCAGGGAAGGACACTGGGATAGGAGAAAGCTACAGAAAGCTGAGGCTAAAGGACTGAGCCTGGTGACCATTTGGGAAGGAAGGAGTCAGACTGGTTCACAGCTCACTCTTCCCTCAACCTCCCCCAACCCCCAGACAACATACATCCAGTTTTTGAAATAGCTTCTCTTTCACGAAAGAACCATGAAAGAATTACTTCATGAGAGAACCATACAGAGACCATTGCATTTGGAACCAGAAAACCTGGGTTGAGCTTCCAGTTCAATCAGAGCTTGAAAAGTGAAAATGTGAGTCGCTCAGTCATGTCCAGCTCTTTGCGACCCCATCAATTGTAGCCTGCCAGGCTCCTCTGTCCATGAGATTCTCCAGGTAAGAATACTGGAGTAGACTGACATTCCCTTCTCCAGCGGATCTTCCCAACCCAGAGACTGCCTAGGTCTCCTGCATTGCAGGCGGGTTCTTTACTGTGGGCCACCAAGGTAGGTTGATTAACTCCTTTGAGCGGCCTTTTCTTTACTACTCAAACTGGGAAAACAGTAGCATCCACCTTACCAGTCTGTGGCCAAAACTCAGTGAAAGAATGTTTGTGAAGGCATCTCAGGAATCACACCCACGTTATCATCATTGTGGTACACCCTGAAGACTTCTAACCTAAGCCCTCACCTTGTTCAAAGCTTTGCTTGGTACAAATTCGTGTCAGAGTTGATGGGTTTGAACGTGTATGGAGATAAAGACTCACAGAGTAATTTGCCCCAAGATACAGATTCTAGAATGATAAGTAGCCTCCTGTTTCTGGGAAGGGCATTTTCGCCCTTAGACCAGATGTTCAGACTGTGTTTGCATCGCTGGCTGCCTCATGTGGGCTCTCTCTGCACCCTCTCTGAGCTTCTTCACTCATTCCTTCATTCATTCCAAGAGCAGGGGCATGGAGGACACAGAGGTGAATTCATGGCGCTCATAGTGGAGAGGAGGATATGGTCCAGGTGGCCTTGGCTTGTAGCAGGGCTCGGGTTCTCAGCCAGAGATTGTGAACCCAATCAATTTGGTGAGAACACCAAATCCTGGCCACTAGACCAGTGGTCAGTGACGAGCGCCAGCCCTTGGGCTTTGCAGGAAAGAATTTTCATAAAGACGGAAGGTAGTGAAGCGAGTAAAGCATTTATTCAGAGGAGAAAGAGTGCAGTACCTGTGGATAGGCACATGGGCAGACTCAGAGAGAGAGTCCCTGAGTCACGCCCTGGTGGTAGTTTAAATCGCTTACACGGGGTACATCTTCCAGTTTTCCTTTGGCCAATCATTTTGATTTGCCTGGTTCACAGTCTGGATTTAGCATCTCTCAGGACACTACATGTGTGGGTGCTCATGCCTCTCTTAGCCAAGACGGATTCTACCACAAAGGCCTATGGGTAGCCTGGCATTAGTTAACATCACTCACCTTTGACCTCTGTGGAACTTTTCTCCACGTGTGTCTGACTTCGAGAATGTGAAACATGTGATCTAGTCAGGGTCCAGCCTCCTCCCCTAATTGTCCTGCTATTCTCTTCTTGGAGCTTCAGTCACAGGGAACGAATCTCCAATCACTTTACCATGAGGGGCAGGGGGAAGGGGTCAGAACCTACCTCCTGCCTCAGAAGCAGCTGTAGAACAGAAAATTACAAGCAAATCCAGCATGGAGGCAAACCCAAGGGGTTAAGCAACACATAGGCTGGTGGTGCAGAGGAGGCAGGGGAATAAGAGCTGGTAGCTGATCAAGTCTCAGGGTTTGTAGGACATTATCAGGAAGAGACAGGAGGGGAGGTATCCAGGGAGTGCCAGGCTCACCCACTATGTGGAGCGGAATGACTTTGTTAACCATCCTAAATTATGAGGAGTTCGGATAATGTGATTTAAAATAGCAATAACCACATCTATGTGTTCTGATATTGTTTGGAAAAGGTGGACAGCCGTGGTCCAGGGAGAGCTTATTCCATGGAGCTGGTGGTCGTGGGGGGTGGGCAATTTCGGGTAAGAAAAAAAAAAAAGGGTTTCTCTGGCACCTTTTGCTGTTCAAATAGGATTAATTGGTCTATTATTTCATAGGCTATTTGTGATAGATATTGCCTGTGTTTATTGCAAACAGGCAGAGGCCGGCCCAAATAGCAACAGCTTTGAATAGGTGCGGATTGATCGCAGAAAGGGAGTTAATTCCACGTGTACTCAGCACCGACTCATCAACTGCACACTCATCAGCGGATCACTGAAGGTTAGAAAAGAAAGAAACCTCAAAGAGCCTCCAGCCCAGCTCACTGTCTTCAAGACTGAAGATTCAGAGTTTCAGTGGGGAGTTGTGAACTGTCTGCGATGGGCAGGCAGAAGGAAGGAACGCAACCATCCCACCATTGCGTTTATATTTGTTTGCAGAAGAATCCAGATTTGTATGCAACATTTTTCCAGTGCTCTCTTTTCTCACGAATTTAGAAAAAATTTATGTGATGTTGGAGTATAGTTAATTTACAATGCTGCCTTTGTTTCAAGTGTTCTCCCTGGTGTCTCAGCTGCTAAAAAATCCACCTGCAATGCAGGAGACCTGGGTTAGATCCCTGGGTTGGAAAGATCCCTTGGAGAAGGGAACTGGCTACCCACTCCTGTATTCTGGCCTGGAGAATTCCATGGGGGGTGTAGTTCTTGGGGCCACAGAGTGGAACGTGACTTTCACTTTTTTTCAAGTGTACAGCCAAGTGATTCAATTAGACATGTGAAAGTCAAAGTCGCTCAGTTATGTCTGACTCTTTTTGACACCATGGACTATACAGCCCATGGAATTCTCCAGGCCAGAATACTGGAGTGGGGAGCCTTTCCCTTCTCCAGGGGAATCTTCCCAACCCAGGAATCAAACCAGGTCTCCCACATTGCAGGTGGATTCTTTACCAGCTGAGCCACTAGGGAAATCCCAATTAGACATATATATCTTTTTTTTTTTTCCAGATTCTTTTCCCATATAGGTTATCACAGAGTATTGAGCAGAGTTTCCTGTGATCTATAGTATGTCTTTGAAGATTATTTTATATATAGAAGTGTGTATATATGTTAACCCCAATCTCCTAATTTATCCCTCCCTACCTTTCCTCTTTGGCAAGCGTGAGTTTTTTTTCTGTGTCTGTGAGTCTTTTTCAGTTTTGTAAATAAGTTCATTTGTATAATTTTTTAGATGCCACATATGAGTGAAATCACATGCTCTTTGTCTTTGAACTTTTGAAAGAATATTTTACCCGTTAATGTTAGCATCACTTAGAAATATGCAAAACCATGCAACATAGTAAATCAACTATCTTTCAATAAAAATTAAAAAGAAAAACAAACAAACAAAAAAACACACCAAACTAGTTTCAAGTCCCAGAAACTGTCTCTCCTCAGATAAAATCCTGGTGAGTCGGCAGCCTGTTTGGAATTTTGCCATTTGTCTCCTTTCCTGTGTCTTTCGGCCCAAACTATCCTAAATTTTTTAGTATGTCCTTTGTTTAACAGTTGTAATGTTGTTGTTTTTTCTCCTAAAACCTGAATTTGTATTCTATTTCAGTTGAAACTTACTGATGCAAGAGAATGATCAAAAATAAGTATTTCCCTTTGTAATAAAGGCAAACAATTTTACGCAAGTTTTTGGAGAGGAATGGGTAGGCAGGCCTTCAAAACAGCCTTAGACTTTTTTTGCTTCATATTCAGATGATAATAAAGAGCTTAGGTTTTCCCCTCCAGAAAGCAAAGCTCTTTTTCATTGAATGCAAGGTGAATTACAGGTAATATCTCATGGTATCCTTGCTAATAAGAGAAAGAAGAAAATGCCAGGAACCAGTGGATCTCAACCTTTAGCTTGTAATGCCATCACCTGGGAACTTGCTAGAAAAGCAAATGTTCAGGTCGTCCCTGAATTCTACAAATCAGAAATTCTGAGAGTCCTCCAACCTGTGTTTTATCAAAATCCAGATAATTCTGATATAAGCATAAAGTTTGAGATATAGATTACTGGAAACTTAAGGAATGCAACCCATTTAAGAATTTACTACTGACTATGAGAACAGGTCGAATTTCTTCCAGTCTGAGAGCAGCTGTTTTTACCGAGGCAGGAATGTTTCCATATCACTGTGGCTGCAAGTTGAAGATAACATAGCATTTAGAGCAGGCTGCCCTGCACAAGGTGAGGAGTAAGTTGCCTGTGTGATGTGATCTTATACTCCGCTCCCATCAGCCTCTGCTCCCTGCATTTGCCTCTCCCCTGCTCGAAATTTCACTAATAATGCTTAATAACTATACTTAAGGATTTAATCCTATTATACTTCAAATGCCTTAGGCAGGTTAATACTTCCATCCTTCATCAATCTCTTATACAATGGACTGAGTTTTGGATTCCTTTTGGAAGAAAAGTTTTGAGAACCATGAAAGGCACTGAGAAAATTAGACTATTTAAGGAAGGTACAATAAAAATTTGTTTTGTTGCCTACCTCAAAATGCATACATGGTTGTCTTTTTTTTTTTTTTTTTTTTTTTAACAGAACCCTATTTTTTGCTAGGGGTTTCCCTGGTGGCTCAGAGGGTAAAGCATCTGCCTGCAATGTGGGAGACCTGGGTTCATTCCTGGGTTGGGAAGATCCCCTGGAGAAGGAAATGGCAACCCACTCCAGTACCCTTGCCTGGGAAAATCCCATGGATGGAGAAGCCTGGTAGGCTACAGCCCATGGGGTCGCAAAGAGTCAGACACGACTGAGCGACTTCACTTTCACTTTCATGGCAATTCTGCCTCCATTGTAGCTAGGAAGGCTATGTAATTAAGATATAGTCAGTAAAAAGTAGAAGATATGCAGAAAATTTTTTGTAAGCCTTCTAAAATAAAAACAAGATTGTCTGTATATCTTCCCATCACCTGGAAGGCAGATATAAAGGCTGGAGCTCCAGCAGCCATATTAAGTTATGAGGTAGAAGAAACTTACTGACATGTCAGGGCAGACAGAGAACTACTTGAGTCAATACTGACTGATGGGAACCACCTTTCTATTCCCAGATATTTTAAAACATGAGAGAGAAACAAGCATTTTTCCTTGGCATATTCTTTTTTCATTGTACAAAATGTAACATTCTCCTGATAGAAGAGATGGCACCAAGATGGGGTGGAAAGCACAGAAAGATGAGATCAGAAGTGTGGGAGCTAAACCTTCCCTACTTTACAGCTTAACCAATCCTGTCAAGCAGCAGGATAATACAGCTTTCTTCGAGTGTTACCCCGCTTCCCAACACACTTACGAGTTTTTAGTGAGTCTTTAGTTCCAGTTTTTTTCTGAAATCTATAGTATCTCCATTTCCTTCAAAGAGTATTATAAAGTTTCACAACAACAATGATATGATTTTAGTTATATATTTTAAAACTGGTCATTTTATAGTGTTTAGAATCTAGAATTGGAGAAGGTTGTTTTTTTTTTAGTGAACAAGACAGTAATCAAGCAAAAAGTCAGAAAAACATTTCTCTAAGAGGATGACCATGTAATACCATAGAAATTTCTCAGTTTTCCCCATGGCCTTCCTCTGGGGCTCTTAGAGCACAAATCCCCTTCTAGGTGAAGCCTGAGAGGACAGAAATGAGCTGAACTCTTCTTGACTCTATGCCTTAGGTTTAGGAATGCATGACTGAAATTTCATACACTACTATGTGTAAAAAAGATAACTAATGAAAATCTAATCTACAGCACAGGGGATTCTCTGTGGTGACCTATATGGGAAGGAAACCCCAAAGAGAGGGCGTATATATAGATAGATAGATAGATAGATAGATACACACACACACACACACACACACACACATATTCACTTTGCTGTATAGCAGAACCTAACACAACATTGTAAAGCAACTATACTCCAATAAAAAATAAAAATAAAAAAAAAAGAAGTTTCCTTCCACACTGTTCAACTGTGTTTCTACCAGTCTCTGGAAATTACCAATAGCAACAATCACAGCAGTAAATAGTTGCATAGTGTTTGATCTTTGTAGTTACTGGTCTAAATGATGTATATATTTTTATATTAGCTCATGTAATCATCATACCCTGTAAGGTGAGTATCATTATCACTCTGAAAATGACCCACAGAAATGTCACAAGTGTATTGACTAGAAGAACTGGGATTTGTACCCAGACCAGTGACATAGAAAGGAGGGTGTTATGAGTAGATTTCTGCAGGCTTCATGCTCTGTGTTGAGAGTACTAATCCCGAATGTGTGTAATACATGGCTACAGGGCATTTTTGCAATGTAGAGTCTACATTTATTGTTTTCATTCGTTTCATATCGGGGTTTTTTTATTCTCTGTTTTAATTTCTGTATCGGAAATTAACAGACTAGGGAGATGATAAATAAGGATGCTTTATGTTTGTTTTCTTTTAAGGCTTGTTTTGTATTTTAGAAGAAGGTTAAAAGTGGTGATGTTGAGCAGATGGTCACATTGCCTGTTCTTTCTCATGCCTCCGTTCACCAGAACGCACCCCTTGCAAGTTTGAATATGACTTCAGTGGTTGCCCTGGTCGGACATCTCTTTGCGGACCATCTATTTGTAAGTATGGACTCCACCACTAACCTCTTCCCATGGCAGGAATTCCACAGGAGTCACTCACGGGGCAGGATGCAGTAGCTCTGAATGGAGGTGCAGGGAGCAATGAGGACAGAACTGTCTATCAGTGATGACCTCTGTCTTTTCTTCTAGGTGAAGCCCCAACTAATGTCTTTCTAAGCCCAAGGCAGTGTTTGTCCTTTCCTGTTTGTAGTATTTATGTGCTCTTTCTTTTCGATCTTAGGTTCTGTTACCAATCTTCCTTTCACAATTGGCCAGCATTTAAGCTTCCCTGACAGTAAAGATTCCCAGATAACACTGGTAATTGAGGCAGGAGGAAGAATTCCTCTCCAACTTTTTAAAACAACAAGGATCAGTGTTTTTCTTTTAAATAATGAAAGCTCTGAAGAAGAGGAATACAAGTTATCCACAGCTCTACCACCCAAAATATCCTTATTAACATTTACAAATAAAATAGAATTTGTTTTTGCACACAGACAGATCGAACAGGATGGATTACTGTGATTCTGTCTGGAGGAAGAGTGATAACCTCTTCCTGGGTGATAACCTCCCAACATTCCTCAGTCCTACCACAAAGAAAGAGACAATTCTATTTCTTTTACTCACCAAAATACTTTTATTAACACTCTGTCATTTATGTAGAAAAGTTCGACATTTCTCCCAAGGAAGCAATCAGTAATTCCCCAGCAGTCCAGTGGTTAGGGCTCTGTACTTTCACTGCTGAGGCCCCCATGTTCAATCCTTGGTGAAAGAAATAAGATCCTGCAAGCCAAGAGGTGCAACCAAAAAAAATTAAATTAAATTTTAAAGAAATGAGCAGAAATCACACCACTAGAGAGATAATTCTAGAAAACAGAAAATCATTTGACCTGGGAGATGATTGGGAAGCTACATCTTGCTTCAGTTCAGTTCAGTTCAGTTCAGTCGCTCAGTCGTGTCTGACTCTTTGTGACCCCATGAATCGCAGCACGCCAGGCCTCCCTGTCCATCACAAACTCCCGGAGTTTACTCAAACTCATGTCCATCGAGTCGGTGATGCCATCCAGCCATCTCATCCTCTGTCGTTCCCTTCTCCTCCTGCCCCCAATCCCTCCCAGCATCATGGTCTTTTCCAGTGAGTCAACTCTTTGCATGAGGTGGCCAAAGGATTGGAGTTTCAGCTTCAGCATCAGTCTTTCTAATGTACACCCAGGACTGATCTTCTTTGGGATGGACTGGTTGGATCTCCTTGCAGTCCAAGGGACTTTCAAGAGTCTTCTCCAACACCACAGTTCAAAAGCATCAATTTTTCGGTGCTCAGCTTTCTTCACAGTCCAACTCTCACATCCATACATGACCACTGGAAAAACCATAGCCTTGACCAGACAGACCTTTGTTGGCAAAGTAATGTCTCTGCTTTTTAATATACTGTCTAGGTTGGTCATAACTTTCCTTCCAAGGAGTAAAGCGTCTTTTAACTTCATGGCTGCAGTCACCATCTGCAGTGATTTTGTTTAGGCGGGAGCTATCTTGCAGGTCACTGTTTCCCTCTAGTGGTGACAGAGCAGACTTGCAAGCTAAAGTAAAACGAAAAAGAAGTGTTCTGCAATACAACTTCTCTTTTTATGATGTGCTATTTAATGTTTTGTGTATCATAAAAACTCATGAATCTGCTCAAATTATGACCCCTCCTCTCCAGAAAAAAGATGTGTCTTCTTATATAAATTCTGCAAATAATTTTAGGAGATTCACTGACGCCCGGTCACTCAATCATGAAATCTAAGTTATAACCTCATGATATTCTTGATTGGGAGAGTGAAAAAAAAAAAAAAAACAGAAAGATTACAGGTGAAGAAATAAAGAAACAAAACAGCAACAAACAAACAAACAAACAAACAAACAAAACAACTTCAGGTCTGAAGCAATCCCTACCCCCTGATTCTGCCAGGGTCATTCCTTATAAATGAACATCCACTTGCCATGTCTACACATATTTAAAAGCGATAAATCAACATAGCAAATTATTAAATATAAAGGTGTTCCATCATCCCACCTAGGGAAAAAAAAAAACTTTTGTAATAACCTGGAAGCCCATCTTCAGGTTAAAATTCCCAGACCCCTGAGAATCTTGTATGAAAGTGGAGGCCTGGAAACAGAGGGATTCAGGCACAGCTCTCAATTTCCAGGTCTGCTCTATTGCACACCTCCGGGGACCATGCCCTCCTGCCCACAACACCCCAGCGTTCTGGCTCTGCAACAACAAGCCCCAGCTCCCCACATACTCGCTGTGGGCCCAGGGAATAAACAGCGCTGGCTCCAGGAGCAACTCCAGGAGAGAGGGCTGTGTAGGTTTCAGAAGCCATCTTGGGACCATTTATGCAAGGATTCCAGGCTCCGAGTACCCAGAGCAAGATCTAGAAGGTGGTGGTGGAGGTGGTATGGGCTCTTGGGGGGTTAGTTAGGGTGACCCCACTGGGTTGCGGCATTCTGTCCTGCTCTCAGCAAAGGACAAGTTCCATGTCTTGGGAAACCCTTCATTAGGACATAAAAGATCTCACTTTTCAATCTTGTGTTCATAGATGACTAGAAAAGTGCAAAATCCTTGTGACAGGCCCCCAAACAGGAGCTGAAAGTAATAGTGTTTTCAATGTCAAATGGATGTGAAACAGGATTTCCCTAGTGGTCAGCTTGTTAAGACTCTGCCTTCCAAAGCAAGAGGCATGGGTTGGATCCCTGAATGCGGTACTACGATTACATACACCTCAGGGTGTGGCCACCCTTTTTTAAAAAAAATAGATCTAATGTAGATTACCTCTCTATTAGACACCAATGTTGGCAACTGTGGTTTGTGGTTCACAGGAACGGGTCCTCCACTGATGCTCACCCCAAGGACTGCCTTTTACTCCCAACTTCACAATCTCTCCAACTTTACCTATGGGTTGACTATGGTGCTTTCTTTGTATGGAGATGGTGAGAGTTTAATTTTTCACCTTGTGACTACTGTGATCATGTTAACCTTCGCCTTGTGACTATTGCGATCATGTTAACCGACCCCTTTTGAAAAGTTCAGATAATTAGATTGAAGACAAGTACACAGTATTGGTTTACTTAGTCCTGTTCTTAACCACTACTAATGCCAGGGTTAACTAGTCAATTGTTTTATTGAAATAATAGCATTTGTGTAACAGAAAAGTAAAGCCAAATATAAAACTATAATTTCAAGTAGAGATTTATGTTTTAATATTTCAGTGATAAATTAATAACATTATGTGGATAATTATTATTTATTTTCATTATTAGTTTTTAATCACTGTTGTTATCTTGTCTGATGAAACACCATAAATCAAACACCATAAATCATGGCAAGGAATGGAATCTAGCTTTCTGAATGACTGCCAGTGGGCTGGAAGTTAGTTTGAATTTGGCCTCATGGGAAACAGGAAATAATAGAGAGCCAGGCAGAAAAATGTACCCTCCTCTCTCTAGTACATGGAGAGAGGGCTGTGCAGGTTTCAGAGGCCATCTTGGGACCATTTATGCAAGAATTCTGGGCTCCAACTACCCAGAGCATGATCTAGAAGGTGGCTGTCGGGTATATGGTGGTGGGTTCTTGGGGTGCAACTAGGGTGACCCGAATGGGTTGCCCATTTGATTCTCTAGATGTTTGGTTACCCTGAAGGCAAACATGCTTATTCCAGTTCTCATTTCTTGTGAGGTGGGGCAGCCTGTGAAGGGTCAAAGTGAAGTCCCACGTTATACTGAAAATGCTTCCCCAAAAGACGGCAGCCCAATCTCTGACTGATACCTTTAGGAAGAAAAAAAAAAAAGTTAGTTATAGACAATGAAAGGAAAATACATAATTGAGTTTGGTTTGGAATCTATACGCAGCTATAGAACCATGTGAACCAACAGATTTGTGAGTTTACAAAGGAAATGACCTTGCAAAAAAACAAAATCATTTATTTTTGACGATGCTCGTATTCAAGAACTCAGTTTTTTAATGTTGCTGGCAAACAGATGCTAAACTGCAAAAATTAACTAGCAAAGGCATTTCAGAAAGCAATGATATCCAACTTCTTTATTAAGTTTACTGTTAAGTGAACAAAGAAAGAGAATAACATTTCTTCCATTAGCAAAGCAAAGAGAACATCTGTGCGCAAGGAAATGAAACACACAATTTGGTGGGTGCAATCCAGTGTCATGGAAGGAATAATTGGTTTGTAGGTACAGAAAGTTTTCTGTCCCAAATCTTAAATTGGATAAGATCTCATAGGTTTTAAGCATGCCTTTGTTGGGTGGTTTAGTTTCATTTTGACTTTAACCCTGGTTTGTAAACTACAGAAAGTGAAATACAGATTAATAGTGAGAAAAAGGGAACTCCATCTCTGAACTCCTGTGTGGTTGATGTCGTATAAACTGAGAGGTCTTTGTGTCCAGGTTTGACCTGAAGGCAGTTTGGGAATCAGGATGGTGTGAGGCTTGCAAGCCTACAGAGAGAGCATGACACGTTAGTTCTGCAATCTCCAGGTTTTTCCTTTGCACTTTTTGTTTGTCTTCTTTTAAAATCATCCAAGTTTTCAAGTCCTCCCCAACTTTTAAGGCACTGTTGCAGCTCTTTCTTCTGTAGAAGGTGAAGAAAATTAAGTCTTGCCCCGGATAAATGCATCATTTTGAGTAAAACAGTGACTAATCCCTCAAGCTCCAATTGTGCTTAGTCGCTTAGTCCTGGCCAGCTCTTTGTGACCCCGTGGACCATATAGCCAGCCAGGCTCCTCTGTCCATGGGGATTCTCTAGGCAAGAATACCAGAGTGGGTAGCCTTTCCTTTCTCCAGGGGATCTTCCCAACCCAGGGATCAAACCCAGGCCTCCCCCATAGCAGGCGGTTTCTTAACCATCTGGGCCAGCAGGGAAGCCCTAAGGCCTTGCCTAAATAAAGACACTAATTTTTCAAAAATAAAAATAAAACTGTCAAGACAAAAATAAATAAATAACCAACTTTAAAATTTTTTTTTCTGGGAGATGAAACTTCCTGTAGTCTGAAAGCCTGAATCTTTAAATTCTTGGAAAAATTACTAAATTCATCCCAGCTGGACAAGAGCA
The DNA here is from genome assembly GCF_023699985.2 of Odocoileus virginianus. Classification (NCBI taxonomy): domain Eukaryota; kingdom Metazoa; phylum Chordata; class Mammalia; order Artiodactyla; family Cervidae; genus Odocoileus; species Odocoileus virginianus. The sequence continues at coordinate 263,455 of NC_069705.1, read as the reverse complement.
GAGAATAGGAAGGACTCCATGCTTCCTTGTCACCAACAGGGGTGGGTGGTTGGGGGGCCCCCAAGGAGAAGATGAATCTACAGGGTTTTGGACCTTAACACCTTGTTCTTGCTTCTCAGAAGGAGGAGGAACTTCTTCCTTGGTAAAGAAACCAGTGTAGGAAGGAAGGCTTGTCCTACATCCTCGGCCTCAGAGCAGTGGGGTTTGATTGCTATTAAGAGAGGCAGTGGTTCTTTTGAACATAGATCCCCAGAATAATGAGCTTTCAGATGTGAACGAGGTGAGCTTTTTCTGGGTGGGGCTCCTTGATTTTCCTGGTGGCGTCTGCTCACTCCACTACTGCACGCCTTCCCTGCCTCTCTTAGACGATGGTTCAACCTTGTGTCATTTTTTTGCCTCCTCTCCATCATTACAAAGGAAAATCCTTCTGCTAATATGGAGCATGGAGAGAGCATGTGTTAGACTCCATCATTTCTCAAGGAAGTTTGGGATGACTAATTTAATTGATCCCCTTGGCCAGATGCCCAGATATTTGGTCAAACACTACTTTATGGATGTTTCTGTGAGGGCGTTGGGGATGAAATTAACATTTAAGTCTGTGGACTTTGAGTAAAACCGATTGCCCCACCGTAGGTGAGGGTGAGCATGTGCTAAGTTGCCTCTTTGTGACCCCATGCACTGTAACCCACTAGGTTCTTCTGTCCATGGGATTTCAGGCAAGAATACTGGAGTGAGTTGCCATGCCCTCCTCCAGGGGATCTTCCCAATGCAGGGACTGAACCTGTGTCTTTTACATCTCCTGCATTGGCAGGCAGGTTCTTTGCCACTAGTGCCACCTAGGAAGCCCCACCTTAGGTGGGTGGGTCTCATCTAATCAGGTGAAGGCCTGAATAGAACCAAAAGGTTCATCCTCCCCTGAGAAGGAAAGAATTCTCCAGCAGGCAGCTTTCAGACTTGAACCACAGCATTGGCTCTCCCTGGGTCTTCCTCTTGGGATAGGTATGGATGTAGATGTAGGTATAGACGTAAGTATACATACATACAGATACAGAGAGAGTTTCTGAGCCTACATGCCAAGCCTATACTTTTACTTTTTATTCAAGCTTGTGCTAACATCCTCATACCATCATCATCACATCATTTCAACCATACAATAAGTCATTTTCCCCTACCCTTTACCTCTAGAATTCTTGGGGGGAAATGTGTTTTTGTTTTTGTTGTTATGGAAGCTTTGTTTTCCCTACTCTGCCATAAAGCTGAAAACGGAACTCACTTGGCCCTAGAAATCAAACCTTGGACATGAATTAGGAGTTGGTTCCTTGGCAAAGAAACTCTGGTTTGCACTGATTTCATCCTTTTATAAGGAAAACAAACAAAACATTCTGAAAGCTTTGAGAGGCCACACTTTGCTCACTTCCCTTCCAGCTTCCTTCCCTCTACCTGGTTTTCTAGTTATTCAACATTTATTGAAAACCTGCTCAGAGTCAATCCCTGTGGTCTCTTTGTGTGGGCTTGGATCTGTTGAAAGTATTCCAGGGAAGACGATTCTCTGTGAATCCGGTCACTTTCAGTGGAAAAACATTTTTTCATTGATATAAGCCTAGATTTAAAACCTAGACTGAACTGGCATTCTTTTTTAAGTTCTCAAAGCCCTTCATTACCCCCCACTCAGGCCTACTTATTTCAAGAAAATTCCAGGTTCCGTCTCACTTTGCTTGCCTGTTTTGAGGCCATGTACCTATTTTCTTTACCAAGTGCAGGATAGAGACAGGTCCAACTTTCCTTCTAGTTCTCAGGAAGCCATGGCTTCCTGAGATCTAGACACTGCTCCCCCTAGTTCAAGGTCACATAATAAAATACCATAACCACCAGTTTTTCACTCACTCTCTAGTTTAGCTCCCCTCAAGTGAGTGAACTATGGCTCTGAAAGATTAAATAATTTGCCTGTCATGAACCGTGACAAAACTGGAATATGGACCCAGGTTTTTTCCTCTCTTTAAATCCACACTTTGGTCACTTTCTACTTCCTAGGATCCCCAAATGATAAATGGTCATTTTTTATTGCCAAGCAGGCTCCGTGAATCCAAGAAGCTGGAGGAATACAGTGTTTTCTCTTGTACTGGTGTCAGTAGGATGCTGAGCCTCACTCCACAACCAAACTCATTAATGTTTCCTCCATGACAAGAACTATAACGTTTGTGACTTATAACCACCCTGAGACCAATCCTGATTACGAAAGGTCATCTTGACTGTAAGAAACAGAAATTGAGAGTATTTATAACAGCTAGGATACGGAAGCAACTTAGATGTCCATCAGCAGATGAGTGGATAAGGAAGTTGTGGTGCTTATACACAGTGGACTCAGCTGTAAAAATGAACACATTTGAGTCAGTTCTAATGAGGTGGATGAACCTAGAGCCTATTATACAGGATGAAGTAAGTGAGAAAGACAAATACCATACATTAATGCTTATATATGAAACCTAGAAAGATGGTACCAATGGTCCTACACGCAGGGCAGTAAAGCAGACACAGACTTAAAGGACAGACTTTTGGACTCCATGGGAGAAGGAGAGGGTGGGATGATTTGAGAGAAAAGCATTGAAACATATAATTACCATATGTAAAATAGATCCCCAGTGGGAGTTTGATGTATGATGCAGGGAGCCCAAAGCCAGTGCTCTGTGATAACCTAGAGGGATGGGGTGGGGAGAGGGTTGGAGGGGGCTTCAGGATGAAGGGAACACATGCATGCCTATGGCTGATTCATGCTGATGTATGGCAAAAGCCATCACAATTTTGGAAAGCAAACATCCTCCAATTAAAACAAATAAATAATTTTTTTAAGGAAAGAAAGTGCATTAAAAAAAAGAAACAGGAAGCTGAGAATAAAGGATATTCTGATTTTGGTCAATGTATCTCTATTCATCCATAGCTATATGTATAACAAAATCACATTGTTGTACACCTGAAACTAACATAATATTGCAAATCAACTCTACATCAATTAAGCAAAATAAATTTTCAAAATGGAAAAGTCAGAATTCAAAGACAGAATTCAAATGTATTTTAAATGTTATGTTCTTTTTGAACAAGAATGAGAGCAATGATGGGCGATGTTTTGAATCACCAGCTATGGTGTTTCTACTTGATCTGCCTCCTTGGACCCGGTGTACAAGTGGTCTGGGTTTATTGATACCAAGTTAGAGCAGTTAGGAGAGCAAATCAAAGAGGAATAAATATATCCAAGCACATTTCTTAAGGTTTACAATTGACTTGTCAAACACAAGGATGGTATATGGAGAGAAAAGGCTTTATGAGTCATGAGAACCTCTGCCTTCTGAGCTGAGACTCTGACCTAAACTGTAGACAGAGAGGACACCATCAGAGTTTTTCTTGGTCCACTCAGACCACATGCTCTTGGCTGCATCATCCACACCTTCCCTTTTTTTTTTTTTTTCTTTTTTGGCAAGACCAAGTCCTCAGAGGATGTAGGGCCTTCCTGGCACCCCCAAAATTGTACTGGTTTCTTATCAAGGGTCTTGGGCATTGAGGAGAGTCCAGAAAGATCAATTCATTCATTTTACAAATACAGACTTTCAGCATAAGAAGAAAAAATCACTCTTCTAAAAATAAAGAAGGAAACGGAAATAGAAATTACAAACTTCTGAACTGTGTGGTCATGCCTCATCTGTTCCCGTAACATTAACTACCCGTTTCCACGCTGGTGATTTCAGAGTCTTGTCCTCTACTTCCTCTTCCTTCCTCACCTCCCCTGGAGCGTTTCCAACTTTCTGCCCTCAAGTTCTGCATATGCAGGGGAAGAGTGGTGGCCTGGGGCCTGGTAAAGCCTTCCTGTAACCACCAAAGCCAGACTTCCCTGGTAGCTCAGCTGGTAAAGAATCTGCCTGCAATGCAGGAGACCCCGGCTTGATTCCTGGGTTGGGAAGATCCCCTGGAGAAGGGAATGGCTACCCACTGCAGTATTAATAGGCTCCCCTGGTGGCTCAGATGGTAAAGAATCTGCTCATAATGTGAGAGACCTGGGTTCGATCCCTGGGTTGGGAAGATCCCCTGCAGGAGGGCATGGCAGCCCACTCCTGTATTCTTGCCTGGAGAATCCCATGGACAGAGGAGCCTGGGGGGCTACGGTCTGTGGCCTTGCAGAGTGTCGGATGCGACTGAGCGACTAAGCGCAGCACCACACAGCCCCTAAGCCAGGACTCGGTAGGAACTTAATAAGTTGGTGAGTACATGAATGGAGGCAGGAAAGTTTTTATTTGGTTTTTTGAGAAATCAGCAAGGTGACCCATGCATAAGCAATTTTATTTGATTAGTGAAATGTAGATTGCGTTTCTATAGTTGGACAAATAGAATAGGAGTATACTTGCTCCGGGTTGGGTGGGGGGTGGTGGTTGGTTCTAAAGGGGTAATCCAGAGCTGTTTGCTATAAAACAGTAACTAGAGAGGGAAAGATAAGTTTCAGGCCATGAAAACTCTTCTGAGAACAGGTGTCATTAAAGGAGAAGGCAGTGTTCCGGGGAGCAAGGACACGAACGGCACTGAGGTTCCTTTCAGACTGTTCCACACAGAGCCTTGGCCGCATTCTCCAGGCCCGCCCGCTGTGCCGCCCCGGGAGGCCAAGGGGAGACCTCCCGCCATTGCTGGGTTGGCGTTTCCGGGGAGAGGGCAGTCCCTTAGGCGCTCGGGTGGAGCCGCGCCTCCAGCGTCTTATCCCTGACGCTCTTCAGGAAGCTCATGATGGCCGTCCCCCCGGTGCCACTCGCCTCGGGGGCCCGAGGGGGCCTCGGGAGGTGGCTCGTCCCCTGGGCCTTCGCTTTGGATGCGGCCGTGATGAGGTACTTGGTCACCAGGGCCAGGTGGTAGGTGCGCAGCGCCGCCAGGCTCTCCACACACTGGTTAAAGGCCGTCAGAAGCTGGCCGTTCCCAGAGGACAGGATGTGGGCCCTCACGGAAGGAGCCACGCAGATTTCTTCTATGAAGGCCCTGTGCGAAGGCGGCATGTAATCCCTCATCCTGTGCAGAAAATCAGCTGAAAGAAAGATGGCGGGACAAGGCTGTAAGTCCCCGTGGAAAGACGAGCAAACCCGCCTGTCTGTCAAGACATTATGGCGCCCTGATCCTCACTACTCATCCTAACAGTATCCAGTCCATTTGGCCGGCTCTTTTGCTTACAGACATCACATCCTCCAGAGCTTTTTCTCTTTTCTATTTTTTTAAATATTTTGGCTCCCTCACTCAGCATGTGAGAACTTAGCTCCCTGACCAGAGACTGAAGCTCCACCCGCCCTATAGGAAGCACAGGGTCTTAATCACTGGACCACCAGGGAATTCCCAAAGCCTCCAAATGTTGATTGGAAATGAGGAAGGGAAAAGAAGCAAGCCCCATTTCAGATAACTAACCTGGAACCAGCTCTACCAGCTAATGTATAAATAGTTATCATCTCTGAAATGTGGGCAAAATATCTCACCAGTCACATGAGGTGTATCCACAAAGGTAAGGCACAGACTCTTAAACGAAGAGCTAAATATTCCGCTGAATTTTGTTTCTCAAGTGCTTCATTTTAGAGGGAGTGCTAAGGAAGAGGACAGTGATAAAAGTTTCTGAGGGCAGGAAGATAAAGAATGAATAATTGTTTTAGTAATAGCCTCGAAGTCAAATTGCTTAAAAATCTGATCAATAGATATTTATGGGAAATATAGATAGGAGAGAGATCATTCATAGGAAATTCATTATGGGATTAATATTAATCATGGTACATGATTAACATCATCAAATGAGAAGCCCATGGAATGTTACTCAGTCATGAAAAAGAACAATATTAAATCATTTGCAGAGATATGGATGGGCTCTGAGTCTGTCACACAGAGTGAAATAAGTCAGAATGAGAAAAACAATATCATATATTAACACATATATATGGAATCTAGAAAAATGGTACAGACGAGCCTGTTTTCAGGGCAGGAGGAGAGGCACAGACATGTGGACACATTGGGAGGGTAGGACTGACATATGTAGATTACTGGGTACAAAATAGATAGCTAATGGGAACCTGCTGTAGCACAGGGAGCTCAGCTCGGTGCTCTGTGATGACCTAGAGGTGGGATGGGGCAGGGGATGGGGAAGTCCAAGAGAAAGTGGATATATGTGTGTATATGCCTGATTCATTTCATTGTACAGCTGAAACTAACATGTTATTGTAAAGCAATTGTACTCCCCACCCCCCCGAAAAAAGAAACCCATGAAAATTGATCATAGTTCTAGAGAATTGCCTTTTGTGGGTGAGACTAGACTCTGTGACCAAATTCTAGTTGGTTTTTTCTTTTTCTTTTTTCTTAATCCAGTTTAGAAACTTCATGCTAGGAAATGTCTTTTTGCAGCTGTTGAGCATTTGGCTTGATGATGGCAGGTAAGGAAAGGCATCTTTTCAAGCTTGCAAGATGCCAGAACCCTGTCCTTGTCTAAAGGGATGTGGGTTGAGGCTGCACTGTTTTTATGGGGATAGGCTTCAGTGGAGGAACCCATTTCTATCAGCAGCTACATCTTGACTTGGCAGCAAGTGTCTGGTCCTCAGTCTCCAGAACACTCCCCAACTCTAGAAAAACAATCTACTGCCTAAGGATCCAAATAAAGTGACAGGAGACTGCGGGAAATTCAGCAATGTTTTAAAGTTTGGAAGTAAAACCCAACATTCCGCTGAGCTCTGATACCAACTGGCTTGATACAATCACAGATGGCAAGCACAGTCTCCTGGTTAATCGGGAGGAGTATAGACTTTCTGACTTATAGTTGGACTTATCAGTTGGTAAAAACAGCTCCGCTCTTCCTCTCTGATAAGGAAAACAACAACAACAAAAAAAGAAAAATGTCTGATTTACCACTCTGCTTGCTGTGACGGACGCCCAAGAACTCATCAAAGGCATGCAGTATCGTGCTCTGAGCAGCGCTTCCACCAGAGTAACTCAGGGGCTCTTTGGAGACACCTTCGTATACCAAGCCCACAGGCAGTGCTGGGTTATCCTTCCATCTAGGTAAGAACAAAAGTCAGATGGAAGTACATACTAGGATTTAAGAGTGTCTTTTCTGATCAGGATACAGATCAAGCAAGAAAGAGAACACACGTTCCTCTCCTATCTTTTCTCTCCTCTTCTGTCACCCCTGATTCCATGTCCTCATCTTTTTGTGAGTCTTCCTCATTCTGAGTCCCCCAACCATTTTACTCATCTCACTGTCTGATATTTTAGAGGGTCTTGAACTCTCTCGGGGTGTATGTGGGTAACTCCACAATGAGACAGAGTCAGCAACCCCAAGAATACACCGTGTGTGTGTGTGTGTGTGTGTGTGTGTGTGTGTGTGGTTAGTCGCTCAGGCATGTCCAACTCTGCGACCCCAGGGCCTGTAGCCTGCTGGGCTCCTTTTTCCATGGAATTCTCCAGGGGAGAATATAGTTTGTATATCACATTCACCTACATTTTCTCATTTATTCTTCCTGGAGTAGAACCAGGCAGGCATTTTAAAACCCATTTAATAGAGAAACAGTCTCAAGAGGCTGTCTCCAGGACTACCATTCTTAGTGAAGCAACTAGAACTTGACCCCTAAATTTGTAATTCTCTAGTTTCACTTCCCAAGACCCCACCCACCCACATGTTAATTTCTTTTGCTGACAACAGAATATTCTTCTCTTATTGCCGGGAACCATGTTGTTAATGCTTTAAATAGCAGATAGCAGACTTATGTTGATGTCTCCCATCCTTCCGGTAATTCTAAAGATCGTTTTGCTCAAGAGAAGGGAAACACACACATCATGCATATACAGAAACCTCAGACCGATGGCCTCAGCTGGCATCCATGACCTTTATCAAATACTTCCTTGAGTAGGAAATGCTCTTATTTTCTTTGGGGGCCATTTTGCATGGGCTGTTCTGCGGTTTTGCTGGGTGAATATCACAGTGGCCTTTGCAGTTGGAGAAATCTCACCACACGAGGAGATGACACACAGACAGAAGAGCTGGGTGTGAACGGGAGAAGCCCAGGGAGGCTCTGAGTCTAAGATCAAAACCTGCTGTGGCTCTTAGGAGAGAGGACTCTGTCTTAGGCAGATGTGGAATTGAATCTCAGCTTTGATATTTAGTAACTCTGAGCCTTGGATGAGTTAATTCACTTTCCAAAACCTCAGTTTCTTCATTGGAATAATATTAGTATCAATCTTATGGGGTTGTTGGGAGAACTAATTAAAATAATACCTGCTCAGTGTCTGAAAAATATTGTGTTCAATAAATATTAGGCATTTTATCATACTATTCACACTGAATTGTAACCTCAGCTCCCCCCTTTCATCTTTTGGTAACTTTATAGAAGCCCTTCTTAGTCTCAGTTCTCCTGACCTGTGCATACGAGCTCAGTCACTCAATGTTGGACTCTTTGCGACCCCAGGGACTGTAGCCTACCCAGCTCCTCAGTCCATGGGATTTTCCAGGCAAGAATACTGGAGTGGGTTGCCATTTCCTCCTCCAGAGGATCTTCCTGATACAGGGATGGAACCCACATCTCCTGCGTCTCCTGCCTTGGCAGGTGGATTCTTTACCACTAAGCCACCTGTGAAGTCCCTCCTGACTTGTGTACCTAGTACCTAGAGCTGCTGAAAGCATCAGGTGCATTCCAGAAAGGTCTGATGGCGCGTCAGAGTTTGGGACACTGGTCCAATAAAACTTCTAAACAACATTTTATGGGGCAGAAATGTTGAAGACCGGACTGCTATTGTGTGATAAGTGGACCAAACGTTGGCAGTATGGGTTTGGATTGCTCTCTGTAATCCTGCGGGTGGTCTCGTCTGGTCGTTCTGGGCTCCTTCCCTAGCCCCCTCCCTTCATGACTGCTTCTAAGTGCTGGGCACTCTCTGGACTTAGTCCTTGCATCTGTCACTACTCTCACTCCCTCATCATCTCATCTCACCTCGTGGATTTCAAAGCCAGCTATACTGAGACTATTGACAAATGTGCACCTGGACCTCAGCCTCTTCCTTATATTCCAGATACGTGTATTCAACTGCCTGCTAGACATGTCCATAGGAAGGGCTTCACCCCGAACTGACCTCTCCATTCCCCCTTCCTTTTGCCAGGTTGGCTCCTCCCATGTCTCCACCCTCGGAGAAAAGCCAGTGGCAGCTCCATTCTTTCCTTGGGTCCAGCTATAAACCTAGAGTCCTCTCTGATGGACCTCTTTCTCTTCCATTCTATGTGCAATCCAAGAGCAGGTCCTGTCAACCCTACCTTCAATCCATATCCATTCAGAACTGACCGTTTCTCAGTGTCTCTACTGCTCCCATCCAAGCCCGGGCCACCACCCTATCTTGTGGTCAGAGCTTCCTAGGTGCTTTCCTGGGTCCATTCTGTTCCCCCACTCAGAAGATGACCCAAGACTTAAGACAGCTCATGCCACTCTTCTCAGAACTTGCCCGTGCTGTTCATCACACTCAGAAAGGAAATCAAGGAACCTCTACATGGTCTGCCCCCCCACATCTCTTGTATTCCTCATTCTCCCCTCCTTTCCTCCTTGAGAGCACTTCTGGGCTCAGGGCAACTTTTCCTTCAAAAGTCTTCCCTCGCCTGGGTCACTGTGACGTTGCTCCTTTTGCATGGAGCAGGTACCTGAGTAGCTTACTCCTCACTTCCTTCGCGTATCTTCTTAAACACCCTTTAGGAACATGGCATTCACAGACCACAATAAATAAATAAGAACTTCAGCCACCACTCATAACATTCCATAATACTCTTATTCTACTTTAAATTTTTCTATAGCTTTTATTGTTGTAACACATAGAGTATGATACTTGCCTTCCTTATATTTATTTATTCATTAATTTATATTAAGAAAATAAGTATTTTATTCATCAAATATAAATTTATTTATAATTATAATAAATTATAATTTGTTCATTAATTATTCATATATTAATAAATATGTGCTATGATTAACATGTAAGCTCCACAGGAATGAACTGGTTGTTTGTTTTACTGCTTCATTCCCAGCACCTATTAATAGAACTGTGCCTGGCATTGACTTAGCCCTCACTAAGTATTTGATCAATGAAGGGATGAAAAAATAACTTTGTATAATTAAGCATTAAATATCTAGAATATGTAAAATGTTATCACTCAGTCGTGTTTGACTCTTTGTGATCCCATGGACCATACAGCCCAGTCCACCAGGCTCCTTGGTCCATGGGATCCTCCAGGCAAGAATACTGGAGTGGGTTGCAATCCCCTTCTCCAGGGGATCTTCCCGACACAGGAATTGAACCTGGGTCTCCTGCACTGCAGGCAGATTCTTTATCCTATGAACCACCAGGGAAGCCCCAGAATGTGTAAATCCAAGTGTACTTCTTGAAAGGACCTGGCCAGCTGAACAGAAGATAATAGAGAAAAGAAAAACAGTGTGAAAGTTAAAAATAAATAAAAAGAAGACATCTATTTTCAAAACCCATATTCCCCATCTATGATGAGATTAATCTAAGGAAGAAAAATTGGGTTCCTCTCAATAGCCCAAGAATTGCTCCTATGCATTCTTAGGCCCAAATTGTTCTTTGTGAAAAAAAGGAATTATTTTCCTTTCAAGTCTCTATAGGCAAGTTTGTTTTTAGCCTTTTTTGTAGCATATTTCTAGTAAACCTCAGAAAGGGGGATGTTTAAACAGGAAAAGAAAAAAAAGAAATGCCATGCCATTTTTTTTCAAGGGGACTGATAACGTCCCTGAGAAATTTAAAGTGAATGAGAAATAAAGGGAACTGTTTCATTTACAGGTAGAATCTCTCAAAACTTGTAAGTAAAAAAAAATTGTTTAAGTCAACAGAAATAATAAATCATGCATAGGACAAATCAAGAACACAGGGACAGATTTAGATTTTTCAAGACAAGTCTACTGGGAACGTTCAACAATCCAGATGTTCTTGGCCACCAACATGTTTAGGTATGGCTACTGGCCACTTGGTTTATTTAGCTATGTGGGAAATAATTTTGAGGCTCACAAACAGAAAGCAGGTATTTATGTAGATCAGAGATAAAGTATATCACCAGCCCGGAAACTTATTTTAATGAAAATGAAGTTACCCTCTGGTGTCCGTTTAATCATGACACAGGAAGTCCCCAACATAGGAACCTTCCAGTTACAAACTTTCAAAGATGCTACAGCTTGCCCTCTGTTTCCTATTTGCTGATGACCCTTCAGCTCTACCATCCCCTACTTCCTCTCTTTCCCCCAGTCAGTAACTCTTCTTACCTGTTCACTGGATGCCAGCCCCTGGATGCCAACTGTACTACTGTACTTTTCAAGGCACTGTACTGTAAGATTAAAAATGTTTTTTTTTTTTAAATTTTGTGTGTGTGTTTGTTATGTATTATCTGTGTGAAAAGTATTATAAACCTATTCAGTACAGTACCATATATTGGATGGTGTTAATTGGGTACCTAGGTAAACTTCGTTGGACTTAGGAACAAATTGGACTCTCAGAATGGATTCACTCATATGTAGGGGACTTACTGGAGATGGAATTCTAAAAACGTTGCCCCAAGATTCCCATTCTAACTCCAAGAACTGTTAATGTTATAAGACAGCATGCCTATGGATATGATACATGGCAAGCAAAAGGAACCTTGAAGGTGTAATTAAGGTTACTAATTAGTGATCTTAATATAGGCTGTTATCCTGTATTACCTAGAGGAAATTAACCACACAAGACCTTAAAAGCAGAGAGTTTTCTCTGGCTGGTGGTAGAAGGAGACCTCTAAGAGGTCTGAATTATGAGAAGAGTCAGGAGTGCCATTGCTGAATAGCAGGGGCCTTTTGCCACTTCTGAAAGAGATGGGCATACCAGACCACCTGACCCACCTCTTGAGAAACCTGTATGCAGTTCAGGAAGCAACAGTTAGAACTGGACATGGACCAACAGACTGGTTCCAAATAGGAAAAGGAGTACGTCAAGGCTGTATATTGTCACCCTGCTCATTTAACTTATGTGCAGAGTACATCATGAGAAATGCTTGGCTGGAAGAAGCACAAGCTAGAATCAAGATTGCCAGGAGAAATATCAATAACCTCAAATATGCAGGTGACACCACCCTTATGGCAGAAAGTGAAGAGGAACTAAAAAGTCTCTTGATGAAAGTGAAAGAGGAGACTGAAAAAGTTGACTTAAAGCTCAACATTCAGAAAACTAAGATCATGACATCTGGTCCCATCACTTCATGGGAAATAGATGGGGAAACAGTGGAAACAGTGACAGACTTTATTTTTCTGGGCTCCAAAAATCACTGCAGATGGTGACTGCAGCCATGAAATTAAAAGACGCTTACTCCTTGGAAGGAAAGTTATGACCAACCTAGACAGCATATTAAAAAGAAGACATTACTTTGCCAACAAAGGTCCGTCTAGTCAAGGCTGTGGTTTTTCCAGTGGTCATGTATGGATGTGAGAGTTGGACTGTGAAGAAAGCTGATGCAGAAGAATTGATGCTTTTGAACTGTGGTGTTGGAGAAGACTCTTGAAAGTCCCTTGGACTGCAAGGAGATCCAACCAGTCCATTCTAAAGGAGATCAGTCCTGGGTGTTCATTGGAAGGACTGATGCTGAAGCTGAAACTCCAATCCTTTGGCCACCTCCTGCGAAGAGTTGACTCATTGGAAAAGACCCTGATGGTGGGAGGGATTAGGGGCAGGAGGAGAAGGAGATGACAGAGGATGAGATGGTTGGATGGCATCACCAACTCGATGGACATGAGTTTGAGTAAACTCCGGGAGTTGGTGATGGACAGGGAGGCCTGGCATGCTGCGATTCGTGGGGTTGCAAAGAGTCCGACACATTTGAATGGCTGAACTGAAATGAAATTTGCCACTTCCCAGGAGGCACAGTGGTAAAGAATCTGCCTGTCGATACAGGATGTAGGAGATGAGGGTTTAACCCCTGGGTCGGGAAGGTTCCCCTGAAGAAGGAAATGGCAATCCACTCCAGTATTCTTGCCTGGAAAATTCAGTGGACAGAAGAGCCCAGCAGGATACAGCCCATGGGGTTGCAAAGAGTCTGACACAACTGAGTGACTGAGCAGGCACAAAAACAGACGTGTGTGACAAGGGACTCTGGCGGCTTCTAGAAGCTAAGAGCAGAGTCTGCCAGGAAAGAAAGAGACCTCAGTTCCTAAACCACCATGAGCTATTCTGCTGAACACTTGAATGAATTTGGAAGTGAATCTTCCCCAGATTCTTAGGATCAGGGCTCAAGCCCAGCAGACCCTCTGACTTTTGAGATCCCAAGCAGAGAAGCAAGTCGAGCCTACCTGGCCTTGTGACCCATAGGAAGGTGAGATCATAAGTGAGCCATGCTCAGTTGTGATTGTTTGTTAGGGAATGGTGGAGACTAACACAAACTCAAAGGGAAAAAGTGAAGCACAAAGAGATTTTACAGAATTAGATCTTCCTAAATCCCAGGCTATTAAAAAAAATTTTTTTTAATGGCCCTTTCTTCTCCCTTCTAATCCTACCAACACTTCTCTACATGTTTTGCTTAATATTTGTTGCTAGAATCTATTCTACAATCATATCTTTGTCTTAACCTTTGTGTGTGTGTACTTGGTCACTCAGTCATGTCCACCTCGTAGCAACTTCATAGAATTAACCTACCAGGCTTCTCTGCTTATAGGATTTTCCAGGCAAGAATGCTGGTGTGGGTTGCCATTTCCTACTCCAGGGGATCTTCCCAATCCAGAGATCAAACCTGAGTCTCTTCCTACATTGGCAGGTGACTTCTTAACCACGAGTGCCACCTGGGAAGCCTCCCTGATGATGCTACATGTTAAAGATGGAGAGCAAGAAGAGTCTTCAGCTGTTAACCAAAAGATTGGTGGTTCGAGCCCACCCAGGGCCAACTGCCCCGTGACCTCTTTAGGACGTAGTTGAGAGGGTCACAGGCAGGAAGGCCAGGGGCCTCCAAATGGAGGAAATAGGCTGCAAGCGTCAGACGTTTTTATCTCTTTTAAGCAGCAGGAGGAAACAAACTAGCGATATTTTTTTCCTTCTCTATACAAATTTAAAAGGAGGTTTCTCTTAAAATACTGTGTTGCCATAATGACACCTGGTTTCACCTGAAGCTAACTACTCTCAAACCTTGAGTTAACCAATACATTTTTCTTATGGAACTGTTTGTCCTAAGCTATGTTAATGTGCTATGCATTTACCCCAGACTCTGTCTTCAAGTCGGTTCTACCTAATGGCTCAGAACCTACTTGACAAACCAGTATGTTATAAACAGATATTGTTACCCTAATCTATGTAAACAAAACTATTTGTATGGTAATCAGCCCTTCTACAAGATTCAAGTCAATCATTTTATGGCCTGGGATGAATCATCTGGTGCCAAGATTAGCCCAAAATGCATCTTATGGATGAAGGGCCTGGTGCCATTCTGAGTTTTAAGACTTTCCTTTCTTTTCATTAACAGACTGTTAGTGACTATATAACATCCAGGTGAAGACTAGCAGAGCGGTACTCCTTTGGCCCCCTTCTGATGTCTATGTCAGGAGCTTTCTCTATCTCCTTTATACTCTAATAAAACTTTATTACACAAAAGCTCTGAGTGATCCAGCCTCGTCTCTGGCCCTGGATTGAATTTGTCTCCTCCGGAGGCCAAGATCCCGGTGTCTTATCGTTCAGCAACAACTTTTCATAGTTTAAGGGTTTGCAGTGGCTCAGATCGTAAGGAATCTGACTGCAATACAAGAGATCTGGATTTGATCCCTGGGTTGGGATGATCCCCTGAAGAAGGAAATGGCAACCTGTTCCAGTATTCTGGCCTGGAGAATCCCATGGACAGTGGAGCCTGGCTACAGTCCATGGGGTCACAAAGAGTTAGACACGACTGAGCAGCTAACACTTTCACAGGATGGATAATCCCTTTGTGGGGGTTTCAGAAGTGAAGGGTACACAAGAAAAGTCTAAATTCTGAGATACAATCTCAATTCCATTCCTTTGCTCTTCCCCTGTCCTTCTCTTTCCCCCATAATCCAGGTACCCGTTACTCTCAAGTTATTCTCTGGAAAAGCTGCTCCCACTCTCTGTCCCTACAGTGAGGGGTCCACACCCAGGCTGGCCTTCCCTGAAACTGTCTCACACCACACTCACGTGATCTAGACAAAATACTTAATACACATGGTGACTCCATGCACTAAAGCTATTGATGAATCAGTACATCTATTGATGTTGGTATTAGGTAAGACTCTTGCTACATCCAGACACAGCTTAACATACTTTCTACCAACAGTGCTTCAAGCACCTTCTAGTTATCAAGATGGTCTCTCAGTTCAGTTCAGTTCAGTTGCTCAGTCGTGTCTGACTCTTTGCGACCCCATGAATCGCAGCACGCCAGGCCTCCCTGTCCATCACCAACTCCCAGAGTTTACTCAAACTCATGCCCATCGAGTCGGTGATGCCATCCAGCCATCTCATCCTCTGTCATCCCCTTCTCCTCCTGCTCCCACCATCAAGGTCTTTTCCAATGAGTCAACTCTTCGCCTGAGGTGGCCAAAGGATTGGAGTTTCAGCTTCAGCATCAGTCCTTCCAATGAACACCCAGGACTGATCTCCTTTAGGATGGACTGGTTGCTAGATGATGACTATTTCATGTTCAACTCTTTCATCCACTGTTCCCTCCTTTCACTCTTCATCCTTAAAACAAAATCTTCATTCCTCTCAGTTGATGTGAATAGGAAGCCATCTCATTAAAATATGTCAAATTATGGCTGATATATTATAAATAAGAAATCTATCTAATCGTGAAGAATACCAGGAATATGAAAAACCTGTCATGGGGTAGCTATTCCAGGAATGTTAGAAGAAAGCTTTTCAGCTAAGGCCTTTGCCTTCACCAGCTTGGATAATGGGGGGTGGGGGGGTGGGGGGAGGCGGGAAAAGGGATATAAATAGTCGAGCTTTGTGAGTGGCACATTGAGCTTTTTCTCCCTCCTTCCTCCAGGTGGTTTTCTAAGAAAGGTGAATACAAATCGAATCTAAAGTGATGGCCTCAAGACAATTACTCTAAATAGTCACCCTTCAGTGTGATTTGTCACGCAGATGGCACCCCATTGCTTTGACCCAAGAGTGGATCCCCGGGTGATTCTTTTGTTATGGAGAGTTACTTGGTGTCTTTCTTTCTCTGGCAAGTTTCTGCCTGTTTCTCCCCCTCATAAGTCTGAGAAAGGCTACAGATGTCTCAAGCCAGAGAAGACCTGAACTGTACTTACCCAGAGAGGAAGATCCGGATGACTGCATAAAATATGTCTGGATCTACGTAATCTAGAGAAACAATCAAAATGTGAACTTTACTACAGGCAACAAAAGCAATAGGTTCCATGTGCTCGGGCTCCAAAGCCCTGCCGGGCCCCTCCCCTATCTGATCTGCAGAGAAATCGGGAAGGAGCCCCGAAGCAGGAGTGGGAGGAATGTCCCCTTCTGTCGCCCCCTCGCTGGTGCTTCCGGGAGTGTTAAACAGCTGCACAACTGGCCTTTTCCATCTGTGGTTCTTCCCTGTTCTGAACAACAACCAAAAAGGGAGGTCAAGCCCATCTTTAAAGAATTTAGTGTCATATTTTTAAAGAGACATGATATTTGAGTGGGGAAGCGGAAAGGAGAAAAGCAGAGAGGATCTGCTCTCTGACCCCTCGGTATCCGGGCAGAGCATGGAGGGTGTTCCACCCAGGTTCTGCTGCACCTGGCCGGACACAGGCTCGCCGACCTATATTCCCTAGTCTGTGCAGTTTGCTCTGAACCTAAATCAGGCAGTGGGGCTCACTGATTTAACTAGTTCATTAATTGGTATGCAAGGAAGCACATCCTCACATTTGTACTGAGCTCCTTCGGGTTTGTTTTTTATCCACTTTATTTTTATGTGGACCATTTTTAAAGTCTGTGCAGATTGCTGCAATATTGCTTCTGGTTTATGCGCTGGTTTTTTGTTTTGTTTTTGTTTTTGCTTTGGCCGAGAGAGACGTATGAGCTCTTAGCTCCCTAACCAGGGCACCTGCACCTGCTGCACTGGAAAGCGAAGTCTTAACCACTAGACCGCCAGGGAAGTCCACTTTGTCCGTCCTCTTTTGACCCTTACTCTCTCTTCTTCATGCTTGTGACCCTCTGGGATCTGACTTGTTTCTTTCTGTTTCTGTTATCCAGATTCCTGTCTATGTTTCTTTGTTTCTGAGCAAAAAAAACAAAAACAAAAACAAAAAACAAAATAACAGAAACTTTTTTTTTTTAATGAGACCCAAATACTGACATCAATTTGGGTCATCTGTATATCAATGACATCTGTATATCATCAATTTACCTTTTCCACTGCCACACCTGGTCTCTGGTCCTCTATCTTCGTTTTCTCTGAAGCCTCTTGGGCCCAGGTAACTCATGTCTTGCATCAGCCTCGGGGCTTCCCAGGGCCTCTGAGGGCTGCCACAGCCTCCCTGCTCATCTGCAGCAAGGTTCCACGTGCTGGACTCTTCTCTGGGCCCTATTTCTGGGTCTTCTCCATTTGGTGCTCTGTTCCCACAGATACTCTGAGTACTATGTACAATTTTTTGCTGAAGCAATAATGACTGGAGGTAGTTTAATGTGTTACCCATGCTATCATATTTAAGGAGGGAAAGTCAAATGAGTATTTCAATAACCTGAGATAATTTGTTTTTCTGTTTCTGACTATGCCCCACAGCTTGTAAAATCTTCATTCCCAGACCAGGGATTGAATGTATGTCCTCCTCTGTGAAAACACAGAGTCCTAGCCACTGGGTCATTAGGTAAATCCAAATGTGAGATAATTTTAATATTAAAATTTTCCATAGATATAAATAGTCCCTTCATGGTTAAAACAAACAAAAAATTAGCTAATTTGGAATAGGCAGGAAAGTCCTCCTTAAACTGATGAAAGGAATCCACAGAAAGCCTTCAGGACATACTATACTTAATAGTGAGATATTAAAAATGTCTTTTAAAATGTGAGACAAAACCAAGTATGGTACTTCCATTCAACACTATGTTAGGCAACACCTCGCCTGAAGAATAAGAACAAAAATTAAAATAAAGAAAGGTTATGAGGATGGTAAACGAAATAACAGAGCAATGTTATTCTCAAATAATGTGATTTCTACGTAGAAAACCCAGATAGTCAACAAATCATTATTAGAATTAATGAGTGGTTATCAAAGTGCTAGATTCAAGCTTCATATTAAATATCAATTTCATCTGAAACCAGGAACAAAGAGAGATCCAACAATACTATCAGTTCAGTTTAGTTCAGTTGCTCAGCTGTGTCTGACTCTTTGCAACCCCATGAACCACAGCATGCCAGGCCTCACTGTTCATCACCAACTCCTGGAGTCTACCCAGCCCATGTCCATTGAGTCGGTGATGCCATCCAACCATCTCATCCTCTGTCGTCCCCTTCTCCTCCTGCCCTCAATCTTTCCCAGCATCAGAGTCTTTTCAAATGAGTCAGCTCTTCGCATGAGGTGGCAAAAGTACTGGAGTTTCAGCTTCAACATCAGTCCTTCCAATTAACACTCAGGACTGAGCTCCTTTAGGATGGACTGGCTGGATCTCCTTGCAGTCCAAGGGACTCTCAAGAGTCTTCTCCAACACCATAATTCAAAGGTTTCAATTCTTCTGCACTCAGCTTTCTTTATAGTCCAACTCTCACATCCATACATGACCACTGGAAAAACCATAGCCTTGACTAGACAGACCTTTGTTTACAAAGAAATGTCTCTGCTTTTTAATATGCTGTCTAGGTTGGTTACAACTTTTTCAAGTATTAAGTGTCTTTTAATTTCATGGCTGCAATCACCATCTGCAGTGATTTTGGAGCCCAGAAAAATAAGGTCTGTCACTGTTTCCACTGTTTCCCCATCTATTTCCCATGAAGTGATGGGACCGGATGCCATGATCTTACTTTCCTGAAAGTTGAGCTTTAAGCCCACTTTTTCACTCTCCTCTTTCATTTTCATCAAGAGGTTCTTTAGTTCTTCTTCACTTTCTGCCATAAGGGTGGTATCATCTGCATATGTGAGGTTATTCATATTTCTCCTAGCAATCTTGATTCCAGCTTGTGCTTCTTCCAGCCCAGTGTTTCTCATGATGTACTCTGCATATAAGTTAAATAAGCAGGGTGACAATATACAGCCTTGACGTACTCCTTTTCCTATTTGGAACCAGTCTGTTGTTCCATGTCCAGTTCAAACTGTTGCTTCCTGACCTGCATACAGGTTTCTCAAGAGGCAGGTCAGGGTGGTCTGGTATTCCCATCTCCTTCTGAATTTTCCACAATTTTATTGTGATCTACACAGTCAAAGGCTTTGGCATAGTCAATGAAGCAGAAATAGATGTTTTTCTAGAACTCTTGCATTTCTGATGATCCAGCAGATGTTGGCAATTTGATCTCTGGTTCCTCTGCCTTTTCTAAATCCAGCTTGAACATCTGGAAGTTCCCAGTTCATGTACTGCTGAAGCCTGACTTGGAGAATTTTGAGATTTACTTTACTAGTGTATGAGATGAGTGCAATTGTGCAGTAGTTTGAACATTCTTTGGCCTTGCCTTTCTTTGGGATTGGAATGAAAACTGACCTTTTCCAGTCCTGTGGCCACTGCTGAGTTTTCCAAAATTGCTGGCATATTGAGTGCAGCACTTTCACAGCATCATCTTTCAGGATTTGAAATAGCTCAACTGGAATTCCATCACCTCCACTAGCTTTGCTCGTAGTGATGATTCTGAAGGCCCACTTGACTTCACATTCCAGGATGTCTGACTCTAGGTGAGTGTGAATGATAACACCATTGTGATTATCTGGGTTGTGAAGATCTTTCTAGTACAGTTCTTCTGTGTATTCTTGCCACCTCTTCTTAATATCTTATGCTTCTGTTAGGTCCCTACCATTTCTGTCCTTTATTGAGCCCATCTTTCCATGAAATGTTTCCTTGGTATCTCTAATTTTCTTGAAGAGAACTCTGGTCTTTCCCATTCTATTGTTTTCCTCTATTTCTTTGCATTGATCCCTGAGAAGAGTTTTCTTATCTCTCCTTGCTATTGTTTGGAACTCTGCTTTCAAATGGGTATATCTTTCCTTTTCTCCTTTGCCTTTTGCTTCTCTTCTTTTCACAGCTATTTATAAGGTCTCCTCAGACAACTATTTTGTTTTTTTGCATTTGTTTTTCTTGGGGATGGTCTTGATTCCTGTTTCCTGTACAGTGTCACAAACCTCCATCCATAGTTGATCAGGCTCTCTGTCTATTACATTTAGTCACTTAAATCTATTTCTCACTTCCACTGTATAGTCATAAAGGATTTGATCTAGGTCATACCTGAATGGTCTAGTGGTTTTCCCCACTTTCTTCAATTTAAGTCTGAATTTGACAATAAGGAGGTTCATGACCTGAGCCACAGTCAGCTCCTTGTCTTTGCTGAGTGTATAGAGCTTCTCCATCTTTGGCTGCAAAAAATATAATCCATCTGATTTTGGTGTTGGCCATCTGGTGATGTCCATGTGTAGCGTCTTCTCTTGTGTTGTTGGAAGAGAGTGTTTACTATGACCAGTGCATTCTCTAGGCAGAACTCTATTAGCCTCTGTCCTGCTTCATTCTGTACTCCAAGGCCAAATTTGCCTGTTACTCCACGTGTTTCTTGACTTCCTACTTTTGCATTCCAGTCCCCTACAATGAAAAGGACATCTTTTTTGGGTGTTAGTTCTAGAAGGTCTTATAGGTCTTCATAGAACCATTGAACTTCAGTTTCTTCCCTGTTACTGGTTGGGGCATAGACTTGGATTACCATGATATTGAATGGTTTGCCTTGGAAACGAACAGAGATCATTCTGTCGTTTTTGAGATTGCATCCAAGTACTGCATTTTGGACTCTTTTGTTGACTATGATGGCTACTCTATTTCTTCTAAGGGACTCCTGCCCACAGTAGTAGATATAATGGACTATATTATACCTGATTCAAAGATAATATTCACTGGAAACAAAAACATAGAGTAACTATGGATAAGGTCAAAGATATCTAAATCTCTTATATCATGAAAGAAATCAAATAAGTTTTAAAAATGTCTTTGTTGATGGGAAATAAAACTCTAGAAGTTTCTAAAGAAAATTTTTCTAAAGAAAAATCTAGAAGAAGAAATGTATCTGAAGAAGAGTTCTCTGGGTAAATTTTAGGCCCTGTGACAATAGAGGAATACCCAGCAATGTAAAGATATGATTTGGGGAGCACACTAATGCAGGGGTCCCCAACCGCTGAGCCATAGGTGCAGGTCAGTGCACTGTTGGGAAGCAGGCTCCATAGTAGGAGGTAAGTGGCAGGTGATCCAGTGAAGCTTCACCTGTATTTATGGCCACTCCTCATTGCTAGCATCTCCCTGGCCTGTGTAAAAATTGTCTTCCATGAACCAGTTCCTGATGCCAAAATGGTTGGGACTGCTGACATCGTGTGTCCAGTCTCCATCTCTCCACTTGCCCTGATCAGAAGGACCAGAGAGAACATCAAAATCATGTCATTTTCCTCCAAATTATAGAATATAGATTCAATGCATTTTGAGCAAAGTTCTTAACAGGTTTTTTTTAAAAATTGGAATCTGACAAGTTGATTCTACAATTATATGAAAGGCAAAGTGTCAAAGGTAAGACAAGCATCCCTGGAGAAGAAGAGCAAAGGTGTGTGTGGGGGGCAGTTCTTTACCTGATAATGAGAAATACTGTGAAGCTACAGTTCTCTTATGACAGATGGTTTTGATATGGGGAAAGACAAAGAAACAATGAAACAGAATCGGGAGCCTGGAAAGAGATCCACTCGTTTAAGAAAATCTGGTGTAAGACGATGCTAATATTGCAGACTAGTGATGATTCACAGAAGGGAAATTGAATGTATTTCCTATGTCATGTTCTATAGAGATAAGCATTAAGTGTGTATTAAGGGCTGAAGGGTAAAAGATAAACAATTTCAGAAGAAAATATAGAAAAATATATTTATGACCTCTGATTATGAATTTATATCTTACATAAGACTTCCTAAAAATAGACTGCTGTAAAAGAAAGGGCAAATACTCTGGCTATATTTAAATTAAGAATGTTGGCTTTCAAAAGGCAGAATAAGACAATCCAAGGCATTTGCAACATGTAACTAACAACAATCACCCTCCAGAGTGTACCAAAAAGCTGACTAAAAGCAATGAGTTAAAGATTAAAGACACTTCCAAAATTAAGGAAAGCCATGCATTTCACAAAACAGGGACATGCTCGGTAAACACACGAGAGCATGGGCCTCTCCACTCCTCCATCCCAGATACACAGAGAGTTAACTCATTACAAATCAGGGAAATGCAAGAGTGATGCCATCCTCATGGCTGAATAAGAGTTTTCTTCTCTCTTCCCCACAAAGAACATTGATTTAGACAGTCACCCATGGATAAGACGGGCTTCCCAGGTGGCTTGGTGGGTAAAGGTTCCCACTGCAATGCAGGAGACCCAAATCTGATCCCTGGGTCCGGAAGATCCCCTGGAGAAGGAAATGGCAACCCACTCCAGCATCCTTGCCTGGAGAATCCCATGGACAGAGGAGCCTGGCAGGCTACAGTCCATGGGGCTGCAGAGTGTCAGACACAACTTAGCCACTGAGGGAACACACGCATAGAGGGAACCTAGAGAAGAGGATCAGCTCCAGGCCGGGCTTTGGGAGAGCAAAAGGCAGGCACAGTGCTTAAAGGAATTCTGCCACAAGAGGGAGCAAGAAGACTGGAGCAGGTGTATCCATAGCCAGTGTGGAAAAGCCTTAGAATGCCTACCAAGGCTGATGGATGGTATTTCTCTCTACACCAGATAGAGAGCATCTATTAACACGGACTGGTGAGGGATAAACGCCATGTAAATAGTCTTACTTCTGGATCATATGTGTGTACATTTGCACTAGGAAGGGCAGTTCCTGAAAGCCAGTGACATTATCCTATAGGGAGCACAGAAGCTCCGAGGACACAGCTGAGTCCTTCCCTCTGTGTTCCCAGGAGAGCAGGGAATGACCCTTGGACAGCAGCTTCTGCCTGATGGCCAAGCTCAGGTATGTTTAGTGAATGGGGGTCATGTCTTTCAAAGCTTTCCTTGTTGTTCTGAAAAACACAAACCATTTTGGTTGAGTATCTTGTTCTTTTGCATTTAAGTGAATCTGAAGAGAAATGCAATGTCTGTTCTTGATTAGTTCAAGCTCATTTCGTGAAAATTTTGTCCTATTTTTGTTTTGCTTGGAAAACCAAAGGAAACTTGCTATTTCTATGTTTCAGAGGAAGAATATTTGAGTTTTATACTGAGAAGTGGCCTTTAAACAAAAGGAAATTCAGCAAATCCTTGCTTTGGGTCAGTATGAAAGCCACAGACCCAGAATCACTGCAGCATTTTCACATGACGTTATTCATGCTCATGCTGGTCCCATGAAGGGCAGTAAGGGGCTTCCCAGGTGGCACTAGTGTTAAAGAACTCACCTGCCAATGCAGGACACGTAGGCATAAGACACACAGAACCAAGAGTCGTGGGTTCAATCCCAGGGTCAGGAAGACCCCCTGGAGGAGGACATGGTAATTCACTCCAGTATTGTAGCCTGGAGAATCCCATGGACAGAGGAGCCTGGCAGGCTACAGTCCAGAGGGTTGCAGAGAGTCAGACACGACTGAAACAACTTAGAAAAGAAAGCACCTGTTACCGACATCCAAAACAAAGCCCTGTAGAAGCATAACTGAACTATCCATCCGAACTGAATCTTTTTTGTGTGTGTGTAATTCCCACAGGGATCGAACTCACGTCTCCTGCATTGGCAGGTGGAATCTTTATCACTGAACCACCTGGGAAGCCTGATGGATACATTCAGTTTTCAATTTTCTACTAAAGATATTTCGAAAGGTAAAAAAAAAAGGAAAAATTAATAACAATACCATGTTTTAGTTAACTCCAAATAACCAAAATATTATCATTTCAAATGTGTCCAACACAAAATTATTAATGAGGTTTCTAAAAATAATTATTTGAAATTCTGTGTACATTCTTATAGACTTAAATTTTATTTTATACTTAGAGTGTATTTTAATTTGGATGCTGAATTTTCAGCAATTAAGTGAAAGTGAATCTTTCTAATATTAAAGTTGTGTCTAACAGAAAAGTAATTATACTGATTCAGTTTTTTTTTTTATTTCAATTGCAATGAATTAAAATTAAATGCAGCTAAAACTTTAACTCCTCAGTCGCACCGGCCATGTAGCAAGTATTCAGTGGCCATGGGTGGTTAGAGGCTGCCATATTGGACTGTGCTTGGAGAAAAACTGAAGAGTTTTCAGAACTAAAGTGGCACAATCTGATTTGCACTCCTAAACATCAATTCAGGCTGTGTATAGAGTGTGGATTAGACTGGAAAAAAGGCAGTTGAGAGAGAGGATGCAGAAGGCTACTGCAGGAGTCCTGGCAAGAGATGATTACAGCCAGGTGCAGAGGAAGTGATGGGAGAAACACAAGGGAAGGAGGAGATACAAACAGTACTCCTAAAAGAGACTTCCCTTTGTGGTAGCAGAATGTTGTTTTACTTGGACCTGTCCTTCCACTGAAAACAAACAAACAGGAAAAGCTGGATAAATGTGAAAGCATCCTAAAGACAATTAAAGAGCCAAAAAAAAACAGCAAGGAGGCACTAAGCAAAAATGCAAAGAAAAGAGAAACTCAGGGATGCAGAAAACCAAACTGGAGAGACACTTTTCCCTCAAAGCATTTGTCAATTCAGGTTCACCCGGGCTCTACTTCAGCAGCTATGGTAGGAGCCCTGGGTCCAGCCTTGGTGAGCAATTTTACTCCACACTCTCCTCATCTTATCGAGGGAGACCCAGATGCTGTACCCTCAAATTCTGTATGAGTCAGGCCCTCAATTCACCCCTGCTTTCCACAGGAGAAAGCATTAGAGCTAACTTTTGCACCAAGCAAAATAGGACTTAAAAAAAAGAAAACTCTGTTCCTGAGAAGCTAGGACCATAGTTTTTGCATATTTTTAGCCCAGGTTCAGCTGACAGATTGACACATGGGTCTTTACTTGCTCAAATTGATCTAAGATGATGATCCAGAATTTTAGTTTTCCCAAGAGCCAGAAAGAACCAAATACAAATATTTCTCTATCCTAGCCCCAAAAGCCTGCCTACAAATGATATTTCAAGAACAATGAACATTACAAAGTAGAAAAGCAAAACAAAACAGGTCACGCATAGAAAAAAAGAGACATGACAACCACTGTGAGAACAAAGAAAGGGACAGAAACAAGTGCCAAACATTAAAATTATCACACTTACCACACCTATTGATTATAAAGAACCACACTCACCCACATTTAAGCAAGCTTGAAAACACTGATAGGAAACAGAAAATTACAAAAAGAAAACAGAGTTGAAAAGAATAACAGCTTCTGGAAATGAAAAACCAAACAACCTATTCAGGGTGTGTGTTTGGTAGTAGGTCAGAAGCAGTTTGAAGAGTAAAGGATCTAATTAGATGAGAAGAAGTAGTCCAAAATGCAGCCCAGAGAAAGAAAGAGATGGAAAACAGCAGCAAGATTATTAGGAAAATGGAAGACAAAGAGGAATGGACTAACACCCGGAATTAAAGTTCCAGTAGGAAGTAGATATAGAGAATAGACTTGTGGACACAGGGATGGAATGGGACAATTGAGGAAGTAGCATCAACAGAGATACTCTATTAGGTGTAAGATGGCTGACAGGAAGTTACTGTGTAACACAGGAAGCCCAGTCTGGTGCTCTGTGAGGACCTGAAGAGAAGAGATGGGTGGTGGGGGAGGTCAGGGAGGGAGGGAGGGGATGTATGTATTAATATAATTGTAGGTGATTCGCATTGTTGTAGGGCAGAAACAACACAACATTTAAAAATTGTTTAGATATATTAAAGAAAAAAAAAAGAAAAGTTCCAGTAGGAGGCAGAAAGGGAGTGAGGTGGGCAGTTTGTGAGGGTTTCATGGCTGAGGATTTTCTAGGGTAATGAATCCTATCAAGTACAGAAGCATAATATTGTGAAGGGGTAAT
This sequence comes from Odocoileus virginianus, assembly GCF_023699985.2. Lineage (NCBI taxonomy): Eukaryota > Metazoa > Chordata > Mammalia > Artiodactyla > Cervidae > Odocoileus > Odocoileus virginianus. Next base: position 237,310 of record NC_069705.1, on the reverse strand, counting down.
AAACTGAACAACACAGAAAATAGGCAGACAAAAGAAGACAAGTAGGCAGGGAGAAGGGCTTCCCCTGGTGGCTCAGTGGAAAGAATCTGCCTGCCAAGCAGAAAACATGGGTTCAATTCCTGGGTCAGGAAGATTCCGTGAGGAGGAAATGGCAACCCACTCCAGTACTCTTGCCTGGAGAATTCCATGGACAGAGGAGCCTGGCGGGCTGCGGTCTATGGGGTTGCAAAAAGAGTTGGACATGACTGAGTGACTAAACGACAAGACAGGGAAGAAGAAAGGAGACAGACTTCTCAGAGGCAACAAAGAAACTAGTACTGATGTACTCAACACCGAAGAATATTGAAATGAAAAAAAAAGATGAAATTAAGTCACTCAGTCATGTCTGACTCTTTCCGACCCCATGGATTGCAGCCTACCAGGCTTTACTGTCCATGGGATTTTCCAGGCAAGAACACTGGAGTGGGTTGCCATTTCCTTTAGCAAAAATGCAAGATATAAATAAGCATAAAAATAATAAAATATAAATAAATAAATGTAAAAATAAGGCAATTTCTAGATGAATTTACCAGCAACAGAGACTCTCACTAGAGCAAATCTTACAGGAAAAAAAATAAATGTATACAAAGGAGTGAAGAGCAAGGTTATAAATATACAGTCCAGTGTTCAAGGCTCTGCACTTCCAATGCAGAGGCCTCGGATTCAGTCCCTGGCTGGGAAACTGAGATTCCACATGCATTGCAGCCAAGAAAAATTTTTCTTTTAATTTAAAATGTATATATAAGCAAATCTGAGTGAGCCTTCACCATATAAAATAGTAATGATCACTGTAGATTTTTAGATATCTTCAATGTATGATGTGCAATGCATATTTCTGCTTACAGCCCTAAGAAATCTTCTGTGAAGATTTGTAAAACTGTTCAATATCCTGTGTATATGTGTGTGTGCTTGCCTTAAGATGTGCTGCACTCACAGGATGAAATTAAATTTAAGGGAAGAGATGATGGCTCAGATAATTTGGGTTTACTCAGATTACTGTGTTTCACTAGTCCATGAGCGAAAACAACTTTAGAAACATGAACTTGGTCCCTTGGTCATATAATTGTATGCTATTTGTTTTTTTGTTTTTTGTTTTTTTTCCATTTATTTTTATTAGTTGGAGGCTAATTACTTTACATCATTACAGTAGTTTTTGTCATACATTGAAATGAATTAGCCATGGATTTACATGTATTCCCCATCCCAGTCCCCCCTCCCACCTCCCTCTCCACCCGATCCCTCTGGATCTTCCCAGTGCACCAGGCCCGAGCACTTGTCTCATGCACCCAACCTGGGCTGGTGATCTGTTTCACCCTAGATAATATACATGTTTCAATGCTGTTCTCTTGAAACATCCCACCCTCGCCTTCTCCCAGAGTCCACACGTCTGTTCTATACATCTGAGTCTCTTTTTCTGTTTTGCATATAGGGTTATCGTTACCATCTTTCTAAAGTCCATATATATGTGTTAGTATACTGTAATGGTCTTTATCTTTAATTGTATGCTATTTGAAGAGAAGATTTCCAGTGTTAATTCTCTTCCACCTGGCTTTAGACAAAGTAAGTTCACAAGCTGACGACCTAGAGGACTAGGATAGGAGGGGAGAGGGAGGCTCAAGAGAGAGGATATATGTCCATGGCTGTTGCGGTTTCCCAGGTGGCACTAGTGGTAAAGAAAAACTGAAAGAACATGTGATATAAGTGATAGTGAAAATCGCTCAGGGTCCGACTCTTTGCCAGCCCATGCACTGGAATTCTCCAGGCCAGAGTACTGGAGTGGGTAGCCATTCCCTTCTCTAGGGGATCTTCCCAATTCAGGGATTGAACCCAGGTCTCCTGCATTGCAGATGGATTCTTTACCAACTGAGCTATCAGGGAAGCCCAAGTGGTAAAGAACCCACCTGCTAATGCAAGAGACATAGGAGATACTGGTTCAATTTCTGGGTTGGGAAGATCCCCTGAAGGAGGGCATGGCAACCCACTCCAGTATTTTGCCTGGAGAATCCTATGGACAGTGGAACCCGGTGGGCTACAGTCCATAGGGTTGCACGGAGTCAGATACGACTGAAGTGACTTAGCATGCACGCACACTGTTGTTGTTTAGCCTTTAAGTCGTGCCTGACTCTTCTGCAACCCCATGGACTGTAGCTGTGGGATTTTCCAGGCAAGAATACTGGAGTGGGCTACCATTTCCTCCTTCAGGGAATCTTTCTGACCCAGGGTTTGAACCCACATCTCCTGCATTGCAGGTGGATTCTCTACAGCTAAGCCACCGGGGAAGCCCATATCTATATATAAATAATTATGAATGATTGATGGTGGTGTACAGCAGAGACCAACATAACACACTCTAAAGCAATTATCCTCTAATTTAAAAATTAAGAAAAATTTTAAAGTATAAAAACTTAAAACATAAGTTCAGAAGTTAAGAAGGAAAATATCTTAGACAGAACTAAGTGAAGTAATCAGAAGTAATCAGTAATGTGAAGGGCATTCACACTTACTAAACTGTCAGAAGCAAACATTTTGACCCCCTCATCACTAATCAAAGAACAATCCCTACAGCTACTAAGGTGTGGACTAAAAAAAAATGTGTTGTGAGTTAAGTTTTATTTGGGGCAAAGTGAGGAAATCATCTGGGGAGGCAGCACTTCAGATACCTGAGAGACTGCTCCAAAGCGGCAGTGGGGGAAAGTCAATATATAAGGTTTTGGTGAAGGGGGAATTCAACGCCATGAAGCACCCATTTTACAAAAGATTTTTGTTAGTCATGAGGATCTGATGTCATCATGAAGGGATTTGGTGTATCTCTAGATATGAGGAGACACAAGGATTTAGGTCATAAAATCTGTTCCTAAAAACCTCCAACTATCTAAAGATCTGTCCCACCGGATTCCCTGGAGCACAGAGTGCCTCACTCCACCCTGAACTCCCTCTGGGGTTGTTGAAGGTCAACAGCTATAGCAGCGTGGGGTTCAATCTCCGTGGAGGCAGATGGCAAATGCCTTCGTTGTCCACTTGTTGGCAACGCTCTTGGTAAGCGCCAGCTTGCAGTTGACAAAGGGTAAGCTGGAAATGGTGGTGTGTCAGAAGAAAATACAAGGCAACAGTTTCCACGGCTTTTCAGAGAGAATCATTATCCCTCAGCTTTTCTGAGAAAATAAACTCGGAGAACAAGGGCCGATAATAACCACACGGGCTTGAAATCCAGACTTATTCATATTTTGGAAGCCTGGAAATCAGGGCATAGTTTAGCCTTCCAATAGAGTCCAAACCTCTGACCTGGTTGATTTGCTTGTTCACCACCAGAACAGGAGAGCTGAACCTGGGTCCTGTGGGTGTGCAGTGTGAAGGTCCATGTGTGTGACGTGGTGATGGACTTCTGTCTTGGGGAGAGTCAGGCTATGGAAATAGAATTGTCTGGGTTTGATTTCCAGTCAGCAGTGAGAAACTGGGTAAAACTATGAAGGGAAAATCTTGCGTGAGTTGGAAGGAGACTGCTGACAAAGGTCAGCGCAGGGTGGTTCTCATATGCCAACCGCAGCCCTAGGGCAAAGAGGCTCTGCCTGGCCCTACCTTCCCCCCTGCCTTGGGCACTGCTTCAGCCGTGACTCCAGGCCAGAAAATTCCTGGAAAAGAGGACTTCGTGGAGAAAAGGAAGAAGCAACTTGTGCTAAAGCTGAGCTCAGAAAAAAGGAATCTTGGAAAGCTCCCTTTGGGGGAGGAAAGCAGTGAAGCTGAGCTCTATTTATCAGGCAGACGAAATTCAACTACAAAAGAAATTCAACCAATGACTAAAACATTCATGTGATTCCTTACACCTTGCACTTTCTATTATAGATCACTTTTATAATATCACTTTTCTGGCTACCATGGTTAAGTAACAAATCACTCAGACTCAGTGGCATAGAAAAACCATTGTATTGTGTTCATGGCCCTGCAGGGCAGGAATCAGGGCCAGACCCAGCAGAGATGGCTATCTGCTTCACAGTGCTTGGGTCCTCAGCTGAGGAGACGGAGCTGAAGGTGCCTGGGCAGTGGGAACTTAAGACTCTCCCAAGGGCTTATTCACCCCTGTGCCAAGTGCCCAATGGGGTACACTTGGCCTCTCTGGGTGGTCTGACATCCTCTTCGATGCCCCGGTGACCCCAGTGGGCTTTTTTTTCATCATGACTCAGTGCACACCTTGATAGCTGCATCATGTTTTCTAACCCTGCCTGGGAAGTCATGCTGTGTCACTTCTGCTGAGTTCTACTGGTCACAGGCATGTCACAAGCCCACATACATCACACAGGCTTCACCCTTTGATGAGAGGAGAATCCAGGCCACATGGCTAAGGAGCGTAGAGGGTAGAAGATGCTGTTGGGGTTGCTTTTGGAAGTTGCAGGCTGAGACCATCATGTCTCTCGCTGCAGTGACTAGTCATCACTTTTTATAATAGACACCTGCATAGGATGTCTGTGTAGGCAAATTTGCCTTGGGGTGACCCAAGAGAAATCATCCCATCACTTTCCCAGGCCATCAGACCTCCTGCAGAGGGTGATGAAGAAAGTTAAAGGTTGGCCGAGGCTGTAGAAGTGACTTTGAGAATGAGAACTAAGGAAGCGTGAGAGAGCCAGACAGGGCTAAGGCCACCTTGCCGGGACATACCCGTGACAGGCTGGAGGGCCTCCCGTGACCTTCCGAACCACTCACTCCAGCTCATTCGTATGATCTGGGCACCTGCGAGTCTCGCTGGTTGTCCCGACATCCTGAGTAATACACTCAGGGCACCCTGGCAAAACTAAAATCCATCTCACTAAGCTGGGAGAGCTGGTTTGGCAAGAGGCCTACTGATGTGATTGGGAGGCCTTTAAAATTAAAATTCGGAGAAATGGGGAGATGTGACTCTGACATGTAAAGAGAGACCTTTGAATGGAAAGAGTATGTACTCAGATGGATTTCGCAGAGTTTGTGAGGACAATCTATCCTTCTAATGAAAAGCTAAAACTGAGCTACATCTAGTTTCCATCTCCCTCCCTCCTGCTCCATTTCCTATAAACACTCTCTTTTACTAGAATCTATTTTGTTTTGCAGAAGGAACGGATACTCAGTTGTTTTTCCTTTATTAAAAAGGTCACACCCTCTTCCATTTTAATTTTGGAGTTTCTCCTGAGAGAGGAAGTTAAATAGCTGCCAAGAAATTGCCGAGTGACGTGACCATCAGAATAATATTTAACCAGTTGGCAAAGGGTGTTACCTTTAAGTGACCACTCCTAGGATAACATATCCCTTTGCTGGCTACAGAAAAGGAGAACTGAAGAAGCCAAGATCAGTCATGTTTTCTGGGACCAGGGTCATTGCTGATTAAAGCCGGTATAAGCTATATGTGTGCCCCTCCCCTTTCCCCAAGCTTCACGTGAGACCTCAACGCACAGAAACGTGACCGCCCAAGATAGGAAATCACCTAATTGAAAGCAAATGGAAAGGAGGCCAAAAGCACAGAAATATCCCTGCCAACTGAGAGGTCATTTTCCAACAGTCTGAAAGGCAGTCACCTTAAAGCCAGGCTAACACAGCAGCACCATCCCCTGGATGCTTCCCAGCCTTCAGGCCCTTTTCCCCACCAGGAGAGCCCTCAGACATCAGGCGCATGTACCGTGCATTTGACCCAAGGCTCCGGTCATGTCCTGGATGGAGACCCTCAGTTGCTGCAAGGCTTGAAACAAGGAGTCTGGGCTGGGCTGCGAGATGGCGTTCACGGCCTGAACCAGGGCCTGGAGACAAGATTCAGTCCCTCAGTGCATGAGCATTCACTTACGGTCCACTGAGGTGGGGAGTCCAGGAAGGGCAGTCCTCTGCCTGCTGGACCGCGTGGCGAGGCTCCCCTGGGGAGTGGTCCTCAACCAGATTGGCCGTGAAGTCCTCCTGAGAGGACAGCCTCTCTGGTCACCTGCTGGATGGACCTGGTTAGGTCTTTCTGGATCTTTCCCCTGCCTGCTCCTACTTGTCCCTCTCAGGGGCCTCCCTCCCTCATTTCCCTCCTTCCTTCTGCTGAAGTTATCACACATGAGCATCCTTCCTACTTCTGTGTCTTGAATCAGGACACCTTCACTCCTCAACTCTTGTCTGGTGGAAAATCAGAATATGTGGACCGCTCTGTTCCAGAGTCCCGTCATTAGCAGCCTCCACTTTATCTGAACCCCTTACCAGTATCTGATTCTGTCTCCATAATAAACACACAGAATAAACACACGGATGAGGAGTATAGTGACCACCTAGTTTCACAGTGAAGGAGGGAGTGGTTGCCCAATCTGGTAGCCCGATAACCCCACTCTAGATACGGAAGGCACCCAAAATATGCTTATCAGGGAAGGTGGTGAGGAAGGACAGAAATCTAACTCCAACATCTCTAAGCAAGGCATGGATGCTCTGTGGACACCTGACCTTCCTGGGACCTGCCTGAGCCTTAAAGGGATACAAGTTTACAACCCCCAAGGGCTAGGTGACCTCAAGGATGATACATTTTTAGTTTAGCTAGTTTTTTTTTTTGACTTTTCATTTTCTATTGAAGGTATAGCTAATTAACAATGTTGTGATGGTTTCAGGTGGACAGCGAAGGGATTCAACCACACATACACATGGATCTATTAACCCCTCAAACTCCCCTCCCATCCAGGCAGCCACATAAGACTGAGTAAAGTCCCCTGAGCTACACAGTGGGTCTTTGTTGGTTCTCAAGGACGGTTCATTAGAACTCAGAGCCTTTGTATGGCATCTCCTCCTGCCAGAGATCAGCCTCTGTCTCTCTGTCTCTGTCTCTCTGTCTACATTACTCAGGGATTAGCTTTCAGACCTGTCATTTCCCGTGGGAAGTTTTGCCCAACCTGTTGAGTCTGAATTAGATTTTAGATGTCTTACCATGAAACTTAGCACTATTTTTCTCGTTACACCCGATATCAACCCACCTTCCCCCATTGGATCCTGAGCCTCAGTTGGAGGCCAGAGCAATGTCTTTCTTATTTCCCTAGATCTCCCATTGCCTAGAACAATACTTCTTTGTTTTGACCATGGGCAAATGGTCAATTCTAAGCTTTATGGTAGTTGAGGAACGGGAGCTAGAACTTCAATCTCTTTGCTTAACTAACCAAAACAGGAGTCTATAGTCATTCGGTCACTGCAGAGAAAGGGTGTTGGTGGGAAGGAAAGCTCAGATGGATTTCTCATTTAGGAGAAAAAAAAAAAGTGCTTTGGGTGGAAAGATACCTTAATCCCAGGTGCGGCTGCTTTCTCCACCAAAACAGTCACCAGTATAAAACCACGAAGGCTTTCTCCCCCAGGGAATGAGACAATGGTGTCCAAGTTCCTTGGGAGGGAGAGATGACCACATGGTTAGAGAGGTTTGGGCACGGTGAGTATTCAGGGCCCAGGGGTGGCCTCGAGCCACGTAACTGCTAGTCCAAGGTGGAACCAGCGGCCAAGCTACTCATCTCCGCAGGGCCGCTGAGGACAAACATCTCTTCAGCAGCATTCAGGAAGGAAAGGGACACACCTGCTCCAGCCCAAGTTCACTTAAGCTGAACTCCCAAAGTCTGGCACAGCCTTGATGGTCCCAGACCACCACTCCCACCTCAGGAAACCACTACAGCGCGGGTGGACAGTAGGGTTGATTCTTCACACACTCTTCCTGTTAGGAACACAGAGTCATAGAACTATAGGGAGCATAAGATGGCAGTTTCTCTGTCACGTCCAAATCTTTGGGACTCCATGAACTGTGGCCTGCCGGGCTCCACTGTCCATGGGATTTCCCAGGCAAGAATACTGGATTAGGTCGCTGTGCCCTGCTCCAGGGGATCTTCCCAACCCAGGGACTGAACTGAACCTGAGTCTCCCACGCTGCAGGCAGATTCTTTACTATCTGAGCCACCTGGAAGGCCCAGGCCATGGCTAACTCCACGCCCCTTTTCTACGGACAGAAAAATATAGCCCAAAGAAGCAAACTCACTTCCCCAAGGTCATCCAGTTGCTTAGTCACTGGACCCGCTTGAGAGCCGTTTCATAAATTCAGGCTGGAACCCTCTCTAATCAGTTTCTCCCCTCATCCCCTACCAAATTCTGTATTATAGTAGTGAAAGCTGAAGACTGTAATAGAGGATCATTCTTAAATGACCTGTTATCACATGGATTCAAATACCCCAGAGATGAATCCAGTCTATGAAGCATGCAAACTTCATGCCATAAATCACCTCTGCCTCTAACATTTTAAAAACAAGAAGAAATGAAAAACACAAAAGAAAAGTAAGTCAGGGACTCCCATAATTTCAGCAGAGTCACATTTCTGTGCAAAATGGAGTCTTCACCCTTCATCTCTCTGTCTTCCCAGCTAAAGCTTTTATGCTGAACCCCTTATTGAGCTGAGGTTTGTTGATTAGAGAGGCAATGCCAACTTAGAAATTAACTGTGCTCTCTAGTGAAAGAGGAATCTAAAAATATCTCAACCAGATTTGCCCCGCAAGCTCCAGTCTCTGTAATATTTCAAAGGGATTCTGTAGCTGTAGCAGCCACAGCCTGCCCTGTCCTTTCATAGAAGTTATGGTGAGACCAGAGATCTTTTTCAGATTTTGCGTGCGTGTGTGCTAAGTCAGTTCAGTTGTGTCCAACTCTGTGCAACCCCATGGACTGTAGCCCGCCAGTCTCCTCTGTCTATGGGTTTCTCCAGGCAAGAGTCCTGGAGTGGGTTTCCATGTGCTCCTCCAGGGGATCTTCCTGGCCCAGGGATCAAACCCATGTCTCTTACTTCTCCTGAATTACTGCATTGGAGGCGGGTTCTTTACCACTAGATCATTAGACTTGAAAAAAATCACAGAGAATTAGAGAACTGGTGAAGCTTGGTGAGGAGTGGTTTGTTTGTTTGCTCTTATTGCATTGGCTTTTACTTTTTTTTTATGTACAAATTGGAAAATGTAGCAAAGAAAACTAATTCCTTAATTTACACATAGCAGAGACAACTACAGTTAACCCTGGGGCTGTTGATTTGAAGCATATGTTCTTCTAGTCTTTTTTTTTAAATGCATTTCTATAATTTATATATTATACATGCAATATGGGATGCTTTCTTTTTTGTGTGTTTATTTTATTGTAAATTTTTACAGTTAGCGAGAATCCTAAAGTGAGTATGGTGTTGCAAAGAGTCAGATACAACTGAGTGACTGAACTGAACTAAAGTGAGTGAAGGATTTCTGATAGCTTACCTGATTTCCAGGGGTCTAGTCCAATTTCAGTGATTGACAGAAGAAAAAGAAAAGAAAGGAACAAATCAGTTTGCAAACTTGATATACCATCCAGGGTCATGTGTACACAAGGCATGTGCATCTGTGAGCAAATGAACCTGCAGACACACACACACAGTTTGGATGTCAGGGGCTATTACTAGACTATGGGCCTGAGGGCAGCAGAATACACCATCCCAAATATATCACTTTGGTGGATTATTCTGAATTAAAGGTACTTGAGAAACAGCAGTTGCCAAAAGGACACCCTGACCTCTTTGTGCCCCTGAAAGTAGGAAATAAATCTTCCATGTGAAGGGCATCCTCTCTGTACCAGGCGGCAGAGAGAGAGTCTTATCGCCAGAGACAGGAATGTGGGTCTGAGGAGCTTGTACAAACAAACCTTGCTACCTCTCCCCTAATTAGCTACCTCAAGCCTAAACCCCAGTGTCTTGTCAAGTTTTTACAAATGTACTGTTTCCTTGTCTAGAAGGTATAAAATCTGCCTGCTTCAGTCACATCTTCAGCTTCATATTTTTATGGAGTTCCAACATGTACAAAATTTAATTTGTTTTTCTTCTGTTCATCTGTGCGTGCATGAGTGCTAAGTCGCTTCAGGCATGTCTCTCTGTTTGTGACACTATGGATCATAGCTGACCAGGCTCCTCTGTCCACGGGATTCTCCAGGCAAGAATACTGGAGTGGGCTGCCATGCCCTCCGCCAGGGAATCTTCCCGACCCAGGGGGCTGAATTCCCATCTCTTACATCTCCTGCACGGGCAGGCAGGTTCTTTACCACCAGCACCATCTGGGAAGCCCCCTCTGTTCATCTGTCTTAAGTCAGTTTGATGATTAGACTAGCCAAGGAGCCTAGATGTGAAGAAGGGCAAAGTTTTCTTCCCTACAGGTCTTGGTCTAACAAACAGTAAGCCAAGTATCAGCATACATATCAGACCCAAAACACTGAGCCTGTGGCCATCCAGCCAATTTATCTTGTTCCTTTTATATCTTTATAACAACCTGTCCCAGCGTGTTCAGAGTGGGTTGAGAAGAAACTCCTGTGAACTGTGAATTTTGAACTTGGGTTTAAGTTCACCCTTTCTTTGGCACCACAAGTGTGTTAGTTGCTCAGTCGTGTCCGGCTCTTTGCGACCACATGGATGGTAGCCTGCCAGGCCCCTCTGTTTATGAAATTTCCTAGGCTAGAATACTGGAGTGGAGTGCCATTTCCTTCTCCAGGGGATCTTCCGGACTCAGGGATTGACCCTGGGTCTCCCACATTGCAGGCAGATTCTTTACTATCTGAGACACCAGGGAAGGCCCCAGGTAATAAATATGAGCATCTCTCAACCAAAAGAGCTGACAAAGTTTTGACTTTTCCTGTAGCAAGAGGAATCACAAACTTCTCCCTTACCCGGTTTTCATTTGTTCAGATCCCAAGCACCCTCTCCTGGTCTTACCCTCCTGGGTTCCTAGTAGCCCAGTTGACCAGCACCAAGTCCGAGTGAACGAGAATAGGAGGGAGCCCCAGGTTCCTGGAGACCTCGACAAAGGGCAGGGCAAGGTTTCTTGGCAGAATCTTGTGGATATAAATGCAGACAGTTAGCACATTATAGAAAGAATGCAATGGGGGAAGCAATCTGTCTTTTTTTTTTATTATTGGCATATAGTTGTTTTTCAATGCTGTGTTAGCTTCTGTGTAATTAGTTCCTGTGTAGTTAGTATGGGAAAGTGAACCAGCTCCACGTATATGTATATCCCCTCTTTGTTGGCTTCCCTCCCCATTCAGGTCACCACAGAGCACTGAGGAGATAGAATTCCCTGTGCTATAGAGGAGGTTCTCATTTGTTATCTATTTTATACACAGTATCAATAGCGTATGAGCTTCCCAGGTGGCACTAGGGGTAAAGAGCCTGCCTGCCAATGCAGGAGGCACAAGAGATGTGGGTTCGATCCCTGGGTCAGGAAGATCCCCTGGAGGAGGGCATGATAACCTATTCCAGTATCCTTGCCCAGAGCATCTCCTGGACAGAAGAGCCTGACAGAGCCCCAGTTCATGCGGTCTCAAAGAGCTGGACATGACTGAGCAACTATGTTAATTGGTTTTTTAATTCCTAAAAAACATGTGGTAAAGAAACAACCTGAGAATAAAAATGGAATTATATGAGTGGGGTTCCCTGGTGGTTCAGATGGTAAAGCGCCTGCCCGCGATGCGGGAGACCCGGGTTCGATCCCTGGGTGGGGAAGATCCCCTGGAGAAGGAAATGGCAACCCACTCCAGTACTCTTGCCTAGAAAATTCCATGGATGGAGAAGCCTGGTGGGCTACAGTCCATGGGGTCGCAAAGAGTCGGACACGACTGAGCGACTTCACTCACTCACTCATATGAGTAATCCATAAAATTAATCCATGTAATTAATATATATAAGTAATTAACATATATCCATATAATTAATATAAATATAATACACACCTCACTCATATTTATTCTTTAACAACCTAGTGGATGTATTATTTATGAATATGGTTTGAAATATATGTGAAAAGTATAAAATTCGACCATGCATGTACTTATATAGTATAAAATAATCTCTAAAAATTGTACAATTAAGAGCATGAACAAATGTTGAGGCATAAGTGGGGACTGAGTTGATGAGCAGCAAGAAAATATCCCTGTGTGTGTGTGTGTGTGTGTGTGTGTATCTCCTATATATATCCAGACAGATAATGTAGATTCCTGCATACAAGTGTTTTGTGCATAGTCTTAGTTTTAGGAACAAATATGTGTATGTGTTTGTGTATATATGTGTATGTGTGTCCTTTTCTCAAGGAGAAAGATGGGAAGACTAGAACATTTCATCACACCCAATAGCAACTTCAAGTAAGTCACCTCAGGGCAGTCCCCATTCAATCCCTGAGTAATCTGAGGACCTCTCTAAAGAACCCTGTTTGTCCAAATATCTAGAAAAATTGCCAGGACCCATGGGGATGGGAGTGGGGGACTCTAACCATCAACAAGGCTAAATAGATTCAAAAGAATATTCTTAAGCCTCCTTTCTCCCACTTCCAACTTCCTTCCCCCTTAATGTAAAAATATCTATTCACAGAAAGTGGAGAGGAGCTAAAGAGCCTCTTGATGAGGGTGAAAGAGAGCTGGCTTAAAACTCAGCATTCATAAAACTAAGATCATGACATCTGGTTCCATCACTTCATGGCAAATAGATGGGGGAAAAGTGGAAGCAGTGACAGATTTTCTTTTCTTGGGCTCCAAAATCACTGCAGTGGCTTCAGCCACAAAATTAAAAAGACATTTGCTCCTTGGAAGGAAAGCTATGACAAGGCTAGACAGCGTATTAAAAATCTGACACAAAGGTCCATATAGTCAAAGTTAAGGTTTTTCAGTAGTCATACATGGGTGTGAAAGTTGGACCAGAAAAAGGCTGAGCACTGAGGATGCTTTCAAAATGTGGTGCTGGAGAAGACTCTTGAGAGTCCCTTGGACTGCAAGGAGATCCAACCAGTCCATCCTAAAGGAAATCAGTCCTGAATATTCATTGGAAGGACTGATGCTAAAGCTGAAGTTCCAGTCCTTTGGCCACCTGATGTGAAGAGCTGACTTACTGGAAAAGACCCTGATTCTGGGAAAGGTGGAGGGCAGGATGAGAAGGGAGGGACAGAAGACCAGACGGTTGGATGGCATCACCGACACAATGGACATGAGCTTGAGCAAACTCCTGGAGATGGTGAAGGACAGGGAAGCCAGGGAAGGACACGAGGTCCATGGGTTCACAGAGAGTCAGATGTGACAGCGACTCAACAACAATAGTTTTCAAATTTAAGCCTAAGGCCAGCTTCCCTTGGGAGGCAGGGATAGGAGGGCAGTGCAGAAATGAGGTGTCTCCACAGTAGAAAAGTTAAAGGAGGAAATACAGGGAAAGTAGAGATGGTTTGAGGTGGCGTGTGGGAATGGGTGTCGGGAGCTCAGTGGTGATCTGGAAGGTCAGAGACACACCAGGAGCTGGTGTCTGCCTCCCTTGTCACCTACTTCATCCCTTCCCCAATAGAGGATGCTGGTCTGGAGAACAGAAAGACGAGGAAAAATCCATTGGGATGTTCCATCATGTGTGCCTAGACTTCAAACTTTACCACATCAGACACATGACTGTTTAAAGTTAGACTCCCTGACATTTAAACAGTCCGCAGTAGCTCTCTGCTTCCCTTCTGTCTCTTATCTCACTTAGCCTTGCTTTCATCATTGGGAGTCTCCTCTATTTACTTGCTAGACAAATTGTAGAATAAACCTAGGCAAACAAAGTAAGAACAGGTTGCTCACTCAAGCTTGCAGAAGCAAAACAAGGGTAACATCCTGATTTCTGTAAAAGGTCCATTTATAAAAAAGTGAAACGAATAGTATAATAAAGTGAAACGAATAGTAATTTATACTGCGGTAAGTGAAGCTCAAAGACTTCATGTTCTGAGGTTCAGGTCGAAACCATAAAAAGTTATGCAAGGAGTCAGAAGAGATTTGCATGAAATGTTAAGAGACAGACCAGCATTTAGTAGATAACAAGCAACATCAAAAACATAAGCACAGTGTTATAAACGGTAATGTGTGTCTCTGGGGAATGAAGGCTGCATTAGTGAAATCAGAAGGTCTGGGTTGTGACCCTGGATTTTCCACAAACTTGCTACCTAGCCTTGAGCCAGAAATTTAACTTCTGTAGTCCTTGACTGTCTATAAAATGGGCACAGCATTGCTATACTTAGCGTATGAGACTGTGAACGCTGTGGTTACTGATGTGAGGAAGAGCACAAAATGCTGTAAAATGGAAGTCATTCATGGTTTCATGATATCTTAAGACTTGCCTTCAAATGCAACAGTTTAACATTCCTAGAAGAAAGTGAGGGTCAGAAAGAAAAAAAGAAAAACAATTCAAAATCAAATGAAAGGGCTCCCAGTGCTAAAGAAAATTAACTTCCTGGCCAGGTGGGGAGAAATGGTCTTTCATTTAAATGGGCCTTTTGCACTTCATTTTACTGCTGCTGCTAGGTAATAGCTAAGTCATGTCTGACTCTTTGAGACCCCACGGACAATAGGCCCCCAGCCTCCTCTGTTCATGGGCTTTCTCAGGCAAAAATACTGGAGTGGGTTGCCATTTCCTCCTCCAGGAGATCCTCCCGACCCAGGGATTGGACTCATCACCCCTGCATTGCCGGCAGATTCTTTACCACTGACCCACCTGGGAAGCCTTTGCGCGTCCTTCATCTCAAACCCAAAGGGAAGACCATGAAAGGACGCATTTTCCAGGAAAACAGTGTAGAAAGTGTTCTCCAGGTACAGAGAACCTGCCAGACGAGAAGACAGGAGCCACTTTGTCCCTACCTCTTTGGGCTGCGTCTCTCCTTCCTGCCAGACATACCCCATGGTGATAAAGCTCAGGACTAGGCGTGCCAGGCGCCACTCTCGGTAACCCGTGAGGAACCGGCAGTTCAAGAGCGGCATCTGTTCAGGAGAAATGTCCGGAGGTTACCAGCTGCAGGGGTGTAATGGCCATGGGAGTTTTGTGGCTTGAAGGGCCGTTTGGGTGTAACTGGTGGGTTATGTTTTAGTTAAGGCCATCCTCACACACTCATCTCTGCCCTAATCTTAGGACACTGTAGTAAGAGAGGTCTTTCACATGATATTGTTCATGAAATGCCAGTACCTACATCCCATGCAAGCCCCCAAATTGTCCCCATGGTAGTGTCTGGACACTGGCCCCATTATTGAAGTGGCAACTTGATTGGAGTGTTATATTAACAGATTAACGTAGTCCCAAGACTGAGATCATGTATCAAACGGGGAGTCTCCCAGGGCGACTTTTACAATCCTGCCTTATCAAACACCTTCTGCTTAATGGGCACCACTGAACTCCAGTATCAGCCCACCTGCTGTGGGCGTGCCTAACAGTATAATTCCTAGGTGAAAAGGTAAATGAAGCCCAATGGAATTAAGAATCCACCCAACAAATTCCCTACCAGGGGGTGGTTGAGGGGAGCCCAAGGCTGTTCAGTCCTTGTCTGAACTCTCCCGGTGACCCTGGGTGGGTCTTCTCACTTCTCCACCAGCTTCCTCCTCAAGGTGAGTCATAGGGAATTGTGGAGGCCACAGTTGCTATTGAAAGCAACACCCTGTACACAAATATTTTATTACTGACAGCTCTGCCTATGCAAATAGTACCAGTTTCTCAGTTTAGTTCAAGCCAGCCCTGCCTGTTTCAGATGACACCAACAGCCTCTGAGCTCTAATTTCCCTGCACATCCCGGCTGGGTTTCCTCTCCCCCGCCCCACTCCACCATCCTGCCCCGAGTTCTAGACACAGTCTGAACCAGATCCTTCCAGGCACCCCTCTCTGGGGTCCCAAGCACCAGAGGGGTGGCCATGAACACGGCATGTATTGCTTTGAGAGAAGAATGGAATGGGACCAGGGGTCCTATCGCCCTCGCAGAAGCTTCTGCCTCCGGGATGGGACTCCTTCCTATGCAGTCCGCTATGGACAGGCTTTCCCTGTCTTCCGCTTTGTACCAGATTCCACATTTTGCCCTAAAAATTGGCTGAGATACAATCTTGAAAGTTCTGTGTGTTAGGGAGGTGTGGGTGGGGAAGGGAGGGAAGAGGGAAAAGGTGGGATTGGGAGGACCACTGAGATATTGCATTTTAACAAGAACCAGCCTGAAAATTACAACCAGAATTATTTATTCAGTACTTATTCTAAGGCAGTTACTAAAGTGTCCAAGCCTTGATGCTAAAAGCTTCTCACTCAGGTTGGTATCCCATCTGCTCCCAAGACCCACAGGCCAGAACTGAGGATCAGCAAGGGTAAGATATTTGCCCAAGGTCACAGAGGCAGGAGGTACTGAGCCATGGTTATAGCTCAGTTCTGCTGGCCACTGCCCTGCACTATAAAGTCCTCTCCGCCAGACGAAAATCTGAAAGCCATATGTGTCGTTTTACATTTTCTATCAGCCACGTTTTAAAAATAGGAAAAAAAAAAAGAAAACACTGAAGTGGAATTAGTTTTAATAACATATTATCAAGATTAATATATGCAAAATGTTAACACACGATCAATATTAAAAATATTGAGATATTTTACACTCTCCTTTTATAGTAAGTCTTCAAAATCCAGTGGATATCTGACATGTTACTTTGTCCCAGTCATATTTCAAGGGCTCTGTGGCCATGAGTGGCTACCGGCTACCTACCCTGCAGCTTCAAGGTAAGGGAATAAAGTCCCAAGATGTTCTGGGGTCACCTTCTATTTTTTCCTAGCTCAGGATTTATAATCAACTCTTTCTCCAAGGAGCCCTACTTCCATTGACTGGAAAAGAGCTCAAATAAATGGGCACTGGGTTTGTTCTTTGCTACTGGAATGCCACTGTTTCTAGATCCTCACAGTGGGCCAAGTTAGGAAATAGTGCATGTGTTCGGGGCTGGGGGTATGCCCTGATGGCTCAGGGGTAAAGAATCTGCCTGCAATGCAAGAGACCTGAGTTCGATCCCTGGGTTGGGAAGATCCCCTGGAGGAGGGCATGGGAATCCACTCCAATATTCTTGCCTAGAGAATCCCATGGACAGAGGAGTCTTGCGGGCTACAGTTCATGTGGTCGCAAAGAATCTGACACGGCTGGATTGAATAAGCAGCAGGATGTGTGAGTGTACGCCTGTTATGCTGCCGCTGCTGTTTAGTCCCTACGCCGTGTCCAACCCTCTTGCAACCCCATGGACTATAGCCCGCCAAGCTCCTTTGTCAATGGGATTTCCCAGGCAAGAATACTGAAGTAGGCTGCCATTTCCTTCTCCAGGGTATTTCCTTACCTAGGATAGAACTTGCATCTCCTGCTTGACAGGCAGATTCTTTACCACTGAGCTACCTGGCAAGCATGTACACCTATTATATACACTGTTTATCCACATAAATTTATTTGTCCATCTATGTATCAGTGCGCATGTATGTGTATATAAGGGCATCCCAGGTGGCGCTAGTGGAAAAGAACCCACTTGGTGGTGATGGTTTAGTCACTAAGTCATGTCCGACTCATGTGACCCCATGGACTGTAGCCTGCCAGTTTCCTCCATCCGTGGGATTCTCCAGGCAACAATATGGGAGTGTGTTGCCATTTCCTTCTCCAAAGAACCCACATAAATGATGCTAAAATGCTAAACATATCAGATGTCTCCAAGTCTAACCTGGTGTCACAGGTTGATCTTATTTTCTTACCTTGCTAATGTATAACTTGCATCTCTGACAGTGAAATATCATCCACAATTCATTTATTTATTTGCTCGGCCTAATGTGTGTACACACACACACACTGTGGTTTCAGAATTGTTCAACTGTACTGCTTTGCAAAACAAATTCACCAGCTTGAGCCCAGTGATTACAAATGGTTCTTTTTTAATCCAGCACCAGTCACAGCATCACTTTTCTGAGTAACCTAGGTCACCTCCCTTTCCCTACCCTCTTTCCTAAAGTGATGTCATGCATCTGTAGGACAGCTAGATTCACCTAGGTGTTATTGTCTGCATTCATTCCAGCATCTCCCAATGTTCTGGTTAATATTTTAAAATTTGTGGACACTTCACTATGTGATGTACAATTCTATGGGTTTCACAAATGCATAGAATCATGTATCCACCACCAGAATACCATAGATAGCAGTTATGTTATCCTAAAATCCCCCTTTAGTAATCATTTTTCTTCAGTCCCTCATCACCACTGACCTGTGTTCTGTCCTTATAGTGTTCGCCTTCTCTGCAATGTCACATGAATGGAATCGGGATATGTAGCCTTTCGGTTCTGACATGTTTCATTTAGCAAAATGTACATAAAGTTTATCCATATTGTTGAATAAACCAATAGCTTATTCATTTTTGCCACTGAATAGCATTCCTTCATATGAAGACAACTCAGTGTCTTCCAGACTGCTGTAACAAAGTACCACAGGCTAGATGGCTTATGAACAATGGAAATTTAATTATTTTGGTTTTGGAAGCTGGCAGTCCAAGACCAGGGTGCCAGCATGATGGGGTTCTATTGAGAACCATCTTGCTGTCTTCTTGCTGTGTCTTCCCATGACAGCAACAGAATGTCATAGAGCCCTGGGGTCACTTTGGTAAGGGCACTCATCCCATTTATGACTATCCCCTTCTTCTCTCATGACTCGATTACCTTGGGTGTTTGTTGATTTGAGGTGTCAGTTTGACTAGGCTAAGAGAAGCCCAGATGGCTGGTAAACATTTTGGGGTGTGTCTCTGAGAGATTCTAGAAGAGTTCTGGAAGAGATGTGGGGACTGAGTAAGGAACCTCACCTCACCAGCTCAGGTGGAATCACTGCCCCGTTTAGGGCCTGAAAAGAACAAAATAGTGGAGAAAGGGAGACATTGCTCTGTTTAAGCTGGGAAGCCACTTCCCCTGACCCATACATAGCATTAGCAGTCCTAGTTCTTAGGTCTTCAGATTTAGACTGGAACTTGCACCACTGGCTCCCTGGGTTCTCAGCTTTCCTGGGCCTCCTCCAACTTGCAGGTGGCAGACTGTGGGACTTCTCAGACTCAGTAATCATATGTGTCAATCCCTCCTAATAAGTCTCTTCCTAAATAGATAGGAAAAAGAAGTCTGTTTCTCAGGAGATCTCTGACTAATCACCTCCAAAGGCTCCGCCTCCTAACACCATCACATTGGGGATGAGGATTTCAATGCATGAATTTGGGAACCACACAAATGTTCAGGCCTTTGTACCCAGTTTAAAATTCCCCTGTTAAAAAAATAAACAAATAAAATTCCCATGTTGAGGGACATCTTGGTGGTTTCTGGTTTAGATAATCACTTACACATCTTCTTTTCCATGAACACAAAATTTCGGTTTACTTGGGTAAATATTTAGTAATGTGATTGCTGGGTCATATAGTAATTCTTTATTTGAATCTGCCACCTGGATGGAAGGGAAGTTTGGGAATGAACACATGTATGTGTATGGTTAAGTCTCTGCTGTTAACCGGAAACTATGATAGCATTGTTAATTGGCTATGAGTGAAAGTGAAAGTGTTAGTCACTCAGTTGTGTCTGACTCTTTGAGACCCCTTGGACTGTACCCTGACAGGCTCCTCTGTCCATATAATTCTCCAGGCAAGAAAACTGGGAGTGGGTAGCTATTCCCTTTTTCAGAGACTCTTCCCAACTCAGGGATAAAATTTGGGTCTCCCCCATTGCAGGCAGAGGTCTTTCTGAGCCACCAGAGCTCTACCCTAATACAAGATTATACTTTTTTTTTTTTTTTTTTGAAGAACTTGTCAAGGTAGCTGTGATATTTTGCAGGCCCTCTTCCAGGGTAGCTGTGACATTTTGCATTCCCATCAGCAATGTGAATGAGAGTCTCTTTGTATATATCGTCACCAGTGTTTGCTAGTGCCAGATTTAAAAAAAAAAATTAGCTCTTCAAATAGGTGTTAAATTACCCTTTAGTACTTATTATCATAGATAAATAGTCCTATATTTCTCTGTAAGTCTCCTAGTTTCATTGTTATTCCTTCCTGATTAAGGTTTATAAACAATTTCTAAAGAATCTGCTAACACTGGCTGTAAAACTGAGAAAGTCTCTTGGCTCAACTCTTTTATAGGACTCCAACAATAAATCAGTGTGACTTCACCTAGAGGGAGGGGAACCCTGACCATGGGGCTTGACGTGAGGACACTGAGAATTCCATGCCTTTCCTGACCCAGATACAACTTATCCATCAATTTCCTGACAATTCTCAACCAGATTGCCTTCTTTTTTAAAAAAAAAAAAAACACATTTGTTGAGTGCTTAATATAATATAGTCCAGGAATTGTTCTGTGTATGCTCTGGAAATTTTAGGGAAACACACATCATACCAGAAGCAAGTGTTATTCTACTCATCACCAAGAGTGAAATTGTTTCAGTTCTGTGGATAAAGTCACCACCTTCAGTGAGTGGTCAGCTGACCCATGTCTACAATGTGGAGAAAGAAAAGTGGTGAGGGGATGAAAATAGGGTCGTGAGAAAGGGTCAGGGAGAACACAAGATGTTATACCTCATTTACTTGAGCTCGAAGCTGATGGTTCTCAATTAACTGGGGAAGTCTGTTGGCAATTTCCATCCAAGGACGATAGTGACCAGGGAGTTCTCTCTGCATTCAAAAAATACAAATGTCTCAGTATGTTAGACCTCTCTGGGAAGCAGCCTCAATGCTACTTTCAGATTTCAACCTTAAGGCAGAATTCAGGTCAATTCTATTCAACAAATATTGAGAATTCGCTGAATCCTATGTGAGGCACTCTAGATACACAGGTGACTAAAATACAGTACTTGTGATTAGGAGCATGTGACTACTAAGGGATAAGTATAGTGTCATCAGACATAACCCATGCAGTATAATATATTGGATTATAGATGTGTGTAAGCTTAAGAAAGCGCTTCCCCGGGAGCTTAGCGGTAAAGAATCCACCTACAATGCGGGAGCTGCGGGAGACATGGGTTTGATCCCTGGGTTGGGAAGATCCCTTGGGGAAAGGAATCACAACCCACTCCAGTATTCTTGTCTGGAGAATTTCCACAGACAGGGGAGCCTGGAGTTTACAGTCCATGAAGTCACGAAGAGTCGGACACTACTAGTGACTTAGCATGGCACAGTACCCTTAAAAACTAGCAGAGGAGGGAGTGGTTAATTCTGTCGGTTATTCTAGGGGATCAAAGGGAAATGGTCATAGAAACATGACATTTGGGGCCAGCATTAGGGTTTGAAAGTGACTTTTCAGGTTGGCAATTTGAAGATGAGAAGGCAGTGAAACAGAGCAAATGATGGATAAATCATCTGTTCTTGGGATTACAGGTCATTCAGTGTTACTCAAATCTAAAGTTTAAGAGAAATGACAGATTAACGACAAATGACTCATAACAAATGTGAGTCACTCACTCATTAGTGATGTGGATGAACCTAGAGCCTATTATACACAATGAGATAAGTCAGAAAGAGAAAAAGAGATATCATATATTAACGCATATATAAGAAATCTAAAAAGGTGGTACTGATGAACTCATTTGCAGGGCAGGAATAGAGATACAGAGAATGGACTTGTAGACACAGCAGGGGAAGGAGAGGGTGGGATGAATTGCGAGAGTAGCATTGATATTTATACATTACTCTGCATAAAATAGAAAGCTAGTGGGAAGCTTCTGTATAACACAGGGAGCCCAGCCTGGCATTCTGTGATGACCTAGGGGGTGGGATTGGGGGAGGTGGGAGGGAGGTTCAAGAGAGAGGGGATATATGTATGCTTATGGCTGATTCACGTTGCTCTACAGCTGAAACCAACGCGATACTGTGAAGCAATTATCCTCTGATTTAAAAGAAATTGGGGGAAAAAGGTAGAGGCAGTGAGGATGATTTCCATGTTTATGAATCAAGTGACTGGATGAATCGGTGAGAACAACATGAACTGACACAGAAATACAGGTGAAGTCACAGACAGGGCACACAATACTGAATTTATTGTTAGATCTGTCTAAAAAATTCATGGAATGTCACCTAAAATATCCATGGAATGTCAAGATATGGCTGTATACTGGGCAGCTGGATATACAATTGGGAGTTCAGGAGAAAATTTACATTACAAATGTGCAACTGGAAGTATTACTGTAGTGCAAATTCCACTTTGTGGTTAAAATGACAAGAGTATACAAAGGTAGTTCAGAAGAAGTTGCAAAGTGAAAAGAGAAAGCTTAGATCAGTGCATTGGGGGATCTTACAAGGCGGGCAGAGGAAATAAATCCAGCAATTCAGATCATGAAGACATGCACAGACACTCAATGAGCCATAAAAGAACCACTCTATGGAAGTCAAGACGTTAGAGGGTTTTCTTGGGGAGCCAGACATCTTTTAAGACTTCTTAAGTGAACAATGTAAAGACAGAGGAAAACAATAGAATGGGAAAGACTAGAGATCTCTTCAATAAAATTAGAGATACCAAGGGAACATTTCATGCAAAGGTGGGCACAATAAAGGACAGAAACTGTATGGATGTAACAGAAGCAGAGGATATTAAGAGATGGCAAGAATATACAGAAGAACTATACAAAAAAGATCTTTATGATCCAGATAGCCACAGTGGCATGAGCGCTCACCTAGAACCAGACATCCTGGAGTGTGAAGTCAAGTGTGCGGTGGGCCTTAGGAAGCATCACTATGAACAAAGCTAGTGGAGATGATGGAATTACAGCTGAGCTATTTGAAATCCTAAAAGATGATGCTGTTAAAATGCTGCACTCAACATGCCAGCAAATTTGGAAACCTCAGCAGTAGACATAGACTGGAAAAGGTAAATTTTCATTCCAATCCCAAAGAATATTCAAACTACCTTACAGTTGTGCTAATTTCACATGCTAGCAAGGTAATGATCAATATCTTTCAAGCTAGGCTTCAACAGTACACAAACTGAGAACTTTCAGAGGTACAAGCTAGATTCAGAAAAGGCAGAGGAACCAGAGGTCAAATTGTCAACATCTGTTTCCTCACTGAAGAAGCAAGGGAATTTAAAAACACCTACTTTTGCTTCATTGATTATGCAAAAGCCTTTGACTCTGTGGATGAAAACAAACTCTGGAAAATTCTTAAAGAGATGGGACTATCAGACCACCTTACCATCTTCCTGAGAAATTTGCATGCAGGTCAAGAAGCAACAATTAGAGCCAGACATGGAGCACCCAGTTCCAAATTGGGAAAGAAGTATGTCAAGGCTGAATATTGTCACCTTGCTTATTTAACTTATATGCAGGGTACATCATGCGAAATGCTGGGCTCGATGAAGCACAAGCTGGAATAAAGATTGCTGGGAGAAATGTCAATAACCTCAGATATGCAGGTGATACCACCTTATGACAGAAAGCAAAGAGGAATTAAAGAGCCTCTTGATGAAAGTGAAAGAGAGTGAAAAAGCTGGCTTAAAACTCAACATTCAAAAACTAAGATTATGGCATCCGGTTCCACCACTTCACGGCAAATAGATGGGGAAACAATGGAAACAATGACAGACTTTATTTTTCGGGGCTCCAAAATCACTGCAGATGGTGACTGCAAGCACGAAATTAAAAGATGCTTCCTCCTTGGAAGAAAAGCTATGATCAAACTAGACAGCATATTAAAGGCAGAGACATTGGTTTGCCAACAAAGGTCTGTATAGTCAAAGCTATGGCTTTTCCAGTAGTCAGGCTTTTCTGGATGTGAGAGTTGGACTGTAAAGAAGGCTGAGAGCCAAAGAATTGATGCTTTTGAACTGGTTGCTAGAGAAGACTCTTGAGAGTCCCTTGGATTGCAAGGAGAACAAACCAGTCAATCCTAAAGTAAATCAACCTGAAAATAGTCATTGGAAGGCCTCATGCTGAAGCTGAAGCTCCAATACTTTGGGCACCTGGTGTGAACAGCTGACTTATTGGAAAAGACCCTGCTGGGAAAGACTGAAGGCAGGAGGTAAAGGGGGCAACAGAGGATGAAGTGGTTGGATAGTACCATTGACTCAATGGACATGAGTTTGAGCAAAATCTGGGAGATGGTTAAGGACAGGGAAGCCTGGCTTGCGTGCAGTCCAAAGAGTCAGACACAACTGGGTGAGTGAACAACAACAGGGATTTATTTATCAAATGGCCAAATGCATCATTTTAAGTAAGTTTACCTCTTTAAAATAAAACCTGAAACATCACTAACACATATACAGCAATTCAGATTGGGGTCACGGAAACAGGGTTTGAAACATAATATACTGAAGAGGTAAGAGTGTAGAGATTGAATATGTGAATTACTTTTTTGGGAGCACCATAAGGCATTAAGGTTTCCCAGGTGGCTCAATGGTGAAGAATCCGCCTGCCAGTGCAGGAGACGCAGGTTCGATCCCTGGGTCAGGAAGATCCCCTCGAGAAGGAAATGGCAACCCACTCCAGTATTCTTGCCTGGAATATCCCATGAATAGAGGAGTCAGGTGGGCTACAGTTCATGGGGTTGCAAAAGAGTCAGACATGACTTAGCAGTGAAACAACAAGATAAGGCATTAACAAGGGGAAAGTTTGTGTTTGAGAGCTGTTTCCACTGAAGAATAAAAGATTTGAGTGGTTTACAGTCTGTTACTCAAGAGGTAGAGACTGAAGCAAAAGGAGAGAGGAAACAAAAAATAAAAGAATCATGAGGAAGGGGAGGAGGAGAGAAAGAGCCACAATGGAACACACTTAAAGAAATAGGAGGGCTGCCCCGGTGGCTTAGTGGTGAAGAATCTGCCTGCCAATGCAGGAGACAGAGTTCCATCCCTGGTCTGGGAAGATCCCATATGCCTCACAGCAACTAAGTCCATGTGTTGAGTCTGTGTTCCAGAGCTGGGGAGCCACAACTACTGAGCCACACGTCCTAGAGCCCGCGCTCCCCAACAAGAGAAGCCGCCACAATGAGAAGCCTGTGCGGCACAAGGAGATAGCAGGCCCTGCTCACAGCAACTGGGAAGACCCAGCACAGCCAAAGATAAAAATACATACATACATATATATATATTTTTTTTAATAAAGAGAACAAGAAAGTCTGGAGTGTGAAGGAATTCATTTCTTATGAACTTAATTTCTCAGCAAATGGTAGTGAAGAGTCAGGTTGTATGATCTGAGGAGAGAGGTGCGTATTAAATTCATTATAGGAGAAGGAACAGGAAATTAAACACAAAATGCAACTATATCACAATGCATATTAGGTATATTATAATGCATTATCATGACTTAGAAAACCCAAGGAATTTTGAAAACAATTAGTTTGGAGAGCTGTAGGTCTATAAATTACCAATAAGTCACTTATTTCTTAGAAAGTAAAATAAAACTGGGTGAATCTAACATCCAATGAACAACCTGTGAAAATTATAGACTTCATTTAATCCTCTGCTTTCTATCTTCTATAAATTCAGGACAAATTGGGGCACCCTTTTGTAGCTTTCTTAAATTATACCAGATTAATATAACTTCATAATTCAAAATTTTTAATATAGATATTGCCGGGGGTGGGGTTTCCTCTCTACCTTTCCTAAGTTCTTGAGTCTGGACTTATAATAAATTGACACAAGACAGATTAACAGGAGAAATAGAAAGGAATGTTATTAATAGCTTGTGCATACAGACTATTAGAAATGTGACCTAAGAAATGTGACCTGAAAAGTGACCATAGCGGGCAACTTTTATTCTTTTTAAACAAAGAAACAATAACTCTGTGATGAAAGGACAAGATGATGAAACTTGGGCTTCATGTATTTAGTGAAGAATATATACAATCTTGTCGTGGGGTCATCAATTAAAGAACTAACAGGGTTTTATTTATTCAGGCTTCTCGGCTCAAATTCCCTACCTATGGTGATAAGGGTGTCTTCCTATCTCCATGGGCAAGGGGGACATCTTTCATAGGAGAGATTTATTTCCTGCTTCTAGGGAGACAGAAAAGAGAGTCAAAGGTCCTTTTGAATTTACTGTTTCTTTCTGTTTTTGAATGGTCTTTTTATTTTATTTTTAAAAAAATTATTTATTTTTAATTGGAGGATAATTACTTTACAATATTTTGTTGGTTTCTGCCATATGTCATCATGAATATCCCATCCCTCTTGACCCTCCCTCCTGCTTCCCACCTTGATTGTTTCTTTAGTAACTTTAGTTCAATATAATCAATATGAAGGACTTTCCTGCTGGTCCAGTGGTTGGGACTTTGCCTTCCAATGCAGGTAGTGTGGGTTCAATCCCTTGTTGGGAAACGAAGATCCTACATGCCTTGTAGTCAAAGAGTCAAAACATAAAACAGAAGCAATATGGTAACAAAGTTAAGGAAAGACTTTAAAAGTAGTACACATTTAAAAAAATAAAAAGAAAGAAAGAATGTAAAGAACAGAAGACAAAATAATCAGTATGATTGAGGCATATTCAGGGTTAACTTGCCCAGGGCCCCAACAATATGGGTATTCACAAAGAAGAAACCATACCATTATCTCCTCATATATTCTTCACTCAGTCCCTCAATTTCTCAAAGGTAGAGTCCACTACACTCCCCTATTCTCCCAGGGTAAAAAACATTTATAAGCATTAATGGTCATTTTCCCTAGCAGTGATGCAGAGTTGAAGAAAGCTGATAACTGACCCAAGTTTGGGGATTTACAGAGTGGTGGCAGAGTTAAGAATGCTCGCACTCACAGAGGCAGAGAGATTTATGGTCAACTGACTCTGAACCAGCAACTTGTTTTTCTCCTGTTTTACAAACAGCAATTGAATGCAGCAACAGAGACAAGGGAATATAGTATTTTCAAAGAAAATCACAGAAGGAGACTCAGTATTCAGGAGGTCTTTTTAAAATGGGTTTGAGAAAAAGCTGTAAGTAAGTCATCACCTCTGGCTTTCTTTCTTTGATACCTGAACAGGGATCATATTCTGAGAACTAAAGCACCCTGGGGAATTCTCTGTAGTTAGGACTTGGCACTTTCACACTGGTGGCCTGAGTTCAATGCCTGGTATGGGAAATACAATCCCACAAACCACGTGGCAGTGTATATATATATATATATATATATATATACACACACACACAGCATATGTATAAATATACAGCATCCTGGATTTTTGTTTCTGGGCTTGCATGGAAATCTTCAAATACTCCATTGTTCCTCAACCTAAGCCACCCTCTATTCTTTAATACCTCCTTTCCCCTTAGACTACTCGATGCTTCTTAGCCTTCTTCCTCTTTCTCATCCTCTCCCTTTTTTAAAGAGCTCAAGTGTGTAGACTCCGGTATCACCCCACAAATATAAGAAAACAGTGAGCTTTGAGAACCTCTGGGTTCTCCAAGTGCAGTCCCCATCTGGCAGCATTGGAATGATGTGAAAACTTGTTAGATATGCAAATTTGGGGGGCTCCTCCCCAGACATATTGAACCCCAAACTCAGGGCTGGGGCCCAGCTAATGTAACCAAAAGTTTGAAAACCACTGGTGTGGGGACCTCAAAAGTGAAGGGAGAAAGAATTTTAAAGCTAGTTCACAATCCATTTGAAATGTATCCACCAAGGTTTTCTTGGTGGTCTCCTGATGGAGAATCCACCTGTCAATGCAGGGGGCACGGGTTTGATTCCCGATCCAGGAATACTCCACATGCTGATATTCCACCGCATCTGAGCTGGTGCCCTGTGACTGCTGAAGCCCGGGGTGCCTAGAATCTGTGCTCTGAAACCACAGAAGCCCCTGCAGTAGGAAGTCAGCACCCTGCAGGGAAGGGTAATTCCCCATTCCCTGTAACTAGAGAAAGCCCGCACCCAGCAATGAAGACCCAGAGCAACCAAAAATAAAACTTAAATGAACAAATAACTCTTTAAAAAAAAAAAACCACCCACCCTTCCTGTGGGCTTTTCCTCTAGCAACTGAATAAAACAATGAATCATGTTCATTACTTTCTGACTGCCAGATTCTTTTTTAATTTACAGTGTTGGGGGCAGGACCAGCTGATGAGTATTTCTCTACACAGCATTCCTTTCGGTATTAGTTAATACTTCTCTATCACATCTGTTTCAAAACCTGCAGACAATCCTAATGTACTGTGAATGAATATTGGTAATTGCTTACAATTTTTGGCTCTCGTTAACCAATCTGAAACAGTCATTCTTCTATGTGCATTTTTAGGTGTTGTCTCATTAGCAGGACAAATTTATAAATATGGATTTTACTGAATGAAAGATTTTTGCACCTGGAATGGTTGAAAGCCTCTTCTTGGTTTTCTTACAGAAAAGTTACATGAATTGATAGTTGCATTTATATAATATGTAATATATAATGGGAGTGCCAGTTTATTTATACTTCTAACAAGGTTGAGCATTACCAAACTTTTTTGTTGTTATTTTTAAAGATACATACATTGGATTCTTTGCACCAAAATTCTATAGTTATTTTAATATTCAATAATAAAATAAACATCCAAAAATATTCCTTTCTCAAAAATGATGATTAAAACAATGTAGTCAATGTTCATGGCAAGACAGTCAAAAAGCACAGAATTTAGAAGGTGGAAAATAAAATTACTCTTCTTCTCTTCCTCTCTTCTAGCAGTAATGACCCTTGGACGTTTCTGTGGTTTTCCAGAAATTTTGTATGTTATCATTGTATTGTTTACATTTCTGTGATTACTGATGAGTTTGAATATCTAGTCTTATGCTTTTGTCATATTGCATTTTGGGTGCAGGTGTGAAATTTCCATTCATATCAGGGTAGTCAAATGAGCCAGCATTTTCATTTATGCATTGGGTTTTTGGTTATACTTAGAAAGTTCTTCTTGTCCCAATATTACTTCTTTTTAGAATATTTCTAGTTTAAATGTTGATGCTTACTTCTTTAATCTATCTACACTTGTGTCGTGAGTTAGGATAGATTATCTCATTCGTGCCCTTTCAAAATAGAGGAAGTTCAAGCCAGAGAAATTAAGTAACTTTCCCAAGATTACACATATCATTGGCAGTCAGGTCAAACCACTTCTGACTCAAAGTTCAGTGTACTTTCCAGCACTTTCTGAGAGTAAACACACAGAATGGCGAGTGAGGAGATGTTCACTGCAAGGGGATAAGAAGTCCAGAGAAGCTTGACATGTTTTTCTTCCCCTTATTCCAATGATCAGAAGACCCAGAAATTGGATGGACAGAAATAATAAAATCTGTGGCCTTCTTTTCTAATTTTTTTTCCAGTTTCCTATTTGATATTATTCTTTTTCTGGACTTTTATATCTGTCAAAGTATAGTTTTCAAAAGTTGAAAACTGACTCATGCAAATATGGAATGCATGTCCAAAATAAATTTAGTTTATTAATGAGGAACTCAACAGGATGGCCAAGTTGGTTCAAAATCACTTGATAGACTGAAGTGTTTATAGAGTTTTTAAAAAACGAATGCTAAAAAATTAATTGCTAAGTTAAAAACATGGTAATGGGTTAATGTCCTGTGTGGCACAACCGTCACAAACTTTAGGGTTATATTTTCTACTCAACAGAAATCACTTGCAGCTCTTTTGAACAAAATTTTGCAAGTTAACATGTAGTTTCAGAGATTCAGTCCGACTCAATAGTAAGCAGCATGTCAAAAAAGGAGCATCGTTCTTAAGGAAGGTAATTAAGTAATCCTAAAGTGAGACTGCTAATTAGACAGGGCTCCAAGTGATAGTGACTAAAACTCAGCCCTTCTTTTGCTCTGCTTTGGATAGTTCTTCTCAATACATTTCTAATCTAAGAAAGGACAGATTTTATAGAAGTCATGTATTTTATAGAAACACCAAACTGTATTATACTGGTTCACAAAATCAACTTCTGATTAAGAAAATAGTACAGATACAGAAAGCTAAAAAAAAAAAAAAAAAAAAAAATTAAAAGTCTAAGTGAAATTAAACCAGTCAAATGTCAACAAGGAAAAGTTGGGTGATAATGTTAGTATCGTAAAAATTAGAATGTGATCTATTGGACTGAGTAGAATTTGAAAGAGATGACTTTTAGGGAAATAAAAGACTGGAAAAATGGAAAGAGGCTGGTGTGACATAGCTGCCAAGTAAAGAGGAGACAGAAATATTAGATGACTTTGAAGAGATGGGTAGGCAGCATGAGTGGCCTCCGAGGCTACACCAAAGTATTGGATTTTTTTCTAAAGAGAAGAGTTATGTGGTTTGATTTTTTTAATTTAAGGCTTACTCTGATTGCCATGCAGGAGTGTGTTATAGTTGGGCAAGAGGGGAAATAAAGACAGTTTACAAAGCAACAGTCCAGGAAGAAATGGTGGTGGATTGCACTAGGGTGAAAAAGAAAAAGGTGGGCAGCTAAGAGATAGATTTCAGAGACAGGGATGAATTCATTCATTATCACAGGAGTCATTAGAGAATAATAAAGATTACTGCAAGACTCAATTACAAAATAGGTAGTTAAGGGTAACACAGGTCTAGAACAAAGTGAACACTGACTAAATAATAGTTCAGTTCGATCACTCAACTACTATAAAATAACTATATATTATAAAGGGGTTATTGTAGGAACTAAAAAATATTCCATTCTTAATGAAGTATAGAAGAATGATATCAATAAATTTTGCTAATACTTTTGAAAATCTGAATTGAAACTCTGATTGAAAACCTGAATTGGAACCCCAATAAAAAAAAAACAAAAACTTTTGTTTTTTCTCCTAGAAGTATTAAATCTAAATAGACCAAAAGCATAGAGGAAATGAAAAATATAATTAAAAACTTATCACCTAAAATCTGTCCTTTCTTGAGAATTATGATATATTATCTGTTCCAGAGCATAGATGAAGATGAGAAAGCAATTAATGCAATTGTGAAGATAACAGACCCTCAGGACTAACCCCTGAAACAGTAACACTACTGTGGTGTATGAATACAAAAAGGTAATTCTTAAATAAAATATTATCAAACTGAATTCATTAGTATAAAAGACCAACCCATGTTTGGCATTACTGTGAGTGTATTTTGACATTGAAATGTTGTTGTTTGGTTGTCTTTTTGTTGCTAAGACGTATCCAACTCTTTTGCGGCCCCATGAACTGGAGCCCACCAAATTCCTTTGTCTGTGGTATTTCCCAGGCAAGAAGACTAGAGTGGGGTATCATTTCTTCTTCCACGGATCTCCCCCACCCAGGGACTGAAGCTGCGTCTCCTGCATTGCAGGCGGATTCTTTACCACGGAGCTGCCAGGGAGGCCCCTGGAAAGTTGTTATGAAACATTGAATCAGAAAGGCCAAGAAAAAGTACAGAAAAGGTTTAGAAAGAATATTTTGATAAGTTGTTTGAGGGCATGCCAAAGCAACAATGTGCTGTGCTGAGTTGCTCAGTCACATCCGACTATTTGCAATCCCATAGACTGCAGCCCACCAGGCTCCTCTGGCCATGCGGATTCTCCAGGCAAGAATACTGGAGTGGGCTGCCATTCCCTTCTCCAGGGGATCTTCCCAACCCAGGGATCAAATCTAGGTCTCACACACTGCAGGTGGATTCTTTACCATCTGTGTTACCAGGGAAGCCCCAAAGTAACAATAAATGGATGTTAAAATGCCCTCCAAGGTGGAACTTGGCAATGATAAATTTTCTTTTTTTCTTTCTGTTTCGTTTTGCTTGTCTTCTTCCCTGGAGGATATAAACAGATTTGGGACTGAGGTTCTGTAGCTTTGGACAGCAGCTGCTACAGAGAAGGGTTCACCATCTCTGCCCACCTGTCTCCATTTGGAATAAGAGCTCAGGCGTTTCTATGATGAAGATTGGACAAGCGTTAAAAACTTTCATTGATGACAAATTGATTTATCCACCTAGGGGAACTACATCTTTTGTTCTGGTCTCATCCTCTATCAAAATTGTTTTCTAGGCTGGGAGCAGAGAGTTCACATTAATTCACATCTGTAAACTAAGTGTTCTGAAACATTAAAAGCAGTGCAAAATTATGCAGTGGACTGAAATGATAAAACAATTCCACCAAAAAAAAAAATTGAAGAAATAGTGAATGAGGGGAGGTACATTATTCTGACACCAGAGAGAGTGACATGTCTTTTGAGAAACCTGTATGCAGGTCAGGAAGCAACAGTTAGAACTGGACATGGAACAACAGACTGGTTCCAAATAGGAAAAGGAGTACGTCAAGGCTGTATATTGTCACCCTGCTTATTTAACTTATATGCAGAGTACATCATGAGAAATGCTGGGCTGGAGGAAGCACAAGCTGGAATCAAGATTGCCAGGAGAAATATCAATAACCTCAGATATGCAGATGACACTAGTCTTATGGAAGAAAGTGAAGAGGAACTAAAAAGCCTCTTGATGAAAGTGAAGGAGGAGAGTGAAAAAGCTGGCTTAAAGCTCAACATTCAGAAAACTAAGATCATGGCATCTGGTCCCATCACTTCATGAGAAATAGATGGGGAAACAGGGGAAACAGTGACAGACTTTATATTTTTGGGTTCCAAAATCACTGCAGATGGTGATTGCAGCCATGGAATTAAAAGACACTTACTCCTTGGAAGGAAAGTTATGACCAACCTGGATAGCATATTTAAAAGCAGAGACATTACTTTGCCAACAAAGGTCCTTCTAGTTAAGGCTATGGTTTTTTGAGTAGTCATGTATGGATGCGAGAGTTGGACTATAAAGAAAGCTGAGCACCAAAAAATTGATGCTTTTGAACTGTGGTGTTGGAGAAGACTCTTGAGAGTCCCTTGGACTGCAAGGAGATCCAGCCAGTCCATCCTAAAGGAGATCAGTCCTGGGTGTTCATTGGAAGGACTGATGTTGAAGCTGAAACTTCAATTCTTTGCCCACCTCATGAGAAGAGTTGACTCATAGGAAAAGACTCCGATGCTGGGAAGGATTGGGGGCAGATGGAGAAGGGGACGACAGAGGATGAGATGGCTGGATGGCATCACCACCTAGATGGACATGGGTTTGGGTAAACTCCGGGAGTTCGTGATGGACAGGGAGGCCTGGCGTGCTGCGGTTCATGGGGGTGCAAATAGTCGGACCTGAATGAGAGACTGAACTGAACTGAACTGAGAGAATGAATGCCCGGAGGTTAGAATGAAGAATGGGGAAGCATTCTAAGCAAACGTCTTCAAAATAACAAGTGATTTTACAAATATAATCCTCATGATTACAAATTAATTTTAGGAACAAGATAAGCAATTTTTGTGGGAGTGACTTGGTTTGAATTAAACGTTTAGAAGTTTCATATTTTGGTTTTATTTATAGAGGGAACATTAAAATTAACCAAAATGTCTAATGCCATTAAATTGCAATGTTTTATCATGCAAATAGGATTTAATGAAACCATTAAAATTATATTGTTTAGACTGATTTATTTTAGGCAGTTTTATTTCATAGCATTGAGTTAAAAACACACAGTGCAGGTTTAGATATGCAATAGAATTACAACTTTGCAGCTTTGCAAACACATAGACACACATATATACACAGACAAATACATAGCCAAACATACACACCCTTAGATAAATTATCCCCAGATACCTAAGGTATATTGATTTTATGGTAGAGTTGTGAATAATCAATTTCCTACTTTTAAGAATCTTCCAGTGTGAACTTGATATGAATTTATTAAGTTGGTAACAAAATAGTAACATTTAGATTTTTTTTCATAAAAAATCTTGTCACTAACAATGTGCCACTGAATTTTAGTAGTCTCCTAATTTGTAAAGATTAATAATAAAATACATATTCAATAAAAGGAGTTTGTGGTAAGATTTCAAGCAGAGGATGGTCAATTTATAGTACACACTAACCTGATATTATATATAATTGAAAGAATTTTTTAAACAATAGTGGGGTCTTAAGTTGTGATTAAAAGCATTTAAGAGATAATTATGGTAATTATATGCTTCAAAATCAAATTAGGACATAATTTGATAAATATTGACATAATGATGGTATGAAATGTGATAAGATATTCCCTCTCAAATTGGTCATGATTTAGAAAATCTATATTATATAGAAATAACTTATCCTGTTGTCAACAGGACCTGGAGCTGGGCCTGGCTTAGTCTTTAGTTTCAAACTGAAATCACAGAGTATCAGAATTATGAGGGGTTTTCTTAATTTGATCCTCCTCATATGCCCATAACATGTTATCCTCACACAAGTAAAGTAGGTAAAAAGATAGCAAATATGACTTGCTGATTTTAAAACTAGTAAGAAATTTACCTAGATTTCAAATTCAAATCAATATGACTATTATAGTGTTGTCGGTGCTGTTAACCAGAATTTGTAATGTTAATTATCTACTGTTTCTCAACTAGAGGAACGTATAAAATTGCCTTTAAGGAATAATTTTCATGAATCCCAGAGAATAATTTCCCAAAGATTCAAAGACCTGGGTCAGAAAAAAGAAAGAAACTAAAATCTTTTTTACGGGAAATGTTTTTCCATTGCAAATTATCTCTGTGATATAAAACATTTCTTTCTATATAGTCAGAGATTAAAAACACAACACTAAACATCTCAGCATTTATGCATCCTTAGGAGCATATCTTTACTCCTCTTCTATCTCCCTACTCCACAACCCACAGTTTCAGAAACATGATTCTAGATTATCCTTTTAGATTTATACAGGTCAATATTGGAAAAAAAAAAAAAAAAAAACCAACTAAAAAATGAGTGGAAGACCTAAACAGACATTTCTCCAAAGAAGACATACAGTTGGCCAACAAAAACATGAAAAGATGTACATTGCTTATTATGAGAAATGCGAACAACTACAATGATGTATCACCTCACACTGGTCAGAATGACCATCATCAAAAAATCTGCAAACAATAAATGCTGGAGAACATCTGGAGAAGAGGGAGCCCTCTTGCACTGTTGGTGGAAATGTAAACTGATACTGTCAATATGCAGAACCATATGGAGGTTCCTTAAAAAACTAGGAATAAAACAACTGTAATCCAATCAATTACAGTTGATTGCTGATCCAGCAATCCCATTACTCAACATATACCCTGAGAAAATCATAATTCAAAAAGGCATATGTACCCCAATGTTCGTTGCAGCACTATTTACAATAGCCAGGACATGGAACCAGCCTAGATGTCCATTGACAGATGAATGGATAAAGAAGTTTTGGTACATATATTCAATGGAATATTATCAGCCATAAAAAGGAACAAATATGAGTCAGTAGAACTGACATGCAAGAATACAGAATCTATTATACAGAGTGAAGTAAGTCAGGAAAACAAATATAGTATATTAACATGTATATATGGAATCTAGAAAAATGGTACTGATGAACTTATTTGCAGGGAAGGAATAGAGATACAGATGCAGAGAATGGACTTATGGACACAGCAGGGGAAAGAGAGGATGGGACAAATTGAGAAAGTACGACTGACATACATATATTACTATGTGTAAAACAGATAGCTAGTGGAAACTGCTCTATAGCACAGGGTGCCTAACCCAGTGTTCCATGATGACCTAGAGGGGCGAGATGGGGGCATGCGAGGGAAGCTCTAAAGGAATGGGATGTATATGCATATACATACATATATATATATATATATATATATATATAAAATTCATATGTATATATGTGCATATATATGGCTAATTTGCATTTTTGTACTGCAGAAACTAACACAACATTGCAATGCAATTATATTCCAATACAATATTTATACAGGACAGTTCAGTTCAGTAGTTCAGTCATGTCCCCATGCGACCCCATGGACTGCAGCACCCCAGGCCTCCCTGTCCATCACCAACTCCCAGAGTTTACCCAAACTCATGTCTATTGAGTCGGTGATGCTATCTAACCATCTCATCCTCTGTCATCCCCTTCTCCTCCTGCCTTCAATCTTTCCCAACATCAGGGTCTTTTCAAATGAGTCAGCTCTTCGCATCAGGTGGCCAAAATATTGTAGTTTCAGCTTTAACATCAGTCCTTCCAATGAACACCAGGACTGAGCTCCTTTAGGATGGATTGGCTGGATCTCCCTGCAGTCCAAGGGACTCTCAAGAGTCTTCTCCAACACCACAGTTCAAAAGCATCAATTCTTTGGCACTCAGCTTTCTTTATAGTCCAACTCTCACATCCATACATGACTACTCGAAAAACCATAGACTTGACTAAACAGACCTTCGTTGACAAAGTAATGTCTCTGCTTTTTAATGTGTTGTCTAGGTTGATCATAACTTTCCTTCCAAGGAATAAGTGTCTTTTAATTTCATGGCTGCAATCACCATCTGCAGTGATTTTGGAGCCCCCCAAATATAAAGTCAGCCATTGTTTCCCCTGCTTTTTCAATGATCCAATAGATGTTAGCAATTTGATCTCTGTTTCCTCTGCCTTTTTTAAAACCAGCTTGAACATCTGGAAGTTCATGGTTCACATGTTGCTGAGGCCTGGCTTGGAGAATTTTGAGCATTACTTTACTAGCGTGTGAGATGAGTGCAATTGTGTGGTAGTCTGAGCATCTTTTGGCATTGCCTTTCTTTGGAATTGGAATGAAAACTGACCTTTTCCAGTCCTGTGGCCACTGCCGAGTTTTCCAAATTTGCTGACATGCAGACTGCTTTCCCATATAACTGGTCATGCATTTACTGTGCTCACATTTGAAAAACAAGGCTGGACTTTGAGCTCATGTGGGCTAGCTTAGCTGTCTACCCTTTGCTCATAAGGTGTTTTCTCATATTCCAGCTTTTCTCTGACCTTAAAGCTACAATTTTCAGCAGAGGCTGTGAATATTCTGCATTTTTCAGCACTTTGAGATCATAGAGTGGTGAACACGAGTTAATAATATGCTGATAAGACCGGTCGGTATTTAACAGTCCCTTCGCGCTTCCTTGTTCCTTTCGTGTTTTGCACCCTCAGCTTTTGTTGCCCTTGACCCTCCTGTCTGATCAGGGGTCCTCTGGGGATCTCAGGGCAAAACAAAGCTTTGGGGCTTCCCTGGTGGCTCAGTGGTGAAGAATCCAACCTGCCAATGCGGGAGACGTGGGTTCAATCCTTGGTCTGGGAAGATCCCACATGCCGTGACACAGCTAAGCCTGTGTTCCACAACTGCTGCGCCTGGGCTCTAGATGCTGCGGGCTGCAACTGCTGAAGCCTGAGCGCCCTAGAGCCTGTGTTCCACAACAAGAGCGGCCGCCACAAGGAGAAACCCACGTGCCACAGCTAAAGAAAAGCTCTGAGAGCAGTGAAGACTCACCGCAGCCAAAAAAAAAAAAAAAAAAAAAGATCAATAATTATTAAAAAAAAAAGAAAATTAACAAGGCTTTGGTTTCCATTGCCAGGATCTCCCTTTCTCTAACTGTTCATCTTTCTGCCTCACTTCCTATAGTGAGCCGAACGGCTTGTGCCCACCACTTTCTCCCCAAAAGACGTGTCCGCTTGGAAACTGTGAATGTGACCTTAATTGGAAATGGGTCTCTGCTGATACCATTTAGCTAGTCACCACAAGATAAGAACACCGTGGATTAGCATGGTTGTGATGATGTGTGCTAAGTCGCTTCAGTTGTGTCTGACTCTTGCGACGCTGTGGATGGTAGCCCACCAGGCTCCTCTGTCCATGAGATTCTTCAGGTGAGAACATTGGAGTGTGCAGACTGCCATGCCCTCCTCCAGGGGATCTTCCAGACCCAGGGGATCAAACCCACGTCTCTTGTGTCTCCTGCATTGGCAGGCAGGTTCTTTACCACTAACGCCACCTGGGAAGCCTGGATGTGATGACATGTGCCCTTATAAGGGAAGACAGAGAGAGAGGGAGGAAGATTGCAGAGCAGATAAGAAGGCCATGTGAAGATGGAGCAGAGAGTGGAGTCCTTCTGCTGGGAGCAAGGATGCCAGGAGCCACAGGAAGGTGGAAGAAGCCAAGAAGGATTCTCCCGAGAGACTTTGCAGGGGGAGGAGTGTGCTGCCAACACCCTGATTCCAGAATTCTTCCCCCCAGAAGTCTAAGAAAGTACATTTCTCTTGCTTTAAGCCACCAACATATTTTTGGTAATTTTGACACCAGCCCTAGGAAATTAATTCACTTCCAGAGCCTCATTTTGACTGAGAGTAGCAGATATGTAATTTCCCTGATGCATGATTTGTCATCCTTTCTTAGATCACTCAGCTCAGCTCTCCCCATGTTGTCTTAAGCTTTTCTACAGCTTCGGTACCCTGAGGGTGAAAAACTCTGAGCGGTTTCATTGTTTCGGATTCCAGTTTCTAGGACCATCTTGGCCGCTTTTTCCCCATTTTTATCCGCGTTGTCCAACCACTTCCCCATCGGCTTGTGGGCTTGCCTCACCTTTTTCTTAGTTTCTTAACTTTGGCATGGAAATCCACATCCTGTCCAGCCTTCCCCACCTCCAAACTCACCTTTCTTTATTAATCTACAGTCAGTGTTCTGAAATCTGATCTCTTTGGGTGTATCTCTGCAATATAGTAGATGTGTTAATAATAATATATCTATTGGTAATATATATGGCTATATAGTATGTAATAAGCCATGTATATGTATGTAATATAATATGTAATAAATAAAATAAAGCATGGACATGTGTTTGAGCAAGCTTCGGGAATTGGTGATGGACAGGGAAGCCTGGCAAGCTGCAATCCATAGGGTGACAAAGAGTCGGACCTAACTGAGCGACTGAACTAAACTAAATACAACCATCATTGCCTCAAATCTCATTTGACATGGTCAGGCATATAGCTCAGATACTAGCAGATATGGTAGCTTTTTCTCAAGGAAATATTAGATTTCTTCCTACCTCTACTTTCCATTTGAAAACTATAGTCTCCTGTGTTAATTATTTTTCTACTCTTCCTTCAGAACAGCTGGAGTCCAGTGCTTCTCACAAGTGCTTTAAATTTTTACGGGAGAGTATATGTATATTTATTTTTCCTAAGAGACCCAGGTTTGGTCCCTGGGTGGGGAAGACCCCTGGAGAAGGGCAGGGCAACCCACTCCAGTGCTCTTGCCTGGAGATTGCCATGGACAGAGGAGCCTGGTGGGCTGCAGTCCATGGGGCCTCAAAGAGTCGGACACGACTGAAGTGACTTAGTATGCACACAAGCCCGTCTCACTGTCTCTCACACTTAGGAACATGTTTCTTTCCAAAAACAACCTTCAAAAACCCTCATTGCTCATGTGAACCTCCACTGTCTTTTGTAGATTCTGTCAAGTACTGACCTAGTTAGCCTAGATGTTCCGATTTCACTCCTGGCTGGGTTTCTGGCATCAGTATTTATTTAGGCTCCCCAGCTAATTTTGGTACACAATCTGGGAACCCCTGTCAGAACCTTGCCTGCACTTAACTTTCTGCTAGGGATACAGTCACATGCCAGTGCATAAGTCGTTTACCAGATGTGTGAAATCCAAATTCCTGAGCCTGACTTTTGAGTTCTCTTGGTCCCACCCCAATCTAATCT
Organism: Odocoileus virginianus; assembly: GCF_023699985.2. Lineage (NCBI taxonomy): Eukaryota > Metazoa > Chordata > Mammalia > Artiodactyla > Cervidae > Odocoileus > Odocoileus virginianus. Next base: position 198,022 of record NC_069705.1, on the reverse strand, counting down.
GCTCTATCATCTATCTTGGTCCTTCCTTTTCTGGCCCAGCTGATTTGCTTATATTCTTTAAAGAAAAATTTCTCCCCACCCATCCACCCAAACACAGGCACGCACAGATTACATGAATGGCAAGCGATTTGGGGGGCTTCCCTGTGGTACTAAAAGAGACACATTTTCCTCACTGAAATGTTAGACCCTGCAGATGTTTGAGAGTTTATAGAAACAGTAGGGTAGTGTATGTTAAACCAAGTCAGGCCTTTCCTGCAGAGCCAGAATGATTGCTTGTTCATTAGTTTGACTGTGCTTTCTTCTCTGTGCTTTCTTCTCTTTGTTATTGATAAAAATCAGAACCATTTCTTGTATTTATTAGCTTAACATAAAAATGCTATTAGAAATTCCACATAGATGGGTCCAATATCCATAAAATCATTGGAGCATAATGTGATATTTACTACCTGTGGTACATAATTATACTCACATGCTCTAAGTATTTGTGGTAAACAACCAAGCTTGCTGGAAGGGCATCTTTGGTCTGACTGACATAACGGAATAGCCACCCCATCACTTCCCTAAAAGCAAACAAAACCCTTAGCAAAACCAGGCTGATGTTTCTCAGTTTGTGATCTGTTGTGACACCACTGCTATTTGATGATGGGTGAAGATCACACCATGGGTGGTGGGTGATCTTCTGATTAGTTGAGTAACCTGAGACAGATTTTGGTGTCAACAGTCTTCCCCTACCTCTTCCCAGAAAGGGAGGTGTTTAGGAGGGAACACTAAAACTGAAACAAAGACTTGCAATCTTCAGAACTCTGGCAAATGACTGTGAGAACAGATCCAGTTTGCCAGGAAATTTCTATCTGAGGTCCAGAATGGAAATTTCCTCTAAGACGCATGCATGAGCCAGACCACAGGGCAGATGGGCTCTTGTATTGTCTCAGAAAGTCACAACCACTTGGTGTTGTTATTGTTTCTCACCTGGTTTTCTTATTTATAAGAAAGGAAACAACAAGGAAGGGAACACAATCATGGTGGCCCCACCCAGTGTTCATACACAAAATGTTATCGAAAAACCCGAAAAATCTTTTCGGCCAACCCAATAATTTTAATACTATTTTTCTCAGCTCAGTGTATATATTTAATCCCAATAAGAGAGTGTTGGCCTGTAGATTGACTCTTTCTTGTGAATTAGAGATGATCTGAATATGCCTGAATCAAGTTGTATACACAGAATGAAATTTTGAATAAGCTCTGGACTGAGGGTCAGGAAAATTGGCTTCTAGTCTTCCACTGGATTTATGAAAGTGCTTCTGTGCTCCATAGCAGTCCAGTACGCGTGGGGCTAAATCTCTTTCAGTGCCTGTGAAAACTGAGGGTCAGGCAATGCTGATGATTCATTCTAGGTCACAAGAGTTAGTAAGTAAAACTTTGGATGACTCAAGTATTCTGCTGTGTTCAGGACTTTCCTGACTCAGCATAGAAAATCCTGCATCTTGGAATCCCCTTTGGCCTCTAGCAAATGGACATTCTTTGTCACCCTACTGGCAGGGTCAGAGAATACGGTCCAGTGTTCTGGGCCACAATGGTCTTCTGTTATAACACCCTGGAGTCATTACTGTTAATGCTCAAGTTTCTTGCAGATCTGTGACTTGATTTCAAAATTAACAGCTCTACAGAGCAGCACTGGGGATCAGCAAATAGATCCTATCTTCATCTGTATTCCTCTATCAAACTCAGAAGTAGGAATTCCATAAAAGTTCATTAAATTCTAGGTCAATCATTAATCACAATTAAATCACCAATTAGGTCCATAGAAGGGAAAATTGAATCTAATTAATGATTGCAGTGATTGTAACATTGGATCTCTAGATTTTTAGCTGAGTAGTCTTGGCCCTTATTTATAACATAGTAGAAAAAAAGAAATCAAGAGTCCTGAGTACTACTTCTGCTTTTTCCAGTAATATGACTTTGGGCAAGCCACTTCTGAGAACTCTTGCAGTTTTAACATTTTCGATCTCAACCACATTCAAAGATTAAACAGTGTTGAAAAGGAACTGCATTAAGAACAATCAAGAAATAGTTGCAGTTTGTTCTCAAAGGTTGTTTCCTCTTCACAGCAATATCTGTGAACATCTAATCCCTCCTACTATCCTTAAGCACACCTGAGGTCCACTGTGTTCTCTTTTCTCTACCTCTAGTCAGGCAAGATAAGCTGAATTTCTTGCTTCAGTGCTTAGTCACTTGGTCGTGTCTGACTCTGTGTGACCCCATGAACTGGGGTAGCCCACCAGGCTCCTCTGTCCACTGGACTCTCCAGGCAAGGATACTGGAGGGATAGCCATTCCCTTCTCCAGGGGATCTTCCAGACCCAGGGATCATATAATTGATCTTTATCTAATTCTCCCTTTCTCTTTTTGATAACTGCACATTTGCTCACAAATTCAGTGGAATGATCAGCAATCCATTTAAAAAACAAACAAACAAAAAACCTGACATTAAAACATTTCACTTGCTTTCTCCCTGTGGCAGCTGTCACTTGCCTTTGCTGGTAATCACCCTGTGCCTCATTTGTATTGTTGGTAAAGAATCCGCCTGCGATGTAGGAGACCCTGGTTCAATCCCTGAGTCAGGAAGACCCACTGGAGAAGGGAAAGGCTGCCCATTCCACTACTCTTGGGTTTCCCTGGTGGCTCAGCTGGTAAAGAATCCACCTGCATTGTGGGAGACCTGGGTTTGATCCCTGGGTTGGGAAGATCCCCCAGAAAAGGGATAGGCTACCCACTCCAGTATTCTGGCCTAGAGAATTCCATGGGCTGTATAGTCCATGGGGTCACAAAGAGTCGGACACGACTGAGCGACTTGCACTTATTTGAATTATCCATCCCACATCACAGATTTGGCATTTATGTTGCATATCTCTTAATGACTATACCATTCAACAAACAAACACACAAATGTGCATCTCAAGAAAACTATACTGACCTGCTCTAAGACCCTAGCCTTACCAGAGGATTTGGGAGAAGAAAGCCATAATCTTCAGAAATGTGAAATCTTCCTAAAGTCAAGAATGGTGCTGTCTTCAAATTCTGGCTTTGAGGCTCCATAATGTTGTTTGAAGTATCTGTGCCGAGACTGCTACCAAAGAGACAACTGCTCCAAATATGTCAAAGACACAGGGAGCTTCAGAATAACATCTCTTCCTCACAGTTAGCTGTCCGGTTGTCTCAGGAATAAGGGAGTACCTTGCTCTGAGGCTGAATTCCGCACTACCATGGACTTTCTCTGGCACAAAGCTGAGTAAACAGTTAAAGACTGCTGGTTAAAACAAACTGCAAACAAAACCACGTCTCACACACACACACACACACACACACACACACACACACACATTTCTTTTCATACATGTGAATACAAGAAGGTTGATTTTAAACCCAGAGACAAATCAGCTCTTCTTTAGAAAAAGGGAAATAAACAAGAGTTTTTGTTGATCCCAAACACTCTGACAGAACCTGGTCCCTGAGGAACTTTGACAACTGGGTCTTGGGCATAAACTATTAAAACTAGAAGTTAGTTGCTTTCAGACAGACGTGTCAGTGACTGCTATGAGTAGAGTGGGGGCAAGGACTGTAGGCACATCAGAGCCTCTGAAGGGTTCTGTGTGTAGTTTGAACAGCATGTTCCAAGATTATAATTACTTTGAGTGACATTAAGAAATACTGTTTAAATTTTTAAAAATTCAATGACACTCAGAGAATATATATTTCGTGAAGTTTGACAAACGAGGTAGCAGATATTAACAAATTCAAGAAAAACCTAATGTATCATTTGTTTAACCCTCTATGTTTATTAAACATATTTTGAAAATCAACCTCTAAAATGGGTGACTTTACCTATGAACCAGGCACTACCAGATCTACTTTACAGATTAGTAAACTGAAGTACACACATGTAAATAACCCTGTCCATTGCCTCTCCACTAATTATGAACTAAAGCTGAGGTATCTTTATCTCCAAGCTATTTCTCTGTTCCTTTGATCAGGCTGCAAGGCTGTCTGTTAAAGGTGTCATGATGGTTTGAATTCACTGAACCCTGGAGGCCAGTGTTAAGTGCCAGATGCACTGTGAAAATTTCAAAGATTTTAACTTTTTGGCCCAGCTGGACCCTGAACTTAGGTCACCAGGTTGTCAACAAACTTATTTGGAGGCTGACTTGTCCTTACACATCTTTTCCTCCCTCCGTTTCTCTAAGATAAGTCCAAAAGCTGAGAGTAGAAAGTGCTCTGATAAATCATGTAACAATTCCCACAGAGGGTTCAAATTTTGAAGGTAGCATGCAAAAGTAGCCGAAATTGATTTATGGTTCATTAGACCCTAAGAGTCATTCTCAACTATCCACGTCTAGGACTTCCCTGGTGGTGCAGTGGATTAAGCGTCTGCCTGCCAATACTGGGGACATGGGTTTGATCCCTGGTCCGGGAAGATTCCACGTGTCTCAGAGCACTTAAGCCCGTGAGCCACAACTATTGAGCCTGAGTGCTGCAATTACTGAAGCCTGCATACCCGACAGCCTGTGCTCTGGAATGAGAGAAGCATCTGCAATGAGCAGCCTGCACACCACAGCAAAGAGGAGCTCCTGCTGGCAGCAATTAGAGAAAGCCCACAAGCAGCAATGAAGACCCAGCACAGTAAAAAAAAAAAAAAAAATTAGATGAATAAATAATTTTTAAAAACTATCCACTTCCTCTTAGACCAATGTCCAACCAGTTTTGAAGATCAGTTTCTTATGCCTCCTAAATGCAATTTGTCAAATTATATATGTTGAATGATCTTTTTTGTTCTTTCGTTCAATCTCAGATTAAAAAGAAGGGGCAGGTTTTTGTTTGTTTGTTTTTTATGCTGGTCTAGCTATTTTTCATCCATTCTCTCTGCATTCTCATAAGAATTTATTGTAACATTATTAAAGCTTGGCATAAAAATACCCAAAGTGAAAAGAACATTATAGAATACCTAATCTAATTCAAACTCTCAGGAAACATAAGAAAATCCTGAGGTTGGTGCGAGGGAAGTGACTTAGCAAAGGTCATTTTGATGGGGTTGCCATCAGAATTGGTCTAGAATTTGGATTTGTTGCCTCTCAGCCCAGAATTTTCCACTCTGCCCAATTGCCAGGCCTCCCTGAGTGGGAATTTCTATCTCATCTCTTATTAGCTTATGTGGCTATTTTAACAAGTGACTTAAAATTCCAAGCTTCTGTTTCTACATCTGCAGGAAATAGTAATGTTTACCTCAGTGGATAAATGAGGAATATTAAGTGAAGGACTTATCAGATAGGTAACAGTAAATGCTATTTTCCTTATGTTCTCCCCCCTTTCTAGAAATACATTTTTATTTTATTTTATTTTTTCATTTATTTTTATTAGTTGGAGGCTAATTACTCTACAATATTGTAGTGGTTTCCGTCATATATTGACATGAATCAGCCATGGATTTACATGTATTCCCCATCCTGATTTCCCCTCCCACCTCCCTCTCCATCTGATCCCTCTGGGTCTTCCCAGTGCACCAGGCCCAAGCACTTGTCTCATGCATCCAGCCTGGGCTGGTGATCTGTTTCACCCTAGATAATATACATGTTTCGATGCTGTTCTCTTGAAACATCTCACCCTCATCTTCTCCCACTGAGTCCAAAAGTCTGTTTTGTACATCTGTGTCTCTTTTTCTGTTTTGTATATAGGGTTATTGTTACCATCTTTCTAAATTCCATATATATGTGTTAGTATACTGTACTGGTCTTTATCTTTCTGGCTTACTTCACTCTGTATAAGGGGCTCCAGTTTCATCCATCTCATTAGAACTGATTCAAATGAATTCTTTCTAATGGCTGAGTAATATTTCATGGTGTATATGTACCACAGCTTCCTTATCCGTGTGTCTGCTGATGGGCATCTAGGTTGCTTCCATGTCCTGGTTATTATAAACAGTGCTGTGATGAACATTGGGGTGCACGTGTCTCTTTCAGATCTGGTTTCCTCGGTGTGTATTCCCAGAAGTGGTACTGCTGGGTCATATGGCAGTTCTATTTCTAGTTTTTTAAGAAATATCCACACTGTTCTCCATAGTGGCTGTACTAGTTTGCATTCCCACCAACAGTGTAAGAGGGTTCCCTTTTCTCCACACCCTGTCCAGCATTTATTGCTTGTAGACCTTTGGATAGCAGCCATCCTGACTGGCGTGTAATGGTACCTCATTGTGGTTTTGATTTGCATAGAAATACATTTTTAATATGATATTTTTTTTTCTGGCTTTCTTCCCTCTCTTCCTGACTGGATCTTTTCTTTTTCCATCTCTGACTTCTTTTCCCACTTCAGACGAAAGTGTATAGATATTTGCAGTATTACTGTAACGACTTCCCACCTCGGTGTTCTTATGTATTTCTACCTGATCTTAACCATCAGTTCTATGTGCATGTACTTCAGTCTGCATGTTCAATCTTGACCTTTCTTACTTCGAAGGTGTAGGCCCATGGAACCTGTCGGTCACTGAGCATCTCAGGTTCTGCAGCAAAAATCATTAAGAACTCCTCATTTTAAGTTAAAGTTCAAATGTCCTTGGCCTGACATTCAAGGATGTCCCTCACCTGACCTCTAAACACCTTCTAGCTGTTCAAAATTCTACTATCACCTTGAACCTCTTTTACACCATGTTTCAAGCATCATGTCAAACCTGGTTTGACAGCTACTAACATCCAAACATTGTATTTATCCAATCTTTTCTATTAGATTGTAAGTTCCTTGACTAAGCCATATTTAACTCAACTTTGTATTTTCATTTAGCAGCAAGCCCAGTGTCTAGAGTTCAATAAATGTTTATGAAATGAATGATCTATCCTGGCATCTCATTTTTAGATTTGGTGTCTTGATGCCAAATAGAAGTTTGTGCTGTTCTCTTGTTGGTCCTTTAGTGGACCGGAACCTCATGGTCCAGAGTCAACAATAAGGAAGTAAGAGAGAGAAAGAGGCTGATATCCCCTGGTTTATGCGGAAGGCCAATAGAGTCCTGTTCTTAGACCTTACACTGCTGCACGTAGGCACCGGGCACCCTCTCGAGTGGGTGAAGGCACAGTGTGCCTTCTCGAGAGGGCAAGAAAGTGAGTTAGTGGGCCTCCGTGCTCCAAGGAATTAGCCTGAAAGAGAGAGAGAAGGAAAGAAAAACAGACAGACAGACACAGGGACCCAAGCTCTGATGGAGCAAAGGTGTTTTTATCAACATGGTGTGGGCATATATACCGTCTTACAAGGTAGTTATTCTCAGAGAAGATAAAGATTAAAATTCCAGACTTACAAAACATAAGACGATCCCTATCAAATAGAGAGTTGCAAGCAATCACCTTTTACCGTATGGTTCATAAAGAAATGCCTGGATTCCTTAGCCCTGGGAAAGGCATGCCTCTCCTCTTAATTCCTGAATATTCAGGAATTAATAAGGGCCAGAGGGTTCCTGACCGATCCAAAACAGCACACAGGAAGCCTCTTGTTAAATGCTTCCTAACATTCTGTAATTCCATTGTAGCCCCAGACCAGAGGTGTACTCTGAAGTAGGGAACACAGTGACCTTATGAAGATTTGTTTGATATCTTTCTTGTTTACCAAGAGGAAACTGTGTTCAAGAACTTCCTCTCCTAATAGTAAGGCTTGTCATTTCAGAGTCCTGGGTTCTTTAATCAGCTTTTGGGTGGATTATTATAATTTCAGTGTACAACAAAGTTTCCCCTTAAACTGGGTATTAGGGTCCTTTGGAAATGCACCAAGAAATATTCAGAAAAAAGAAGAAAAGCATTCACAGTGGAAGTATTTAGGATATCATTTGCATGTTTTCAGGTACAATTTCAGTTATACTTAGTTTTAGTTTCAAGTTGATTAAGTCCAAAACCTGAGTTATCAAACTCAATCAGCCCAAACAGCAGTACACCAAGGTTATTCTGTACAGCTCATTAATTACTCCTTTGTTCATAAGTACAATGGAACTTCCTAGTCCTTTCTGATCAATAGTTCAAGCATCTGGCATTTTGCTTTACTAATTTTTTAAAACTTTCTTCTCCTTTTGACCTTTCCTATGAAATGCTTGCTCCTTGGGAAAAAAGCTATGACCAACCTAGATAGCATATTAAAAAGCAGAGGCATTACTTTACCAACAAAGTTCCATCTAGTCAAAGTTATGGTTTTTCCAGTAGTCATATATGAATGTGAGAGTTGGACTATAAAGAAAGCTGAGCACTGAAGAATTGATGCTTTTGAACTGTGGTGTTAAGAGAAGACTCTTGAGAGTCCCTTGAACTGCAGGGAGATCAAACCAGTCTATCCTAAAGGAAATCAGTCCTGACTATCCATTGGAAGGATTGATGGTGAAGCTGAAACTCCAATACTTTGGCCACCTGATACGAAGAACTGATTCATTGGAAAAGACCCTGATGCTGGGAAAGATTGAAGGCAGGAGGAGAAGGGGATGACAGAGAATGAGATGGTTGGATGGCATCACTGATGCAATGGACATGAGTTTGAGTAGGCTCCGGGAGTTGGTGATGGACAGGGTAGCCTGGCATGCTGGACTCCACAGGGTTGCAAAGAGCTGGACACGACTGTGCAACTGAACTGAACTGAATGAAACGTATTTCTTCTGGTTGGACTGTATTTAAAACTAAAAAGAAAAAACCTGACAGTTAACACTCACAGATTGTTTTTGTCTGTTCTAAGTCCTTAGGTAAGCATCTTCCCTAGAGTTTCTGATTTAACCCTCCCAAACAGCCCTGTAAGTGAGCCAATATTATTCCCATCATACAGTTGAGGAAACCACAGCATGGGGAAGTTAAGTAAGAGCCTGAGGTCATACTTCTTTGTAAGTGTTAGTGTCAGGGCTGGAGCCATCTGGAGCCAAAATCGCTGCTGTTAACCATGAAGGTTTTTTGGGTTTTTCTCTCTGTTGTTCTAGTTACAGTTTACCACTGGTGATCTCCCTAGCTCAAGTCCTGATTTCCCTCTCCTTGGGTGGTCATCTGTCTTCAGACTTCAACCATCATCTCCAGCTGAGAACTCCCAACATTTCCTTTCTAGTTGGATCTCTCCTGTCATCTGCTAGACATCTTTACTGGACTGCTGTAGAAGCTTCCTAAGAAACACCTTAACACATCCAACATTTACTGTATACTTTTTATGAAGACCTGAGCAAATACTTAGGAAACCTGCATCAAGGTTCAAGGTCTTGAACAGAGAGTCTACTGCCAAGAGATAAATTCAAGGCTTACTTATTACTTATACTCTGATGATGAGAACCAGGCTCATCTTTCCCTCCTATATTCCATGTCTTGGTGAATGGTATCTTTCAGAACAGGTGGTATAATTTGTGGGGCCCAGAGAAGAACAAAAACATAAGGACCCTTGTTCAAAATTATTCAGAATTTCAAAAGAGTAACAGTTTAGCATGAAGTTAAGAGTGAATGCCTCTGCAGACAAGATCCTATCTGACAACATGGGTTGAAGGTCCATGAAGCTAGCTCTAGCTGACCAGTTGGAGACCTGAAAATCATCTCTCCATCTCATCCAACAGAACTCTGGTCTTGCCCCTTCTACTGCCGTAATATTTCTTATGTTTCCCTTATCTCCAATCCCACTGCCATCATTTTCAATAGCCATTTACTACTGAAATATTATATATTCTAATCCTTAAACTGATATTTTCCCCAAATCTAAGCTCATAATACTTTACCATCATTGCAGCCTTGGATGACTTTTATAAGCTCCAACCTCATCACCCTGCCTTTATGATCACACCCCATTGTATTCCACCCTTACAATTTTTTCCTCAACTACTACCAAAGTCATTTAAATACTTATTTCTTTACAATGGGCTTCCCTTGTGGCTCAGGTGGTAAATAATCTGCCTGCAATTCAGGAGACCTGGGTTTGATCCCTGAGTTGGGAAGATATCCTGGGGAAGGGAAAGGCTATCCACTCCAGTATTCTGGCCTGGAGAATTCCATGGCCTATGTAGTCCATGAGGTTGCAATAAGTCAGACACGACTGAGTGACTTTCACTTTCCTTTACAGTGGGCAATGCTTTACTTAAATAGAATTCAAATATACAAATATAATAAAGTCATTTCTCTGCTTAAAAGCATTCTTTTTGTTTTCACAATAAATTGAAATTCCTTTATTGCATGGCCTTGGAAGCCAATCATGATTTAGCTTAATCAACCCATCATCATTTTTCTTCTTTTATTCAGTCATATTGAGCTGTGTGGGCTTCCTAAGTAGACCTTGCTATGCTGCTATTCTTAAACACTCTTCTTTCTCTTCCTGCATTTTTCTAGCCTTTTCTTTGCATATAGTATACTAATCACCTTTTAAAACTCATCTCATGAATTGCCTTATCTAGGAAAATCTATTCTTACCACAAACTTTTTTTTTTTTTTTGGTGGAAAGCAAAGTTTGCTTTATTTTGGATGCCAGCAACTGGGTGTGGGGAGAGGAGGACAGACTCCTGTCCAAAGACTGACTCCGTCCCCGTCCCCCAACACCCGCATCAAGAATCAGCAGGTTAGAGCATTGTAGACAGACAGAGTGGGCTACATACAGAAAGCACAGTTTACTCTGACAATCCTCTTGAAATGAGTCATCAGTGATCTGATTGATGAGTCACCTTGACCGTTTTAAGTACAATCATTCTCATTCATTCTGCCTCCAACACTTTAAAAAACCACCACCACCCATGGCTAATTCATTTCAATGTATGACAAAAACCACTGCAATGTTGTAAAGTAATTAGCCTCCAAATAATAAAAGTAAATGGAAAAAATAAATAAATAAAAAAAATAAAAAACCACCACCACAAAATAGAAAAATAATTCCTAGTCTGACTTACTGATATTGTCAGGAAACAAAGATACTGAGGGAAAGCCTGTTGTAAGCTTTTAAAAATTATAAATATATAAAATAATTCTTACATCAAAATCATTGTCTTTATTATCTGGAAGAAATAGAGATGCTGTTCTACGTTTGAACATGTGTTGTTTAAAATTTCCATAGCTTCCATAGCTTAACATAACATCTGGATGAACTTTCAGATCACATAGAGGAGTGAATCATAGAATTGGAAAGCACCTTGATCTATTTATCTCTGATTATTTTAGGTGTGCAAAAGCAGACCAGAGAGGTTAAGTGAATTATTGAAGGCCATAGAGTGGTTTTCTTTTTAATAGACTTTAATTTTTTAGAGTTGATTTAGGCCCAAAGCAAAATTAAGCAGAAAGTACAGAGTCCCCATATATCTTCTTCCCCAGGTGTGCTGAGTTTTGCACATCAGAATGGTGCACTTGTTACAGCTGATAAACCTACATCGATAGATTATGATTATCCAAAGTCCACAGCTTACATTAGGGTTCACTCCTGGTGTTATATGCCATACGGGTTTTGGGAAATGCTTGGCGTGTATCTACTGTTATTCTATCATACCGAGTAGTTTCACTGAACTAAACATCCTCTGTGTTCCTCCTGTTCATCACTCCCTCTGTCCCAACCCCCTGGCAGTTCCTGATCCTTTTCCTGCTTCCATGGTTTTACCTTTTTCCAGAATGTCATATAGCGGGAATCTCACACTCCGCAACCTTTTCAGAGTGACCTCTATTACTTAGTCAGGTGCATTGTTACATTTCTCCATGTCTCTTCATCACTTGATCACCCATTTCTTTTTTTTCTTAACCTTTTAAAAAATATTTTTAATTTTATATTGGGGTATGGTTGATTTACAATGTTGTGTTAGTTTCAGGTGTATAGAAAAATGATTCACTTATACATAATACTTATTCTTTTTCATATTCTTTTCCCAAATAGGTTATTACAGAATATTGAGTAGATTTCCCTGTGCTCTACAATAGTTTGATGTTGATTTTCTATTTTATATATCATAGCATGTATATGTTGGGAGAAGGCAATGGCAACCCACTCTAGCACTCTTGCCTGGAAAATCCCGTGGACAGAGGAGCCTGGTAGGCTGCAGTCCATGTGGTTGCTAAGAGTTGGACACGACTGAGCGACTTCACTTTCACTTTTCACATTATGCATTGGAGAAGGAAATGGCAACCCATTCCAACGTTCTTGCCTGGAGAATCCCGGGGACGGGGGAGCTTGGTGGGCTGCCATCTGTGGGGTCGCAGAGTCAGACAGGACTGAAGTGACTTAGCAGCAGCCGCAGCAGCAGTGTGTATATGTTAATCCCAAGCTCTTAATTTACCACCACCAACAACACCCCCGCCCACCACACACCACCTTTCCACTTGGGTAACCAGAATTTGCTTTCCAACTCTATGAGTCTGTTTGTGTTTTGTAAAGAAGTTCATTTTCAACATTTTTTACTGAAGAAATACACCACAATCATTTCTTTTTTCTAAAAATTTAAAATTTTATTTTTAATTGGAGGATGATTGGTTTACAATATTGTGTAAGTTTCTGTAATAAATCATCATGAATCAGGCATAGGTATATATATGTCCCTGCCTCTCGAGTCTTCCTCCCACCCCATCCCACCCCTCTAGATTGTCACACAGCACTCATTTCTTTTCAGCCCTGAGTAATATTCTATTGTCAGGATGTACTTTGATTTGTTCATCCATTGAGCCACTGAAGGGAATCTTGGATGTTTTCAAGCTTGGGTGATTATGATAAAGCTGCAATAAACATTACTGTGCAGGTTTTTGTATGAACATAAGTTTCATTTTCCTCTCAAATGAAGAATGTGAATGCTATTTCTGATATAATGGGCAGAGATGATTAACACATATCAAAATATACAAACTATGCCAAAAAATACTTTCTTGGATTACAATTAATGTTCCTTCAACAGGCAATTCACAGTTTTACCTCTTACAGTCTTCAGAAAGTCCATGAGATTGGTGCCTCCAGTTCCTTTACTTTCTGCCTCTAAATCTTCTATTGAGCTTTCCGCCTTGGATTGCCGGCTTGCAGGAATTAAGATGTATTTAACTACTATTTGCAAATGGTAGTTTCTCAAGGCGACCATAGCTTGCACACACTGATCGTAAGTTTCCTGCAGCATAGCATTGCCTTTTGAAAGAACAAACTCACGGACCGAGGGTCTTGACTTTAATGAGAGGAGAAAGCTCTGGTGAGCTGGTGGCATATAGGTTCTCATCTCCTGGAGAAATTCAGCAGCAGGGTCTGAAGGAACTGAAGACAGAGATGAGTTAATAAGGAGTCTGAAGCAGTCTCCAATCCAGGGAGGGAGGGCCGAGTGGGTTCAGAGTGGGTGGCCATGAATTTATAACCATCAAGTTAGCATCCTACTAATCTTGCTACTAGTAATGGTAATTACTGCAAAATGCACTTAATTCTGAAAACCACATGAGCTAAACTCATTCATTATATTGTTGTTTTGCTTCCTTTCTCATGTTCCTACTGTATTTGCTCCTTCTAAGGACAGGGTAGATGTACTATACTTGATAGACTGTGATGCTGACTCCAAGAGAGTTAAAGGGACCATTTTAAAATAAGAGGATGAGCTTGGGGAAAAAAAAAAACAAAACGCCTTACTGTCATGCACCCCAAAGCCTTCCCCTTTGACTGTTCAATAGCAGTTTACGAAAGAAAGAAAAGCAGAAAGAAGTTCTTCCTGGAGCTTCTTCCTCTGCTCCCTTAATCCCCTAAAAAGAATGTAATGAACGTGGCTCATCTTTAAACTTTGGTGCACGTGTTGGTCCTGGGCTCCCTGGGCAGTAGGTTGGGGAACTAGAACAGTGCCAAGCCTCCCCACTCTCTAGTTTCTGCTTGTGGTCTTACCTCAGTTTAGGCTTTTTCTTTCTAAATCTGACCTTACATGTTCAGGACATGCAATATTGGCTTCACCACTCAATCAGACCTCATAGACATGTTCAAATATCAAGATCAAATGGTGTTGAACTTGGTCTGAGTTCTGGCTTCCCTGCTTTTTAGTTGGTTAACAGGGAGTCTGTTTATGAGCCTCTTTCAGTTTCTGCTTCTTCATGGTGTAATGAGATTACAGTAAAGTCTCCACTGATTCTTCTAAAAGTATCTGATAAGCTCAGATAAGATGCTGATGGGAAGGTACTTTTTAGACACTATCCTATTAGCCTAAGCAATGCTGGTGATTTGTCATTTGCTGCTCACCTCCACCAACAGTGTGCTGAATGCCCAGGAGAACATCAAAGCACTGGAAGATGCTGCTTTGGGCTGCACTGCCTCCAGCAAACTTCTTTGGCGTGTCCCAGACGCCTTCATACAGCAGACCTTCTGACAGCAAGGGGTTGCTTTTCCAACTAAATCAGGAAGGAAAGAATAATCGGTATTTTAACAATTGCCAATTTTTCATACGTCAAATCTTGCAACAGAGGATGAGTGGAAGGTGAAATGAGCTAGGCTTCATTATACTTCTTCCATACTCCCCCTTCTACTCATGTTCAAGCACAAGAATAATAATTAACATGGTTCTGAGCAAATTCAGCATAAGGATTCTATAAGTCAAATCTTACCTTGCACTACCAAAGGTTATTTCACTCTCTAAAATGAGTAGCTTTCTTGTCCCTACTCCAGCATTTGCCTGCCCAAGTAGTAACCGAGAGAACAGCCTACTGTTTCTTGCAACATGTATTTTAGGATATAAATTGTTTCTTAAACTGGATTGATAGTGGGGACCATCAGGGAAATTTGTTGTCTTCTTTTTGTTAATTGTCTAAGTGAAAACAGAACCAAGCATAAGGCTACATACCCAGACAAGTATATTCGAAGAACATTGAAAAACAGGTTTGGGTCCACATATTCTAAAAACAAACAAACAAAAAAGATGAGGTACACCTAATTAAGCAGCATCATTGGGAAAAATCAAGGTGTTATAAACACTGATCTTAGATTTCAGTATAGGAAACAAGAAAGGTGGTAGGTCAGTCTGTGCAGAAACATCCCTGAGGTCAAACTTTCACTCTCCTGACCTCTATCACACCTGTGTACACTAAACGGGGTCTACTATGGGAACAATGCACTTCTTGTGACAAAGAGCCCTGGCCCATTCACCACTCATCCTCAGGAGACCAATTAAACTGCCAACATTTACTTAAGGATGCTTCATATGTTTACTGGGCTTCCCTTGTGGCTCAGCAGTAAAGAATCCGCCTGCCAGTGATGGAGATGCAAGTTGGATCCCTGGGTCGAGAAGATTCCCTGGAGAAGGGAATGGCAACCTACCCTGGTAGGTTGTCTTGCCTGGAGAATCCCATGGACAGAGAAGCCTGGTGGGCTATAGTCCATGGGATGGTAAAAGAGTCAGACACGACTTAGAGACTAAACAACAGCAGCATGTTTTTACTGGCATAACTGATAAATTACTCACATAAATAAACCCCAAATCTAAACTCAAAAAACAAAAATAAAACAAAACCTCCAGGAGCCCTAGGGACCATATCTCTGGGTGTCCCTCCCCAAAGCCTGCTAATGGCTTTGGTTTGAAGGCCAATCTTCTTGCCAAAGCCCACTGATACACAATCACATACTTGTTAGGCGCATCCAGTAGGGGACATTTCCTTTTGCAAATCCTTGTTTATGTACTCTTTTTGTTACTGTTTTTAGCTGTTAATTTTATGATAACTTTTGAGCCCTGTGGCTGTTTTAGATGGCTTTCTAGTTAATTTATGTAAAAGCAGAATTCATAGAGCGTTCTTATCCAGCAGAAGCTAAGTTTTTCAGAACTTAACATATCCTGCACCTTTGGCAAATTTTTCCACAATTTTTAGTGGAATTCTGGCTTCCCTATTTATTACTTATATCATCTTGGGTCATTTATCTTCTCTCTCAAAATTTAGATTCTCTTCTCTGTAAGATGAACATAATAAAACCCACCACATGGAAAGTACATATAGTAATTCAGTGAGATAAAGGAAACCGCAAACACAACCACCACGTGAGAGTTGGTTTTACTTCTGTTTTCTCTGCAAGTCTACATCTAGATAACCAGAAACATCTGAGCATGGTCTAGCGTTTGCAAGGCACACAATACTTGCCATGAATTTGGGAAAACACGTCCAGGGCTTTGCGCAGGCTGGAAGATATGTCAAGCAGTGCCTTCTGCAAAGTATCTGAGTCTTCACGTTTTACTGCATCAAATATAATGGGGATCACCTTAAAAAAAAAAAAAAGAAAACAAACACTTCAGATTTCATAACGCTAAATATTGGCATAGAATTAAGTTCTTCTAAATCTTAATGCCCAAGTTAAATTTGGTATTTCTATTTCTTTCTTGGATTGAATACCCTTGGATTGTTTGACTAATTTCCGTATGTTTAATTAAACTTGGGGATTGTCTTTATTAATTTATCACTTAGAGATAAGTTTATATAGTTTTATGTATTTCTATCTCTAAGGCAAAAAATCATTAGCTTTTTGTCACTGTGAGACAGAGTTCCCATGGCAAGTTGCATTGAAAATACTTCTCTCTTATTAGGGCTTCAAATTTGATTCTAATTATATGGCTCTTACATTTTATATTTTAGAAGAGACAAAAAAAAAGTATTTATTTGTACTAGGCGATCCCTTATCTCCAATTCAATCATCAAATCCTCTATTCAGTCAGGATCAAGTTACTTTATGTATAATAATGTTCTGTTGCTAAGTAATTGTTCTGCTTAAGTGAATCAAAATGCACATTTTTCTGGACTGACATACTTTGATTGCAGAGGCAGCTGCTATTTCCACCAACAGAGAAACCAGAAAGAAGCCTTTGCCGCAGTCCCCGCCAGGAAATGAGAACAAAATGTCCATGTTTCTGAGAAAATTAATCCAGGAAGTCAAGAATTTAGTAAAAATAAAAGAAAGAAAGCTAAAAAGAAGAAAAAATAATTTGATAACAATATTGATCTATTTGTTGGATCCTTATTCATTTTCAAGTCTTTTATTTACCCTCCATTTTCAAAATAATCTCGTGAGATAAGTATGCAGGTTTACTATATCCATTATGTAGTTAGGAATATTAATGTTAGGTCTGTTGTCTAAGGTCATAAAATTAACAGTACTTTAAGCTGGAACTTAAAATTCCATTTTAGAACTTGAAGCTAGAAGCTTCAAGAGCATTTCTTTTTCTATTAGCCCGTCAATTTTTCAAAAATTTGTAAACTCAAGGTTTATAGAGATATCTGTGAGGTATGGTTTACAAAAGTAGATTTTTGACTTAAATAAACATATTCATATCCATATTTTTATCTGTGAGCCTGACTCAATTTCTCAGTGATATATTCTGCCTTACAAAGGAATTGATTGGGAAATTCAAATAATTTATTACACCTTATTTTCTTTTGCAGTGAAGTTTTGTGTTGGTGCAAATACGGTCTCAGTATCAGGACACCTCTGAGTTTCATGGCAGTTAAATGTATGGTCTCAAACCATTTCCACACCTAACTTCTTGGGGCTCATTGAATAAGATATTTCATCGGTTTCAGCCTCAAGTGGGGCTGGTGACATCATTCTCCCATTTAAAAACCTTCCATAGCTTCCCCTTTAAGATACTGTTTTAACCCCTTATCAGAGTCCAAAGTCCTATGTAATAATTCTATAGTTTATTTCTTCATCCCCTTCCTATACTGTTACCTTCCTTATTTATGATGTATCAGTGACACTAGCCTTCCTTCAATTCTGAAAATGCACCAAGATTTTTGTCATTTCAAAGCCCTCATTCTTGCTGTTTCCTCCACTGTGAACATGCTCAGCTTTTCCTTCTTCTTCCTTTACTTTTTTCTGGCCACATGACACATGGGATCTTAGTTCCCCAACCAGGGATAGGGAACACGCTGTGCAATGGAAGTACAGAATCTTAACCACTGGACCACCAGGGAAGTCCCAGCTTTTCCGTCTTCTAACCTGTGCCTAGTCACTCTTCCAAACCCAGCTTAAATTCCTTGCTGTAAGATTCTTTCCTTGTGCCTTTTGTTTGACTTGAACTCATAGTCCTTTAATTCCTTAATTCTTCTCTTGATCTTGTAGCATTTTACATAATTTTCATGTATCTTCTTTCCTCCAAATTAACCTAGTTTCATGAGGGTACGCTTATTCCTATATTTACTTTAGATTTCCTAGCTCTTAGCTTCTGTTAAGTACCTAGGCCAAAAATAGTAAGAATTGGGTCAAAAAGAATAGTTTTATTACTTCTGGCCACTGAGGTCATGGGATCATGGATACACAGATGTATGTGCATTTTGTATGTATGCATGTTAATTATATTTATCAGCAGATCTTCCTAAACTTACAATGGTGTTATATCTCAATAAAGCCATCTTCTGTTGAAGATAAGTTGAAAATTCATTCAATATACCTAACCTACCAAATATCAGATATTAGCCTATCAAATATTAGCCTTGTGGTCTGCTAAGTTGTGCCTGACTCAAGTTGTGTCTGTCTCACTGTGACCTTGGAGTCACAGTCGTTGTGATCCCAAGGACTCTAGCCCGCCAGGCTCCTCTGTCCATGGGGTTTTCCAGGCAAGAATACTGGAGTGGATTGTCATTTCCTCCTCCAGAGGATCTTCCTGTCCCAGGGCTCAACCCACTTCTCCTGTGTCCCCCGCATTGGCAGGTGGATTCTTTACCACTGACCCAGCTGGGTGCCCCAGAGTTTAGCCTAGCCTACCGTAAATGTGCTTAGAATATTTGTATTAGCCTAGAGTTGGGCAAAATCATCTAACACAAAGTCTATTTTATACTAAATGTGGAATATCTCATGATTTACTGAATACTGAAAGCGAAAAACAGAATGGTTGTCTGGGTGCATGATGGTTGTAAGTGTATTAGCTGTTTACCCTCTTGACAGTGAGGCTGCCTGGAAGCTGCACTGCCCTGCCCAGGATCACAGGAGAGTATGTACTGCAGATCTACTTAGGGAAAGATCAAAATTCAAAATTCAAACTGAGTTTATAGTGAATGTATATCACTTTTGCACCATCCTAAGGTCAAAAAATCATAAGTTGAACCACCCTTAAGTCAGGTATCATCTGCATATACAAGTAAGATTTTTGTATTTTTTGCCTAAAATCAGTTAATCTTTTAAAAGAATTCACTTGGAGGGTAGTGATGCATCCTTATTTACTTTGAATAACAGTAATTCTTTGAATAAAAAAGATGGAATACTTACTCATAAGTCATGGGCCTTAGGAGAACAGCCACGAAGCCATGGATCAATTGGAAGATGGAAAGGAAACCAGCGTAAAAATTAAATGGTTTTGAGTTATTTCATTTAATACTACTGATCTAGCAAAGGTAAAAAAATTACATAAAAATGTAAAGGTGTGTTTTTTTCAATATTTGTCAAGTAGGTGTCACAAACATTTAATTTAGGACTTTACAAGTGAAAGAAACAATTAAATATGCAAGGAACACATGTGGATTGTCAAAACCAATTGGAAACCTTGTTACTAATAAGAAATTTTCAAGATCAAATTATTTCATTTTGCGGTTCTCCCACATCTAGAACATGCCTCTGAGTGTGAATACACGTGTGGTGAATACACACCCAGAGCCTCTGACACTTCATTATAGCAGATCCATTACTCAGTGCTTAGGAAGGGCTGAGATTCTAAGCAGACTCTTTTGAAAGCCCAGAGGTTGCCACATTTACCACCAAAGATGTGTTGATTCCACTCAATAGTTAAAATCGAAACTTGCAGAATCTCAGAAGAAGCCAGTATCAAAAGAAGCCAGTCAAACTGATCAAACTGAACACTTAAAATATGTACATTTCATTGTATGTTGACAAGACGCCTCTCTCTCTCACACGCATGTATCTTTTACATCTTAACAACAGAGAAGAAAGCCATGCTGCCAAAGATTAAACAAATGACCAATTCCCTTTTGATTAAAATACTGTGCACACCTTTAATTCCATTTATAATCACTGTTTACATACCCACTGGGATCCTTTTTCTTCCAGTTTGCTAAGACACAATCTGCATAAAGCAGAATAGGAGGCAGTCCCAGCTTCTCAGACAGCTTGCAGTAAGGAACTGCGATATTGCTTGGCAAGACCTAATGAAAACACGACTTTTAGTATTAACCTTTGAAATGTCTCACCTTCACTTCTGCTTTCTGGGAGTCAAAAGATTAACTGTTCTACATAAGGTCCCCGTGAAACCAAACCAATGTGTCATTGCCTCTTCCTCATTTTGTAACTTAAGCCCAGTACTTGTAAATACCCTTGTACTTGTAAATGTAAAAGCCCTTACATTTGAGATTTGTGATGATGTGGACATAATCTGGGCATAGAGAGAACAAAGCCTAACTAGAGAGCCAGGGGAAATCCAGGCTGTATTCTTGACTTTCTAAGGGCCTGTGAATCATTTGCAACCATTCTCTCAAGCATCCATCCATTCCCCAAATATTTGTTAGGCAACTCCTTTGCACAAGATCCTCAAGCTTCACAAATGCTGTGACAATACTCTTAGAGTTCGTTTACATTAAATGTCAATGGGATGTCAGTCTGTTGTGTTAGCATAAAAGAATATAAGAAAATCTCCAAACCTTTCGGACGTCTCCATCGCCTTGACCCCACACATACGCCATGGTGATGTATCCCAGAACCAAGTGTCCCAGGCGCTGTGCCCTGTGGCCTCGGAGGTCATCAATGCTGAGCATTGCTAACTGAGAACAAATGGAAAGATGGAGTCAACTCAAAATGCCTGATGTGATGGCCACAAAACCAAGTTAATGCTTTTAAGAAGCTGAAATAGAAAATGTGTAATATTTTTTCCAAACCTTCTCAACTTCCATACGTAGTTGGTTGTTCTTGATCAGCTCAGGCAGATTTCTAGCAATAGAGATCCAGGCATCATAAGGATGAGGTAGCTCCTCCTTGAAAAGAAGAAACAGGGCTTTGATTGACCAGTGGAAGGTATTATCCAACAGTGGTGCCTCCACTGATGCTCCATGTGGCCTCTGTATCAATGCCGTGGAATGCTGACGCACACTTAACCCGTCTAGGGCCACCAGGCCGTGCATTGTCACCTGCATGCTAAGAGCTCAGGACCTTCTCTGTGCTCCTCCTCTTCTTCTCAACTGCCTCCTTTGCAAAGATCCCTTGAAACATTTCATTGAACTCTTCCTGACTATTCCATTCCATAGGTATGCCTCCAATGAGGAATCCTATGAATTATACCCTTTCACGTTAAGTGACTTGTTATTGTTGTTGTTTAGTCACTTAGCAGTGTCCAACTCTTTAAGACTTAGCCTGCCAAGTTTCCCTGTCCATGGGATTTCCCAGGCAAGAATACTGGAGTGGGCTGCCATTTCCTTCTCCAGGGGATCTTCCCAACCCAGGGATTGAACCCAAGTCTTTTGCACTGGCAGGCAGATTCTTTATCACTGAGCCACCAGGGAAGCCCTAAGTAATTTACTGCTGTCTGCTGTATTTTTAACTTCTCAGCTAGATGTTAAGTTTTTTTTTTTTTTAATAGGTGGAAAATGAGATTTATTAAATGTCAGTAATGAGACAGTTTTGCTTCAGTTTTTCATTTATTTGTTGTTTAATTATTATAATGGCCCCCAAAGTTTTCTCCATGTCATAAATAAGCAAGGCTCAGGCAGATTTATGGCTTGTTTTGTGCACATAGTTCATTGTGATTCAAACATAAGGATTTCCAACTTCTAAAAGATGTTTTCTCTTTTTATATCTCACTATCTGAAGGCAAGGACTTTATCATATTTTTAATTCTGTATTTCTTAGCACAGTATTACACATGCAAGAGCTGCTGTATATATGTTGTATATATATATATATATATATATATGTGCATATATATGTGTGTGTATATATATATGTGTGTGTGTATATATATATATATATATGTATATATATGTACACATGTTGATTGCTTCCTTTTGTACAACAGGCAAATTTTTGGTCAAGTATGTAAAAATGAAATCCAAATAAAAGAGTGTTATAAATAAGATTGCTCCGTGTTATGTGGCAGCCTGGATGGGAGTGGAGTTTGGGGGAGAATGGATAAATGTGTATGTATGGATAAATCTCTTTGCTGTCTGCCTTAAACTAAAGGAAATCGGTCCTGAATATTCACTGATGCTGAAGCTGAAACTCCAATACTTTGCCCATCTGATGCTGAAGAATGACTCCGATGCTGGGAAAGATTGAATGCAGGAGAAGGGGATGACGGAGGATGAGATGGTTAGATGGTATCACGGACATGATGGACATGAGTTTGAGCAAGCTCTGGGAGTTGGTGATGGACAGGGAAGCCTGGCGTGCTGCTATCCATGGGATCACAAAGAATCAGACACGACTGAGTGACGGAACTGACCGACTGAAATTATTACAACAATGTTAATTGGCTATACTCCAATACAAAATAAAAAGTTAAAAAAAAAAAAGACCCCAAAACCCAGAATGCAGTAACTCAAGTCCCATGTCACTAAATGGAGATCATACTTAATTACAGTTTCTGCCTCTCCCAGAGTGGAATCCTAAAGCAGTCAATCCAGAATCCTCTGGCCAGCAGTAGTGAACCAATCTGCTCATAGAGCCCTTCTTTTCTCTAAAGAAATGTGACCTCAATACAGCTAACACACTCTCTGCAGGGACGACTTCCTTCTTTCTGCTCTCTTCTGCTTATAAAAGTCTTTCATTTTTGTACAGCTCCTGGAGTAATTTTCTTCCTGCTAGCTGGGATGATACCCATTGCATGAATCACTTAAGGAAGCCAATGACGTTTTAAATTTTACTCAATTGGGTTTTGTTCTTAATAAGTGCCTCCCTGGGTGTTATTTCTAATCGTGTATCAAAGGAAAACATAAAAACCAAAGAACTAGGTCACAGCCTGAAATGAGATTCACAGTCCTGAAAACTCCTTCATTAAGCTTCTTGGGGGCACCGATCCTGAATTAACGGGAGAGAGCATGAATTGAAACCAAGGTGAGTGAGGTTTTAAGCTTCAAAACCAAGTTAATATTATAAGGAAGCTATAAAATATGAAGACAAATGCAATAAAAACTTCAAACCTGTTCAGGGGCTGCAGAGAATTGGCTAGACTTAGTCAGGGCAAATTTTTAGGAATGAAAGATCCAGGCAGTATATTCATTAGATAAGCACCTTTCTTGTGTTTGCTCTGAATTTTTTCTCCCTAACCACAAAACTACTCTGCTCTGATGAATTTTAGTAATACATACATATTTTCTTTATTCTGTGTTTCACGTGTAGCACATCTGAAATTTTCATTGGGGCTACTTTCCCAAAATAACAGAAGTACTTTATTATGTGTCCAGATTAGTGTCTTATTGGACAGAACTTTCAACAAATGTAAAATTCAATCAATAATATCCTTCCGGTTCAAAGGATGCTTAAATGATATGTTATAAATTAATAAAGGGTAACACAGAGAGCCATTTAACTCCTGCTAGATGAGAGAATGCATTTTGCATCTACATGAAATCAGAAGACAAATTATTTTGCTTTATAATTGGAAGGTGATAGATTATAAGAGATGAAATGGACATTTTTGAACCTCTAATTTCCAGGAAAGATCTTCAGTGAGGAAATAAAAGTAACCTTTAATTTTGTTTTCATCCTGTTTCAGGATACTAAATCTAATTTCATAGGTATCTCAAGTAGCAGCATTGTTTTTTAAATAGCTCAGGAAGAGTTTTATTTTGCTTTAGTTTTGGAGTTTACCCCTTGGAATCTGTTTCAGAGGTCTACATAGTTACTTGTGGCTTCCTTGGTGGCTAAGCGGTAAAGAATCTGCCTGCAATGTAGGAGACCCAGGTTCAATCCCTGGGTAGGGAAGATTCCCTGGAGAAGGGAATGGCAACCCACTCCAGTGTTCTTGCCTGGAGAATTCCATGGACAGAGGAGTATGGTGGGCTCAAAAACACTATCAAAGCAGGAACACATGATGCCCAAAGCTCAAAAACATTATCAAAGCAGGAACACATGCTTCGTGCAATCTAAGGTTTATCAGCTGAAAAAGGAGGTTCCTTTGACTCATGGGTCATTAATTACTTTAAAAAAATTTTTTTCAAAATACCCCCTGAAATGTGATTGTCTTAAAATAAAATACCTCTATAGTTACCTTATCTCATCACTCCCTGTACCTGTGTAAGATGAGTAAGAAGTGCCTCTAAGGCTAAGTTTCTAAGAAGAAAATTTTAAGAAAATTGATCGAGATCCCTTTATTCAAACTCTGCCTCCAATTTCAGTACCTCTATATCTATTTGTTCAGTAGAAATTACTGAACCACATTTATTCAGTAGAAGTTGACTTGCCCAGGTAAGTCAAGATAAGAAAATAATTTTTCCCATATTCCAGTGTCCCCTCTTACCAGTGGAAGTGGCAGAGCAAAGCCCACATCTTCATCTATGTGGTATTCTTCAAAGATGGTCCGAGAGTACTCCATAGGAGATGACTTGTCAACTGCTGTTCTTAAAGCCTCCTCTGGTTCTTCTCCAGGCTAGATGCTTTCAGAGCATCTATTTATTACAGAGGTTGTTATAGCCAACAAGGACAACTCACCACGTAGGCAGTAAGAAATGACTTTCACTTTTGGAATAGTTTCATTTTCCACTTTTTGTATTTATAGTTTGATGAAAAATAAAACTACAAAAGCATGACTGTTCATCACATGAAGAAACTGAAAGTGCATATACCATATCGAACATTTCTGGGAACATGATTTCCTTACTGCCTAAGGGAAGCTGGGAAAGGTCTGACTGAAATAGCAAAAAACATGAAAATAGGTGGCCAGAAAGAACATTTTTATTTTATGGGAACTATTAAAACTTTGAATTAAAATAATGAATTTAACCAAGCCTAATGGTTTGCTGGGAGGGATTTGCTGGGCAGGAGGAGAAGGGGACGACAGAGGATGAGATGACTGGATGGCATCACTGACTCAACGGACATGGGCTTGAGTAAACTCTGGGAGTTGGTGATGGGACCGGGAAGCCTGGCGTAATGCAATCCATGGGGTCGCGGAGTCAGACCTGACTGAGCTACTGAACTGACTGACTGACTGACTGAATGGTTTAAACCAACTTTTAATTATTGTAGTCACTGGTTTTCTTTTAAACTCTCAGGGTTCTTTGAACATATTAGTGTCTTGTTTCCGCAGCCATGAAAAAAATTTTTTGGTAGCCAGAATTAGTGCCTCTGAAATAGGAAAGTAAATAAATAAATAAATAAAAAGGTAAGCACATGAATTTAGAAGCATAGCATCTCTTCACCCCTCTAGTCCCATTTTTCTTACCCAGATTCCATAAGTGTTCTCAATCTGTTCTTTCTATTCCTAATGAGTGACTTTTAAAAGGTTTTAATTGGAGGATAGTTGCTTTACAATGTTGTGTCGGTTTCTGCCACACAACAATGTGAATCAGCTACGTGTATACATATATTTCCTCCATCTTGAGCCTCCTTCCCAACCCACCTCCATCTCATCCCTCTAGATCATCACGGGACACTGGCTTGAGCTCCCTGTGCTATACATCTGCTTCCCACTAGCTACTTATTTTAGCCCGGTAGTGTATATGTTAAAATTTCAATGCTACTTTCTCAATTTTTTCCACCCTCTTCCTCCCCAGCTGTGGAAAATTTTCTTGCATCTCTACTGTATATGATCTCTAAGGGACTAGTAAGGCAATAGTCCACATTTGGAGAGTTTAGAATATGCTTAAAGTTGAAATAAATTATAAAAATCTATCTTGAAAATAGTTCTTTCAAAATGCAAATTAAGGTTGCATTTAGTAAAGGTTTTCAGGGTGTCTGGAGGTCTGTGGTCATTTGATCTTATACACAAAGCTGAAGCAAGAGAAGAAGCCATCCTGTTCATTATGATGGTCAAAAGGAGAAAAAATGAGTGTTCAGTACATTAACAGACAATGCAATGTTGTCATCCAGGTTTCAGTACTTACAATAGATTTTAACAATACGTTGCATTGGAATTACTTCATTCTAGAATGGTTCTCACTGTATTCTTCCTAATCACGTGATGGCTTTTGATAAACACTGTTCTTCCTAATTACATGATGACTTTTGATAAAGATGTAGTTTTGCGAGAATAGGTTTCCTTTATTGTAAAGGTAAAGGAAATTGAAACTAAAATTACACAGCCAAGAGAACACAAATGGCTATGCTTCTTTAAAATTCGTCCTCCTACACTGCTGGTAGGAATGTAAATTGGGACAGTTAATGTGCAAAACAGTATGCAGGTTCCTCAGTAAACTAAAAATAGAGTTGTCATATAATCCAGCATTCCCACTTCTGGGCATATTTCCAGACAAAACTCTAATTCAAAAAGATACATGTACCCTTATGTTCATGGCAGTGCTATGCACAATAGCCAAGACATGGAAACAACCACCTAAATGTTCATTGACAGACGAATAGATAAAGAAGACATGGTACAATGGAATACTACTCAGCCAAAATAAAGAGCAAAATAATGCCACTTGCAGCAACATGCACGCATCTCGAGGTTATCACACGAAGTGAATTTAGAAAGAGAAAGACAAATATCATATGATATCACTTATATGTGTGATCTAAAATATGACACAAATGAACCTATCTATGAGACAGAAACAGACTCACAGACATAGAGAATCGACTTTTGATTGCCAAAGTAGAGGGGGAAGGTGGTTGGGGGAGGAATGGAATGGAGATTAGGGCTAGCACATGTAAGCTTTTGCAGAGATAATGGCTAAGCAACAATGTTCTACTGTATAGCACAAGAAACTACAGTCAATTTCCTTTGGTAAACCATAACAGGAAACAATATTTTTTAAAGAAGAATGCTACTGTTCAACACAAATTAACACAACATTGTAAGCCAACTATACTTCAATAGAAAATAAAAATAAAAATGAACGGTTCATGAGACTAAGACTGCCGAAATCAGATCCAAGGGAAAACAATTACAAACAAAAAAATATGATGCTAGCCTATCATATTCATGGTGGTGGTTTAGTGGCTAAGCTGTGTCCTAGTCTTGTGGCCCCATGGACTGTAGACCACCAGACTCCTCTGGCCAAAGGATTTCCTAAGCAAGAATGCTCAAGTGGGTTGCCATTTCCTTCTCCAAAGGATCTTCCCAACCCTGGGATCGAACCTAGGTCTCCTGCACTGCAGGCAGACTCTTTAATGACTGAGCGACCAGGGAAGTTCACCTATCATATTCATATAAAGGCCAAAAACACCAGCAACTTTTTATTTATTTATTTATATAGATACATGATAGAATATATCACAATGATAGCATGAATATGAGAATGGATATAAATATTATTAAATTCTTGCATTTTTCTGGAACAATAAATGACAACTGTTTATAAATAAGGGTTTTGAAAAGTTACTGATGTTTGTTCTACTCATTAGGGTAAGCAGTAGATAAATGCTATTACAATCATGAGGAATAAGTCAATAGATGGAAAAAACTGGTTAATAAAAAAAATTGATTAAATCTTAATCAATATAAGATAAGACATAAAAAGGGGAAAAAAGGATGCCAACACAACTATCACAAAGAATACAAATAGTTCCACGGTAAGTCTGTAATCATATATATCAATAAATATGTGTAAATTGACTAAGCATTGCAATTTAAAACTACAAAGATTATCAGGCAAGACTTTAAAAAAAATCACATTTATATTTATTTAAAATCCAAAATATAAGGCTGCAGAAAGGTTGAAAAATAAAATGATAAAAATATATGTCATTTGCTGTTGGTCAGTCACTATGCTGTGTCTGACTCTTTGTGGTCTGCATGGACTACAGCATGCGAGACTTTCCTGTGCTTCACTATCTCCTGGAGTTTGCTCAAATTCATGTGCACTGAGTCAATGATGCTATCTAACCATCTCATCCTCTGCTGCCCCCTTCTCCTTTCGTGTTCAATCTTTCCCAGCATTAGGGTCTTTTCCAATGAGTCAGATTTTCACAAAGTCACCAAAGTATTGGAGCTTAAGCTTCAGCATCAGTTCTTCCAATGAATATTCAGGGTCGATTTCTTTTAGGATTAACTGGTTGGATCTCCTTGCAGTCCAGGGGATTCTCAGAAGTCTTCTCCAGCACCACAAGTTGACTCTTTTTCAATTCTTTGGCTCTAGCCTTCTTTATGGCCCAACTCTTATATCCGTACATGACTACTGGAAAAACCATAGCTTTGATTATATGGGCTTTTGTTGGCAAAACGACGTCTCTGCTTTTGAATATGCTGTCTAAGTTTGTCATAGCTTTCCTTCCAAAGAGTAACTGTCTTTTAATTTCATGGCTGCAGTCACCATCCACAGTGATTTTGGAGCCCAAGAAAATAAGGTCTGTCACTGTTTCCATTGTTTCCCCATCTGTTTGCCATGGAGTGATGGGACCAGACACCATGATCTTAGTTTTTTGAATGTTGAGTTTTAGGCCAGCTTTTTCATTCTCTTCTTCCATCCTCATCAGGAGGCTCTTTAGTTTCTCTTCACTTTCTGCTATTAGAGTGGTATTATTTGCATATCTAAGATTGTTGATATTTCTCCCAGAAATCTTAATTTCAGCTTGTGAGTCATCCAACCTGACATTTCACATTTCACTCTGCATATAAGTCAAATAAGTAGGGGAATAATATAGAGCTTTGATGTACTCCTTTCCCAATTTTGAACCAGGCAGTTTTTCCATGTAAGGTTCTAACTGTTACTTCTTGACCTGCATACAGGTTTCTCAGGAGACAGGTATGGTGGTCTGGTATTCCCATCTCTTTAAGAATTTTCCACAGCTTGTTGTGATCCACACAGTCATAGAAAACTAATGAAAATAACTAGCATAGTTACGTGAATATTTAGTGAAGACTTAAAGGCAAAAGGGCTTCCCTGGTAGTTCAGATGGCAAAGAATCCACCTGCAGTGTGGGAGATCCTGGTTCGATTCTTGGGTCGGGAAGTTTCCCTGGAGGAGGGCATGGCAGCCCACTCCAGTATTTTTGCCTGAAGAATCCCCATGGACAGAGGAGCCTGGAGGGCTGCAGTCCATAGGGTCGGAAAGAGTCAGACATGACTGAGCAATTAAGCATTAAAGGCTAAAAGTATCATTAACAATCATATCAGTTAGGATTCTCCAGAGAAACAGAACCAGTAAGCAGGAAATATTTTAGATAGATATAACTAGATTATAGATAGATACATAATCAAGGTATTGATGTGTGATATGACTGTGGGCACTAGGAAGCCTGAAATCCAGAGGGAGAGACAGGATAGTGGAAAATCTCTGATAGAATATAATGCTGCAGTCCATAGGCAGAATTTCTCCTATGTTTTTGTTCTCAAGACCTTTCAACTGATTGGATAAGGTCCATTCAAATTACTAGGCTTAATCTCCTTTATTTAAAGCTAACTATAGATGTGGCATCTGGTCACATCACTTCATGGGAAATAGATGGGGAAGCAGTGGAAACAGTGTCAGACTATTTTTTTGTGCTCTAAAATCACTGCAGATGAGGATTGCAGCCATGAAATTAAAAGATGCTTACTCCTTGGAAGGAAAGTTATGACCAACCTAGACAGCATATTAAGAAGCAGAGACATTACTTTGCCAGCAAATGTCTGTCTAGTCAAGGCTATGGTTTTTCCAGTAGTCATGTATGGATGTGAGAGTTGGACTATAAAGAAAGCTGAACACCGAAGAGTTGATATTTTTGAACTGTGGTGTTGGAGAAGACTCTTCAGATTCCCTTGGACTGCAAGGAGATCCAACCAGTCCATCCTAAAGGAGATCAGTCATACGTGTTCATTGGAAGGACTGATGCTGAAGCTGAAATTCCAATCCTTTGGCCACCTCATGCAAAGAGTTGACTCACTGGAAAAGACCCTGATGCTGGGAGGGATTGAGGGCAGGAGGACAGAGGATGAGATGGCTGGATGGCATCACCGACTCGATGGACATGAGTTTGAGTAAATTCCAGGAGTTGGTGATGGACAGGGAGGCCTGGTGTGCTGCGATTCATGGGATTGCAAAGAGTCGGACATGACTGAGTGACTGAACTGAACTGATAGATGTGGGGCTTCTCAGGTGGCACAGTGGTCAATAATCCACTTGCTAATGTAGGAGACTCAAGAGACCCATGATCAATCCCTGAGTCAGGGATCAATCCCTGGAGTAGGAAATGGCAACCCTTTCCAGTATTCTGGCCTGGAAAATTCTATGGACAGAGGAGTCTAGTGGGTTACAGTCCATGGGTATGCGCACACACACACACACACACACACATACATAGATGTTACTCACACCTACAAAATACCTTCACAGCAACCTAGATTAGTGTTTATGTTTATTTTAAGCAATGGGCACTATAGCCTAGGCAACTTTACATAAAACTAATCATCACAGTGATCAAAGGAGATAATTTTATAACATAAAGCATTCAATTTACCAGGGTATGTGAATTAAAATTGTCTGCATATTCAATAATATAATCTCAAAATATATAAAGTAAACTCGATGCAGGTGAAACAAGCTAGCCATAAACCACTGAATATGTGTGCAGTTTTAGAAACAGAATTGATGAAATTGGTTTACTTAAAACACAGATAATATCAAACTCAACAATTTCAAGATACATGTTATATTCAAGTATGCTGGAACATTTAAAAAAAATGACCCTATATATGCAGGTTCACAAATAAATCTCAAAAATTTCATAAGATTGAATCACACAGGATATATTTTTAACCAAGACAAATATGACGGAGATAAATAGCAAAGATTAACAGAAAATCCCCATATGCTTAAAATGAAGAAACATTTTTATATAACTTACAGGTCAAAAATTCCTAAGAAAACAGAGCCTAGAAACTAATTTTGACTTGAATAATGGTTTAAAATAACAAAATGTCTAGGACACACCTCATGGCATACTTCAAGGAAACTTTATATTATCTAAAAGGCATAGATTGTTTAAAACAAAGGCTATGCTTCTATCTCATGATTTTGGAAAATAAACACCACATTAAGGTCAAAGAATGTAAAAGGGAAAAAATAATGAAAAAAAGAAGTAAGTAAGTGAAGACATTAGTGGAATAGAAAAGTATATACTTATATTTGAAAAAAAAAATGTAAGCACATGATAAGACTAATAGAGAAGAAACAGAAGCACAGTACCTAATGTCAAGAATTAAAAAGGGACATTGCTACAATGCTACAGTAATTACAAATAGACTAATATTCTGGTGAGTCTGAGTCACATTTTTGTTATTGTAAGCATTAACCAAAAAGAAGTGCAAGATAGAGTAAGTATTTCTCTTAATAACTACATTTCCCTAATCTGTCTTTGAAAGAATGCTATGAAAATCAAATAATTATGAACATTTTAATTATCAAACACTTAGATAGCATTTTTCTAAACAATTTACAAATATTAACCCATTTCCATTCTTGCACATATCTTAAAGGGTACATATGTTATCCTTATTTTCTTGATGATAAATATAACACATGTAGAATTTAAGTAATTGTCCAATCTCAAAACTAGTAAGTGAAAAGACAGGATTTTAGTCTAAGCAGTCTGACTCAAGAATCCGTGATCTTGCAAATAGATTCATCTCTGATGATGCAGAGAGATGTGGTGGGAGTGGGGAGGAAAGCTCAACAGGAAAGGAGTACGTGCATAATTATGACCAATTTGTGTTGCTGTATGGAAGAAACCGACACAATATTGTAAAGCTATTATCCTCCAATTACATTTTTAGTTAAAAAATAAAGCAAATAAAATAAAACACAATAAAAAAGAACCCATGATCTTAAGGCCATTATGACATGCAACCTTTCTAAAGAGAAGAGATAAAAAAGCATTGCTTTTTTTTTTTTAATTCTTTTATTCTTGGTTTTAACAAGGAACTTGAGTTTCCAGAAGAGTATTTCTACAAACTAGTTACACATTGTGGCAGTTCTGTGAATGTTATGCTAGTATGTCATTATTTGCTAATAGCTCAAATAGTCCACACTCTACAGAGAACTTTCAAATTCAGAAAATAGATTTTTAGTCAGAGAACCCAATGTAACTGTACTTAGAAATCTCAACATATTAAGCAGTAAAAGGAAAGGTGCAGAACAACGTGCAATAAAAACAAAACAGGGAAAGATTGAATTGGTTGAATTCAATTATTGATTGAGTATGGTTGCAGAAATCCTCAACAAAATACAAGTAAATCAAATTCAACAGCACATTAAAAATATCATAAACTATGACCAAGTGAGATTTATCCCAGGAATACAAGGATGATTTAATACATGAAGTAAGCCAACATGATATACCACATTAAAAGAATGAAAAATAAAAATCAAATGATTGTCTCAACTGATGCAGAAAAATAATTTGAAAAATTTCAACATGCATTTTATTATAAAATTACATGGCAAATTAGGAATAGCAGGAAATCATCTTAATAAAAAATGGCACTGGTGAAAAACTCACTGATGAAAACATATAGTCAATGCTATAAAACTGAAAGTATTCCCTTTAAGACCAAGAACAAGGCAAAGTTTCCCACAACTGCCACTTCTACTCAACATAATGTGGGAAGTCTGAGTCACAGCAACCAAATAAGAAAAAGATAAAAGGCATCTGAATAATTGATATCCATAGGACATTTGACCCCAACACAATGAACTTCAGCTTTTGCTCAAGTGCACACGGAACACTCTCCAGGGTAGATCACATCCTGGGCCATAAATCTAATCTTCGCAAATTCAAAAAAATTTAAACCATTTCAAGCAGCTTTTCTGGTTACACTGTGGTAAGATTAGATGTCAGCTACAGGAAAAAACTACTAAAAGTACAAACATATGGAAGCTAAACAACACACCTCTGAATAACCAACAAGTCACAAAAGAAATAAAAAAATAAATCAAAATATGCATAGAAACAAATGAAAATGAAAACACAACAACCCCAAACATATGGGAGTCAGTAAAAGCAGTGCTAAGAGGAAGGTTCATAGCAATACAAGCTTACCTCAAGAAACAAGAGAAAAATAAAGTAAATAACCTAACTTTATACCTAAAGCAACTAAAAAAGAAGAAATGAAGAACCCCAGGGTTAGTAGAAGGAAAGAAATCATAAAAATTAGGGCTGAAATAAATGAAAAAGAAACAAAAGAGATTATAGCAAAAATCAACAAAACTAAAAGCTGGTTCTTTGAGAAGATAAATAAAATAGACAAACTATCAGCCAGACTCATCTAGAAAAAAAGGGAGAAGAATCAAATCAACAAAATTGGAAATGAAAATGGAGAAATCACAACAGACAACACAGAAATACAAAGGATAAAAGAGACTACTATCAACAACTATATGACAATAAAATGGACAACTTGGAAGAAATGGATGAGTTCTTAGAAAAGTATAACCTTCCAAAACTGAACCAGGAAGAAATAGATAATTTTAACGGACCCATCGCAAGCACGGAAATAAAAACTGTAATAAAAAATCTTCCAACAAACAAAAGCCCAGGGCCAAATGGTTTCACGTTGAATTCTACCAAAAATTTAGAGAAGAGCCAGCACCTATAGTATTAAAATTCTTCCAGAAAATTGCAAAACTGCCAAACTCATTCTATGAGGCCACCATAAACCTAATGCCAGGACCAGACAAAGATGCCTCAAAAAAAGAAAACTACAGGCCAATATCACTGATGAACATAAATGTAAAAATACTCAACAAAATTCTAGCAAACATAGTCCAACAACATATTAAAAAGATTTGACATCATGACCAAGTGGGCTTTATCCCAGGGATGCAAGGATTCTTCAACATTTGCAAATCAAAGTGATATATCACATTAACAAATTGAAAGATAAAAACCATATAATTATCTCAATAGTTGCAAAGAAAGCCTTTGACAAAATTCAAAATCCATTTATGATAAAAAAACAAAACAAAACTCCAGAAAGCAGGTATAGAAGGAACATACCTCAACATAATAAAAGCCATATATGATGAACCCACAGCAAACATAATCCTCAATGGTGAAAAATTGAAAGCATTTCCCCTAATGTCAGGAACAAGGCAAGGGTGCCTACTCTCACCACTAATATTCAACAGAGTTTTGGAAGTTTTAGCCACAGCAATCAGAGAAGAAAAAGAAATAAAAGGAATCCAGATTGGAAAAGAAGTAAAACTCTCACTGTTTGCAGATGACATGATCTTCTACATAGAAAACCCTAAAGGCTCCAACAGAAAATTCAGTTCAGCTCAGTTCAGTTCACTCGCTCAGTCGTGTCCGACTTGTTGTGACCCCATGGACCACAGCATGCCAGGCCTCCCTGTCCATCAACAACTCCTGGAGTTTACCCAAACTCATGTCCATCAAGTCGGTGATGCCATCCAACCATCTCATCCTCTGTCATCCCCTTCTCCTCCCGCCTTCAATCTTTCCCAGCATCAAGGTCTTTTCAAATGAGTCAGCTCTTCACATCAGGTGGCCAAAGTATTGGAGTTTCAGCCTCAGCATCAGTCCTTGTAATGAACACTCAGGACTGATATCCTTTAGGACGGACTGTTTGGATCTCCCTGCAGTCCAAGGGACTCTCAAGAGTCTTTTCCAACACCACAGTTCAAAAGAATCAGTTCTTCAGTGCTCAGCTTTCTTTACAGTCCAACTCTCACATTGATACATGACTAATGGAAAAACCATAGCCTTGACTAGACGGAACTTTGTTGGCATAGTAATCTCTCTATTTTTTAATATGCTGGCTACATTGGTCATAACTTTCCTTCCAAGGAGTATGCATATTTTCATTCCGTGGCTGCAGTCACCATCTGCAGTGATTTTGGAGCCCCCCAAAAATAAAGTCAGCCACTGTTTCCACTGTTTCCCCATCTATTTGCCATGAAGTGATGTAGCAAGGAAAGATAAGAAAGTCTTCCTCAGCGCTCAATGCAAAGAAATAGAGGAAAACAATAGAATGGGAAAGACTAGAGATCTCGTCAAGAAAATTAGAGATACCAAGGGAACATTTCATGCAAAGATGGGCTCAATAAAGGACAGAAATGATATGGACCTAACAGAAGCATAAGATATTAAGAAGAGGTGGTAAGAATACACAGAAGAAATGTACAAAATAGATTTTCACAACCCAGATAATCATGATGGTGTGACTCTGTGTCTGTGATTCTAGACATCCTGGAATGTGAAGTCAAGAGGGCCTTAGGAAACACCACTACAAACAAAGTTAGTGGAGGTGATGGAATTCCAGTTGTGCTATTCAAATCCTGAAAGACAACGCTGTGAAAGTGCTGCACTCAATATGTCAGCAAATTTGGAAAACTCAGCAGTGGCCACAGGACTGGAAAAGGTCAGTTTTCACTCCAATCCCAAAGAAAAGCAATGGCAAATAATGCTCAAACTACCACACAATTGCACTCATCTCACACACTAGCAAAGTAATGCTTAAAATTCTCCAAGCTGGACTTCAGCAATACGTGAACCATGAACTTCCAGATGTTCAAGCTGGTTTTAGAAAAGGCAGAGGAAACAGAGATCAAATTGCCAACATCCGTTGGATCATCCATAAAGCAAGAGGATTCAAGAAAAACATCTATTTCTGCTTTATTGAGTATGCCAAAGCCTTTGACTATGTGGGTCACAATAAATTGTGGAAAATTCTGAAAGAGGTGGGAATACCAGACCAACTGACCTGCCTCTTGAGAAACCTGATCAGGAAGCAACAGTTAGAACTGGACATGGGACAACAGACTGGTTCCAAATAGGAAAAGGAGTACGTCAAGGCTGTATATTGTCACCCTGCTTATTTAACTTATATGCAGAGTACATCATGAGAAACTCTGGGCTGGAGGAAACATAAGCTGGAATCAAGATTGCCGGGAGAAATATCAGTAACCTCAGATATGCAGATGACAGCATCCTTATGGCAGAAAGTGAAGAAGAACTAAAGAGCCTCTTGATGAAAGTGAAAGAGGAGAGTGAAAAAATTGGCTTAAGGCTCAAATTCAGAAAACTAAGATCATGGCATCTGGTCCCATCACTTCATGGCAAATAGATGGGGAAACAATGGAAACAGTGGCTGCCTTTATTTTGGGGGGCTCCAAAATCACTGCAGATGGTGACTGCAGCCATGAAATTAAAAGATGCATACTCCTTGGAAGGAAAGTTATGACCAACCTAGACAGCATATTAAAAAGCAGAGATAATTAATTTGTCAACAAAGGTCCATCTAGTCAAGGCTATGGTTTTTTCAGTGCTCATGTATGGGTGTGAGAGTTGGACTATAAAGGAAGCTGAGCACCGGAGAATTGATGCTTTTGAACTGTGGTGTTGGAGAAGACTGTTGAGAGTCCCTTGGACTTCAAGGAGATCCAACCAGTCCATCCTAAAGGAGATCAGTCCTGGGTGTTCATTGGAAGGACTGATGTTGAAGTTGAAACTCCAATACTTTGGCCACCTGATGTGAAAAGCTGACTCATTTGAAAAGACCCTGATGCTGGGAAAGATTGAGGGCAGGGGGAGAGGGGGACGACAGAGCATGAGATGGTTGGACGGCATCACCAATAGAAAGCCCAGAGATAAATCCATGCACCTATGGACACCTTATCTTCAACAAAGGAGGCAAGAATATACAACGGAGAAAAGACAATCTTTTAACAAGTGGTGCTGG
Organism: Odocoileus virginianus; assembly: GCF_023699985.2. Lineage (NCBI taxonomy): Eukaryota > Metazoa > Chordata > Mammalia > Artiodactyla > Cervidae > Odocoileus > Odocoileus virginianus. The sequence continues at coordinate 161,329 of NC_069705.1, read as the reverse complement.
GAAAACTGGTGAACCACTTGTAAAAGAATGAAACTAGAACACTTCCTAACACCATACACAAAAATAAACTCAAAATGGATTAGAGATCTAAATCTAAGACCGGAAACTATAAAACTCCTAGAGGAAAACATAGGCAAAGCACTCTGACATAAATCACAGCAGGATCCTCTAGGACCCACCTCCCAGAGTAATGGAAATAAAAGCAAAAATAAACAAATGGGACCTAATTAAACTTAAAAGCTTTTGCACAACGAAGGAAACTATAAGCAAAGTGAAAAGACAGCCTTCAGAATGGGAGAAAATAATAGCAAACAAAGCAACTGACAAAGGATTAATGTCAAATATATACAAGCAGCTACTGCAGCTGAATACAAGAAAAATAAACAACCCAATCAAAAAATGGGCCAAAGAACTAGACAGACATCTCTCCAAAGAAGACATACAGATGGCTAACAAACACATGAAAATATGCTCAACATCACTCATTATCAGAGAAATGTAAATCAAAACCACAATGAGGTCCCATCTCACGCCCATCAGAATGGTTCCCTCCAAAAAGTCTACAAACAATAAATGCTGGAAAGGGTGCAGAGAAAAGGGAATCTTCTTACACTGTTGATGGGAATGCAAACTAGTACAGCCACTATGGAGAAAAGTGTGGAGGTTCCTTAAAAAACTGGAAATAGAACTGCCTTACGACCCATCAATCCCACTGCTGGGCATACACACTGAAGAAACCAGAATTGAAAGAGACGTGTAGCGCAATGTTCATCGCAGCACTGTTTACAATAGCCAGGACATGGAAGCAACCTAGATGCCCATCAGCAGACAAATGGATAAGAAAGCTGTGGTACATATACACAATGGAATATTACTCAGCCATTAAAAAGAATTCATTTGAGTCAGTTCTAATGAGGTGGATGAAACTGATGCTGATTATACAGAGTGAAGTTAAGTCAGAAAGAAAAACACCAATACAGTGTATTAATGCATATATATGGAATTTAGAAAGATGGTAATGATGACCCTATATGTGAGACAGCAACAGAGACACAGAGATAAAGAGCAGACTTTTGGACTCTGTGGGAGAAGGTGAGAGTGGGATGATTTGAGAGAATACGTTGAAATATGTATATTACCATATGTGAAGTAGATCTCCAGTCCAGGTTCGATGCATGAGACAGGGCGCTCGGGGCCGGTGCACTGGGATGACCCAGAGGGATGGGATGGGGAGGGAGGCAGGAGGGGGGGTTCAGGATGGGGAACACATGTACACCCATGGTTGATTCATGTCAATGTATGGCAAAAACCACTACAATATTGTAAAGTAATTAGCCTCCAGTTAAAATAAATTAATTAATTTTTTAAAAGACATCCAAATAGAACATAAGAAAACAAAATTGTTTTTGTTCACTGGTGACATGGTCTTATGCATAGAAAACCCTACAGGTTTCACAAAAATCTGTCACAATAAATGAATTGACCAAAGTTTCAGAATACAAAATCCGTGTACAAAGGTCAGTTTAACTTCTATATATTCATAGAGAACAATCTAAATATGAAATTTAAGAATAAAATACATAGAAATGAACTTAACTAGGGAAGTGAAAGTCTTATACATTAAAGACTATAAATATTACTGAAAAGATTTTTAAAAGACACAAATGGAATGATGTCTTGTTTTCATGGATTAGAAGACTTACTGCTGCTAAAATGTCTATAATACCCAAATCAATCTACAGATTCATAGCAATTACTATAAGATTTTCAATAGCAATTTTTAGAGAAAAAAAAACAATGCTAACAATTTCATGGAACCACAAAGGAATATTCAAAGATAGTCTTGAGAAAGAAAAACAATGCTGGAAGCCTCAGAGTTCCTGATTTTAAAACATATTCAGTTCAGTCACTCAGTCATGTCCGACTCTTTGCGACCCATATTACAAACTATAATAATTAAAACAGTATGATCCTAACGTAAAGACAGACTTGTAGATCAATAAAATGGAATATACAATCAATTTCTGTTTTTTTGTCTACGTTGACTGGACAGTGGGGTATAGAACACCATCAGAGTGGGCTAGAAATGAGTATTAAGGCCAATAAAGTGGAGGAGTCTTCTAGCACGTCTCTGCTCCAGACTGATGCCCAAAGTGTGGGTTTTGGGGAGCATCAGAGGTGCCTCTTTTGCCAGAAGAGGTGTAAGATGAAAATAGTGAGGGACCACTCTGCTTCTCAGTAATGTGAATTGCAGTTGGAGGGAACTGTTTCTCTCTAGCAACATCCAGATTTCTGATTAGGGACCTCTGTGACTGGTGGGAGAGAGAATGAAGAGGAGAAGGCAGATAGGAATATCGATGGGCATTGAAGAAACAGCTTTCCTGCCATCTGCTATGGGGTTTCAGCAGGGAGCACATCCATAAACTACCTCCAGGTGAAGTTCTTTCCACCAAGCCATGAGCATCTCCAGAGTCTGAGGTTCTAGCCCAAACCTCCCACTCTGATGCCAGTTCCTCCTGCACACTCCAACACTTCCCCAAGAGCCATCTCCTGCCGGAGACGCTACAAACTTGACCTTTGGTGCCACCTCCTGGAATAAGAAAAAAGCTCTAAATGCCGTTCTGTTGAACCATCAGAGACAATGTGTTCACTTGTATCCAACTCTTTGCGACCCCATGGACTATAGCCCACCAGGCTCCTCTGTCCATGGGATCATCCCGGAAAGAATACTAGAATGGGGTTGCTATTTTCTTCTCCAGGGGATCTTCTTGATCCAGGGATAGAACCTGTGTCTCCTGCCATTTCTTTCCCACTGAGCCACCTGATAGCCAAAGTGAACATAAATTCTTAATTAAGGAGGGTGTCAGGCTATATCAAGTGAGAAAACAGAAGCTCAAATCAGCAAACATGAAAAATCAAAGAAATACAGTATCACTAAAACAAAATAATAATTCACCAGAAACTGAACTCAAAGAACATGGAATATTGTGATCTAACTCAGGGGGACCAAATCCCTGGCCATGGATGGACCAGTACTGTTCCTGGCCTGTTAGGAACTCAGCCGCACGGCAGGAGGTGAGTGGTTCTCTTCCAGAAAACTGGTCCTTGATGCTCAAAAGGTTGGGGATTGCTGAACTAACTCTTAAAGAATCAAAAATAGTTGTCATGAAGAAATTCAATGAGTTGCAAGAAAATCCAGAAAGACAGTTCATTGAATTTAGGAATAAAATTATTGAACAAAAAAAGTTATTTACCAAAAATTAAAATTATTAAAAAGGACCGAACAAAAATAATCAAGCTGAAGAATTCAAGAAATAAGATGAACGCAATAGAAAGCACAGACACCAGGGCCGATCAATGCACAAAGACTCATTGTATGAAACCGTCAAAAATAAATAACCTGAAATGCAGAAAAAAATTAAGTAACTTACAATGAAACCCCAATCAGGCTATAAGCAGATGTCTCAGTAGAAACTATAGACCAGGAGAGAGTGGAATGACTTATTCAAAGGGATGAAATATGAAATTTGCCAGCCAATGTATTCAGCAGATTTATTCCTCAGATATGAATAAATAAAGGTTTTTCCAGACAAATAAAACCTAACAAAGTTAATCACCATTAGACTGATCTTACAAGAAATGCTAAAAGAAGTTCTTCAAGCTTAAACAAAAAGATGCTACTCAGGAAAAACAACAACAACAAAAATATGCCAAATAGACAACACTCTGGTAAAGATAAAAAAAAAAACAGAATTAGAAATTGTTATTCTTTATTAAAATGGTGTGTCAGCCACTTAACTGTAGTATAAGGGTTAAAGAAAAAAGTATTTAAAATAGCTATAGCTACTATAGTTTATAAACTTACAGCATAAAAAGAATAGTGACATTGAAAATATAAAAGGAAAGGAGTAAAATGGTGGAGTCTTTATGAGTGAACAAAGATATGTTGCTATCAGCGTAAAATGGACTGTCTTGTTTATGAGGTGTTTTGTGTAAGCCTCAACGTAACCACAGAGCAAAAATCTAGAGTGTATTTACAGAACTTAAAAAAAGGGGAGCCTGATCATATCACCAGGTGCAATACTTTGTTTCTTTGAAGACCGATGGGTAATTTTGTTCCCTCCTTTCTTTCTTCAGCTCTGCAGATTTGTCTTTCACTTAAGTTTCTTTTTTATCTTCATCTCTTTTTGTCATAGTCAGTGCTTTCCTCAGATGGCTTATAATTCCTAATTATCTGCTTGTGATTAAAAATAAGTCATTACACCATTTGTATTATTGCTTTGATCAATCACCATTACTCTTCTTGCCCATTCTTGAGTTTGTAAGAGCTGTTAGTTCCTCCAATTTGTCATTTCTTTGGTAACCTTTAGTTGCATTTTCCTCAATAGAATGTATACATTTTTATGTTAAAAAGAAATATTGTCTAGTTTTCAATGTATATATTTTGTATATTTCAGTGTATATATATTATTCGGTGTATGTTTTGTTAAACTCATCCTAAAGTATTTTATAATTGGAAATGTTTCCTTAATTTCATTTTTAGGTTGGAATTGTTTTCTTAACTTCATTTTCAGTTCATTCATTGCTACTGTATAGAAATAAAATCATTTCAATCACTTAAAATGAGGCATTACAAACATTCATTTTAAGTGCACATGGTTGAAGCTTCCTAATTTGATGCTTCACTGTGGAGTCATTTTTCTGTATTCTTTCCTTGGATGACCTCAGATGTCACCATCTTAACATATTTTCTCTTGGGCTGTAAGGTTTTCAGAAGAGCATTCTTGTACCTGGCTTGAAAAGTAGAATTGGATGTAGTATTGGGGAATAAGACATATTAAAACTTAATTTCTGTGTTTCAGATATGATACTTCATGGGTCCCTGAGTGCTGCATCCTGAGAATTCTCATTTTCCCTTCCCAGAGAATGGTTCTCCAAGTGTTCATTTAGAGCAAAAAAGGGGCATTCTCAGTTTGAGAAGTACGAGGGGAAGAAACAGGTTTTTATTATTTTTTATTTTATTTTTTTAGAAACAGGTTTTTAAACAAACATCCATTAGATCCACATTTACTACTGTTACCAATGTAGTAAAGTGGCAAATCCTTGAACATTTCATGGTTCTCCGAGTTTTTTGACTGCTTCTACAGACTTCTGATCCACATTTTTATATTTACTAAATCATTTATCAATTTTCCAGCTTTCAAATTTTGGTCCTTTTGTCTTCATTTTTTTTTTTTTTTTGGTCCGTGAGGTTTTTGCTTTTATATAAATACCTTTGTCATCAAGAATATGAAAAGATATCCATGGAATGGTAGAAAATATATATATACAATATTTTTTTAATATACAGAATATTTAAAAAGCCTGTAACAATGAAACAACCCTACTAAAAATGCCTAAAGGAATGAATAATTTTACAGAGAAGATAGAAAAATGCCTAAGTACGCACATGAATAGGTGCTCAGCATTTACTCGTTAGGGAAATGCTAATCAGAACCATGTTCTGTGCTTAGTTGCTCAGTCATGTCTGGCTCTTTGCAATCCCGTGGACTGTAGCTGGCCAGGCACCTCTGTCCATGGGGATTCTCCCAGCAAGAATACTGGAGTGGGTAGCCTTGTCCTCCTCCAGGGGATCTTCCCAAGGGATCAAACTCAAGTCTCCTTCATTGCAGTCAGATTCTTTACCATCTAAAGCACCAGGGAAGCCCAAGAATACTGGAATGGGTAGCCTATCCCTTCTCCAGGGGATCTTCCCAACCCAGGACTCTAACTGGGGTCTCTTGCATTGCAGACGGATTCTTGTAGGGGAGCCCAAGCAGAACCATATGAGGTACCAATCCACATCCACCAGAATAGCTATAATAAAAGGAAAAAAAAAGGAGCACGTGTTAGCTAGCTTGAGACCTTCATACAGTGCCGTTGGGGATGTAAAATGGTTCAGTCACAGTGGAAAAGTGGAAAAGTATATGGGTGTTTCTCAAAAAGTTAAATATGGAATTACCATGCAACCCAACAATTCCAAGTATAACCTCGAAAGAATCAAAAACAGGTCTCAGACATATGGCTTCCCAGGTGGCTCAGTGGTAAAGAATCCACCTGCCAATGCAGGAGACGTGGGTTTGATCCCTGGGTCAGGAAGATCTCATGGAGGAGGAAATGGCAACTCACTCCAGTGTTCTTGCTTGGAAAATCTCATGGACAGAGAATCCTGGTAGACTACAGTCCATGGAGTCGCAGAGCTACGCCTGAGCCACCGAGCACGGCAAACTAGGACGTGTTCAAACATATACACATAAGCCCATATTCACAGCAGCACCATTCACAATAGCTAGAAGATGGAAGCCATTCAAACGCCTATCAGAGTACAAACCCATAAACTAATTATGGTATATATATGTGGTATAAGGGGAGCATTAATCAGTCATAAAAATAAGTCAAAATTCTGATACATGCTCTGAAGTGGGCGGACCTCTAAAACATTATGCTAAGTGAAAGAAACCAGACACAAAAGATATTTTTAATTCTATTTTTATTATTTATCTATAATAAGTTTATTCATAGAAACAGAATGCAGATTAGTGTTTGCCAGGTGCGATTAATAGTAGGAGGACAAAATGGGATGAGACTGTTTAATAGGTTTGGGATTTTGTTTTGGAATGATGGAAATGTTTTGTAACTCCATAGAAGCAGCAGTTGTACAACACTGTGAATGTCCTAGGGGCCACAGAATTTGTTACTTAGAAATGATTAATCTTATTCTATGTGAATTTCACCTTAATAAAAAACAAATAATCAACAGTGGAGTGTACAAGTTGCCTCATATCTACACGTAGTCAAAACACTCCTCTGAACTGCAAATGAAAATAACAGATGGACCTCAGTTTATTGGTGTGATTTACTGATTGGTGCATATTTTCAAGCATCTATTTCTTTTTATTAGTAGCTACATGATAGTATGACAACAACAATTTATCCTTTTAACCAGGAAAATTGCATTTTTGGAAATAAGGCAGTATAATTGTGTCATGAAAGTTGTCACATTTTGTCAAATGCCTTTTTTGCATTGTTGAGATGATCACGTGATTCTTTTCCTTCATTCCATTAATGTGTTGTACCATACTGGTTGCTTTTGTATGTTAAACTCCATGAGGGGCTTTATATTTGCTACAAACTCTACAGTAAACAAACCAATAATCTATTTCTTTTAGTATCCATCCCTTCATTTATCCTATTGTTTGCAAACAAAAATGGATAGTTTCTAATGAGGTGGAAGGATGAATGTGGTGCCTATTATACAGAGTGAAGTAAGAAAGAGAAAGACAAATACTATACATTAACGCACATATATGGAATTTAGAAAGATGGAACCGATGATCCTACATGCAGGGCAACAAAAGAGACACAGACATATGGAACAGACTTTTGTACTCAGTGGGAGAAGCAAGGGTGGGATGGCTTGAGAGAATAGCACTGAACATGTACATTATCATATGTAAAATAGAAGACCAGTGCAAGTACCATGCATGAATCAGGGTGCCCAAAGCCGGTGTTCTGGGACATCCCAGAGGGATAGGGTGGGGAGGAAGGTGGGAGGAAGGTGCAGGATGAGGTGGGGGGCACATGTACACCTATGGCTGATTCATGTTGATGTATGACAAAAACCATCACAATATTGTAATTATCCTCCAATTAAAATAAATAATATTTTTTAAAAGTGTATACTTTGCCTTCCACATCCTGCACATCATGTGATCGTACCACCATATGCCATTATTTGAGGCAGAAATCTTTTTCAACTACAAAATATACCTGTACCTTATTGGTACTGGTAAAAATAAAATGTAAAAAATATGTTCTTTGCATTATGGCTAAATGCTCTTTAAATTACCTTAAAGTCTCATAATATACTTATGAAATAGATATAGTTCTATTTTGCTCATTTTATAGCTAAGTAAACTAAAGAACTTAGATTTATTTTGGTACAGAGCTAGTAAGTGATAGAGACTTGGGAGCATCACCTTGCTCAACACATTTCAGCTTTTTCACCATTATTACACATACTAATCCATTTTTCAGTGCCCAGTTATCTTTTAAATTTTCTAATTAATTCTAAGAATTTGTATGTAAAATTTTAATAGGGGAGAATACATCTGACTACTGGTTATACCTGTTGCTTTTACTTTAAACTTCATGTTCTGTAGCCTGTAGCCTAAAATATACAGAATAGTTTATTCTCAAGGCTCTGACCTTTAAGAGTCCATTCATATATGGATAAAAATTTGCAGAAAAAACAACAACATTTGTCTTGGTGGAGATTTACAGGAACATCCTCACCTGACCTAGGTGGGTAGCTGCAAGAATAAAAGATTCCAATGCCAAAAAGTTTTCAACAATCAGCCTCTCTCACCTTGCCTTTAAAAGTGCTTTGCTGACACCTTTCGAGTAGTTCAGAGTTTTTTGGGTCAGGAGCCATCCTTCTCCTTGAACTAATCTGCAATAAACCTTTCTCTGATCCAAACTCCACTGATGTTTTGGTTTGCTTGGCCTCATTGTGCATCAGGCATATGAAATTGGGTTTGAAAACAGAATCAATAGACACAAGCCTACATACTTGCACTCACAGGATTTATTTTTGCTTTGTGAGACTGAAGTTTTAAGCCATCACAAAAGGGGAGAAAAGCAGATTTTTTTCCTTCTTGAATCAGGTCAGTTAATGGTGAGTTTCTTGGTATTATTTTTTTTCCACGTTATGGCTTTTGACAATATTGCATAGCCACAATTCTAAAAGAAACACAGGAAAATTGAAATGCTACATTTTAATTGTTAATAAAAGCTGTGTAATTTTACTACACTGCTACAGGTATTTTAATAAATTAGTATAATAAGACAGCTTATATTGTCACAATCTATGCCTGTGCTCCACAGTTTCTAAACACAAGTTTTTTTTGTTTGTTTGTTTGATTTAATTTTTTCCTGAATCATTGGTGATAGCCACATTAAAAGGCAATGCTGTAAAATGTATATATATGTGTCTCATTTACACATGTTTTACATGGGTCAAAGAAAGTCATGTACAAGGAAACAGATATATATGCACATGTGTGTAAGTACAGGTATGAAGATATACTTTATATATTGTCATTTTAAAATCATGCTATGATGTAAATATTGGTATGGCCTCTCTTACACAGAAGGCATTTTTAAATGTACATCTTTTATAGAAAACAATCTAGTAGGCTGTAGATGCCTTTTTATGTGACAAGAACTCAAGGCATCTTTTTCCTCTGAGTCTATTTCATAATGTTCATCTATTACTTGAGAATGAAAACAATAACACTGTCATTAGAACTCAAAATTTCAACAAGGGATAAGCATGCATTGATTTGGGTCTTGCACTCCAGGAGAAAAAACACACATATTTTTAAAGTTGTTTCTTAATTACACGCGTTTTTGAAATTCCACTGTCATTATCTGTCCCAGTCTTCTGTGGCACTGTAATGTGTAGAAGTGATGTTTCAGAGTCTGCAGTAAGGAAGAGAGGAGTGAGCGTCCCCCAGTCGAGGGCAGCATTCATTCTTATTTGTCCTCTCCTATCACATCACTTGTGGATCTCCCAAGCCCCAGTGGGCGCGCGCGCACACACACACACACCAAAAATCATACTGTGTAGGGTTTTAAGAAGAGGTCCCCAGGACCCCATCCAGGATCCTCTCCCTACCCCCATCCCCACCACATCTCCCTGGAAGACCTGTAGCCCCGTCAACTATCCCAGTCCTGCTCTGATACCTCCGACCAGCGGGCCTGGCAGAAGTCTGAAACTGGGCAGGACTCCGACCAGACCCGCCCGGGTTCCCCCAGCCTGGCCTGGGCTTCTGGGGCCAGGAGGGCAACCCCTCCACCCCCGCGCCAAGGGACACTGCGACGATGGGCCCCCCTCCTATCAGGCAGGGTCCTCACTTACGATGGCCCGCGGAGGCCAGCCGGCCCAGCCCTGTGAGGATTAGCAGGAGAGACAACACTGCGTGACCGGCCTCGCCTCAGGGAAGGCTGTTGACTGGACGTGACTCTCGAGGTTTGCCGCGCCCGGGGTTGGGAGCCGGACCTGGGAGGGGCGTGGCTGGGGCTGAGGGGCGTGGCTGGGGCTGAGGGGTGAGATGAAACGAGGGGGCGGGGCAGGAGTGAAAAGAGGAGCAGGGGGCTGAGGTCAGGCGAGACTGGAGGGCGGGGCCGGAGAGGGTAGGAGCAAGCCTTCGGGGCTGGCCTGCGGGCAAGCTGGGCAGGCAGGTGGAGAAGGCAGCTCTGTTAGAGCGATGAGTGGAGTGAACGATAGAAGTGTAGCTGTGCATTGGGCCTCTCCCCATCTTGGGCACCAGGATTTGCGGCCCACTGGGAGGGGGGGTCCACCAGCAGCTAGGTGTTTTGGGGAGTCACAAGGGAGACTTTTTTGAACTGTGGTGTTGGAGAAGACTCTAGAGTCCCTTGAAGTGCAAGGAGATCCAACCAACCCATCCTAAAGGAAGTCAGTCCTGAATATTCAGTGGAAGGACTGATGCTGAAGCTGAAACTCCAATACTTTGGCCAGCTGATGCGAAGAACCGACTCCTTGGAAAAGACCTTGAGGCTGAGAAAGATTGAAGGCAGGAGGACAAGAGGACTACAGAGGATGAGATGGCTGGATGGCATCACCGACTCGATGGACATGAATTTGAGTAAACTCCGGGAGTTGGCGATGGACAGGGAGGCCTGGCGTGCTGCAGTCCATGGGGTCGTGAAGAGTCGGACACGACTGAGAGACTGAACTGAACTGAAGGAAGACTTCCTCCTGCCCAAGTGCACTTTATTTTCGAAAATCTGACATTTTAAGTGTATTTAGGGATAGCATAAGGGTTACAAAACACTTTCTCCTCTTCATGTAAGCATTTTGTTGGTGAAGTGCTTGGCTATATTAGTAGTCCATGTCACAGCGTTCTGGTACAATGGCTGAACGACTAGGGAAAAAAAAAAGAAAGTACAAATTTACAGTCTGTTTAGTAGTAGACAGTTTCGTACTTTAACTATATCTACTGTCAGATTTCTCTTTTAAGTGTCAGATCAAAACAGGTACTCAAAGGAACAGAAAGAGTGAAAAATAAAGGATCAATGGATTCCAGATGTGCAAGTTGCATTTAGAAAAGGCAGAGGACCCAGAGATAAAATTGCCAACATCCATTGGATCATAGAAAAAGCAAGAGAATTCCAGAAAAACATCTACTTCTGCTTCATTGTCTACCCTAAATCCTTTAACTGTGTGGATCACAACAAACTATGGAAATTCTTAAAGAGATGGGAATACCAGACCGGTTAACCTGCCTCCAGAGAAACCTGTATGCAGGTCAAGAAGCAACAGTTAGAAACAGACATGAAACAACAGACTGGTTCAAAATTGGGAAAGGAGTACATCAAAGCTGTATATTGTCACCCTGCTTATTTAACTTATATACAGATTACATCATGAGAAATACCAGGCTGGATGAATCAAAGCTGGAATCAAGATTGCCAGGAGAAATACCAATAACCTCAGATATGCAGATAACACCACCTTTATGGCAGGAAGCGAAGAAGAACTAAAGAGCCTCTTGATTAGGGTGAAAGAGGAAAGTGTAAAAGCTGACTTAAAACTCAACATTCAAAAAACTAAGATCATGGCATCCAGTCCCATTATTTCTTGGCAAATAGATGGGAAAAATGTGGGGAAAGTGGCAGATTTTATTTTCTTGGCCTTCAAAATCACTGCAGACAGAGACTGCAGCCACACAATTATAAAAAGCTTTCTCCTTGGAAGGAAAGCTATGAGAAACCTAGACAGCATATTAAAAAGCAGAGACATCACTTTGCTGACAAAGGTCATCTAATCAAAACTACAGTTTTTCCAGTAGTCATGTACAGATGTGAGAGTTGGCTGTTTTGTTCAGTCACTCAGTCGTGTCCACATCTTTGTGACCCCATGGACTGCAGCACACCAGGCTTCCCTGTCCTTCGCTATCTCCCGGAGCTTGCTCAAACTCATGTCCATTGAGCTGGTGATGCCATCCAACCATCTCATCCTCTGTCATCCCCTTCTCCTCCTGCCTTCAATCTTTCCCAGCATCAGGGTCTTTTCTAGTGAGTCAGCTCTTCAAATCAGGTGGCCAAAGTGTCAGAGCTTCAGCTTCAGCATCAGTCTAAAGAGAGCTGAGCACTGAAGAATTGATACTTTCGAAATGTGGTTCTGTAGAAGACTCTTGAGTCCCTTGGACTACAAGGAGATCAAACCAATCAATCCTAAAGGAAATCAACCCTGAATATTCACTGGAAGTACTGATGCTGAAGCTGAAGCTCCACTTCTTTGGCCACCTGATGGGAAGAGTGGGCCACTGGAGAAGACACTGGTGCTAGAAAGATTTAGGGCAGGAGGAGAAGAAAGCAACAGAGGATGAGATGGTTGGATGGCATCATCAGCTCAGTGGGCATGAGCTTGAGCAAATTCCAGGAGATAGTGAAGGACAGGGAAACCTGGCATACTGCAGCCCATGGGATCACAAACAGTAAGACACAACTTATTGACTGAACAACAACAAATGTATGTGTTTACATATAAATACAAATTTATATGTGTAAATATATAGCTTTACATTTATTACTTTATTGCTGATTTATCATTTAGTATGAGGCAAAATAATTACAGCCATGAAATGATTGAAAATAATAAAAATTCATTTATTTAGTGTTGTATACTTTTGGTTCTTTGAAAAATCCATGGTTTAGAAAGACTAAAGTGAAAGGCTAAATAGAATGTTTCCAGTCACTACAGAGTAAAGAATATGCCTGTCAATGCAGGAGATGTGGGTTTGATCCCTGGGTCAGGAAGATCCCCTGGAGAAGGAAATGGCTACCCACTTCATTATTTTTGCCTGAGAAATCCTATGGACAGAAGTGCCTGGTGGGCCACAGTCCATGGGGTTGCAAAAGAGTCAGACATGACATAGCTTATTTAATCTGTGGCATGTGGAAAATATATTTTCCACATATATTTCCCACACATATTTCCTTTAGGCAAACTTACTGCAAATGTGGATAAAGAGAATCACATTCTACTATTTGAAACTTGGAAAAAGATACATTGCAGAAAAAAAAATCTTTACACTATAAATAAGAAGATGCAGTTAACATTAATAAGAAAATAAGAAATATCTAATTTCCTTCATTCAAAATTAGACATACATATATATGTTGAAAGGCATTTCGATGAATATAGTTCTTTCAACAAACGACCCTGGACTATTTGGCACACATCTGCAGAAATACAAACTTTATCACATATGTCATAATTTCAAATTTTGCTTCAAATTTTGCACAAAAACTGCCTCAAAATGAATCATAGGTCTAAATGTGCATTGCAAAGCTATAAAACTTCAAGATGAAAGCATAGGAGAAAATCTGAGTGACTTTGGGTTTGGTGGTGAGTTTTTAAATATAACAGCAAAAGCATAATCCAAGAAGGAGAACAATGATAAAATTTTAAAATGTTTCCTCAGCAAAAATTACTGTGATTTGAATGAAAATATGACACATATGTGAAGAAAAAAAACCTCAATTTTTATCTGATATAAGGAGAAGAGGGCAGCAGAGAATGAGATGGTTAGATAGCATCACCAACTCAATGGAAATGAATTTCAGCAAACTCCAGGAGTTAGTGGAGAACAGAGGAAACCAGGCTTTGCTACAGTTTGCTACAGTTGGTTTGCTACAGTTCATAGGGTTGCAAAAATTCAGACAACTCAGCTACAACAAATATGTGATAAAGGACTTATCTGCAGATTATCTAAGGACAATTGTGTGTATACATGTGCTGTACACATATATCAGATTCATATATCTGCCTGTTGTGAGGTTCTAGAAGCAATGAAACCCAAATAGCAAGGAGCAAACCTAGCATCTAGGTCTGCAATATTGTTTCCCAATAAAAGAAACCAAGAATCCTTGTAGAAAAGGCTGCTTCTAGGGCTGTGACAAGGAATATACAAGATAATTCTGAAACACCCTTTATGAAGCCTGAAAGTGAAGAACTACTCAAAAACCAAAAACATATATGGTACATTTAGCTGCCTTTATTTTTTTAATAGATTTAAGTATAAAAAGTGAGAAAAATAATCTTACAGGTGTTTTCATGTTGTCAGGAAATAGCTGACAAACACTACTTCCTCCAAGTTATCAAGATTGATATTAAGTTATCAGTTTATAGCATTTGTCTTTGATGTGATGTGATGAGAATGATGTTCCAACTCTGTGAACTTATTACCTAAACCCATAGCCCCAGCCTAATGCATGATGGAAATAAACATATGGCTACAAGATAAACACTTTTTTTCCCATCTGGTAAAAATTATGTATTCAAAAGCTCCAGTATACACTTACAGAATAAACAAAGATGGAAGGCTTAATGGTGCACATCCCAGCTCTGGTGGGAGAGTTTGTAAAGGAACAGTCGTTAAGGCTGGGACAGCATGAATTTTGAGATATGGAGCTGTACTCAGCATGTACATTACTCAGGTTCCCTCAACAACATTACCTGTCACGGTGTTCTTGAATTCTCTTGTTTTCTTTTCCTCTGTAAAGTGTCAAGATGGCCAATTAAGTCATTTTCTCTTTCAGTGAATATGATCCAACATTTCCCTAAATGACATACATGTGATGTGTGTGCAGTTGAATGTGTCTTCATCAAATGGGCTTCCCTGGTGGCTCAGATGGTAAAGAATCCACACGCAATGCGGGGGATCTGGGTACAATCCCTGGGTCAGGAAGATTCCCTGGAGGAGGGCATGGCAACCCACTCCAGTATTCTTGTCTGAAGAATCCTGTGGACAGAGGAGCCTGGCAGACTACAGACCACAGGATCGCAAAGAGTCAGACATGACTGAGCGACAAAGCACAGCACACAGTAATAGTTTTCAAAGAAAATATCACTTTGAGGCTAAAATCCTCATTCATGCTGTCACATATTGGGATTAATATAAGGGTTTCTTGCCTTCAATGAGTTAAAGAGTTAGGTCATCAGAAAGGAAGACACACAAAAGTAAGAATATCATGCACAAGTTTGTCAGAAACAGTATCTAATTTCAGATGAATTCTGCAGAGATTTTTTAACAACATTTGAGACTACCAAAGAGACAGAAATATTTTGAGGTTCAAGGATTTATTAATGACATTTTTAATATAAATTCTAAATTGGATAAAAAGGATTTCTCTGAAGGAAACAAACACTGCTACTTAATTTAGATCCATTTAGAAAGGAACCTAAAATGATATACCAAATAAAGTTTTCTCATATTAAGTGCCTAGTACACTGTGGAATGCGCATCAGGAAAACAGTTCTAGAGCAGTCAAAATTTTGATTTGCTTTAATGTGCCTGCTAACAATGAACTATTGGGAAAACAAAATGGATAAAAGGACATTTGTTTTAGATTTTAACATAGCACACATTTCATAATAAATATAACAAGTATTATATAATTATGAATTAATGACACTGGTTAATGACTAGCACAATTTAAGATACTAAATTATTTGAAAAATCTTACTTACCCCTCATGTTCCACACTTTCTTTGTTGCATGATTTCCTCATTTTATTTCGCTTCATGATCCTAATGGCGAAAATTATGAAAAAGGGCAGAAAAATGTAGAAACATAAAATAAGCCAGTTCTGATGTGTATTGTAGTTTTTTTTAATAAACATTGTATCTGAAAGTGAAACACAGAAATAAGTGGATATTCACTGAATGTTTGAATGCATTTGTATTTATCTCACTTTAATCATATGCATCCTGGAGGAGGGAATGGCAACTCACTACAGTATTCTTGCATGGAGAATTCCATGGACAGAGGAGCCTGGCGGGTCACAGAGTTGGACAGCAATCATATGCAGGAGGGAATGGCAACTCACTACAGTATTCTTGCATGGAGAATTCCATGGACAGAGGAGCCTGGCGGGTCACAGAGTTGGACAGCAATCATATGCATACACGTAAAATCATATACATAACTGACAGTTTAAGACCTCACAAACTGTCATATATGATAAAATAAAAGGGCATTTAAGCTTGTACCAAAAACTACAATTGCATATTTTTCATAGGCTTACTCAGTTCAGTCAGTTCAATTGCTCAGTCATGTCCGACTCTTTGCGACCCCATGGGCTGCAGCATGCCAGGCTTCCCTGTCCATCACCAACTCCGGGAGCTTGCTCAAACTCATGTCCATCGAGTCAGTGATGCCATCCAACCTCTCATCCTCTGTCATTCCCTTCTTCTCCTGCCCTCAATCTTCCCCAGCATCAGGGTCTTTTCCAATGAAAGTTCTTCACATCAGGTGACCAAAGTAATGGAGGCTTACTAGTCATCTTTCATGCATATTTTTAAAGTATTATGATACTGTATACACAGTTTGAAGTCTGTTTACTACATTCATCCTATTTATTTATTTAAAAGGTGACATATTAGTAGAGCTTAAGTTAAAAACTTAGCAATATGCTGTGAAAACTCCCATCCCTTCCCTTGCCAAGTCACATAGTTTTGCTCCTTGAAGGAAACCATTTTTAGACTATGTTTCTCCATCCAGTATTTATATTTTATACATATGAATAAAATCCATTTCTATACCCATATTTGTGTCTGTATCTACCTATATGTAATGTGTGTGTTCTGTGTATTTTTTCCCTCTTGTTGACAGTCAACAACATATTATGCCCTTTCGCTATCTCTTACACTTAAAAAATTTAAATATTACACAATTCCCAAAATCACACAATAAATAAATATATTGGCAAAGAATTAGAAAAATAATCCAGATCTCAAGGCATACTCTGCTAGAGTCTCAAAAGCACACACCAGGACATTTTCTAATCATAATTCTGTTTCAAAGGTTATAAGTATATTGCTTTCCTCCATTGCTATTTAGTTAGTAGATTTTTTACAGAAATATAACAATATTAACAGACACACATTCACACCATCATTTCACAGCTCAAGGAATTTTCTAAATTGAACACATCTATGTAACCAGCACCAAATCCAGGAAAAGTAATATTACCAGCATTTCACTACCTCCAATCTGCTTTCTTTCAGCCACCATCCATGGAAAATCACTAATCCATGGATCATTTTTGACAGATTATAACCTTTATATACAGTTACATTGTATGTATTTATATCCTATCTGATTTTTCGGCTCAATATTACCTTATTTGGGGATTCAGCCAAATTATTGTTTATAATTGTAAAATATTAACTATCATCACTGCATATGATATCTTTATATAGAAATAACAGCTATAAATATATTGTTTCTTATGAGCATTTGGGTAACTTGCAGTTATGAGTGTTATGAATAGGGCTGCTATGAATATTATACTACATGTCTGTTAGTCAATGTATGTGTGCATATCTCATAGGTATATGCCCTTGGGAATGTGATGCTTACTTATATCATGTGCCTAAACTGAACATTTGCAACTTTTCCAGTGATTTTCCTAAGTGGTTGTAGGAATTACATTCACATTAGCAATGGATGAGAGTCTTGGTATAACTAGTATTTTCCTTCTTTTATTATATAGTTATTCTTGCAAAGAACTGACTCATTTGAAAAGACCCTGATGTTGAGAAAGATTGAAGGCAGCAGGAGAAGGGAATGACAGAAGGTGAGATGGCTGGATGGCATCACCGACTCAATGGACATGAGTTTGAGCAAGCTCCAGGAGTTGATGATGGACAGAGAGGCCTGGCGTGCTGCAGTCCATGGGGTTGCAAAGAGTTGGACACAACTGAGCGACTGAACTGAACTGAACTGATTCTTCGTATATGATGAAATGTGAACACTGTAACTGTACAATGGATAAGATATAGCAAATGAGGCATACACTTAAAAGATTATTTTTTGTTTTGATAGTTATGGATTTTCTTCAGTTAGTGTAAAATTCTTATTATTATTGGTAAGGAAAATAAGTTTAATGTCTGAGATTTGACAACAAAATAGTGTGACTCTTGTGTTTGATGTCATTTAAATTTTGTGATTTTTAACAGATTTACTATTAGACGCATAATACATGAATCTATTTGAGATGTACATTATGTGTGTGTGTGTGTGTGTATGTTTATATCTATACAACCACCACATCAATCAAAAGACAGTTGACTCCTGAACAGCAGGGTTGGGTGATGCACTCCAAGCAGTCTACACACCCATGTTTAACTTTAACATCTGTCTTCCACATCTGAGGTCCCTCTGTAATGCAGGTTCCACCGTATCTGCAGCTGCTCTCCCATGGATTTAGTCTACTTCTGATGCTATAGTACTGTGGTATTTATTGAAAAAAATCTGTGTACAAGTGGATGTACTTATTGTTCAGTCACCAGGTTGTGTCTGAGTTTTTGCGACCCCATGGACTGCAGCATGCCAGGCATCCCTGTGAATGCACAAAGCAGTTCAAATCCATGTAGTCCAAGGCTCAACTGCAGTGAATCCATCCATCACCCACAAGTTTCTTCTTGCCCATATAATGCTGCTTTGCTGTCACTCCCAACACAAGCAACCACTGATCTAATCAGCATTCTCTATCAATTAGCTTAGATGTTCTACAATTTAATATAAATAAAGTCATACAGTCTATATTCATTTTAATTTTGCTTCTTTCACACAGGGTAAATGTTGACATCCATCCACATTGGTAGTTTTAACAGTAGCTCATTCCTTTTTTATTGTTCAATAATATGCTGTTTTTTGAATACACCACACTTTGTTGATCTGTCACCTGTTGGTTTGTCTTTGGGTTGTTTTCAGATCTCATCTATTACATGTGAAGCTGTTATGAACGTTTGTGTACAAAGCTTTGTAGGGATGAAGGCATTCTATTCTCTTGGGTAAACAGTAAAGAGGCTGCATTACATGATAGGTGAAAGAAACTAAGGGCTTCTCTGAAGGCTCAGTGATAAAGCGTCCACCTGCCAGGGCAGAAGACACGGGTTCAAGCCCTGATCCTGGAAGATCCCATACGCCAAGGAAAAACTAAGCCCATGTGCTCTAGAGCTGGGAAGCCACAACTGCTGAAGCCCTCACGCTCTGGAACCCGGGCTCTGCAACGGGAAGTCACTGCAGTGAGAAGCCCGCACACCACAACTACTGAGTAGCCCCTGCTCACTCCAACTAGAAAAACCCTGGGCAGCAATGAAGACCCAGATCAGTCAAAGATACATAAATAAGGTTATTTTAAGAAGAAGCTGCAACAGTACAGTTTTACATTTCAACAATAGTGTGTGAGACACTGTCCTCACATTTTGGCAAAACTTCATGTGGTTAGCCTTTAAAATTTAAATAAATTTTAAAAGCATGTAACAGCAACTAGTTGTGATTTTCGTGTGCATTTCTTTGATGAACAATGACATTGGGCATCTTTACATGTGCTTATCTATCACCTTACATCTTTAATAAAGTATCCATATTTTGTCCATCTTTACTGGGCTGTCTGTTTTCCATTATTAATTTTCAAAGATTATATTGTGAATATCAAATTTGTATACATTTGGAATATAAATACTTTATTAGTTATATACCTAACTCTAGTTATATACAAAACTCTTCAAGTGAGTTTTGACGAGCCAAAGATTTTCATTGTGAAGATGTCCACGTTTTCAATTTTCCTCCTTAGATTGTGCTTTTGGTGTCACATGTTAAAAAAATAATTCTTATTTAATTCAAAGGCAGTCAGGTTTTCTCATATATTTTCTTCTGGAAGTTTTACACATTTAGGCTTCACATTTTGGCCTGTGATCCACTTTGAGTGAATTTTTACACATGACGTCGGAACATGTACAGAATTATTTTTCTTCTGCATATGAGTATATAATTGTTCCAGAACTTTTTGTTGAAAAAGCTATCCATTACTCACTGATTTGCTTTGCACTTTATGGAAAATTAGTTTTCCATGCATCTGTGGCTCTACTTCCAGTGATTTATTCTGTTCCATTGATCTATATGTCTATATTAAGATCAATGTTACACTGTGTTGATTATTGTAACTTTATAGAAAGTTCTGCAGTTGGGTGGTGTATTTTCTCCAATGTCACTCTGTTTCATTATCTTGACAACACTAGTCCCTTTGAAATTCTGTATAAAGTTTATAATCAGCTTGTCAATTTCTGCAAATGAACCTGATAGATGATTAACAAAAGGATTTTCCTAAGTGTATAAATAAATCTGGGGAAAACTGACCTTGCAACAAGTGTTTTCCAAACTCTGAACATAACTGTCTCTTCAGTTACTTAAATTTTCTTTAATTTATCTCGGCAATGGTTTGAAGTTTTCAGTGTACAAATCATGTACTTTTCCACTGAATTTATTGCTAAGTATTTTATTTTTTATGCTGCTATGAATAAAATTGCTTCCTTAATGTAATTGTTGGATTGTCTCTTTTTAGTTTGTAGATATACAATTGCTTTTTGTATACTGATCTCACTTTCTGCTACCTTACTCTTTAGGTTTTAGCGACTCAGAATTTTCTGCATATAGGATCATATTACCTATACAGAAACACTGATTTTCTTTTTTCTTTTTAACCTGTATGCTTTGGGAGGAAGGATATACTGACTAGACCCTCTGATATATTAAGTAGAAGTAATCTGCAGCAGTCTTCCCTGGTGGCTCAGTGTAAAGAATCTGCTTGCCAACGCAGGAGATGCAGGTTCGATCCCTGGGTGGGGAAGATTTCCTGAAGAAGGAAATGGCACTCCAGTATTCTTGCCCAGGCAATCTCATGGACAGAGAAGTTTGGTGGGCCACAGTCCATGGGGTTACAAATAGTCGGACACGACTTAGAAACTGAATGATATAACAACAAGCTACAGCCACAGGTGAATGTATAGCCAGCCAGCCTTCCCTCTTCCCTGCCTTCTTTCCTGGCCACACACTGCTCTTTGTGGACAGAGCCAGATCCTGCCTTCCATCAGGTGACATGGCCATGGTGACACCTTCCATGGTGACATAGCCAATGTCACCATGTTCACCTGTGAATAGCCCCTGCAGTCATGCACTTGTATGTTCCCAGCCTGATTCTTGTCTCTGGCTTCCACTGCATGCCCTGGGGTGAGCATCCAGCCACAGAAGAGCATGTGGACACCCAAGGCTCCTGCAGCTGTTTGTCAGATCCAGATCAGGTTCTGCCTCTCTGACTGGCCCACACCACCGTGCCTACCTGTAACCAGCCCCTGCCTTCAGCTCTGAACCTGCACACCCCCAGCAAGACCTCCATCACTGACCTCCAAGACTGTGCGTACACCCAGGGGAGGAAGAGAACAGCTACAGGAGAGCATACTCTAGCTGTTTGTTGGATCCAAATCACAGTTGGAATTCTGACAGTGGTGGGCATCACTGTGCCTACCTGGAGCTAGCCTGTCTGGGTGGGCACCTGCATGCCCCAGAACTTGATTTCCCCACCCCATCACTGATTTCCCTTGCAGTATGCATTCACAGAAGTAGAGTGTGAAGCAATAGGAAAGCGCACTGACATTCAGGACCATTGGAGCAGCCAGTGAGCCTGTGGTTGGCTCCAGCCATTGCCACCTACCCCAGCCCTGATCACTACAAACACATCTTCAACTGACATCTGCCACCACATGGATACCTGCACTTGGGCCCCACAGCCAAGTGTATGCACACCACTGTCTCCAGTCACTACTGTTGCCCGAGCTTGTCCTTAGCTATACTTTTAGACTTTAGGACTATGATCCATTTTGAGTTAATATTTGAAAGTTGTGAGGTCTGTGACTAGGATAATTATTTTGCTTATGGGTGTCCAGCTGTTCCAGTGAAATGACACAAATACAAGAAAAATTTTACAAATGGATACATATGAAACAATTTGGGCCGTGTAGTCCAATAAGAATAAAATGCTCTCCTCCAATTAAAAATAAATAAATTAACTAAAAAGCAAGAAAAAACGTTGATATAGACAGAAACCAACACACTATTGTAAAGCAATTATCCTTCAATAAAAATAAATAAGTTAATTTTTTTAAAAAGGAAAGTGAAAGTGAAGTCGCTTAGTCATGTCTGACTCTTTGCGACCCCACGGACTGTAGCCGCCAGGCTCCTCAATCCATGGGATTCTCCAGGCAAGAATAAACACTCATCAAATACACGACTCTGTGCAACACCATAGAAGGCAGTTCACCAGGCTTCGTGTCCCTGGGATTCTCCAGGCAAGAACACTGGAGTGGGTTGCCATTTCCTTCTCCAATGCATGAAAGTGAAAAGTGAAAGTGAAGTTGCTCAGTTGTGTCTGACTCTTAGCAATTCTATGGATCACAGCCTACTAGGCTCCTCCATCCATGGGATTTTCCAGGCAAGAGTACTGGAGTGGGGTGTCACTGCCTTCTCCATCAAATACAACTAGAATCTAGGATTTATTTTATTTATGTATTTTTGTGTAATTGCTGTGACTAGGACTTTCAATTCTGTGTTGGATGAAAGTAGTGGGCATAGGCATCCTTGTCTTATTCCTGATCTTAGAGGAAAAGCTTTCAGCTTTTAACGATTGAGTATGATTTTAGTTTTGGCTTTGCCATATGTGGACCCCACCTTGATGAGGTAGGATCATGCTATACCCACACCGTTGACAGTTTTATTTCTTGAAGATGTATTTATCTGCTTTATGTTTGGCTGTGGTGGGTCTTCATTGCTGAGTGCAGGCTTGCTCTAGTTCGTGACAAGCAGTGGCTACTCTTGGTTGCGATGTGCGGGTTTCTCACTGAGGTGACTTCTGTCGTGGAGCTCAGGCTCTAGGGCATACCTACTCAACAGCTGCAGCGGGTGGACTTAGCTGTCCTGTGGCATGTGGAGTCCTCCCAGACCAGGGATTGAGCCCATGTCCTCTGCATTTGCAGGTGGATATTTAAGCACTAGACCACAAAGGAAGCCCTGTTAAGAGTTTTTTTTTTTTTTTAAATAGATGTTGAGTCAGTGAGTAGCAACTTTCCTTCATTCATGGAAACTAGAGAAAGTATAAACTTGTACTTCATCACTCAAAATGTGATTTACTATTATTTCCTAGTAAATATGTATACTTATATTTTGTCATACATTTTTCTCTAAATTTCATTCAAAATAAACACCTTACCCTACATGTGTTTTTAAATAATCTGCAAAATTTTTAATAACATGGAATGCAAATAATTTGCATAATGTTCATTCATCCATATTTATTTTTCATTCATGCTATTATGTTTATTAGGTTTTCCCAGATGGCATTAGTGGTAAAGAACCTGCCTGCCAATGCAGGAGATATAAGAGACTTGGGTTTGATCCCTGGGTCAGGAAGACCCCCTGGAGAAGGAACTGGCAACCCACTCCACTATTCTTGCCTGGAGAATTCCATGAACAGTGGAGCCTGCTGGGCCACAGTCCATAGGGCCACAAAGAGATAGACATGATTGAGGTGACTGAACATGCATGATGTTTATTGAAACTTGAGTACTATATTGCATTTTAGTAACTGAGTTGATTAAAACTGGGTGTCTCTGTGGAAAGCACATTGCAAACATTATTTAACATTAATTTAATGAAAGCCACTATTCAAAGTAACTCTTTTAGTCACTTGGGATCATGGAAGATTTTAGTTAATAGTGTATTTCTTTATTTCATGAAGCATCCTATTTTGATGCGTTATTTTAAAAGCATCCTAGAATTTAAAAGTTAAATTTCTACTCACGAAGTTTAAGATTTCCATCATCAATACTTCCTCCTGGTGAACCAATTTGTAATTCACAATCTGGAGGTGCATAGTCAGGAATGCAATGACAATTGCCTAAATTATTACATATCTGAAACAGAAAAATATGTAATTACTATAAATCATGATAGTCTCTGTATGTCATATATACTTACATTCAAAAGAATAAAATCCCTGATCTTCTAAATTTGTTGCTGTTCAGTTTCTAAGTTGTTTCCAACTCTTTGGCACCCATGAACTGTAGCACAACAGGCTTCTCTATCCTTCACTATCTCCCTGAGTTTGCTCAAACTCGGGTCCATTGAATCAGTGATGCCATCCAACCATCTCATCCTCTGTTACTCCCTTCTCCTCTTGCCCTCAATCTATCCCAGCATCCGGGTCTTTTCCAATAAGTCTGCTCTTCCCATCAGGTGGCCAAAGTATTGGAACTTCAGCTTCAGCATCAGTCCTTACAATGAATGTTCATGGTTTATTTCCTTTAGGATTGGCTGGTTTGATCTCCTTGCTGTCCAAGGGACTCTCAAAAGTCTTCTCCAGCACCACAGTTCAAAGGCATCAGTTCTTTGGGATTCAGCCTTTTTTATGGTCAACTCTTACATCCATACATGACTACTGGAAAAACCAGAGCTTTGACTATATGGACTTTTGTAGACAAAGTGATGTCTCTGATTTTTAATATGCTATCTAGATTTGTCATAGTTTTTTTTTTCCAAGAAGCAAGCATCTTTTAATTTTGTGGTTGCAGTCACTATTCTCAGTGATTTTGCAGTCCAAGAAAATGAAATCTGCCACTGTTTCTACTTTTCTCCCATCTATTTGCCATGAAGTGATGGGACCAGATGCCATGATCTTAATTTTTTGAATGCTGAGTTTTAAGCCAGCTTTTTCACTTTACTCTTTCATCTTTATCAAGAGTCCCTTCAGTTCCTCTTCACTTTCTTCCATTAGAGTGCTATCATTTGCATACCTGAGGTCGTTGATAGTTCTCCAGCAATCTTGATTCCAGCTTGTTAGTCATCCAGTCTGTCATTTTGCAGGATATGCTCTGCATATACATTAAATAAGCAGGATGACAATATACATCTTTGACATACTCCTTTCCCAATTTGGAACCAGCCCATTGCTTCATGACTGGCCTTTCTTGACCTGCATACAGGTTCTCAGGAGGCAGATAAGGTGGTCTTGGTATTCCTATCTCTTTAAGAATATTTCACAGTTTGTTGTGATCCACACAGAAAAAGTGTTTAGGATAATCAGTGAAGCAGAGGTAGATGTTATTTCTGGAATTCCCTTGTTTTTCTGTGATCCAATGGATATTGGCAAATTTACCTCTGGTTTCTCTGCCTTTTTTAAATCCAACTCATACATCTGGAAGTTATCGGTTTATGTACTTCTGAAGACAAGCTTGAAGGATTTTGAACACAATCTTGTTAGCATGTGAAATGAGTGTAATTTTATGGTAATTTGAAAATTCTTTGGCATTACCTTTCTTTGGAACTGAAATGAAAACTCACCTTTTTCAGTCCTGTGGCCACTACTGAGTTTCCAAATTTGCTGGCATACTGAATGTGGCACTTTAACAGTTATCATGTTTTAGGATTTGAAATAGCTCAGCTCGGATTCCATCACCTCCATTAGCTTTGTTCATAGGTATGCTTCCTAAGGCTCACTTGACTTCACACTCCAGGATGTATGGCTCTAGGTGAGTGACCACACCATCATGGTTATCTGGAACATTAAGACTTTTCTTCTACAGTTCTTCTGTGTATTCTTACTACCTCTTCTTAATCTTTCCTGCTTCTATTAGGTCCTTGCCATTTCTGTCCTTTATTGTGCTCATCCTTGCATGAAATGTTCCACTGGTATCACTAATTTTCTTAAAGAGAGCTCTAGCCTTCCTCATTCTATTGTTTTCTATTTCTTTACAATGGCCCCTTAAAAAGACTTTCTCTCCTTGCTGTTCTCTGGAACTCTGCATTCAGTTGGGTTTATCTTTCCCTTTCTCCTTTTAGGCCATTCAGGAATGACCTAAATCAAATTCCTTATGATTTTAGAGGGTAAGTGATGAATAGTTTCAAGGGACTAGATCTGGTAGACAGGATGGCTGCAGAACTATGGACTGAGGTTTGTAACATTGTACAGGAGGTTTTGAACAAAACCATCTCTAAGAAAAAGAAATGCAAGAAGGCAAAATGTTTGTCTCCTAAGTTTATTAACGACTATATAACTGATACATAGGGCTTCCCTCGGGCTTGATAGTGAAGAATCTGCCTATAATGCAGGAGACCCAGGTTTGATCCCTGGGTCAGGAAGATCCTCTGGAGAAGGAAATGGCTACCCACTCCAGTATTCCTGCCTGGAGAATTCCATGGGCAGAGGAAGCCTGGCAGCTATACTCCATGGGGTCAAAAAGAGTAGGACATGACTGAGCGACCAACACACAAAAGAGGGCCTTCATCCACTAGTTAAGTCCCACTCCACTGCTAAGCATTTTATGTGTTACATATATTCACAGATAAACATATGTACCCACATCCACAAACACATAAACATTCGTTCCCAGGTTTTTGCCAAACAAATATCACTAATGATATATTATGAATTTATTCCCATACTTGAAGGTATAAATATAGGGCTAGCACATTTTAAGAAATAGACATTTATGGTTATTTCCTATAATTATATTGCAGACATTGTGTTTTGTCCATGTATGCTGATAATGATAAATTTGGGGGGTTTAAAGATTATTGAAATTTTAAATCTCTTTTCCCTACATATCAAAAGTGATTTCAATAAAATGAGTTTTATTTATAATACTGAATTCCAAAAGTTTTCTTCTAATTTGCACATCAATATCTCTGCTTTTTGATATTTAGTGTAGTCCGACTTCCCAGGTGGCCTTAGTGATGAAGAATCTGTCTGCCAGTGCAGCAGACCCAAGAGATGTGGGTTCAACCTTGGGTTGGGAAGATCCCTTGGATTAGGAAATGGCAACCCACTCCAGAATTCTGGCTTGGAAAATTCCCATATACAAAGGAGGCTGGTAGGCTATGGTCTGTGGGGTTGCAGAGTCGGACACCACTGAGCACACACATACACACACAACACACTGGTGATAAACATTCTAATGCAAAATTTTGAAATTAAGACTAAAATAAAATTTATTTCTTATTTCAAATCTAATCCCCAAATTTTCCCCTATCCTGAATTAACATAAACAACAGAGGTTACCATCACTACATTTTTACTAATGTAGTGAAAGAAAAAAGATGGTCAGCTAGAGCAGAAGCAATAACCAAATAAATATTACTAAATTTTATTAAGTGAAGAATGACTTGCTATTTCAGACTAGATATGTAATTTGACTTTCTAGTGTTTGGTGTTTAGTCGATAAATCGTGTTTGACTTTTTGTAACCCCATGACTGTAGCCCACCAGGTTCCTCTGTCCATGTAATTTCACATGTAAGAATACTGGAGGGGGTTGCCATTTCCTTCTCCAGGGGATCTTTCTAACCCAAGGACATCCTAGCAGAAAAAATGAAATGAAAACATATACCTTAGTCCCTTGTCAGTAATATTTTTAATGTCAGAAAATGAAGAAAAGTAATCTCACAACATTCAGCACAAAGAAAATGGAATTAAACTACCATCACATTTCTCTCTGACAGGACTGAAGGCAACAGAACAGTCCAACTGAGCTTATAAAATTTTGGGAGAGCAGAACTAAAACTTAATAATTTTGTGCCAACAGAATGAGTGATTTTTTTTTTAATGTGGAAAGACAAGATTTTTGCATTGTTGATATCGTAGACCTCTAAATGTATACTGCACAAGATATATTTCTCTCTACTTTAAAGTAGTATCCCGGCACCCTATCTCTCCCATTAAAGTAGATGAACAATGCCATGTTAGAAACAATATTTATCTAGAATATCAAATCTAAATAGATAAATTCCCTATAATATAAATTTTAGAAAAAAATTAACATAATAGACCAAATCTCTTAGGAACATCAAAATAGCTATATTTTGGATTTTTTAATAAAACTTTTTACTGTAAAATAGAATGTACATAAACCTAGTCTTACTGGAATGTTAACTTCATAATGTATAAAATATCAAATTACAACAAAGATCCATCTAATCAAAGCTATGGTTTTTCCAGTAGTCATATATGGATGTAAGAGTTGAACTAAAAAGAAAACTGCACGCTGAAGACTTGATGCTTTTAAACTGTGGTGTTGAAGACTCTTGAGAGTCCCTTGGACTGCAAGGAGATCCAACCAGTCCATCCTAAAGGAAATAAGTCCTGAATATGCATTGGAAGGACTGATGCTTAAGCTGAAACTCCAATACTCTGGCCACTTGATTCAAAGAACTGACTCATTTGAAAAGACCCTGATGCTGGGAAAGATTGAAGGCAGGAGAAGGGGATGACAGATGATACGATGGTTGGATGGCATCACCGACTCAATGAACATGAGTTTGAGTAAGCGCCAGGAGTTGGTGATGGACAGGGAGGTCTGGTGTGCTGCAATCCACGTGGTCTCAAAGAGTCGGACACAACTGAGTGACTGAACTGAACTGACACTTGAAACTAATATGATATTGTATGTTAATTACAGCTAAATAAAATGTATCAATAAACTGCAACCTATAAGTTTGGTTTGAGACTTTACACAAAAATATTGAGGCTGAAGGCTTAAAGCAGAGAATTGAACAAAGAAGTGCAAAAGATCAGGCCAACAATGATAACAATGAAAATGAACAACAATGAAAGTAAAAAACAAAAACATGAAAATGTAGCTATCCTTTTTGTTTACAGAAAAATTTCATAGAAAATTCAAGACAAGCAGCAGCATTCTATATCTTCTAAAACCAATCACGTAAATTGTAATAATGAATATTACAAAACTGAATACTGATAAATTTTTTATCATTTCTATAATGTTGACTGAATCATACACTGATTTTCTTTTTGGAAAGCAGTAAAACAAGGGACCCAAATTATGCATTTTTTAAGAAGTAAATATTAAATGCAAAAGTAACTACAAATCTGTATTGCCAGATTAAAATGGATAAGCAGTTGAGAATAAAATGCTTTTTGCATAAAGATACTTTCTAGTAGAAGCCTCTTCATAAAAACTTCAGAAATTCTCTAACATGTCTTTAAGAATATCTTCTGTAAAATATTACATAGCTATAAATTTTAATTATGAAGAGTATGAGGAAGAAGAAATATGTTCACAATATAAGTAAAATATGCATTCATTTGCATGAGAAAATGATTTTTTAATTTAAACGTGTTATCAATTTATAAGTTTTGAGTGCTTACAATAAATTCAGTCCACATATAGTACAATTCACTCAATAGTGTTTTGATCAGTTGGAAATCAGCTGATTTTCTTTATATTAGTTAGCTATTCCTAGGCAAGATTGGATAAAAGAGCAACTTAGATTTTCATTTCTACCAAACAGGATGGATTTTTTACTTTGAATTACTCAAAAAGTAACATAAAATTTAGAATTACAAAAACAAAAATTTCTTACCCCATTTCCTCTGCATTTTATAGTGGCATTACAATTATATTCCATTAAAGAAACTTCTTTGCAGGTTTTATTTACACAATACTAAAACAAAACAAGCAATATTTCATAGTTATTTACAAATCTGACATGAGGAGAGAAATAACTATATCATGTGTATACAAAAGACACTTTTGCTGAGACTTTATATTATGCATCACTCTGATTTTGGAACAAAGATTCTGTCAATCCAATACAAAAATCTAAACAATAGTAAGAGTTTAAAAAAAAAACAAAAAGTCTGAGCGCGTTTGCCTTAACACAGTGTAGTGAGGTCATATAATTTTTGTTTTGATACTTACAATTGGGAACTGAAATGAGAATCACCATTATGGGAGCTAATGTTCTGCTATGAATAATTAGTTAGATTAATATTAATGATTTGTCTGCTCAAAAACTGGAAAATAATTTATTATTTTAGCTTCAGTGTATAATATAAATTATTATTTTGGATGGTAAATTATCATAAATCCTTGTTATAATGCTAATTAGAATAATCTATCAAAAGAAATATTTTTACCTAATATGTATGCATTGCAAAACCCTAGTTATGTTGAAGTGGTTAATCAGGGGTTAAATTAGTCATTTTTTCCTCTCATTTACTTTTCTCTATTCTTTAAGAGAAGCTCCTAATTTATATTCTCTTGACTTCTTTAAATACATCAGCATAACACATGATGAAATCATTGAAAAGAAGAATGAAATTTAGCATTTTGCAATTATTTCCTGAAAATTAACATATAGCCAATGAGTAAATGATGTTGTGTATACCAGTCCATTTTTGCTGTTTCTCTTGGATATAATATTGGAAGTGCTAGCCAGAGCAATAGGCAAGAAAATATGAAAAGCACACACATTATAAATAAACGAGTAAAATTATCTCTTTGCAGATGATATAATCTTGTATGTCAACTCTAAAGACTCCACATACACAAAAGTTTGTTAGAACTAGTCAATAATTCAGTAAAATTGCAGGGTAAAATATTAACACACAAAACTAAAGACATTTCTATAACAATGGACATTCTAAAAAGGAAATTAAGAATACAATTCAATAAAAAATAGCATCCACTATTATTAGAAAATTAAAATTAACCAAGAAGCATACAATGAAAACTAAAAGAAATACTAAAAAAAATTAAAAAACAGAAAAATAAAATTTATCCTGTGTATATAGGCTGGAAGACATAATATTATTAATATATCAATAATATCCAAAGTATCTATAAATTCAATGCAATCTATCAAAATTTCAAAACAGATTTTTTTTCATAAATAGAAAAACCCATCAAAAAATGCATGTGGAATCACAAGAGTATATATAGCTAAAAGTCTTTAAAAAGAATAAAATTGAAAAATAAAAAATAAAAAGAATAAAATTGGAGGACTCACACTTCTTGATTTCAAAACTTACTGTATTGTTCACTTCAGCAGCACATATACTAAAATTGGAATGACACAGAGAAGATTAACATGGCCCCATGCAAGGGTGACACTCAAATTCATGAAGTGTTTCATATTTTTAAAAAACTTTTGCACACTAAAAGAAACTATAAATGTGACAAAAAGTCTACCCTCAGAATAGGAGAAAATACTTGCAAATAAAGTAACTGACAATCTTCAAAATATAGGAACAGTTCATGAAGCTCAATATAAAAAAAAAAGAGTAATAAAAAAGTAAGACCTAAATAGACATTTTCCAAAGAAGACATATAGATGACCAACAAATACATGAAAAGATGTTCAACATCATTAATTATCAGAGAAATGCAAATCACAACTACAGCGAGATATCACCTCACACAGGTCAGAATGGCCACCATCAAAAACTCTGCAAACAATAAATGATGGAGAACTTGTGGAGAAAAGGAAACCTTCATGCATGTTGATGAGAATGTAAATTGATGCAGCAGCTATGGAGAATAGTATGGAGGTTCCTTAAAAAACTAAAAATAGAATTGTCATATGATCCACCAATCCCACACTTTGATATATATTCAGAGAAAACCATAATTTGAAAAGACATATGCACTCCAATGTTCACAGCAGCACTACAATAGCCAGAACATGGAAGCAACTAAAATGTCGGTCAACAGATGAATGGATAAAAATGTGATATATACATACAATGGAATATTATTCAGACATAAAAATGAACAAAATTCTCATTTGCAGAAACATGGATTGACCTCAATAGCATCATACAGAGTGAAGTAAATCAGAAAGAAAAACAAAACAAAACAAATATTGTCTATCAAAGCATATATCTGGAATCTAGAAAAATGGTATAGATGACCTTATTTGCAAAGCAGAAATAGAGGCACAAGCATAGAAAGCAAATGTATACGTACCAAAGGTGAAGGAAGGGTGGGATGAGTTGGGAGATTGGGACTGACATATAATACAGTATGGATGCTATACATAAAATAGAAAACTAATGATAACCTACTGCACAGCACAGGGAACTCTGCTCAGTACCCTGTGGTGACCTAGACGGGAAGGAAATCCAAAAAAGAGAGGATATATGTGTACATATGTCTGGTTCCCTTTGCTCTACAGAAGAAGCTGACACAGCAGTGTAAAGCAACTATACTCCAGTTTAAAAAAAAAAAAAAAGTAAGTACTATATGAAAACCATGTGGTTCTGGCGTAAATTCAGACAAACTGACTAGTGAAACAGATTTTATATGGTCAAGCGAATGCAATTAATGCCACTGAATTGGATACTTGAAAACGGTAAAAACTGTGAATTTTATGCTATGTACATTTTATCAAATTTAAAAAGTTAAAAGAAAAACTTGTACAGAGGTGTTTGGCTCCCTTAAGTCTCCTAGATAACAGTCATGATCAAAGTCTCTGGCAATCTTGATTCGTTTTCCAAAATTCTACATGTGAATTTAACCACCTATGCTTCCTTATTTTTTATCAAACCACATAACTAACCTAGAGTAAGGGAAAATGCCCTGTCTTTACAAATCCAAATCTTTCTTATGAATCTAGATTTCTCAAATACCATTAATATTGCTTTTCAGATCATCTAGATGAAACATAACTATAATTTTAAAGAATACAAGTCACAAAGTTATATCAATTGACAAAAAAAAGTATTTGACAACATTCAACACTTATTTGTAATGAAAAATAAAACAAACAAGCAAAACCTGTCTTTATTTGAAAATGAAATGATTGTCTACATACAAAGTTCTAAGGTTTCTACCAAAAAAGTTCTATAAATAATAAAATAATTCAGCAAGTCTTTGGGTACAAGTTGAATATATTTAAAATTGCATTTTTATAAACATGCGAAAGATGAAATTAAAAATGCAATGTCAGTTATACTTACTCCAAAGTGAATAAAATGTTGAGATGCAGTCGAACAGAAGATACACAATATCTATACCTTAACAATTATAAAATGCTGGTGAAAGAAATCAATGACTACTTAAATAATTGAGGCGACTTAACTATTTTCATGGATTGAAAACTTCAACATAATAAAGATATTCACTCTTCCCAAACTATAGTTTTAACACAATTCTTATTAAATTTCTGAAAAGTTTTATGTTGTCTCATAAAAATTCATTTGAGCTTCCCCAGTGGCTCAGAGGTAAAGAATTCACTTACAACGAGGGAGCCATAGGAGACATGGGTTCGATCCCTGGTTTGGGAAGATTCCCCTAAAGGAGGGTATGGCAACTCACTCCAGTATTCTTGCCTGAAGAAATCCATGGACAGAAGAGCCTGGCTGGCTACAGTTCATGGGGTAACAAAGTGTTAGACATGACTGAGCAACTAATAGGGCTTCTCTGATAGCTCAGTTGGTAAAGAATCCACCTGCAATGCAGGAGACCTTGGTTGGATTCCTGAATGGGGAAGGTCTGCTGGAGAAGGGATATGCTACCCACTTCAGTATTCTTTGGCCACCCACTTTGAGCAGCACTAGCAGAAAAGAACCTGCCTGCCAACACAAGAGACATAAGAGACCCAGGTTCAAACCCTGGGTCAGGAAGATCCACTGGAGGAGGGCATGGCAACCCACTCCAGTGTTCTTGCCTGGAGACTCTCATGGGCAGAGAAACCTGGTAGACTATAATCCATAGGGTCACAAGAGTTGGACAAGACTGAAGCAACTTAGCATGGCATGGCATAAGTTTATTTTACAGTTTGTATTGAAAGGTGCAGGGTCTAGAATAACCAAAACTATCTTTTGAAAGAAAAGTAAAATGAGAAGAATCACTCCGCTTATTATTAAAGTCAATGTTATTTGATAACCGAGGCTTGGTTTAATAATCTTTTCAATATCATATGGGAAATAAATGGCAGCACCAGGTTCAAATCCTCTCTGTATGATTGGGATAGTCATCGTGGAATATAGTATCTGATAATTACATAATTTAACACAGGTAAATGCAAGTGAACATGTTTTGTTACCATCTGTGCACCACACATGGTGCCATCAGCCACATAGGTATCATCTCCTCCACCTGATCTCACTGATGATGCAAGAGTTATGCACACAAGTCCTTGAGAATATGAATAAACTGCAGATCGAACATCACTTCTGTAAGTACTATTTTGTGGCCAAACACAAGCTAATTTTCCACAAAGAACATCCCTGGAGAGGAGAAACAAAACAATATCTTGTCATTCTGTCCTTTAATGTAACATAAGTTTTGAATAAGTATTGTATCACATCAATGATAACATAAAAGTTGTTTAACCAATAGTAAAAAATCAGAAAAATACCAAAATGACACTGTGCCCTAGAGTGCACATCTGAATTGACAGAATTAATTGGCACAGCAGAAGCAGAACTGAACACTATACAATAAACTCAAATGTTCAGATATGCTTTCATTTCCTATTTTAGTGCTCAGTTTTGTTATCTAGCCCATTACACTGATCACACTCTGAGAAAATTCTTCACCTGCTCCCACTTTGATAAAGCTTGACCAGCCTGCTGATTTGTTACCCAACATTTGTTGAGAGTGGCTGACTGCATTTATTTACACTTTGAGCATATTTCGAGACCCTTCTAATTATGCTCATTGTAATGGCCATGATCTTTAGTCAGTAAATCTATTTAATATACAGACTCTTCATTTTGATCCCAAGATTCTTTGAATATGTTGATATTTCCAGTCATTCTGTATTCCTTTCCTGAGAATTCAGAAACTTTTAGACCTCATATTTGGCATAAACCATACCAAAGTTTATCCCATAAATAGTTTGTTTACTTATCAATGGGTAGAATACTGGCTTCTCTAAGAGACTTCCAATATTCCTAGTTTATGCCCTGGAAAATAACTGATGTCAGTTCTTGCTCTTGGAATTACTCAAATCTAACAACTCTCATCCTCAAATGAAAAAACAGTTCTTAGTTATTGACATATATTTGTTGAGCATGTCAATGTTATCTCTCCAAATGTCTTTCATTTGAAAATTTCATCCATTTGCTCTAAAAGACCATGGGCAGGCTTTTTAAAAAATGATTTATTTATTTGGCCTTGTGGCTTGTAGAATCTTAGTTCCCTTGACCAGGGATTAAGTCTTCACCCTCAGCAGTGAAAGCATGGAGTTTTAACTATTGAACTCCTGGTGAATTCTCCATGGGAGGTCCTTTTAAAATAACAGAGATTAGCTTAACGGTATCAAGTGAGGGCTTCTCTGGTGGCACAGTGGTAAAGAATCTGCCCACCAAGATGTGGGTTCAGTTCTTGGGTTGGGAATATCTCCTGGAGTAGGAATGTCAACACACTCCAGTATTCTTTTTTTTTAAATATAAATTTATTTATTTTAATTGGAGGGTAATTACTTTACATTTTTATATTGGTTTTGCCACATATTAACAGGAATCTGCCACAGGTGTACATGTGTTCCCCATCCTGAACCCCCTCCCACCTACTTGCCCATCCCATCCCTCTGGGTCATCCCAGTGCACCAGCCCCGAGCATCCTGTCTCATGCATTGAACCTGGACTGGTGATTTGTTTCCAATATGATAATATATATGTCTCAATGCCATTCTCCAAATAATCCCACCCTCGCCCTCTCCCACAGAGTCCAAAGGACTGTTCTATACACCTGTGTCTCTTTTGTTGCCTTGCATACAGAGTTATCATTCAGTTCAGTCCAGTTCAGTTGCTCAGTCGTGTCTGACTCTTTGCGACCCCATGAATTGCAGCACGCCAGGCCTCCCTGTCCACCACAAACTCCCAGAGTTTGCTCAAACTCATGCCCGTTGAGTCGGTGATCCCATCCAGCCATCTCATCCTCTGTTGTCCCCTTCTCCTCCTGCCCCCAATCCCTCCCAGCATCAAGGTCTTTTACAATGAGTCAACTCTTTGCATGAGGTGGCCAAAGTATTGGGGTTTCAGCTTCAGCATCAGTCCTTCCAATGAACACCCAGGACTGATCTCCTTTAGGATGGACTGGTTGGATCTCCTTGCAGTCCAAGGGACTCTCAAGAATCTTCTCCAACACCACAGTTCAAAAGCATCAACTTTTCAGCTCTCCGCTTTCTTCACAGTCCAACTCTCACATCCACACATGACCACTGGAAAAACCATAGCCTTGACCAGACGGACCTTTGTTGGCAAGTAATGTCTCTGCTTTTTAATATGCTATCTAGGTGGTCATAACCTTCCTTCCAAGGAGTAAGCATCTTGTGATTTCATGGCTGCAATCACCATCTGCAGTGATTTTGGAGCCCAAAAAAATAGTCTGACACTGTTCCCACTGTCTCCCCACCTATTTCCCATGAGGTGATGGGACCAGATGCCACGATCTTAGTTTTCTGAATGTTGAGCTTTAAGCCAACTTTTTCACTCTCCTCTTTCACTTTCATCAAGAGGCTTTTTAGTTCCTCTTCACTTTCTGCAATAAGGGTGGAGTCATCTGCATATCTGAGGGTATTGATATTTCTCCCAGCAATCTTGATTCCAGCTTGTACTTCTTCCAGCTCAGCGTTTCTCATGATGTACTCTGTATATAAGTTAAATAAGCAGGGTGACAATATACATCCTTGACGTACTCCTTTTCCTATTTGGAACCAGTCTGTTGTTCCACGTCCAGTTCTAACTATTGCTTCCTGACCTGCATACAGGTTTCTCAAGAGGCAGGTCAGGTGGTCTGGTATTCCCATCTCCTTCAGAATTTTTCACAGTTTATTGTGATCCACACAGTCAAAGGCTTTGGCATAGTCAATAAAGCAGAAATAGATGTTTTTTTCTGGAACTCTCTTGCTTTTTCGATGACCCAGCAGATATTGGCAGTTTGATCTCTGTTTCCTCTGCCTTTAATAAAACAAGCTTGAACATCTGAAAGTTCTCGGTTCACATATTGCTGAAGCCTGGCTTGGAGAATTTTGAGCATTACCTTACTAGCGTGTGAGATGAGTGCAATTGTGCGGTAGTTTGAGCATTCTTTGGGATTGCCTTTCATTGGGATTGGAATGAAAACTGACTTTTTCCACTCCTATGGACACTGCTGAGCTTTCCAAATTTGCTGGCATATTGAGTGCAGCACTTTCACAGCATCATCTTCCAGGATTTGAAATAGCCCAACTGGAATTCCATCACATCCACTAGCTTTGTTTGTAGTGATGCTTTCTAAGGCCCACTTAACCATCTTTCTAAATTCCATATATATGCGTTAGTATACTGTATTGATGGTTTTCTTTCTGGCTTACTTCACTCTGTATAATAGGCTCCAGTATCATCCATCTCATTAGAACTGATTAAAATGTATTCTTAATGGCTGAGTAATACTCCATTGTGTACATGTACCACAGCTTTTTTATCCATTCGTCTGCTGATGGACATCTAGGTTGCTTCCATGTCCTGGCTATGATAAACGGTGCTTTGATGAACATTGGGGTGCACGTGTGTCTTTCAATTCTGGTTTCCTCAGTGTGTATGCCCAACAGTGGTATTGCTGGGTCATATGGCAGTTCTATTTCCAGTTTTTTAAGGAATCTCCACACTAGTCTCCATAGTGGCTGTACTAGTTTGCATTCCCACCAACAGTGTAAGAGGGTTCCCTTTTCTCCACACCGTCTCCAGCATTTATTGCTTGTAGACTTTTGGATAGCAGCCATCCTGACTGGCGTGTAACAGTACCTCATTGAGGTTTTGATTTGCATTTCTCTGATAATGAGTGATGTTGAGCATATTTTCATGTATTTTTTAGCCATCTGTATGTCTTCTTTGGAGAAATGTCTGTTTAGTTCTTTGGCCCATTTTTTGATTGGGTCATTTATTTTTCTGGAATTGAGCTACAGGAGTTGCTTGTATATTTTTGAGATTAATTCTTTGTCAGTTGCTTCATTTGCTATTTTCTCCCATTCTGAAGACTATCTTCTCACCTTGCTTATAGTTTCCTTTGTTGTGCAGAAGCTTTTAACTTTAATTAGGTCCCATTTGTTTATTTTTGCTTTTATTTCCAATATTCTGGGAGGTGGGTCATAGAGGATCTTGCTGTGATTTATGTTGGAGAGTGTTATGCCTATGTTCTCCTCTAGGAGTTTTATAGTTTCTGGTCTTATGTTTAGATCTTTAATCCATTTTGAGTTTATTTTTGTGTATGGTGTTAGAAAGTGTTCTAGTTTCATTCTTTTACAAGTGGGTGACCAGTTTTCCCAGTACCACTTGTTAAAGAGATTGTCTTTTCTCCATTGTATATCTTTCCTCCTTTGTCAAAGATAAGGTGTCCATAGGTACGTGGATTTATCTCTGGGCTTTCTATTTTGATCCATTTGTCTATATTTCTGTCTTTGTGCCAGTCCCATACTGTCTTGATGACTGTGCCTTTGTAGTAGAGCCTGAAGTCAGGCAGGCTGATTCCTCCAGTTTCATTCTTCTTTCTCAAGGTTGCTTTGACTATTCATGGTTTTTTGTATTTCCATACAAGTTGTGAAATTATTTGTTCTAGTTATGAGAAAAATACCATTGGTAGCTTGATAGGGATTGCATTGAATCTGTAGATTGCTTTGCATAGTATACTCATTTTCACTATATTGATTCTTCTGATCCATGAACATGGTATATTTCTCCATCTATTTGTGTCCTCTTTGATTTCTTTCATCAGTGTTTTATAGTTTTCTATATATAGGTCTTTTGTTTCTTTAGGTAGATATATTCCTAAGTATTTTATTCTTTTCATTCCAATGGGGAATGAAATTGTTTCCTTAATTTCTCTTTCTATTTTCTCATTGTTAGTGTATAGGAATGCAAGGGATTTCTGTGTGTTGATTTGATATCCTGCAACTTTACTATATTAATTGATTAGCTCTAGTAATTTTCTGGTGGAGTCTTTATGGTTTTCTATGTAGAGGATCATGTCATCTGCAAACAGCGAGAGTTTTACCTCTTCTTTTCGAATCTGGATTCCTTTTATTTCTTTTTCTTCCCTGATTGCTGTGGCTAAAACTTCCAAAATTATGTTGAATAGTAGTGGTTAGAGTGGGCACCCTTGTCTTGTTCCTGACTTTAGGGGAAATGCTTTCAATTTTTTCACCCTTGAGGATATGTGTGCTGAGGGTTTGTCATATATAGCTTTTATTATGCTGAGGTATGTTCCTTCTATTCCTGCTTTCTGGAGGGTTTTTTATCATAAATGGATATTGAATTTTGTCAAAGGCTTTTTCTGTATCTGTTGAGATAATCATATGGTTTTTATTTTTTAATTTGTTAATGTGGTGTATTACATTGATTGATTTGCAGATATTGAAGAATCCTTGCATCACTGGGATAAAGCCCACTTGGTCATGATGTATGATCTTTTAAATATGTTGTTGGATTCTGTTTGCTAGAATTTTGTTAAGGATTTTGCATCTATGTTCATCAGTGATATTGGCCTGTAGTTTTCTTTTTTGTGTGGCATTTTTGTCAGGTTTTGTTATTAGGGTGATGGTGCTCTCATAGAATGAGTTTGGAAATTTACCTTCCTCTGCAATTTTCTGGAAGAGTTTGAATAGGATAGGTGTTAAGTCTTCTCTAAATTTTTGGTACAATTCAGCTGGGAAGCCTTCTGGTCCTGGGCTTTTGTTTGCTGGAAGATTTCTGATTACAGTTTCGATTTCCGTGCTTCTGATGGGTCTGTTAAGATTTTCTATTTCTTCCTTGTTCAGTTTTGGAAAGTTGTACTTTTCTAAGAATGTGTCCATTTCTTCCAAGTTGTCCATTTTATTGGCATATAGTTGCTGATAGTAGTCTCTTATGATCTTTTGTATTTTTGTGTTGTCTGTTGTGATCACTCCATTTTCACTTCTAATTTTATTGATTTGATCTTTCTCCCTTTGTTTCTTGATGAGTCTGGCTAATGGTTTGTCAATTTTATTTATCGTCTAAAAGAACCAGTTTTTGGCTTTTTTGATTTTTGCTATGGTCTCTTTTGTTTCTTCTTCATTTATTTCTGCCCTGATTTTTAAGATTTCTTTCCTTCTCCTAACCCTGGGGTCCTTCATTTGTTCCTTTTCTAGTTGCTTTAGGTGTAGAGTTAGCTTATTTATTTGACTTTTCCCTCATTTCTTGAGGTAAGCCTGTATTGCTATGAACCTTCCCCTTAGCACTGCTTTTACAGTGTCCCATAGGTTTTGGGTTGCTGTGTTTTTATCTTCTTTCCTTTCTATGCATATTTTGACTTCTTTTTTGATTTATTCTGTGATTTGTTGGTTATTCAGCAGTGTGTTGTTCATCCACCATATGTTGGAATTTTCAATAGCTTTTCTCCTGTAATTGAGATCTAATCTTACTGCATTGTGGTCAGAAAAGATGCTGGAAATGATTTCAATTTTTTTTTTTTTAATTTATCAAGGCTAGATTTATGGTCCGGGATGTGATCTATCCTGGATAAGGTTCCATGTGTGCTTGAGAAAAAAGTGAAATTCATTGTTTTGGGGTGAAATGTCCTGTAGATATCAATAGGTCTAACTGATCTATTGTATCATTTAAAGTTTGTGTTTCCTTGTTAATTTTCTATTTAGTTGATCTATCCATAGGTGTGAATGGGATATTAAAATCTCCCACTATAGTTGTGTTATTGTTAATTTCCCCTTTCATACTTGTTAACATTTGTCTTACATATTGCAGTGCTTCTATGTTGGGTGCATATATATTTATAATTGTTATATCTTCTTCTTGAGTTGATCCTCTGATCACTATATAGTGACCTTCTTTGTCTCTTTTCACAGCCTTTGTTTTGAAGTCTATTTTATCTGCTATGAGTATTGCTACTCCTGCTTTCTTTTGGTCTCTATTTGCATGGGATAACTTTTTCCAGCCCTTCACTTTCAGTCTGTATGTGTCCCTTTTTTTGAGGTGGGTCTCTTGTAGACAACATAATAGGGGTCTTGTTTTTGTATCCACTCCAGTATTCTTGTATGGAAAGTTTCATGGACAGAGGAACCTGGTGAGCTACAGTCCATGCGGTTGCAAAAGAGTCAGACATGACAGCATGCACACATCAAGATGTGAAGATTGAAATGAGAGTGGGATTCCATTTCCAAATCTTTTTACAAGTTTCTCTTCCTTCCAGTCTCATTTTTCTTGTTTCTCAGATTGAAATAACTTTTTTTATTGTTGCTCTATTCTCTTCATATAGAAAAAATGTATCTCAAAATATCTTAAACCAGCTTTACATGATAGATCTTTTTCTAGTCTGTCTATTGAAATACAAAGTCCTCTTCCAAAGTACATTATCTCAAAATTTGCATTTATCATTGAATTCTTTCCTGGAATCTGCTGAAAGCAGATGGATTGAGCTATTGAATTCCAGTCTCATCTAGTGATTTTATTTTGGGAAAATTCATATACTACCATCATCGCAGATGAAGTCCATGTAAGTCATGCTTGCTAACTTTCACAGTTCCTTCCACCTTTTCTTTTCCTTCTTCCATATCTTAGACCAAGGGTGGCACACATACCTCTGGTCATAAGAGAGAGATTGAGGCTGACTTACCACCACCTCCTGCCTCTGTGGGCATCCACTGTGGTCTAACTCTGTCTGTACTCAACTGCTTTCTAATAAGCTGTGGCTGATTGTATTCCATCTTTTAGAGATTATCAGGCTCTCTTCATGAGATCGCCCTTCATCAGCATTCACTTCATGATTCCAGACTTCATCTTTTAATCTGTTAGTTTTCCAGTGTTGGTGCATGTGGGAAATTCTGCATTCTTTACACATCATAATTAATCCATAGCAGACTCACGTGGAGGCAGGTTGT
This sequence comes from Odocoileus virginianus, assembly GCF_023699985.2. NCBI lineage: Eukaryota > Metazoa > Chordata > Mammalia > Artiodactyla > Cervidae > Odocoileus > Odocoileus virginianus. Next base: position 119,725 of record NC_069705.1, on the reverse strand, counting down.
GGAGGATACTGTCTTAGTCCCATTGAACTAAACACCTTCTTCAGCCATTTGTAATTTTCATAAAGGAACCAAGTTGTTTTCTAGCTATGCTGAGTGTGGTACTTACCTAAGGGTTTTACTTTTTTTTTTTTTTCTTTCTGATTTTGTCCTGGGAGTTAAAGAAAGTCCTACTTCTCTCTGGAGCACTTGAGTTTATCTGAGTTTTTTTTTAACATGTTCTTCCCACTCTGTTCTTTTTTTTTTTTTTTTTTTTTAATCAACATCGTCTTTATGTCCTCTCTTGGTTCTTGAATCTGGCTCTGCCACTATTCTTTAAGCCACCTTAAAGTATAGTCACCACCAAAAATCTACCTATGTGTAAAACTTGATGAATTTGGCAATAAGGATATGCCCTTGAAATCATTAGCATCATCAAGGACATAAACATATCCATCACTTCCCAAAGCTTCCTCTTGCCCTTTGTATTGTAATCATTATTATGTGGATGTGGTAAGAACAGTTAATAAAAGGTTTAACTTTGGGGAGAAGTTTAAGTATACAATAACATATTTTTTAAAGCTATAGGAATTAAGTTGTATAGTAGATTTCCAGAACTTATCTGCTGCTATCATTTCCTAGCTTTACTGAGGTATAGTTGACAAATAAGATTATAAAGTATTTAAAGTGTACAACTTGATACTGTGATACATGTATACATTGTGAGGGTCTTTCGTGATAGCTCAGTTGGTAAAGAATTCGCCTGCAATGCAGGAGACCCCGGTTCAATTCCTGGGTCAGGAAGATCCACTGGAGAAGAGATAGGCTACCCATTCCAGTATTCCTGGGCTTCCCTTGTAGCTCAGCTGGTAAAGAATCCACCTGCAATACGGGAGACTTGGGTTCAATCCCTGGGTTGGGAAGATCTCCTGCATAAGGGAAAGGCTACCCACTCCAATATTCTAGTCTGGAGAATTCCATAGACTGTATAGTCCATGGGGTTACAAAGAGTAGGACACGACTGAGCGACTTTCACTTTCACTTTACATTGTGAAATGATTCACCCTGTTAGGTGAATTAATACATTCATCATTTCATGTATTTATCCTATTTTTGTATGTGAATACATTTAAGCTCTACTCTCAACAAATTTCATTTATATAATAATTATATAATTCTATTGCTTAATTATATAATAATTATATAGTGTTCTCATCATGTTATACATTAGATCTTCAGATCTTATTCATCTTACAACTGAAAGCATGTATCATTTTACCAATTTCTGTTTTCCACTGGCAATTACTTTTCTACTCTGTTTCTATGAGTTCATTTTGATTAGTACAGCAGTATTATAGCAAACAGAAATGACAAGAGAAGGCATTATTGCCACGATCTTGATCTCAGGGTTAATACTACCAGCTATTACTGTTAAGTATAGTGTTAATTGTGGATTTTCTATTTATTGCTTTCATTATGTTGAGGTACAGTCCTTCTACACTAATATGAAGAGAGTTATTATAATGAAAGGATGTTGAATTTTGTCAAATGCTTTTTCTATACCTACTGAGATGATCATATGACTCTTATCACTTTTTTTTTATTAATATGGTGTATCACATCAATCAATTGGAGGATATGAAACCATCCTTACATCCCCTGAATATTACCCACTGGACCATGGTTTATGTTCCTTTTAAAGTATTGTTAAATTTGCTATTTTGTAAATTTTTTCATCTATGTTCATTGAGGATATTGGCCTCTTATTTCTCTTCTGGTAATGCCCTTGTCTGTCTTTGGTATTAGGGAATTGTTAGCATTGAAAAATGATTTTGGAAGTGTTCTCTTCTAATTTTTAGAAGATTTTAGTTAATTCTTTTTTTTTTTTTATGTTTGGTAGAATTCACCAGTGGACTTGTTCATTCGGGTGTTTTGATTGCCAGTTCAATCACCCTATTTGTTATTAGTCAGTTCAGATTTTCTATATATTATATACAGTATACTCTAGTACTTCTCTCTTCAGGAAGAAACAGGGTAATGGACATTTTTGCCTGCTTCTTCTGTACATGGGCTGGGGGTATAGCATCAGAGTATGTATGTGTAGGGGTGCTCCTATGTCCATTAAGAAGTGCTTAACTGTGTGGGACTCATTAATGGAAGTGCCATTGACTAACAGTGTCAAGTAGTTTGGAAGCCTGTTCCCTGGGTGTTAACTGCAAAAACTTTGGTGCAGACATGTGTATAAGCTTCCAGCAGGCGATACTGGTGATTCGGATTAGGCGACATGGAGATGCTAGAGGAGGAGACTGCTGGCATTCCAAGTCCCTGGGCAGGATTAAATCAGAAACTTTTAAAATTAGAAGCCTGACCCTCAGTCAACAGCTTTTAAAGTATGCATATGGACTCTTTTCCAGGTAAGACAAGGAGATGAGCATTTTTGTCTGCTCCTTCTAAGAACCCCTGTGTTTGCTACATTACTGTGGGGTTTGTGAATGGAAGTCCCTTTGGGTATCAGAGTCAGGTGACCTGGGGACCTGACTCTCAGGCAGCAATGCAAAAGCTAGGGTGTAGAAATGTGTACCAGTTCCTTATAGGGATAGATTGGTGACTTGGAGTGGGCTACAAAGAGATGGCAGGGAAGGTGTCTCTCAGTTTAGAAGATGAGTGATTTCCATCTGTTCCCTCTGCACTGAGCCCACTTTTTGCCTTCAGTAGTAAACACCAAACTTCTCTTAGTCTCCTTATTAACAGGGGGAAAAAATTAAGAAAAAAAGAGAGCTAAATTGCATAAAAGGAAAATATACATAATGTTATTTGAAAATATTCCTTATTGTCCGTTACTATTTAATATCTCTCGACAAGAAATAGAGACATTTTATAACTCAATGAAACAGTCATTTTCTATATACATACTTTTGCTCACAAGGTAATGGTTGGGAATTTTTAAAACCACAGTTTCCAAAACTATTATGTAAAGAATTAACTTCTTCAAAACAGGCAAATGGAGCACCTTGAGCACCTTAAAGTGAAAAACATGTCCATTAAATTATTATTCTTAATGCAAATAAGATATTTGTCAATAAAAAACTAATGAAACATGGCATAAACAAAAAAAAAAAATGTGGTCTTGGTCATGCTTCCCCCTCCCCCACCCCACGTGTGTATCTTGTCAATGGGCTTCTCAGGTAGCTCTAATGGTTAAGAAACTTCCTGCCAACACAAGAGACAAAAGAGACAGAAGATTTGATGACTGGGTCGGGAAGACTGCCTGGAGGAGGGCATGGCAACCCACACCGGTATTCTTGCCTGGAGAATCCCATGTGCAGAGAAGCCTGGAGGGCTCTAGTCCATGGGGTCGAACAGAGTTGGATATCACTAAAGAGAGTTAGCACACACCCTGTCAATGCAAGTAGAAAGAAATGACTGTCTTATCTGATAGAAAATAGAAAATGATTATCTCTATTGTAGCAAAGTATCTTATGGTTAAAAGCAATTTGCTGACCCCTCCCTGTGGGAATACCTCTTTCCTAGTCCAATGCACATCAGGCTTGACCTTGTAACTTGCTCTACTTAATGGAATGAGTGATTTGAAACATCAATTGGGGTAAAACCTTCAGAACTAGTAGATGGAGTGTCCATATTCTCTTTTTTTCCCTCTTGCAAGATAAGCAAGGTTTTAAGTAGAGGCTCTTTAATCAGTTTGGGTGTCATAGTGAAGGCAGAGCAGAATATAGCAGAGTAATTTTATTAGATATGTAAATCTCAGAGATTTGAGGTTCATTTCCATTTCAATAAACAGAAAGACTGGTACCTAGATGTGGAATTCTACTGTAAAATGCACCTAAAATGTGGCCTTGTAATTAAAGCCTGCCAGTAGATGGAAAGAAAGAGAGTAATGTCCTCTATACAATGCTGAAACTTCTAGAGGAACTATCTTCTCAACAATTTAAAGGTAAATAATGTCTTTAGTGAGCTTACTTCCCTGTGCAAGGTGGTCAGGAAACAGAAATGTGTCTTAATTACTCTTGACTGATTTTAACCAAATGGTGCAAGTAGTCAAGAAAGAGATAAGGCAAACTCAGAAAAAGAATCAGTTATTTCAGAAACAAGAATAAAAGAAAATAAAGTTCATACTACAGGCACTTGGGTGGATGATGACAGGTGCTAACTGATATAAACTGGGAAGTCATTATGTCCAGTTGGTTGTTCTGTGCCTAATCCATGGTGAGTGGGTTTTTTTTGTTTGTTTGTTTTTTGGTGACTATTAACCTGATGGATTAATACAAAGATCTTCACATTCTTGTTCATGTCCATGTGTCTATCCCAGAATTCTTGTCTATAATCTAATTTCTCTGCATCCAGGTTCACCACCAACCACTTTGGCCCTTTGTCACTGTCCATAAATACATCTATAATCCAATCTCTAAACATTTCTTCTTCATAGGAAATGAATGATCACATGGTCAAAATCTTTTAAGGCATCCTCCCAAGTGAGACTGTAATGTGGCTACTATCTTTTTTCAATGTATAACCAGTTACTGAGCCAACACACCTATAAAACTAGCCTGGGCTTATTCTTTCTGCATCCACCAGTCATAATGAAATCCCATGTATCCAATTGGTAAGAGTCAAGGAGAAGCAAAGGTATAAGAGGGTAGGAAGGCATACTGTTCTAGATTTCCTGCTCATGAATTTTTCTTCTGCTTCTCTTTTTCTTGAGCTTGAATCTGAATGAATGAATGACTTCTATCTATCGAACCATCTGACCTAAAGGATTTTACATAACTGAGCTTATGATGAGTAGTTCTCAGTATATGATCACTGGATATCTGAAAGCCAGATGACTTATCTCTACAGGCCAGTAGTGTGCCCAGAGTTGTCAAATTAGTGCAATTTTCTAAAATGTAGCTAGAACAGGCTTCCCCCGTGTTTCAGAGGGTGGTTCAGCACAGTTTTGCTTCTGGAACCCCAGGGAACTGCCTTGCTATTTTCCTAAGAAGCTTAGTAGAAGCACCACATGGCATTTATTTTTCTCATAACCCACACCTCTAGTAATGGGTCTTCTGTGTTTTATGATTCAAAATGCAGGGCTGTTTGCATTGCAGCTTAGATACGCTGCAAGGGCTTATTCTGTTTTTTTGTTTTTTTTTTTTTACCTCCCTCAATATTAGCAACATTTCATGTCACCTGGTAAGTGGAAGCAGCACTTCCCCATCTACTGCCTCTAGAACCCAAAGAAGACTACCTTTGGGTACCATATTTGTTTCTTTTCATATGAAATGCAAGATATGCATGGTTTGTCTTTTACTTTGCAGAGGGTGTCAGGTCATGCCTGTGATCACTGGACTCCTAAAACTTTCTTGATATGACAGGTTCCTAAATATTTCTTCAGAGTATCTCCTGCCCTTTTGTAGCACTTGTATTTTACTTAGTCCTCTTACATTCTAGCTTGTTTTTGTTAGTCACTAAGTGGTGATTGACTCTTTTGCGACCCCATGAACTATATATCATATACTAGCCAACCAGGCATGTCTGTCCATAAGATTTCCCAGGCAAGAATACTGGAGTGTGTTTCCCTCTGCAAGGGATCTTCCAAACCCAGTGATTGAACCTGCATATCCTGTATTGGCAGGCAGTTTCTCTAACACCGAGTCATGAGGGAAGCCCATTCTAGCTACATTTTGCTTATCTAGCCAGGTTAGTACAAAATCAGTGATAGTGTGGATCAACATGACCTTTTCTGGGATGCCCAAATCTCTTCAACTACATGTGGCTGAATGTAGCTATATTTTAACCCTAAATTAATACCATAATCCATTCCATGTGAATGAAAACTGCTTCTCTTTCTCTTCTCAGGTAGGAATAGAAAAGAATATAAATATTTGCCAAATCAATGGCTGCACTCCTACCACATATCTAAGGTCATGTTGATCTGCTCTAGTATAGTCACCACACGGGCAGAGCAGGTACATGTACTTAATCTACTACTTGCTGATATTTACAATAGACTCTATTATCTTCCAGGGACCATCTGGTTTCTGCAAGGGTCCAGTTGGGTCATTGGTGCAGATATTGTATAGCTAACAAGTCTGCATCCTTTAGATTGTTAAACAAAGCACTAATTTCTGGAAGGACTTTCTCCATGGCCTCCCCAAACTGACCAAGGACATAATGATGGCATTGCACAAACTACCATGATGTGGACTATAATAATACACTCTAGGACTGAGAAAGAACTACCAAATGGACCTGTGAATCTAGTGGACCCATTATAAACTGAAACTTGGCAAGGATTCTTAATTATTTCCTGACTCCTCTAAGTGCCCGCTCTCATGGAGAGACCATGATGAAACTGGGTTTCTGAAAATTGCTTAGAATTTGAACAGGGAATTATGATATTCAATAATGTAATCTTTTTCAGTCTCTCAGTCATCCATTTTTTTTATTTTCTTTGATGGTACAAAGAGGACAATACCTTTGTAGGCTGCCCATAAAACACAATAGAATAGAAACTATATTCTATAATATTAGCCATCTCTCTGACAGTTAGTAAATCAGGTATCCACATCTGCTACTCTGTTCCTGATGCTTATTATGACAATTCTATACAGCTGTTCCAGGCACTGCTATCTGATCTTGATTTTTTCAAGATCTTATCATGCCAATTACCATCAGTGAACCTCTTTCTATATTATCCCCTCCTACCGTTATTGCCTTGGCCTGCAGAGAAGGCCATTATTGAAATACATGGTGATTCTGATACTCTTCTCACCAGCACATCCCAAGGCCTTGGTCCTTGCTGTTGGGCTTAATTATTTGACCTTGCACATGTAGTATGTACATTACAGAATGCCCACTTCCCTGAGCCTTTCCTTCCTTTACTCCACTAAGTGATACAACAATTCTTTCATTTAAAATTCACTTAGAATGGGCCACCATACCATCACCATGCTTATTTAACTTACATGCAGAGCACATGATGAGAAACTCGGGGCTGGATGAAGCACAGGTGGAATCAAGATTGCTGGGAGCAATATCAATAACCTCAGATATGCAGATGACACCACCCTTATGGCAGAAAATGAAGAAGAACTAAAGAGCTTCTTGATGAAAGTGAAAGAGGAGAGTGAAAAAGTTGGCTTAAAGCTCTAAGATCATGGCATCTTGTCCCATCACTTCATGGCAAATTGATGGGGAAACAGTGGAGACAGTGATAGAGTTTATATTTTGGAATCCAAAATCACTGCAGATGGTGACTGAAGTCATAGAATAAAAGACCCTTACTCCTTGGAAGGAAAGTTATGACCAACTAGACAGCATATTAAAAAGCAGAGACATTACTTTGCCAACAAAGGTCCATCTAGTCAAAGCTATGGCTTTTCCAGTAGTCATGTATGGATATGAGAGTTGGACTATAAAGAAAGCTGAGCTCCAAAGAATTGATGCTTTTGAACTGTGGTGTTGGATAAGACTCTTGAGAGTCCCTGGGATTGCAAGGAGATCCATCCAGTTAATCTCAAGGGAAATCAGTCCTGAATGTTCATTGGAAGGACTGATGTTGACATTGAAACTCCAATACTTTGGCCAATTGATGTGAAGAGCTGACTCACTTGAAAAGACCCTGATGCTGGGAAAGATTGAAGGTGAGAGGAGAAGGGGCCGACAGAGGATGTGATGGTTGGATGGCATCAATGACTCAAGGGATATGAGTTTGAGTTACCTCCGGGAGATGGTGATGGACAGGGAGGCCTGGCGTGCTGCAGTCCATGGAGTCGCAAGGAGTCAGACACGACTGAGCAGCTGAACTGAACTGAACTCACCTAGAATGGGCCATCACGTTATTTTCAATGTTTTTGGAAACAATCCCAGCAAAAATGTTTACTATCTTTTAGCATCCATGCAGAATGTTGATTCCTCTATCTTGGGAGAATGATTCCATAACAAAAGACTCTCTCCTACCAAGTCTTATGGCCCTGATCCAGTCTTATGACAAAGGACTCTCAGAATCCAGTTCCATGTATATCCCTTGGTTTCAGTTGTAACAGCTAACTAGGACCTACAGCTCTGTTGGTGTAGAGCTCTGCTGCTGTTCAGTCACTAAGCAGTGTCTGACTCTTGGTGATCCCATGCACTGCAGCATGCCAAGCTTCCCTGTCCTCTGGAGATCCTGAAGTCTTCTCAGGTTCATGTCCACTGAGTCCGTGATGCTTTCCAGCCATCTCTTCCTCTGCTGCCCTCTCCTCCTTTTGTCTTCCGTCTTTCCCAGCATCAGGGTCTTTTCCAATGAGAGCTCTGTTACTCCCATATAAGCTCCAGCAATCTGGGCTCTAATTTAAGAGGGCTCTGTGTCTTAAATCTATTTTAAGTTAGCGGCCAAAGTATAGGGGAAGAAACTCAGAGGTATACATTTTGTGTGACAGGTGTCCACTACAACTTGGTGCTTGCAGAGGGCATTTGCCATCTGCCTCTGCATAGATGGAATCCGCTGTTGACCTTCGACCTGCCCTGAAGGGAGTTCAGGGTGGAGAATGAGACACTCTGTGCTCCAGGAAAACTGATGAAACAGGTCTTTAGGTAGTTAGGTATTTTCAGGAACTGATTTCATGATTCCAATCCTTACATCTCCTCATATCTAGAAAAGCATGAAATCCCTTAATGGTGACATCTGCTCCTCATGCTAGCAGAAAAACTTTTGTAAAATATGCACTCAATTGCATGTACGACAGCTTCACCATAATTATATGCATTGGTCTTCTCCCACTACCTCTTTGGAGCAGTTTCTCGGAGCTATCTGAGGGGCTGTCTCACAGGCTGCAGTCCTAATCTTGCCCCAGATAAAACAACTTGCACACCCACATTGTGCATCTTTTCTTTAGTTGACACAGACTTCTGCATTATTTTCAAGCAAGGGGAACATCCCTATGCCAGATTGGGTGCAGGTGTTGGTATGGTAGGGGACAGTTTGATATTTTATAGGTTCAAAAGTTTCAGAGAAATCTGGACACTCAAAAGTTTAGGGGACATATCTTTAACTCCTCCCATCCTCAATGCAAGATTCTCATTTTCTTCCCAACCAGATCATTAACCCTGGCAAAATATTTTTTTGCCAGATTTAACCTTGTCTGGAGTTCCTTCAACTTGGGAAGTCTTCAACTTTTTCTATCCTCTGATTTTAACTATATAAGTTAATAGTTAATATAAGTTAATAATATAATATTTAATATAAGCTAATAATATATTTAATATAAGTTAATAATATAATATTTAATATAAGTTAATAATAATAACTATATAAGTTAATAAGTTAATACACTTCCACTCAGTCTGAATTCAAATCATCCTATTGCAGGGAAGAGCCAATTCTGGCTCCATGTTGTAACTGTTTCTTTGACTTGCTTTCCATTGCTTTGGCTATTATGAGTCTACATAATTGTCTGCCTCACAAGCCTGAATATTAAACTAAAGTGCCTTTGTTCTGTTCATAGAGAACTAACATGGCCTAGCCTCCCTGTGAATGGCTGTGCTAAAGAAGAGATTAATATATTTCTTCCACGAGCTTGTCATTCCTGAAGATATTTTGCAAGACTGGTGGCCTTTTTTACTTTATTTCCTCGCCACCTCTCTCTCTCCCATTCTGCTTTTTTAATTTCCTCACCTCCCCCATCTCTGTTCTATAAAAGAACCTGATAAGATGGTTATTCTGAAACATTAGTCTGCTACCTTCTTGGTCAACTGGCTTTCTGAATAAAGTCATATTCCTTACCTCAACACCTTGTCTCTGGATTATTGGCCTGTTGTGTGGCAAACAGAGCAAGCTTAGACTTGGTACCAATATCTTTTTGCTATCTTTTCCCAGATTCCAATGTTGCTTTGTAATAGTCATCCAGTTCCATTGCCCTGGTGATTACTATTTCCCCATACAGTTCACTCATATCAGCTGATGCGAGGTATACCCTGTCACTAGCGTTCTATCCCTGTTCATTCCGTGAGCACATTGTCAGTTTCCACCAGTGATGAGGTATTCATTGATTACCTGTTAATGAGTTATGTCATTCTGAAAATGTATCTTGTATTTTCTCACACTGCTGTCAGTAACAAGAGTTAGTGGCTGGAGGCTCCAGAACTCAGTCTCTAGATGAGGTACAATAGGCAAACTATTAGTGATCAGATCATCCAGACTATCGGGAAGTGAGAGGAAAGCAACAGGAGGGAGCAGAGAAGAAATCAAACTAAGATTCAGGCCAGCAAAGATTTCACCCACTACGACTAGCTAGCTGTGGAGAACAAGTGGGTGAATTGACAGCTGGAGGCTCTCTGATGACACTCAGCAGTATTTTTCTTGTCCACTACAACTGATTTGCCTTTCAACATTCTATTTTCTTTCCTTTAACTGCACTTTGTACAATTAGGAGCTTTATGTTTCTTTGGTGTGTATGTATTTACTGTCTTTGTCTCTTGATTCTAAGATCTGTGAGTACAGTAACCATACACATGTGTCCAACTTGAATATTACCAGCCCTGTGCACATACATTCTCACTATATATATATATATATATATATATATATATATATATATAAGTATATATTTAATTGGTAAATATGATGAATATGATTGACTCTATAGATGCTTTAAAAGTTTAATTTTACTTAAAGAAATAATGCAGAATGTAAGCAATTTTTGTTAATTTGTATGTCTCACATAGTAAGCTACTACAAGAACTGCTCTTTGCCCTATAGTTTTTGAAACAACAACAAGAAAAAAAAAATGCCTGCTCAAGATAAGAACCGAGTAAATGAATCAGTTCAGTTCAGCTGCTCAGTCATGTCCGATTCTTTGTGATCCCATGGACTGCAGCACGACAGGTCTCCCTGTCATTCACTAACTCCCACAGTTTACTCAAACACATGTCCATCAAGTTGGTGATGCCATCCAACCATCTCATCCTCTGTCATCCCCTTCTCCTCCCGCCTTCAATCTTTCCTAGCAACAGGGTCTTTTCAAATTAATCAGGTCTTCACATCAGGTGGCCAAAGTATTGGAGTTTCAGCTTCAGCATCAGTCCTTCCAATGCATATTCAGGACTGATTTCCTTTAGGATGGACTGGATGGATCTCCTTGCAGTCCAAGGGACTCTCAACAGTCTTCTCCAATGCCACAGTTCAAAACCATCAATCTTCAGTGCTCAGCTTTCTTTATAGTCCAACTCTCATATCCATACATGACTACTGGAAAAACCATAGCCTTGACTAGATGGACCTTTGTTGGCAAAGTAATGTCTTTGCTTCTTATTTATTTATTTTTATGTCTCTGCTATTTAATATGCTGTCTAAGTTGGTCATAACTTTCCTTCCAAGGAGCAAGCGTCTTTTAATTCATGGCTGCAGTCACCATCTGCAGTGATTTTGGATTCCAAAAAATAAAGTCTATCACTGTTTCCCCATGTATTTGCCATGAAGTAATGGGACAAGATGCCATGATCTTAGTTTTCTGAATGTTCAATTTTAAACCAACTTTTTCCACTCTCCTCTTTCACTTTCATCAAGAGGCTTTTTCGTTCTTCTTCACTTTCTGCCATAAGGGTGGTGTCATCTGCGTATATGAGGTTATTGATATTTCTCCTGGCAATCTGGATTCCAGCTTGTGCTTCCTCCAGCCCAGCACTTCTCATGATGTACTCTGCATGTAAGTAAAATAAGCAGAGTGACAATATACAGCCTTGATGTACTCCTTTCCCTATTTAGAACCAGTCTTTCGTTCTGTGTCCAGTTCTAACTGTTGCTTCTTGATCTGCATACAGATTTCTCAAGAGGCAGGTCAGGTGGTCTGGTATTCCCATCTCTTTAAGAATTTTCCACAGTTTGTTATGATCCACACAGTGAAATGTTTTGGCGTAGTCAATAAAGCAGAAGTAAATATTTTTTCTGGAACTCTCTTGTTTTTTCGATGATCCAACAGATGCTGGCGATTTGATCTCTGATTTCTCTGCCTTTTCTAAATCCGGCTTGAACATCTGGAAATTCATGGTTCAAATACTGTTGAAGCCTGGCTTGGAGAATTTTGAGCATTAGTTTGCTAGCGTGTGAGATGAGTGCAATTGTGCTATAACTTCCGAGCATTCTTTGGCATTGCCTTTCTTTGGGATTGGAATGAAAACTGACCTTTTCTAGTCCTGCGGGAACTGCTTTGTTTTCCAAACTTGCTGGCATATTGAGTGCAGCACTATCACAGCATCATCTTTCAAGATTTGAAATAGCTCAACTTGCTGGAATTCCATCACCTCCACTAGCTTTTTTCATAGTGATGCTTCCCAAGCCCACTTAACTTCACATTCCAGGATGTCTGGTCTAGGTCAATGATCATTGTGATTATGAGTTTTGAAGACCTTTTTGAATAGTTCTTCTGTGAATTCTTGCCACCTCTTCTTAACATCTTCTGCTTTCTTTATTTTACACCATTTCTTTCCTTTTTTGTGCCCATCTTTGCATGAAATGTTCCCTTGGTATCTCATTTTCTTGAAGAGATCTCTAGTCTTTCCCATTCTATTGTTTTCCTCTATTTCTTTGCATTGATCACTGAGGAAGCTTTCTTATCTCTCCTAGCTATTCTTTGGACCTCTGCATTCAAATGAGTATATCTTTTCTTTTTTCTTTGCCTTTCACTTCTCCTCTTTTCACAGCTATTTGTAAGGCCTCTTCAGACAACATTTTTGCCTTTTTACATTTCTTTTCCTTGGGGATGTTCTTGATCCTTGCCTCCTATACGATGCCACAAACTTCCGTCCATAGTTCTTCAGGTACTATCAGATCTAATCAGATCTAATCCCTGATCTAAGATCTAATCTAATCTTAAATCTAATAGACTTAAGATCTAATCCCTTAAGTCTATTTCTCACTTCCACTGTACAATCATAAGGAATTTGAATTAGGTCATACCTGAATGGTCTAATGGTTTTTCCTATTTTTTTTCAATTTAAGTCTGAAATAAATAAATAGAAGATGAATAAATGAATGAAGAAATGAACAAACTACATCAGAAGATCGATTTTTGACCCAATTGAATAAGTTTTGTGGAGATATTAGAGTGTATATTTCAAGAGGAAATACACGAGTGGTTACGTCTTTACTAAGCATCCTTGTTTTCATTAGAACTCAAGAAGATGTCAAATGTTAAGTAACTCGGTTTGGTGCTAAAGGTTCACTTAATTAAAAAGAGTGTGGGAAGGGCTCTTTCAGTCCAGGGAGTATGACAGCCAGTTCCCCATTTCTGCTTTGAGGAGATGGAGCCAAGTTTTTGAGGTAGGGATTGCAGAGGTCTGATAATCAAAGTTGATGCTGAAACTGCAAAACAATCTGTGACTATCATTCAAATTGGAATTTGCTGTTCATCAAGTACATGTTGAAAGAAAACTATGCTATGGTCACTAGTAAAAGAGTGAAAGCTATCCAAGTGTCTCTAAAGGCAGTTTTGGGAATAGACAATGAAATAGATGATAATCCTGCCCCTTTGTCAAATGTTAATGCAGCAGTATTTTAAAAAACAAACAAAAAATGGTCATTCAGTGGCACACCCATCACAAGGACAATCCTCATCATCCTGAGGACAATGAGAACAAAGAAAAATGAACAGATGATATCTCTGAATACCTGAACAACTTCCTGAAAGTTGACCAAGGAACATGATTTGATCTTACATTGGCAGCAAACTACTTAGAAATCAAAGATTTGCTTTATGTTACCTGCAAGGCTGTTGTCAATATGATCAAGGGGAAAACTGAAGAGATTTGAAAGACAGTGAATATCAAAAGTGATTTTACTGAAGAAGGGGAAACCCAGGTATGCAAAGTGAACCAGCCATGCAAAGAGAAGTGAAATTGTGTGCCAAATACTAGTTGCACTGTTTTGTTTATAATTGTAATATTAGAGATACAGACAATAAATGCAGCAGTGAATCAACTGTATTAGCAGAATTTTGTCCTCATTGAATGTGTAGTTTGAGTAGAGATTCCAAACTTATGGCTCAGTTTCTTCTAGTATGATCAAAAGTTTCCTTTTTCTTTGCTCTGAATAAAATTGAACTGTTGGTTCTCTATAGAAAAAATTTTAAAAATATAAAAGGATCTTCTCCTAGATTCTAATTATTGGATTTTACAGAGAGTAAGTAAGTAATAAGTAAATTATTTAATTTAATTTTAAGTGATGCATTAAACATTGGTCAAAAGTTACTGTGGCAAAGACAAATAATATTTTCAAATACAAATGAGCACTTTAAAAATAAAAACAAAGAGCCAAGTAAAAAGCAGCATCTTGAAAACACAGCATAGAGAAAATAGCACTGATCTGTGATTCATGTGAGATGAAAGCTCTGTAGCTCTGGAATTTTGGTTGTCACCTACCTGAAACTTGTTACTAAAGATGAGTTTCAAATAATTAGGAAGATTAAAAAAAAAAAAAACTTATAGGAAATTAAAAAAAATAATAATTAGGAAGACAACATGAGCAAGGTACTGTGTGATTTGGTACAAACTATAAACCTTGTATTACAACTGGACAAATAACTGAAATTTGGTGTTCTGCTACTTTTAGTCAATTAGCAAATGATTTTATTTGAATGTCACTGAGTAATTTTGATCTATTCTAAATTTAATTTACTTCTTTAAAAACATAAAATCATAGTGGGGTATTATGAAAAACCACTGTCTGAAAAGGAGGGATATATGTACTAGTCATGTGAATTATTCTCAAAAATTTTTTAAAAAGTGAAGTATGAAAACAAATATAAACAGGTTCCTGAGACTACTGTTCCCCTATCAGTTCTTCAGTGAGGAAATAGGATTCTATGTTTTCAGAATGAAGTTCATTCTGAACTTCTTAAGTTTCAGGCCATTAAAATTAGGTTATGAATGGTAAAGTAAGAGGAATTCAGTAAAATTTTTGAATCTACTAACTTGCCATTCCAATCTCTATATACATAAATATAGCTCCTAATTTGAGATATAAATATGGATCTTTTTGACTAGGAAATTAAGATCTAAACCAAAAATCAAAGCATAAGAAAAGGAATGTACAATACTATCCTGAAAGTCTGAAATACTCCTACAAAAACTAATCTTCATTCATTCAAATTTAATCTTCACTGACCTTGTGATTCAGTCCTTCCACTTCTAGAGTTGTGTGATATCTATTATATCCTAGAGAGGGATCCAAATTTAAGATAAATACAAGGCAGGACCCTCCAGCCTCCTGCACAGGTGCCCTGGGACCCAGCACCTCCCATCAGTGGGCCCACACCAGACCCAGGACCCTGCAGGCCCTGCAGTCCACAACAAGGGTACCCATTGAGCCCACAGCTCTGGAGAATGGAGAGGAGTGTGCTGCTGGGTTCCATAGAAAGTGCGCTATAAAATGAAATCAACCCACCTAAAGTGTGCTTCGTGCTAAGTCATGTCCGACTCTTTGCAAACTTATGGACTGTAGCCTGCCAGGCTCCTGTCCATGGGATTCTCCAGGCAAGAATACTGGAGTGGGTTGTCATGCCCTCCTCCAGGTGATCTTCCCGACCCAGGGACTGAACTTGCATCTCTTACATCTCCTGCATTGGCAGGCAGGTTCTTTACCACTAGCGCCACCTGGGAAGCCCCCAACCCACGTAATACATAGAAAGGTAAATAGAGAATCAGGCAAAATGAGGCAAAGAAGGAATATGTTCCCCAGAAGAAAAAGGAAACAAAATGGAGATAAGCAATCTACTTATAAAGAGTTCGAGGTATTAATACTAATATTAATACTAATATTGTGTGTGTTAGTCACTCAGTTGTCCCTGACTCTTTGCCATACCATCTACTGTAGCCCACCAGGCTCTTCTGTCCATGGAATTATCCAGACAAGAATACTGCAGTGGGTTGCCGTGTTCTACTCTAGGGCACCTTCCTCACCCAGGGATCAAACCTGGGTCTCCTGCATTGCAGGTGGATTCTTTACCATCTTAGCCACCAGAGAAGCCCCGATACTAATGTTAATTTTAATTTAAATTTTTACACTTAACTTTAAGTGTGTGGGGAAGCTGTCAAGTCACAGAGACAGATTAATGTTTCTAAAACCCAAAGTTTTAGTTGAAAAATTTTGAGTCTTGTCCTTAGCAACAGATTTGGCCAGTTATTTTCCTTGAACTCACATGCTCACTTCATTCATTTTTGATGTCTTCCAAATACCCAACTCTTAATCAACATCATTTGTCTCAATCATTATTTTAAGTAAAAATGGTGTTCCATGTCAAAAGTGGCTAGTTCAGTTCACAAATCAACCAGCTGCAGAAGTGCTTTACTGTGTCCGCTGGTATGCAAGTGCTTTAAATATCCTCCCCAAGGATCATGCAGAATATTAAGAAGATATGTACCCAGAAATTGAGGCCTCATAAAATTATTGATTTTCACTGTTTCATCAAAGACAAGAAAAAGAGAAATATATTAAAAAAGAGCAGTACCTTTTCCAAATACCTTGGCACATTGGTTGTCAGTAGTTTGGCATCGTCCATTGTAACAATATGCAGTCCCCGACCTGCACAACTGGCCATTCATGGCATATGTGTCAGGAACGCAATTACTCGAAGTCCCATTGCAATACTCGGTAAAATCACACTCCGGATCCACACTCTTTCTACAGGGAGTGCCTGCTACTGATATCTAGGAGGAAAATGAAAATCATGTTCCATGGGTCACTATTCTCAATCTCTTACTGAAGAGAAAATGAGATGTGTCTGATTACAGCGAGTCCCCTACATATCAACGCGTTCTACTCCATTTGGAAACCAGATTTGTTCATAAATCCAACAAAGTTAGCCTAGGTACTTAACTAACACAATTGACTGTATGGCACCATACTGTAACAGATTTATTGTCCTTTTCACATAAACAATACATAAAAAAGCAATAAACATTTTAAAGCTTATAATGTCTTGGAAAGTAGAGTAGTACAGCACAACAGCTGGTATCCAGGGGCTGGCATCAAGTGAACAGGCAAGAATTACTGCCTGGAGGAGGGAGACCAGCTGAGAGATGGTAGAGCTGAAGGATCATCAGGAATGAGATGGAGGGTGATGTTTCAATCACACTTGATATTAATAGCACGGGTTCTGGTTCCTTGGGGAAGCAAATGCACATTTGTCATGTTTGACAGTTTGCAACTTGAAGGTTCACACGTAGGGAACTTACCAGATTGATACTAGAAAGGATTACAGAGCCCTACTGCTGAATTCTCCAAAGGAAAAGGCAAGCAGAGTATTCATCATGAAGCCTGAGGAAAAGTAACTGTCTCAAAGGCTAAAAGGATCCTCCACCAGAGTTTTATGTTTTACATCAAAAGACCACCAGACTAACCAGCCTTTGGATGGAGACAGAAGAAAAATACTTGCTCCTCAAAATTGGAGAAACATTGCCTCTACCATTTTCTTCTTGGAGATAGATACCCAGGAGACAAACTCCCTGGTTTCATATATGCCACTATATTTAAAATAGATAACCAACAAAGACCTACTGTATGGCACAGGGAACTCTCCTCAACATTCTGTAATAACCTGAATGGGGAAATAATTATGCATATATAATTTGTATAACTGAATCCCTTAGCTGTACCCCCAAAACTAGTACAACATCGTAAATCAACTGTAGTCTGATATAAAAGAAATTTTTAAAAAAGCTTCCTGGTTTTAATATCTTACTAACTTATTTGTGTGAATGAGACACATAATTCCTCATTTGTAAACTTGGGATAATAATCATTCTCTTGTAAGGTTCTTGTAAGTATTAAACTGAATTAATGTAACAAGTGTTTTGAACAACATACAGTAAACAATATATGGAGTACCTATTATCATTGTTGTCATCATCACCATTACATTTATCATTTGCGAGCTAAAAGTCCTCTTTGTATAGCTCAGATAAAGAGTACATTTGTGATCACATCTTTATTCCCTGTTGATTTAATCAGGCATCGTTGCTTTCTATGATGAAGTTCACCATGGCCAGACATTCTATGTATGTTAAAGTGACACACACACTCTACAATCTAGTTTCATTGACTTAATATTTAACAGACTGAGACAAAGATAAGCAATAAATGAATGAAATGGCATCTTATAAAGGACTGTATGAAAAAGAAACTCTTTCAACCTAGAATTCCATTTTTAGGAAATATATATTTCAATAATGACTGTGAAATAAAGACTTGCCCAGAAAATAATAATTAACAGAATTGATTTCAGCAGATAGAAATTACAAGGAATAGTAAAGGGAAGTCTTCAGATATAAGGAGTATGATAGTGAGCAGAAATTTACAGAAGGAAATAAAGAGACCCAGAAATGGAATAAAAGATGTTAATTGCAAAATTGTTTTCCTCATTTTACTTGCTCTAAAAAATAAGACTATATAAAGCAAAACAAGTAACAAAATATTTTGTGTTTATAATATGTGAGAAATGTTCTTTTATATAAGGTCCATCTCTATACATGAAGTGGTGTATTATATGAAATGAAACTCTGATTGATCAACGATCTGTAAACTCAGAGAAACTATTAATAGTAAAATGATTTTTTAAGGTTAAATAATAAACCAGTAGCAATGAAAAAATCAAACCATGTTGTACAGTTTTAGAGTCTATATTTAGTTTGCAGATCAATTGCAAGGCTCATAAATAACAACTGGGAATTCAAAATAGTATAGCTAGTTTGGAATATATGTTTACAGTTTCCTATAAAACTCCATATACACTTACTCTATGAACCAGAAATTTCATTTATAGTTATCTAAGTGAAAAAAATCTAATATTCATGCAAAATCTGCTTATGAATATTTTTATAGCAGCTGTATTTTCACCACCCAAATGGAAAATGAACCAAATGGTCCTCAACTGGGAATTGTATAAATAAACAGTGGTACATCCTAGTATTGCTTGCAATACTATTCAACAATAAAAATGGAATGACTTACTGATAAACACAACATAAATGAAGCTCAAATGCATAATGCTAAGAACTGTGGTGTTGGAGAAGACTTTTGAGAGTCCCTTGGACTGCAAGGATATCAAACCAGTCAATCCTAAAGAAAATCAATCCTGAATAGTCATTGGGAGGACTGGTGCTGAAACTGAAGATCCAATACTTTAGCCACCTGATGTGAAGAACTGATTCCTTAGAAAAGACCCTGATGCTGGGAAAGGTTATAGGCAGGGGGAGAAGGGGACAACAAAGGATGAGATGGTTGGACGGCATCACCGACTCAATGGACATGAGTTCGAGCAAGCTCTGGGAGCTGGTGATGGACAGGGAGGCCTGGCACGCTGCAGTTCATAGGATTGCAAAGAGTCAGATATCCTGTAATTAATACTTTTTTTTTTCCTGAGCTTTCCACACATGGTCATGTTTCTAGGGTATATACGTAAGACATAAACTCATAATGATCGATTAACTAAATAATTTATACTCTATTCAAAATATGCAAAAATTGCTCAGGAAAGGGATTAAACTAATTCAAATTTCCAAAACCACTCTGCAAAAACTATCTTTAGTCCCATTCCTTAGATAATATCTGGCATTGCTTTTAAAATTGCTATTGGATAACTGCTCTATAATATTGTGTTATCATTTTATTTGTGTTTATCTTAATTGCTGCAGATGATCAGTGCACACACTGAACAATCATACTTTTCATTGCTGTAAATTGCTTGGGTACTCCATTTGCCACTGTGTGTGTGTTTGTGTGTGTGATGTGTGACTCAAGTTTGATTTATTAATTGTGAGGATTCTTTGTATTTTTGCTACTCTACACATTTGGACTTCCCTTGTGGCTAAGCTGGTAAAGAATCCGCCTGCAGTGTGGGAGACCTGGATTCGATCCCTGGGTTGGGAAGATCTCTTGTAGAAGGGAAAAGTTACCCACCCAGTCCTGTATTCTGGCTTGGAGAATTCCATGGAATATACAGGGCCTGATACACACAAGGTTCAGTATTCTTGCCTTGAGAACTCCATGAACAGTATGAAAAGGCAAAAAGATAGGACACTGAAAGATGAACTCCCTAGGTAGGTAGGTGCTAAATATGCTACTGGAGAACAGTAGAGAAATAACTCCAGAAAGAAGAAGAGAAGGAGCCAAGCAAAAACAACACACAGTTGTGGATGTGACTGGTGATGGAGGTAAAGTCCGATGATGTAAAGAGCAATATTGCATAGGCACCTGGAATGTTAGGTCCATGAATCAAGGTAAGTTGGAAGTGGTCAAACAGGAGATGGCAAGAGTGCACATGGATATTTTAGGAATCAGCAAACTAAAATAAACTAGAATGGGTGAATTTAACTCAGATGACCTATCTATTACTGTGGGCAAAAATCCCTTAGAAGAAATGGAGTAGCCATCATAGTCAACAAAAGAATCCGAAATGCAGTACTTGGATGCTATCTGAAAAACTACAGAATGATCTCTGCTCGTTTCCGAGGCAAACCATTCAATATTACAGTAATCCAAGTCTATGCCCTGACCAGTAATGCTGAAGAAGCTGAAGTTGAATGGATTTATGAAGACCTACAAGACCTTCTAGAACTAACACCCAAAAAAGATATCCTTTTCACTATAAGAGACTGGAATGCAAAAGTAGGAAGTCAAAAATACCTGGAGTAGAAGGCAAATTTGGCCTTGGAGTACAGAATGAAGCAGGGAAAAGGCTAATAAGAGTTTTGCCAAGAGAATGCACTGGTCATAGCAAAAACTCTTCCAAGAACACAAGAGAATACTTTACACATGGATGTCACTAGATGGTCAATACTGAAATCAGATTGATTATATTCTATGCAGCCAAGGATGTAGAAGGTCTATACAGTCAGCAAAAACAAGACCGGGAGCTGACTGTGGCTCAGATCGTGAACTCCTTATTGCCAAATTCAGACTGAAATTGAAGAAAGTAGGGAAAACCACTAGACCATTCAGGTGTGATCTAAATCAAATTCCTTATGATTACACAGTGGAAGTGACGAATAGGTTCAAGAGATTAGATATGTTAGACAGAGTGCCTGAAGATATTTGAATGGAGGTTTGTGACACTGTACAGAAGGCAGGAATCAAGACCATCCCCAAGGAAAAGAAATGCAAAAAGGCAAAATGGTTGTCTGAGGACGCCTTACAAATAGCTGTGGATAGAAGAGAAGTGAAAGGCAAAGTAGAAAAAGAAAGATATACCCATTTGAATGCAGAGTTCCAAAGAATAGCTAGGAAAGATAAAAAAGCCTTCCTCAGTCATCAATGCAAAGAAATAGAAGTAAACAAGAGAATGGGGAAGACTAGAGACCTCTTCAAGAAAATTAGAGATACCAAGGGAACATTTCATGCAAAGATGGGCACAAAAAAGGACAGAAATGTTATGGACCTAACAGAAGCAGAAGATATTAAGAAGAGGTGGCAAGAATACACAGAAGAACTGTACAAAAAAGTTCTTCATGACCCAGATAATCACGATGGTGTGACCACTCACCTAGAGCCAGACATCCTAGAATGTGAAGTCAAGTGGGCCTTAGGAAGCATCACTATGAACAAAGCTAGTAGAGGTGATGGAATTCCAGTTGAGTTATTTCAAATCCTGATAGATGATGTTGTGAAAGTGCTGCACTCAATATGCCAGCAAATTTGGAAAACTCAGCAGTGGCCACAGCATTGGAAAAGGTCACTTTTCATTCCAACCCCAAAGAAAGGCAATGCCAAAGAATGCTCAAACGACCACACTATTGCACTCATCTCACATGCTAGCAAACTAATGCTCAAAATTCTCCAAGCTAGGCTTCAACAGTTCATGAATGATGAGCTTCCAGATGTCAAGCTGGATTTAGAAAAGGTAGAGGAACCAGAGATCAAGTTCTAACATTCATTGAATCATGAAAAAAGCAAAAGAGTTTCAGAAAAACACCTACTTCTGCTTTATTCACTATGCTAAAGCCCTTTGACTGTGTGGACCACAATAAACTGGAAAATTCTTAAAGAGATGGGAATACCTGACTACCTGACCTGCCTATTGAGAAATCTGTATACAGGTCAAGAAGCAACAGTTAGAACTGGACATGGAACAACAGACTCTTTCCAAATCAGGAAAGGAGTACATCAAGGCTGTATAATGTCACCCTGCTTATTTTACTTATATGCAGAGTACATCATGAGAAACTCTGGGCTGGAGGAAGCACAAGGTGGAATAAAGGTTGCTGGGAGAAACATCAATAACCTCAGATATGCAGATAACACAACTCTTATGGCAGAAAGTGAAGAAGAACTAAAGAACCTCTTGATGAAAGTGAAAGAGGAGAGTGAAAAAGTTGGCTTAAAAGTGAACATTTCAGAAAACTAAGATCGTGGCATCTGGTCCCATCACTTCATGGCAAATAGATGGGGAAACAGTGGAAACAGAGACAGACTTTATTTTTGGTGGCTCAAAAATCACTGCAGTGGTGACTGAAGCCATGAATTAAGACACTTGATCCTAGGAAGGAAAGTTATGACCAACCTAGACAGCATATTCAAAAGCAGAGACATTAATTTGCTGATAAATGTCCATCTAGTCAAAGTTATGTTTTTTCTAGTAGTCATGCATGGATGTGAGAGTTGGACTATAAACAAAGCTGAGCACTGAAAAATTGATGCTTTTGAACTGTGGTGTTGGAGAAGACTCTTGAGAGTTTCTTGGACTGCAAGGAGATCCAACCAGTCCATCCTAAAGGAAATCAGTTCTGACTATGCATTGGAAGGACTGATGCTGAAGCTGAAACTCCAATACTCTGGCCATGTGGTTCGAAGAACTGACTCATTTGAAAAGACCCTGATGCTGGGAAAGACTGAAGGCTGGAGGAGAAGGGAAGGGCAGACGATACGATGGTTGGATGGCATCACTAACTCAATGGACATGAGTTTGAGTCAGTTCCGGGAGTTGGTGATGGACAGGGAGGCCTGGCGTGCTGCAGTCCATGGGGTTGCAAAGAGTTGGACATGACTTAGTGACTGACCCAAACTGAACTGAACTGAACTGATACGGGGACTATACAGGGTTGCAAAGACTTTGACACAACTCAGCGATGTTCACTTTCACACATTTTGTTTCACATTTTGTCTGCTATGCCTGTTATATTTTTTCCCTTAGTCATTTGACTTTACAATTGCTTTGAGAGCTGATTTTTTTTTTTTTTGTATAAGAGTGTATATGTTTATTCTACTCTTTATCAGATAAATTAGAAGATGGCAAACTGAGGTTTCAACATAATGGAAGAATCAGTACTAACCTTAGATGTGTTCTTTATCTCATCATATTTGTCCTTAATGTCCGTGGTTGTTTATGCACTCTCTTGCTTTGTTCCACTGAATTTTTTACGAAGTCTGTCAATTCTGCATTAATTCAATTCATATAGCATTCTATTATCACAGTTCAATCATCACATAAACGTTGGAAACTCACCTCACATTTTGACGTACAGCATGATCCAGAAGCACACTCTACTAGGCCTTTCAGTTTACATATATTATAATCACAGCAATCCTTAAACTGACATTCCTAAAATTTCATAAGAAGAAATACCATTTTAGTTCCACCACTTAATAGGTCTTGTTTCTCAGCTTCTACTTAGTACTCTATTGTATTCAACTTTTCAACTATGTAATATACTTATGTCTAGTGAAGCTTTATTATTTTACTATTTCTAGAATTCTCAAAAGCACATGCAACTATGAGAACTAGAGCAATAATATCTAAAATAACAGTTGGTCATTTGCATTCAATATTTAAAATATGTGGTAATTAATTAATAAATTGGAATTATAACATGGAAATTATAATTAATTTGGATATAACCTGGACACAAATATAACATGAAAATGGAAATGTAACATTTGAATTTCCAAAAGAAAACTTCCCAGCTATCTTTTTAGTGACTTGTTAACTAAAATTTCCCTTTATGAATAAAGCTAAAGAAAAGTTAGGCTATATATATATATAACACAAATCTATTTAATATAGGAGTCATGTGCCACATTTTACTATAATGGAAATACATTGAAAAAAAGGATATTTTGACATATATATTTTGACAAGGTAAATGGCAGTCAACTGTTATTCAAATTAGATGATAATTTTAAATAATGTTAACCAACTATTTTTCAATTAAATGCATTGCATTTATATAGTTTATATACTCTTTAATGTTTTTATATTCTTAAAAACTTGTAAAATTAAATATCTTCCATTTACTCAAAAATTAAGTTTTAAAGATTTTGTCCTTAATAAGATTCTTCATTTAAAATTTTTCAAATGTTTCTAATTTTTCTTATGTTTATGTGAATAGATATGTATTTGTAAATATTCCCATCATAGAAATAATATAGAAAACATGGAGTAAACTCTGAAGTTGTGATCATACTCTGCAGTTTCCTGAGGTTCTCACTGGTTATCTTATCCTTAAAAAATGAGTTAGAGCATATAACTTTTTTATGTACTCTATTTCAGTGTTTAATGTTCCAAAGTTCAATATCATTACATGAGTGTATGTGCATGTATATATTCTTTCACGAAGAGGAAATAAGGATGCATGACCAAACAATGTTTGTCAAAACTAATTATGAGAAATCAGTTTAATTTATAACAAGGTAACATGCTAATGGTGTCTTATTTTTATTATTAGTTCTCTGATTACTAATGTTTTTGAAAATGATTTTGCAGTTTGTAAAATTTTGCTTATGAATAATCATTTCTTCTCACAATTTTCACCATTTTGCCTAAGGATTTTTGTTTATTCATTTTCTTTTCCCCCCCTTTAAATAGGAGTGACTTTTTAAAAATCTCTGACTACCCTTTTTCTTCTATGTTAATAACTTTTCCTTAAACTCTATTGTTTGTCTTATTAACGGTGTCTGTCATTCCTTGTAATTTGCAACTTTCTTCTTCCTTTATGACTATTGCATTTTATATCTCGTTACCAAGACCTCCAATATGCCAAGAATATATTATCAATATTTTACTCATATTTTATTGCTTTTTAAAACTTACAGACTTTTTTACAGAAATGTACACCTCCATATTTTGTGGGATATTTACTCTAGCATTTATCACTCATAAATGTATTTGTGAATACAGGAATAAATCAATGCACACACCTGCATGTGTGTGTCAGTGCAAAAACAGAGCTTACACTTGTATAAAATGGGCGATATTTACAAAAATATAGGTGCCAATGCCATTCTCCCAAAATCGACCTGGGACACATCTGAACTGAACAAGCTGGGTTTATTAATAGTTTCTGCAAAGGAAAACAAATGCCATGGGGAACTGTATACACCTCCATGAGAGTATGTAATTAGAGGATTGAGGCTTAGGTAATTTGGGGAGGGTTTAAAGAGTCTGGACTTTGTAAGACTAGATGCTGTCAGAAACCAGGATTTCATCTATGATTGGGTATTTTAATAATTCTTATCTAGAAGAAGAAAGGGGCTTCCCAGGGGGCACAGTGGTAAGGAATCTTCCTGTCAAATGCAGGAGACACAGGTTGATCCTTGGGTCAGGAAGATCCCCTAGAGTAGGAAATGGCAACCCATTCCAGTATCCTTGCCTGAGAAATTTCATGGACAGAGGAGCCTGGCAGGCTACAGTCCATGCGGTCATAAAAAGCCAGACACAACTGAGAGAATGGGCACACACAAACACAAGAATAAAGACAGTATTAACACCAGGGCTGAAACTGGTAAAGAAGCAGGAAATACTCACTGGCCAGGAAAAGGGGGTGTTTGGTCACTATTGCAACTTGGACAATATCCAGGTTTTACCCTCCTCAGAAATAAAGTGAAGGGCCTTGCTTAAAGAGTGGCTTTACTCTTTTTCCTTCATCCATTTTGATTACAGATGTTTCATTTCTTAAGCCAATGGCCCAATATCACAGTGAGCCGAATTTAACAGCCTCGTAGTATGGCTTGATATTTTGTAAGGCAAGATTACCCCCAAATGAACTCATTTTCTAAAATGTTCCTTTGTAGTTGTCATTCATATGAAAAATCTGAGAGAAAACACATGACAGACATGGCAAAACTGAAACACACAGCTAGGGGTGGTTGTTTAGTCACTAAGTAGTATCCAACTCTTTTGTCACCCCATGGACTCTCACCGCTCTAGGTTTCTGTCCATGGGATTTCCCAGGCAAGAATACTCAAATGGGTTTCCATTTTCTTCTCCAGGGGACCTTCCCAACCCAGGGATCAAAGTCACCTCTCCTTCATGGGCAGGCAGATTCTTTACCACTGAGCCACCAGGGAAGCCCACCGCTAGTGGTTCAGTTCAGTTCAGTCGCTCAGTCGTGTCCGACTCTTTGCGACCCCATGAATCGCAGCACGCCAGGCCTCCCTGTCCATCACCAACTCCCGGAGTTTACTCAAACTCATGTCCATCGAGTCGGTGATGCCATCCAGCCATCTCATCCTCTGTCGTCCCCTTCTCCTCCTGCCCCCAATCCCTCCCAGCATCAGGGTCTTTTCCAATGAGTCAACTCTTCACATCAGGTGGCCAAAGTATTGGAGTTTCAGCTTCAACATCAGTCCTTCCAATGAAAACCCAGGACTGATCTGCTTTAGGATGGACTGGTTGGATCTCCTTGCAGTCCAAGGGACTCTCAAGAATCTTCTCCAACATCACAGTTCAAAAGCATCAATTTTTTGGTGCTCAGCTTTCTTCACAGTCCAACTCTCACATCCACATATGACCACTGGAAAAACCATAGCCTTGACCAGATGGACCTTTGTTGGCAAAGTAATGTCTCTGCTTTTTAATATGCTATCTAGGTTGGTCATAACTTTCCTTCCAAGGAGTAAGCGTCTTTTAATTTCATGGCTGCAATCACCATCTGCAGTGATTTTGGAGCCCAAAAAATAAAGTCTGACACTGTTTCCTTACCAGGTAGCAAAGGGAAGAGAGGTAAGGGTAAGATAAGGGCATTAAGAGATACACACTACTAGGTATAAAATAAATAAACAACAAGGATATATTATATAGCACAGAGAAATATAACCATTATTTTTAAATAACTTTAATGGAGTACAGTCTATAAAAATGCTTAAAACATCAAAAGTCCCTTTATATTCTTCCCTACTTCTCTTTAAGAAAAACTTTGGAATAAACCTTCCAAGTAACACTGTTCCTAATGGGGTATTTCAAATGTATCAAAGAGTCACTCCTCACCCATTTGCACACATCCTATGTTATTATAATGAGAATTACATTATCCATGCATTCATTCAATCAACAATGTTTGTTGAGCCTGCAATATATATCAGATACTATTCTGTGTGCTGGTGGTGCATCAATAATCAAGCTATGAACCATCTATTTCCTCTAATGTTATTTTGTTGTTCTTTTGCCATTATCACCTTTTATGTATGTGTGTATGTATATTTAATGTCCTATGGCCATTGTTCCAAAACATTAAAATAGATTCATGCAGTTGGTTAACTTATATTTCTAGATAAAATTTAGGGTCTGACTTTGCAGGAGAGTAACTTTCAGGTTAAAAGGGGTATGTTGACTTGGATTTAATAAAGAATAAATTGAATGCAATTTGACTTTAAAAGAAACAGCTATATATTTATTGCAATTTCTGTGTGTCATTCAGTTTTGTTAAACCATTTATACTTTTAATGTACTGGAAAGAATTCATTAACTTTACACCTATTTGTTACATAGTTTTTTTTTTTTTTTTAAGAGCATAGTAAATATGCCTTTGTTATTTCATTCTTTAATTATTTATTGACTTTTAAAAAATAAAGACTATTACTCTTTGTCTCAGGTATTCCACTATTGTACTCTAATAGCAATAACACTTTTTTTTTTAGTATCAAATATAATGGATCTGCTTCTAATGAGTCACTTTATATATTAAATTTTTTATAAATTACTGCTAGAAAGTTTCTTAAAACTGACACTAAATTTTATTCTGAAGTACATTTTTGAAGAAGGAGTATTTAGTGTTAAAGATTCTTCCTCAATTAGTTGTGATATGTTTTTATTTCTTTGTTTAGTAAAATAATCACATGGATAAATTTAGTTTGCCTTCTTCCAAATAAACCTCAATTGGGCAGACTTTTCTTTTGATTGTGTATGCAAGTTGTGCTTAGTCATTTAGTCATGTCTGACTCTCTGACCTCATGGATTCTAGCCTACCAGGCTCCTCTGTCCATGGGGCTTCTCTAGGCAAGAATACTAGTGTGGGTTGCCATGCCCTCCTCCAGGGGATCTTCCCAACCCAGGGATCGAACCCAGGTCTCCTGCATTGCAGGCGGATTCTTTACCATGGATTTACTTGTCAATATTTATCATAGAAAACTCGCATCTAGGTTTGTTATGCTAGACTATAGTGTGTGTTTGTGTGTGTGACTTTATAATACTGAATTTTTCTTTACTATTAAAATTAGTTAAAATTTTTATGTTTATTATCTGCCAACTAGTTCAAACTATAAGCTTTCCAAATGCAGATGGCAGATCTTGGGAGATCTCTAAAATATTTTTAATGGTGTCTATAAGGTCAACAAATTCTTAATAATAATTAGACTTTATTTGTCTTTTATATAGTGTTGATATTTGCATTGATCGGGTAAAAGCAATTGTATATGAAACTACTAGAGGTCTAGTTTAAATCAAAGCTTCTGGTCATTGTATTATTCACCACCATGTGCTCAACAGCTTCATTTAAGGAGGTCTTTGGTAAAGAAGTAGAAAACTACTAAATTTGTTGAATTTTAACCTCTGAACATTCCTCTAATATTGTGTGACAAACGGAGAGCATTCATAAGCACCTTTTATGCATACTCACAGTGTAGTCTCCATTACCATAGATTCTCAAGGAAAACACTTTTATGATTGTTTGCATTACAGATTGACTAGTCACATTTACCACAGAAAGTGTTTTTACTTGAGAGAACAACTGACAGACAAACCACGGTTTTTCAGGCTTTGGTGTTTGGCAGATGTTTTCTTAAAAGTGAGTGAAGTATGCCTGTTACTCCAAGGAAAACAACTGAATTTGAATCTTTCAAGTGAAAACTAGAATTTTGGAAAATTTTACCATCCATAGAGGTTTCATTTTTCCACTACTTTTTTTGATGACATTAGTGATGATATTAATGAATATAAGGTTATGGTATTTTATAATGAAAAATATCAATATTTAGAAACTGCATAATTCGGTGAAACAGTACCAGAAATTAGAAAATTATATGCATGCAAAAGGTACACTTGAAGTTTGATATAGACCAGTGGGTTTTAGCGTAATAGGATACAAATAATCCACTAATTTTGGTTTCACAATTAACAATGCAACTATTAGAAATTTTCACTTTTCAAATTTGGTGTAGTAACAAGTTTTCTGAACAGCTAGTAAAACCCCCTTCTATTTTATAACTCTATATTTGTTTGAGGATGAATTCATACACATTGGGATTGCATCTGGAAATGATAAATTTGAAGAGAAATCACTATCTCCTCAATATCGATTCCTCCAATCTTACAATAAGGATTCTTTTTGAATTTGTTAAATATTTCCATGATTCCTCCTAGCAATGCTTTGCATTTTTTTTTTAATTCCATGGCCCTGCACATATTTTACTGGACACATTCTTAAACATTTCATGTTTCTTAGTTCTGTTGTAAATGGTGTCTTAAAATTTCTTTTTCTAATTTACTGTTGATATAAAGAAGTCTCTTTATCTTTGTGAACTATGTAAACAATGACCTTGATAAATGCACTTATACAAATTATAATTTACTTCTGGATTATTTCAGGTCTTAATTGTACACAATCATGTTATTAGGAATGAAGTTACACTTCCAATTGTTAAATATTTTCTTGTCCTGCTTTGTTTTGCTGCCTAAGGCATCACATTCAAAATCAAGTGAAAGGGACAATAGGGGGCATCATGCCTCATTACGGACTTCAGGGAGAAAGACCATCATGTATATGATGTTAACTGTAAGATTTTAGGCGAGGGTGGGATGTTTCGAGAGAACAGCATCAAAACATGTATATTATCTATGGTGAAACAGATCACCAGCCCAGGTTGGATGCATGAGACAAGTGCTCAGGCCTGGTGCACTGGGAAGACCCAGAGGGAGCAGGTAGAGAGGGAGGTGGGAGAGGGGATTGCGGTGGGGAATACATTAAATCCATGGCTGATTCATGTCAATGTATGACAAAACCCACTACAATATTGTAAAGTAATTAGCCTCCAACTAATAAAAATAAATGAAAAAAAAAAGATTTTATAGACAGCTTCCCTTAAAATACAGTAGGTTCCCTTTTAATAGAAGATTATTATTTCTCCACTGAGATAATCACATTTAGAATTCCTTAAGTAAACCAATAAATTCTGTAATGTGTGTGCTAGTGTGTGTGTGTGTGCAAGTGTCATTACATTCAGTTTATAACTTTTCCTGAGAATTCTGTGACCATAAGAAATATGAGCATAAATCCATCCTCGGAATAGTCTCATTAGATATTTTATCAAAGATTTGTGTGTATATATGTGTGTGTGTGTGTGTGTGTGTGTTTAGGTCTATCCTACTGTTTTCCACCCCATGGACTGTAACTTACCAGCCTCCCCTGTCCATGGGCTTTCCCAGGCAATAATACAGGAGTAGCTTGCCATTACCTACTCTAGGGAATCTTCTGGACACAGGGATAGAATCTCTATGTCTTGCAACTCCTGCATTGGCAGACAGATTCTTCACTACTGTGCCACCTGGGAAGCCCTTTAATTAAGGTTATCTTATCCTTAAAAATGAATTACAGTGTATAACTTTTTTCTATACTCTAGGTAATGTTGCATAAAATCAGTATAATTTCTTAATTTTTTAATTTCACCAGTAAAGACAACTGGTATGGACTTTTCTAAGTTTTAAAATTATGCACATTATTTCCTTAAATTATATAAGACTATTCACGTATTTATTTCTCCTCATGTTGTTCTTTGTTCAGTTCAGTTCAGTTACTCAGTTGTGTCCGACTCCTCGCGAACCCGTGGACTGCAGCACACCAGGCTTCCCTATCCATCACCAATTCTGGGAGCTTGTTCAAACTCATATCCGTCGAGTCAGTGATGCCATCCAACTATCTCATTCTCTGTTGTCCCCTTCTCCTCCTGCCTTCAATCTTTCCCAGCATCAGGGTATTTTTAATGACTCAGTTCTTCACATCAGGTGGCCAAAGTATTGGAGCTTCAGCTTCAATATCAGTCTTTCCAATGAATATTCAGGACTGACTTCCCTTAGGGTTGACTGGTTTGATCTCCTTGCAGTCCAAGGGATTCTGAAGAGTCTTCTCCAACACACCACAGTTCAAACGTATCAGTCGTTCTGAGCTCAGCTTTCTTCATGGTCCAACTCTCACATGCATACCTGACTACTGGAAAAACCATAGCTTTGACTAGACAGACCTTTGTTGGCAAAGTAATGTCTCTGCTTTTTAATATGCTGTCTAGGTTGGTCTGAAGAAGGAAATGGCAACCCATTCCAGTATTCTTGCCTGGAAAATCCTATAGATGGAGGAACCTGGTAGGCTACAGTTCATGGGGTCACAAAGAGTTGGACACAACTGAGCGACTTCACTTTCTTTTTCTAGACTATAGTCACAGATGGGGAAGGAAATAGTAACCCACTCCAGTATTCTTGCCTAGAGAATCCCGTGGACAGAGGAGCCTGGTGGGCTGCAGTTCATAGGGTCACACAGAGTCTAACACAACTGAAGTGACTTAGCAGCTGAAGCAGCAGCTTGGGTGGCCACAGTTTTTCTTCCAAGCAGCAAGAATCTTTGAATTTCATGGCTGCAGTCACCATCTGCAATGATTTTGGAGCCCAAGAAAATAAAGTCTGTCACTGTTTCCATTTTTTCCCCATCTATTTGCCATGAAGTGATGGGACCAGACTCCTTGATCTTCATTTTGTGAATGTAGAGTTTTAAGCCAGCCTTTTCACTCTCCTCTTTCACTTTCATCAACAGGCTCTTTAGTTTCTCTTCGCTTTCTGCCATAAGGATGGTGTCATCTGCATAGCCAGGGTTATTGATATTTCTCCCAGAAATCTTGATTCCAACTTGTGCTTCATCCAGCCTGGCATTTTGCATAGATGTACTCTGCATATAAGTTAAATAAGCAGGGTGACAATACACAGCCTTGACATACTCTTTTCCCGATTTGGAAGCAGTCAGTTGTTTCATGTCCAGTTCTATCTGTTGCTTCAGATTTCTCAGGAGGCAGGTAAGGTTGTCTGGTATTCCCATCTCTTGAATATTGTTCCACAGTTTGTTGTGATCCACACAGTCAAAGGCTTTAGTGTAGTCAATGCAGACATTTTTCTGGAATTCTCTTGCTTTTTCTATGATCCAGTGGATGTTGGCAGTTTGGTCTCTGCTTCCTCTTCCTTTTCTAAATCCAGGTTGAGCATCTGGAAGTTCTCTGTTCATAGACTGTTGAAGCCTAGGTTGGAGAACTTTTGGCTTTACTTTGTTAGTGTTTGAGATCAGTGCAATTGTAAATGCTGCTTTTTTTTTTTAACGAATATTGTTCATTTTAACCTGGTTGTTAAATTTATTAGTACAATATTTTTGATGCCATCCTACTATTTTTTCATGTCATATTATAAGACATACAGTGTTGCCTTATCTTTAAGTACCATTATTCCTGATTTTTTTCTTTACTAATGTTAGCAGAGTCTTATCCATTTTATTTATTTATAACAGGAACTTGCACTTGGGTGTAGGATGCTTGAATATAGAAGCTATGTTGACCATGAAGATGTTTTGGGTCTTCTGATGTCAGCCCCGTTAGATCTGCTAACTAATTATTCTGCAATGGTCTTGGTTTTCATTACATTTCATATTAATGTAATTCAAATTATTTTCTGCTTTGCCTATTGATTTCTTCATCCAAAATACATTCTCCTTGCTAATTTCTATCCTGGTAATTCCAGGTGTTTACATTTATCCTTCCCTATTCTTGTAGCACTTACTCCACATATAGGGGAACCCAGGTGAAGATCTGTCACCTTCTCATTGTCTCTTCAATATGTCACAGAAGAACTAGCAACATGACCACAGGTTAGGATAAGGAATCTACTGGATCTACTCTGAGATGAATTTTCCCAAAGATACCAGGTACCACCTGGATTCTCTACATGCCTATGCTACCCATGATGGTGATTTGGGTCCTCTTTGTAAGCCTCTTGAGTAAAGATTCTCTATTCATCATTCTATAATGATCTGGGTCTCCCCGGTGAACAGCTACAGCAAACAGCTGGAGGTCACTATGGAGGGGAATCACTGAGGAAATTGCTGCTTTATATCCTTACTTGGGCCACTGTAGGATCTCAACCTCGACTTGAACAATGAGCTCTGGCTCTGAAACTGGCTTGGTTGCATAAATTTAGCAAGGAATTGTGAATTTCCATTAGTAATATTTGGCAACAGCCCTTTGTTCACCTCTTGTTAGCTTTCAGCTACATACATCAAGGACTCTCATCATTGACCACCCAGATATCTCTTAACCACAGCTGCTTGGCCTCAGCTATTTTGGAATTCAGCAATCCCTAGTGGCATTGAATGCCCAACTCCATAATGGTACTTCCAGACACCAACCCTAGTTTATAGAAGAAAGCTACCACTGAGATTTTCAGCAATGTTGGAATCTCCTTGGAAATGCACTTCTTCATTGTTTTAGTGAAAGGGGTGCACTCTGGGCCACTCAAATAATTAGGTGCTAATTTTTTTAATTAAAATATGGCCATTACTCAACTTTTGATTCTTCCTGTATTACTCCATTAAGGTAGTCCTGGCATAACAACCTCATTTATTATAGCCCAGATTGTTTCCCATCTTCAAGGCTCCACCCAGCAGCAAATCAAGGCTGGCCCTAGGTTATCTTGGATGAAAGGATGCTCGTGCTCACTCAGTTGTGTCCAACCCTTTGCAGTCTCACGGACTGTAGCCCACCAGGCTCCTCTGTCCATGGCGTTTTCTAGGCAAGAATATTGGAGTGAGTTGCCACTTCCTTCTCCAGGGGATCTTCCCAACCCAGAGATCAAACGCACATCTCCTGTATTGGCAGACGGATTCTTTACCACTGAGCCACCTGGAAAGCCTGCAATGAGCATGCATATTAGTAATTTATTTGGAAGGTGTATTATTTCCCTACTCATGCTGTTACAAATGACCACAAACTTAGTGGTCAAACTTAAAATTACACAAGCTAATTTTCTCATGCTTTCTATTGGTCAGAATTTCAGATAGGTAAACTAGGTCAGGTTATTTGCTTACAGTCTCACAAGTGTAAAACCACAATTTGGAGAATAAGCATCCTATTGCTTTGGTCGCCATCAGCCAAGGGCTAGCCTTTTCTTCAAGAAAATACCAAAATTTCCTCTTATTCTTGCATGTGTCTTCCTCCAGAAGTAGCAGTTTGAGTCCCTCTCACTTTCCAAGGGTTTTTGATCCCCTTTCTGTAACAGCTCTCTGATTTCACCTGGAGAACATTCTGTTTTTGAGGGCACATGTGCTTAGACTGTATCCACCCAGATAATCCAGAATAATGTCCCTCTTTAAGGTCCATAAGCTTAATTACTTCTGCAAATTACCTTCTGCCATGTAATTTGCATACCCACAAATTCCGGGGATTTGAGAACAGATGTATTTGAAGGTCCATTCTGCCTACATCAAAGCACTGGCATGGGATATTAGGGAAGGGAAGCAAGCCAACACACGTAAATTTGTGAGCTGGTTATGGCTTCTGTAAGATAAAGCTAAATCTCACAAGTATCATTTCATTGCATATATATATATACCACATCTTCTTTATCCATTTCTCTGTCGATGGACATGTACATTGCTTCCACGCCTTGGCTATTGTAAAAAGGGCTGCAATAAACATTGGAGTGCATGTATCTTTTTAAATTATGGTTTTCCCTGGATATTTGCCCAGCAGTGGGATTGTAATACCATGGGATATTACTCAGCCATTAAAAAGAATGAAAGAACGCCATTTGCAGCAACATGGATGGACCTAGAGACTGCAATGCTGCGTGAAGTAAGTCAGACATAGAAGATGAAATATCATATGACATTCCTGATATGTAGAACCTGAAAAGAAATGATACAAATGAACTTACATACAAAAGAGAAAGAGACTCACAGACTTAGAGAACCAACTTATGGTTGTCAGTGCACACCACTATATTTAAAATGAATGACCAACAAGGACCTCCTGTATAGCCCCTGGAACTTTGCTCAATGTTATGTGGCAGCTTGGATAGGAGGGGAGTTTGGGGAGAATGGGTATATATATATATATATATATATAGCTGAATCCCTTCACTGTTCACCTGAAACCATCACAACATTGATAATTGGCTATCATCCAATACAAAATAAAAAGTTAAAATAAAAAATATCCCACAAGTAACTCTGCGAAATGATACAGAGTTGGGGACAGAAAACATTTTTTGTAAAGGATGAAACAGCAAATAGTTTCAGTTTTGCAGAAATGCTATGCCATACAGTTTCTGTTGCAACTATTCAACTCCACGGTTATAGCACAAAAACAGCCATAGACAACATGCCAATATATAAGCATGGCTGCATTCCAATAAAGCACCATTTACAAAAGGGAATGGCAGCTGAATTTGGTCCATTGGCTATAGTTTGTAAAACTATGATGCAGAGCATGCTTTAGAGAATTTCCTCATGCAGAGCAAACAATTGGGGACATTATCCACAACCTTAATTATCTGAGGACTGATTGCTAGTCCTGAGTGCATTAAGTTCTCCTTGATAACTGCCCAAGTATTCTACTCTATTGAGGGCAGAACAAACACTACAACACCAAGTATCAGGTACATGAAGCAAAAACATGCTGCAGGAATAACCAGTGCCAAGGAAATATGGTAAAGCACTGTCAGCATATGCTGTAGTTATCAGATGTCTATCTGTAGCCTGCAGCTGTGGAAGCTCACATTGTGTAGATTTAGCCCTAGATTATGATGCTTCATTTTATCTTTCATTAAAAATAATCAAATTTGTCAAGTAACTGGCACATATTCAGGGGTAGGTCAATTCAAGATGTGAATAGTGCTATTTGTCAAAAAACTAAGATGACACTGGAAAATCTGAGATAGTCAGAAAACATACACACACACACACACACACACACACACACACACATACATACATACATATAAGGAGATGGTAGATGGTTAAGAGAATTTGTAAGGATTTAAGTTACATAAATGAGTAGTGGTTAGCTATTTTTGTTGGTGGATAACAAAGTCATATAGCTGCTGGGGGAGTAATCATGAACAAACTTTATTTAAATGGGGGGATTGTTAAATATTAGAAAATAATGATACTATAACAAACTAAATATCTGGTCCTATCAGGTGAGAATAGTGTTAATTGCACATTTGGTTAATGGAGATATAGTATAATAGATTCCATGTTTATCTTTATAAGGATTATAAAGAACAAATTTTGATCATCCTGAAACCTGGAAATACAGGAATATTTGAGAATAATTAAGAAAAACCCATTATAATGTTTAGACATTTCTCGCAATGACAAAAGACAGAAAAATGCTGGACCAAATTCAGAAGTTTATAAAGAAAACAGAGACTGAAGTCATAAGATTTAGGCTAAAAAAGATTTCATTTAGTATACATACTCAAAAATTCTCTGCTGGCTTAATTGGGAATGGTATGTACAAACCCAGATTTCATGACTACTCATCTTCTCAGTTGAAGAGGTATGTGGAAATGATTCATACATCTTAATTTATCCTCATTTTTATAACTTAATTCTACTGAAAACTTAGTTGCATATATTATTCCATATATACCATGGTTGCTTATTAGAAACATATGAAATTGTGCTCAGAGTTCAGTCTTAATCACTCACCTGTTCACTGCCACAGTCACATTCTTCATGCATTTCCAAAATTCCATTACCACACACTGATTGATTTTGATAGAATGGTTTCAATATTGAAAACTTCTGAAGACACTGAGCTTCAGATGTTGAAACAAAATATTTATATTCATGCATGCTACAGTTGCTAAAAATCTTTACACCACTGGAAACTCTAAAATGAAATAATCCTCAGGTTAAATAAACCTAGCTAATAAAACCACATCTAAACAATAAACCATATATAATGATATGAATTGTAAGATGCTCCAAACAAAAAAACTAATGCTTTTTGGTGGAGACAATGTCAATCATGGCTAATTTTTTAAAATTTTGTTTTTAACTGGAGGATAATTATTTTACAATATAGTGATGATTTCTGCCATACATCAACACAAATGAGCCACAAGCACACACATGTCCCCTCCTCTTAAACTTCCCTCCCAATTCCCTCCCCAACCCACCGCTCTAGGTTGTCACAGAGCACCCTGCATTAATACAGCAAATTCCCACTGGCTATCTATTTTACAGATGGTAATGTATATGTTTCAATCTACTCTCTCCTAACATTCTATCACAATAACTGAATTTATCCAGCTTTAATAAAAGTTAGCCCTTCTACTTAAGCACTAGATCCTACATTCTCTCCTACATTACTCCATGATTTTGCTCCTGTGTTCCTTATATCCAACATCATCTTTTCCTCCTCTTTTCTTTATTTTGATCCATCTATACATACATCATAGCTCCCATCAATAAAATCTCTCCTTTGATTATAAATTCCACCCCATAATCACGAAAAGGTCATCTATGTCTATTATCTCCATTTTACTGCCTCCCACAGAGTTCATCAAGTTCCTTAAAAATAACCTAAAATATTGACTGGAATTGTACTGAACTTATAAACTTCTTCTGGAAAAATTAGACATTTTATAGTAAGTCATCTATTTCCTTAGTGCTGGCACACAGACTAGTTTTCAAGATTGATCACCCTGATGAATTTTCTGATATTGTTGTTCTGATGGTACACTGACTGATTCTGCTGCCTTTGCATAGGTAGTCAATCATAATATCTGCAAATAAGGACATCTACTTTCTTCTTCAAATCTTTTCTTTTTTTTTTCCCCTCAAAATAATAGCCCAAGCGAACAGTTCCATGTTACATTGCCAAGGCTGATTTTGCTTTGAACAACAGATACAACAACAATATAAACAGCAAAAGTATCTGTGTGAATACAATATTTCATAGCCCTCATAAATCTTTACATTTTTCCTCAAATTCCCTTCAGTGAATATTCCATTATTATGGGATCTGCCACTTTCTGGAGTCTTGTGTCACATGGACAAATTCACTAGTGTGATTTCTCCTCATGCACAACATTCCCTCCTGATTTTTGATGTGGGATTGAGTATAAAAAATAAATTCATCACATCTTGTAACCAACTGCACAAATATATGCATGACATTAATTTTAGAGGAAAAACAAGGCTTACATTGCTTCATGGTTCATTATGCACTTAGCTGTTGGACAGGAACACTCCTGGATGTCATCATATGCTAACCCTATTTTAAGGCCAAGTAGTTGAGCTATAATGACTGAAAATCCCTCCAGTGTTATTGTGCCTGGATACTGAAATAAAGAAAGTTGAAGAGAAAACCAATATGTAAGAAGAAAATGAAAGCAAGTAATACATCAAAAGAGCTTTGTTCCTATAAAATTTTATATTTTAATACTTTTCCATGTTGACCATATTTATACTTATTTTGATAAATCATCAATCTGAATATCCATATTAATTAACTTATTAAAAATCATGAGATGAGGTGGTGCAATCAAACACATTTAACTTTTTTATTAAATCAATTCATTCAATTAACAAATATAGTTCAATATAGACATGGGTCAGGCACTATGGTAAAAGATGAGAATATAATGGCATGTATGAAAAGAAGGGACTTTGTCCACACTTGGAGCATATTTTACAGAAGAGGGGAAAGAAAACAAGTCAGAAAGTAACAACAAACCTACCAGATATAAAGAAAGCATGAAAAGTGCTCTAAAGAAACGGAACCCTTCAACAGAGAATTCTGAGGAGGGGTATAACTGTATAGTTCAGATAGTTAGAAAAGTCTATTTGTGGCATTGATGCTTAGGATGAGATACAAAGTTTGGGAAATGACCCACCATTATGAATAGTGGTAGCAAACTTGTTTGGGAAGCTGTTCAAAGGCTGTAGTATAATGAGTGAAGTAAAGAAATGACAGGATGAAAGTTCAAGACACAGGCAAGGCCATGGTAAAGAAATCTGGAGTGAGATGTCAGCCCAAAAAGACTGACAGTAGGGAAGAGTAGCATTTCATATGAATGGAATGTAAATTGTATTCATTTCATAAATAAATATAGTTTATTTATGTAAATAAATGCATTTATTAAATTTATTTAATAATTACAAAATTTTTAGAACTTAAAAATTACAAAAAAGTGTTTAGAACTTCCCAGTTTTCTATATCAAAACAAATTATCATAAGTAAAATTTAATTCATACACTAAATAAAGATATTGTGTTTGTGTATGTGCATGGTATAAGGCATGGTGACTACAGTTGATGAGACTGCATTATATACTTGAAATCTGTCAAGACAGTGGGTCTTAAGCATTTTCATAAATAAAGTGGATTGATGGATATATTGATTAGTTTTTGGAATCATTCCAAAATTAGTATCAAATTATCACACTGTTCAGTTCAGTTCAGTTGCTCAGTTGTGTCCGAGTCTTTGTGACCCCATGAGCTGCAGCATGCCAGGCCTCCTTGTCCATCACCAACTCCCGTAGCCTACCCAAACTCATGTCCATTGAGTCAGTGATGCCATCCAACCATCTCATCCTCTGTCATCCCCTTTTCCTCCTGCCCTCAATCTTTCCCAGCATCAGGGTCTTTTCAAATGAGTCAACTCTTCTCTTCAGGTGGCCAAAATACTGGAGTTTCAGCTTCAGTATCAGTCCTTCCAATGCATATTCAGGACTGATTTCCTTTAGGATGTACTGGTTGGATCCCCTTGCAGTCCAAGGGACTCTCAAGAGTCTTCTCCGACACCACAGTACAAAAGCATCAATTCTTCAGTGCTCAGCTTTCTTTATAGTCCAACTCTCACATCCATACATGACTACCGGAAAAACCATAGCCTTGACTAGGTGGAGTTTTGTTGGCAAAGTAATGTCTCTGCTTTTTAATATGCTGTCTAGGTTGGTCATAACTTTCCTTCCAAGGTGTAAGCGTCTTTTAATTTCATGGCAGTGATTTAAAATCATCTGCAGTGATTTTGGAGCCCCCCAAAATAAAGTCTCTCATTGTTTCCACTGTTTCCCCATCTACTTCCCATGAAGTGATGGGACCGGATGCCATGATCTTTGTTTTCTGAATGTTGAGCTTTAAGCCAACTTTTTCACTCTCTTCTTTCACTTTCATCAAGAGGCTTTTTAGTTCATCTTCACTTTCTGCCATAAGGGTAGTGTCATCTGCATATTTGAGGTTATGATATTTCTCCCATCAATCCTGATTCCAGCTTGTGCTTCATCCAGCCCTATGTTTCTCATGATGTACTCTGCGCATAAGTTAAATAAGCAGGGTGATAATATACAGCCTTGACATACTCCTTTCCCTATTTGGAACCAGTCTGTTGTTCCATGTCCATTATAATGGTTGCTTCCTGACCTGCTTACAGGTTTCTCAAGAGGCAGGTCAGGTGGTCTGGTATTCCCATCTCTTTAAGAATTTTCCACAGTACACTTTAATTATGTAAATATTTTATTTGTCAATTATGTCT
The DNA here is from genome assembly GCF_023699985.2 of Odocoileus virginianus. Lineage (NCBI taxonomy): Eukaryota > Metazoa > Chordata > Mammalia > Artiodactyla > Cervidae > Odocoileus > Odocoileus virginianus. Next base: position 78,939 of record NC_069705.1, on the reverse strand, counting down.
CAATAAAGCTAGAAAGTGAAAGTGAAAGTCATTCAGTTGTGTCTGACTCTTTACAATCCCATGGACTATACAGTCCATGGAATTTTCCAGGCCAGAGTACTGGAGTGGCTACCTTTCCCTTCTCCAGGGGAATCTTTCTAACCCAGGGATTGAACCTAGGTCTCCTGCATTGCAAGTTGATTCTTTACCAGCTGAGCCACAAAGGAAGTCCAAGAATACTAGAATGGGTAGCATATCCCTTCTCCAGGGAATCTTCCCTATCCAGGAATTGAACCAGGGTCTTCTGCATTGCAGGTGGATTCTTATCAGCTGAGCTATCAGGGAAGCCAATAAAGCTGGGGTGGGCAGGAAGAGTTGTGGGGTGTGTATGTTTGCATGTACACAAATACAGGAAAAAATGGAGAAGAAGAATGAATATGGTCAAGTTTCAATAGAGACTTAAAATCTATAATATAGAATATAATAGTTACTTCAGGTGGTGAAGAAGTGGAGTCCACCTGGGATTAACAGAAGCTTTTAGCATTGGTCAGGGGTCTATGCTCAAAGGAAACTAAAAAGAGACAGTTTGTGCGACTTTTAGACTGAGGCCAAGTATAATGGACATGGTATGTGGGTTCACGGGGCACTCAGGGCAAAATCTTTACTATTTCTAGCCTGGAAAATATAAAATGTGAATATCAGGAAATTATGACTGTCAAATACACAAGCAGAAAACTTCAGAAAGAAGATAATCTTAAGTCCGTCTCCCACATTTCTCGCTGATTGATTCCTAAGACACTCATACAATTAGCAGCCTCAAACACAACTGAAGAGCTTCAGCTGAGGCCAGAGCTGTCGTCTGTGAGGCTGAGTTGCTGTTCTGACTTTAACCAAGAAGAGCAATGAATGACAAAACAAGCAAACAAAAATCAACCCTCAACAGAGAAAAGCAGCAGAATCCAGACTTCCTACGAATGTTGTAATGTCCAAGGTTTCAAAGAATATCATTAAAAAGGCCATGGAAACAAAATCAGGTTGTGAGCAAAGGCCCATTAAACTAGCCTAGAATGTGTATTTTAGAAAATAAACAGTCTTCAGAAATGGAAAATATAAAGAAAAATCAGTGCCTCATGACAATTCTCAGAAATATTCTGAATACAGCCCAAAATTACTCTCATACCAAGAACCAGGACTATCTTGACTCTAGTCAGAAATGGCAATCAACAGAAAGCAAAGCCAAGATGAATTTCCTGACAAGGATTTTAAAGCAACCATCATGAAAATGCTCTAATGAGTATTGTGAAAACTCTTAAAGCAAATTAAGAAATAGAAAATCTCATCAAAGAAACAGATAATATAAAAAGAACCAAATGAAAACTTAAGAAGATAAAAAATACAATAATAGGAAAAAACACTTCAGTAGATGAATTTAGTAAAACAAACAAACAAACAAACAAAAAACAGAGATGACAGAAGGGGGTATCAGTGAACTTAAAGACTGATTAGTATAAATTATCTAACCTCAAAACAGAGAGGAATAGCTTTTGAAAAAATTAACAGAAATACAGGAACAGTGGGACAATGACAACAACAACAACAAAAACCTAACATTAATATCGTTAGTGGCCCAGGAAAAGAGAAAAAGTGCATAGCTGAAATATATTTGAAGAAAAACAATGGCTGAAAACCTCCTCAATTTGGCAAAAGACACAAATCGACATATTTAATAGATTCACAAAACTTCTAACAATAAACTCAAAATAATGCATGATCAGACACATCATAACTAGATGGCCAGAGAAAAATTTTAAGTGTCTTGAAGTCAACCAAAGGAAAACAACAGATTGTTTACAGAGGAACAATGATTAATAGGAGTTCTCATCAGAAATAATGTCAGACAGAGAATGTAACACAATAGTTTTGAAGTGCTGAAAATGACTTTCATCCAACAAAAATATCCTTAAAGAATGAAGATGAAATAAAGGCATTCTAAAATGAAGGAAAATTAAGAGACATGTTGCCAGTAATCAAGCTTTAAATCAATGATTAAAGGAAGCTCTTCAGACAAGGAAGAAAATGATAATAAAAGAAAACCTGTAACATCAGTAGTGAAGAAAGAGGAACAGAAAAAGTACTTACATGGGTAGATAAAATAGACTATTTTTCATTTGATTTTTTAAAATTATGTTTCAGGGTTGAAAATAAAAATTATAATTTAGTGTGATATGCTTATTAATATTTTGGAAGTAATATTTAAGCAAACTATACTATAAAATTTCCCATTTTATGATTATACACATAATTTCAGATCTAAAATAAATATGGTATTAACATTTCTATATTCTACTTGAAATAGTAAAATGCTGGTAAACAAACGTGTGTGTATGTGATTGTGTCAGTATGTGTAATCTCACTACAGAACATATGAAAAATGTTTAACGAAGAGAAATACTGAAAAACACTAAAAATAAGAGATTGATAGTTTGTGTACTATACAGTATCTGTCACAACTATAATTACCTAGACACAGTGGACTAATGAGTGGATAAAGCTGTAAATAGAACTTTATTTACAATATAGGTGGTTGGCCAGACTTGGCCAATGGGTCAAGCTTGCTTATTATGTTTATGATGAATAAGTCAAAATAGAATATGAAAAATTGTTCTAGAAAAAATGAGAACTGGAAATGGCAACAGAGGACCAAAAAAAGAGAGATAAAACAGAAAACATCTGTGTCTCTGTGGGAGAAGGCGAGAGTGGGATGTTTCGAGAGAACAGCATCAAAACATGTATATTATCTAGGGTGAAACAGATCGCCCAGGCTGGATGCATGAGACAAGTGCTCGGGGCTGGTGCACTGGGAAGACCCAGAGGAATCGGGTGGAGAGGGAGGTGGGAGGGGGGATCAGGATGGGGAATACATGTAACTCCATGGCTGATTCATGTCAATGTATGACAAAAACCACTACAATATTGTAAAGTAATTAGACTCCAACTAATAAAAATAAATGAAAAAATAAATAAATAAAATTATCTTTAAAAAAAACAGAAAACATATACTAAGTTGACAAACTGAAGTACAGATGCATCAACATCTAGATTCAGTGCAAATTTCTAAACATATTAATTAAAAGACACAGATTGGAGAAATGGAGGAACAAACACATGGTCCAGCTTGCTGATTGGAAATTCACATAATATATAAAGACAAAAGCAGTTAAGAAAACAGATTTAACATATGAACATTCATCACAAGAAAGCTGGAGAGGCTACATTAATAACAGATCAAGCTAGCTTCAGAACAAAGATTATCATGGACAAAGGATATTGCAATAATAAAAAGTTCAATAATAATCTTAATTGTTTGCATATCAAACATAAGAGCTGCAAAAATATGAAGCTAAAATGAATACAATTGAAAGAATAAACACACACATACATAATTTAGTTGGAGACTTCGACAACTCTCATAATTGACAAAAGCACTAGACAACAGGAAATCGTTTAAAAGACATGAAAAATATTATCACACAATGTCTATAAAACTGGCATTTATAGAACATTCAACTACAGCAAGATATATGTCTTATGCAATTTGTAACATATGTGGCTTAAACCAAGGTGTTCATGGACTTCAATAATTGCAAGGTTTCTACCCATGATTGGGCTTCCCTGGTGGCTTAGTGGTAAAGAATCTGCCTGCAATGCAGGAGACCTGGTTTGATCCCTGGTGGGGATCCCTGGAGAAGGAAATGCCAACCCACTCAAGTATTCTTGCCTGGGAAATCCCATGGACAGAGGAGCCTGGATGGGCTACATACAGTGCATGGGGTCACAAGAGTCAGACACTACTTAGCAACTAAACCACCACCACCCATGATATGAAGTAGTGCAATTTTATGCCCTGAAAAAGTTAAGCCAATTGCTCAAGGCTGGGAAAAAGGATTAAAAAGAAAAGGAAAGAGTTAAAAAGAGAAAAAAATAGATGATGAGTCAAAATGCTCTTATACATACTTAACAAAGTTCTACAAAGAAAAGGGAAACAAAAATATGATCAAGTGAAAAATACAATAAAACTTCTCAGGACAGAAGTAAATTAGTACCCAGATGTAAATCTATGGCTGATTCATGTCAATGTATAGCAAAAACCACTACAATATTGTAAAGTAATTAGACTCCAACTAATAAAAATAAATGAAAAAAAATATATATATATAAAATGGACAAAAAATTTCAAAATAACCTAAAGAAAAAAGTGCTTTAATATAACAAGCATGTTGGATGATAAAAGATACCATGGGAGGATAAAAAGATCATAAATGTTTCCATGAGAAATAAGCTATTAAGATGTTGAATCCTGTCTTCAATATAGGAAGTCAAAAGATAATGCCTAATTTTGAAGCATCACTATGAATAAAGCTAGTGGAGGAGATGGAATTCCAGTTGAACTACTTCAAATCCTAAAACATGATGCTGTGAAAGTGCTGCACTCAATAGGCCAGCAAATTTGAAAAAATCAGCAGTGGCCACAGGGCTGGAAATGGTCAGTTTTCATTCCAGTCCCAAAGAAAAGCAATGCCAAAGAATGCCCAAATTATCACACAGTTGCACTCATCTCACATGCTAGCAGAGTAATGCTCAAACTTCTCTAAGCCAGGCGTCAACAGTACATGAACAGTGAACTTCCAGATGTTCAAGCTGGATTTAGAAAAGGCAGAGGAATCAGAGATCAAATTGGCAACATCCACTGAATCATCGAAAAAGCAACAGTTTCAGAAAAACATCTACTTCTACTTTATTGACTATGCCAAAGCCTTTGACTGTGTGGATCACAACAGTGGAAAACTTCAAGAGATGGGAATACCAGACCACCTGACCTGCCTCCTGAGAAATCTGTATGCAGATTAAGAAGCAACAGAACTGGACATGGAACAACGAACTGGTTCCAAATTGGGAAAGGAGCACGTCAAGACTGTATATTATCACCCTACTTACATAACTTATATGCAGAGTACGTCATGAGAAATGCTGGGCTGGATGAATCACAAGATGAAATCAGGAGATTTCAGGAGAAATAGAGATTGTCAGGAGAAATATCAATAACCTCAGATACGCAGACGACACCACCCTTATGGCAGAAAGTGAAGAAGAACTAAAGAGCCTCTTGATGAAAGTGAAAGAGGAGAGTGAAAAAGCTGGCTTAAAACTCAACATTCAGAAACTAACATCATGGCATCTGATCCCATCTCTTCATAGCAAATAGAAGGGAAACAATGGAAACAGTGACAGACTTTATTTTGGGGGGCTCCAAAATCATTGCAGATGGTGACTACAGCCATGAAACTAAAAGAAAGTTGTTCCTTGGAAGAAAAGTTATGACCAACCTAGACAGCATATTAAAAAGCAGAGACATTACTTTGCCAACAAAGGTCCACCTAGTCAAGACTATGGTTTTTCCAGTGGTCATGTATGGAAGTGAGAGTTGGACTATAAAGAAAGATGAGCACAGAAGAATTGATGCTTTTGAACTGTGGTGTTGGAGAAGACTCTTGAGAGTCCCTTGGACTGCAAGGAGATCCAACCAGTCCATCCTAAAGGATATCAGTCCTGAATATTCATTGGAAGAACTGATGCTGAAGCTGAAACTCCAATACTTTGGCGATCTGCTTAAAGAGCTGACTCATTTGAAAAGACCCTGATCCTGGGAAAGATTGAAGGCAGGAGGAAAAGGGGATGGCAGAGGATGAGATGGTTGGATGGCATCACCAACTCAATGGACACAAGTTTGAGTAAACTCTGGGAGTTGGTGTTTGAATGGAGGTCTGGAGTGCTGCAGTCCACGGGGTTGCAGAGAATAGGACACAACTGCGTGACTGAACTGAACTGAAATTTGAATATTCAAGGAATTTATTGAGTATATTACTCAGAAATATAGAGCAAAAGAATGAACAAACTATTTCTACACATATAAACATGAATAACTATCATAGTTTTGAGCAAATATGTAGTAGACACACACATTAAGAACACTATTATTTACAGAAAGCTCAAAGAAAGATCAAATTAACCAGTGAGTAAGTGTCAAGATAGGGGGAGGAAGGATTTGTGAGTCCTCCGATGTGTTGATAAGATTTTATTTTTTGACCTCTGTGATACTTATACCTGTGTATGACATAGTCAAAAGCAATTGTGCTATCACTTAGGACTTGTGCAATGTTCTCTATACATGATGCACTTCAATAAAACTTTTATTTAAAAGGAAATATACACTAAATTATAACCCAGGAGGAAAAGTTTAAAAACAAAAGGAAGAGGATTCAAGAAGTGTAGATTAGGCAAAGAACTGATTTAGTTGTTTACAGTAGTCATGTAAAACCATTTTTATTTGTAATAAGAATATTTGCTTTATTTGATAAGATACAATTTTGAAAGACAAAGTAAGTAGTAGAGTTGTATGCTTCAACTTGTATACATCTTTTAACAAGCTATTCAAAATAGTTCTGAAATGATGTATAAAGAACAAAGCAAAACAATAATACATAGTTAATGGTTACATGTCTTTATAACAATAGTATAAAATATGCAAAAACTAGTGAAAGAGTCATTTCCTAGGCAGGTTGATAAGAAGTCTAGGGGTCCCCAAGAAGAGTGGTCTGGAACACTCAAGGAAGAAGAAAGGAGAAACTTTTTACATTTTTATTTCCTCTACATTCCTTAGGATTATATAAAAACAATGTATCCTGCCTGAGGACAGTCTCTGGATTAAATCTTCTGGCTAATTCTGTTATCTTCAGATCAGTCGCTCAGTCATGTCTGACTCTTTGCGACCCCATGAATTGCAGCACGCCAGGCCTCCCTGTCCATCACCAACTCCCGGAGTTCACCCAAACCCGTGTCCATCGAGTCAGTGATGCCATCCAGCCATCTCATCCTCTGTCGTCCCCTTCTCCTCCTGCCCCCAATCCCTCCCAGCATCAGGGTCTTTTCCAATGAGTCAACTCTTCGCAGGAGGTGGCCAAAGTATTGGAGTTTCAGCTTCAGCATCAGTCCTTCCAATGAACACCCAGGGCTGATCTGCTTTAGGATGGACTGGTTGGATCTCCTTGCAGTCCAAGGGACTCTCAAGACTCTTCTTCAACACCACAGTTCAAAAACATCAATTTTTTGGTGCTCAGCTTTCTTCACAGTCCAACTCTCACATCCATACATGACCACTGGAAAAACCATAGCCTTGACCAGACAGATCTTTGTTGGCAAAGTAATGTCTCTGCTTTTTAATATGCTATCTAGGTTGGTCATCACTTTCCTTCCAAGGAGTAAGCGTCTTTTAATTTCATTGCTGCAATCACCATCTGCAGTGATTTTGGTGCCCCCCCCCCGAAAAAAATAAAATCTGACACTGTTTCCACTGTCTCCCCATCTATTTGCCATGAAGAGATGGGACCAGATGCCATGATCTTAGTTTTCTGAATGTTGAGTTTTAAGCCAACTTTTTCACTCTCCTCTTTCACTTTCATCAAAAGTTCATCTTCAATTTCTACCATAAGGGTCATGTCAGCTGCATATCTGAGGTTATTGATATTTTTCCCGGCAATCTGTTATCTTAAAACATAAATTATGGGAGTAAGTCTGGTCTTTACAAGGATATATCCTGCCTGAGGACAGTCTCTGGATTAAACCTTCTGGCTAATTCCATTATTTTAAACTGTAAATTATGGGAGTAGGTCTGGTGAGGTCTTTGCAACCTCCAGACATTCTTTGGATTCATTGGAGAGTATATAACTCCATTGCTAACACTAGCAAGGGGGTACTCTTTCTACCCCTCTCTGATGTCTATGTCAGAAGCTTTCTCTGTCTCCTTTATACTTTAATAAAACTTTATTACACAAAAGCTCTGAGTGATCCAGCCTTGTCTCTGGCCCCGGATTGAATTCTTCTCCTCCAGAGGCCAAGAACCCCAGCGCCTTTGCGTGATTCAGCAACAACCTTTCACTAGCAAATATGAAGTCATGCCTTCTGTTATTTCCTGAATTTGAAGGAGACATAACAGAAGGCTTTAACTTTTCCCTAAGTTTTTATATCTTTAGGAAATCTGATACAATGCTATTATCTTTTATGCCAGGCTGGTGAAGAGTTATAGTATCATTCGTATAGTATCTCTTCGTATCATTTCCCTATGTTTGAAATTTATAATTAAATAAACTGTCTGAGATTAAAATCATGTTGTCCCAACAAAATAATAATAAATACAGATATAGAGAAAAAATCAAGTTTACTTCACTATGTAAAACAATATTTATAAAACGCAATATAAAGTTTAGGAAAAAATAGTCATGGAGAGGACACAAATTACATACCACAGCAACATCTGAATCATAGCTTCTATTGCATACTGTGCCAGGAAATGTTGCTCCCACATATTTAGGCTGTTCCCTGTAACTATATCATTATAATATTGCCTTTTTATTAGCATGGTCATTCAGAAAGATTCACAAGCTTATTTATTAAGTTAAATCTCCCATAAAATTTAAAGTAAGTTTTCAAACACACTATTTTTAATCTGAATAATACCTAATATACTATACAAAATGCTCGAATTTTTGAAAACTATAATTCACCTTAATACCAATTTTTTTTTCTTAACCTAACTCCCTGACTTGATATCATTTTCTTATCTCAAATTCTCCTCAGTTTCTCTTATTCAGCAATTCATTGTTTTGGTCACTAAAAATTAAGAGGAATTTTTAATTTATGGAAAGTAATCCTTGCCATCTAAATATAAGCAGTTTTTAAAATTATAGACAGGCATTTCTTCAGTCATGGCCTACTCTTTGCAACCCCATAGGCTGTAGCCCGCCAGGCTCCTCTGTCCGTGGAATTCTCCACAAGAATACTGGAGTGGGGAGCCATTCCCTTCTCCAAAGAACTTCCCAACTCAGGGATCAAACCTGAGCCTCCCACATGCAGGCAAATTCTTACCATCTGAGCCACCAGGGAAGCCCTAACCATATTACCAAAAACCTAAATGTTTCTTTATCGAACAGTAGACATGAAATGCCTTCACAAATGGTAGGTAGTATTTATTAACTGAATAGTATCAGTTTTACTTTATTAATAAGTTGGGGTTTGTATGTATTCTGTCATATAGCTGTTATTATAAAAGCTCATGAAAGACAGATTTTTTTCATATAAATTATATTCCAAAATATTTTGTCACGTAAGTGATTCAGATTGTTTTTATTTTTATCATATTTCCTACTACACTATCACCTCGATGGCAGCAGCTATATTTTACTTAACATTTTCAAAGGGGCCTACAGAAAACTGAACAACACTGTAAATGTATTATATTATAAAATTAGTGAAATTATTTATGTATATCTCTTTGTTAATATAGAATATTGTGCTTACATAAGTAAGAATGTTACATCGTGGGGCTGAAGGATAAGATAGTCCTGTTTCCATGCCAAAAATCGTTGTAATAAATCATCAGCATCTCCAATGGTGGAAATTTGGTTTTTATCTGACCACAATTCCAAGGAGGACAATATCACAGTCAATTTGAACTGACTAAACATCTAAAAATAAAATTTGTAGTGTATATATTCAAATAAAATATATCATTACCTCAAAACAGTACATAAAACATAAAGTTTACTTGATTACTTTGGGTATTAACCCAAATAAAGGACTTGAAGTCATTAATTTGCCATGATATAATGAAAAGGTTTTCTATGGCTTTTCATGAATTTATACATGCAAAAATGTTAAAACTTACTGCATTGACAAGGCCAATAATCTGGATAATTTTCTGTGTTACAGCCATCATTTCTGATCCCATATAATCATACTGAAAAAGAAATTTTTTATGACTCTCTTAAAAATGTAAGTGACAGCAATTTTTCTTGTATGATGAATATCTCTTGATTATAGCAAGCAGGAAAACCATAGGATTTGTGAGATGAATTAAAGTATACTAACATAAAGATAATAATATTTACCATAATGAAAACAACAATAAAAAATCACACTTAGGCATTCAAAATAGACTCTCACTTGTTATATATTTTATTCTTTTTATTTTTTATTTTTTCCATTAATTTTGATTAGTTGGAGGCTAATTACTTTATAATATTGTAGTGGTTTTTGCCATACACTGACATGAATCAGCAATGGATTTACATGTGTTCTTCATCCTGAACCCCCCCTCCACCTCCCTCCCCATCCCATCATTCTGGGTCATCCCAGTGCACCAGCCCTAAGCACTTGTCTCATGCATCCAACCTGGACTGGTGATCTGTTTCACACTTGATAATATACATGTTTCGATGCTGATCCACGTACCTCTGGATACCTTATCTTCAACAAAGAAGGCAAGAAGATACAATGGAAAAAAGACAATCTCTTTAACAAGTGATGCTGGGAAAACTGGTCAACCACTTGTAAAGGAATGAAACTAGAACACTTTCTAACACCATACACAAAAATAAACTCAAAATGGATTAAAGATCTAAATGTAAGACCAGAAACTATAAAACTCCTAGAGGAGAACATAGGCAAAACACTCTCCGACATAAATCACAGCAGGATCCTCTATGACCCGCCTCCCAGAATATTGGAAATAAAAGCAAAAATAAACAAATGGGACCTAATTAAACTTAAAAGCTTTTGCACAACAAAGGAAACTATAACAAGGTGAAAAGACAGCCTTCAAAATGGGAGAAAATAATAGCAAATGAAGAAACAGACAAAGGATTAATCTTAAAGATATACAAGCAACTCCTGCAGCTCAATTCCAGAAAAATAAATGACCCAATCCAAAAATGGGCCAAAGATCTAAACAGACATTTCTCCAAAGAAGACATACAGATGGCTAACAAACAAATGAAAAGATGCTCAACATCACTCATTATCAGAGAAATGCAAATCAAAACCACAATGAGGTACCATTACACGCCAGTCAGGATGGCTGCTATCCAAAAGTCTACAAGCAGTAAATGCTGGAGAGGGTGTGGAGAAAAGGGAACCCTCTTACACTGTTGGTGGGAATGCAAACTAGTACAGCCACTATGGAAAACAGTGTGGAGATTCCTTAAAAAACTGGAAATAGAACTGCCATATGACCCAGCAATCCCACTTCTGGGCATACACACCGAGGAAACTAGATCTGAAAGAGACCCATGTACCCCAATGTTCATTGCAGCACTGTTTACAATAGCCAGGACATGGAAGCAACCTAGATGCCCATCAGCAGACGAATGGATAAGGAAGCTGTGGTACATATACACCATGGAATATTACTCAGCCATTAAAAAGAATTCATTTGAATCAGTTCTAAGGAGATGGATGAAACTGGAGCTCATTATACAGAGTGAAGTAAACCAGACAGATAAACACCAATACAGTATACTAACACATATATATGGAATTTAGAAAGATGGTAACAATAACCCTATATGCAAGACAGAAAAAGAGACACAGATGTATAGAACAGACTTTTGGACTCTGTGGGAGAAGGCGAGGGTGGGATGTTTTGAGAGAACAGCATCAAAATATGTATATTATCAAGGGTGAAACAGATCACCAGCCCAGGTTGGATGCATGAGACAAGTGCTCGGGCCTGGTGCACTGAGAAGTCCCAGAGGGATGAGATGGAGAGGGAGGTGGGAGGGGGGATCAGATGGGGAATACATGTAAATCCATGGCTGATTCATGTCAATGTATGGCAAAAACCAGTACAATATTGTAAAGTAATTAGCCTCCAACTTATAAAAATAAATGGGGAAAAAAAATAAAAACACTGTCCAGCAAAAACAATTGAAATCATCAAGAGGTACTAAAATAACTTCACAGATCTGTCTGTATTATAAAGGGATTTCTTGAAGTAGATATTTTCTAAAACAGAAGAAATCAGTCACAGTATTTCCCATTGCATGCTTAGCAATTAAAGAAGAGTAAATAAATATTAAAAATAATCAACATGCTCGAATAAATCTTTAGGAAGACAGAAATCTTAATGATGTAAAGTGAAAATTATGTGGCATGAACGATTCAAAAAGGTTTGATAAAGAACAAAATGAAATAGGGTAAACGTGAAAAGAAAGAAAATATTTTTTCTTTGAAACTGATAAATATATTTTTAAAAACTATAGTCAATTCACAATATTATATCAGCTTCAGGTGTACACCATGGTGATTCAATATTTTCATAGATTATAGTCCATTTAAAGTTGAGAAAGACTATCAATACCAATCACTTGTGAGAAGATGGAAGAGCAAACTGCTACAGTCACTTTTGAAAACTATCAATATCCTATAAAAGTAATTTACACTAACCCAATGAAATAACATTTTCACTCTTATCTAGATATTCAAAAGATACTATATTTACCAAACGGATATTTTCCCAAAAAAGACATGCAAGTGACCAACAGGTACATAAAAGGTATTCAACATTACTAACCATCAGGGAAATGAAAACAAAATCCACAGTGAAATTTCACCTCACACCGGTCAGATGGCTATCATCAAAAAAAAAAACAGAACAAAACAAAAGAAAGAAACAAGAGCTTACATATGCCTAAGAAATCTGTCTGCAGGTCAAGAAGCAACAATTAGAACCAGACATGGAACAACAGACTGCTTCCAAATTGGGAAAGGAGTACGTCAAGGCTGTATAGTCACCCTGCTTATTTAACTTAAATGTAGAGTACATCATGTGAAATGCTGGGCTTGATGAAGCACAAGCTGGAATCAAGATTTCTGGGAGAAATACCAATAAACTCAGATATGTAGATGACACCACCCTTATGGCAGAAAGCGAAGAGGAACTAAATAGCCTCTTGATGAAAGTGAAAGAGGAAAGTGAAAAAGTTGGCTGAAAATTCAACATTCAAAAAACTAAAATCATGGCACCCAGTCCCATCACTTCATGGCAAATAGACAGGGAAACAATTGAAACAGTTAGACTTTATTTTCTTTCCAAAATCATTGCAGATGGTGACTGCAGCCCTGAAATTAAAAGACGCTTGCTCCTTGGAAGAAAAACTATGACCAACCTAGTTTGCATATTAAAAAGCTGACATTACTTTGCCAACAAAGGTCCATCTAGTCAAAGCTATGGTTTTTCCAGTAGTCATATATGGATGTGAGAGTTGGACTATAAAGAACGCTAAACACTGAAGAATTGATGCTTCTGAACTGTGGTATTAGAGAAGACACTTGAAAGTCCCTTGGATCCAACCAGTCAATCCTAAAGGAAATCAGTCCTGAGTATGCATTGAAGGAGTGATACTGAAGGTGAAGCACCAGCATTTTTGCTACCTGATGTGATGAACTGACTTATTGGAAAAGACCCTGATGCTGGGAAAGATTGAAGGCAGGAGGAGATAGGGGATGACAGAGGATGAGATGGTTGGATGGCATCACCAACTCAATGGACATGAGTTTGAGCAAGCTCTGGGAGTTGGTGATGGACAGGTAAGCCTTGCAGGCTGCAGTCCATGGGGTCACAAAGAGTTGGACACGACTGAGAGATTGATCTGAACTGACAAATGCTGTTGAGCATGTTGAGAAAAGAAGACCCTTGTACACTGGGATTGTAAATTGGTGCACCATTATGGAAAACAATATAACAGTTCCTTAAAAAGTTAAAAAAGGAACTACCATATGAATGGCAATCCCACTTCTTAGTAGCCTAAGAAAGTGAAATCAGTATCTCATAGAAATACCTGTATGCCCATGTTTGAAACATTATTCACCATAGCCTAGATATGAAAACATCTTTAAGTGTCCATCAACAGATGAAAGAACAGAAAAAAGTGGTATATATGTACAATGGGAAGAAGGCCTGGTAATCCTCTCCAGTGTTCTTGCCTGGAGTAGCCTATGGACAGAGGAGCCTGGTGGGCTATAATCCATAAGGTTGCAAAGAGTCGAGCGCAACTAAAGCCACTTAGTACAGTACATGTACAGTGGCATAGTATTCAGTCACAAAAAGGAGGAAATTCTCTCGTTTGCAACAACATGATAAATCTGGAGGGCATTGTGCTAAGTGAAATAAGGCAAACCAAGAAGGACAGAAACTGTGTTGTGGCATGGTATCACTAACATGTAGAATTAAAAAAAAAAAAAAGTCTAATTTCATAGAAACAAAGAACAGAATTTTGGTTGCCAGAGGAAGTAATAGAGAAATGTAGGCCAAAGGGTACAAACTTTTCAGTTATAGGTTCTGAGTATCTAATGCTGCACATGTGACTACAGTTAATGATATGGTATTGTACACTTGACAGTTAATGAGTTCTCTTAAGTGTTCTAACCACACACACACACACACACACACACACACACACGGAACAAAGTGTTAATGCCGTGAGGCAGTGAATCTGTTAATTATCTTGGTAAACAATCTGCAAAGTACCTGGTCATCAAATCTTCACATTGTACAATTTAGCCATATACAGCCTTATTTATCAATTATTCCTCAAAAAGTTGGAAAAAATATTAAGTCAGTTGGTCAGATGGCAAATGTCTATCACAGTTCAAAGAAAACGCTGTGACCAGAGAGGGTGCAGCAGGTTAAGGAGCGGGCAAGGCAGTTAAGAAGTGTGGGCAGAGATCCTGGCCTGATCTGCAGATGAGAGGGCGGGTAGGTAGTATTGTGCATCCTAGACTAGTTTGGGGTCCCGATTATGTCCATTTCTTGTTTGTTGTTTAGTCACTCAGTCCTGTCTGACTCTTCTGTGGCCCTATGGTCTGTAGTCTTCCAGGCTCCTCTGTCTATGGGATTTTCTAGCCAAGATTATTGGAGTGGGCTGCCATTTCCTTCTCCAGGGGATCTTCCTGACTCAGGGATCCAATCCACATCTCCTGCATTGCAGGTGGATTCTTTACCACTGAGCCATGGGGGAAACCTCCTAACCGCATCCAAGGCACACCTAAAATTAAATCTTTCTATTTGGAAATAATCAGAAAATTACATTATGTCTTGAAGGAAGTTTTTCATAATGTTTAAAGAGAGAAGGGAGATAAACCACAAGGTCCCACTTTATAGCACAGTGAACTGTATTTAATGTCCTGTGATAAACCATAATGGAAAAGAATACTAAAAAGGAATGCTTATATGTATATAACTGATTCACTTTGCTGTACAGAGGATATTGGCACAACATTGTAAATCAATTATACTTCAATAAAAAATAAATTAATTAAAAATAAAAATAAAAAAATGTCTGGACTCTGAAAGATAAATTGCTCCAAATTGGCAGTTCCATTTTTAATTTTTCTATAAACATGTAGCAAAAAAAGTGTAGCTACCTTTCCATGATCATTAGAAATATTAATTTTGAAACCTATAAGACAGTGAACAATATAAAAAATTACCATAAATTGATTTCATAAACTTAATACTCAGAAATGATTAAACATTTTGGCTGATGTTCTTTAAGTGACAGCAATAAAACATTAAGCTTTAAGAAAGGAAAAAAAATGGGAAAGAACAGAGAGAGCAAGGGAAGGAGGGGGAAGTTTGACTTACCAAATCTTTTTCCACTATAATGTGCATTTCTAGATACTGGGGCAATAGTTCTGAAAAAGTTTTTTCCTGAAAAGAGAATTTAGCAAATGTTGATATGCTTTGAATTTATTAAACACAGACAGTGACATGTAAAGAAGACAAAAGTTTTATATATATATATATATAAAATCCTCATGAGGTCTTAACCATAAAAATGAATTGCAAATCATAAAATTAACTTGAAAACAAATTCCAAGTTTAAAGGAATCCCAGTGAGCCTGATAGAGTATGGTAGAAGTCTAGGTATTCACTGTTAATACTGAATAAGAGAAAGTGAGTAACTCCATAGCTCCAGACCATAGGCTCTGTGTCCCATTTGATACAATGTAATAATCCTTGATTGTGTCAAGTTAGTCAGCTATGAATCATCAATTTATTACATCATCATTTAGTACTCCAACGGCAATTTTTACAAGAGCTGTATATCTAACATGCTGAAATACCATTTCACACATGGATATTTTAAAGGACCTACAATTTCTTCCTTGACCCAAGTGCACTGGTAACTAAATCTAAATGTAAGGAGGGAACAAAGATGGCATCTGACATAAAACAGCTTTTTGTTGTTGCTGTTGTTTAGTCATTAAGTCATGTCTGACTCTGTGACTCCGCAGACACAGCCCACCAGTCTTCTCTGTCCATTGAATTCTCCAGGCAAGAATACTGGAGTGGGTTGCTGTTTCCTTCTCGAGGAGATCTCCCTGACCCAGGGATCGAACTCGTGTCTCCTGCATTGGCAGGTGAACTCTTTGCACTGAGCCAACAGGGAAGCCCCACAAAATAGCATAGCTTACTATAAATAAACAAGCGAACAAAGAAACTGGATTCAACGGGTAGACCCTAGGTTTATATTTTCACAGGGAAGTAAACCATGCATGCATCTTAAATGTGTATGTACTGAGATGTTTATTTCTTTTCTTGGTGTTCAAAATTAACTTAAAAAATATTTTGTATTTTGGTTGCTCTTACTGGGCCTGTATAAAAATACAAGTCACTGTTGACAGCCATGGCTTCTGAATTGCAGTCTGGTTGAATATAACTACAAATTATGTACACACCATAACCAATTTTCAGTGTTTCTACACAGCAGATTTCATATTTTAATAACAGTGTTTTTTTTCCCCATTTGACTTTTCAAATTTATATTCTTATTTTCAAAAATAATAACACTGTATCTTTAATACCTGTGTTTTAAAGTGAACTTACAGTACCATTCATCATAATGTCACATGTCATCTTCAGTAACTGAACTTCAAAATCCATTCATTTTAATGGGTTACTTTTATTCTCTTCTTTAAAATTTTTTGTTCAGTTTTTAAAAATAACTATTGAATCATAGAATATTGCCAAAATAGATCACAGATCTCTTGTAATTCTCCCCAGTGGTTACATCTTACAAAATTACAGTACATTTTCAAAACTAGGGTATTCACCTGGTACAATGTGTATATGTATATCTATACATCATTTTTTCATGTGTATGTTTATATAACCACAACTCCAATCAAGATACAAAACTATTTTGTTACCATGAAGATTTCCCTTCTTGTACCTCTTTAAAGTCAATTGAGATTATACAGTCTGAGGAAGAGAAAGAAATCAGAATGGAAAAAAATGAACAGAGCCTACTCTTTTCCTGTGGGGCATTTTCAAGCACACCAACATGTATACAATGGAGGTAATAGGGAGGAGATAGATAAAAGGGCAAAAAGGATCTTCAAAGAACTCATGGCCAGAAAGTTCCTAAATCTCATGAAAAAATTAATTGAAGCATCCAAGAAGTTTAATGAACTCCAAGTAGGATAAACTCAAAGGGATTCAATGAAAGACACATCATAAGAAAATTATCATGAGGCAAAGACAGAGACTCTTGGAAGGATCAACAAGGAAGGGACACATCGTGTACAAGGAATCCTCAATAAGATGACTAACGTCTGATTTTTCATCAGAGACCAAAAGATAGTGAGCTTAAATGTCCAAAGTGATGAAAGAAAAACACCTGTCAACTAAGAATGCTATATTCAGCCTACAAATTAAAAGTTTAATAATATACAAATGATATAGTATTTTATAAAGACATGTCCCAGTAGTATGTAAACCTATATATCAAAATATTAAAAGCAATTTTACCAGGGCAGTCAGTGGTAACTAGTGTTTCTATATTCCTAAATTTATTCAATACTAAGCACTTTTGCTTGAATAAAAATGAAAAACAAGAAATATTACATAAGACAACATAAGACAATAAGTTTGAAGTACATTGTTGCATATTTCCATGTATTTTAGATGGAATATGAATGTTTTATTTACCCATGTAGAAAAAAGATACCAATTGTTATATTGCTACTCAGCAGCTAAGTACTTCCTTTTCCTGATTAACACAATTCTACAGAAGTAATTTTATAGTGTGCCATGACATCAGAATTGTCTCAGTTACCTGTGAGTTTAAATGGATTGTATAGGACTGATCTTTCTGCCAAATATTACTGTAATTTTCTGCGAACATTGGTTTATCTGGATAGTCATTTTTCACTTGATAAATTATGTGCTCAAATCTTGCTGAAGATTGCAAAGGCTCAATGACATAGCTGATATTTTCAAACTGAAGGAATCCCCTGAATATTTAGAAAACAATGACATAAAAATCCTGCAAATAATCCCATCATCCTGCAAACAATTCCATCAGATTTATAATTCAAAATGCCATAAGAAATAAGCAACCTTAGTGAAGAACATGTTTTAAAGTCACTCTCTTTCCCTACTTTTTTTTCAGCTCTCACTAGTAACTGAGTAACCACATCTGCCTCAGTTTTTCTCACGTATTAAAGAGCTAAATATACTGAGAAGTATTTTGTTTTCTTTCTGTATAGCAGTCACATTCATTCAAGGTGTATTAAGGCGACCCATGGGGTTGCAAAGCGTCGGACACAACTGAGCGACTGAACTGAACTGATTTGCTGGAAACCAAAGCATTTGCTGAGAATTCCAAGAATAAAAAGCTCCTGTTCTTACAGAGGTTAAAATAAGGGACAGTGGATATATAGAGTGGAGGTCTAAAAAGGCTGACACGTAGGAAAACTACATTCAGAAAATGTCAAGTTTCTGAGTCAAATTCTGGACATCAGGTGAAGAAAAGCAAAGGGAAGGTGGGAAGAGTCTTTTCGCTCTGCTCTGGGCCTGGATCTTCATCTGATAAACTCACTACCTTCTTCCTGCCACTTCAGTGATGAAAATCATCACCCCTGCCCTTTTACCTCTGAGGTACCTTCTCAGCTAGTAGTCTTACATCTGACACAAAGCACACGTACACTGAGAATTTACAACTTGCGCTTAGTTAAGTAACCATTTAATGTCATTTTCCATAACTATTTCAGACAACTGATACAAAATACAATAATAACATCCAGGGAGATGTTCTAAAGGATTTGGGGGGGGGGGGTGAGTGTGTTTGAATTTTTTTTAACTGCATATGTCTCTTTCTCCTCAATATTTTGAACATATCTTCAGTTAGGATTCCCTTGAGTGATTCCACTTCAGTGGTTACTGCAAAGGCCCATTTATTAATATTAAAAAGTAAGGCCACCATGAAGAAAACATTCCAATTGGAATTCTCCTTAAATATCCCAGATTTGTGTTTTGTACAAATTTTTTGTGTTTTGCACTAAGTTTTATTTCAAAGTATATCCTAACTTTTCATGTGTAAATAACCTCAAAGATTCTGTTGTGTGTTCCTTGCTCAGCCATGTCCGACTCTTTGTGACCCCATGGATTGCAGCTCACCAGACTCCTTTGTCCATGGAATTCTCCAGGCAAGACTATGAGAATTGGTTGCCATTCCCTTCTCCAGGGAATCTTCCCAACCCAGGGACTGAACGTGGGTCTCCTGCACTGCAGGCAGATTCTTTACTTTTTGAGCCATCAGGGGTGGGCTGTAGCCTGCCAGACTCCTTTGTCCATGGGATTTTTTTCAGGCAAGAATACTGAAGTGGGTTGCCATGCCCTCTTCCAGGGGATCTTCCAGACCCAGGGATCGAACCCACCTCTCCTGTGTCTCCTGCATTGCAGGCAGATTCTTTACCCACTGAGTCATGGGGAAGCCCCAAGATTCTGTTACCTGAGTCCAGAACAGATGCTGAGTGTCACGACTGAATTTGGGAAATCTGCAATGTATCCTTGATAATGACACTGCATCTGAAAAATAGTACAGTGAGGTCAGTAAATCAATTATTTATGCATAAAATGTATTGGCAAAAGTTATAAATATTCAAAACATTAAAACAGTTAAAAGTAATAAGTTTGTGTATCATAAAGATTTACTAAAAGTGGTTTTCAAGAAAAATAAGTATTTGACACATTTCTTTATTTTATACCAACAAGGTGCCCAGACATGTTCTCTGGATCTGGATTTCATCCCTATCATACATGGAATATGGAATAAAATATTTGTATGAAACCACCAACATGGAACAAGCATATCCCAATGGTAACGATAAGCCCACTTCAATAAAGAAATGTGTGGTAATGAATGTCTAAGACATCTGGGTCTTACCTTAAAATATGAAGACTCAGAATGCAAGGATCCAGTTTCATTATATGTATAAAGCAAAAAGTTCTGGGATACAAATGAGCTAAGGGAAACAAAAACTAAAAGTGGTTGAGTCATGAATTTACTATGAACATAAATGTTAAAAGTAATAAAAATAAAAGTAAAATATTTAGGATTCATATAAAAGTATTCTTTAACTAGAGTAATTTTAGCATGCTTTGTAAATTCACTGATCTGGCATCTCAGAGAGTTTAGGCTTTCTTAATACCGGAACAGACTTTGAATCCTCCATATCAGATATTTGTGTGTGTGCCTACAAATGTCTTCATTCAACAATATTTGCTGAGTGCCAACAATCTGATAGATCCAATTCAAGGCACTGGGGTACAGCAATCTAGAAAAGACAAAACCAGGGTCTTCCTCACAGTGAGAGACACATACTGCTACGACATTAGGCGATAATAAATTAAGCCTGAAGATTGGTTGCAAATGTAGACAGGATGGCAAGGAAAGGCTAAGTGATTTGATTACTGAAGACCTGAAAAACAAACCACTTGGATCTGCACAGATCTAAGAGGAAATGCAAAGGCAGAGATAGGTTTTGTGTCTACAAAGACCATCTAGAGGGCAAAGTGCCTGTGGTGAAGTGTGGAGAGAAGACAAGAGACAACAGTGAGAGGTGGTGTCCCAGAGATGAGAAGCCACCACTGGGAGATTCTGAGCAGGAAGGGAGCAGGGAGCAACATTTTAATATAATCAGACTGAATGTCGTGTTGAGAACCTTCTGTAGGACAGATAAGCACAAACAAAGAGATCAGCTAGGCTGCAATAGCTGGATGATAGGCTATTATCCAGTAAAGACATGATGGTAGCTTGAACTAGGATTGTAGCAGTGGTGGAGGTCCAATTGCTGAATGCGTTTTTAAAAAATAATTATTTATTTTAATTGATTGATGATTACTTTAAAATATTGGTTTGATTTCTGTTGAATGTATTTTGAAGATAGATCACATGGGATTAAGTAATTCATTGAATGTGGGAGAAAACAAAAGAAAAACATAAGACGTCAAGAGTGACTCTAACATTTTTGTTCTGAGAAACTGAAAGAGTAGACATAACACTTACTAAAATAACTGAGGAAAAGACAAATTTTGAAAAATGATCAAAAGTATATTTTAGACACATTAAATATGAGGATTACAGCAAACTCTTGGTTATTAAATAAGGAGTCAAATACATGAATGTGGCGTTCACTGAAGAGAAATAAGTAGAGATATAAGTTTGGGAGTAATCAATACACCCATAGGAGCAGATGAAAGAACCAGGTGATTGAGTATAGCTAGGAAAAAAAGGGGGCTTTAAGAATAGCACCATGGAGTATTTCTAAGATGAGAGAGATGAGGTGGAATCAGAAAACAAACAAAACAAAATCTGAGAAAGACTGAGTACAATGATAAGAGACAACCAAGAGACTTGCTGTGTCCTGGGAGCCAAATGAAACTGTTATAAGGAGGAGATGCTGCTCAGCTATACAAAATGCCACTGACTGATCAAGAAAAATGAAGAATAAAAAGTAACTGGCATTTAGAAACATGAGGATCATTGATAATCTTACCAAAGAATATTTTTTAATGGAATTGTAGTGACCCTAAAGACGAACATGAGTTTAATGATCATGAGTTAGATGAGAATAGTCATGAATTAAGTAAGGAAAATTTTCTCCAGCCTTCAGTTCAGTTCAGTTCAGTTCAGTCACTCAGTCGTGTCTGACTCTTTGTGACCCCATGATTCGTAGCACACCAGGCCTCCCTGTCCATCACCAACTCCTGGAGTTTACTCAAACTCAAGTCCATCTCGTTGTTGATGCCATCCAGCCATCTCATCCTCTGTCGTCCCCTTCTCCTCCTGCCCCTAATCCCTCCCAGCATCAGGGTCTTTTCTAACGAGTCAACGCTTCTCACGGGGTGGCCAAAGTATTGGAGTTTCAGATTCAGCATCAGTCCTTACAATGAACACTCAGGACTGATCTCCTTTAGGATGAACTGGCTGGATCTCCGTGCAGTCCAAGGGACTCTCAAGAGTCTTCTCCAACACCACACTTTAAAAGCATCAATTATTTGGCGCTCAGCTTTTCTTCACAGTCCAACTCTCACATTCATACATGACCACTGGAAAAACCACAGCCTTGACTAGATGGACCTTTGTTGACAAAGTAATGTCTCTGCTTTTTAATATGCTATCTATGTTGGTCGTAACTTTCCTTCCAAGGAGTAAGTGTCTTTTAATTTCACGGCTGCAATCACCATCTGCAGTGATTTTGGAGCCCAAAAAATACAGTCTGACACTGTTGCCACTGTTTCCCCATCTATTTTCCATGAAGTGATGGGACCAGGTGCCATGATCTTAGTTTTCTGAATGTTGAGCTTTAAGCCACCTTTCTCACTCTCCTCTCTCACTTTCATCAAAAGGCGTTTTAGTTCCTCTTCACTTTCTGCCAGCCTTACTCAACCACAAAAATGCAGGCAGACAAAATGCAGTTGTTAAAAATACGTATTTTCAAAGATGTAGGCACAGAAGATGCTATTTGAGTATATAAAATGTTGAAAAACACAGATTGAGAGAGAAAGTACATTACTTGTTTTCCAGAGAAGTGGCTGATAACAGGGATTAAATATGAAATGGTATGACGGGTCTCATGTGGAGAATGAAATGTTTTAAAATTGATTTATGGTTGAAAATTGTGATACTATGTTAAACTTACATAATTATGCACTTGAGAGTTTTATGATTATATGTATATACACATAATTTACCAAATAAAGTTAGTAAAAATAAATACATATATAATTAAAACCTCCACACAAAGTATGCCACTAGTTTAATTTTCTGCCTATAACCACATGATATATACACATTTGATTGCATATTGGATATACTTGATACATAACTTGCTGTTCTTGAGTTCATGGATTTAAATGCTTACTTATTTATGCATAGCTTTATTTGAAAATAACAAGCTGGAAAATAAAAATTCAAAGATCTCGTAGACTTAATATTCAGGAACTAATGAACCCGAAACTGAAAAACTAATTAAACAGCCTACATTTTGCCACATGTTTAAATTTAAATAGCATACAAAAACGTTTTTTTAAAGCAAATTCTAAGCTTTAAGGCAAAATCATTTCTTACTGTTTTCTGAGATGCAGAGTGTATGGTTTTTTATCAATGGTAATGATATAAGTCACCTAAAATAAAGCAAATAAAGATAATTAAGTAATTAATTAGAAATCAGTAATTAATTAGAAATCAGAAATACATAAAACAGTATTTTTCACTAAAGTAAAAAAAGACTCATACAATCCATTTTTAAAAAGCATATATCCTTCAGAATTTATTGTTCTAACTAGCATGAATTTTAAATTTTTTAATAAATTCAGGATGAGGGTGATAAATGTAGGAAATGGCTTTTGAAAGGAAGAGATGAAAGCTATATTTTGAATAAAAATAACTTTACTATGTATTAATACTAGATTTTACTCTTTATGTTTATAAAAAACATACTCATCCTTAGCCAGAATGAATGAGGCATGACTGTAGGCTTACATGCTACACAAAATACAATGAAACAATAACATGTTTATAAATACATAAATATACATTCTCAAACACTAGAGCCACATGGCAATGCTTCACATATAAGCTAAAGACAGACCTGAGAGAAGGAAGCAAGGGAAGAAAGCCGGGGCTCCAGCAATACGAGCTGTGAGACTACAGGGACTAAGTGTAATGGTCCTCATCACCTTGATGGGAAGGGGTCCAGCAGCAGGAGGTGTACACAGTACACATTATGGCAGGTTGCTTTTAAAGCATCATCCGGAGGGTGAGAGAGTGTCTAGTAAAACATGTTTTATATAAAAGAATGATACAGGCATGAAATCCAACCTTTGTCCTTTAACAAAATATGATCCTGAGAGGTACCTCCATCTACTGGGCCATATCCTATTGGTTGGAAGGAAGTCACAGGTTTTTCTCATACTCAGAAGTGGAGCTTCTTCAATGGTCTGAACACTAGATGGTAGGAACCACTTTGTGAATTTAGGGTCTGTCCAACACCATGGGCAAAGAACAACTGGGGAGCTGAGGAATAAAACCCACAGCTCACATAGTGCTGGGAGACATTCAAGGTCTGATCAACCAGAGCAGAAAAATGTCACTGAACACACTCATGCCATTCAGTAAAGATCACAGAAGGGTCAAATTTTAGTGTTAAGGAGAAACTAACCTAGAAACTAGAGTCAAGGTTACTCTAGACATTCATCCTAAAGACATTGTGGTTTAGTCACTCAGTTGTGTCCGATTCTTTGCGACCCCATAGACTGTCCAGGCTTCCCTGTCCATGGGGTTTCCCAGGCAAGAATACTAGAACAGTTTGATATTTCTTTCTGGAGGGTATCTTCCCTACCCAGGTATCAAACCCGAGTCTCCTGCATTGCAAGCAGATTCTTTACCACTGAGCCACCAAGAAAGCCCCACAAAAGACAGTACAAGCATGACATTTTCAATCTGGTTCATAGGTAACCTAACTGCCTGCCGAAACAAAGTATAGTACATTTTAAAGGAAAATCACAAAGTTAAGCAATCAACCAAATAAAATTAGCAGGGTTAATCCAATCAAAAATAAACATACCCAGGAACATGAAATAAGCATGATGACAGGATAAGAGGCTCTGGTCTTATCTTCCTCCCACAGATATATCAAATATAAGCTCTACATGGGTCAATTGCCTCTGAGAGAAATCCAGAAAGTAGCAGAGTGGCTCCTCAATACTGAGTGACTGAGAAGATATCCACCATGCAAAAGGGCAGGAAAGGCGGAAACACATACACACCATAAAACCCAGCCCTGGCAAAATAACTTCCGATCAGGAGAGAAGCCCCGATTCTCAGTATCTCCCTCAGCACCAAAAGGTTTGGACCAGGAATCCAGCAGCACAACTTTTCTTTTTTTTTTTTAACTTTTTATTTTATATTGGAGTATAGCCAATTAGGGCTCCCCTGGTGGTTCAGATGGCAAAGAATGCGCCTGCAGTGCAGGAGACCCAGGTTTGATCCATGGGTCAGGAAGATCCCTTACAAAAGGCAATGACAATCAACTCCAGGATTCTCGCCTGGGAAATCCCACGGACAGAGGAGCCTGGCAGGCTACAACCCATGGGGTTGCAAAGAGTCAGACACAACGAACAACAAAGCAGGCATAGCCGATTAACTATGTTGTGATAGTTTCAGGGGTACATCAAAGGGAGTCAGACTTATATATACATGTATGCATTCTCCCCCAAACTCACCAGCCACCCAGGTTGCCACAGAACATTAAGCAGAGTTCCATGTGCTATACAGTAGGTCCTTGTTGGTTATCCATTTTAAATATAGCAGAGTGTATATACCATCCCAAACTCCCTAACTATCCCTTCCCCTCATCCTTATCCCTGACAACCGTACAATCATTCTCTAAGTCTGTGAGTCTCTTTCTGTTTTGTAAGTTCATTGGTATCATTTCTTTTTAGATTCCCCATATAAGGGGTGTTATGCGATATTTCTTCTCTGTCTGACTTACTTCTCTCAGTATGACAATCTCTAGATCCACTCAGCAGCACACCTTTTAAGGCTGCCACCCAAGGGACTGGCTTCCAAGTAGCCTAGTTCAGACAGCCACTGGGACTTGCCATCCATGAGTCTCCCATTAAACAAAGAAGTAGATTTTCATGTGTCCATGAGCACGTCTCATGGTTATTCCCAGGTGCATTACAGATGGGGAAGGCCAAAGCACCCAGCTCTCACTTTCTTCCTGGAAGGGGTTTGACTACTCACATTCTCAGTTGCAGCTTGAAGGTCCAGCTTTGAATCAGACCACACATGTATGCTATTAGGGATACTGCCAGGATACTGCTATCAGAGATACTACCAGGATACTGCTATTAGGGATACCAGCCTGAAAGGGCTGGTGGGCGCTTCCCCTGACTACCCTCCCCCACTCTTTGCTCAATTCAACAAGAAAACCAAGTCTCCAGTTTCTTCCTAATAGGAGCTTCTCTATACAATAAGAATCTCAATTTTTTTTTTTAAATTGAAGTATACTGATGTCCCTGGTGGCTCAGCAGTAAAGAATCCACCTGCAATGCAGGAGACCTGGGTTTGATCCCTGGGTTGGGAAGATCACCTGAAGAAGGAAATGGTAACCCACTCCAATATTCTTGCCTGGAGAATCCCATGGACTGAGGAGCCTACAGGTGGGCTAGTCCATGGGGTCGCAAAGACTCAGACACGACTGAGTGACTCACACACACACACACACACACACACACACACACACATTAATGTATAATGTTATATGTTATGGAGGTATAATATAGCGATTCACAATTTTTAAAGTCTATATTCCATTTCTACTTAAAAAATATTGGCGATGCAGCCTCAACTTTTAAGGCTGTCACCTGAACGTTTGGATCCCATATCACCCAACTCTGAAATCTGACAAGGTCCACATTTATAGGTTCCCAGAGTCTTCTTAAGAGAAAATGTTTATACAGAAATGCAAGCACATCCCAGGACTATCTTTCTGGGCTCAAGACAGATGGGACAGGAAAAAACATAAAAGTCCCAACTTCACCATGGAAAGGGTTTGAGTGCATACTTCCCAGGCTGCTGCCTGGGGGCTGAGCTTCTAAATAGCTTGTACTTGGCAGCTGATTGGGTACATAATTAGTCGTCATCTGGGAACTTGAACAGATGTGAGGGCATTCCCTGTGCTTTCTTGCTCTGATTCACGCCTCTGATCATTATAAAACTAACTCTCCAGCTTCTCCCTCAATGGAATTTGTCCACGCATATTGCCCCACCTTATACAGATGCACTGGAGGAACTGGCTAGAAAATCACCTAGTTACGGGATAGCTTCCCTTAAGCAGAGAAAACAAAAGGTGTGAAAGAAGTAACATTGTCTCTGCAGATGACATAATCACATGTTCGGAAAACCCTGAAGGCAATGCCAAAAAACTGTCAGAATTAATACATGAATCCGGAAAAGTCTTAAGACACAAGGCCAAAATACAAAAATCAGTGTTGTTTATATACACTTAACAATGAACTATTAGAAAGAAGAAGAGGAAACCAATCCCATTTACAATAAGAACAAAAGAATAAAATATTTAAGGATAAATGTAACCAAGGAGGTGAAAAACATACACACTGAAAACTAAAAACCAATCATGAATAAAATTAGAGAAGACACAGATAAACAGATAATCTATGTCTACAAGTTGAAGGGAATAATACTTTTCCATAGCACTCAAAGTGATCTATAGATTCAATGCATCCTTATCAAAATTCCAATGTCATTTTTCACAGAAATAGAGAAAACAATCCTAAAGCAGAACATTAATAGCTATAACAATCTTGAAAAAGAAAAGCAAAGCCAGAGACATCACACTCCATGATTTCAAACAATATTACAAGGCTGTAGTAAGACTCATCAAAAAAAAAAAAAAAATAGAGGGCCTAAATTAATAAAATCAGAAATGAAAAAGAAGTTGTAACTGACACCACAGAAATATAGATGACCATAAGAGACTATTGGTGTTGCTTAGTCGCTAAGTCATGTCAATCTCTTTGGCTCCTCAGTCCATGGGACTTCCAAGGTGAGAGTACTGGAGTGGGTTGTCATCTCCTTCTCCAGAGGATCTTCCTGACCCAGGGATCAAACACATGTCTCCTGCATTGGCAGGCAAGTTCTTTACCCCTGAGCCACCAGGGAAGATCATAAGAGACTATTAACAGTTATAGTTCAAGAAAATTTATCCTACATGAAATGGATAAATTCTTAGAAAGGTACAAATCCCAAGGTTGAACCAGGAAAAAATTGAAAATATGAACAGACCAATTGCCAGTAATGAAACATACATAGATTTCAAAACATGTAGACAGACACTGCACATTTCACATCCTGCATCATTGCTTTATACTTCGAGATAACTGAAGTAAACAACTTGAAGTTTAAAGTGATCATGCAATGACAATATACATACAAATGCAAGCAAATCAGAAAAAAAGAAAGTTTATATGCAAATATTTTTCAATAGTAGCTAGTTTACTCTTAATGGAAAAAGATTCATAAATTAAAGTTGTAACTCCATGTCCTAAAACTGATAACTCTGACCACCTTAATATCTGTAATCCTCTTTCTCATATATATATATATATATATATGAAAATATATATAAAATATCTCAAAAGGTTAATGTGAGAATTAATGAGAATAGTATATGAAAAAAAACTTCTCTAAAGGAAATTATTTTATTATGATTTTCAAGTACAATTTCATACTTTTAGTTTTTACTATAATTTTTCAGTAGTAGAACATAATCATGCTCTACTGTATGTCAATACTGTATGTCAAAACAGAGTTATTGGAGTCTTAACATTTTTTTTTTACTTACTCATTTCAAAAATTATCCTTCAAACTGAAAGCATTTTCTCAGGGTTTCTACATATTGACCCCATTTCTTAACCATGTGGAAATCTAAACCCCTATATTATGATTTCTAGTTTCTGGTCTGCAATCTGAAACAGTATAACTATGCCAATTTGAAGTATTTTAATCAGGAAAATATTCAAGATGGAATGTCTTCAATTTAATTAGTTTTTAGTAGCAGTGCACACTTTTCAAATTCTTTTTCTAATTAATATTTACTGACATGTTTTCATTGTCAGTAAATGTGATAGCTATCACTTTAAACTTCAAATTGTTTACTTCAATTATTTAAATATTATCAAATTTCAGGCAAATGTGATATTTTTAGTTTTCCTTTTCTTTGGCCATTATTTCCAATAAGTCTGATGTGTCTGGGTCAGATTCACAGGTCTAAATCTTGCTCTAAACCATTTTTTCTGTCACTTTAACTGTGGCCATTAATAATGTTTTCTTTCCATAAATTGCAGTCTGAACCATTGTCACACTTAATTAATGTTGTTTATTTCTACCAGTATGATTCATCAATAGTATTTAATATTTCTTGAAAATTGTGAACAAGTGCTTCAGAAGAGCCTGAGAGATGAAGGGAAGGGCCCAGGAATTAACAATAAAAACATGTGGCTTTGCAAGTGAATACAAATCAGTATGATCTGATTCAATGCAAAGGTAAATAAAAATAGTCTTAAACTTTTAAATTATAAAACTGATACTCTTTAACTTTTTATTTGATATTGCAGCATAGCCAATTAACAATGTTGTGAGAGTTTCAGGATGGACAGCAAAGGGACTCAGTCACATATATACACCTGTATCCATTCTCCCCCAAACTCCCCTCCCATCCAGGTTGCCACAAAATATTGAGCAGAGTTTCCTGTGCCATACACAGTTTCCTGTGTAGGTCCTTGCTGGTTATCCATTTTAAATAGGGCAGTGTATACATGTCCATCCCACACTCCTGAATTATTCCTTCACTCCATCTTTAAAAGTAATATTGTTGATCATTTACCTGCTTCTCCCAATCTTCACTCTCATTTGACCTTATCTTCTGTGGAACTGTGACATATAGGAACATTCCCTCAGAATCTGTAGTAAGAAAATGGGATTTTTTTTTTTTTTTTTTTTTTTTTTGCAACAGTCCTCTAAGAGAAGCATGGATTCTTAAGCTTTGAGTCCATGGTGGGGTCTACAATTGTAAGTCAATTTATCTACGTGTGTCCAGCCTCCTTCCTGGTCCCCAGATTTCCACAGATTTTCAATGGCATACTGAAAATGGCTAGGAAACAAATGAACAGAGAACAGACAATGCTGCAGGACCATCCTATTGGTTTCCAGAACCACGTTGAAGCCTTCCCCTCCGGTCTCTGAGGAATAAAGCCAGGGCAGTACCGAACGTGGTTAAGTCCTCTGGCTACAGAGTGGGTGACCCAGAAAGACCTTCAGCTGCTGAGACAATGCATCCTTGGCTAACATCTTCCATCCCCTATCCTGGTCCGGGGGTGACTGGGGGTGGGAGGAAGGCACCATCAGAGAATCCCAGAAAGGGGCGGCAGGTAGCCTAGAGCTACAGAAATTGCTCCCCAGGAAGATCTCAGTTCTGCTCAGTACCCAGAAGAGGGGGAAGGAAGCCGAGGCTCCGCAGTCTTACCCGGGCTGGCGAGCAGCCCTCCAAGCGCAGCAAGCAGTGTGAGGAGTAGGAACATGGCTGGGTGGGGGGCGCAGGAACCAGAGCCAGGTGAGAGACCGTTGGGTATCCCTGAGGCTCGCGGGCAGAAGCCCTCCGGAGTACAGCATGCCGCCCCGAGCCCTGGGGGTGATGACCAGGGCCTCGAATTAGCTCTCAGCTGCACTGGCTCATCCTTGGGCATCCTGAGTGACTGGGCGCTCGGGGCCGGAAGAAGGAACCACAGACAAAAGCTTGCGCCTGCGCACAGCGCTCTGCGATGACAATATGGATATCCTTCCAACACTTCAGTAGAGATAAAGGCGCAAAGAAGCATGCGGTCCATGGGGTCGCAGAGTCAGACACGACTGAAGCGAATTAGCACGCACGCTCTTCTGGGGAAGTTCCCGGTAATTTCCATTCTCCATCTGACGGTTTTCTAACAAATTTTATTTGCTATGGTGGGAGAGAAAGAGGAAAGTAGCAATATTAACTTTTTTTTTCTTACAAGAAAATTTCTTAAATCGTGCTACTGCCGACTTCATAATCTTTTTTAAAAAAGTCTTTTCAAACACGGAAAAATCAAGAATATGGAACTTGACCCTGGATACGACAATAGAAAGCACTTTTCTTCAGCTGTGTCCCTATTCTTAAATACAATGTTAGGTTATACTCTGCTGAGGAGAGGGAAAAGGAAACTTTGAAATGGAATCTAAGAGTGGTTTGTTAAAATTCCGTTTAGAACCATACAAAGGAAGCTGTAGAAATGATACAGCCAGCAAGACAAACTCAAGAGAGGAAAAGGGGCGCCAGGGCAAAAGACAACACAGAACCTTCTGACAAATATCTAAAACTGCTCGGGCTCAAAAGCTAACTCACCTTCTGCCCACCACTCATCCTCACCTTCCTTTATCCCAGGGCACACCACAGAAAGGATGTATTGCACCAACAACTACAAAAATAAAGTCTGATTAGGTCTAAAACTTGGACCTAGGAGGCAACAGTACTCCTGGGAAACTGATCCTGAGAAATTAGTTTTAAATAAGGCAGGACATGAATCATAATGGGTCCAAATAAGGTAGTGGCAAAGAGGATGAGGGAAAGGTACTATAGAATCATCCTGATGTGTATGGTTTTTACCACAGAGTTCACCCACTTAAAGCACACAGGTGAATGACTGTAGGATTTTCAATATATTCAGAGATATGTGCAACCATCACCACAGTCAGTTTCTGCTCTTTCATCTCAAAAGCAAGGCCTCTACCCTTTAACTGTTACCATCCCCCCACCCCAGTTTTTCATTCCCCTCTTTCCCACACCCCCCACCCCGCAAGCAGTTAATAATCACTATTCTTGGTCTTTCCAGATGTTCCTGTTCTGTATGTTCCATACAAATGCATAATATATGGTTTCTGTGACTGGCTTTATTCACAGAAACCATGAATAGAATAACAGTTTCAAGAGTCATCCACTTGTCGCATATCAGTGCTTCCTTCTTCTTTGTGGGTGAGTACTATCCCATTGTATGGATGGACCACCTCTTGGGTATCCGTCATCAGCTAGCTGCTTATTTGGAAAAGGAAACTCTTGGCCTTTGTGATGAGCTCCCCCCACGTCTAGCCCAGGATCACTTTCCTAAACCACAAATAACACTTTGAAATGTGCAGAAGCACATCCATTAAGAGAGACAGCAAGTCTGGGTCCTTCAAAGGACAAGATATATTCTAGAACTCAATTTTCCATGAGGCCAGGGAAGTATCACTGGAGATAGAATAGTTACCTATGACCAGAAACTCAGTTTAATTCCTTGAAGGTAGAATGGAGGCCAGGGACTCTCTGAGGGCCCTGGGCCTGTCCTGACCTACAACACTCAGTATCCTCTTAATCTCCCAAAGCTTGGAATGGGTAGCGCATGAGAATCACAAGCTACTGGAGACAGTGGACCCAGGTGTCCTCTCTTGAGATGGGAGTGATTAGCAGGGCTGTGGGCATCTGAGCTCAGGCAGTCAGTGGCAGAGTGCATAATGGAATGTGTCTTTGGGATGGAACAACCTCCCAGGACCAACTAGAGGATCATGGAAGTATAAGGACTGAAACTGAGCAGGACCCTGTGGGGCCCTCCTGGGCACAAAAGTCTTTCCATGTCTCCCATTTCTTATTTGAAGGAAAAAGGCTTTCAGCTTCCTCAACCTTCCTTGAGTTTCAAAGGGCATTTTCAGACAGTTGCTAACCAGGGAAGTGAGGGAAGGCAGGAAGAAACAATAGTGCAGCAAGGGGCCTGGCGCTGTTTCTCCTCGGGTGATGCGCCTAGGAGTTTGTACATACCTTTAGTTCTTCAGCAGGAACTAGGACCACCTCAACCCAGACGGAAGAGGTCACTTCAGGCTGAGCACAAGCAAGTGGACCCACACTGATTGGAAAGGCTGATGGCTGAGATGGTTGGAACACGGCCCTGTTATCTCACCACCAACCAATCAGAGGAATGTTCCACATGCTGCCGCCTTTGTCCCTGAATTTTACCTATAAAAAATTCTTCCCCAAAAGTGATCAGGGAGTTTGGGTTCATTGAACATTAGCCTCCTATTCTCCTTGGTTGGTCCCTACAATAAACCTTTCTCTGCTCCAAATACTGTGATTTCCATTTGTTTGGCCTCAGTGTGCATCGGGCACATGAACTTGGGTTTGAGAATATAATCAAATGAGACAAAAGCCTACATGCTTTCACTCACAGGATTTATTTTGGCTTGTGAAATTGAAAACTTTAAGCCATCACAAAAGGAGAGAAAAGCAGATTTTTTTTTTTTCCATTCTTGAATCAGGCCAGATAATGGTTTGTTTCTTGATAACATCTTTTCTCCAAGCTGTGTTTTTTGAAATATTGTTTAGCCACTGTTGTAAAAGAGACATAGAAAAATAAAAATGCTACATTTTATAAACTAACATAAGCTGTCTAATTTTACTACAAAGTTATAGGTATATCAATTAATTAGTATAATAAGACAGTTTATACTGTCACAATCTATGACTGTGCTCCAAAGAATTTGTAAACCCAGGTTTTTTTGTTTGTTTTGTTTAATCTTTTTCTAGAAACATCTGTGATAGTCACATTAAAAGGAAATGCTATGGAACAGTATTTATGTATGTCTCTAAAACATGAGTCAAAGAAAATCATGAACAAGGAAACAGAGAGGAAAAGAGCAATAAGTATGTGAAGAAGGAAATAATTACTGTTTTCTCTATTTTTATCTACAGGGGAAGAGAACTTCCAGTCTTCTGTGCATTTCTGACCGGTATCATACATGTTCAAAACAAACTCCTTCTTCACTCCCCTCTGCTTTATCACTCCAACACCAAATGGGTTCTCACCAACTGTACAGTATGTCAATAGTAAAAGGTATCCATTGAGTCAGAATGTTTAAGTCTTCATCGCCCTCTTTTATTCTAAGCCAAATACATCCACTCAGTCACCACTTCAACCAAGTCTACCCCTTAGGTCTCAAAACCTACTACTCTTTCCATATCATCCAATCCTACCCTCATGACACTTTTACTGTGCATTCCATTTTACTTGTCTCCAGTTCTGCCTGAATCTGACCACATTTTCTCCTAATATATTCCTGTGAAATCTTTTAAAGGAGGATATTATCATGCTAAATCCCTCCCTTTACCACTTCAAAATTAGTTAATACTTCAACTACATTCCTATTTGGGTTTCCCCAGTGGCTCAGCAGGTAAAGAATCTGCCTGCAATACAGGAGACATGGGAGATGCGGGTTCAATCCCTGGGTCGGGGAAAATCCCCTAGAGGAGGAAATGGCAACCCACTCCAGTATTCTTGTTTGGAGAATCCCATGGAATAGAGGAGCTTGGCGAGCTAAAGTCCAAACAATTGCAAACCGAGCAAGCATGTTCCTACTCATAAATGAGAAACTTTAACCTTTATACAATGGCATATCAGACACCTGTCTTGGCTCATGATTACCTATGCAGATTTTTCTCTTTCAACATCCATAAATTTTCAAATAAATTTTTAAATATATTAAGAGCACACATTTAGGAACAGAGAGCTCTGAGTTAACTTTGTGGCCTTGCTGTCTCTCCGCTCTATAAGAAATGAACATCACCTAAGCACTGTTTCTTACACTCTATAGCCAAACTCTCAACTCACTCTGTTGGTTCACATTCAAAATGTATTCCTAAGACCATCTTTACTATCCCTTGTATGAGGTAACATCCTTTGTCTCCTGGATCAGGCCTGGGGTTTTTTTCATTGGATCTTTCATGTGCTTGAAAAGCTCCTGCCTAGGTGCATGTAGGGATAGCTCTGCCAGCTTAATGCCTGTGAGACAGGGGTGGTTTACAGCTGCAGTGGAGCTGCGAGTCTTAACCTGTGGGAAAGCCTGAATACCTGGCTTCTATTTTTGCCGAGAGAAGGGCAGTGGGATTAATGATGGGCTGTTTAAAATTTAAAATAAGAAACTTTTGACCTTGTGCCTGAGGCGTCTCTCTGGCCCCCAGTGCACGCCTGCATTCCTCTCTTGCTGCCCTGCCTCCTTTGCATTTAAATTAAAGCCTTCTGTGAGTTGGGCTCTGTGATGTCAGGTGACTCCTTTCAAATATCTAAACTGCATAATTATCTGTACCTCCTCCAACTCTTGGCTAACACATCACTTGCCCAACAGGGCTTACTCACTCGGCCATATTTAAAATTGCACCCCAGTTCCTCCTTCTCTTATCTTTTCCATATAGTGAGTTACCTTTCAGCACACTTTACAATCAACTTATAAAATATATTTATGGAATGAATGTGTCAAATTATGGAGGCAAGTCCTTAATATAATCCTAAAATAGTGCTGGTAAGAAATGATTGTGAAAAATAGAAAAAAAATGTAAATGAAAGCATGATACTGAAGTTATGACTTAGAGCTGGGGAAAAAAAACAAAAGACAAAACAAAACAGGGAGATGGAGAGCTCAGTGTATCACTGTAGGAGAAAATGGCTGAAGTTGTGTGGAGGTGAGGAGTGCAGGTGAAGGCACCCAGCATGATGACGAAACTATGATTGTAGGACATGAGAATAAGACAGCCAAGGGCCAAAATCTTCACCTGAGATGTGGGCTTTTAATAACATGATCAGAGAAGAGGTGGAGATTGGTCTAGGCATAAGTAAGACTACTTTACATTGAGGAAGTGAGTTATAAATGTTTTCTTCACTGGCAGAAAAGGAAATAGAGATCCATTGATTTCACTCTCCATCACAGTTATATATGGCAGGTAAGTAAAGAGATGAACTCACAATCTCATTCTTAGATGAGTTTCTCATTTTTTTCCTATACTCCCAGTGATAAGTCTAATATGTGAAATATCATGATTTCTTTACACATTTGAGTTAGAAATTTGAACAACATATACAGAAGCCTTCGATATCCCATACTATAATAAAGAATTGTTCTTCTGCCCTGCAGAGTGAGTGCAGTTGGCATTTGCCTGGCATCTACTAGCTCCTCAAAAAATGTAAATTCCATTCCCCATCCCCAGTCTTATATCAGAAAATATGTGGGAAAATTGTGGAGTTTTTAAGAGTTTCAATCCTGGAGTCTGCTTATCTTAAACTTGAACTCAAAAACTCCCTAACATTCTGTATATGAGGGGAATAATTTACACTCTTTGTCTGTTTCCTTATATATAAAATAAGGAGAACAATAACCAGGGAGTTAGTGAGTAATAATACAAGTGTTGGGAGAAAATTTGTGTAAACCTCTCAGTTAGAATCTTAAATCTATTGATCAAATGCATGATTGCTTACAAATATTTTAAGAACACATTTAAAATCTCTTTAAAGTCATTTCTTTTTACAAAAATGTTTGTTAATAAAACTGTGGCTAATGTGAATAACATTAAATCTTTCCAGATAAATATAAAATAAAATTAAATCAAATACTTTGTTTTGATTTTTAATTTAGTATGTGACAGTAACAAATAGAAATTAAATGATTAAATATGGAAATAATTAACTGAGGTAATGTTAAAAGTATTTTTAAGTATTTAATGAATTATATGATATTGTCAATAACTTGATTCCTTTACTTCACCTTTCACTTGACTGGGTGCTGTTACTACTGCTGACTTCTTATAAAGATCTGTATAAAAGAATTAGAATTATTTCTAAGGTTAGGAAATACTGTAATCTTAAAGTTACAAAAACCACAAAAACTAGATTTGTACTGGTTATTCAATTAATATGTAACAATATCCACTTTGCTTCCTATATTCCATTCAGGGATCATATATTCTATTGTTTGGTTTTTTTCTAATGTTAGTCTAACTTTTACATATGTTAAGCATTTTTCAAATTTCAAACTTAAAATCTATCTATTACTTTTCTCTATTTTGTCTACTTGGAAAATAGGATAAAAATCTATGATAATGATATCTTTTTCATTTATCTATAGTAAATCATAGATTTATCTGTGATTTAAGTGATAAATCACATAAATAAATCATATCATTTATCTATGATAAATCATGATGTTTTTATCATTTATCATTTATCTGTCATTTATCATTTATCTATCCATATTTTTATCATTTATCAATTATCTATGATAATGCTTCTCCAAAGTTAAGCAGATAATTTACATATGAATTCTTAAGTTATCATAGCTTCAATTATATTATTTTTATAAAATAACTATGTAAATAGTTATTAGCTCACTTCTGTTAATGAGGTCTTTAAAGAGGCCTCTTTCATTTATGCTTAGTTACAAATTTCGGTATTTACACAGTCTCCATTTTTCTTTTGGCTCGCATGCACACTCAGTTCCTGTTGAAAGGAAATGTCATGGTATAAAAGCTCCTCCTAAATTCTTTGGCTACATGATAAAATCAGGTTTGAACACCTAACTTGTGATTATAAATCCTGACAGAACACTGGCTGAAACTAGAGGCACTAGCACAGCTATTTACTTCATCTCTTGATAAAATGGGAACTTCCTCAATGGTTCAGCAGGTAAAGAATCGGCCTGCAATTCAGGAGACTCAGTTCCATCCCTGGATCAGAAGATCCCTTGCAGGAGGAAATGGAAACCTACTCCAGTATTCTTGCCTGGGAAATCCCATGGACAGAGGAGCCTGGACTACAGTCCAAAGGGCCACAAATATTCAGATGCAACTAAGTATGCATGCATTTGATAAAATGATTTAATAGGCTCTGTTTTGAGAAATTGAGGTTTTTATTTGAAAATGAAACTACAAGGGGTTAAGAGAGGTACTCTGGGCATGTAACCCAATTAGTTATTTTGGAGAGGATAGTCATAGAGAAGAAGTGTAAAAGTGTGTATAAAGTGTGTATAAAGTAGCTCAGTCATGTCCGACTCTATGTGAACCCACAGACAATAGACCATAAGGCTCTTCTGTCCATGAAGTTCTCCAGGTAAGAATACTGGAGTAGGTCTCCATTCCCTTCTCCCGGGGCTCTTCCTGACCCAGGGATTGAACCTGGGTCTCCTGCATTGCAGGTGGGCTCTCTACCATCTGAACCACTAGGGAAACCCTATGGAGAAGAAGAGATGATGTCAATCATAAAGCCTTTGGGTAATAGAGAGAATGACTGAATCCGTAACCATAGAGTTCCTGACCATTATTTTGCGTTTCAGCTCTACATCATTTCTTGCCCTTGAACCCCTGAAACCACTCACTGATGCTCTAAAATTTAGGCTGTCATGAGCACTATTCAGATTTTTCTAAGGTGTCTTAAGTAAGAGCCCAGGAAGATTTTTGTTAGATATAATTCAATTAAGTCAACTTGTAACATTTGAATGATTATGTAAATGTCCATATGAATCATGCAGAATACTACCCTGAATTTACTGGTTGCTGCTAACTTGTTTATAAAACTAAGCTGTAATGTTGATAGAAATTGTATATTATTATTTTATCTCTGATAAACAAAGGAGGAATAGAAGTTATTTCCTTTACAATGAAGAAATGAGACCCACTTCTTTATCCTTAACACTGCATTCTCAACTTGCTAATATTCTCTAAGCAAATTGTGGCTTTTATTGGTGTTACAGTGAAAAAAAAGCTGTATGACAGTGGAATAAATCAGACAGACAGAAGTATGATCCACCTATATGTGAAATATAAAAAAAAACACAACCCTCATGGATACAGAGATGAGATTGGTGGTTGCCAGATTAATAGGTAGGGGTCTGGTGAGCTAAATAGGTAAAGAGGGCCAAAAGATACAAATTTCCAGTTAAAAAATAATTATGTCATGGGGATGTAATGCACACCTGCTGACTTCAGTCAATAACAAATTGCATATTTGAATCTTGCTGAAATAGGTCTTAAAAGTCCTCATCAGAAGAAAATCAAATTTATTAACTATGCAACAAAGTTTAACTAGACTTACTGTGGTGATTATTTCACAATATATACAAATATCAAAGCATTATGTTGTACACAAGAAACTAATATAATGTCTTATGTAAATTATACCTCATTTAAAAATTTTAAGAAGACCTAAACAGGCTTTTCTACACACACACAAAAGAAGGAAAAGCTTAGTAAGTGCCTTAATTCTAATTTTAGAGAAACATGAGCAATATTAATTCTGTGTAACATATGCATGTGTCCTCTCCCTCATTGTAACCATCTTGTATTTTCTCGTCTGTCCTATATTCTAGGCTTCCCTGGTTCTATTCATCTTCACTTGCTCCATATTCTATGTTTGCCTCCTTGCTTAGTCATTCAGTCAAGTCCAACTCTTTGTGACCCTTTGGACAGCCTCCTCTGCCCATGGAACTCTCCAGACAAGAATACTGTACTGGGTTGCTGTTTCCTCCCCTGGGAATCTTCCCAACTCAGGGATCAAACCAGTGTTTCCTGTGCCTCCTGTAATGCAGGTGGATTCCTTATCTGCTGAGCCATGGAGAAGCTGCCCAGTATCTATTCATCATCACCAGCCCCATGTCTCTGTTAATCTTGGCAAAACTGAATGTCAATGCAAGATAAGAGCATTGCTTAGGAAGTAGACAGAACCTTCAAGAGTAATTACAGCCAACTTGACTTTCTATTTGAAAGGTACTGAGGACTC
This sequence comes from Odocoileus virginianus, assembly GCF_023699985.2. Lineage (NCBI taxonomy): Eukaryota > Metazoa > Chordata > Mammalia > Artiodactyla > Cervidae > Odocoileus > Odocoileus virginianus. The sequence goes on along the minus strand of NC_069705.1, from coordinate 39,557 downwards.
ACTGTGTAACTTCAGTTGCTCTTAGGTCTATATAGACATGAAGGATACCCACTTGCCTGAAATCTGAAAAAAATCTGGTACATTTCTAAACATTTGGTAGATATCTAAAGATTAATTCAATCCATATAAGAGTCCCCAGTCATAATATTCTGAATAATATTTTAATGTTTCCATAGAGCACCTTTATTATTAAATATAAAAAAATTGAGTTTACTTACTCTTCACTTACTGTATCCTCTCTGTTCTGAAATATCTTTGATTTATTCCCCTTAAAAGCAATAATGGCACCCATAATGAGGAAAGGTAGAAAAACATAGAAACTGATCACGAGGCCATTTTTTCGAGAAGCACCATGTCGTTTTATCAAGAAGTCTGTTTTAACTCAAAACATAACAGTACCTTTTAACTCTTTCAACTATGATATTCAAAGTATTTTAGTAATTCAAACAATAAAAATTTGGGATTCAATAATATAATCATAGAATGAATAAATTTAAAGTTATTCAAAATTTATTCAAAAATTTTCCAAAATTCTGTGACTATGCCCCAAAGTGCTTTATATATTTCTGCCAAATACATATATAAATATGTATGTATATTATATATATATAATATATATACATATATATATTATATATATATAATTTTCAATGTTTATATGTACATTTAATACTTATGTACTACACTCTCATGTATCACATCTCCTTCTGTAAACTGCTACTTAGAATAGATTAGATTGATATTATCATCTAACAGGTTCCTACAATTAAAAAAGAGCAAAATAAAGAATTTTTTTAAAAAATTATTTAGCAAAAATTATTGCTATGTCAAGGCCAATTTAAAATAAAACAGTAATAGCACATGAGGTTAAATTTTCATAATAGATTCATAAAGTGATATTACTTTAAATTAGAAAAAAAGATATTCCTCTTGGTGTTCTAAACATTACATGAAGCTGGAAAGCTAAATCTATGGAAATGGTGCAATTAAACAAAACCGACATATCAGACAACTAAAATGCAAAGAACTTATATTAAGCAAGCAGAATTATCACCATAGAAATTATGATGATATTAAGTATAAGCAAATTTAATGCCCCCTCCAAAAGACATAAGAATTGGTGATGTTGAAACACATACACAGTCTAATTATATGCCGATTAGAAGTAATTTACCTAAAAGAAAGTGGTTTAGGAAGTTTAATGTTTTCTAATAAATAAATTAACAAATATATGCAAAAGTATTGAAAATAATATAACATGAAGCAATCTCACGCTGCGATAGAACTCAACACTTTAAAGCTCTCCTTTCTTGGCCTCATCCATCAGAAAAGTTCAACTCCCCTTTGATAAATCTGTACTAAAATCATCACGTTACAAGTGGAACTTCCTTCCTCTGTGCTTACTTACTCCAAAGACTGATTAAAGAAATTATTATTGGATGAATTGGGAGATATCCATTATTCTATGGAAGAGAGATAGGGAGTTTCCACTCTGGGGCATAGTAAAAATTTTCCATTAATTGTGTCAAATAATAAAAATATAGAACAGGACAAGACTCTGAGGGAAATGGTTTCTGAAGGTCAACAGGAAATACAGCATTATAATATCTGAAGAAAAGGAAACACTATGTTAATTTTATGGAAATAGAATGCTACCTAGAGGGATCTTGCTGATATCAGCACAGAGAATTGGAATCCTAGGCAAAGTACAGCAATTTCCTGGAGGACAGAGTTCACAGTAGAATTATTGCTGGACATAAAGGGTGGAGCACTAAACACAGAGTTGCTCTGTAGATTAAGGCTTCTAAAAGTGTGAAGGGAGTCATCCTAGGTGTCCTTGGCAGAAGAAAAAGAAATACAGATGTGTGTGTGTATATACAGCAGTTCTTACTGGAGAGTGGAAAAAAAGATACTAGAATTTGAGTAGTGCTGATATAAAGAATACCAAGATCCCAGTTGCTTCATATCCTCACTGTGTTTTTTATTATAATAGTCATCCCAATGAATGTGAAGTACTATCTCCTTGGGGTTTTGATTTGCATTTTCCTAAGATGTTGAACATTGTATCATGGGCATTTTGTCCATTAGTATATCTCCTGTGGAGAAGAGCTTATTTAAATCCCTTCCCATTTTGAATTGAGTTATTTGTCTTTTTATTGTGGACTTGTAAATGTTCTCTATAGATTCTGGATACCAGTGCCATACAAGATATAATATTTACAAATGTTTTCTCCTGCTCTTTAGTTTGTTCTTCACTTTCTTGGTTGCATCATTTGCAGCACAAAAGTTCTTAATTTTGATGAAATTCAATCAGTCTGCTAAAATCCTTATCTTAGCTCTACATTTAGATCTATGGTTCATTTTCAGTTAATTTTTGTGAATATTGTTATGCAGTCATTTAGCTTCATTTGAATCTGGATATATATTTGCTCCAGCACCATTATTTTCAAAGATCATCTTTTTTGCTTTGAACTGTCTTGATGTCTTTGTCAAAAACCAGTGACTAAGTGTGTAGCTTTGTTTAGGACTCTGTCTTCCATTCCACTGAACTAAATGTCTATCCTTATTACTGAGACAGTATTACACTGCCTTGATTATTTTAGTGTTGTAATATGTTTTGAAATTGTGTTTTTTTCAGTTTCAAGTTTTCTTGAAAACTGTGGTTCCAAGATTGATTTTACTGTTCTGTGTTTCTGTAATTTCTGTAAGACTTTTAAGATCAGCTCGTCAGTGTCTGCAAAAGAGGCATTTGGATTTGTTAAGGATTGTATTGAATTTGCAGATCAATTTGGAGAGTATTTCTATATTAACAATATTGAATCTTCTAATACATTTGTTGGAGATGTCTTTACATTTATGTAGGTCACTCTTTTAATAATGTAGTTTTAGTTTTCAGTGTATATCTTACACTTCTTTTCATCAAATTATGTTTAAATATTGTATTATTTTTGTGGTGTCATAAAATGGAAATTTTGCCTGACAAATACACTTTATTGTCATAAAATAACCAATGCATTAAATGTATTGCTTTAACATTTTTGTGTATCAAGTTGGTGGCATTAAGTACACTCACATCTTTGTGCATCTATCATCACTATCAAACTTTAGAACTTTTACATCCTCCCAAGAGGAAATTATCCCTTAAATACTGACTTATCATCCCCTCTTCCCCCAGACCCCTACAACTACCTTTCTACTATGTCCCTATGAATTGGTGTCTGCAGGCACCTCATAAAAGCAGAATCATCCAATACTTGTCCCATGTGACTGGCTCATTTTATTTAGTATAAGATTTTCAAGCTTCATGCATATTGTACCATTTGTCAGAATTTCAATTCTTTTTTAAAGCTACATAATTTTCCATTGTATGTATATATCACTGTATGTTCATACTGTTGATGGACATTCTAGTGTTTTCAGCTTTCAGCTATTTGTGAATAATTCTGCTAAGACCATGGGTGTATAAACATTTCTTTGAGTCAGTGCTATTAATGCTTTGGAGTATATACCTAGATGTGGAATTTCAGGATAATATAGTATTATATTTTTTTGAGGACTCACCATGCAGTTTTCCACGTGGACTATAGCACTTTTATATTTCCACCTGAAATGCACAGGTATTCCAATTTCTCTATATTCTCATTAGTGCTTGATATTTTCTGAATTTTTTCAATAATAGGCATCCCAATAGATGTGAAATGGTATCTAGTTGGAGTTTCAACCTGCAATAGCCTAAGAGTAAAGTTGAGCAACTTTCATGTGCTTATTGACCATTGATATATCTTTTTTGAAGAAATGTCTATTCAAGTCCTTTGCCATTTTTAAATTGGGTTATATGTTTCTTTGTACTTGAGCTATAGGAATATTTTAAATGTTCTATAATAAATTCTTCATCAGATATATGATTTGCTAACATTTTCTCTTATTTTGTGGCTTAGCATTTTACTTTACTGATAGTGTCCTTTGATGCACAATAGTTTTTAATTATGATAAATTCTAATTTATCTACTTTTTCTTCTGTTGCCCAGGATTTCAGTGTTATAGTCAAGAAACCATTCCAGAATCGAGTGTTATGAATACTGCCGCCTTGTTTTCCTGTAAGAATTTTATAGTTTTAGTGCTTGATGTATAAATACTTGATTCATTTGGAGTTAATTTTTATATGGTATAAGTAAGGGTCCATATCTGTTCTTTTGCCTGTTGATATCCAGTTATCTCAATATAATTGGTGAAAAAAACTGTCTTTCCTTCCCTTGAGTAGTCATGCATCCTAATTGAAAATCAGACTGCATATGTGAGAGTTTCTCGACTCATTTTCTTCATTGGCATATTTCAGTTTTCTAATTTTGTTGTTCAATACATTGTTTTTAATTTTGCTGCCCTATATATCAACCCTGAGAAGGATTTTAACTTTGTAATGGTGATACTGAAATCGATCATACAAATGAAGTCTACTGCAAGTCATCAAACAGTGCTATCACAATTTCCTCCAAGAGAAGAATCAATGAATGAACAGAATATTTCTAATAACAAAAGGAAATATGATATTCTTATCCAGTTAGTCATACTTTGGCATGTAATACTTTGCCATGTATATATAGAATGTTCTGTATTGTAAGGAAGATCTAGGATAGTATCTTTTCACATTTCACTACATTTGGACATAAATATTTATTTGATATGATTCAAAAGTAGACAAATATGCATGCAAAGTTGACCAAAATGAGTTAAATGATGGAGGAATGATAAACATTGATTAATCATCTTAATTGATGCCTATAAATATAAAATATGCTGTAGTGTAGAGCAACATTATTTATAATACCTTTAAAGAAAGTGAAATAACAAATATGAAGTAATAAAACATGTAGAGTATATGGCGATAATTACAAAATATGATGAAGGAAATCAAAGAAGACATATAAATGGAGATAAACACTAAGTTCATAGACTGGAAGAATCAATAGTAAATAATAAAAATGTAAAACTTCCTAAATTTATCTATAGGTTTAACAAAATTTATATCAAAAACATGGAAAATTTTTTGGTAAACATAGACAAGATTAATGTACACGAAAGGAGATTAATACAGCTAAAACAATTTTGAAAAACAAGAATGAATTGAGAAGACTCACTTTTCTTAATGTCTAAGATTATCCTGTAGGTATCCTGTAAAAAGTAACTAAAAAAGAATCATGGTCTTAAATACTTTTTACAAATGGTGAGAGATTATTTTTCTGATTTATTGATGTCAATGACCAACCTAGACAGCATATTAAAAAGCAGAGACATTGCTTTGCTAATGAATGGCAAAAAAACACTACACTATTGTAAAGCAATTAGCCTCCAACTAGTAAAAATAAATGGAAAAAAAAAACTATCGCTTTTAAAGATATCACAGCAGAAAATTTCAAGACTTAAGATTGACAAAGAGCTCATACACTTGACACCAAAAGCATAGATCCAAACAGAAACACAAAAAGAGTTTACCAAAATAAAAACTGGAAAAAAAATACCTTTTGACCTGAGAATAAATAAATAAAGACTTGGAGAAAACAGGCTCAAATTACAAATCCCACAAAATAGATGTATATCTGCAAAGTCACTATTTAATAAACAATACAATTAGAAAATGGGCAAAAGATATGACTAGGGTTTTCATTTAGGTGGATATGCAGGTTCCAAATAAACTCATTAAAGATATTCAGTATCATTATCCGTTAGGGAAGGACAAACTTAAAACACAATGTGATATTGAAACACATCAATAGAAAGGCAAAAAAAAATAATAATAATAATCACTTGTTAGTCAGGATGCAGAAAACCCAGTCAATACTATATTATTGGTGGGAGTGGCAAACCATATAGTCACTCTGCAAAGTAGCTCAGCACTTGCTTTCAAAATTATAAATGGCTTACTTTACAAACAGCAATTTTGCTCTCAGCCATACTTCCCACAGAATTAAACATTTATTTTCATGTAGAATTTTCCACACAAATCTTCATTGCAGATCTACTCATAATTACTAAATATTGACATTCACAACATGTCATTCAAAGGATGGATAATTAAACAAAATATGATAGACAGAAACAGAGGAAAATAATAGAATGGGAAAGACGACAGTTCCCTTCAAGAAAATCAGAGATACCAAGGGAACATTTCCTGCAAAGATGGGCACAATAAAGGACAGAAATGGGATGAAACTAACAGAAGCAAAGATATTAAGAACAGATAGGAAGAATACACAGAAGAATTATACAAAAAAGAGCTTCATGATCCAGATAACCATGGTAGTGTGATCACTCACCTAGAGCCAGACAGCCTGGAAGGCGAAGTCAAGAGGGCCTTAGGAAGCATCACTATGAACAAAGTTAGTGGAGATGATGGCATTCCAGATGAGTATTTTCAAGTTCTACGGATGATGCTCTGAAAGTGCTGCAATCAACATGCCAGCAAATTTGGAAAACTCAGCAGTGGCCGCAGGACTGGAAAAGGTCAGTTTTCATTCCAATCCTAAAGAAAGGCAACGCCAAAGAATATTCAAACGACCTCACAATTGCACTCATCTCACACACTAGCAAAGTAATGCTCAAAATTCTACAAGCCAGGCTTCAACAGTACATGAACCATGAAATTTCAGATGTTCAAGCTGGATTTAGAAAAGGTAGAGGAAACAAAGATCAAATTTCCAACATCCATTGGATCATCGAAAAAGCAAGAGAGTACCAGAAAAAAAAAAAAAAAAACACATACTTTTACTTTATTAACTATACCAAAGCCTTTGACTGTGTGGACCACAATAAACAGTGGGAAATTCTTAAAGAGAGGAAACTACCAGACCACCTTAACTGCCTCCTGAGAAATCTATATGCAAGTCAAGAAGCAACAGTTAGAACCAGACATGTAAAAACAGACTGGTTCTAAATTGAGAAAGGAATATGTCAAGGCTGTATATTGTCACCCTGCTTATTTAACTTATATGCAGAGCACATCATGCAAAATGCTGGGCTGGATGACACCACCCTTGTATCTGAAAACAAAGAAGAACTAAAGAGCCTCTTGATGAAAGTGAAGAGTGGAAAAGTTGGCTTAAAATTTAGCATTCAAAAACTAAAATCATGGCATCCAGTCCCATCACTTCATGACAAATAGATGGAGAAACAATAGAAACAGTGACAGACTTTATTTTCTTGGGTTTCAAAATCATTGCAGACGGTAATGGCAGCCATGAAATTCAAAGACGCTTGCCCCTTGGAATAAAAGTTATGACCAACCTAGAAAGCATATTAAAAGGCAGAGACATTTCTTTGCTGACAAAGGTCCATCTAGTCAAAGCTATGTTTTTTTCCCAGTAATCATGTATGGAAGTGAGAGTTGGACCATAAAGAAAGCTGAGTGCCAAAAAATTGATCTTTTGAACTGTAGTGTTGGAGAAGACTCTGAGAGTCCTGTGGACTGCAAGATCAAACTAGTCAATCCTAAAGGAAATCAGTCCTGAATATTCATTGGAAGGTCTGACACTGAAGCAGAAACTCCAATATTTGGCCACTTGATGCAAAGAATATTTGGCCATCTGACTCATTGGAAAAGACTGATGCTGGGAAAGATTGATGGCAGGAGGAGAAGGAAACAACAGAGGACAAGATGGTTGGATGGCATCACTGACTTGATGGACAAGAGTTTGAGTAAACTCTGGGAGTTGGTGATGTACAGGGAAGCCTGGTGTGCTGCAGTCCATGGGGCTGCTGCAAAGAGTCAGACACAACTGAGTGACTCAATTGAATTGATACCAGTGAAACGTGAATCTGGTCATATATTTCATCGATGTTCATTTCCTGGCTTTGATATTCTACTGTAGTACTGAAACATATTAACAGTGAGTGACCTAAGTTGAATAAAGGAATTACAAGAAGTGAAGTGAAAGTTGCTCACTGGTGTCTGACTCTTTGTGACCCCATGGACTGTAGCCTAGCGGGCTCCTCTGCCCATGGGATTCTCCAGTCAAAGAATACTGGAGTAGGTAGCCACTCTCTTCTCTAGGAGATCTTCCTGACCCAGGGATCAAATCTTTGTCTCCTGTATTGCAGGCAGATTCTTTACCATCTGAACTACAAGGGAAGCCCCTAAGAAGTACAAGATTATTCTCTAAATATTTTTGTAACTCTTCATGAAACTATAATTATTTCAACAGAAGAAATTAACTAAAAGTAACAATGGAGTATCATTAAACATCTAAAACTGGCAAAATAAAATCACACAGAACCATCAAAAATGACAAAACCAAGTGTTTATGAAGTGTGGATCATCTGTGCCAAGAAACTCACAGATGAATGGAGGGAAGGAAAACAGTAAAACCACTTTCAAAAATAGTTTGGCTGTTTCTTAAAAAGTTAAAAATACAGTGAGTAAATGATCCAGCAATGTCACTTATAGGTACTATAGAGAGAACTTACACAGAGACAATATGCCATTGTACATGTTTATAGCAGTTTTATTCATAATTGCTCAAATCTAGAAATGTCTCAGTTATACTTCAAAGGGTGAATGGATAAGAAATCAACAGTACACATTTCAATAAAAGGCTACTTAGCAATAAAGAGGAATGAACTACTAAAACATGTTACAATAGGTATAAATCTCAAATGCATATATACTGTCCAGGACCTTTGGGAAAAGTAAGTCTGTAGTGACAGAAATGAGGTCATTGGTTGCAAGGAACTGGCAGTGCAAGATAAACACAAAGGTCAGCCAGATGGAAGTGCTGAGATGATGAATCTATTGTGTATCATGACTGAGTTGGTGGGAACAGAATACATGCATTTTTCAATATAAATAGAACTGTATACCACTGAGCATGTTACTGTGTGTAAAAAAAAGTCAAATAGATTTAATTAAAGTAATTATTTAAAAAAGAGACAATTGCTAATAAGTTTTCCAAAATTTCCAAAAATACAACTTTTTGATTCACGATCTCAGCCAACCGAAAAGAATATACTCAAAAATACATCTTGGTAAATTATAGTGAAACTATGGAAAATCAGCAATATAAATTAAGTCTGAAATGCAGACAAGGAATGAAAGAAGTGTTATATTATTGGATGAATAATGACAGCTGAATTCTCATCACAAAATGGAAGCCCGGATACAGTAGGATTACATCTTTGAACTGCTGAAAGAAACAATTCTACTTCCAGTGAAAATATCATTTTATGTTAAGACATTATAAAAACATTTTAAAAGCAAAAACTGAGACAATTGGTCAATACAAAGTACATGCAAAAAGAAAAACAAAACAAAGCTTGACAAGGTAAAAAGACAATGACCCACATGGAAATTTGAATGTCATGAAGTAGAGAAACCCTAGAAAACAGTAAACAGGTGGGAGTAAATGTAAATATTTACATTAAAATTCTTAACATCCCACTGGCTATTTTAGGGCAAAGACTATGATGTATTGTCAGGTTTACAACATATACATAAATAAAATATACAAAAACAGAAGCACAAATGATGGAAAGACATTAATGAAATTACACTGCTCTCAGAGTTTTACACTGTGAAATTTAGAAACAGTTTTGCTAAATTTGTTCATAAATGTTCACCAAATACATTAAAAACTGTTTTGTGTCCTCAACTATGCATACATGTTGGATGTGGAAGACTTTATCAGTTTTATCTTTCAGTAGTATAGTTAACTTGTAAGAGATAACTCCATTGTGAACTAGCACATCACAATAGTTAACATACTTGGAATATATAGACTATCTAATAAAACTATCATCTACTCTATCATTGGGCTTCCCTGGTGGCTCAGAGGTTAAAGCATCTGCCTGCAATTTGGGAGACCTGGGTTCGAGCCCTGGATTGGGAAGATCCCCTGGAGAAGGAAATGGCAACCCACTCCAGTATTCTTGCCTGGAGAATCCCATGGACAGAGGAGCCTGGTGGGCTACAGTCCACAGGGTCACAAAGCATCAGACACAACTGAGTGACTTCACTTCACTTCACTTCACTTTATCATTTAATTATACCTATCTAGAAAACTGTTGTATAAATAGAAATGCTTGGGGAAGCATGTTTAAAATTAGGGGAGACATATTAAAATATTCATGTCTAGATTTGAAATAAAGTACATACAAAATTTTGATTGATAATATGACCTAGAGCTGTGCTGTATAATATATATATATATACATATTATGTATATAATGTAATATATGTAATATAATGTATAATATGATAGCTACTAGCCAAAGTACCAAGGGAACATTTCATACAAAGATGGGCACAATAAAGGGCAGAAATGGAAAGCACCTAACAGAAGCAGAAGAGATTAAGAAGAGGTGGCAAGACCACACAGAAGAACTGTACAGAAAAGGTCTGAATGACCTGGATAACCCTGATGGTGTGGTCACTCAACTAAAGCCAAACATCCTGAAATGTTAAGTCAAATGGACCTTAGGATGCATCACTATGAGCAAAGTTAGTGGAGGTGATGGAATTCCAGTTGAGCTATTTCAAATCCTAAAAGCTGATGAGGTGAAAGTGCTGCACTCAATATGCCAGCAAATTTGGAAAACTCAGAAGTGGCCACGGGACTGGAAAAGGTCAGTTTTCATTCCAATCCCAAAGAAAGGCAATGCCAAAGAGTGTTCAGATTACTGAACAATTGTGTCCATTTCTCACACTAGCAAAGTAATTCTCAAAATGCTTCAAGCTAGGCTTCAACAGGGTGTGAACCGAGAACTTCCAGATGTATAAAGTGGATTTAGAGGAGGCAGAGGAAAGCAAGAGAATTCCAGAAAAGCATCTACTTTTGCTTCATTGACTACACTAAAGCCTTGGACTGTATGGATCACAATGAACTGTGGAAAATAGTTTAAGAGATGGACATACCAGACCAAGTTACCTGCCTCCTGAGAAATCTGTATGCACATCAAGAAAAAACATTTAAAACTGAACATTCAACAGACTGGTTCCAAACTGGAAAAGGAGTTCATCAAGGCTGTATATTATCACCCTGCTTATTTAACTTATATGCAGAGTACATCATGAGAAAAGCTGGGCTAGAAGAAGCACAAGCTGGAATCAAGATTGCCGGGAGAAATACCAATAACCTCAAATATGCAGATGACACCACCCTTATGGCAGAAAGTGAAAAGGAACTAAAGAGCCTCTTGATGAAAGTGAAAGAGGAGAGTGAAAAAGTTGGCTTAAAGCTCAACATTCAGAAAACTAAGATCATGGCATCTGATCCCATCACTTCATGGGAAATAGATGGGGAAACAGTGTCAGACTTTATTTTTCTGGGCTGCAAAATCACTGCAGATGGTGATTGCAGCCATGGAATTAAAAGATGCTTACTCCTTGGAAAGAAAGTTATGACCAACCTAGATAGCACATTAAAAAGCAGAGACATTACTTGCCAACAAAGGTCCGTCTAGTCAAGGCTATGGTTTTTCCAGTGGTCATGTACGAATGTGAGAGTTGGACTGTGAAGAAAGCTGAGCGCCAAAGAATTGGTGCTTTTGAACTGTGGTGTTGAAGAAGAGTCTTGAGAGTCCCTTGGACTGCAAGGAGATCCAACCAGTCCATCCTAAAGGAGATCAGTCCTGGGTGTTCATTGGAAAGACTGATGCTGAATGAAACTCCAATACTTTGGCCACCTCATGCGATGAGTTCTTATTGGAAAAGATCCTGATTCTGGGAGGGATTGGGGGCAGGAGGAGAAGGGGACGACAGAGGATGAGGTGGCTGGATGGCATCACCGACCTGATGGACATGAGTTTGAGTAAACTCCGGGAACTGGTGATGCATAGGGAGGTCTGGCGTGCTGCGATTCATGAGATCACAAAGAGTTGGACATGACTGAGTGACTGAGCTGAACTGAACTGGAAGCAATAAATTCACTAAGGGGAATTTTACATAGTTTGGGAAAAAATTAGCTACATACTCAGGATTAGAGGGTGGAAAGAGAAACTAAGCAATTAAAGATACCTTTAATGATACCTTTAAACAATTAAAGATACCTTATATATTTAGGAAGAAGGTAGGTTTATTGAATAATTTGATATGAAGATTAACATGGAGCTTGATGAAATTGTTAAGTTGATTAAGCCACTGTGATGAGAGGTTACCAATTTTATGAGAAACAGATTGAAATGGGAATGGGAAATAATGAGTTCAGTTTAAATATATGTTGTCCTGGAGGTGGTTGTGGAATAGCAGGTATATGTACTGAATGGGTAGTTAGTAATAAGAGTCTGGTGCTCCAGAGTTTGAGGTGAAATATATAGATTTATGAAGACACACAAAAAAAGGAAATTCCAAGGAAAAATAGTGAATAATATCAACTAAGAGATGCATATGGGGGAAAAAGGTGATTCAAAATAGAATTGAGGGCAATACAAATGATCTGGGGATTAGGAGAAAAGAATTCAAGTAGAAAATAAAACTGAAGTGTATGGTAGGTAGAAGATTGTATAGTTATACTGATAAAAATAAAATAGAAATTCAGAGTGGGATATTAGTGAGTAATTTTAATACTACTCAGAGATCAGGTAGAATGAGAATAGAGAAAGTGATCATTGTGTTGGCAGTAATGAGTCAATTGTGACCATCTCCATTGTATTCTCCAAGAAGAAGAAGCTGAGGAAGAGCCAGAGAGTCGAAATGATTTTAGGGAGCAAAATGTGTGAAATGAAGAAGGAAGTAGTATTGAGTAACAGGAGGTTAGGATCATAATGAAGACTTGACAAAGTTTCTGCCAACTCAGAAAAGTTGCTCCAGAGCAAAGGAGCTGGTGAGCAAACATTGCTCATTAAAGGAGACAAAGGTTAGGTCTTTTTACCACTGTTTGCTTGGTAATTGAGCTGTTACTTTTCCAGAAGGTCATGTAGTTGGCTCAAAAATAGACAGACCTTAAATCAGCTAAGAATTTGAGGCTGCCATTGGCTGCCTTCCTCCCTTGGGAAGCCAATCCTTTCTTTTATTCTCTTCTTTTTTTTTTAATTGAAGTATAGTTGATATACAGTATTAGTTTCAGGTGTACAGCAGAGTAATTCAGTTATGCATATATAGAAAGTGAAGTCGCTCAGTTGTGTCCCACTCTTTGCAACCCCATGGACAGTAGCCTGCACCAGGTTCCTCCATCCATGGGATTTTCTATGCAAATAATATATATATTTATATTATATATATGTATTTCATATATATAATATATATATATTATATGCAAATAATATATATATATATGTATTTCAGATTTTTTTCCCTGATATGTTGTCAAAAAATAGTATAATTCCATGTACTATACAGTAGGTCCTTGTTGGTTATCTGTTTTATATATAGTAGTGTGTATATGTTAGCCCCAAACTCCTAATCACTTTTTCCCTTTGGTAACCATATCTTTGCTGTTTATGTTTGTGGGTCTATTTCTGTTTTGTATGTTAATGCATTTGTATCATTTCCTTTAGGGTCCACACATAAGTGGTATTATATATTTGTCTTTGACATACTTCACTTATGATAATCCTTAGTTACACCCATGTTGCTGTAAGAAGAATTATTTTATTCTAGTCTATGGCTGAGTAATATTCCATCGTATAAATATATCACTTCTTCTTTATCCATTCATCTCTCAATGGGCATTTAGGTTGCTTCTATATCTTGAAAAGGCTGTCTTTTCTTCATTGTATGTTCTCATCTCTTTTGTCATAGATTAGTTCATCTTAGGTGTGTACAGTTTATCTCTTGGTTTTCAATCTTTTTCCATTAACCTATAATTCTGTTTTTGTGCCAGTACCGTACTGTTTTCATTACTGTAGTTTTGTATAGTCTGAACTCTGGGAGGCTGATTCTTCTATATCTATTTTTCTTTCTCAAGATTGCTTTGGCTATTTGGGGTCTTTCATGCATCCATACAAATTAAAAGAAATTTATTACAGATATATGAAAAATGCCATTGGTAATTTGATAAGGATTGCATTGAATTTGTACATCATCTTGGGTAGTATAGTCATTTTAACAATACTGATTTGTCCAATACAAGAACGTGATATATCTTTCCAAACATTTGTGTCATCTTCAATTTCTTTCATGAGTGTCATATAGTTTTCAGAGTACAGGTCTGTTTGTCTCCTTAGGTAGTTTATCCCAAGGTATTTTATTCTTTTTGATGCAATGGTATATAAAATTGTTTCCTTAATTTCTGTTTCATTGTTAGTGTTTAGAAAAGCAAAGATTTCTGTACATTAATTTTGTATCCTGGGACTCTACCAAATTCATCGATGAGCTCTAGTAATTTTCTAGTAGCATCTTTAGCATTCTCCATGTATAGTATTGGTATCTATCGTCATCTGAAAATATATGTGTTCAGCTCAAATTCTAGGGATCCAGACTTTTATTTCCATGAATACTTTCAAGTCTGGATACTTTCTAGCCCATAAATACCTGAAACCAACAAAGCTTCAACCAGGCATATTATCTCCCAAATCTTGTACAAATCTGCCTCTCGTGAATGTTTGTCACAATCTTTTCAGCTGCTTAGTCATTAACAGTGTCAGAAATCTTCATGTTTCCCAGGTGGCTCAGTGGTAAAGAATCTGCTTGCCAATGCAGAAGACGCAGATGATGCAGGAGACAAAGATTCAAACCCCGGGTCAGGAAAATCCCCAAGAGAAGGAAATGGCAATCCACTCCTGTATTCTTGCCTGGAGAATTCCATGGACAGAGGAGCCTGGCTGGTTACAGTCCATAAGGGTGGCAAAGAGTGAGACACAACTCAGTACACACACACGCAATTTTCGTGTAAACTAGTTGACAAATCTGTTGTTTTTCTATACATAATGTAAGGGTAAAAAACCTATAAGATAAAAATATTGATCTTCTCTAGTACCAGAAATGAAGGAGGACTTCTATCTCCCAGACTCATGCAAACAGACACTTCCTTTGCTTGGGTGTTTACTAAATGGTTTCAGTCGTGTCTGACTCTTTGTGACCCTATGGATTGTATGTAACCTGCCAGTCTCCCCTGTCCATGCAAGAATACTGGAGTTGATTGCCATTTCCTCCTCCAGAGGATTTTCCCAACCCAGGATCTCACCAACAGCTCCAGAGACTCCTGCATTGGCAGGTAGGTTCTTTACCACTAGTGCTACCTGAGAAGCCCAAACTTCCTTTAAAAATGTATAACTGCTAACTCTCTAGAAGGTGTATGCAACTCTTTTTGAGAATAAAGTGCAACCCTTGCCAGTTTCACATTGCAGGGGTGTTTTTCTTAAGGGCTTTGTAGCCATCTATTTCAATCATGGGCTTCCAAGTTGGTTCAGTGGTAAAGAATCCGTCTGCCAATGCAGGAGACCTGGGCTCCATCCCTGGGTCCCATAAAATGCTCTGGACTAGGAAATGGCAATCCACTCCAGTATTCTTGCCAGGGAAATACATGGACAGAGCAGCATAGGCTATAGTCCACAAGTCCGATAAGAGTTCGAGGGAACTCAGAGACCAAATAAAATCCTGCCTCAGACCACACTTCACCTGCCTTCGAGCCTCAAGAGGCCAAAACCTCTCCCACTCTTACCCCTAAACCTCCCCTCGCCACTCTAGCCCCACCCCTCGCCACTCTAGCCCCTCCCCTCCTCTCTGCCGTCCAGCCCCACCCCTCTCCAGTCCCTTACTCCAGCCCCGCCCCTCCTCTCCTGCCCCACCCCTCTCCAGTCCCATCCTCCAGCCCCGCCCCTCTTCTCCGCCCTCTAGCCCCGCCCCTCTCCAGCCCCACCCTCCAGCCCTGCCTCTCCTCTCTGCCCTCTAGCTCCGCCCCTCAGCCCCAGCCCAGCCCCGCCCCTCCCAGACCGCGCGCCCAATCCCCGTCATGCTTGGCGAACAGCGCGAGCTACGTCCAGTCAACCGCCTTCCCTGAGGCGATGCCGGTCACGCAATGTTATCTCTCCTCCTAATCCTCACAGGGCTGGGCCGGCTGGCCTCAGCGGGCCATCGTAAGTGAGGACCCTGCCGGATAGGAGGGGAGCCCATCGTCGCAGTGTCCCTTGGCGTGGGGGTGGAGGGGTTGCCCTCCTGGCCCCAGAAGCCCAGGCCAGGCTGGGGGAGCCCGGGCGGGTCTGGTCGGAGTCCTGCCCAGTTTCAGACTTCTTTTCAGATTTCTGCCAGGCCCGCTGGTCGGAGGTATAGTTGTCCTTCACTCCCAGATGGGGACACAGGTCTTCTAGGGAGACGGGGTGGGGGTGGGGGTAGGGGGAGGATCCTGGATGGGGTCCAGGGGACATCTTCTTAAAACACAGTATGATATTTTGGGGTGTGTGGGTGGGGGTGTGTGTGGGGGTGTGTGTGTGCGCGTGCACGTGCGCGGGTGCGCGCGCACTGGGGCTTGGAAGATCCACACCTGATGTGATAGGAGAGGACAAGTAAGAAAGGATGCGGTCATGCCCTGGGGGATGCTCACTCTTGTTTTCCTTACTGCAGACTCTGAAACATCACTTCTACAAATTACAGTGCCACGGAAGACTGAGACAAACACCAAAGATGGCAGTATTTCAGAAACACATGTAATTAACAAATCACTTTAAAATAAAAGAGTGTTTTATTTTTACTGGAGTGCAAGACCCAAATCGATGCATGCCTTCATGACATTTTGTGTTCTAAAGATTGTGTTCAAGAGACGTTTTGTCTGAGGAGAGCAAGTGCTTTCTTTTCATTTCTCAAGTAAATATAAACCTTATGAAATAGTTTTGAAATACAGATTCAAAGAGAAGAAATGCCTTGAATTCGTATCACACAAAAAGGAGTCTATGGTCTACTAAATTTTCTATGTAAATCTCATATGTAAATGAGGCCATACAAATATTTAACTTGTAGCATGATTTTAAGATAACAGTATATAAATATCTTCATGCCTATATTTAACATATATGTGTATATGTATATCTTTGCAAAAATAAAAGTAATATTATTTTTTATATAACATGATAAAGTGTATCCCTTATGTACATTGTAAAATGAAATCTAGGCAGTGAAGAGACTTGTTAAGAAAGTGAATGGCTATCTCACTTTCTAAAGGCAGTAAATTTGAAGGAAGTTTTAGAGACATGCATACACACACATAAAATTTTAATGAGTGTGTATGAGAATTGTAGTTGGCTTTTCCTTTTATGGGTAGAGTTAGGAGTTAATTTTATGATAATTACTAACAGCCCTGTCATTATTTTCCTTAACTATAGAGTATCTTATATGTAACATCATAAAATGTCTCAAACTTTAGATGGTTAAATAGTTTCATTTCTTTTTTTCCTTGGGGTTGGTCTTGATCCCTGTCTCTTGTACAGTGTCACGAACCTCAAGGCATTCTGTCTTTCAAATCTAGTCCCTTAAATCTATTTCTCACTTCCACTGTGTAATCATAAGGGATTTGATTTAGGTCATACCTGAATGGTCTAGTGGTTTCCCCCACTTTCTTCAATTTAAGTCTGAATTTGTAAATAAGCATGATCTGAGCCACAGTCAGCTCACAGTCTTCTTTTTGCTGACGGTATAGAGCTTCTGTATCTTTGGCTGCAAAGAATATAATCAATCTGATTTTGGTGTTGGCCATCTGCTGATGTCCATGTGTAGAGTCTTATCTTGTGTTGTTGGAAGAGGGTGTTTGCTATGACCAGTGCGTTCTCTTGGCAAAACTCTATTAGCCTTTGCCTGCTTCATTCTGTACTTGAAGGCCAAATCTGCCTGTTACTTCAGGTGTTTCTTGACTTCCTACTTTTGCATTCCAGTCCCCTATAATGAAAAGGACATCTTTTTTGGGTGTTAGTTTTAAAAGGTCTTGTAGGTCTTCATAGAACCAGTCAACTTCAGCTCTTCAGCATCACTGGTCGGGGCATTGACTTGGATAACCATGATATTGCTGATATTGTTTGCTGTGGAAATGAACAGAGATCACTATGTCATTTTTGAGAATGCATCCAAGTACTGCATTTGGACTCTTTTGTTGACTATGATGGCTACTCCATTTCTTGTAAGGGATTCCTGCCTACAGAAGGAGATATAATGGGCTTCTGAGTTAAATTCACCCATTCCAGTCCATTTTGGTTTGCTGATTCCTAGAATGTTGACATTCACTCTTGCCATCTCATGTTTGACACTTCCAATTTGCCTTTATTCATGGACCTAACATTCCAGGTTCCTATGCAACATTGCACTTTACAGCATCAGACCTTCCTTCCGTCACCAGTCACATCCACAACAGGATGTTGTTTTTGCTTTAGCTCCATCCCTTCATTCTTTCTGAAAAAGAAATGCAGAAAGGCAAAATGGCTAAGAAAGCCCTACAAATAGCTGTGAAAATAAGAGAAGTGAAAAGCAAAGGAGAAAAGGAAAGATATAAGCATCTTAATGCAGAGTTGCAGAGAATAGGAAGGAGACATAAGTCTTCCCCAATGATCAATGCAAAGAAATAGAGGAAAACAATAGGATGGGAAAGACTAGAGATCTCTTCAAGAAAATTAGAGACACAAAGAATATTTCATGCAAAGATGGGCTCAATGAAGGACAGAAATTGTATGGACATAACAGAAGCAGAAGATATTAACAAGAGGTGGCAAGAATACACAGAAGAACTGTACAAAAATGATCTTCACGACCCAGATAATCACAGTGGTGTGATCACTCACCTAGAGCCAGGCATTCATTAATGTGAAGTCAAGTGGGCCTTAGGAAGCATCACTACGTACAAAGCTAGTGGGGGTGATGGAATTCCAGTTGAGCTATTTCAAATCCTGAAAGATGATGCTGTGAAAGTGCCGCACTCAACATGTCAGCAAATTTGGAAAATTCTGCGATGGCCACAGCACTGGAAAAGGTCAGTTTTCACTCAAATCCCAAAGAAAGGCAATGCCACAGATGCTCAAGCTACTGCACAATTGCACTCATCTCACACGCTAGTAGAGCAATGCTCAAAATTCTCCAAGCAAGGTTTCAGCAATACATGAACCATGAATTTCCAGATGTTCAAGCTGCTTTCTATTGGATCATCGAAAAAGGAAGAGTTCCAGAAAAATATATACTTCTGCTTTATTGACTATGCCAAAGGTTTTGACTGTGTGGATCACAATAAACTGTGAAAAATTCTGAAAGAGATGGGAATACCAGAGCACCTGACTTGTCTCTTGAGAAATCTGTATGCAGGCCAAGAAGCAACAGTTAGAACTGGACATGTAACAACGGACTGGTTCCAAATAGAAAAAGGAGTATGTCAAGGCTATATATTTTCACCCTGCTTATTTAACTCATATGTGGAGTACATCATGAGAAACACTGGACTGGAAGAAGCACAAGCTGGAATCAAGATTGCCAGGAGAAATAT
Organism: Odocoileus virginianus; assembly: GCF_023699985.2. Taxonomy (NCBI): domain Eukaryota; kingdom Metazoa; phylum Chordata; class Mammalia; order Artiodactyla; family Cervidae; genus Odocoileus; species Odocoileus virginianus. Next base: position 20,184 of record NC_069705.1, on the reverse strand, counting down.
CAATAACCTCAGATATGCAGATGACACCACCCTTATGGCAGAAAGTGAAGAAGAACTAAAAAGCCTCTTGATACAAGTGAAAGAGGAGAGTGAAAAAGTTGGCTTAAAGCTCAACATTCAGATAACTAAGACCATGGCATCTGGTTCCATCACTTCATGGCAAATAGATAGGGAAACAGTGGAAACAGTGGTTGGCTTTGTTTTTTGGGCTCCAAAATCACTGTAGATGGTGATTGCAGCCATGAAATTAAAAGACACTCCTTGGAAGAAAAGTTATGACCAACCTAAACAACATATTAAAAAGCATAGACATTACTTTGTCAATAAAGGTTCTTCTAGTCAAGGCTATAGTTTTTCCAGGAGTCACGTATGGATGTGAGAATTGGACTATAAAGAAAGCTGAGTGCAGAAGAATTGATGCTTTTGAACTATGGTGTTGGATAAGACTCTTGAGAGTCCCTTGGACTGCAAAGAAATCCAACCAGTCCATCCTAAAGGAGATCAGTCCTGGGTGTTCATTGGAAGGACTAATGTTGAAGCTGAAACTCCAGTATTTTGGCCACCTGATTTGAAGAGCAGACTCATTGGAAAATTATCCCACCTGATGCTGGGAATAATTGAGGGAGGGAGGAGAAGGGGACAACAGAAGATGAGATGATGGATGGCATCACCAACTCAATGGAAATGGTTTTGGGTGAACTCTGGGAGTTTGTGATGGACAGGGAGGCCTGGTATGAGGTTCATGGAGTCTCAAAGAGGCAGACACGACTGAGTCACTGAACTGAAAATAGTTTCATAAACCTTCCTGAATAGTCATCTCAATAGAATCAAGAGTCAAGCCACTATAAAAAGTTGTTGATAAATAATGCAAATGTCTACCAAAATAGTTGCATTTTATTTGACTCTTGTTCACAAAGATAGCTTATTGACCTGAGGTCTCCTCTTCAGTCTCTTCAGTCTTCTTATCTTTGCTCTAGTGAACATCCCCAGTGAATGCTTCATGTCTAACAGGTGTTTTTTAGCTAAGCCTTAACAAGAGATTGCACATGTGTATATCAACTGTGAATCATTTTGATTAGTTGTCAGTCTTTTTCTGGTTTTACTTCTCTTTTAATAAGAACAACTTTGGATAGGACACTTTGTTTTCCAGAAGGCAAAAATGTTAATGTAAAGACACAGGGATGGGGTAGGAATCCAGTTACAACCCCAGTACCATGATCTGAGAGGAATGTACTCAAAATTTTGTTAAATGAAAAACTGTTAGACACTGGGGCAGGTTTTATAGACTGAGTGGTTTAGTTCTGACTGGCTCACTTTGTGGCACCAAGAAACACCAGTGACTATGTATTTATAAAAGCTATTATATCCCCCAAAATGATCATCGGGAGGCACTGAAATGTTGAGGAGAGTATAATGAAAAAGTATAGTGAAAATGCTTCCAAAAGAAAGCATGAAACTCCATGATAATAGCAGGAAAAAGAGATCATTTGGTACACATACATGCACACACACACACACACACACACACACACACACACACAATATTATGAGATAAACATCCTTTGCTTTAAAATATTCATTTCTCAAGGAACATATAATGCTTCTAAATTTCTATGAATTTAATACAATGTCATCAGCATGTATAGCATGAAAACTGATGGCACAGCAGAGAGAAATTTTCAAATGCATTTCCATAGAGAGACCTTTAAATTTTTTCGCAAATGTTGATTGACCAATGTTAAAATTTTTCATGTGGGGAAGGGACATTTGAGCAAGAAAAGTAAGCATTTTATTGAAGAATAAAGTGACCCCAATGAAGTTTTCCCCTTTTTGCTCTTTGTTTAGACACACTAGACTCTATGGATATCACATATGAAGGTTTTATATACAGATAAAAGCTATGTTGCAGCAAGAAAAAGAGAATTCAAGTAAGTATCAGGAATCCAGGAAGCTTCCCCATGAGTTAGCTCCATGTGAGCCTGTGCTCTGGGAATACGTTGAGACTCTGGCTTTAAAATCAGAAGATTTATGGGAGTAATCTTGGCTTTGGGAGAACTCCTTACAAAGCTTTCAGTGATCTCTTAAGTAACCAAGCTGGCCTTGGTTGTGTTAGGGAAACACAACAGAAGCTAACAGAAGCTAACCTTGCCCGGGTGGTGGGGGTGGGTGGGTTGTACTGTAGACTGCATTAATTTTAAGTCTCAATGCCCTTGTTTTAACCAAGAGTCAGAAACACCCAAACTTGTCACTATCTACAGAAACAGAACTTTTCTAATCAAGCTGCACGTATGCTCGGTCTCTATTGTAAATAATGCTTCTGAAGAATACTTCTTATACTTTTCAAGAATATATGTCATTTAATGAAATTAGCACAGCAAGGAGAATAAATAAATAAATGAGAAACATATAGGGACAGTATAGCACTCATTTTCTGGGAACAGTACAGTGAGGTTAAAAGTTAACAAAAAGACTGAGAAATGTATTTGAAAATTTAAAAATATATTACATGGTTCATGGGTTGATGGAGAGATCATAAACTGTAATCAATATTAAATAATAAACAATGAATGAGAATGAAAAAAATTGCAAAGAAAAACGTGTATCATGCTCTCAAGTTTATATAATAGCATAATATACTCCTATCCACAAATAAATGACAGAAAATTGTTGGAAATTTAAAAATAGAAAAATATATATAACCTTAAAATTCTTAAAGATTCTCCTTAAAGGAAGAGGTAGAATTAACGAAAAAATAAATAAACTGAAGTAGCTCAGATTCCCAATGTCAAAACTTGATTTCTGAGAAGCAGGTAAAACAGAACATTTGGTGAGAGATGTACTGTTAGAAGTGAGACTCACACAAATGCGGACTGGTCAATAGAATCTGAATTCCAGATATCATCCTTTAGTAGAAGAACTGCCTTTTAGCTTTCTGAATGGTGCCTTTAGGTGAACATCAGATTTTAGTTTAATTTTGTTTTATCTTAGAAGGGAACTTGCTTGGTATTCTTTAATTTTCCTTTTATTTTCTCTGGAAACTGTAAAGTAAGGAACAATCAGAAAACTCAAATTTCTTCAAAGTTTACTCAACATTTCTAAATGTAATCATTTTAAGTGAAAATTGGTTTATGAGACTTTAATGCTAATAACTAATGCTCTCATTTTGCAGTAGATTTATAATCCTAGAGTTTATGTAACTTGGATTATGGTTAATTCTGTCATATGTTCCAAGATTGAAAAAAGATTACTTTAATAATACATCTCTGTAGAAGTGGAGATATAGTTTGTTTTTGTTAATTTTAGTCTCTTAGACATTTCTGACTGTTTGGAGACTCCATGGACTGTGGCCTGCCGGTTCCTCTGTCCATGTGATTTCGCAGACAAGAAGACTGGAGTTGGTTGCCATTTCCTTCTCCAGTATATATAATTTTGATACATGATATCATCCCTTTTTATATGAAAGAGTACATATTTTTTAAAATTAGGACTTTTTCAGAGATTTGAAATACCTAATAATTACTTTCTCTCTGAATCCTTTGCCATAGGTCACCTATTCCATCCAAATTGCCAAGAAAACATACACTCTCCCACTTGAAAAACAGTAAGTGGACATTCTTTTCATAGAGTTGTTTTTAGTTTCTTAAGTTTTTAATGGCTTCCTATAACTGAGTCTACATTAAAGCCTAAACATTCAAAGGCATGAGTATTTTATTTAACATGTCTTCTCGTTAATTCATGTCAGATTAGACTTTTGAGTCATTATCATTAGATTTTAAGTCTAATATTCAGATTCAATGATAATGATATAAATATTGGAGCATATGAAATACATGAACATCATTTTATGTAACGCCTTACTTTTAATTACATTACAATTATAAATGAGCTAATGCTATCTGCCCATAATTCAGTCTGTTTGTTTCATGTCATTTTACATAATTATGTGACTTCATGCATTTTGTTTGATGTTACACTCTCAGTTTGTCTCATTTTGCTATAGTATATACTTTTAATGTCTTCATATTTCTGCTTTCATTCTGTGAGGAAACCAACATCAATAACCTGTGTGTATCACTCCATGACTTTCTAACCTAAATTTCATCTTTACCTGAAATAAAACATACAGAAACCTACCTAAAAAACGATTTCTTTGCTCAAATGCACATTGTCTTCTGCAAGTGTCTTATTTAATAGCAGCATATATTTCCTTTCTCTGTATGTATATTTCCACTCATTTTTAGTAGTGAGAATGCATGGTATATAGTATTGATGGGTAATGAGGTTATTTCCAGGGATTGTCACTATAGACTCTGACAAGAAGCATCCTCATCCATGTATTTTTATATCATATAGATTTTGGTACATAACAGATGGTATAAATTAATGGACTTCTGGATCAAGAAGGATGAATGCTAAAAATAGTCATAACAATAATAATAATAATGACAAGAACAACAGTAACTGACATTTACTGTGCAAGTACTGTTTTCCAAGTGCATTTCTAACAATCTGCATGTTGCTGAGTCATGTATGACCCTTTGGTACCTCATGGACTGCAACATGCTAGGCTCTCCTGTCCTCCATTAACTCCCAGAGTTTGCTCAAATTCATGTCCACTGATGCAGTGATGCTATCTAACCATCTCATCTTCCACCACCCTCATCTCTGTTTGCCTTCAATCTTTCCCAGCATCAGTGTCTTTCCAATGAGCAGATTCTTCACACCAGCTGGCCAAAGTTTTGGAGCTTCAGGTTCAGCATCAGTCCTTCCATTGATTATTCAGGTTTGATTGCCTTTAGGATAAAGGTTTGATATTTGCAGTCTTTCTTTGCAGTCCACAGGACTCTCAAGTGTCTTCTCCAGAACCACCAATTCAAAGGCATCAATTCCTCAGCACTCAGCCTTCTTATGGGCCTATTCTCAAATCTGCACATGACTACTGGAAAAACCATGACTTTGACTATACGGACCTTTGTTGGTGAAGCGGTATCTCTGCTTTCTAGTACACTGTCTATGTTTGTCATAGCTTTACTTTGAAGAAGCAAGTGTCTTCTAATTTCATGGCTGCAGGCACTGTCTTCAGTGATTATGGAGACCAAGAAAATAAAATCTGTCATTGCTTTTGCTTTTTCCACATCTATTTGCTATGAAGTGAGGGGACCAGAAGCTATGATCATAGTTTTTTGAATGTTGAATTTTAAGCAGCTTTTTCACTCTCCTCTTTCACTCTCATCAAGAGGCCCTTTAGTTCCTCTTCAGTTTCTGCCATTAGAATGGTATCATCAGCACATCTCAGGTTGTTGATATTTCTCCAACAATTTTCATTCCAGCTTGTGCTTCATCCAGCCCATCATTCCACATGATGCCCTCTGCTTATTGGTTTAATAAGCAGGGTGACAATATACAACCTCTTACTCCTTTCCCTATTTGCACCAGTCAGTTATTCCATGTCTGATTCTGACTGTTGCTTCTTGACCCACATATAGGTTACTCAGAAGAGAGGTAAGGTGGTCTGGTACAAGCATTTCTTTGAGAATTTTCCACAATTTGTTGTGATCCATAGTCAAAGGCTTTAGCATAGTCAGTGAAGGAGAAGTAGATGTTTTTCTGTTTCTCCCTTTCTTTCTTCATGATCCAATGAATGTTGGAAATTTGATCTCTGGCTCCTCTAGTTCTTCTGAACCCAGCTTGTACATCTGGAATTACATGGTTCATGTACTTCTGAAGTCTAACTTGAAGGATTTTGAGCATAACCTTGTTAGCATGTAAAATTAGCACAATGGTAAGGTCATTTAAGCATTCTTTGGCATTGCCCTTTTTTGAGGTTAAAATGAAAACTGACATTTTCCACTCCTGTGGCCACTGCTGGGTTTTCCAAATTTGCTGATTTACTGAGTGCAGCACTCTAACAGCATCATCTCTTAGGATTTTGAATAATTCAGCTGGAATTCCATTACTTCCATTAACTTTTTTCATAACAGTGCTCCCTAAGGCCCACTTGATCTCACATTCCAGCATGTCTGGCTCTAGGTGAGTGACTACACCATCGTGGCTTTTTGCATCATTAAAATCTTTCTGGTATAGTTCCTTTGCATATTCTTGCCACCTCTTCTTAATATCTTTTGCTTCAGTTAGATCTTCAGTGTCTCTGTCCTTTATCAGGCCCATCTTTACTTGAAATATTCCCTTCTTATGTCCAGTTTTCTTGAAGAGATCTTTAGTCTTTCCCTTTCTATTATTTTTCTCTGTTTTGTTTTGTTTTGGTTTTCATTGCTCAAGAAATCTTTCTCATCTCTCCTTGCTATTCTCTGGAACTCTGCATTCTGTTGAGTATATCTTTCCCTTTCTCCCTTGCCTTTCACTTCTCTTCTTTCCCCAGCTATTTTTAGCACCTCCTCAGACAACCACTTTGCCTTCTTGCATTTCTTCCTCTTTGGGATGGTTTTGGTCATTGCCTCCTCAACAGTGTTACAAACTTCCATCCATAGTTCTTCAGGCACTCTTCTACCAGGTCTAATCCCTTAAATCTATTTGTCACTTCTACTGTATAATGATAAGGGATTTGATTTAGATCATACCTGAATGGCCTAGTGGTTTTCATTGCTGTCTTCAACTTTAGCCTGAATTTTGCAATAAGGAGCTCATGATCTGTGCCACAGTCAGCTCCAGGTTTTGTTTTTACTGACTGTATACAGCTTCTCCATCTTTGGCAACAAAGAACATAATCAATCTGATTTCAGTATTGACCATCTATTGATGTCCATGTGTAGACTGGTCCGCTGGGTTGTTTGGAAAGGGTGTTTGCTATGACCAGTGTGTTCTCTTGACAAGACTCTGTTAGCCTTTGCCAGCTTTCATTTTGTACTTCAAGGCCAAACTTCTCTGTTATTCCAAGTTTCTCTTGACTTCCTTCTTTTGCCTTCTAATCCCCTATGATGAAAAGGACATATTTTTTTTATCTTAGTTCTAGAAGGTGTCCTAGGTCTTCATAGAATCAGTCAACTTCACCGTCTTTAACATCAGCCATTGGGGCGTAGACTTGGGTTACTGTGCTGTTGAATGGTTTGCCTTAGAAACACACAGATCATTTTGTCATTTTTGAGATTGACCCAATTACTGCATTTTGAACTCTTTGGATGACTATGAGGGCTACTCCATTTCTTCTAAGGGATTCTTACCCAAAAGAGTAGATATAATGGTCATCTGAATTAAATACGCCCTTTCCCATCCATTTTAGTTCACTCATTCCTAAGATGTTGATGTTCAATCTTACCATCTCTTGCTTGTCCACTTCCAGTTTACCTTGATTCATGGACCTAACATTCCAGGTTCCTATGCAATATTGTTCTTTACAGTACTGGACTTTGACCACCAGACACATCCACAACTTAGCTTTGTTCCTGCTTTGGCCAAACTGCTTCTTTTGTACTGTAGTTATTATTAATTGCCCTCCACTCTTCCTGGGTAGCATATTGGATACCTTCAACCTGAAGGCTCATCTTCCAGTGTCATATCTTTTTGCCTTTTTCATATGATCTGTGAAGTTTTCCAGGCAAGAATACTGGAGTAGATTGCCATTTCCTTCTCCAGTATACTACATTTTGTCAGAATTCTTCACTGTGACTTATAAACCAATAAGGCATATACAGCCATCAAATCAATATATCTCATAGATTATTTATCCTTCCTTATTTACAGCAAGAAAGCTCTTTAGTTGACATCCCTGGACATGACTTCCCAGCCCTCAGTGTAGGTGTTGGATTATAAATAAGAAGATTCTTAAGTGTTATATACTGCCAGTTTCTTTTTTTCTTCAAAACCTTTATAACCAATTTTTATGACAAGAAATTAAAGGATATTTATTTTCTACATTCTCAACCACATGTGTATGTTTACTCATCTTTGTTAATTAGTGGATAACAAATGCTATTTTATTGTTGCTTTATTATGCAGTTCTCTGGTTATTAATAACATGTAGTGTCTTTCCAAGTTTAAATGTACAGTTCTCATTGACTTGCTTTCCTTAAAATTTTAGGGTAATTAGTTTTTATTCATTCAGTTAAATTCAGTTCAGTTGCTCAGTCGTGTCCTACTCTTTGAGATCCCATAGACAGCAGCACTCCAGGCCTCCCAGTCCATCACCAACTCCCAGAGTTTCTCCAAACTCATGTCCATTGAGTCAGTGATGTCATCCAACCATCTCATCCTCTGTCATCGTCTTCTTCTGCCTTCAATCTTTCCCAGCATCAGGGTCTTTTCTAATGAGTCAGCCCTTTGCATCAGGCGGCCAAAGTATTATCTTTTATTCATTAGTTTTGAGTTATTTATATTCTATGTATGGCTTTATCTTTCTGTTTTTCCACTTTTTGCTCCATCATTAATTTGTGAGAAGTTTTGTTTTCTGTGGCTATTACCACTTTCTCTCTTCTGTAGTTGTGAAAATAGCATGTTGAATATTGATGTTTTCTTCCTATGTTTTGGAGATTTATTGCTATAAAAAAGAGGTTTCAAATAAACCTTATATTCATATTGTTTCTCATAGGTTCTCATGTTCTTCTCTTGTGTCTCTCAGATCCTAAAGTGATACCATAACATCCTATATGTTTAAAAATTCTCTTTCCATTTGAGATGTAAATCCACTGCTTTCAGTTTCTTTATCAATCCTATTTGCATTTTCCTACTTTTTTTTTTTTATTGTAGTGGTGTTTGCCATACATTGACATGAATCAGCCATGGATTTACATGTGTTCTGCATCCCAATCCCTCCTCATGCCTCCCTCTCCATCCCATCCTTCTGGGTCTTCCCAGTGCACCAGCCCTAAGCACTTGTCTCATGTGTTCAACCTGGGCTGGTAATCTGTTTCACCCTTGATAGTATACTTGTTTCAATGCTGTTCTCTCTGAACATCCCACCCTCACCTTCTCCCACAGAGTCTAAAATTCTGTTCTGTACATCTGTGTCTCTTTTTCTGTTTTGCATATAGGGTTATCATTACTATCTTTCTAAATTCCATATATATGTGTTAGTATACTATATTGGTGTTTATCTTTCTGGCTTACTTCACTCTGTATAATGGGCTGCAATTTCATCCATCTCATTAGAACTGATCCAAATGAATTCCTTTTAATGGCTGAGTAATATTCCATAGTGTATATGTACCACAGCTTTCTTATCCATTCGTCTGCTGATGGGCATCTAGGTTGCTTCCATGTCCTGGCTATTATAAACACTGCTGTGATGAACACTGGGGTACATGTGTCTCTTTCAGGTCTGGTTTCCTTGGTGTGTATGCCCAGGAGTGGGATTGCTGGGTCATATGGCAGTTCTATTTCCAGTTTTTTAAGGAATCTCCACACTGTTCTCCATAGTGGCTGTATTACTTTGCATTCCCATCAACAGTGTAAGAGGTTTCCCTTTTCTCCACACCCTCTCCAGCATTTATTGCTTGTAGATTTTTGGATAGCAGTCATCCTGACTGGCATGTAATGGTACCTCATTGAGGTTTTGATTTGCATTTCTCTGATAATGAGTGATGTTGAGCATCATTCATGTGTTTGTTAGCCATCTGTATGTCTTCTTTGGAGAAATGTCTGTTTAGATCTTTGGCCCATTTTTTTTTTTTTTTTTTTGATTGGGTCGTTTATTTTTCTGGAATTGAGCTGCAGGAGTTGCTTTGCATATTTTTGAGATTAATCCTTTGTCTGTTGCTTCATTTGCTATTATTTTCTCCCATTCTGAAGGCTGTCTTTTCACCATGCTTATAGTTTCCTTTGTTGTACAAAAGCTTTTAAGTTTCATTAAGTCCCATTTGTTTATTTTTGCTTTTATTTCCAATATTCTGGGAGGTGGGTCATAGAGGATCCTGCTGTGATTTATGTCAGAGAGTGTTTTGCCTATGTTCTCCTCTAGGAGTTTTATAGTTTCTGGTCTTAGATTTATATCTCTAATCCATTTTGAGTTTATTTTTCTGTATGATGTTAGAAAGTGTTCTAGTTTCATTCTTTCACAAGTGGTTGACCAGTTTTCCCAGCACTTCTTGTTAAAGAGGTTGTCTTTTTTCCCTTGTATATTCTTGCCTCCTTTGTCGAAGATAAGGTGTCCGTAGGTACATGGATTTATCTCTGGGGTTTCTATTTTGTTCCATTGATCTGTATTTCTGTCTTTGTGTCAGTACCATGCTCTCTGGATGACTGTAGCTTTGTAGTATAGTCTGAAGTCAGGCAGGTTGATTCCTCCAGTTCCATTCTTCTTCCTCAAAATTGCTTTGGCTATTTGAGGTTTTTTGTATTTCCATACAAATTGTGAAAGTATTTGTTCTAGTTCTGTGAAGAATACTGTTGGTAGCTTGATAGGGATTGCATTGAATCTATAGATTGCTTTGGGTAATATACTCATTTTCACAATATTGATTCTTCCAATCCATGAACACGATATATTCCTCCATCTATTTGTGTCCTCTTTGATTTCTTTCATCAGTGTTTTATAGTTTTCTATGTATAGTTCTTTTGTTTCTTTAGGTAGATATACTCCTTTCCTACTTTTTTGAAGCATTTTTTTTTTAATTGCAGTTTTCTGCTGACTCAGGTATTATTTGGTTAGAATATTTTCTAGGTGGATTAGTTAGATTATTTTCTTCAGAAGGAATGTGCAAATAGCATGCGTCCCTAATCTCACATCTGTGGATGTCTTTTTGTTCTCATAATTGAATAATATTTTGGCAATGTGTAGAATTTGTGAGTCATATTTCTTTTCTATAAATTTTTGTAATTTGGTACAGTCTATTTTAAGTTTTCCAGTGTGTTTTCTTTGTATGGGTGAGTGTGAGTTTCTGTGTATATGTTTGTATATTACATTAATACTCCCTGAAATATTCAAAGTCCCTTAATGTTTTTGTTTTTTTTTAATTTTCAGTCCATATACCTTAATTTCTTCCATGGGGAATCTATGCTTTCATCCTGCATCTTATTTCTCTGTGTTCTATACCATATTCTATAATTATGATCAAATCTTTATTTCTGATGTGCATTCTGCCAGCATTTTTCCTCTTTATTGGCTAGACCTTTAATTATGTTTACAGTAAGCAAATTTTCTTGGATACATTTATTTGATTCCTTAATATTAACTGTCTGCCAATGCAGGAGACAGAAGAGATGTGGATTTGATTCCTGAATCAGGACTATACCCTGGAGGAAGGCTTGGCAGCCCACTCAAGTATTGTTGCTTTCAAAATCTCATGGACAAAGGAGACTGGTGGGCCATAGTCCATAGAGTCACAAAGAGTTGAACACAACTGAAGGGACACAGCACTCACATGTCGTGTGTTTTAGTTTCATAGTATCTTTTATTTTTTTCCTCTCCAAATGGTCTCTTTGGAATGCTTATTAATTTTTCTTGAACTTAAGATTGTTTTTGTCCATCAGTGCTACTTCATTAGAAGCTAGCTTTTGACTTTTGCCTTTGATTTGCTTTTCACTGATTTTCTTTCAGTGCTTACTTGTATTTCGCTGATGTGCTTAGTTGCTCTGTCATGTCCGACTCTTTGCAACCCCATAGGCTGTAACCCAGAAAGCTCCTCTGTCCATGGGATTCTCCAGGCAAGAATACTGGAGTGGGTTGCCATTCCCTCCTCCAGGGGTGCTTCCCAACCCAAGGATCGAACCCTAGAATGCCAAGTCTCAGGCAGAGCATGTGTTAATTTCTTCCTTCCTGCCACCTACATCACATGGTTCTGAACAAAGGCACTTCAGTTTACAGTCAGGCAGAGGGACGCGATTCTCTGAGGCAGGCCATTCGATTATAGTAACAAAAGCAATGAAAAGCAAGTCAAAGAAACAGTTCCAACGTGGAGTCAGAATTGGCTTCTCTGCAACAGTCTGCAGGTTCCCTCGGTGGCGCTGCGTACAAGCATCATGCACAGGGCCTTGCTTTTTCTCCTGACACCTCAGAAGTGGTAGTCACTTTGTGGCCTTCTTGTGTCTTATTTGTTCATACTTACCCAGACTGCTCATGCAGGCAGTTATTTTTAGTCCCTTATAGTTCTTTTATCACTTGTTACTCAAGGAGACATTTCCAGGTCAAGTACTCCAGTAAAGAATTCAGGTCCCACCCTATCTCATCCCTACAATAAGTATGTTAGATTGTTCCAAGATAATCAACATCCACCTTGTAAGAAGATTATAGCTCCATACTCCATTTATATCACATTTATGTATAGAAATAACATATGATATTTGAGCCAAAGAGTAGAATCCTTCTTCTAAACAAAGACTTTGAGATGTATTGTGCGGTTCTACACTTTTTCTCCTACTGCTTCAAGAGAAGCAGTTTCCATAAAGGGACCATGTCTTTTCCTAAGTTCCAGAAAGAAGGCATTGTGGTGTTGAATCTACAGTAACCTTGTAAACAACATTTGTTTTAATTTTAAAGCACTGGGAATTTGGAGGTTGTGTTTTAGCCTAGGATAAGTTATGAAAAATTTAATGATATAAGCATGAATTTTTTGTTATTTATCAACCCATGGCTGCTTATTCTTATTAACAAAGCATTTATGCCATGAGATGTATAGATGGTTGAATCTATAAAAACTTTGCTTTGGGTATTGGAAGTCCCGGATTTTATCAGACATCAGTCTGTGTCATTACAGTGCCCACACCTGTATCTGGTCATTCTGGTTCTTGTTTTCTCTCATATACATAATATACTATCAGAAAGAAAGGTAGACGATGGGGAGATGAACCCACTTCAGTTCAGTTCAGTCCCTCAGTCTTGTCTGACTCTTTGCGACCCCATGGACTGCAGCATGCCAGGCCTCCCTGTCCATCATCAACTCCCAGAACTTACTGAAACTCATGCCATCCAACCATCTTATCCTCTGTCACTCCCTTCTCCTCCTGCCTTCGATCTTTCCCAGCATCAGAGTCTTCTCCAGTGAATCCATTCTTTGCATCAGGTGGCCAAAGTATTGGAGCTTCAGCTTCAGCATCAGTCCTTCCAGTGAATATTCAGGACTGATTTCCTTTAGGATTGACTGGTTTGATCTTCTTGCAGTCTAAGGAACCCATTTAATTTGTGCATATTTAAGCTTATAAAGTGGAAAGTAAAGTTTTCTTAAATTTCATAACTCTGAAAGTTACTTTTATTCATGCTGTTATTGAAACAAAGTTTATTATTTTGGTTGAATTAGGTCATTTTTAGACTCTAATTTCCTGGTGTATTCACACAACAAATCGGGGATGTTATATCCAGATTCTTCATTTATAAAGGTAAGTTTTACTTTATGTTTTGTAGATTTTTATGCTTTTGTGGTAAAGGCATCATTGGTGGGAAGAATGAGCCTCCCTTATGCTCAGCCAGATTGTTGGGCAAGCAGATTGATTACAGACCGAAACATAATGTGGCTGTTGCTATGAAAACGTGTTGAATAGAATGAGCATTTTAGAATTTGAGACTCAGGAATCACTTTATTGAAAAGGTCATTTACATTCTCTGTAAGTAGTTGTAGGAATTTGAGAGGAGAAAGAAGTGGGAAAAGGAACTCAGAAGCCTCTCAATACAGGGTGAAGTTTTCATGAAAGTGTCATAGGAACTAGGCAGTGGAGGGAACAGTGGAAACTGCTTCACAGAAAGAGCACAGAAAAATAAAGCTGCAATAGCATATTGAGTACTAAATCCTAATATGTTTACATGAAAACCACAGGAATTTGAATTATATCCCCCAATGCAGATAAGAGTCAAAAGATGTTTAAAAGAATATGCAGAAGTTAGCTTTAGTCTAAGATATGTATTTTGCCAGAAGATATGAATGAGAGTGTTTGTTCAAATTCTGTTGCTGTGCTACAATTCAGAGAGAATGATATTTAAAATATGGTAACTGGTACAACATTTTTCTTTCTCACCATCTACAAGTAGAAAGTAGGACAGAATTCATGAGACACTTAGTTTGAGACATTTGACAATTAAAAGACAAATCAGGGATTCTTCCTCTGACAGAAAGGGAGCACAGAGGGTGAGTCTCACATTGAACTTGGTCCTCTGACTAGGAATAATGTCTTAACTATAGTTCAAGAGTTGAATCAAGTAGGACTTCTTACGAGTTTGGATTTTTCTGAATTGTAGGGATAACATATTCAGTCATCCACCACTAAGGATAATGTTAGATATAGATTTTTGGGGGTTTTTTTGTTTTTGTTTTTTTTAAATATGGTCGATACAAAGTTAAGGGAATTCACTGTTCCTAGATTGGTAAGAATCTGTTTGTTTTTCTGCCCCATGATGGGGAATGTAATTAATTATATAAGATGTCTTTTCTGTATTAGTTGATATGATCATATGATGTTGAGATAGTGTATTGCTTTGACTGATTTTCAAATCTTGATACAGTACCTAGAAAATATCTTTCATACATAGAAAAATCTAAACTTGGTCTTGTTGTATGAATTTTTTATTCATGCCTGCATTTGATTTGCTAACAATTTCTTGAGAATTTTGGGGGTCAAATTACATGAAAAACATTGGTCTATGATTTTCTTTTTTGTAGTGACTTTGTCCAACTTTTAGATTAGAGTAATACAGGCGTCATTAAACACATCAAAAAGGAATGCATTCTCTTTTTTTTCAGGAGGACATTGTATAAAATACTTACTAATTCTTAAGATGCTTTGTAAAATTCTACAGTGAAATCCCTGGGCTTTGGGATTTTGCATGTGCGTGTGTTGGGAGCTATTAAATTAGCAATTCAATTTATTTAATAGTTATAAGCTATTTTATTTATCTGTTTTTTGGATTGCTCTGGTGGGTTGTAGTTTTTTAAGTAATTGGTCTGTTTCATCTCAGTGGCATTTCTGCATGGAATTTTGTAATAGTCTTTATTATTCTTTTAATGATTTACAGGAGCTTTAGTGACGAGCTGGTTCATTTCAGACATTGATGATATGTGACTCCTCTTTTCTTAACTGTTAGTCTTACTAGATATTTTTCAATTTATTGCACATATCAAAGAACTTACTGTTTCTTGCTTTGATTTTTTCACTGTTATCTTATTTTCAATGTCACAGCATTTTGCTGTATTTCTTTTCTCCCTGATACCTTGCTTCAGGTTTATTTTGCTCTTCTTCTAATATGTTGAGGACAAAATTTAATAGGTGACCGTTCATCTGGAAAAGATTGAAGGAAAGAGGAGAAGGCTTAATGTCGTTTGAATCAGGAAATGTGATACCTCAGCCTTATCAAGGTTATTTGCCTATTCTTTTTTTTTTTTTTTTTGTGGCTACATAAGAATTTCCGGATCATTTTTTCTGGTTCTGTGAAAAATGCCATTAGATATTGTATAGGAATCACACTGAATTTGTAGATTGCTTTAGGTGGTATGGGTATTATAACCATAAGAATTCCTCCAATCCATGACCACTGGGTCTCTTTCCATTGTGTCATTATTTCTTTCATCAGTGTACTATAAGTTGAGTACAGGTCTTTCTCTTCCTTGGTTTAATTTAATCAAAAATATTTTATTCTTTTGGATGCTATTGTAAGTGGAATTGTTTTGTCAATTTCTCTTTCTGACATTTTGTTAGTTTGTAGAAACAGATGATTTTTGTATGTTAACTTTATACTCTGTAACATTGCTCAATTTACTAATATATTTCTTCTTTAACCTATGTAGGTATTGCATTTACTACTTGAATTTTTTTCATTAATTTTTATTAGTTGGAGGCTAATTACTTTACAATATTATAGTGGTTTTTGCCGTACACTGACATGAATCAGCCATGGATTTACATGTGTTCCCCGTCCTGAACCCCCTTCCCACCTCCCTCATTATCCCATCCCTCTGGGTCATTCCAGTGCACCAGCCCCGAGAACTTGTCTCCTGCATCTGACCTGGACTGGTGATCTGTTTCACACTTGATAATATACATGTTTCAATGCTGTTCTCTCTAAACATCCCACCTTCTCCTCTCATAGCGTCCAAAAGTCTGTTCTATAATCCGTGTCCCTTTTTCTGTCTTGCATATAGGGTTATTGTTACCATCTTTCTAAATTTCATGTGTATGCATTAGTATACTGTATTGGTGTTTATCTTTCTGGCTAACTTCACTCTGTATAATAGGCTCCAGTTTCATCCATCTCATTAGAACTGATTCAAATGAATTCTTTTTAATGGCTGAGTAATATTCCATTTTCTATATATACCACAGCTTCCTTATCCATTCATCTGCTGTTGGACATCTAGTTTGCTTTCATGCCCTGGATATTATAAACACTGCTGTGATGAACATTGGGGTACACGTGTCTCTTTCAGTTCTGTTTTCCTCGGTGTGTATGCCCAGGAGTGGGATTGCTGGGTCATATGGCAGTTCTATTTCCAGTTTTTTAAAGAATCTCCACACTGTTCTCCAGAGTGGCTGTATTACTTTGCATTCCCACCAACAGTGTAAGAGGGTTCCCTTTTCTCCACACCCTCTCCAGCATTTATTGCTTGTGGACTTTTGGATAGCAGCCATTGTGACTAGTATGTAATGGTAACTCATTGAGGTTTTGATTTGCATTTCGCTGATAATGAGTGATGTTGAGCATCTATTCATGTGTTTGTTAGCCATCTGTGTGTCTTCTTTGGAGAAATGTCTGTTTAGATCTTTGGCCCATTTTTTGATTGGGTCATTTATTTTTCTGGAATTGAGCTGCAGGAGCTGCTTGTATATTTTTGAGATTAATCTTTTGTCTGTTCTTCGTTTGCTATTATTTTCTCCCAGTCTGAGGGCTGTCTTTTCATCGTGCTTATAGTTTCCTTTGTTGTACAAAAGCTTTTAAGTTTCATTAAGTACCATTTGTTTATTTTTGCTTTTATTTCCAATATTCTGGGAGGTGGGTCATAGAGGATCCTGCTGTGATTTTTGTAGGAGAATGTTTTGTCTATGTTCTTCTCTAGGAGTTTTATAGTTTCTGGTCTTAGATTTATATCTCTAATCCATTTTGAGTTTATTTTTCTGTATGATGTTAGAAAGTGTTCTAGTTTCATTCTTTTACAACTGGTTGACCAGTTTTCCCAGCACCACTTGTTAAAGAGGTCGTCTTTTTTCTCTTGCATATTCTTGCCTCCTTTGTTGAAAATAAGGTGTCCGTAGGTATGTGGATTTATCTCTGGGGTTTCTATTCTGTTCCATTGATCTATATTTCTGTCTTTGTGCCAGTACCATGCTCTCTGGATGACTGTGGCTTTGTAGTAGAGCCTGAAGTCAGGCAGATTGATTCCTCCAGTTCCATTCTTCTTTCTCAAGATTGCTTTGGCTATTCAAGGTTTTTTGTATTTCCATACAAATTTTGAAATTAATTGTTCTAGTTCTGTGAATACCGTTGGTAGCTTGATAGGGATCGCATTGAATCTATAGATTGCTTTAGGTAGTATACTCATTTTCACAATATTGATTCTTCCGATCCATGAACACAGTATATTTCTCCATCTATTTGCGTCCTCTTTGATTTCTTTCATCAGGGTTTTATAGTTTTCTATGTATAGGTCTTTTGTTTCTTTAGGTAGATATACTCCTAATTATTTTATTCTTTTTGTTGCAATGGTGAATGGTATTGTTTCCTTAATTTCTCTTTCTGTTTTCTCATTGTTAGTGTATAGGAATGCAAGGGATTTCTGTGTGTTATATTGTATCCTGCAACTTTATTATATTCATTGATTAGCTCTAATAATTTTCTGGTAGAGTCTTTAGGGTTTTCTATGTAGAGGATCATGTCATCTGCAAACAGTGAGAGTTTTACTTCTTATATTACCCGAATTTTGAATGTAGAACCTCCTTTGCATATCTGGAATAAATCCCACTTGGTTTTGGTTTACAATTTTTAAATTTATTGTTGACTTTTATTTCCTAATATGTTGTTGAGAATTTTTGCATATATGCTCATGAGAGATTTTAATGTGTAGCTTTTTTTTTTAAGTGTCATTGGTTGTTTTAGTTTTAGTATAGTATTGGCCCACATAGCATGAGTTAGAAGTATTTGTTCTGTTTCTATATTTTGAAGGAATGTGTAGAGATTTGATAAGGTTTACTCAAGTGTTTGGCAGAATTCAACAGTGACAACATCTGGGCCTGCCTGCTGCTTTGTGATTTGGCAGGTGATCAATTTTATTCAACTTCTTTAATAGAATCAGATGTATTCAGATTGTCTATTTCCTCTTACATGAGGTTTGAGAAATGGCGTGTTTCAAATAGTTGGACCATTTTATCCAGGATTTCAAATTGGTGGACATAGAGTTGTTTATCTCATTCCTTTATTATTCTTTTAGTGTACATGAGGCTATAGTTAAGATACTTCTTTTATAATACTGATATCAGTAATTAGTATCATCTCTCTTAGCATGCCTGGCAAGAGGCTTATCAATTCTAAATATTTCTTTTCTGTCACTTACTTTGGATTTAATTTGCTTTTCTTTCTTCTAGTTTCCAAGTGGAAGCTTTAATTACTATCCCATAACTCCTGTAAGATTTGATCAGTTTTTACTGTCTTCCTTTGCTCCTTTGATCTGTTGGAGTTGAACTGAGTCTTTCTTCTGTCTGATGTAATCTGCTGCTGAAGACTTCTAGTGAATTTTTTCAGTTCAGTTATTATTCTAGAGCTTCCCTGGTGGCTTAGTGGTAAAGAACCTGCCTGCCAATGCAGGAGACGGGTTCAATCTATGAGCTAAGAAAAATCCCCTGCAGAAGGAAATGGCAATCCACTGCAGTATTCTCATCTGGAAAGTCCCACGGGCAGAAGAGTCAGGTGGGCTACAGTCCTTGGGGTGGCAAAAGAGTGGGACACGACTCGGCCGCTAAACAACAGCAGCAATTATTCTACAGCTCCATGATTTCTGTTTGATACTTTTAATGTTTTATCTGTTTTTTTTTTTTTCAAACTCTCACTTGCTTCATGCATTGTTCTCCTAACCTCAATGATCTTCTTTATGGGAACCTCTTTATTTTGAAATTTTTATTAGGTTCATTAATTTTATTTCACTAGTGTCAATTTCAGCCTGTATCTTGTTCCTTTGTTTGAAATATCATTTCTTTATTCCTCATTTTACTTAACACTCTACTTTGGTGTCTGCTCATTAGACAAAGCAGTCCCCTCACAGAGTCTTCATGAGTGGCCATGTACAGAAGGACACCCCCACAAATCAGCCCACCCAGTGACGTGGGGGTCCTCTACCAGCTGTTTCTCTCTTCAGGAAGAAGCAGACCTCTGTGGGGTTTTCTGCTCTGTCTCTGCTGGTCAGAAGGGATGATCACTGTTCTCTGTCATCCCAAGTTAGTGCCTCTGTTCTCCCTCAGACTGTACTGAGGCATCGGTGCTGCAAGATTGGAGAGACAAATGCTGGTTCTTGGGTCAGTATTGGTGAAGTGGGAACACTGCATTCAATCAGTCAACTATTGTCTCCTGCAGTGGAGGCAGAGAGGTGGGACTTTTCTTCTTCTCACTCTGTGATGAGTGTGGACAAGCAGGGAAGGGAGGCAATGGTGTCAAGTAACCCAAGCCACCATCTCCATTGTGCTTTGGGTGACTAGACTGCCCAGGTTTGGTGACACTGCTCCTTGGGTATTCTCCTCGGAAACTCTGGGGCACTGCTTGCTTGCACAACACCCTCTGCTGCCCTGGGTCACTCTGGAAGCTAGATCATCTCTTTTCTAACCTAAAGGTAGTACTCTGGGGCAGAGTCTCTGCTGAACAGTCATCCCGAATCTCCCTACTGGCTTTGGTGCATCTGATGTTGCATTCACTGAAAGATGTGAATGAGCCAGTCAGTTATTTCATGGTCTCTTACAGATGGAATTGGTGCATCAATTGCTACTCACTTGGTGTATTTGTTGGAGGATGGCAGGTCCAGGGATTTCTAAACCACCATCTTTTGACCAGTATTACACCTTTATTTCTTTGAATGTTTTTTCTACTCTGCATTCTTTCTGGTTCTCCTTAGTGGATTCTGACATATATCTTAAACTTTTGGTAATGTTCCATGTGTTCTTGAAACTCTATTCATTTTCTTAGTTAATTTTCCTGTGACTTGTATATCGAGTAAATTTTACTCGTCTGTCTCAAGTTCATTGATTCCGTCCCTTGTCATCTGCACTCTACGTTTTGTGCCTACCCAGTTTGGGTTGTTTTCTTTTTGTTTTTATTATTATATTATTTGGTTCTAA